>NC_134174.1:52067724-53461724 GCF_964188355.1 Buteo buteo
AATTGATTAGATACTACTCTTTAAAAGATAAATTGATAGCAAATATCTCAGCATGTTTTAATAAAAAATTTCTGTTATGTAGGAATACCTTACACAACAGAGATCACAGTATTAAAAAGTATTGTTTCTCTAGAGAATGCAGGAAGAGGAAAGCTATTTTCAACAATAGTGGAAATAGCAGCATATCTTCACTTGTACCTTATTTTTAAACGTGGTTAGTGCTACAGTTGTAAAGGACAGTCATTACTGATGTGTCTAAACCTTTCTACTGGCACAAAAAAATCAGACTTTGCAGTTTATAAAATGTAGGTATTAAAACTAACATAACAGTGCCTTATGTTTTCCTTAAAGGTACAAGCTTTTTATTCTAAATATGTAACTCTAATAGAGCTGAGGACAAAAAAAAAATATTAAAGTGGTAGATATCCTCTAGAGCTGTCTCAATTTCAGAATTACTAAATGCTAGTAAAGTCCTTGAAGTGCTTCTAGAAAGAGCAGGCTCTTTCATAACTTCTTCCATAAGAATCCAGGAAGACTAAGAACACTAAAATAATAATTATTACATTTGTCAGGCACTGGATTTCCTGATGTGTTTTCACTGACTTCCTGTTTTCCACACAAATGCAAAAAGCTACCAAGTCTTCGCTTGCACAAAAGTAGGTAGTAAGAACATGTAACAATAGCAAAATTTAAAAAACAAAACAAAAAACCCCACAACAAAAACCAGTACTGCTGGAATAAGTAGGACACAGGGAAACAGCTAGGGTAACGTACCACAATACCTTCAAACTGTACTTTTTAGCCTTGCTTTGAAAACCATTCCATTTTATTCTTCTAGAACAGGAACTTATGTTCTATACCACAGCCTCTAAAAATAGGCATAACCAATCTTGTTGCCACCAAAAGATTATTCCTGCAAAAAATACTCAGCATTTGTCTTCTAGCTGGTTCACCATCTTCCACCCAAAATGTGATGTCTGACACTATCCTTTTTCTCCTTATAGTCCTTCTCAATCAAAAAAAGGCCCAATACCTTGTCTCTTCTGCTTTAGATTACTATTTCTTTCTGTTTTCAGTAACCCCATATGATTTATTACTGACTTAGCCACACTGGAGTCACAATGTCAATTCTGTATTTATTTTTCTCCATCTTTAACCTTTAAAAATAGCTTTTGTGCTTCTCTCTGGCCCTTCAACTGAAGGAAAGGAGTCTGAAGCACAGCAGGAAATAAGTTATATTAAACCTAGCAAGTTTGGGGTGACAAAAGGGGCGGAAAAGTTTCCCTCCACTCCCAGTTTAATCTCCTCCATTATATGCAAAAATAAATTATTCTCTTACCCAGCATGCCATCCATATGATCAAAAAACATTACATCAGAGGAAAATAGCTAATTCTTCATATCTGGGATTTGACAGATCCTCATTTCAAAAAGGGAAAAAATCTACAGGATGGAGCATTTTATCTTTCCATTTGGTTATGTAGTTCTAGTGAAGCTAAAAAGGTCATTTAAGTTCCTACAGAAAAAGGCTCAGTGTAGCAGTGAGCAAGGAGATAAGGACTGGTATATTTCAGGAAGTCTAGTTGTAATATTACAGATGGTTGCAATGTTCCTGTAAGGGCCACAACAAGAACAAAGTATCAGGTAAGGAAAGTCCTAAGTGTGCTCTTCTGTAATACAGAGACTCATCTGCTGGAATGGAGGAGGTATTGAAAATCATCATACATCACTTAAGCAGCCGCTTGACCCTGGCCACACTGGTACCAGGGAGACTGCATCAACTCATTTGGGCTCCCCTTCAAGTGGTTGTCATATACATTTCTGCTATGAGATCACGTACAAACAGAACCAAAACAGCACACAATCTTGAGATGGAGTGACCTGTAGAACTGCAGGGCAGTACCACACAGTTCAAGAAAAATGGATAAGGACTAGGCTGTGTATTTAAAATGAGAACTGTGTAGAGGACTACTTATCAGCATACAGATTTGTTAATTCTATCTACAACTGAATTAACAGCAGAAATACTTTTATGCTTTCAGGCAAAACACAGGTTATGGGCTCGATATAGGAATCAACAACTAAAATGGTAACAAAGGTCTTTCTAGTTGTACAGTCTATGAAAACTCTTGTAGTTGAACTAGGACAGCCACGATCAATTCTTTCCATAGTTAATAGTCTACCATCTCTCAATGTAATTTTTATATTTAAATAGCAAGTTCACAAGAACAGAAGTAGGAAAAATATTTTTTTCCCTTTCAACTAACCATACAGTCTGAAGTAATTAAAAGAACATACTATTAACTTGCAGTGTTTTGCATTTGTTGCTCATGAATGAATTGCACTATTCAGAGCATGCATTTTCCTTTATGCAATAAGAAAAGCGGTGCAACTTAAAAATTCACCATGTCTCAACCCTTTGAATGTTAGCAGTAAAATTTTTCTACAGGTAAAAGAAGAAATTAGTCTCATGTCTTTTCTGAAGAATTAGACTACCCATTATTAGTGGTTAGGTGGTAATGGCACCTCTTCTGTAAGAATAGAAGTGGGTTCGCCAGCCTGCCATACAAAGAGCAGCCAGCTACAGCAGTAATAAATTTTGTTAGTTGCAGACTGAACCATGTTTAAACAGGCATACTTGGCTTTATGCAGTATGATCAGTTAAAAGTGAAAAGCTTTCTATCCACCCATCTTGAATTCATTTGTTAACTACACTGAAAGTAGCTAAAGCATGTTTTAAGCCAAGGAAAGAGGAGTCTTAATTAATTGACTTTTTCTTTAGAAGACTTGCTTTCAGAGCTGGTAAGAAGAGGGAATATATGTGTACCTGCATCACCGTCACAGCTCCATATGTAACAGCTGTCCAGTATATAGAGCCCACCATTATTCCAGCTGCAGCAAATGGACATGCCTTTGAGATCAGTCGATCTGCAAGATCCAAAACGTAAACAACTGGACCTATGATAAAGGAAAAGTAAGGTTTCAAGATAGATACATATATACATACATAAGCATACTGAAGAAAGCTCTCAGCATCTATTACTGACAAGAAAGAATGAACTTGGCAAAATAACAAGTCTGACATCCCACACATGCTGTTTAAATGAGAACATATAATTAAAAAGCTATTAAGCTAAACTTGTAACTTATTTCTACCTACCATTTCATTCACTGCAACATCTTTCCGAGAGATTAATATGCTGGTTAGAGCACTAATTTACCCACTAAAGTTGACTACTTTCCCTTCTCTGTGTTGAATCAGAATTGTTCTGTTGTAGAAAGCATTTTAGGCTTAGTGGCTTTTTTATTTGTTAGATATTTCAGTTTTCAAAAGGAAGAAATACTGATTAGTTGTAATTACTTCATGTGCTTATCTTTGACAGCTTCACCTGAGAATTCTGTCACTAAACTATCCTGCTGTACAGTAAAAAGCAGCACAGTCAACATGAAAGATTCCTTCTGCTGGAAGAGGCTGCATTCAATGTTTTTAGAGGCCCACCTCTCAAACGCTGGGAGAAAAAAACCCTCCTATTCAGGTTATTTAGTGCCTTTGACAAGAGTGCTTGAATAGAGTTTCATTGTTCTATGGACAAATGCACTTTCAAGACTTACACAGAGCAAGACATGACCCTGATCAACTTTGGCGAGGTAAACAAGGGCACGCTTGCATCTTTTCTTTGAGAGACTGCAAGAGTACCAGCAAAGCAAAAGCCAGAAGCTTAAGTGTCAAATACATGTATGGAAGTGAAAAATGTCATCACCATGATCAAATTCCACATTACTTTCGTATTTGTCAACAAATTCTACAGACTGTCCTCCAGCTCATATGCATGAATAGTTCTTGTTAGCTCCCTCCTACTTTTTTTCCTACCAAAATCAGTGAAAATATTAAAGTTATTCTGAAAACCAGCCTACAGGCATTCTTCAAGTAACTAATTCTCCATGTCTCTCATCACAGCTTACCCACTCAGGCCTCTAATTCTTTTACTACTTCCTGATTTTTTATATCTTTTTTTTTTTTTGGGTGGGGGGGTGCGGCAGGTTATTGAAGGAGTGCTGTCTTGAGCAATGGTGTTAAATGACTTACTGAAGCCCTGATATACTAGATATGCAGGACTTCCACTAGATGAATTGCTAGGCTAGTTAGCATGCTCTGTTTTGTACACCAATCCCGAGTTGTATACCATTTTCCACCTGACCTCCAATTAATCAAAACTTGTTCCATCTCTGCACAGAATTGAGAAGATTAGGTGTCAAGGATTTTTTTCTTTTTTACCTTTCTAAAGGTAAAGGTATGGTATTTGGCATTCTCCAAGTATACAAAAATTACTTGCAGTTCAATTCTTAGCTTGAATGCTCCTAGTACATAAGAACTTTATATTCTTAGTTTTTTAGGGTGGTGATAACTTAGCACCCTGTTCCCAAAAGGATTGTCTCTGAACTATCATATTTATACCAAATGAATTAAAAAGCCATACATTTAAATGTACAATCAAGATGTGAAATTCATATCAAAAAAAGTTTGCAAAAAATTTGTCAGCCACACTGACAAAATTGTGATTCTTGTTTCATGACTTAGTTGGTTCTTCTCTTTCTGAAAACAGGTCTAGTGTGAATGCTTTCAAAACAACCAGTCCTACTCAGCTCAAGTCAGCCAGTGAAAACAAGCAACAAGAACAACTAATTAAACTCGTTCATTGTCATGTTTTATCAGCACTGGTATTCTTGTAAAGCACTCCCAAATACATCTGTTTTGTGGTGGCTTTCCCCCCCCTTCTGCCCCTCACCCCTTTTTTTTTTTAAAAAAAAGAACAGGGTAGGATTTTACATTCTGTCTGCAAGCAGTAGCATCGAGACCTTGTAGAAGGATTGCAACTTTTTTTTTTTCCATACCCAGGTGTGTGTGCAAATACCATGCTGAAGAGGTGCAATTTAAACACATTTAGCTTATATGCAGTCTTGACATAAGTCATTGTAAATATTGCCAAGTTATGTATCAGACTAGTGGGCAGTCCTAAGCAACTTGGGCAGAATATTGCTTAATGTACTCTCTATTCTAGCTCTGCTGGAGCCTCAAGTTCTTAACCTACTACTCATGTACCTCAAATTGGTTACCTTTGCATGCACCTTCTAGTACAGCATGTGTTCTTTTAGTAATAAGCTCCAGTTTTAAGGGCAGGAAGCATCTTCCTGTGTGGCTTGTAAGACAGTAAACACCTCACTAGCACACTGCTTCAAATACACCAACCGATGTAAGTTAGTCCATAAGTAGCCGACAAAGTATAACTATAGAGTTAATTTATTCTCAAGTTGAGCATCCTATTGTTGATTAAGTACCAAAATTAAAGGGTTTCTGAAGAAGGAACACTCTACTCAAAATGCAAAGAACTGGAACAAGCAGTTTCACTGTATTAACAGTTATCTTTAAGTTTCCAGGACAGACTTAAGCAGTGGGATGTCTATCAATGTGCTGAAAGTACCAACAAGGTCATAACTGCAAGTACTGAATGCACAGTAATTTAGACATCTTGACTGTTACCCACAGTCACTGAAAAAGTTGTGTAGTTGTACCATTTTGAAAACTTACATTTGTTTGAAGTCGGTGAAGACAAGAGACTCAAAAACCCCATCATATTTGGTGAGTCCTAAAGGGCGACACAAAGCACTAAAGCTTGCCTTATACATCTTGGCAAGGTGATAAGGCAACAGCAGAAGTCTAACACTAAAAGTACTAACAAATTGCACCTACTGATAGAAATCATTAGAAGAAGCAGGCTATGGAATTAGGTATAGAATCTTGAGAAAAGACTAGCAAAACATTGTTCCAGGTTTTGGTGGGATTTTTTTAATTAGCCCTTTAGGAAGGAAGTTGTGAGAAAGGAGGACAAATATAACTGTTCCTTTTAAGATGGTATTAAGGAAGAAGCAGGAAATTAAGTATCACTGACATACAAATTAAAGAAGGAAATACAAAATACAAAAATATTTTTCATTTTGTAATACTATCATGCTTTAACAGAGCTTTCTCTTCCAGACTGTTTTCTATTTATTAAACTGAAATAATTATCTAAAAGATACTTCAGTTATTTTCAAAGTGACAATATTTTCTTATTTAATAAAAAAATTTCTCAGAAGAAAGGAAAACAGCTAGTAAGAACAGTTACTATCAATCTCTAAAACTGATATGCACTATCAAATTTGAAATTGAACTATAATTTTAAGAAGATACGTCACTAAGGGGGTTGTTTTGAATTGGCAAAGAGAGAGACACTATGACTTATAAAAATATTTGTTGATGTCTTCAAGTTGATATTACTTCAAAACTATAATCAAATAGAAGAAGTTGTGTTAGGAAGTACCTTTTCACAGAAATTTGTTTTTAAAAAAAAGTTTCCAGCAGTACATTAGAGGACTCTTAATGTAAGTAAGTTTCTGAACTATGATACTTCAGGGAAACTTTAGTTGTTACTTCTTCCCTGCTCAAGTAATTGTAGTTTCTTGAATGGTATGACTAGTAATGTCTTCAAAAGATACCTGCTGCAGCAGAGACAGGGCTACTGGCAAGACTGCTTGAAAACATATTACTGTCCTAACTCTGCCTGGTGTGACCTTGACTGACTTATAGTGGAATTGTGATATAACAGTTTTCGGTCACTAGAAAGAGCTACAAAAGGGCAAGACTGTCTCACTTGTTTAAGGCACTTCAAGCTTATGATTGTGTTTGATGGACCCAAATTTATTTCCGTCGTCTACTATTGGTCTTGTGTACTCTTACACAAGTCTGAATTTTTATGCCCTTCTCATCTTTAAAAATGGAAAAAGATGGTATTGTGAGGGAAAATACATCAAAAGATTCTTGCATGCCTGCAGGCAAGAACTGAACAATCTCATGCAAGAATATTAGGCCAGCTTCAGAACCTAGGAACGTTAGCATTTAGGAATCTTAGCTTTCAAGGAGAGTATGCCACAAATTGCAAGAACAAATGAAAATGCCTGTGCACGCATGTTCTCCCAACTATAGTTGCTTCCCCTTTTTCCCAGTGCCAAAATAAAATATAAATGCAGCTGACATTACAATTTCATCATTCAAGATGCAAGTAAGAATATTAAACAGCTTCAAGTTTTGTGGTACATTGTAAGTGTCCAGATATCAAACATTTGTTTTCCCCAAAGCCAATGCTAAATGTTGTCATTTGATGCCGCCTTTATGATGGAGATTATTAAGATTCCTGTCTACCTTATCCTTATAGGAAAGCTGAATTGTGGCTGATATATGAATAACTTGGTAGTAAGTTTCATGATGGTTTATGTTTTCTTGAATATCAACAATACATTAGTCCATATTTTCTCTCCCATTTCTCAGTGTTCCATCATAGAAATAAACATCATCACCCAAATAAAATTCCCTTCACACCTTAATTTTGTCAGCCCTTATACTAACAGAAAATAGGTCCTCTCCCAAAGAACTGAAAGTGCAAGTTATTTTCAGCTGTTTCATTACAAAAATAAGATACTTTTAAAAAAATCTTTAAAATCTTCTAAATGCCTGTACTCACATGCTGTATCAGCATTTCTTTAACAAGCAGTTTTACTTTTAAACAAAATTAAAGTTTCCATGGCAACATTTCATTTTCTTGCCCTACTTAATATACCCCATAGAACATATGGGCAAATGAGGGCTGGAATGATAGCAACCACTGCTAATTTAAATATATGCAACATGTTGTGCAGTGTCCTAGTTGGCTACTCAAGTAAGTAGACTCTGGAAGACCATCTCCAACTTTCTTTCACGCTGACAGAGCTACAGCAGTGCCCAGCAACTACAGATATTCTGCCTCTTGAATATAGGGCAATACTGAGTCAGGAACACCTCCCAAACAAAGTAAAACTATGTTTTTCAGGTAATGCAACAGGTTGCTCAGTAAGGTTCTTTGAATTTCCTTTGATAACAGTTTTTCTGCAAGCTGAGGAAAAAAAAAAGGATGTGTTTATGTGCTAATATGTAGCAATTGCTGAAAGAAGTCACACTCTGCTCAACAAGAAAAAATATCACCTTAACCATTAATTAATTATAGATCAATTACTTATAAGACTTATCAATATACCTAAGCAGAACACATCCAAAATTTTCAGAAGGTATTTAACTAAGCCAACAAATAGGACAAGAGCAGAATATAAAGGTATTTCTTTCTGTCTGGAAAAGGGAACAGACAAGGTTTTTTTTTTCCACAAAAGAGGAAAAAGTAGGAACAATATAAAGAAACAACCCATTATATTATTTTTAAATTGATGCATGTCTTACCTAGCTTTGGAAATACTATTAAATATTCTGCATTGCACTGAGGACAAGCAACTCTAGCAGTACTGTTTCCTCTTTGCTTTTCATCCACCCAGCGCTGCAGACAAGTCTGATGAACCCATTTCGTAGAGCCCCTGCACCTGCAAGGTCTCACCCATTCTGCGGTCCGATCATCCTCATCGGTAGCAAAACAAACCCAGCAGCTTCTGTAATTACAGGAAGGAAAAAAAGATATTTTTTTTTTTTCTGCTTTTACATGCTTAAAATAAACTTTCACATGTGAAAGCATATAGTTTTAGAAAACGTGCACCTAAATGAGATGATACTTGTTGCTTCATTCTTAATCACCAAAAATATAAATATTTTGTACCACAGTCTTGTTCTGATATTAACATACTATTACAGACAGCTAAACAACTGCTTTTAATACATTCTGAATTACTAATTTAACTTTTAGATAATTTATGAATTAAAAAGCATTGAGACTGTAGTTCAACCTCTGAATAATTCAACATATGAAAAATCCATGTATTTTTAAAATTTATTATCATCTCCTTCTACAGCAGACATTTTGGTAAGTTTTTAAAATTAAAAAATATAAGATCAATAATACAGTAGTCTGTTACTAGGGAAACTAACTCAATCCGCTTAAACAACAAACCAACACAAATGACACAATGTATCACAAAAACTGTAAATAATTATATTCAATTAATTCCCTCTCTTTGAAAAGAGAAAGTACTTCATTCAGATAAATCAATTTTGTATAATATAAATTAAGTTATAAAGTACTTGAAGAATACTATTGTACCACTAGAGGAGGAAATTTCTGCACTGAAAAATTATCTGGATATAGAAAATTCAAACATATTAATTCTATAAGGAGAAAACACAAGACTGACAGGTTATGTGACCTGACCTGAAGAGAGCACACATCCTAGTAATTCCCAGATATCTGATCTGATGACTAGGCCAGATCCTTAAAGACCTTACAAATTGCAAGAGGAAAGTAAAACATGGATCTAAACTAGGAGAATATCAGATATGTTGACCCAATAATTTAGTTTTTACTGTGAAATAATTTGCTAATTTCCCTACTGAAGATAGTGAAGTTAGATAATAAACAAGAATCTAACAAAATAAGGCTCTTTCTACAAATATAGTCTGGTTTGATATATTTTTTAAAAATAAATATTTGACACAAGCCATCATAATCCTAATTAAACCTTTATAAAGGTGTTCAGCAACAGCATCCCTATAATTTAACTATCAAGCCACAATCTAATTAGACATTATGCACTAACTGAAGTATTGCAGCACTATTTTGATGCTGGTTTTGTTATCTTAATTTGAGTAACATCATTAAGATGAAACAGTATAAGGCTTCTTATGTGTAACCACTGACAATAACTGAGATCATAAGCAGCTGAGAAATGCTCTGGCACTACTAAACAAAGCAACGTTAAGATTCAAGAATCTTGATTGTAGTTTCTACGTGGGGATGGTACAGTGGTTCATGACATTTTTCCTCTCCCTCCCCTAGCATTTGTTGTCAGTAATAAACCTTCTTCCTAGCCTTTTAAACACTTAATTTTTTTTCCTTGTTTCAGCTTCTCTACTCACCTTTATTCTCTCCCCACCTCATATTTTTTGTTTCAGTCTGCCCTTTCTGCATCCCAGCTCTAACCTTTGTTAGCATCTGGGGAAAGAAATTACAGCTTAGAAGTCCCCTCCAACTCTACTCATTTTGCCAGATTGTTATACTCTCTCTTATGGAAATCAGTGCTAAATAGTTGTCAGAAAACTTACTTGACAAATTTATACTTGAACATATACATACTGGAGGTCTTTCCTATGTACGCATTCAAAAAAAAAAAAAGAAACAAAGCTTGTAACTAACTAAAGCTCGTTAGACAAAGTTTATAAGGGAATTATAAGCACAGCAAGGGCCAATCTGCCTAGAACCAATTTCAAAGCAACAAAAATACAGTAAATTCCTTTAACAGGTCACTATTTTCTCCCTAGCATGTCACTTGTAAACAGGTTGGGGGTGGTAGTTTGGTTTTGTTTTTAACTGCTCTATGAGGAAAAGGAGGGGGTGGGGAATCTACAATGGGAAACTTATTTTGTCAGGCTCAAACTTGAAGTAGTAAAAAAATATTGTGTCCAACAGCTTCCTTTTAAGGCCTTGCTATTTTGGGTAGTATTCTATTTGTGAACTGAAAATGTTTCTCTACAGAAGAATAGCCATGTTTTGTTTATAGGAATAACTGTGCCTATAAATATTTGCAATGCTTTCTTTTAAAGTTCTGAATCTTTTTCTGATTTATAGTGGCAGAAGTATACTGAAATTAAGTTGCGAGTGTGCAAGAGCACAACATAGCCTATAGCAACTTATTACTGGCATACCTGTGAAAGGGAACACAATTTGAGATGCAGATTCCAGGGAAGACTGCAGAAAAAGCAATTTAGTATTGAACAACAGGTAAAACAAACATAACTGTCATGTCCACATGTCCATTTGTAAGTACAGAACATATTCTAGTAGGTACAGATGTAAATTTTAACACTTGTGCTCTAAAACTAGAACTACACCAGTTTGCATTCAAGAAGATTGTTCGGTTGGAAGACTAACATCTTGAATCAGAACTGCAATTTCTCCCATTCGTCTTAATGGGAAGGTAAAAGCAAAGTGTGACTTTGGTTCTTTCTGTCCTTCCCCACAACATCTGTTTAAATCAGAATTGTCATGTTATGCATTCCTGTAATACCCTCCCTCTTTCTACCTTTATACACCCGATATGCACCTATAGCAGTCCTAACTGAAAGGACACATTAACCTTCCTAAGCAGGAAGAAGACAGCCAAGCCACAAGTCAGTAAGAATCTAGATGAAACTGCTGAGACCCCCTACAAACATTTCAAAGTATTACAAAGCACAGCAGACATTTTAATTCATTGCACTTGATATCAAGGAGTTCTTAAGGAATACAAGTCCTTACAATGTTTATTCATTTTCTATTTACATCAAGAAACCCTAAATTTACTGTAAGAACAAACAACACAACACTACTGATAATTTTTCCTCTTAAGACAGTTTTTTGCTGCATTAAAAGCAAAAAATTCACTCATTCATTTCACATCCTATTTATATCTACAACTGCTCTAAATTTGTAACTTATATTTTTATTTTTAAGCTAAAGGCTTCACAGTAGAGCTAGTTAGGTCTGTGGGTGCCAGTAAGGTCAGATGCCAACACACCACAGAAGTCTAAGGTTTATTCAGAGAATGACAGATTTAAGCATGAACATAATCTTGCTACACTGCAATTTTAACTAGTGAATTTGTCATGAACACTCTGCAGATTAAATTCTGTTCAAGTTTTCTGTTAAGGTTAGTGAGTCAAGAAAAATATGTATCTTTTCTTTAATTGCTTCATCCAATTTCTTGCCAGGCAATCATATCTGAAAACCTGAAAGACCCATGAAAAGAGCAACAAAATCCTTTACAGACTTAAACCTTTAGCAAGTCATGAATAATGAATAGTAAATTCCTTGTATTCTGTCATCAGCTTTATCTCATTCCATTGACAGCAGCTGTAGCAGAAAGGGCTAAATAAAACCATTTCGAAACAAGTATATTGGCTCTTGCCAGATTTTCCATTTTCTTGTACTGAATAAAATATGACCTTGATTCTTACCACTGAATCAAGTTGCTACTCAGATAACCTGAAATAGAAAAGGCTGACAAGGTGGAACAAAGCATTGTTTCTGATAGAAACTCAAACCTTGATGACTTTCTACAGAGCCAAATCAATACATTTTTCCACACTTCCTTGGCTTAAAAAAAAAATAAAACGAAACATACACAAAACCCAGGCCAATATAATTATTTCAGCTTTGAAAATAGGGTTACAAATGCCTTTTAGATTCAGCTGTTCAGTGGTTCACACATATGAATGGCAAGCAAAACCAGAAAACTTCTGAGAAAAAATTCTTGCAAGACTTTGTGCATGACATGCTCTAGAGCCATGAACTAAAAAGCATTTCTCCTCTCATTACAGATCCTTTGTAAAATATAAGAAATCTCTTTTAAGAAAACTTTTCTCCACTTCTCCCACATCATAAAGCACACCACTTTCCCTTAAAGCAGCAGAAATTTGCTGATATCTTGCTATCTGATTAAAGCATCCTTGTTCTGCTAAGCAGTGACTAAGTGGCTTATTGCAACTGAATTTCACATCCAAAAAGAAAAAAGTGAAAAGGCTGAAACATAACTGATAGCAATGATAGCACAGAGAGCCAATGCAGTAAGGGGTGAAAATGTATCTTGGAAGAAACGACTGAAAGCACTCCAGTAACTGGCCATAAAAAGGCACTGTTCCAAAGGATGACCCACAAATCTGCTCTTTGGAAGAGGCAATTTTTCATGAGTTTCTATAACCAATTTTTATGCACAGTCTATACTGACAGATAAAATATCCTTGATGAAGAATAGTGATAAGCTTCCACTAAAACTGCCAACTACACTCTAAATACTGTAAGATCATGTTTAAGTGGGAAGACTAGGATGTAGGAAAAAATCAAGGGAGTAGCATACAACACAGGTAGGCTGCTTTGGAGCTGGCTGGAATTTTAGTAGGGGAACACAGCACACTGTTCTCTCAAAAAGCAAGAAAAACAATGCATTGCAAATGCTACTGCTAAGCACTTCCTTTTCTTGAGTTTGAAGGAACCAGCAGGAATAAAATTCTTGTGCTAGAGGGCCACTACCAGTCACAATAGAATGCAAGCCTAGCCTACATATCCCTGATAAAGGCTGCAAAGATGAGAGTATCGTTTAACTCAAGAAATGCTAGCTTACATCATGCTTCACAGAGGAGATTAAGTGCTGGAAGAGATGAACTCAGCTACAAAGCCTAAATTATCATGAAGACTTCAACAGCAGAATGCATACAGACCTATCTTCCACAATGGTGGAAGTTTGTCAGCAGAGGAAGACTGGAACAGGATTGTAGATGGAGCACCACTCTTTCCCCAGTATTTTCCTGGCCCATCACACACAGTAGAAAATACTTTTATCTTCAACCCAAGCTCTGTCTCCCAAACTCAAAAAATCCTTACACTATCCTAAGGGGAAAAAACACACATGCAGAGTGAGGAACAGAGATACCAGTACAAAAATAGCAATCTTAAGATGCTCCATCATGACTTCTGCAGTTACTTTCTAAGTCAGCATGGCATAGCAGCCATATGCCGGTCTGTATCATTCAACTAGAAAACATGCTGTCACCTCAAAACAAAGTCTAAAATCTTCAAAGGAAGTTCCTGAAAGTCATCTGACCTAATACCCAATTCTGCTCTGCCTAGTCATCAAGGATAGGGTGTAATGCTGAGTAAAGGAGAAGTTGATGATAATCTAGAAACAACAGTAACTAGACTTTACTACAAAAGTAGTGCTTTCATTAAAAACAGCAGGAAAGGTTAGAGAACATCAAGCTAATGTTGGTCTGAACACATGGCCACAAAAGTGGTATGCATATATAGGTTCTGACTTCCTCTAACCCCAGGATGGCATTGTTTAAACTAGATTTTAAAAAGCTTTAATAAAAGCCCATGGATGACTAAAACCTAATAAGCAGACACATTAAAACAAAACATATAATTTACTAGAAAGTGTACCAGAAAGATCTAGTGATTACCAGAAGTTCAACTTAAACTTATTTATATATTCTCAATTATAGCTCCAATTAAGGAAAAGTACTTTACACTTGAGTTAACCACACTATATAAAGGCAGAGCTATGAGTAAAGGACAGTTCACAGAATCCTGCTGGCAACTTTCTAGCTTGTGGATAAAATTAAACCTTTGACTAAAAGTCACCACCTATTGTGCTTGAATCGTGCCTTACAAGGCTTTTATGGCCTTTACTTCTACCCAACTTCGAATAAGAAATCCCCCACAGATTTAGCTATCTCATTGCGTTTTACTCTCTAGTTTGTCAAAGACGATCTAGACTATTGGTAAAAAAACCTACCTTCCATTCTGGACAAATGGAACTTTTGCAACCAGTTATTCAGGCATATCCCTTTGGCAAAGACTTCAAAATTCAGTTCTCTTAAAGGCTTTGTTTAATATTAGTGCACTCTCACTTTTTCAAAAGGAAAATCTGAGAAGTCACCAAAGCTCAACAGCCTTGCTGCGAGCCTCTAAATATACAAAGAACTTTGTTGTTATTTGTTTTATTAAGGGGAGGAAAACAGGGCCCTCCTAAAAATATGCAAAGGACAAATCAGGTAAAACTATTACTCATACAATAAGCACCTTATTACTAAAACATTACATACTTTGCTAATTAAAGCGTTGTTCTTATATACATTAGCAGCTTGGCATACAACTCTAACAATTTAAGCTACTGAGTGCCTGCTAGGGGGCAGTAACACTGATTCTTACCATCATGTTTAGGAAGAAAAATAAAAGTGATTAAAACCAAGTGGAAAAAGAAAAACCAAACAACAAAACCAAAACAAAGAACCCCATACACACACACAAAACAATTTACTTCCAGAACTGAAATAGGCCATGAACAACATGATTTGAAAAGAAAAGCTGAACAAGTAGTTAGGTATGTACGTAGCTAGCAAACACTGAAGAATTCTAATAGCATGAAGTTAATGCATAAAACGTTTCATGGATTTTTTTATAATGGAGATAGCATACTATACAGGGAAAACATTTTCTTAAGCATTGTTTGACAAAGCTGTCAAAAAAATCACAAACATAAAAAGTAAAAGATATGAAGCAACTAGCAAATTATGTTTTAGAGGCTATTTAAAGTTACTTCCTTGAATGCTCCTTTAAACATCTTAATTATGTATTAATTGCCTGTAATATTCACAGAATTGTATAGCAGTATGTCTGAAAGCTCCTCCTGACGAGGAAAGTGGAAAAAAAACCTGAAGAAATTCCTTTAAGCCTTATCTTCTCTCAATGTCTAACTGCAAAGCAGCATAATGTCAAGGTATAACTGAAGTAGTAAGAGGCTCCATCAGCTTGAATTCATATACTAATATTTACACTGGCTGAAGAAAGAAAAGCTGCTAGCATGTTCTAGATACTGCAAGTACATTAGATGGAAAAAGACCAGACACAACCTTCTCTAACAGATAACATGACCTACTAGGAAGGCAGGGCACCCAACTACTGACAAGGTGAACTATCTTATTTATGTACAAATAAGATTCAAAGGAGGGTGGGTTATTATTTGAGGCTAAAAAAATTTGTCTTAGTTCTAGCAATACTGCCAGATTTAGCAAAGGAAGACAGCTTCAGACCTCAGAGTAGTTTGAAAAGCCATTCTTGCTGTAAATCATCTGCAATCTACTGTATTAAATTCTTACAGCAGTCCTCACTCCCTAGGGATATTACACATTTCACTGTGTGCTAAACTTTGAGTTTTGACTGTCTCCATGGTTTCAAATACATTGGATTTACTTGCCAGATAATAAAAATATAACGAACAAGTAACTACATGTGTTTAACTTCAATCATTTGAGGTGTCCTGGAAAAAGTATCTTCAACTATACCCTTGATTGCAGTCAGCACAACCTGAATTCTACTCTTTTTAAGAAAAAAAGAGCACTTGCATCATTGTTTTCAGTAGCTCAGTCAATAACCTCTCCAGTTAGACAGTGACACTTAAACCAAGACATACAAAATGTTGGTGGTGGTGGTGGGGAAACAAAAAACAACCAACAACTTTTAATTGAGAACAGTGTGCAGAAAATGACTCATTTGGCTCTTCAACTTACTAAATGACCACAGTTGAATAAAGGGAAGATTTGTGTGAAAAATATCAATGCAGACAGCAGAAAATTGATCTGAAGTTCTAGAACACAGGAGGTTGTTTCTTAGTAAAAAGAGACTCAAAGTATGCTATGATGCTCTAAGATACTGCTATAGCTTAATTACATATACAAAAGATTCCCCAGTCAATGTTCCCAAAAAACAACTTCCTAACATTATTGAAGAGTTTAAAAATACTAGCACTGAGGCTGACCTTGACATCAAAACAATTATGCTTACAGCATACTGCTTGCTTGAAAATGCTGTCTATGGACCAAGGCTAGGAATCACTGCACAACTGCTTCACTGCTTTGTCAGAATTCTGTAATTAGCTATGCCATTCAATGAACAAAACTCTATCCATTTTTCCTCTATTAGCCAGGACGTAAGTTAAAGCAAATGTTTAGCTGACTTAAAGGAATTTAACCTTTATTCCTTCAAGTTCTGAGACAAGGGATAACAAATGTTGGCCTTTTGTATCTCCTGGAAGATTTACTTTTCCATAACAGAAGGTTAACACATACTTATTAGCTTCCTTAATTGAGTACTAACCATATCTGTGTTTTCAAAGATTGGTATCAAGATGTTTTAAATCTGCTGTTTTAAACTGGAATGTTTGATAAAATTCCCTGTCTCAAAAAGAAGAAAAAAAAAAAGTAGTTGCTATTAAACTACCATTAAACAATGTTACTTTGCACTGGGGGAAAGGGGAAGAGAGTTGCATCAGAAAAGTACCAGTACTGCTATTTGTGGTACATCTACGCAGTAGATGACAGATGTTACAAATATCAGGATCAACATACATACAGAATAGACCAACTCGGACATGTCTAAAATGATAACCATCTCGACATTAACCTGTTGCTGTGACAAGCAAAAGATAAGAAATGTAAAATCATGCAAGTCTGTGTTATGCAAGCAGAATCTCCTGCAGCAGTTTTCCAGTATCACACAGGTAATGTAAAAATACAAATTAATCTTTAGGCACAATATCTTTAGTTACAAAAGTAAATACATTAGCAGAGACTTAATCTGTTAGAAACCAAACTTGTGGCTACTCACTTTACATTCCATTCTTAGGCAAGGTAATTGTGAAATAAAAGTTCAATTTTTGTATTATGTGTGCTTAGAGAGTTTCATGGTTAAACTGACCATACAGGGTAAGCAATTTTTCTGTTATGTTCTTCCAAAGAAAAGAGAAGAAAAATAGGAAGCATTGTCCTAAAGCTGCAAAAATTGGCAGGAAGACTCCAAAGCAAGCAAACTGCTTTGAACTCAAGAGTTTATATAACAGACACTATTACTCAAGTTATTCTCAGTTTATAACTTCTATTTTTATCAGTATAAGAGAGCAAACCAAAAAGCTCTACTGAAGTCAGTCGACTTATATACTCCTAATATACATAATAAAAACTGAATAATTTGAGACCTAAAAATTACCAAAAAAAATTTAAATGCCAAGAAGATATACTCTTGGGACATTAATACCTCAAGAACAACAAAACCAACCACTCAAATGTAGCAGACATTGAAAATTTGGAAATGTCTTTACTCTGAATAAATGTGAACAAAACTCCAAGGTGTCTGATCATAAAATTAAGTAACTCTGCTCAGCACTCTGTAGAATTGACTGCATGACTCACCAGTAGCACAGTCACAAGCACTCAGCACATGGCCTTCTGTAATTATATCCTTCACAGAAGGCTAATTTATGTTGGCACATTTCAGTCCAATATAAAATATCTGCTTCTAAACAAAAGTATTCAGATCCCAGGAGCAGGCATTTATAACGGGAGAAACAAATGAGGTGATATCAGAGAGGTATGTAAAGACAACATTACAGCTTTAAAATAGAGGTTCTAATCTTTTTTCTAGAAAGATTGTGAAGAAATAATTACTATATTAAAATGGCTTTAAAAAAATAAATCACTCAATGCCAGCCCCTCTTGTCTATAACAACTCTATTATTCACTACCACCACACTGTGTTAACACTTTCTTTTAATACATACACCTTGAAGAAGAGATGCATGACCAAAGGGAGAAACAGGCACAGATCCATAAACCGAGAACACTAAATAGTTCATAATGGTCATCAGCAATCAACCACCTAAAAGCCTAGAAACACTAACTACACTTATCCAAAAAGTTTGCTTCCTGTGACAGTTGTTTCCAAACAAAAGCATATCCCAAGATTCCATGGTTAGCCCTTAAATCAATTGGTATTGGCTTATTATAGGGAAACTGTTATATAGCAGGCCAGTTTAATTTTAATCAGTTAAGATAATTAAGATTTTAAATTATGAAGAAATGAACACCTAGTCCCAGATTTAATACAACTTCAGTACAGACTTTTTTTAAACCAGCATTTAGAAGTGGAGATTTTGATTGGAATTTTTCTTATCCTATATTAGAGTTAGGCAGGAGGTGTACAATCCTTCCCCCAGAATCACTGACACAAAAATCCTGAGCCTAAGCATTTTCATTGAACAGTAGAAAGCTATCAACGAAAAGCACTCATATTAGTATTAAAATAACAAGAGAGCAAAAAATCTTGGAGAAAAGGAAAAAACAAGATCCCAGTCCAAGTAGACAAGAAGTCATCTTAACTTTTAGGTACAGATTTCAGAGCAGATGCTAAAAAAGTCTAAGTGCAGATTTGCCAGAAGATATTAGTGGACTGTACCTCCCATACTGGCACTTCCAGCACAGTATGCTTCTATCGTGCAGTGCAAATAGAGCCCTAATACTGTGTGGTCTCCCTATGTAAATTGGGGTTGCTTCTAGACCTAGTATCATAGAATTATTTGGATTAGAAGGGATGACAGGAGGTCTCTAGTCAGACTTCTTTGCCAGGGCAGAATCAACACTATGAATTCATACCAGATTGTCAGAGCTTTCTCCCTCTGGGTCTTGAAAAGCCCCGTGAACAGAGATCCAGAGCTGCCCTGGGCAACCTGCTCCGAAGCTGGCCTGCATTGCTCTCCATCCTCACATGGTGAAACCTTCTCTATTCAAATTTGTGGTTGTTACTTCTCATCACCCTGCCAGGAACCTTCAAGAAGAGCGAGACTGTCTCCTGAACAACCTCCTCGGTAGGTATTAGAAGGTTATTAGGTCTCCCCAAGCCACCTCTTCTTCAGGTTAAGCAGGCCCAGTTCCCTCTATCTTTTCCTCGTAAGTCATGTGCTCCAGCCCCTTGACCATCTTGTGTAACCTTAGTAACAGTTTCATTTAGAAACACTAGCCAGATACAGTTTGCTTTAAAGAACTTAACCACTTCAGATTGGGTCTTCTCATTCTTCTGCACTGAAGATGGATTTGCTACTTGTGGTTAACCACAAGTGCCAGTAAAAAATGAGCAAGTCATGCACTCTTTTCATAAAGATAGGTATTACATCCTATAACAAGCTAGTACCCAACTCATTCTGTTGCTGAGAGGAAGAAAATGAGGTGCATCAAAAAGCTCTTACCACTTTAACACAAGGAACTTCCCATCCACTCTGCAGTACAGTAAGACCATAAGCAGGTTAAGATGTCAGAAGCACCAAGCAAACAAGTCCTAAACAGCTGGCATATTCATTACCACTTCAGGTATTACTTAAAAAGGTGTTCCAAAATTAATACCTGAACCTTTTAATGGATCTTTCTCTGTAAATTATTATACATATAACATACTTATTCAATGCATTTGCATTAATTGTCAAAAGCTTTAACTTCAGCGAGCACTGATGCCAAAGGAAACATACCATGCCAAAGGAAACAATCACAGTTAAGGACTATTATAGAGGTCTGAGCACTTTTACATGGAAGATATCAATAAACATGTTTTTGTATAGCTTTTTTAGATGAAGCAGATACAACACCTGAAAATATTTGAATGCTTTGATAATACATGGAATACTAAGATTTTTAGTACCAAAAATGATAAATAGTCTCTCAGGAGTTTCCCCACACTTAAATAGGAGGAATAATTGCCTACTGTCTGAAGGTAGAAGTTAACAGTTAAGCAGCAATTAAAACATGTATGTTTGCTCCTAAGCTTATCAAAGAAGACATCAAAGACAGAAATATAATGCACATAAGATAACAGTCAAAAGGTTAAGATAGTTTATAAATAATGTGCTGATGCTTTTATAATACAGATGGGCAAAAGGCATTCTACAGGTCTACAATAAGTCTTCACTAATCTTTACTGATAAGACACAGGAAGAACTCAATCTACGCAGAACCTCTGGCATAAAGAGAACTGGAATAGCAAGGAATGTACCTGGGATGAAGCAATAATGGAGAAGTCAAGCTATTAGAAAGTTATTACCGTTTCAAACTTTCATTCTTCAAACACACTAAGACATATGTAATTTTGCTTTTTCCTTCCTGTATCAACATCAGCTTCCAATCAGTTCAGGTAAAGACAGGGAAAAACACCTTGTTTCCTTCCTGGTAGAGATTAACACAGCACAGCCCATTCTTTTTTCTTATACTCTCTTCTTTCTAAGAACGCATAATCTACTCTAGAGGAACAACAGAAAGCCAGGTACTTCTAGTTGCTGATAGACTTCGACCAGAAGCCAGGGAAAGTCCTCATTCAAAAAAAATTAATTTAACTGTGTTGTGTAGAACATAAACAATTCCTTCAGATAGGGCAATAAAGAGAAGCATGCTTAATCAGCGCAAGTAGAATAAACAGACTAACTGCAGAGACAGTAAATAGTTTGCAAAAAGTAAAAATACTACATAAATTCTGTAAAGTGTTTTATGTTGTTTATTACTCTGTATATCTTATCTGGTTGAACTCCACTCCTATAAAGATTTACTCATGTCAACTTTAGTTGGTGAGATTACTCACAGCACACAACATCCAGAACAAGTTAAAGGAGTTCAGAATAAAGGTCTTTAGTGAAGGACCACGCTGCACCAATTACATTGCCTAGGTTGTAGCATTAAGGTCTTAATCCAAACCTGTGTCTTTGGTTACTAAAGTATCAGCAGTTAATTCTGCAAATAAACCTAAATCAGTGCCCATGCTTCCAAAGAGGGAAGGAAAAGATTCATAACAACACCAACACCAGCACACATGCTAACTAGAATGAAAGGAGCAACTGAAAACTATGTACAAAAGCATTGCATATGCTTTTCTTTAAAAAAAGAGAAAATTACTATGGAATCAGATGACAGTTCAGAAAACTGAAATAGAAAACCCATGAATTCTCTGTTTTGCAACTTTAGAACCTCAATTGCTAGCATTCTTCTGACAAATCAGTGCTCTGGCAAAGACAACATTTAGTTGCAACAGTATTCCTCTCTTGATAGTATAAGTAATTTCTTAAGCCAGCTACAATTCTGCATTTTATATTTTAATTGCTTTTAAAGTCTACCTGCAATTTCGACTCTATTGTCTCCTTTAAATAAGGAATGGCAAGGTTAGAGGAAAACACAGTCATATGATGCTGCTTTAGTTTCTATCAAGGAGGGCTGCGTATCGACCACAGTTGAACCAACTAGTATTTGTTCAGAAAATAAAGCATGCTAATTCAAAAGTTAAACCATGCTAAAATTACCACTACACTACTACATCTAAAATTACCACCTGCAGCATGTACCTGCACAAGCCTTCAACAGATTTTTTTTATCACATTTTGACTAACATCTTTGAATACTGAAAAAACAGAAGGCAAAAGTGACCACATTCTGGCCAGCTGGCAAATATAAGGGAAGGAAGGAGCAGGAGTTGTCTTTAATTTAGATAGTATAAGGAGTACCACAAATCACTACCACAGAACATGCTTTAAAAAAAGCCTACAAAACAAAACCCCAGCATTCTGAAGATTTGGTATAACCAATTGCAAGAGCAATCCACACATAATCCAACTAAAAACAAGAGAATAAAGCTTAAAAATGAGTACATTTTAGCATTACAGCTCACATTAAGGTAAAAATAGGCAATGACATAACTAGGAGAAAGCTGGGGTGTGGCTAAGCATTTGGTTTTGGTTGTTTGTTTGTTTTTTTTAAGACAGCAGATTGACCAGATTATCTTCACAAACAAATAAATTGGAAACGATCTGATGATACATTTATCATAAAAGTAACAATTTTTTTTTAAATTTGACCATACTGGATTTTTTTTTTAATCACTCAAATATTTACATTGTCTAGGTTTTCTCTCAACATGGGCTTGCCACTGACTTCATTATGGCAAGTACATGTTTAATAACTATTTTTCAAATCTTGTCACTTCAGAAAGCAACTGCTCAACCAACACAGTAAAAAGACAGCCTAGTAAGATGAATAGTTATTAGTTTTGTTTTCTCATATGTATTCCTAACAGCAACTCTGGCAAGACCCAGTCAAGTGTTCTGTAAGAAGGCTAAGTAGCACAGGATCACAGCCTAGCAATAACATGCAAACTATTACAGAAAGCTATAAAAATAGCAAACTGACAAGATGTAGCTATAGACATAACTTAAAACCAATCTGAATTTACACATTAGTTCTGCTTAAAAACATAACTATAAAAAATAGAAGTACAGTTAAATTATCTTTGACAAGCAAACAACACAGGAAAAATACTAAGTATTTAAAGGATTAAGTTTTTAATCAAATAGAGCACCAAAATCTGCTAGAAAGTTACCAAGAAGAATGGAAGTGTTTGAAATACGCACTAAGAAGCCAGAATACTTGTTATGACAGGTGCTACACAAGACAGCTAGAAGAAACAATTAAAAGTGTTCAACTGGAAGAACTGTTGTCAAACAGTGCTGAGAGAAAGAAAATTATAGGACCTAATTGAATAGGAAACATGAAAAAAAGCCCACAAAAGACTTAAGGGTTTTTTTATGCATTTTCAAAATTATATTTTAAAACACAAGAAGGACTGACTCAGTTCATGAACTTGGCATATTAGGCTCAAGAATTTCGCTGTAAAGGTTCAACGTCCTAATACCATTCAGAATATAATAGTTCTGGGTATTTCCTTAAAAAATGTTTTTACATTAAAAATATGTATAGCATATGAAATGGCCTCTGCCTGTTAAAATTTGACAAATGCGTTAGGATTGACTTTCAAGTGAAGTTTGCCCTATGCACTCAATAGAGTAATGTCTATAATTTCTAAGACATTTTCACATAATCTGGCAATTTTATTTAAATAAATCTTGAAAAATGTTTTTACATTGATTAACAGCATATAAAAAAACCACTGCCACATAATTTCAAATTTTTAATGGCAATTCCTATCATTCTGTAATTTATGCATTAAAACGACATGAATAAAGGGATTAAAAATAATAAAACCTCACCATTTAGACAGACCACTAACCACTGCCTTCAGGTGCACACATTAGTCCAGGAATATGGCCCTTTACCATAGATTGCAAAGAATTCTGCAGGCAGAAAGATGGTATTTTAAGACTATTATGTAGTCTGTTATTTAAACATGAGCTAGAAATAAAAAAAAATGTGACAAGAGGGATGGAAATTCCAATTTTGAGGCCATAAAGGATCATGATAATCACCTGGACTAGTTTCCTAAATGTTGCAGACCAGAGAACGCCAGAATGTAGTGTCACTTCATGGTCATGCCTACTTCTTATGCTTCTTGTATTTATGCTGTAGCCAATCCTTCAGACAAGTATAAAATCCTTAGCTAGGAATTTCAAGTAACAAGCTCCTTACACCTTAACAGCTATTTACCATCTTTGTTACAAATCCACAGTTTGCTTCCAGACTGAAATTATGCAGGGATAATAAAGGAGTATGGAGCACAAAATACATAAAAGAAAGATGAATCCCAGGCAACAATGATGAGATGCTATCCAGACACTCCTTACACTGGAGAAATCCAAATTGTTTCATTAAGGAAAAAAAACTTTAAGTCAAACAGATGTACACTCTAAGAGTCAAGAGAAGCAGCCAACTGTTCTCTCTCACAAATACATAATTAAAGAACTTGCTATAAGAGATCCGACCCTTGTATACAAAGCAGTGCATACATTCAAATCTGCAGCAACATCTTAATCCTGATACAACAGTACATCACCACTCTCAGTGTGGCCATCTAGGTATTGGAAACAAAAGAAACCCCTATTTTTTTTCCCTCCTTAACTATTAGAATCAAATTAAAGTCTTATTCACTAAAAAGCTATTTTCTGCATCTTTCACTAAGAGAGAAGAATTTTATTTAAAAGTATACACTTTGTGTTAAGTTATAATGCATTAACAGTTACTCTTAAGCTTTTGCATATGTATTTTTTCCTCTTACCCAGGAAAACAGCCATCTGTCATTAGCAATAAAGATAACAGGATAGAAGAGGCATTTCAACCCCTCAGAATCCCTACAGATGATTCATCTACAGGTTATGTCCCCTAATATTGAAGGTTTTTCTTGATCATCACTACATACAACATGAAAACAGTCATGTATGACCTTCAGAAATACCAGATGAATGAAAATTGGTTTCTTCCAATGTATCCCTGCTCCACAAACCCAGTATATAACCAAAAAATTATTTACACAGACTGCATTTTGAGGTCTTGGTTACTCCAAAATCCTTTTATTGGTATTGTACTACACTCTGAATTAAATCCAAATCCTAAATACTTGGCTCCTTACCACTCCATTCACCACTTCTCACACTACTCTTTCTAAAGTTTCCTATACTGCGCCCAATGAATTCTTATATGAAAGGCGCAGCCTCTCTTCATACCTCCTTTTATGCTACCTAGGTAGTTAAAACTTTTTCCCCACTGTCCTTGTTATTAAGAAAGCCAGGAACATTTTCCAATTGTTTTAGATGATATCAAGTTTACTAGAAGTTTACTAGAAAAAGTCTTTGCAAAGGGCCAGAGATACAAATTACAATTTCACAAAGCTGAAAGGATACAAGAATATTAAATGTACATCACAACCCACATATCCATTACACATAACAACTTAAGAACAGTAAACTGCTTTGGCCACTAGTTAACTAATTTGCCTTTTTTCAATTAACTGTTTAATCTAACAGTTGTTCGCAACACAGATTATAAACACCACCTTACTGCCATTTCCCAAAACGGTGAACTAGGACTTCATGGTATGATAGAACAGCCACAGACAGTAGGGAATCCACTCAGAATATCACGGTTTCCTAGAACTCCAAAATATAATATATTATATACAATTGGACTACAAACTTCAGGATGAAGATGAGGGTTTTTTTAGTTTCAGAGGAGTTGATTCTGCAACACTCTTCCTGATGTTCTCCTTTCTCCTCCCCCCCCATAATAGGTCTACCATCCTCCTCCCAATTCTGTCTTCCTTAACTCTTCCCTTTTATTCCCTCCATTCACAGGAAGTGTATCCAATTGAATACTTTCCTGATAGTATTTCTAAATATCTACCTCCTTCCTGCTACTTCCTGGAAATGCACTTAGGGGTCCTGGCTGCTAGCCTCCTTGGCAGGCATTGTTCTAAATTATTACCTAAATCATCCCATTGTCACCTTTCACTTCTTCAGTTTTTCTAAAACACAGGCAAACAACTTTCTCTCTCTCTCTCCCTCCCTCCAACTCACTTTTATCCTCTTTCTACATTAAACTGAAACTTCTCATCCTCACCTTCCAGGCTGCACAAGTCCTGCCCCTGCCTCACATAGTTTACATCTCCATCACTTGCCTGATGATAGCCTGTATTTCGCTAAATCCTCTTTCCTTAGAGGTGACCTGGAAAGGAGAAAAACACCAGTTTTTTTTTTTTTGCTTCCTTATGATGAAAGATTGACAGGTTCATCAATAGAAGCCAGATTCCTTTTGGGTCCTCACCTTCTGAGACACCAGGCTAGCACAACTCCTGCAATAACAGGCTACCAATGTGGTTTTGTTTTTTATAGAGTTCGGTCTTCAGGGCTTCCTGGATGACTCAAAATTACATGTAAGGAATCTAAAGCCCTCCGTGGAACAGGGTCAAAGTGCTACTTCAGATAAAAGCATAAAGAGAAAACAAGTGTAATAAAAGTGATTTAAGAGTTAGTAAGCACCTTTCCTCCCCTACAATTAAGTTAAAGTACTTTTTTAGATTGTACTTTTTTAACAGCACTCCAAAAAGCAATCGTAGGCTTTCTTCAAAGGCCATAAACCCAGCAACAAAACACACAAAGCCAGTTAAGCTTCAGTCGCCTTTTGGTGGCCTACTTTACGTACATGTCAACGCTTTCCACACCTACAGCATCCCCCAGACCCACAGAAACCGGACAGCCTTCCGCAGGTCTCCACCACTCTCCCCGGAACCCGTTTCAGCCCAGACACACCTCCTCCTGCCCAAACGCTTGCCAGAGCCATCCTTCCACACCCCACACACCGCCGCAGACGCGGCGCTGGTGCCCGCAGTACCCTCTCCTCTGATTTACGACAGAGCTCGCACGACTTCGCCCGGACCCCCAAAGCTTCCAGAGGCCAAAAGGTGACCCCGGGCCCCCGCCACCGGCCCTGGCCGGGCCCCGCCGCCATCGCGCCTCGGTCCCCCACCAGCAACGGCAGCGGGGGCCCCACGCCGGAGCTGCCCACCCCAGCTCCCCCCGCGGCCCGCCGGCCCGAAACACGCCACAGGCAGCGCGGACCCGCCGCCGCGGGCAGCCCGGGAGAGGCGGGGGACCTCAGGCGTCCACCCCGAGAGCTCCCCACCCCGCTGGGCCCCAGGGCCGGGCCCTCCCCGTACCTGTCCATGGTCTGCGGCAGGGCCAAGCCCGTCTGCTCGGACATGGCTCCCGGGAGGAGGAGCGGGCCTAGCCGAGGGCCCGGAGCCTGACAAAGCCGGCCCTGGCGCCGACGAACCCGCGCGTCACGCGTGTGGCGGCGGAGGAAGGGAACAGAGAGGAAAGGCGGCGAAACCGCCCTCCCGCGAGGCAGCCGGGGCAGCCCCTCCTTCGGCAGGCGGGGACGAAGCGGAGGGACGGAGCCGCACGCACAAGCTGCGCGGCCCAGGCCGCCAGGCTGACAGGCGGCGGCGGCGGCAGCGACGCCTCTGTGAGGTCAGCGCCAAGCGCAGCCGCGACGCCCGTCGCCACCGCCCACTCACGGCAGCGCGCCCGCGCCAGGGAACGGGCGGCGGCCCCGCGCCATGCTGGGAAGTGTAGTCCCGCCGCCGTCGGGAGTTTAAAGGTCCGGCGGGGCGCGCCCCCCACCACCCTCTCCCCCTTCTTGCGGTGCCGCTCCCCCTCCCCTCCCTTCCCCGTGCCTCTCCTCGCCGCCGTCGCGTAGTCGCTGCCCGGCACCGCGCGCGGGGCAGGTAGGGGAACGCGGTGGCGTTCGGGGGTTAGGCGGGGGGGGAGGTCAGCCGCGGGCCCAGCCCCGCGCCCTCTGCAGCAGCTGCCGCCCCCTCCCGCCGCCCGCCGCGCTGCCCTGAGGGCCCGAGGCGGCGGGGGGAGCGGGAAGGGCCCTCGTGCCACCGCCCTCCTCCTCGCGCGGCGGCCGTTGCCCTCCGCGGCGGGTGAGGGGAGCGGCGCAGCCCCGCTCCCGCCGCCGGCCGCCCCCGTCACGGGCGGAGGGAGGCAAGGAGGGGAGAGAGGCCGGGCCGCCTGCTCTGCCTCCTCCCCGCTCACGCAGGGCGTGGGGGGCCCCCTGGGGGCAGGGGCACCCTTGCTGCGCACCCCCGCCATTCCCTCGCCTGCCGAACAGGTGCGGGCGGCCCCCGCCCCCCGCTCGGCCGGCCGACCTCCCCGGGACCCGCCCTTGGGGCGGGGAGGCCCGAGGGAAGAGGAGACCTTGCCAGGTGCCTGTCCCGGCTTACGCTTCCGAGGAGGGCGGTGGCTGGCACGGCGGAAGATAAATTAATCCGTTTCTGTGGGCTTGTTGGCAATGACAAGGACGAGCGCTCGGCGCCCTTGTAAGTGGCCTGTCGTGCGCGATGGAGGCCTGGTGGCCGCTAGCTTCTGTGCACAAGCGGGGTGAGGCGTGGGACGGCTGGTGGTAATGACAACGCTCTCCTTTCAGTTTGTAGGCGTGCCTCCTAATGGGAAAAAAAAAAAATCTTCCTGGAGTGCTTTTAAAATTTGTTATATGTTCTGAAGTCAATACAGAGTATTGCAGTCTGTGAGACTGGAAATTTAGAAGCTGAAAAGGCTTTATAGAACAAAGAGGAGGATAGCACCGGGAGAGAAGTTGTCTTCCCATTTATCTCCACCGTGGGTGTCTGTCTTCCGCACTTCTCAGTCCAAGTGTATGCGTATTTGCATGCATGTAAAGGTTCTGCATAATGCCATGTTCCCCAAGCTAAAGGGCAAGATCCTACTTTTCGGAGGCAATTGTGACATTCTAGATTCTTGGGAAGGTTGGTTAGTAAAGATCAACTTTGAATTTTCCTTTTCAGGTTATATATAAATATATATTTATATTTTTAATAAATAGCTCCTGTAATAAGTTTCATTGCATGTAACCAGTCCCTGATACCTTGTGTAAATTACAACTTTGTTATACTGTAGTTGCTGTACAAAGTAGTAATTTACAGGGCCAACCCCACAATTGTACAGTTGTGTCAATCTACGTCTGTTCTTCGCTGAGGAAAGTAGCATTTGCGTGGTGGATATACATGACTAGACATCAGGTAGAATAGGAAGGAGACTTCAGTGAATATACTGGATTCTTTGACTGTGCTGCCTTAGCTAGGGAAAAATCAGTCTGGTTTTTAGAGTCTTTGTTGAGAGAAAAGTGTTGTAAAAATGTGTGTAAAGTATCTGGACTTGGACTTGTAAACTGTGTTATATGTATAGAGTAGGGAGGGTGTTGTTTATTTTCTAATTGCTACAAATATCATAAACAGGAATGCTGAAGTAGTTACAGTGATGTAAATATTCTTTACAGGAAGTATGTATAGAAGCAGGTAGGAAGAAGGCATCCCACTGACATCCTGTCCCAGAAAATTTATTTTGTACTTATTCTTGGGACAGTAAAATTCAGTTTTGCTTGCACTGCTGAGAAATCTTGGATGTACAGTGGCCTAATAAACCGTATGGGCATGGCTTCCTGGAATAGAACCTAATACACACTGTCCCAATTACAGCTGTTCATGAAACATAAGAGCAATATTAGATATCAGAGTTTCTGGTTCCTAATCTTGGTCTGGAATAAGTGCCTTGTCTATTGGCCAGAACACTGATACACTAGTCTAGCCAAATGCTTAGGTTTTATGTATTCTCAAATGTTACAAATGGAAGTAGGGAAGATGGTTTTATTCCTAGGATTATGTGATTTGTGCAATTTCTGTATTTTTGCTTTGGAGTGGGAAGGATATGCTAGTTGCCTGCCATTTAGGATAAAGCTGTGAGGTGATGATGACTAATAATGGTTGTGAGCAATACTTACCTGAAGAAATGTAACCAGAACCTAGGGTCACTTGGCTACCGTTTGGGGCTGAAGAACAGTCTGTGACAAGGGGCAGCTGCTTTGCTCTACCACTGACGCAGGGAGGGATGACAAGACTGGACAAAACTTGAATATCAGGTCAAATAGTGAACACTTGGTAGGTTTGGAGTTTGTTTTGGTTTTGTTTTTGTTTTTTTATCCCAAACATGAAAGATAAAACCATGATAGGACAAGGGGTAATGGTTTTAAACTGAAAGAGGGTAGATTTGGATTGGACATAAGAAATTTTTTACAATGAGGGTGGAACAGGTTCCCCAGAGAGGTGGTAGATGCCCCAGCCCTGGAAACATTCAAGGTCAGGCTGGACGGGGCTCTGTGCAACCTCATCTAGTTGAAGATGTCCCTGCTCATTGCAGGGTGTTTGGACTAGATGACCTTTAAAGGTCCCTTCCAACCTAAACTATTCTGTGAATCTATAATGGCAGACCTTGTAACATCCCATAAATAGCTTAAAGATTCTGAAATCTAAAAATTGATTTGTGCCTTTTCAGGATTTTGTTGGACAGCTTGGGTTATGTGTTCTCCATTTGTCTGCTCTTCTCAGAATCAAAGTGTGATCCTAAAATACATATATAACCAACTGTTTCTAAATTTGAGAAAAAAACTCCTTATTCCCTGACATTGCAAGAGTTGTCATTCCATCCTCATCTCTTCCTCTTAACAAGACTGGATATGCAGCTGCTCTATTCAAATGCTTGCTTTATTCTCCCCAACAATCTCCTCCTTCAATTCACTCTCCCTCATACCCTTTTTCTCTTAATTTTCTTTCCACTTTTTATTCTTTATGCTTCCATCTTTGCATTGGCAATTTCCACTATAAATCTCAGGTTTCCTCCTGCAGTTTTTTCATTTTTTAAACTATTGCTTCCCCTATCATTCCTTAATAGATTGTTCTTTGTTCCTTCCGTTTCCATGATGTTCATTGCACTGTCTCACTCTGTCGTCTCTTACCTTCACCTGGTAGTAGCTGCATTTGAGCCCAGAGAGAACTCTCCTGGGAACAGACTCCTTTTCACTAATGCGAAGTGAGGTAAAATGATTGCTACTAGTTGAGATGCAGCTGAATTCAGCCTCACTAACTGGAGATAGTAGCCATTTTGAATTAAATAAAACTGCACATTGGAAGGCAAGTACAGAACTTAATGAAAGTTACCAAAACCAATATAAGCTATTTAGGGCTTAAAATTGAGCCCTAAATTTGACTATCAGATTTATATCAGAAGACCAACTTTTAAAATACTAAATTGTTTGATAACAAATTTATACAGATTTAAGCTTAATAAAAAAGTTGACAAGCAATTACTGTAAGAATAATATGGAGGTATATTAAATATTTATCTGACCATTTCAGCAAGGCCTGAAAAAGAGGACAAATAATGAAGGAACGGTACCTTAATACAGTTCTTTTGATCTGACAACATTAAGACTGTTGGAATTATTCACTGTTTTCAACAAAGCTAAGTAACCTGGCAATATGAAAGTATTCTATGTTGGCAATTTGGCAAAACTGCATTTTGACTGCTATGATAGTGATATGTAAAATTAAATTACAAGATCAGTTAGGCATTTTTTAGCTACTTGATTCCATCTTTAAAAAGACAAGGAACCCTCAATTAAGCTAAAATGAAACAAATCTAAACTGAGAAAAATGTTTCTACAATAAAACTAATTTTTTTCAGTAACATTCTACTTCATTTTAACCTTCAAGCTAGTTGGAATATTCACCTTCTGGCAAAAAGACTAGCATGGTTTATCAGTCATAGTGGGCTTAAATTGCTTCATAATGAATTTCATAAAATAAAAATACACTCAATACAATGCTAATTGAGTTAGCTAGGCTTATTTGGGCCTTTCTTACATTTGTTTCTTTAGAACTGGCCCAGGTCAAGTAATTCAGATACCAGATTGAATTAAGCTCTTGTGTTCTGATACAGCTGTTATTATCTTTTAACTTCCAGTTATGAAAGAGTTGGCTGGTAGAAACAAAAAATATTTTTCTTCTAGTGGCTAGTTGATCAAAACCTGTCTTTATGTCCTGATTTTCTTTGGTTCTGGAGTGCTTCTCCATTTGTGAATATCATCATGAGCACTCTCCTTATCTTAATAATTGATCTAAAAAGTGAAGCTGTCTCCTGGGAAGAACTGACAGCAAGGGTGTGGTCCCTTCCACATGACTCCTCAAATCATCTGAAAAGCAATAACCCAAAAGTAAATAGGGACATAAAGGAGGGGTATAGAATGCCTAGAGCCGTCCCTGTGATAGCTGGGATATTTCAACAAATGAGGTATTTTCAGCTGCTGTAAGAAAGCAGTTTTCCTGCCCTTAATGATTCAGAGTAGCACAAACAGGTTAGAGCAAGTGTTGAGAAACTGTTAATTACAGCATTGATTTAAGGCAGGTAGACCATACAGTCCAACATAAACAGACTGTTGAAAGCAGAGACGTAAGTGTTTTAACAACCCATTTTCAACTGCCCTAATTTATCTTTCTCAGCTTTAGTCATTTCTCTTTCACCCATAAAGCTATGCATATTTCATCCTTTGAAAAATTAGCCAGCAATTTTATTAAACACTGATATTTTCACACTTCTGATCTCAACTATTGTAATTTCCATACAAGCATTAGTATTTGGTCTTGAATAATTAGTATTGTAAACAATTATCCAGTGTAATTCATGGACCAGTACAAGACAGAACACAAGCACTGGTAAACGGAATTCTGAAAATTTTACCTGACCTCCGTTAATCGTAAAAATATTAACAACTTATGAGAAGAACTCCTGTTAGGCTGTGTATTGATGTGGAGGTTGGAGATAAGTGGATAGTGGGTAGTGAAAGTGAGGTAGTTGGAATCCGGAACCACAGTGTACAGAGTAGATGGAATGTTAAATAGTAAAATTTGCACCTTCCCTTTTTTCTGAGTAGCTTATTTTTTTGGTAGAATTTTCAGTGTAGTAACAACAACTCAGTAATGAAAGTGGCAACTTGGAAATTGGAAACTATTCAAATAGTACAACTTTTCGCCTATGTGCTGATTTTGATTTGTTTTAAATTTTCATACTCGACCTATTTGTGTTTGAGTTTCAGAATATTTTTAGAAATTATATTATGGCAGATGATTATTAATATTTTCTTTAGCTAAGCAACATGACACAATCTCCTTTGTAATAGCTGTATATTTTATAGCTGGTATGAGCTTATAATTCTTATACTAGAAGTTTGAGGTTTGGAAGGAAGTTTGGAAATACTAGAACTATTTCTTTGTCTAGTGATTGTTGTTCTGAAGAGGCAGCTATTTGATCTGGGTTTATAAATTAAACTGTTAAAATCTCTTATTTAGTTACTTTCAGCTCAGTCTGACAGATATTTATTTTCTCAGAGCTGGTGATTCAGATTGCAGCAATTTTCGCTGGAAAGAGGGAGTGTGCATGTATTTTCTTTTCCTTTCGACCCCTCTTCCTTTCAGGTTAGGCAGCAGTGAAATGCCATCTATAGATAAGACTTCAAACCCCATGATTCCTTGGGAGAGCATGCGCTGAAAGCTTCCAGTTGTCAAAGTGCTCTTGCCAGAGTGGTTGACTATTTGTCATATACCAAACCTGAAAGAAGAAAATAAATATACTGTCACTCTGTTGATCTTTAAATACAGAAAATCCAAAGGTAACTGTTCCTTAAAAATTTCTGTGTTGACTGCATGGGTTACTGCATGCAAACAGAGCTGATATTGCTATGGGGATATAGATTTCCTGTACTGGATTATAAATTTGTACAAATACTTACACCAACAAATAATCGAGAGGTACTGCATATTAGTCCAACATTAGACACTGGCTGGCCTGTCTTTCAAAGTAATTTATTATCCAGTGTTTTTCCATTCAGACTGGCTTCATTCATTAAAGGTAGGTCTTGACCTTGACAAGAGGGTTGAATTGTGCAGTGATTTTTACCTTTAAGAAGCAATATGAAAATGAATGTGGATTACAGTCCTTAGGATAAAGTTCAAAAACAGCTAGCTAAGTCAAGGTACAGATTTGAAACAAGTGCTGTGCTAGCCAGTATAGATAACCTGGTGACTAACTGATTTAAATATACTTTATTGATGACAGAATTTTAACGTTTCAGCTGCTATGTTTTTATCTGTAAATATATTTTTATAGTGATAGCTCAGAACGAGGAGAGGGATACATATAATCTTTTTCTCTCTCTGATGTGGAATCACCAGTAATTTTATTTAGCCTTAGGAGTAATAGTGATTTTGATAGAAATGAAGCTAATGGAAAGCTACACAGAGCTTGGTGTATTATGGCTTACTGCAGCATTGCATTAAAATGTCTCACAAGGTTTTCTGCACCCCCAGCAACAGCAGCAGAGCTGCCTGTTACAGATGCAATAGTTTATTCTTCTTAGGAACTTCCCTTAATGTTGTCTCACTGCATATTCTGTCCATGAACCCTTGCTGCTCAGTTTACATATTGGGCAGGTAAATAAGAGGGAGCATGAGCAGTAACTAAATTGATAGCAGAAACCTGTCCTGACATTCATTTTAACTAAAAAGTGTATGTATAGCTCAGAAGAGATTTAAGAGAAAGAAAAAAAGAAACAAAAAATGTTAAAGATACACATGGACCATCTGAAAACCGTTGATGTCAGAAAGGATAAGGTCGTTGATTTCACTCTTTGCCACCTTTCTTAAACAGTTAATTGATTTGGCTGTACTTTGTTACATTAAAACAACAATCCTAAAAAAAAAGGCAATTGTAGGAATGTACATGTCATATGATTAACTCAACAGAAATGCAATTAGGTATTCAGCGATGACCATCTTTGACATAGTTACTCAAAGTAAGTGATTTTTGGCTCATTTAAAACACTTCTGAGATTTAGAATGATCTCTTCAATTGACTAAAAGTCTGCAAAATGTGGAGGTTCTTGTTCTAGTGTCATACAATCGCTGTTCATTGATGTCTGTTTATGCATTAGTACTATTGTGTTTCAAAACAATAATCAAATTACATGATCTGTCCTATTTCATAGGAAGCACCTTTTCTAGCAGATATAATTCAACCATTCTACATACATTTAAAGTTTAAACTTGTGTATGGATTTAGCAAATAATTTGCATCACTAGTCTGTCTTGTGCATATAAAGATGGCTTTTAAAAAGTGGCATGTCTATATTTTAAGTATTTTGATTTCCCCCATTTTTATTTTTCATTGTGAAAGCATCAGAAACATCATAGTCTAATAATACCTCCCACATCTGCTCATTTTAACATTTGTTTCAAGTGAATAAATTACTGATTATTTCCTGTATATAGAAATATAGCGAGTGGAAATACCTTTAAGCAGAGGACTGCTTTGATGTAATATAGTGTTTTACACAGAAAGATCCTAAGGTCACTGAAGGCAAATATAAGACCCATCGGTGGCTTTGTACACGAAGTGCCTGTCCCCCCCCCGCCCTCCCCGCCCCGTCATTGCGATCGCTTCTCGTGCCCTGAGCAAGCAGCGAGCTGTGCGGCAGCAAAAGGCCAGAAAACGATTGTGCTGCTCAGAACCGCTCCCGTATCAGTGCGAGATTTCGTGTGTGCTTTCTCTCTGATAAATTTAAATAATTAACAAACAAGCTTTCAATTAAGGTAAATCGGTACCCGGCTCCTTTAAAGGTCCCCTAATAGAAAAGTGGGTGGAGAAGAGTGAAGACTGGTGTCTTTTTAACCTTGCTGAAGGACGCAGCAGTATTTATTGACGTATGCAAATAACTAGGGGGAGGAGGTGGAGGAGGAGGAGGGTGCTTGGAAAAACAGGAACCAGAATCAGTTTCTCATTGCAGGGTGAGAGCTCTGAGTTCCGGTGTAAGAGAAAAGAGACGTGGCGAAATTGCTGTATATCTCTGCCCTATAAGCACATCTCTCATTTAGACTGAAGGGAAACAAGGCATCAAAAAGGGTGAAGCATCTTAAAAAATATTTTAAAGGCGATCTAGCACGATCAAAGGTTACATATTCCTAAATGGGGGAGGGGGAAGATTACGGGTTTGCCTTGCAATTTGCTGTAGCATAGCACTAGCAATAGGACGAGATTTTTGACCGGCAAATGATTAAAACAGCCTGGTTTGTGGTATGAATGACAATGTTAATAATCTGTCTTTGTGGTTTTTTCCCCTACTGTTTCAGCTGCGCAAACCATGCAGGATGATTTACTGATGGACAAAAGCAAAGCCCAGCCCCAGCAGCGGCAGCAGCAGCAGCAGCAAGATCCAAACTCAGCAGAAGCCCCCTCTACGCCTATCTCGTCGGAGACACCCAAACCAGAAGACAACAGTTCAGTGACTAGTATCGGCACATCGGCTCCTTCCCAAAATAGCAAGGAGAAGATGCAGATGGAGTCTCCCATTTTGCCTGGCTTGAGCTTTCACCAGCCTCAACAAGAACCTGCAGCCGGCACCTCCTTGTCTCCCTCCTTCGGCAGCACCTGGTCTACAGGGACCACAAACACGGTGGATGATAGCTTTTTCCAAGGGATTACTCCAGTCAATGGGACAATGCTTTTCCAGAATTTTCCACACCATGTCAACCCTGTATTTGGCGGCACCTTCTCGCCTCAAATTGGCCTAGCTCAGACTCAACACCACCAACATCAGCAGCAGCAGCAGCAAGCTCAGCAGCAGCAGCAGCGGAGGTCACCTGTAAGCCCTAATCAGGCACCTTTTGCCCAGAGAAATGCTGCTTACAGCCATCAGCCCATCATGACCAGCAAACCGTCTTCCTCCTCTGCCTCCTCTTCTTCCTCCTCCAGCTGGAATAACCATCAAAATGCGGCTTGGAGTACACCTTCCAACCCTTGGGGTGGGCTGCAGGCTGGTAGGGACCCTCGAAGGGCAGTTGGAGTGGGGGTTGGTGTGGGAGTGGGGGTCGGCGTACCCTCCCCCCTCAATCCCATTTCACCCCTTAAAAAACCATTCTCCAGCAATGTCATTGCCCCTCCGAAGTTCCCACGGGCTGCACCCTTAACCCCCAAATCCTGGATGGAAGACAACGCGTTCAGGACGGACAATGGCAACAATCTGTTGCCTTTTCAGGTAAATGACTACGTGTACCTTCTACGTGGTGACAGCTAGCACAAAGTTGTATTTTTTGCAGGAGTGTATTTCATGTTACTGTTCTGAGAGGCATCTCCATAACTCATATTTGCATCGAATAGTCACACTGTATGAAAGAAGTGGGGTTGGTCCTAGGGAGTGCACACACAAAGATTCCAAACTCTGGCTTAAGGTTTTTAGCCTTATTTTTCTTGTAACTTATTCTTAAATGTGACAGGGCTTTGGGGGTTTTTTGTTGGTTTGGTTTTTTTGGTTGTTTTTTTGGGGGGGGGAGGAGGGGGTGTTTTGTTTTTGTTTAGCATCCAAAAGGTAGTAGCCTTCCTTCATGAAAAACAGGTTTGGCAGACTATGTTCTCATGGTGCTGTGTGTTATAATTTTTTTCATATTCTCCCATATGTGAGAAACAGGAGATGTTAAAATTGCTGGCTTCAGTTTTCTAACTGGCCTGTTAATTTTAGCCAGAGATGCTTCTTGAACTAAATCCAGTTAATTATTTTATCACCACTGAAACAACTAATTGTCCTTCTGTTGTGGTGGGATTTAACGGGGAGTCTGTTGGCATAAGGTATACATATGAAAAGCTATATACATCTGATATGTACACCCTGCTGTTACAGTCACAGTGGACGTTTTGAATACATCTAGAAGCAGTGTGGGTGTGTATGGAAAGAGTAGCGTTTCTGTCCTTTCCAGTAAGGAAATGCCTAATACAATTGACATGATTTAGAAATGGCAGGGAGGTATTGTATAAAATAAGCCATTTTATGCTGTTCAAAATATTTGCAGAGAAAAGAGACAATAGGACACGACCTTCAGAGCCATATTGCAATGGAGTCTATTTACTAGCTACATAGCTCTGAAATATTTAAAGCTGCAGTGCCCTTCACTTTTTTTTTTAATCTATGACGACAAAGCAGATCAATTGTAGCTGAAACTGGGCCACACAGAAGATTTGCAATTTTAATGCAGAATGAAACCTGTCATGGTGTGAAATCCATTTTAAGTTGAAAAAAGCAGAGCATGCACTTGCAGTTATATCTATACAAGGCCAAGTGAATCTCAAATTTCTTCTAGGTTAGCTTTTTTAGGTTCAGACAAATCAAAAATTTCTGTTTCGAAATACAGTGAAATTCATATGTGCTTTCTCTTTAGGTAATTGCTTTCTCAACAAAGTATGAACTCTGAAACATTTTTAACTTATCAGTGTGGCAAGAATAGCATCTAGATTGACACTTAGTATTAGAAACAAAGTTAAAAAAAAAAATCCAACACCACCCCCCCCCCTTACTTTAAGAGATTGCTGAAGTAAAATATATGCATTCCTGTGCACTTTACAGTCCCATTCAAAGAGGGCACCTTATAGTCAGCCCTGAAATTTCATTTTGCTGCTTCATTCTGTTTAAAGGGAGAGTTGCTAATTTTTTATTGGCTACCCTAAATGAAAGCGGAGTGGCTTCTGGTGGACTGCTGGTCAATGTCTCTGAAGCACTGAAGTCTGGAGAAAGAGTATACTTTAGACACAATATGCCTAGTGAAACTACTATGTTGCACAGAGCACAGCAACACAAAAACTAATGAATATAGTTCCCAGTCATTTTTTAGGAGTGTGAAATGTGTTTCAATTTACAATTATTCTTTTATTTAAATTGTCTACATGTAAGACATTACAAATTCTGATAAATTGGAATTAGTAGGGAAAACCAAAAGTAAATGGTCTTTTTTCTGTGGATTGGTTGGTGAGATACATCTTTAATGAATACACTGCTTTATTATTGTGACCGTAAATTGTCACAAATTAAACTAGCAGATATTTACTCATCACTAGGAAAAAAAAAAAAGTAGAGAAATGGTTTTAAAGAAAAGTTCCTTTGACGTTAAAATTAAGGTTTTGAAAAGCTAAGGTATTAGCCAATATGTCAATTTGGAAACTTGTTTTCTTTGTGAATTTAACCTTATATTTTCCTGTTCATCTGAAAGCAAATACTTAGAGTACTCTCAGCACCAGCTGGAATAACAGTCTGATTTCAGAGACACAGAAAAGTCGTATTTTTTTTCCTGTTAGGCTCTTTTTAATACAAGCTGCTGAATTTTGCATGTAAGATTGTAATCTGGGTTAATGTTGATTGTTCCTATACTTAACAAATTGCCAAAGAAGTCTCAAAATCATACTATTGATAGGAGGCAACTGTTTAGTTACATTGATAAAAATGAAATTCAGATTCATATAAGAATTTAATATTTGCTGCCTGCATTCCTGTTGCCTTTTTTTCTTCTACTTCTTTCTGTTCCCCCCCCCCCCCCCCGATATTGGGCAATATATTGACACAGTTGACACAGTAAGTTCTGCTTGTCAGCACTATCAAGTAATTCTGGCAAATTTATCCATGTACATCTGCCACTCTTCATAACTGAGCATTTTTGATCTGCTTCAGAAATACCTTTCAGTAAACTTGCTAGCAACACGTTAGCGCACATTAGCAAGTTCTTTCTGCTAACCTGTTCTTTTCCCTTACGTTGAGGTTATAAGACTTTTTAAAATTTGTGGTTTATATTTAATTAATTCCTTAATGAGTTGTGAAGCTCAAGATGTTCTAATTAAAAGAAAAATATTATGTTCACCAGTTGAATTAACATCAGTGATACGTATTTTTTAATTCAGGTCTTTGCAATGATCAAAAAATTTAAGCAGAAAACTTCTATAATCAAGGTTTGTGTTCTGAGTCTGTAATATTTGAAGACAGCTGATACTCAGCTACTGATATATCTAGTTCTAGGAAAAAAAAATTGAATTTGCAAATGGTTCTCTTAAGAACATGTATATAAAGCAATAGGCTATGTGTCTTCATCCCCAAATTTGAGTAATACATTAGTGCAGCTTGTATGTCAAAACCAATCAGTGTCTGTCCCAAGGAGTTGTGCTGCAGAACTTACCAGAACATTTAAAATATCAGTTGGTAGGAATTCTATTGGCATCTGCCTTGTGATTGGTGTTGAAAGGCAACTAAAAATGCTTTGAAGGAGACTGTTTTCATATACTTACTGAGGAAAATTGGTTGCACTCTATAAAAAAAATTTGAAGATACAAAGCTGATAGAATAGAAAAGAAGCGATCTGTCTGGAATGAAATGTAATGGCAAATAAGAGTTCGAGATAGGATCACAGGAATAGATGTGGAACAATGCCAGATATGAAATATAGAAATGTGTCCAGTTTGTTCTTCTGAGTATTCTTCAGCTTCTAAGTGGTTCAGGTGAAGGTCTTCTGGTGTGATTGTCGTGACAAGCAATAGTGTTGTGCCATTATGCTAGGTGATCCTCATTTCTGGCATTTGAGGCTGACATTAACTGATTGTCCCTGGGACCTGGGCAACGGTTCAGTTCCTTTTACAGCAGAGTGGTGGGGCTTGAAGAGAGCTATTGTCATCTCTGCTCTGAGCTGCTCCCAGAATTCTCTTTTCCTTCACTTCTCTCAGGTAAATAGTGCATTTCTTTTGGCTTTTGGCCATACAAAGATACTGGGACGTAGCTTGTGGGGTTAGGAGGATTGATAGTGCCTGCAATAGACCCTTGGAAGCACGGATAACGAATTCTCTTTATGGTGGAGAAGACAGAGAAGGAATTAAATATTTGGAGACCAGTATGCTAATTAAGGAAGTCTACCCTGTGGATTTTTAATAATAACAACACTATAACAATTTCCCAGAAAGTGTTCCAAGTTCTGCTGCTTTCTGAGTAATGTTCTTCAGAAACAATAAAAAATGCACAACTGCAAATTTTAGATTTAAAAAATTTATAACAATTTGGTGCTAAGAAGGTTCTGACATACATCAAGTCATTCTTGGCAGCTTTACTTATAAATACTTCTCTGTCAGAAATAAATAAGGTGGTATTTATTGTGGATAAAGATAGTTCTAACATGCTATCTTCTTTGCAGAGAGACTGAGAAAAGTTTTTTGGGGGAGGTGTTTTTGGTGTTTGTTTTTTTTCCTTATTGATTTCAATAGGAATTAGTCTAGACCCAGATAAAACTATAAGCTAAATTTAGAAATTATATACAATTTCAATATTTCATACTTAAACAAAATGCAAATCCAAACATGCAGCAAGTTTGTGTATAAATATAAGTATATATTCATAAATATGTTTGTATGTATATATATTTATACATTTAGATATAGATACACTAATTAGTAATACATTAGCAGGCACAAGTACTTTGTGTTGTACTAAACACACCATAGTTGTTTGTTGAGTGAAGTGAAAGGCAAGGGAATGGCTACTGTATAATGTTTATAATCCCAATGTGACTTCTGGTTGATGATTAATAGACAGCTCCTTAAGGAGCTGCTTTCTTTAAACACTTGAAGTTCTTCAGGCCTGTGATATTAGCCCATACTTAGCTTTCTCCATGTCAATATAGATTGATACTCAAAATAAATTACGTGCATACACAGACATATATATGAATATACACGCTTATGCAGTAAACTAGCGCATTTTTTGTCTCCAAGTCCTAGGGAAAAAAATATTAAATACGCTATTAACTTCAATTTTATAATGTTTGTGCTAACTTCTTCACAGGCAATGAACTGGCTGTAGCTTATTTGTCATAGTTCTGTTTATTACCACTACAGTAACCTGAAATGCATATTAGGATATCTCATATATGTGCATGTGTGTATTAAAAATAGTGACTGAATTAGAATGAGTTTAAGTATTGGAACATTCACGAGTGTAAAAAGTAAAGTTTTATATTTATCACTAAAGGAGTTTTACCGGCTAATACATTCTGGTGACTGTCATTTTAAAGCCTTTGTTTAAATCTAGATTTTTTTTTTTTTTTTTCCCTAGCCAGAGTAGTTGTATGCAGTAAGTCTATTTGAAGATTAATTTTTAAAACACTGTATTTCTTTAGTCTAAATTTGACATTCTGGGCTCTGGCTTCTTGACCATTTAGTAGGTAACCATTCTTAGCATTACTGGTATCTTGAAAACTATTTCTTAATGTGTAGTCTAATCTTAATTTTTCTTGCATGATGACACACAAGTACTGGCAGCCTGCAACTTTATGAACAAAAAAAAAAAAAGAAAAAAAAGGACCTAGTTGTGGAAGTAACTTAGTCTGCTTCCCCCCCCCCCCCCCTTCTTACATGCTTCTGTTGTTACTATTAACTAGTACAATATGTAGCCTGATTCTGAATATTGAAATGTGAGAACACGTGTCATGGTATCTCAGTAGTCTGCCAGTGTAACAGATACAAGCAATACATGACATTCTAGCCTTAGTGGTTGCGAAATATTTTACAGTTTTTGTTAGATTTTAAATTTGACTGAGTTCTAAATGTCTGCATTTTCAAATTAATTAAAATACAGTAATAGTACAAAAGTACATGGCTTTTATATTTAAAGTATGATGATTTCAGCATGAATTACTTATTGATTTTAAGTAACCAACTGAATCATAGATAAGCCCTCAAGTTAGTAAAGGTAGAGCAATAGTGTGAGTTCAGTATGGAGTTGGTATTCTGAGCAACTCCATATATAGGCAGGACTTAAAAACATTAAAGGTATTAATATAGAACAATGTATCAATAATTTTGTCTTAAAGATTTGATTATGCAATTATCTGCCTTTCCTTTGTGAGGTAAGGCAGAAGAGAAGGTTAAGGACATGGCAGTTTATTTTGCTATTTCTTTTCTTGGATCATCTTCCCTGTTTTCATTTTTTTTGTCTAGAGGTGGCTCTTGTGAATAGAATGTAAGAGGACGAGAGACCTGGAAAAGTAATGTTTTCCTGTTCCAGGTGATTTTCAAGAAGAAAATATGAGTTAGCTGAGTGGATTTCCATTTCTTAGCAGATGGTAAAATAGCTCTCCTTTCATTAAGGTCATTCATGAGCGATTCCTGGCTGAAGCGTACCAAAGGGAAGCTAAAAGACAGCACTGCTTAGTTTAAAGTTATATAGGGATCTTAAACTGTATGCATACGAGTTTTGCTTGGACTGGATAGACTTCTGTGCCTTCAAAAACTTTTAAATTAGGCCAGAGAGAAAAACATCATAGCAAAACTATCCAGTGATGACCTCTGAGAGAGGCTCTAAGGCACTCTTGCCTTTATTTGTTTTTCTTTTTCCTACCAATCACTTGAGATAGTGTTACAAGTTTGAAAATACTCTTCATAAATAAAAGATGCTTGTCCTAGAAATTAAATCAAAATATTATTTCAAACTGTGGCAAAAACTCCCAGAGGAAATAAAGGCCTTTACGAACTTCACTGTTTTTCCCAAAATAAGCATGCTACTTTGATTTTGCTTTTGCTTTTATCATAGTAACATGTAATATGTTATTTCAGGAAAAGGATCTGTTCAAGACCTTTAGCATAATGGCAGTTAGCAGACTTTAGATAGAAAGAGTATCTCTTTTCTCTTTCTTTTCCCTATTCCCCCCACCCCTGTCTTCTCAACTCCTAGAAATCAATATTGAAAGCTTTTCGTGTATAATTGTTGGTTGCAATTAACTGCTGAATATGGAGCACCATATTCTTTAGGTCTGAAAGAGAATTGTTTACTTGTATTCCATGCCTTCAGAAAAAACATGTTTTTATTGTCAGAAGATATCAAAAGCTAGGTAAAGAAATTCTGTATGATCTTCAAATGGGAGGAACAATAGAAGTAGGTGGAAGTTACTGCCTTCTCTCAGGGGTAATCAGACTGTTGTGCCCTTCTAGCCTATTGCAAGCCCAGTTAAGTGCTTAGTTTCGCAAGATGCTGCCTGAAGTAATTCATACTGTTTCTCATCTCAGCCTACTTGTTCGGTGTGGTGGGGTGGAAATAAAATTTCAGAAAGGGCAGGAAACGGAGTTTTCTAATTTCTGTTTACTCGGCATAAGGTCAGCTAAATTTCCCTTTGGACTCTTCCTGGTGCTATGTGGGCTAATAATAATAACAACTTCCCTTCTATAGGGAAACTTCCTAAATGTCCACATGTGTTTAGAGATATTCCCCACCCCACCCCCCAGCCAGCAACAAGAGTAAGTGGAACATGTAGTATGACACAAATAAACTATGCATATTTCAAAGCTTTTGGCAAATTTTCCATTCCTAGTAATATTAGCATTTTGTATATAAATGTATGCAAAATGTATATGTATATACATCTATAATCTATATCTATGTATGTATAAGCAGTTCATTTTCTCCAAAAACCAATTATAATTAATTTTTAGTAACAGCTGCTTTAGAACTACATTGACAAAGAAGGTCATGCTGTTACTGAGATAATTTGCCTCTTTTTTCATACTTAAACTACACTTATTTTTTCCATGACTATGCAAGTTGAGATATAAGAGTTTTCCATTCCCATTTTCTAACAAGTATGTCAGAACATATTTAGGCTTTTTAGTTTTTAGGGTATTGTGACATTTTATACATTCTGTAACTAAATTTAGGGTACTATTACCATGTATTGTTTCATTATTTCTTCTTTATTTAGTTTTTCTCTGTTTCATGTAGTAGAAATTTACAAGAAGTGCAAAAGCATTGCTTTTAAGCAATTATTAGAATATTGTACATACTGATAATAAGCAGGTGTCTCAGTAGTTAGATGAACGTACTAATTTTGTAAACAGAACTAGGTCTTCATTTGTGTAATCTTTTTGTTATTACTTGTAGGTTTTAGAATTTTAAAAATGCAAGTTGTGAAATGTTGCAGAAACTTTGTGTATCCTCAGACTTGGTCACATTTTCATAAGTTTCAGTTATATGATTCTGTCTTTTCCTACAGGTAGCATTTGTAAAACACAGCTAATTGATACTTTCCTTTTCCTCATTGTTTAATGTGGCTTTATCTCTTTATTGCATGCTTTTCACTCATCCCAGAGATAAAATTGTCAATTTTTCTAACATCTTATAGAAGAGAAGCACTGTGCTGGTCAGGATAGATCCTGATCTGCTTTGTCACAACACTGTTATGAGAAGGGGTGGTGTGATCTCCATTCTACAGATGTAAATAAGAGCACAGAGTTTGGGAAAATCATTCTCTTTTCAATGTTCAGTCTGAGAATACTAAAAAGTTGTGGGTTTTGCTGAAATATTTAGCATATATAGCTCTTTGAAAACAGAATGTCCATTGACTGTCTCCAAGTTTGCTGTTTGTGTGAATCTCAAATTAGGCACCAAAAAGTGAAGAAAACAAATTGTCACTTGTGAAACATTTTAGTTTAAGTTACATGCCAATTATTCAGGAATTAAGAACTTTCCATTAGGGAAGAGAAAAGAAGCAAAATATTTAATTTCCTTAATTGAGACCCACTTTTCTTTCAACTAGCTGTGTGTTCTCTCTACATCTTCCAAATTCTGCAAGAAACAACATAGAACTTCTATAAACAAACAACCTCTTAATTATTCAAAATATTGCTGATAGGCACTGAATGAGGTAGCATTTTGTCAGAAAAATGGTTTTGTAACTTAGCTATAGGTTATTCATGCAAAATGGTAGAATTTAAATTGTACAGGCAGTCTTACTCCTCTACTTCCTAACTTTTTTTTGTGTACGGCTTTGCAAAATTTGCAAGAATTGCAGTTTTCTTTTAAATTCCTAGAGCTTAAGTAAAATACTTAATCAAAACCACAGATTCTGTTACATGTTAGGATGATGACCTTCACGTGATTCATCAGCCAAGTTGGAGTCTTTTGATCAACTCTACAGCTTGTTCATGGTTTAACTAAGTTAATGAAAGTAATGTGTACAGAGCACATACTGTCAATGGGTTTCAGTTTTGGGTGAAGCATGATTTTGTGGGCATGGCCCCTTTTTTTTTCATCCAGCCTTGAACTGTTCAACTCCACTCCTTTCAAACTTCCCTTCTACTTCTTTCTGTTCCTGCTTTTTGATCCCCTTTTGTACTGAGGCTTCTCATTTGAGTTGGCCTTCCCTATTCTGCTTTCTATGTCAGAGCTTCAGGTTACAGGGGAAGGCCCAATAAACCCCTGTAGTCATAATCTGAATCGTGTTCACTTACTCTGTGGGAATTACTCCTGTGCAAATTTAATAGCATGAGGGGTTTTAAGTACGTTTAAATAAATTCAGGCAGAATGGAGTTTTCAGAAATATTAGCTAGAAATTTAGAATATTTAACTAAGTGATAACTTAGTCTGAACATGCTGAACTGATTTTCTTTCCCCATCCCCACACCCAGCTTCCAGAATGTGTGACTTGGGATGGATTTTCACACAGATTGACAGAAAACCACTTCTGACATAAAAAGAAAAAAGCATTATGTCTTTAACATGGGTGTTTTTAATATATATAATTTTCTTCTATGTCATAATTGTAAGTGGATGTTCCAGTGAAATTCATCTTTCCTACATGGAAGAATTACTGCAAAGGTGGGCATCTTCACCCTAAAAAGTTTCTTCTGGCAACACTGTAAGCAACTTAAAGTTGACCTTTTAATGAGAAATGTCAGGCAACTTTAGAAAGTGATGCTATCTATAATGTATTATGTTTCTGAATTAATGTCTTCCATATATAAGAAGGGCTCTTCAAAACAAAAAAAATCACCCACTGAAGCTTTCTTGGTTTTGTTGTCAGAGTGGTGAAAGGTTTTTTTTGTGAGTAAGATTTATTTCCTAAAGGAAGTCTTTGGAATGATGGCTTCTTATGAAAGTTGCTAAAAATAAAACATAACAAACATTTTATTTTAAAACACTTGAATCGTAAAGTATTTTTTTGGATTAAATGAAAATTCATAATTCCTTGTTGGAAGTTGCTGCTTCATTCTGCTTGAAGCAGTGGAAATGTTTTAGGCTCTTACTGCTGGTGTTTGTTAGTTATCATCAAGGGGGGGACGGGATGGGGAGGAGGAAGGAGTTGTCATGTTTTCTTGAATGACTATGTAATTCCTACCTGATAAGAATTAAAAAGGCCAACGCAGTGATTTTGACTTGATTTCGAAGGATAAAGTTTAAATTGTCACTATACCATCAGTACTACTACATTATCACTACTGTCTAGTTTATTTACACTGTATGTGTAGGTAAACTAAATTTAGAAACAGGAACTAGAACCACCAAACTAATTATATTTTTCTTCAATTTTTTGTTATTTTTCAAATTTAGGTTTTTTTCTTTTTTCATTTATTTCTGTAATCCTCAAAGTTTTTGGTGGTTAGGCTTAGTCTTTTGTATGGTCTTAATGGAAACAAAGCAATTTTTATGTATTTATGTGTATATTCTAAATCCTCACTACAATGGTGCGTGTTGAAGTGTGAATTGCAGGGTTTTGACTTTTTATGAAGTCTTTCTTAACATCATAAAAGGTCTCCTGGATGTTTCTTCAATCTTAAACTTACTATGCTTATCTTTTCCACTAACCTCAGATTTCTTCTGCCTCTGTCCTTATTAAAAAAACCCAAATAAATAAAAAATTGAAACCAAGTAAAAAATTTTTGTTTACAGTTTTTCCTGGTAAAATCAGTAATCATAATGATTTACTAAAACTTTCTCACTGTCATCTAACTGCGAAATGCCATTTAATTTTGGTTACATGTCATACAATGTATGTAACAAAAAATTCTTACCCTGAAAGCCTTTAGACTGTTAAACAAAAAAAGGCATGGAATGGGTGAATAGTTTTGGAGCTTGTGCCAAGTATTATTGGACCATCTTCTCAGCTCAGCTATGCTGAACGTTATCCTTTATACATATATTTTTACTTCCACCCAAGATGGTGTTCTTTTATGGAACTTTAGGTTTATTTTTTTTATGCCCTATTTCTACAATTGCTTTTTCTGATGATATGTAAACCAGTATTTTTTTTAAATATTTATGTTTAGTTTGGATTACAAAGTTGCTCTATTAAATTAGAATATCTAAGAACAATGCATTGCAAGATGGTCTGTTAAATGTTAGATCATCTCAATTTTTCAAGCCTGCCTTCCACTAACATGACCATGACCATCCAGTCATTCTTTTTCTCTTTTCTATTTCTCTCTAACTTTCAAATTTTGCTATTTCTTTCCTATTAACCCAAAAAAAGATTTAAAAAATCAGTCTTTCCAGACCATCCAGTTAAGTATTAAAAAGACAGTGTTAGGTTGAAAAAAAATTGACTGGAAACTTTGACCCTTATTTATAAGAAAGTACTTGTGCTTTAGTTCAAGTAATGCATTTTTCTCATGTTCAGTAATATTTTTAAATCTCATATGCAGGTATGACAAGCTCTTCTTGAATTGGTCTGGGCATTTCTTGTTTGTATATTACTGGTAGTGCATTGATTGAGGTCCAAGAGAGCTTGTATCTGCTTAGTTTTTCGGGCCTAGATTGTAAAAGACAGAAATCTAAACTTGTGAAGTTTATCATGTGTTAAGTAGCTGGAAATAAGGTAGAGAATTAGCAGCATGTGACAGACAATCATGAATTTTATATGACCTTATAATAGTCAACAGATCATACTTCAGAAACCTTAAATCTAATATATAAAACTCCCACATTCCCAGTGGTCTCACATGGAAGTGTTTTCCAGAGTACTAATCAGAGCTTTTTTAGGCAGATCCTTTAATGCCGTATTTTACTTTGTGAAGGAGACTTGTGAAAAGCATTAATGAATTAGCATGTAGGTAGCTAGTGTTACTACCATTTACTACATGACCTTTACAGTAACTGTATGTTTGTAAAGGGTTAATGAATGATTAATGTATTAACTGATTGTTAGGGTCCAGCACATTAACAGATGGCTTATAACCAAATCTAATACCATCTATGGATGTGCTTACTAACTGTTAAGATGTATAATAATCAAGTCTGTCAAGTGTTTATAACATACTTTGTGGTTTTGAAATTTTCTTTAAACTACTTATAAAGATACCTTTTAGTTTTAAATTATGATTCCCATAACTGTCTGACCTAATATTTAATCTCATTAAATAATTTTCTTACTCATGTATTCTTTCTTGGCTCATAATGTTTCTTCCTGCAACATTAAAAAAAAAAAGAAATTGAAAACTGTGAAACCTCTCACAGTAACTGACAGGGCTTTTCTTAAAATTCACAAAGCCCTAAGTAGCAGCTAACTGTGCAGTAGGAAGACTAAAGCAGAATAAGAGGGTGGAGGAAACAAAAGTCAGGGATAAGAAAAAGTAGGGGTTTTATAATACAAAATGAAAGTGAAGTTGTGACATTTTCCTATAAGGTAATCCAAGATGACAATATACCCATTCCCTTTCTGTGGATGAGAATTTCTGCAAATAAAATCTTGCAAACATTACGCTGGGTTTGACATTTCAGTGGTAAGGGTCCTCAGCTTGGTATCTCCTGCTACTTTTGGCTGCTAATAAATGGAACTGTACCTGGGGCTTCTGATTAATAAAATCAACCATAATTGTCAGCAGAGTTTACAAGTAATGTTTTGATGCAAGCTTCTGCACACAGTCTTACCTCCCTTGCCTAAACAGGAACACCCTCTTCTGACATGGTTTTGCAAAGTAGAAATAGTAGATTACATACAGAACAATTTTTTCTTGTTAGGCAAGGGAGAAGTAGCTGACGTTGTGTGCGCCATTTAAAACTACTTGAAAATGGATTGTAGTAAATTCTACATTTTGTTTGGAAGGCCTGACTTTCCAGAGAAACTGGGAAGTTTTCTTGCTATTTCACTTACATAGTAGCCTTGTTTGAATATGAACTTGAACTGGTCAATGTTACAAAATACAGCTCAGTCCTTGGCTCTGTTGGGCATGTGGAGGAAGGGGAATAATTTAAAAGAATGAATGCAATGAAAATAGCTTTTTTTATGAATACAGATATAAATAGATGCAAAAGGCAACCCTACTAGAAGTATAATTTTTCATACAACCTGCAGTTTTGTTTACCTTTTCACACTTAACACCTATACTTGTGGTTTGTAATTGTCCAGAAATTAACTAGTAAACTCTTGTCTTTCTCCTTTTTGTGTCCTTCTTTCTGGTTGATGAGGTCCCAGTATATAGTGAAAATTGAGTCCTTGAGGTCATGACCTTGTGGTTAGTGCTATTAAATATCATCCTGCTTTGCTGCAGTTCTTCAAATTAATTCAGTTCCTTCTCTATGATGAGCTGATCTCTGTATTGATGATATCTTGTAAATGTTATTAGCGTGTTCCTACTTTTAATAACCAATGTTATTGATAAAATCTGTCTCAAGATTTAAGAAACTCAATTATAACTTTTCTTTAGCAGATTTCACTGTTTAGCACTATCAGTTCTTTCCCTTTCTATTATTGTCTTTACCTCAATTGCACTAATAACCATTTCCCCCCCGCCCTTACATAGTTTGCTTGTAGCAAATGCTATATTGAAGTCCTTGTTAGATCAGCCATATCATATTCTTTCAAGAACCAGAAATCATAGTTACCAGGATATTGCATCATTAACGTATGATGCTACTTTATCTCTGCTTTGTACTTCTTAAAGAGAAGAAATCCTTTAATTTCAATCATAAAAACTAGAAACAATGTTTGTCATCCATAGTTTCATATGCTGCTTCAGTTATTGCAGTTCTTTCATTTTTATTTTGCTGGTCAGATATATGCAGTACTGACATGCTTACTTGGACTAGCTTTAGTTGCTTCACTAATGGTGCCTTACAGACTCTGGCTCCTTTTGATTACAGTGTTCACATGCAGCTGATGTCTGTTACTGAATTGGATAGATGATATTGCTTTGTCTCTTACTGCTTACCTGTCTTTACTGTTTAACTTTGTTTACCTCATTTTCCCCTCTGTATGTAAAGACCGATTATGGAGGCTATATTATTTTCTCATTACTTCTTCTGATATGTTTTTGTTCAATTCTTTCATCAATCTTGCTAGACTTTTCCTAGGCATTTGTTCAAGGTATTCACGCAGAACTTGTTACGGTTCCCCTGAATGTACTTAAGTGGCTGAACATCCTGGTTCTTTCCTTCTAGCAACAGTTCTTAAGGTGCCTGTCAATCTTAATTACCTTATACAAAAAAGGAAAATTCTGTTGCAAATCAGGTAGGCTTTTATCTCAAGACATTTTACCTGTCTGGAGCAATCTTTACTAAATTTGCCCTGTGCTAATCAGTTTAGCTCTTATAATGCAAAAGGAAAGCGTTTTTCTTGATTCTATGAGTATCCTTTCCAATTTGAGGAGTTAACATAAAGAAGGCTTCCTTTTAGTTAATTGCCTGTTCATACGTTTACTTGTATATCTTGAATGTGACTTCTGAATTATTTTAATTCATTAAATCCAAATGTGCAGCAGTAATTTGAATGCATAACACCTAACTGACAACACAAAAGTGCTTATGTCGTCTTCTCTTCCAAGAGGAAGAAATATCCTTTTAAGGGTTTTAACATAAGTATTCAGGCACCTTGTACATGAGACAGTTGTTCTTTTCCTCATATCCTGTATGCCTTTCAGCCCCATAGGTAAGAAAAGATGCAAGTATGCATAGTGTGATTCAGTTACTATTTTAATATATTTATTATATGAAATAATATATTTTAATGTATTAATTTTGAAGTTGTTGTTAAACTGAAATATTTCATTCATGGGATGATTCACTACTTGCAACTGGAAAAATTCCTTCTTTGTTTACAAAATTTGATCTGAAATGGAATTGCTTGCATATAATTGATTTAAAGAGTTGCTTCTAATTAAAACATAATTTGGAGCTGGGTTTTCTTTTCCTCTACTTCTGCCCTTCCTTTCTCTAAGTGGAGCTTGATGCTATAAGTAGTCTTTGGATTGCTGCTCTCTGCTGTTTGCCACCTGTTCAGCTGCATATATGCAGCCTTTGGTAACTTTGAAGCTGATAAAATAGTTAATAGCAAATATTCTTAAATTAAAGTTTGTAACATAATGACACTTTAGGAAAAAGATTGCCTCCTATCCCAGTGGCTATACAGGAGTCCTCAACTCATGTCTAGAAGTAGGTGCACAGCTTGAGACAGCCTGTAGTCCTCTTTTGCTTATGACTTGGTGGCTGTGACAGCTTGGGATTCTATGATAGATGATGTCCTTGATAAAGTCCCAGGATGGAGAACATTTGCTGCCTAACTATTCTCAATCCCCATTAGGAAGAAGGTGGCAGAGTGGATTTTTTTACGTGTACCTCTATAGTAGGTTTTAAATTCTTGTGCCACAATTTGTCATGCATATTAATCATGCTGTAATAATATAAAGTTAGGACTTGGACAACTTACACGAGTAATTTTAGTGAGTAAAAGTATATGGCAACTAATAGGTTAAACATGTTCTTTAAATCCTGCTGGACGCAAAGTGACATCACACTGAAAAGGTCACCTCCTTGTCTTCCCTGGGAGCTGTTTTTCATTGAGAGTGTTTGTGGCATGGTTTAGGCCTGTGTATAAATATTGGTAAATGACCCCACTTCCCGCCAACCCCGTCGAACAACTATTTCCACTATACTTAACTTTTTCTTGGTTTCCTTTTAGAAGTAAAGGGCTATATTGGCATTAAAATGACAAAATTACTGTCCTCTCTGAGGGTAGTTTTCCAAACCAGTAGGTGAAGTTCTTGTCCTGTATGAACAGATGAAATGTCTTACCCCATTTTTGTTGAAATACCTGTCTGGAGTTCTGGCACCTACAAGCTGTTTTACTCAGGAGGCACTATTTCCTGAGCACAACGGAAATGGAACAGGAGCCTGTCTTGAAATATGCCAATTAGGTATTACTTTAGTCACATTGTTCTTAAAAGCATGATGAGTTTGGTTGAGAGTCAGTATTTTGTTTGTCATAAGACTTAAATGTTTCAGTGACACTTTTTTTTTAACCTTACCAATATATCCCATGTCACAGATCAGTAACCGTACACAAACCCACTGTTTCTGTTTCAGAGAAACCCTTGAGATTCCTTTACTGTGGTGGCCATAGTAAATGAAGCTACTGGGCAATAGTGCTCAGACATCTGTTTGATAGTTATTACTTGTATTCTTTTCTATCTTCCATTTTGTCTCATTATCCTGTAATATCGGAGCAGACAGACTGCTCCTATTGTAAATCTTTCTGAGACAATATCTTCCTTATACAATATGTCTCTACTGTCTTTTACATTATGTGGTCCAGACTGTGAAGCATGATCATTCAGATTCTTTCATGTTGTAGCATCCCCAATACTCCCTTCTCCTCTGTTTGCAGTCTTTGCCTCTTTGTAGTGCTTTCATCTTGTGATTTGAGGTTTGCACTTGTGCTGATTTAGCTGGCAAGGTGTTCTTAGGTCAATGTTAGTTTTTCCTTGCTATGGTACATAGGCATCATTCTACTGAACAGAGTGGTAGAAGCCCAAAGGTAACTTATAAGTGTTGAACTCTTGCACAGCAGGCCAATGAACCAGTTAAATTATGTCATTTTAATAGCTCAAGGCTATAATGAATGGCCTTGTAAATTCTACTGCTGACACCGGTTTTTTTCCACTTGCTTCTTTTTGTGAATTGATGATCATCTTGGGTGTAACTACTTTAATCCTATACTTTAGAAGTGTTAGAGCCGTTTGTTACTGGAATCAGTAACTATAATAGAAAGTGGATGCATCAGCTTTTTGAGAGGCATTCATTAGCAGGACTGATGTGCAGATTTTTATCTAAAGCATCATGTAGAACAAAATATGACTAAACATAAATCCTGTCAGTGAGTGCTCAGTCAGTTGTAATGTCTGCAGATCACTCCCTACAGTAGTGTAATGGGTGTAAGAATAATAGCTGTTTTGTAGATTCCTTTGATTTTTTTGGTTGTTGTGGGGTTTTTGTTTGTTTGGGTTTTTTAAACGTGTTGTCTAATTGTTTTGATGGCAAAAGGAACATGTTTGAAATATTAAGTGTATTAGATTTCTGTTTGCTGGTAAGAAACAGTGTTCCCTATTGGAGCATTAGGTTAGGTGATTTCAGCATTTGACTAGGTGCTTTACTTTCTTTGAATATGAGGTGGAGAAATAACACTAGTGATCATGTAACTAGTACGCTTGGCATATTATAAAAGTCTGTATTGGAAGAATAGCTAAGGGTGCTTCAAAGAACACAATAAGTAGGATATTGCTTAGGCTCTGATGAATGAACAATGTAATATAGAACTATATATATATATATTTATTTATATTATATATATATATATTGTTTGGGTTTTTTTATCCAGTAGAGCCATATTGTGGTTTGTTGCCTGCAACTCCAAAACGTGAATTGTCTAAACCAGGGAAACAGTTAATGTATTTCTCTCAGTCTGCCCTGTAGCTACCACCTGTATTTAGCAAAAGGCAGGGTAAATTCTATTACTTTCTTCCCTGCAGTTTGCAAGCAAATACTGAATATTCAGTAACTTGTCAAAGTAGTCTCTTTAAGTGATTAAGCCAAGTCTTATGGCTATAAAGCCTGAACATTTTTAGCATGTATTGTGTACAAAAAGGGAATCTCATCTTAACTGTGAAGTAAAATGACCTTTAAACTGAATAATATAATTTGTATTAGTTTTTTTAATTCTATGTAAAGCCCGTTGTATCTCTTCCTGTTTCTGTGCTTTTTAGTTCATTTGGAAATAAAAATTAGAAACCTTTCACTGAAAGATTTTAGGGGTTTTGTAACATTTTAGAACTCAGAATTTGTAAAGGGGTAAAGTCTCAATACAACCTTTACTTATGTGGAAAAATTGCTTGAGTAGGTCAAGTTTTCAAGGCTTTTGGATTCAATCTGTGTTCTTGCATGTTAGCTATAAAAGTTTATGTAACACAGGCAAGATGATTAAATATCATTAACTAGAGTTCTGAAATGTTATTTTTCAAATTATATGGAAATGTTTCCATAATCTATATACAATTAGATATTGTTTTATATTTGTATTAAACTTCCCCATTTTTCTTAGAAGCTTTTTGAACAAGCTTAAAAAAATTCACCTTTTGCGCAGTGAACTTCTGAACACCTATAAAAGTAGAATGTGCTACAGTTGGTAGTGAGGAAAAGACAAATGTATGAAAAGTCAATGTGTTTCTTCTGTGGGCATTCCAAGAGCAATAATAATGTAAGAAAACATTCCCCTTTTTGTTCCAGTAAAGGAACATAATAAATCCGGCTTAGTTTAATACTATCCAAAATTAACTGGAAAGATCAAAAAAGAAAGTGGAATTAAAATAAAATTCCATTAAGACTTAATACTAGTAGCTCTGCTATAATGTTCTTTATCATGGGTATAGACAAATTTACCCTATTTTTCCCTCCTACCTACATTTCATGCCTTCTTATTTGTTTTGTTTTATTTTATATTTTCATGAAATCCAATATAAGGAAAATATTACTGAAATTTCTGGTTATTCTAGTTCTGCACGCATCTGTGTTGTCAGTCATGTTATTGGCAGCATTCAAGCACCAAGCTGCAAAGGAAGTAACACTTCCTATTTACAGTTTTTTGATTCTGTTGCAAAGTGATCATTTTACTTTATCATGGGACCATATTCCTCAGAAGTCCTGTCTTTTGAAAGATATTTTTTTTTTAAACTTTACTAAGAATGCAAGTGGGATTGCATCACAGCTGAAGCTGTTAGGAACTAAAGACTGCTCAGTGAGTATTTAGAGCTTGCTGTATGTGATCATTCATGTGCACTGTCATGGCAGATTGAGCATGTCCCAAGCTGAACTTCTGTAATACTTTTTTTGCAGTTGCTGTTTTTGCTGCTTTGGATTGGGATACTGGAGCAAGACAAACTTGTTTTCCTTGTGTTCTTAGTAATAACCCCTGCCGCAGGTGCTAGAACAGAGTGAGCGAGCCCAGTTTAAAATAGTGCTGGCATTTTACCCTGTATTTATTCAACGTGGGCTTCCATTGATTTCAGCTTTAGTTGGCAATACTTAGTAATCCTGTGCAGCCAAATCCAGGCTTATGTCAGGAACAGAAGAATGAAACACAACAGTGACCACAGTGATGAAGTCTGCACTGATAGGAAAGTTGTTTAAGCCATAAGAATTTTAGCCATTACCCAGGATCTCATTCCTTTCTTCTGATCAAAATACTACATGTAATGTCCCAGAATTTAGTAAGTAAAAAATACTGAGACTTCTGTGAGCCTAACTGGAGTTTTGGTACTCTCCTGGAAATGGTTAATAGTTCACTGAGTGAAGGCCATCTTGTTGCTCGGCAGAGTTGGGCTGCATTGTGCCACATACTGGTGCAGGAAGCTTGAAAATCTACGGCAGCATGAAAATGTAGAACAATTAAATAAATTAGTGAAACTGAGATATTGCTCAGAATATAGGAAGCTTGGAAGCTGAATAGGAAGTCAGTTAGCAGATGGACTGAAATATATAGACCCAGGGAAATATATCTTTGGAAGGGTCAAGCCACCTGAGGTTTTGCTGCTTGCATACTGAAAAATAGGCAGATCAGGTGTATCTCTCAGCTCGATGTGTGTTTTATGGTACAGGTGCAGATGACCATACAACAAGGATTCAACACATACAGAAATACATTGTTAGGGATTTTGAGTATGGACAGTAGCTAGGCTTGGGCAACATGTGCTAGATTCCTGACATGCCTTCTCAGGGTAAAACTTTTCACTTTGTGACTGTAGTTTAATCAACTAATGGTCAAGTGTCTACTGCTGTAATCCTCTGCAGAGACAGAAGAAAAAGATAAGCTTCAGTTTTTGGAGCAAGGTGCATGTTCTCCATGTCTCTGCTATGGGATATGTTGGTCATTTCCTTTTTTAGTTCATTAGTTCCAATTACTTAGGGCTACTTGTTCAAGCTGAAAGAGATAGTGAGCAAACCAAGCTGTATTAAGGTCCACTTACCACCTATTATGGCCCTAGCTATAGATGTGGTCTTGGCTTTGTCATCCATACTGTGGTCATATATTCTATCCTCATTCTTTACCTGTCCCTCTTATCAGTAAAGACATGGTTTGTCTATCTATTGGGAGGGAACTGAAGTAGTGCTAGGTATGCCTTGCCCTTACATGCCCATGCTTTGAGTCTGAGGGGGGCAGGACAAAGCACACCACACTGCAGGGTATGACAAAGGGAAAAAGTTCTTTTGCTTTCAAATGATAAACATACGTGTCAATTACATACTTCAGGTACTGCTAAGTAATCTTTGTTTCATAATTAAGATAACTTTAAGAATGTCTTTTCCCCTCCTGGAATTGGCTGACACACTGATTACACCCCAGCCGTCTCCTGGAATAAGCAACATAGGCTTCTGTCCTAGAGATAAACAGACCTCTTCAAAGCACTGTTTTGATTCATTCCTGGAGCTGGTTCACTATGTGTGTTGGATAGAGACTGGAGACCTCTGAAAAATTATTATGGTTGTATAATTAAAGACTAGCATAATACATATGCACAAAATTGTAAAATGCAGTAGAATGCAAATTATTATATTTTCTCATTTTAATTTAGTGTCTTGACTTTGCAGTTCTTTTTTGGCAAAGTTACTGGGTTTTGGTTTTTTCTTTTTTTTGTTGTTTTTTGGGGTGGTTTTTTGTTTGTTTTTTTTGTTGTGTTTTTGTTTTGTTTTAAATTAACAGGCAGATTATAGGCACTGTGTTTTGTGACATTTTTAATCAGCCTTACAGGTAAGATATTTAGAGGTAGAAAGTTGAGAGCCAGCTTCAATTGAAGGTCCATTTCACTTTGTGATCCTTCAAAAATCTGATCCTGCATATGCGTTTTTGATTTTTCAGTATGCTTTACATACATACTTTGAGGAAGTCTATGTCATGGATGAATGTATAGATAACAACCAAGGGCTGGGATTTAAAGTTCTGGGACCCATATCTTCTTTAAGAGTTGTTATTACTAAGCTGTTTTTCTTTCTTTCAAGACTATAGTATTGTAAGAACTGAAATAGGCTGCCATATATACTAGCAGCTAAAAAGGAAGGAGCTGCTGTCTGTACACAGCAAAAGTACAATCCAACCTGGGCAGGCTGTACTTAATCTTTTGGTAGCTTAATGATTGCTGCGTAGCCAAAGGCAGTGCCTTGTAGCTGGAGATTTCTCTTTTATCCATAATGTAGTTTATCTAAGTTGGTCTTAGGATCTTTGTCTTCTCTGGAAGGTCCTAGCAGATTTTCCAGACTTGCTGGATTTTCAAACTTCTTTTCCAAGTTTTTTTTATTCTGCTTTATCATTCTGTATTTTATATTTTGATTTCCATTCATGGTCCTAGTCCCGGAACTTCCTTGCAAAGTTCTCATGTGCTACTAAGGACCTTTATGAATTGTTTCCGTTGTTGGGATTGTTTGGCAGTAGATCGGTAGCTTGTGGAAACAATGCAAAAGGCAAATGTGGGAGATGGAACAGTATCAGTTCACAAAACCAGGAGAACCTGTTCATGCTGAGAAACAAGAAAACATCATCTGATGTGTGTGTGTGCAGAAGCACCAGGCTTCTTGGAAGAAATTGCTGAATTTAGGAAACAGTCTTCAAATCTGCTGAGTACAAATTAATTACTACTGAGATGAAAGCTACTAAGAAAAATGGTAGTAGCCCTTTTACTTAGGAGCTAGAATGTTAGCCCTGACTTGTTTGTTTTATCACCCACACTACAAAATCTGTAGTCAGCATGCGTTATACTTATGCACATGCCACAATATACTCGTAAAAATCTGTTGTGTCTAAATTTCCTTTACTTGATTTAGCTTGCTCAAGTACTATAGTGGGAAGTGTTATAATTGCCTAGGTAAAGGGTTTTGATCAAATCGATCTTCCTGTGGCCAATGTAGGTCTAATTTAATCTTGATAATATATTGCAGGTTTGTAAGCCCCTTAAAAGGTTAGAAGGATCCTGCGTTCTAGCAAACCTTGCCTTCGATGCTATGATTTTTTTTTTTCTCCCTTTTTTTCACATATGACCATGTGCACAGCTCCTTGGGAAGCTTTAGAACAAAGTAGGACCTCCCAGGGATTTGCTGCTATAGTAGCATACTTAAAATATAACATACATATGTTAATAAAGGACAATTAAATTAAATTTGTAGGCTGTGTCCCCTTCTGAACTCACTCCTTCCGGCCTCTAAGACTGTAATCTCAGGCATGTTTAAAGCTGGAATAAACTGTCATTGTGGCAAAAGCAGCAGTCCTGCCCTTTTGCTGTCCTGCCAGTGTTGGTTTTGCCAGCTCAGGTCTGCTACAGCTATATAGTAATCCAGATCAGGGGACTGATCTGACTGAAAAATACTTCCCCACCCCTATTTAGGACACAAGCTGTATCTTTGCTTTCATATTTTCTCTTCAAAAAAGGTGCCATAGTTCTGTATTGTAACACCTTGCCTCCTTACATGCTCACAGTACAGGTATTTAAAAGGTATTTAAAAGAAACAAATGGAAAAAGGTGGCTAAAATTCTTGCTTTAAGGGAATAATATAGATCCTATTTAATCAAGTTACTACTATATCACAAGAATGGAATTTTTTTTACATCCAAGTTAGACTTTTTCTTTTCAATCTAGCCTTGCATTTCTTTTAAGGAAGTGCATATGAAATAAAACAAACTCTTCTCTCCTACTACATATTACTAAGCAGTGGGTTGTTTTAACCAAAATAAATTTTTCTGTTAGAAAAAAATTACTTCAGGGTTTTGGGGTTTTGGTTTGGATTGTGGTTTGGGTTTTTTTGTCGCTCCCCCCCCCCCCCCCCCCCCGATCTATTTTAGATTTCCTGGGCATAAATTTTTATATTCCATATGTATTGATCCACTTGGGTAGGTGAACAAGTACTTTTTTAAATACAGTATACAAATGGTGGCATTCTAAGCAGCTGTAGAAGACGAAAATCATCAACAATGGAAACTGAGAATCAGTGAGCTCATTTCAACTTTAGTGCCTAGTGTAGCTTCTAACAGAAATCAAATATTATTCTTTGGACATCATGTTTGACTGCCAAAAAATGCTCAATAGATGAAATAAATTTATGAAGAAAGTAGTGCTAGTCCACTTAAAGAAAATACAACATTAGCATGTTGGAGAAGGGAAGTTGGATCTTCAGTTTTGAGTAGATAGACTGTGGGAACATGAGATTTTTGGCAGTAAGATCTGTATTTCAGAGCTTTCAGTAACAGCAAACTTTTAATAACGTGTATTTATTTAAATTCCAGAACAGGAATATTAAAATAAAGCTTAATTATACCAGTCAGTGAACTAATTCCGTCCTTTAATTTTATTTAAAGACAACCTAAGAAAAAGAGGGTTCCAAAGAAATAATACTTATTAAGACAAAACTTTTGTTACATTTTCTATGGATACCACTGCTTCTTGTCTGAAGATTTTTAATTTTATTCTTTCAAGCAAGAAGATAATCTTGTAGTAACCAGCATGAGGAAAACATTGTTCCAGGAATTTTGGGGGCATATTACAATGAAGGTTTCAGTTTGCACAGTAGAATGTTATACCACTCTTTATTAATTGTAGCATAATACAGTGTACAAAGAAAAACTGCTATCTTTTACATATTTGTACTTTACTTTTTTTTTATGATGGCGATGAGAATAAGAAAATTAATGTTTTTTAGAAACTGTCTGACTACAAGGGGCCGTTCTGTTATGCCATCCCATTGTGTACAGTACTGTAGATACATGGGCATGGGTACATTGTTCCCTCCATAAGATTGTTCCTGAACTTTGAAACTGGTTATTTTTATAGGCCTGCTAAAGGTTGTTTGTGGTTGGTTGTTTTTTTTTTCTTTTTCCCTTTTACTTAAAAGAACAGAAGCTAAACTACAGTGAATTAAAAATGAGACATTCAAACAATACAAACCAACCCTTCCTCAGGTTTTTGAGTGCCCTAGTGTGAAAGTGTTGCATATCCTATCTTGCTTTTTGTTTTGTTTTGCATCTAGTGTACTTCCCTTAAACCTCTGAGATTCATGTTAGACATCTGAAATATTACTTTGTACTTTCCGGAACAGCAGTGCCTGCTGGCATCTCATGCATTGCTTGCTTCTGCTCTGATGTTAAGGTAGCACCATGATAGAAGGCAGATGATGAAGCTGTAAAAAAAAAAAAACCAAAACAAAACTCTGAACTCTGAAACAATTTTACTTCTCTAGTATAAACATCAATATTTCTTTACTTCTAAGTTCTTATTTAAATGATAAAGTTTAGAATTAACTATTGTTTGTATGTATATTTTTAGAATTGTTAAAAAGCCTCTCTGCGTAGCTGTACTGGTGAAAGCAGCAGTTGCAAAATGAAGGGTATCATTTTAACAACTGTAGGCTTATATTCATCAAATTTTTTTGTAATATAAGAAGTTCCATCAAGAAGAAATGTAGAATTGGATGCTGGAGTTTTATAAAATAAGAAATAAGCCTGTGTTAAAAAATGATTTTTTTCCTATAACAGTCTTTCTTTCCTTTTTTTGTTTTTTTTTTTTCTTCTAGGACCGGAATAGGCCCTATGACACTTTTAACTTGCACTCTTTGGAAAATTCCTTAATGGATATGATAAGGACTGATCATGAGCCTCTGAAAGGTAAACACTACCCTCCCAGTGGCCCACCAATGAGTTTCGCTGATATAATGTGGAGGAATCATTTTACAGGTTAGGAATATTCATATGTCCATGCTTGCTTGGTGTTTAAACAAAAATCAGCTTTTCAGTATTGCTATAAACTTTTTGCTAATGAATGAGTTGTCAGTTATGTAAAACTTCTGTTTTCGCATCTTAAGATAATCATCTCTACTGTAGGAAGATAAGGTGAAATGTGTATACATTTATTATAAGTGCACAATCATAATATTATCTAACTGGCATTTCTGAAACTTGGTTTTGTGTATGAGCAAATTGCACAGTTGGGTCTCCTGCTGCAGTCACTCAGTTCAGAAAATGTGTAGTGCAACTAGAGTCCAGTTGTTACGTTTGACATCTTATTCAAAGTTAATACTGCTCTTATTTTTGGATCATCAGCTAGGATACAGGGGTTTAAAACAACCACTGTATCGGGGTTACTGTCTACAGTTGTTTCAGGATTCTTTTAAGAAAAAGTATCTTAATTTGGATTTCAAATTGTTAGGGGGAGCCAAAAGCTATTAGATGTTGTTATGTGCTGGGAAAATTTTTATTATTTATGCTACTAAACTGTGTTTGTTCAACCAGGTGTAGTATTGGTGATTAAACCATTTCTAATACTTAGCTGATACTGAATAATGAAAGGTTGTGGCAACATTTAAATGAACAAATATTCCTGATCGACCTGCATACTCCTCTGTCTTAATCTTTCATTGGTTAAGTTTAAAAATAGGTACATATTCTTGCTCACATGCATTCTTGCTGACTTTGAAGACTGAAGCTATTAGTAAGCTATATACAAAGGAAGTATTGAATTAGAAATGATTCTCAGACTCTAAGAAGTCAGGACACTGGAACTGGTAGAGAAGAAATTTAGTTGTGTATGGCACATCCTATGCTAATGCTTATATATGTACTTTTCTGATACCATGATTGCCTCGTTTGCTCCCCTACCCATCTATATATTACAGGTGGAAAAATATTTTTTCTTGGTCTAAGGTTGTGTGCCTTTTTCACCATATTTCTGGGTACAGAGAGTTTTTGCAACCATACCGAACCGAGTTGTGTACTCTCAGCTCTCTTAACCTGTGCTTTCCACTATTATCTTGAAATTTGCTGTGCTATAGCCTTCATGTGTCTTTAACCATTTTTCAGCTGTCTAAAATGGCAAGAAATACTCTCATGTCTATTCTGATCATGGTCTTCCAAACTAAGTGTTAACCTGAAACTTTTAAAAAACAAGCTCAACAAAACTGAGATTTCTACTGGTTGTACGTTTCATATGGTTGGTATTAAAAAAAACCCAACAAACAAAAACCCAACCCCAAATTGCTAGTAAGTAGATTTAAGTATTTATTGTCTCTTATTAAATGTATTATAATCTAACTAAAACTCCATGGGTTGTTTTAATCAATATTTATTTAAATTTACAAATTGAGACTAGTTTCTTAAAGACTGAATTTCCATATGAGCCTGAGTGTGGGGAAAAAAAGAGAAAGATTGGATTAGAAATTGTATGGGATTAGAAATTTTATTACTCTAGAAAAAGACTTTAACATCATACAAGTGCAATTTTGCTTATACTTTTATTATTGTCCCTTTGTAACCATTTAAAAATGTTTTTTGATCAGAATATTAGCACATAAAATAATAATAGGTACAAATCTTTAATTCTTTTGTGTTGTTGAGTCATTCTGTCAAGAATAGTTTCCAATACTTAGCTGAGCTTAGTCTATGTAAATGTTGCATGTAGCATATTCCACAGCTGCACCTGAGTGTCATAATACTATTTAATGTTGGTGTTTTGCATGAGGTAGAAATGAAATTCTTGGTTTCATTAAGCATTTTCATGCTTTTCAAGAAAGGTATCCTTTGCAAAACAATTTTTTCCATCTCTACTAGGTTATCAATATATGTAGGAGACTGATTTACATGGACATTTGAAAGCAGTAGGAAGTGTTTCCCTCTGCTGAAAAAGTAAAATCAAAGAGTTGGATATTAATTGTAAAGTTTGAGTTGATCTTTTCCATTTGCTAGTGGGACTGTTAGCTTTACATTTTCTTACAAACATTTCTGTCACTTACTGGATGTGCTCATTTTATCTTGCTTTGTCACTCAGTGCCACTCACCTGTTTTGGCCTTCCTGCCTTGTTACTTAGCTCTCTTCCAGCTTCCAGTCCAGTAACTGCTGAAGTCTTGTTTACTATTAGTTATCTCTGTCTCTGCCCAGCTGTTTTTTTTCCCATTGATATAGTTAATTCCCTGTCTTGCTTTCTTTTCCTCCTCCCTTTATCTACATACAGGGCTTACTTTGCTAACCTCCAGCCTTGGCTTGACCTAGTGTGCACTTTCCTCCTGTTTTCACACTATGCAGCATGACTGGCAATATCCATAGAAGTGGCTGTTTCAGGACATGCTCATTCTCCCTTCCAAGCAGTGTTGTCTTCCTCTGTGTTAGATAAAGAAAAATAATGAGATGGCTTTCACATGACTTTTTAAATTGTTCACCTTTTGATAAACGAGCCTTGTTTTCTCAAAGAATTTTAGCTAACAGTGCTTCTGTGCTTTCCTGTCAGTTGGCCTTATATTTACTATCCAAATTTTTAAATGGAAGGAGTGAAAAGATGAGTACCAAAAGTCTCTGATTTTGAAAACACAGAAAGATTTAATTCTAGAAAAGCTATATATGTTTTGGAGCCTCCAGTGCATGTTACAAAGCCAGTGCCGCTATTTCAGGATCATTTCAGCCTGCTGCTGGCAACAAAGTCTTCAGCAACTGCATATTTTTAGAAGTACTGTCTGTATATGTATTCATTAGTAAAAAATTGCAGGTGGTTTATCGGAAGTTTGAAACTTTGCTTGGTACATAGCCCTTCTTGGCATATGTGGCCCCTCACATCCCAGCAGATACTTGAAACAAAAAATAATTATCTTGGATATAGAGCAAGGGCTGTAGATTAGAATGTGGGTGGGAGGGTTAACCATAGAAGATTCTGATGTGAAGACCAAATTGAAATGGTTCTGGGATGTTTTCCTCTCATTTTGGGGTATAAGTTCCTCATGCTCTGCATTGTTCAGTGGAGGTAGTGAAGAAGCTCAGGGGTGAGAAAGGAAGTCTATCCTCTTGTTTGTAGTAGTTGAAGCTTCATACCTTCTCTGAATCTGAGGTATGATCAGACTTTGTCCTGCAGGCCATGGAAATCGAGTGTATTTCAAGGTCACCAAAGCAGGTCACTTTTTTAAAGCATGATCCAATTGGCCTTGAGAGGGCCAAGTTCTCTTGTGGAACAAAAGAAAGGCTGAAGGATTGTTAGTGTAGCAGAAACTAACTGATCCTCAGTCTTACAATATTGAATTACTTGTATTGAACGAGTGCTAACTCAGTCTGTTTGGCAGGCTGGCTTGGTGCTCTTCAGCTAGGAGAGCTAGGGTCACTTAGTTCTTTTTAGGTGTTTCTTGCAGTAAGAGAGATTTGATACCAAGCTCTGAGGTTTCTGGACTTAGATAAGTTACCAGCTTATACATCTATGTTGCATTTTATCTTGAGCACAGTCTTGGGAGAAACAGTGCAGTATCAGCTCTTAGTCTGTTTCTGTCTAAAACTGCTTTGTTTTTCTCAGCTTTTCTTGCCAGATAGGGTACCCTGCTGTAGGTTCCTGTATTTCTGTCCTTGTAGTCTGGGAACTGTGTAACTTTACAAAGAGTTTGCCATTTTCATGCTTTGAGATCTAAAGAATGTAAACTCATTAGAAAGGAAGTCTCATTTTCTTTTCTCCCAAGACAGTTAGGCAGACTTCCTTACCTGCTTTCTCTGCCATTAAGACCAACTCCAACATTTTTCTTCTCTTTCAGTCAATACTCATAAATCCTTTTCTCCTTTCAAAAAGGAGGAAAAAAAAGAGGAAAAAAGTACAGTAAAGGAATTGTTAAGCTTCTTCTAGTTAAAGATGAATTACTGTATATGGCCAAAGGAATCTGGTTGTTCCCTGTGTCAGTCATAACCAGGCCTATATGACAGAAGTGTGCAATATCTTCTAAGATGTTTTTCCTGAACTTATTTATTTCCTGAGTTGCTCATAAAATATAATATACACTACAAAAACATGGGAGAGAGTTTTGCTTTAACAAGGAAAGGACATATTTGCAGTATTTTATAACCTGTTGGTATTTATGTACTGCTTCTACCTAATGCTGTAGGGCAAAACAGAATTATCAGAATAACTATGGGTAGATGCTACTTATTAATGACTAAAAAATTTTTTTCCTACATCAAAGTGTCTCCTCTTGATGGTCTGTTGCGATATGTTTATCTGTGTCAAACTATTGCACTCCAACACAGAGGCGTTCTGATCTATAAAAAAATATTTTGATCAGTAGTAACTAGCAGCTGCCTTTGTTCTATTTTTAAATAATTAAATAAAATATTTCAGCTGTGTTAGATCATATGCTATGCACATGTGCTACTGACAGGTCATGAAACTGAATCAAAATATAAAATTGAGGAGAGAAATCATGTCACTTAAATATTTATTTTAAATTTACTGCTACAGTAGATAACTGTAATATTTGGGTTTTATTCTATATCAGAGTGGAAACAAACTTTGTAATGTACAAATCCCCAACTAACAAAAATTCTGAGGTTTTTGTGAAGTATCAGTGTGACACATCTTCAGGTATGAGTATTTGGAGACAGCACATGTACAAGGAGAATTTCAAGAGTAGACTTTATTAAAATTAATTTTGATGGGTATCATACATAAAAAGAAAGATACATAAAATATGTGCTGATTATGTCATATTTCAGTAGAATGTACATGCTGCTTGACTATCTTAGCATTTGTTGTTCTGAGATTTGTTTGAGGCTTTGAATACAAATGTACAACAGTTCAGAAGTAGAAACAGCATCTGTGGGGAAACTTTTTATTTTGATTTTCAATACTTAATATAATGACACCTATATATCTGCACAACAGAAAACTGGTTACTGGGGTTACTACTTTTTAACTATTGTAAAGACTGTATCAGGTCATATGAACACTAAGTAAAATTTAAGATTTCTTATTTATTCTTAACTATATTGTTTATGAGGTTTGACAGCAGTGTTTCAAGATTATATGCAACTTAGACAATATTGTAGTACATGTAGAATGGACCTTTACTTTTCCATCTTGATCTTCAGTTAAATTCAACATATGCCACCAGATTTTGTTCAGCTCTAATTGTTTGTAAGCTTTTTGTAAACAATGCAGTAGGTTCACCACATGACCTGAGAAAAGTGAAGGTAAATGGATCATATTTGTGTTTGCAGTCAGCAGCTGAACACAAAGGTTGTGCAAATAGAACAAATGTTGTCATCTCAAGCCTAGAAATGGTACCACCCAGTTAGAGCTTTTTGCAACACTTCCGTTAGAAAAAAGTGCACTGTAACAGCATTTCTCAAAATCTCAATGCTCATCAGACACCTTTCTGTAAATGCATGTGAAAACCACAGTGAGCAGACAGATATGTTTGCACATCTATTTGTGTGTAAACTTAGGCCACTCAAGCTAACCCTGTTAAAAGAAACATACTCTGTTCCCTTTCCATTTGAAACTCTGCTAATTTAAGAAAATCCTCTTTAATATTTTTTTTTCAGTACAGAAAAGACCATTAAATGGTTCATATTTATTAAATTAAAATAAGTTATTTCTTCAATGATCCTGTAGTACGATCATACTTCCTAATTTGCTGCTGGCATCCAGGATGTCCTTGTCTTTGACCTGCTGAATCTATTTTGGGCAGGATTGGTGGGGGTTTTTTGTTTGCTTTGTTTAGTTTAAGGAGTGGTGATATAGATATCAATTTTTTCTTTTATTTCCATTTTTTCATTGTACTATTGAAGACTGGCCTTGCAGAAACCTGAAGCTCTTTTTCTTTTTTTCTTTTTTTTTTCTTTCCCACTTCTCTACTGTTTTGAGGGTTTTGTATATTTTAGCATAGATTGCTAATGGAAAAGTCTGCTTTCATATTGGTTTCTTTTATTCCCCCCCAAACTCACCAAAAAGAACACCAATATTGCTCTTTTGAGTACAGTTCTAGAAGTACATGTAGAATGGGTATATGTGTACATACATTTGTCTACCCCTTACAAGTAAAGCCAAATCTCTTTTTATGTTCATCAGGTCTTGCTTTTAAAGTGCTAATATTTTGAAAATATAACCATTCTCAAGCTAACAGTGTTAGCACTACTTAAATATATTCAAGACCTTTGTTTTTTATTGGAGCAATGTAATTTACTTATGAAGAGTACATTTTGTTGTAATATATATGCTGCTATATTTTATAGGTTGCTTTCTCTACCGATGGCATGTATTTGCGTAGTCAGTGATAGGAAGAACTTAGTATCAGGAAGCATTATTACTGATATTCGTACCTGATAATAATACATTTCTGTTCTAATTGCCACAATATGTATTTGCACAGTAAAAATATACACATGTAAACACAGTAATAGTTCTTCATATTTCCCTTCTGGTGAACAATAGTATTTTTTGTTCTGCTGAGTATGTTAATGTGTAGAAGATATGTAAGTCGCAGGTAGGTGTTTAAATTATGGGTGTGAACAAATGGCAGATAGACTTAAAAAAAAGGACGTGGGGGGGTAAAAAAAAGAAAAAAAAACGCAACAGACTTCTTCAGTGAGTTACCTTTTATTTTTATAATTCTTTATGCAGGCCTTTGCTTACACAGTTCTTGCTTTTGAAATTGTTTTGGGTACGTATGTTGAGTTAGGGTAGCATAAGTTTCAGGTGTCTGTTTTTAGGGGTAGAGGAGAGAGAATGGTCTGAGGTCTACTCAGGTAAAAATGATTAAAATTCTTATATACACACACACATGCTTCATGCTTTTTGGCCATTTGTGAATCATGGAGCAAAGACTCATGGTTGAGGTGGGGTATGGGGGTGTGTGTGGGGGGGTGTTAGGTTGTGCTGTAAACTAGACTTTCAAATACATGTGGGTCATATTTTTGAGAGAATACTGGTCTTCCTTTGATTTTTGCACTTTTCTGTGTCTAAACTTTGCTCTACCCCACTTGCTACCTATCCATCCAAATAACTATTGCTGTTTTGTAATGCCTTTTGTTGACACCAACTTTGAAATCATAAGACAGAAGAGGTAAGAATGATAAAGGAGGTATTATTACTAAGGAAGCATAGCAGACCTAGTCCTGTTGCCAGTTTCATTTGACCTTGCCACTGGAGTCTCTAGTCAAAACTTGTAATCGATATCAACAATGATATTAAGAACTATGTGAGAGGAAGTTCTCATTCCCAGTGAGTTCAGGACAGGTCAAAAGCAGGCCAGCTTTGCTATTTTCTAGCAAATATTATGCCAAATACCAATTGCTGAATTGGTATAAGTGGTCTATCTTGGTGAAAGCCATGAAGTGTAACAGTGCCAGAAGTTTTACTCAATATATAACCAACAAACATTGTTTCTTGGAATATTGATTGTAACATGAAAATGATGACAATAGGTAGGTAACTGTAATCCTAAAAATCCTTCACTGAGTGAGTGTTCATGTCCAGGAGCCGATTAGGATTTCAAGTGTTCAAAAAACCATAGAGCACTTAGAAAGACAAAATGGATAAAAAGAGAAAATTAATTCAGAAATCTCTTAAAGCAAAAACAATAGTTACAGATCTGGAACTGGTTAATCACTGGTGTTTGTTTCAGACATGGGAAAATAATGGTAATACCAGCACATATATACAAAGATGAAATCAAAGATCAGTTTTACACTCAGTTGTAAACAGATTGTGCTCATAAGCTTGAATATCTGCTAAAAATAGTGGATATTAAAGCTGAGATTAAGGGGACCACTATAGGCAAGCCTGGCACTAGACTCTGTCAGAAAACTGCAATAGTGGTAAAACTGTGCCTGATATCCAGGTTTGTTATTTCTAGAACAACGTTCTTTCTCAAAACTGTTCATGTAACTTGAAGTTCTCTAGACAATTAAAAAAAATCATATTATCTATTTGTGAAAGATTTAATGAAGAGATTCATATGTGGGAAGGGTATACTTCCTGAAGTTATTGGAAAGATTTTAGAATTGTTTCAAGATCATGACTCTTTTCTACAATGAATGAGGTGAAGTTAAATTCCATTTAACATCTTATTTCCTATATAATACAGAAGATGTGCGTACTTGAGATGTGCTCTGAGAAGGAATCGGGCGCTCTGCCATGAAAAGCATGACACTGGACATGCAGCAGAGCACTTAGGCAGTCCAGTCAGCAAAGTGTCTCCAAATGCTGTTAGGAAAGAGAATTTAAGGAATTCAATGACGTAAGATATGCAGAAGTGCAGCCTGGGCTATACAAGAATCATTAAACCCTCTTTTATACTCTGTAAATGTTCAAAGACCAAGTGTACAACTGGATTACTTTTTTTTTAAATTAGGAATTGAAAAGTCTTATGTAAAAGAGTGGTTATTGTTGCAGCCTAACTGCAGTAATATAAGTGTGTGCTATAAAAGCATATAATTGAAAATATACTCAGTAGATAGTTATGAAACCAAGATGGGCAAACTGAAAATGGCAGATGTATACCGAATACAAGTACTGGGGATGCTGTTACTGGAAGGGTTCCTATTTATGACTTCAGTAAACTGCTGGAGTCCATAACTTCTGTGCTCTAACTTCTCTGTGTTTCTGCTTATTGTGCTTAAGATTCTTGAAAAGTAGAAATTTTATCCAGATATTTCATTTTAAAATTATAGTTAGAAATATGTGCTTATATAGACTTCATAAAGTTACAGGTAGCATAAATGTGCTTTTCTTAAAATTGATTGTTTTCTGATAGTAATTTCTGCGTTTAACCCAAATATATCCTTGAAAGTACATATTCTTAATTACATTTCACAGTTTTACATTACACCTTTAAATTAATAAATTTATAGTTTCCTTTTTGTGCTCTCTTCTTATTCCTTAGATAATTATGCAGTTTCATAATCTGCATATGGCCTCTTTTTTTCAATTGAATAACTTTCTTCAAACAGCAAGATATTCAAATGTTGTAGCTAATATGAAAGGCTATATAATTATTGGTAACTGTCTTATGATTGGTGCATTACCAGTCTGTTTTGAATGCTTTTAATACAGGTGTGTTTTGAAAGAATTCCATTAATTTATTTCTATAGAATTGCACTAGGGGACCTCTGAAGATGCACAGAATTATTCCACACTATTGCTTAGCTCAGTGTGAGAACATGTCCTTCTACTTGTGCTGCTCTGTATTTTTCTGCTCCTCTTAAAAGATAGCTGACAAGAACTGTTTAAAAATAGCAGGCCAAGGGCAGGTGACAAAATGTCACACAAGCAGCACCTGGTCCACTGATAGCCTGGAGGGAGGAAAAAAACAAACCCAGATGTCACAGATACGATTCTATTTCTGAAGCTGGTCAAACAGCAGAATTTCAGCTTCAGCAAAGGAAAAGAGAAGGGCCATCCAAGCATTATGCGTTCAAATTTTACTCTAGTTTTTTCATAGCAGTTCCCTTTTTTCTATTACAAGTATTAGTTTACAAGTATAGATTATTATATACACCTTTTTTCTTTACACGTAATACCTGTAACCTCAGGCCCATTAATATGCTGTTAAGGAAAAGGGAATTAATGTCAGTCTGGCAAGATTTCTGAAATATTTTAGCACAAGCTTGTACCAACTGAAATAGTAGCAGCTTTAATGTTTCTGGAGTGCCAGATTAATGTGAAAATATGTATAGGAGAATTATGTCTGTAATTACGGAATCTGAAGTAGTTAATGAAGGTGTCTCTAAGAAGCTTTGCTCGAGCAGTTAGAAAGTAAAAATGGAAATTTTATTTACCTTCCTTCTGCCCCTGCTTCTTTCTGGAGGTGCTGTTTGCTTCGTAGTCTTATTGTGGCAACACTTTTTTCTAAACGAATGAGAAAATTATAATGTGAAGAAAATATGTATTTGCTTTTCTTAAACTGCTTGTGACAGTTTCTGAAGTGTACTGAAACTTCATGTTGCATCTGTTCAGAAAGAATATTAATTACAGCACAGCAGTTGCTGTGACTGGAAATAGAAGGCTTTAACTTATTGATAGGAAGTAAAAATGTTGGAGAAGATGGGCTTTCGTTTTGTCAAATCTTATTTGTTAAAACTTGATTTTGCAGAAGTACACAGGAACTTAATGGCTGCATTGGTTCTTCAGTATAATGAGGGGGTCTTGAGCTCCCATATTTGAATGCCAACGTAGTGAAAAAATGTAAACTGCCTGCTTCCTTAGCTCCCAAATTTAACCACAAATCTAGAGATACGGAGAGCATATGAAATGGATTACAACACTTGTCAGTAACTGAAGTTACTTACATTACTTAATTGAAATAAATTTTTATGTGGCTATAATGATCCTTTTATATCTTTTTCCAAACAAGGACTAATATCAATTCCAGGTTTCAAATTGTTTTGGGGGGGTTTAATTAAGACAGTCCTGTTACAAGGTTTCTTCAGGGTAAGTTTTTAATATTTCAGCTGAGTTAAATAGTATCTAAATCTAAAACTAATCTGAACAGTGATGGAGTTGGCTCATTTTTTGCTTTGATGGTAAAGGTAGATTTCTGTGGAGTAGGCCTCCTTTGAAACTAAGTAACCTTGTGTGAATTCGTTCCCACTTCCAGTTCCTGAAGTCATCAGAGATCTTCCTAAGCCAACCTTTCAACTGATAAATCTCACTTAAGAAAATTGGTACTATTTTGCATGTCTCTAGCTTCCTGGAAATTGGCACCAGCAGAGTTCATTTGAATTTCGTGGTGAACCTTCTGTATATAATGGTCCCATATTATGGGTTAAGAATAAATATTTTTCAAAGTATATATGAATGTATTCCATGAGAACAGCGCTCCCTCCAACCCATTATCTTATCTCAAATAGTAAGTGATAGCAGATTCTTAGGGAAGAATACAAAAACAGGGTAAGCACTCTGTCTCCAATGATCTGTTAACTCAAGAGCTTCTGATGCCACAGGTAGTATGGAATATAGTGTTTTATTTTTACCAATTAAGTGGAGTTTTTGTAATGCTGTACTTGTTATTTGAAGCCTACTATAAATGGCATGACTGCAGCAAGGCTGAACTTTGAGGCCTTATTTTGAAAGGGTAAATGTAATACTTTCCTGGTACAAAGCAAAGGGATATATTTAAAAATAATTATTTTATCATTTATTTTGTGATTTTTCAATATTTTAGGTACATAACACTAAAGGTACTATGGTGTTAAATATTGTAAATTTGTACTCTTGGGAAGTTGTCTTCAGTGGATGGAAGATTTGGCTACCCTGACTGTTCATCCCCTTGAGCAATTTTTCATATTAATGAATTTAATTAAGCTTTGAAATAAAAACATTTAAAATAGCTTTTATTTACATTGCAGGGCGTATGGGGATTAACTTCCATCATCCAGGAACAGACAATATTATGGCTCTTAATAGTAAGTAGTTAATATCTAGTGGCTAATATTGTCATGTTGAAAATTATTTCCTACCTTTATCGTGTACATAGCTGTACAGTCAGACATAAATATGTGTCGTAATAATATTTGCATAGAAGTTTATGTGCACTCTCTTAAAATGATTTTCATAAATCAGTCATCTCTGATTTCATTGGCAGAATTGGTGACTGTTTATATTAGCTTTAGAATAGCTTTATGTGTTCCACTGGAAGTTTCATAATGACTGCTATAGATAATATTGCAAAACAATCTCTGTTGTTTCTTCTTTTGTGGGTGTGTATGTGTGTTAAATCTATAACTTTAATTTCTGGTATCTCTCGTGACATATTTCTTCTTATTGGATGAGTTGTTACAAGTTTTGCATATAATTACCTTGACTGACGGAGTTTACTTTGTTCGTTTCCCCAAAACAATATGTAGACAAGACTGGAAAGAATGTTTAGATGTCTAAATAATGAGGAAGAAGTGTGGGGCTGAACTTCACTGAAACATTATTACTTTTGTTTGTGTTGGAAAATAAAAATAAATTAAAAAATTCTAGTCATGAACATATGCATTCAAAAAACCTGCCAAAATGGATCTGGAAGCTCTAGAGACAGCCTAGTATCATGTAGTGGGCGTGTGTGTGGGATGGGATGTTAGGCACCAGCAGCATAATGTAGAACTGAACTATGCAAATCAAAGCATAGTTTTTGTCCATCTAATCCTAAGAAATGCTAACTATTTTGAAATGTCTGGTTTTGCTTACAATGTTGTATTAGAGGTGTTAGGATTAATGTATTAACTTCTCTAAAATTTTTTGCCTTTGCACTGTCCATAGAAGTTATACTGTGTATAGTTGAAAACTGCAGGTTTGTCATAGTTAGCATATGTGCTCCATTTTCTTATGGGGACATGAAATTATGGGAAATCAAGTAATTAACTGGGAGAAATGCTCCGTTTAATTAAAGACTTAATTAAAAGAGGGAGCTGTTCATGTGGGTGTGCACGTGTGTAAATAAGTTCTACACAGGACAGTCTGCTGCTTTTGGACATGAATTCTGGTCTTAGAATGTAGTTGTTCTAACATGGGCATTTCAATAAGCTGATCACGATAGCAGGATAATTGTGAAGGTGGGAGATTATGGTTGAATTTTGAGTTATTTTTAAAAATTGACATTTACAGTGGAATATATAGCAGTATTTGTTACAAAGTCTTGTAGAGATTTTTAAAAGACAGGAATGAAAAATTCATACAAAAAGCTATACTATATACTGTACTATATCAAACCAGGGCTGTTCCATTCTGGGACAACTCGCTTTTATCCTAAACGGATGAATGTATTCTATTCTGATTTGTCATTGCTAGATGAACTTTTTTTTTTTAAAGTTGCCTCTTTAATCAATATAATATTTAAGAAAATATTTCTCCCTAATTCCTTTGAAATTTTTACAGCAGCTATATAATCTAATTGTTTATAAAAAATAATGATCCTTTGCAGCTATAGTCCTGGTGTACTGCTAAAATATTAGTATAGCTAACTGAGGGACCTAAACAAAATATATTTATGTATTTCCAGTTTTTAAAATATTATGGGTTTATTGAAATATTAGCTGTTTACAGACTTAAATAAACCTGGAATCACAAATATGCAATTTATGCAAAATAGTAGTGATTGTTCTTTTGAATGAAATCCAGTGCAAATCAGAAGTCTCGATATGTTCCCATATATTTTCCCTCTCCTGCATCTCTTCTCCCTCCTGTTCTTTACTAGGCAAGGACACACCATTTTTGGCCATTACTAAGAGCCCAGAAGCTAGAATTATTGTACTGTGAAAACTGTTGGGTTTTGTTCTTAAATCCTTGAAGAGCTAAGAATAAAAGCAAGTATTCAAGTACATAAGCTTAAAAATTACTTTTTGTAATTTAAATCCTCTTTTGTATGCAGCTAAACCTGAAAAATTTATAACTATGTAATTCCCATGTGATCAATTACCTTTGTTATGAGGAATTATACTAAGGAAAGTTAGTCCAAGAAGAAATAGTCTTTCCTGTGCTGGAATGGTTGTGGTTTGGGTTTAAAAAAAATAAAATAAGTAAAATAAAATAAAAACTCCCAGAAGATATTTCATCCCAGTAATTTTTGGAACAATTTGGAGAACTTGTGTAACTTGTTTAAATCATAATACCCACAAAATCTATATATAATTTCTGTGAAACCAAACACTGTCTGCTGAATCTGCAAATCTAACCTTCACATTCTATTTATAGTCTTTGCTACATAAGCATTTTTCTCTATTCCTGCGAAGATGCAGTAATAATCTTTAAGATTTATTACTCAAAGCTCAATTTCTCACTAACAGTGTATGCAATCTTTTGAAGCTGGAAGACAACATAGGCTAATGTCATCAGCAATTCAGAACTTTACTTCATGTGTTGCAGGGGAAGGGGAAGTTTTCTGAGGGTTGTTAATTTCTTTAGCTCTTTCTCATTCTTTATGGCAACACTTTCAACTGTACTTCAGCTGGTATTCTTATTTACTGATTACGGCCTTTTGAAACTAGGGATTTTCCTGACTGACTGTCTTGAGCTACTGTCTGTAACTGTTGAAGGGGATTGTTTAGTTTGAGGGAAGGTGTTGGCTGCTTAGTTGGCAGGGCTTAGTGTAGAGCGTACTACCACCATTTTGTTCATCATTGTGCAAAGCAGTAAATCATCATCATCTCAAAGCACTGAGTTCTGAAATAATAAAATTTGTGACATAGAAGATATTACTTTTACATGCATAATTATGATGAATCTCTTCTTGTCATTAATGGCATTATGCTTGTGTACATACACAAACTGTTGCCCATGTGTACAAGCAAGTTTAGTTGCCCATGTGTACAAGCAAGTTTAGTTGCCCATGTGTACAAGCAAGTTTAGTTGCCCATGTGTACAAGCAAGTTTATATTGTAGAGGTACTTGAAGTTATCTTTCAGAATTAGGCTTCTATTGAACAATGCAATGTTCAAATATTCAGAGATATCTGAACATAATCCTAAAGAGCATTTAAACAAAAGGAAGATGCAAATATTTAGATTTGAAACCTTTAGCAAAGGGGAGAAGCTATAGCTTCTGTCTATACTAGCTCTAATTGAAATTTCTCTAATTGAAATAGTGTTTTTATTCAAGTAGTGACATTGGTTTGTTAACTTTTTAATAAAGTCATTCATACTGAGCTAAACAGTAGGGGAATTTTTATAAACTTTCATCTACAGCACCTTATTAAATACAATTGATAATGTAATTTCTAGGGGAAATGTGGCACAAATTGAACTATTGATTTTATTTAGGTAAATTCATATATGAACTTAAAGAGAAACCATCTATTGACAATACTTTTAGTAGATGTTTGCAATACTAATTAAAAGTTATGTTTACAATATGAAGCAAAACACGAAAATAAATTAATTTGCTTTGCCAAAATTAACTAAAAGGTGTCCTCCATCCCCTTCTCTTGCTTGTATTCACTCCCGTTTGCAGTCATACATTTCTGCAGCCATTGCTTCTCTTTGGGGGACACTGGATGTTCTCTTGAGTTAATATGTGCTCCTTTTTAATTAGCTACATAAACAGGACTGAGTGATCAGCATGAATACACAGTCACCTACGTGCTAGGTAGTGAGCTATCTTTAATGCTTCTTGTGAACTCCAGAAAGCCAACAATAAGCTTTAGTGGGAGAGAAGTATAGCACGTGAAAAAGGGAGACAGGGAATAAATGAGGGTGTGTGATCTTTCTAAGGAAGCACTGAACTGAATTGCTGGGATCCCAAATGAACTTCTGTGAAATGAATTTAGACGAAAGGTAGTTAAACCAACTAATAAGAAAAACCCCTTTGGGAAATGCTGGAGTTTTGGTTTTCCTAAAACTCCTCTGTACAGTGACTTTGCACTGCATTTGGGCTTCAAATGTTCCATCTGCTTCAAATGTTCATTCTTGTCCCATACGAAAATGTGTCATCTGTAGAGGTCTGGTACTATTTGCTCTGTATCTGACTGTCTTTTATTCTTTTATTTAGTGTCATTTAGTTCTGTTTGTTCTGAGTAAAATAATTTGCAAAATACATGAAGGCAAGGGTTTGGGGCACCTCTTCAGATGTTTGTGTGGAGATTTTGGTTTTGTTTTAATAATATAGATAATAATTATGTGGGGAAGTCATCATGCCATGATGGAAAATGTAATGGCAGCAAAAGAATTCCATTTTTTATTTTCATGCTTCTATTGGTTTTAAAATTGCCTTGTTTCCTTAAAAGCTGTTGTACTTGGCTCTTCCTATATTCTGATGTATTGTTTCAAACACATAGAGTGTTTAGATATGACAAAGTTGCTGAAATAGCATTTTATATTTAAATCATTTGCCAATGCTCTTGGTATACCTTGAAATGAATTGCTCTGAATAGAAGGTTTATTGAACTATTTTTGTCTTGCAAAATCATGGGTTGGCAGTTTAATTGCTAATAAAAGCTTGGGGTTTTGTAGTAGTAATATTCTGGGAAAATGTGTGGCTAAATTTTGAGAGGCATCAATCTCTTCTAATAGTTTGGTACCTGCCTATAGGAATTTGCTGAGCTCTTTAGCCCAATTGCCAACTTAGGTTACTAATGTGTTACTAGCTTATTAACATATGAGGAATAATAGAAAGGAATAAAAGATACTGAAAGCACTAATAGGGTTTGTAAAACTAGACCTAATTTAGTTGTGAAGAGATCAGAGTTTATTTAACTGGAAGGAAAAAATGGTGTGAAATGTGACATAGCAAAGGCAGCAGGGTTCATAAGAATCCCAGAGTGTGTGAACTGCCACTTTATGCATAAGCTTGTTAAGTTTTTCAGAACCAGCTGTACAAACAGTTAGTATTGATGCTGCCTTGGGGGCTGTGAGGTGGACTAGCTGGTATCTCAAAGTTCCTTCTATAACTGTTTAATTTAAAAAAAAAAAAAAAAAGGGCGGGGGTAAAGGTAGGGGAGCAATAAAACATGCTTTTTCTTCTTTCTTCTCTTCAGTTTTTTATATTAACATCTGCACTTTTTGAGATCTGATTTGGCTGTTACTGAAGGCAGTACCTCTTATCAGTGACTGCTAAAGTCTTTTTCTAGCAGAGGAAGATTTCTTAAACTGTATTCCTTTTAATCCAACTTTGTAGCTCTTTACTACCTTCTTGTTTGTTTGGGGTTTTTTACCACTTTTCCTGCCTCATAACCTCACCAATGTGCTTTTCTTTCATTTCTGTGATCCTCTCTATTATGGGTGAGTGCCATCTGTTTCTTCAGAATTTTAAGAACAGGATTTGCCAGGCTCTTCTGCAAGCATTGTGTATGATGCTAGAAGAGATGAGATGGCAGTCCAGAATTAGGTTTGGTAGATTGGAAGCAATATGAAGGAAGTTCCTATCAGCCTGGCTGTTAGAAATGTGAGTTTTATCATTAATCTGTTTTTTAAACTAAAACAAAGAAATGAAAATAGATAAGCCTTCCCTCCTGCACAGATGCTTGGCTGCTCAGTATGTCTAAGGAAGGAAGGCCTAAGCTGTTTAAACAATAGTTTTGAGTATCAAATGCAGTTCACATGTTTGATCAAGCATTTGAGGTCCAATGTGTGGGCCTTAACTGCATACAGCTTGCATGTGGATTGTATTTTTCCAATGATGGGATTCATTTGTATATGTATGTCACCGTATGTTATCAGGGAGATTGTTGTAATGCTCGCATTGCTAGCATTGGAAAAAAGTGAACCAGAACGGACTGTTGAGGCTAATATCACCAAATTATCACAGCACCCATCTGCACATCCACCCCATCTATCAGTGGAAATTGAGAACCACCTTTTGAACCACTCTTAGATGAGCAATAATTCATCCTAATCCCAAATTATTTGGATTATGTTTTTTTTCCAAAGACGTCTTTAAAAAGACTGGAGGATAGAAGTCTTGTTCTTTGTGAACAGCTTTTCTAGCCATAGAAAAAGGGGGAAAAACAGCATTATTTTCTTAAGCAAGCTATTTTGTTGTGTTGCTCATTATGAAAAATAACCTCTCAAATCTCAACTGCTGAAACATGCTGAAGTTTAAAAATAATGGCAAAACCTATCCCTGAAAAAGTGGGATGAGTGTTCTGCAAATAACAGATTAATATATAGAAAACTTTCTTTGGAAGCAAATAGATTTCTGTGCATATAAAGCTCAGTACAAACATACTGTGGCAAGGAACCTAAAAGTTAATACAGTGAACCAAGTTTAATTCTTTGTTCTCCCAAATGTTATTCTTATTTTGCCCATATTTTTATGCACATGACTTACTGAGTTTTATCATGTCATGTTCATTTATCAGCTTGCTTCTTATCTAGATAAAATCCAGAAATTTTTATTCAAGAAATAGTATTTTTATATGCAGCAAATTCATGCTGGTTCAAGCACTGGCCTCATCTTTGTATGCAGACTGTTCTTGTCAATCTTAACTCCTGTTTTAGTTAGCAAAAATGTCGAATTTATTCTAAATTATGTTTACATGCATATAATTTATGTTGATTGCTACAAATTAGGTTACTCAAACTGCTTTTGCTTTAGCTACTGCCTTTCATATACCTCCAACTGTTTGAAAATGCACTTTTTAAATAAAACATTCCTTACCTAGCTCTTATTCAGTGATTTCCTGCCCTCCCTCCATGTTTTGACAGTTTGTTAGATAACCTTGACCATTCAGACAGAGTAGCATGGATTGAGAGAGTGATCAAAGAGAAAACTTCTGATTTGCCTTGCTGGAATTCCAATTATGATTTTTTCCACGTGGGTAATTTGAGACAGGTTGGTGAATGGTAGATACTTTTAAAATCATAAAGCTGTAAATAAAATTTATTTATGTGCATTATAGCAAATTATTTGATTGAAATGAACAAAATCAAGAATGTTTGCTAAAGGAACTTTGAATATGTGACCTGAAGTTTAAAAGAAGTCTAGTACTTTACAAAGATACAATATTCATGTGTCTCATCTCAGAATTTTATTATGACCCAAAGGAAATCTTCAAATCAGTTGATAGAAATTCTGACTATGTTGCAGGCGTTTCTTGCATCTGTGTTTCTTGTTAAATGCTCTCAAATACTTGATCTCAATCTATGTATTTTAATGATAAAAATAGTTTTCTCTATTAGAATAGATTATTCTGTTCATTTGCTTTTTGTTACTGTAGCAAAATGAGTTCTTCAGTGAGTTCAAAGTGTGTGCTACGGAGATATTGTTATAGCAAAGATACATTGCATATTTATACTTGATTCTTTCACCTTCTCTCAGTTCATTAATCATTTTCACTGGCATTGTAATTCAGTTGTAAACTTCCAGTTCTCTAACAACTTCAGAGACCTACTATTCAAAAGAAAAAGCTTGACATATTTTCCTTTCTAATCTTAGAAAATTGTTGGACAACTCATAGTGTCCTAAAGCAAGTATTGTTCTGAACTGCTGACTGCTTCAAGATTGCAAATGAGTTTTCCAAATTAGAAATAAGATTCTGGTACCTTATAAATCAAGGAGGTTCCCAGTCTTGTTAGATAAACTTTCCTTTAGCCCTTCTAGCTCCAAAATTTCAAATCTGGAAATGTTGACTTTTTTTTTTTTTCATAGAGATAATGCTATTTTAAGTCAGTTTAAGAAGAGTCTTTAAGATTTGTTTGAAATGTGTATCTTTGATATTGTGGACACATTATTGCATGAACAAGATAAGTACCAACAGTGAAGAAAGAATGTTTTTAAAAATCTCAAAATACTTTCTAATAAGTCGTCCATAAAATGTGATAATACAAGTAAATGGTGTCACTTATTTAAGTATTTGTAATTACCTGATCAGATCAATTTTTAGTTATGACATGGAAAGAGTGTAGATCTAGTTCTTTTGAGTTAATGTTTTATGGATTCACAAATTTATTATTACCTTGAAATGCTATTTGATCCATACATAATGTGTGGATCCAATCCCATATTATAATAAAACAATGGAAAAAAAATCAGAAAAGAAGTCTCACCGAGATCAGATGTCAGTAATTTGTAAGTCACTGTCTTATTTGGCATGTAAGATCTCATGGCTTAGACATTTTAGTTCATCTAAAATAAAGAAAAAATTTTAAGGAGTATGCCTAACCAGTAAAGATTATTTTCATGGTCCAACATAATAACATTATAATGAATGTGTTTTCAGTTTCTTAATTTTATAGAGTTCTTCCAGTAAGGAGCATCATGCAGTTTTCAGGCTCTAGCACAAATTAATCCTGTCCATACCTCTGCTGAAATCTGTGAAGAGGATATTTCACAGCTTGTCAGTTTTATGTTGCTGTTAGAATCTGATTTAAAAGACAAGCCAACAAATTAATTTGGCAATATTATCTCCCGTGTGAACATACTGGAAGTACATCAGCTTGTCTATAGACTTAAGTCATCAGATTTTTAATAAGGTTTGATGCATTTGAAAACGTTCTGCAGAAAGCGCTCTCTCACTAGTTATTAATTAAGCCATAATGAAACTGCTGAAAGCTTTCGACCTGCTTGATGTAGGTGAACAATACTCAAGTTTCTATAGAGAACATTTTCTTAATGGTAGTGATAGTAACATGTTGAATAAATATTAGCTTGTGATTGATTGGCTTCATAAAAAAATGTGTTTTAAGAAGGTGGTGTGTTTCAGTCAAGCTTGTTAATTGTTCTACCAACTTTGTCCCTTGTGTAGCTAGCTGTCTTCCCAGGGGAACTTTTCCCCACAGTTTCTGATCCATAAAAATTGAACCCTTAACTAGACATTAGGCTGTTAGAGTGGATGCTCATTGTTTCACATGACTAACATCTGTTGTCTCCAGGAGATGAAGTAAGGTAGGTTTTGTTTTTGCAAGTGTTTCTTAACTTCAAAGGCTTGGTTCACAGGGATATTGAACTATAAGTTATCATTATGCCTTCTTGTACTGATGTATTGTGTCAGCATTTAATTGAATCATGTCAGATGATACACGTGTCTAGGTTGAGCTTTTGTGTAGTCACCACTGATACTTGTTTTTCCCAAGTGCCACAGATTTTTATTTTCTGTTGTCTTGTAATGGAAGTGTATTGTGAACAGTGCATACTACAAGCCTTGTGAGTATAGCCAGCCCAGTTACAGGTGTGAATTGAGACCAGAATAGTAAAGCAGTACAAGCCCTAAAGCATGCATAGATTTTTGTAGAAAAGTGTTCTCATGACCTTCCTATGGAATAATCCTATTCCATAGGAGTAAATTAAACCAATGACAGCATGTAACTTCGGGGTTCTAAACTTTTTGTCTTTGCAGCCTTGAGTAAAGCTAATGAGGCTGATAATGAACACCAGTTTCACTGCTCTATTTCAGTTTTCTCTATCCCCTTTGGAAGCTTTTTGTTTTGTTTTGTTTGTTTGTTTGTTTTTAAGTTTGCTATGCTTTTTCCTTGTTTTGTATTATCAAAAATAGCTAACTACTAGAATACAATTTTCTCTGGATCTTATAATTGTTCGTTCCTATAGTCTGTCTCTACTGTGACTGTACTGAGTTACCAAGAGATTAAAGAAGCTGAAATGCTTCAGTTTGGGGAGGAGAGAAGGCTGAAGGTGAATATGATGAAGCCTTAGAAAAATCACAGGGGAATGCAACATGTTCCATAGAGCTAGAACTAATGGAGCAATTGGTGAAACTTCTGGTAGGTCCATTTAAAACCCACAAAAGGAAGTAGGTTAGGAACTTGCTGCCACAGGAATTTGTGGAAGAAGATAGTATCAGCAGGTTCAAAAAAGCATTAGACAAATTGTTAACAAAAGGCCTTTAAGCAGGTGTTACGAGTAGGTGAGAGTGTGCCTCCTAACATGTTTCATTCAATGACTATGAATGCTAAGGTAATAGAAGAGAAAGATATAACTGATAGTGGCCAATCTAACATGCTTTTTCTAGTGTCACTACTGAAGACTAAATACTTGTCTGGATGGTTCATTGGTCTTACCCAGCAGGAGATTTCATATAAGCTCTCATAGGTATTCTAGCTGAGCTATGTGGTTCATGTCTGTATTTTAACATACACTAAGAATAAGTTCATAAGAATATGTTTCAGTCAAAGTCCTTTCTTTTCTGTAGGTTGTCACTTGGTTTCATCTGTTTCAAATAAGTTGCAGAACACCTGCCTTACTAATAATAATTCTCAGAAATCATTTGTGCAATTCTGGTATTTATTTACATGGTTTGCTTTTATCACACAAATTGCACAATGTCCCTTTTTGTGTTGGAACCTTCCAACACAAACAACAGGGCAAAACCAAACTTATTGCTAGCCTAAGTAGTGAGCTGAAGAATGAATGTGATTTACTTGTTGATATACAATAAGCAATGTTCTGTTGCTGGACTGTGTTCTTAGTTTTCAGGATGTGTATTAACTGAGCAAGAGTAACTTTAAACAGCAGAGTAACTTCCCTGGTCCAGGTAACGTTTTTTTCCCTTGGCAACATTGTCACACTGTGGATGTTCTGGTCCTCTGCTTTTCCAGAACCATAGGCAAGAGTTGTTAGGTCACTCCTTCCTTCTGAATCTTTGAGGGCTATCTTGTGTGGATGTGTGCTTCTGTGTGTCATGCAGCTATGCTCATCTCATAAACCGTGTAATCTCAAGTGTTTTGTGGCTCTCCATAAAATTTTGCAAATGTGTTCTTACACCACCAGTAGACCGCTTCTCCCTTGACTGCCACATAGATGTTTGTAAAATGCAAGCCTTTAAAATACTTTTCATCAGTTTCATATAGCTTTCTTTGAGATGCAGTTAATATTTTTGAGCATTTCAGTTGAGTGTGTTTTGATTTGTTGCAACATTGGGTAATCTTAGCTGCAGGCTTTTGGGAATTACAGTAGCATTAGCACTAAATTTACTTAATTGCATTGCAAGATTTGGGGATTGGGGAGTCTGTTTTGCTTGTTTGCTAGAAGCTTAGAGTTCTGTTCTTCAACATACAGTTTTATGTTTGTAAAAACACACTCAACTTCTGGGATGAGGTGAGTTAATAGTTTCAGGAAAGTTATCAGGAAGTGAAAAAGAATGTATTTTTCCTTTGTGTTTGAGTACATGCAATCTGGGACACAATGGTTATGTAACTTTCTACCTGTCAGTTAAAGTAAGTTGCAAAGGGATGGAAAAACACTAACACAGGGGGGATCATTCTGGGAGTTGCACAACTGAGCAGTGACTGCTTGCAACAATTTCACATTTTACATGGGAAAATGCGCTCGTTGCTTCTTAAAGCAGCTATGTTTTATTTAATACTCTAATGTTCTTTGAGGTACCTAGGAAAGAATCACTTGTGTTGAATTTTGAAACGTTTCAGGAGGTGGTTTTCTGTTCAAAATGACATTCATATTTGGCACCAAAACCAGTATATGGGAGTGGCTTCATTGGTGGTGTGTACTATTTTGGGAGCTCCCAGTCCCTTTTCTTTTGTCTTCTGTTGGAATTGCCCAAGAGAGAAAGTAACTTTGGATATATAACACTGGTAATTTCATTGTTTGTAGTAGTGCAATAATTTTCTTATTGGCTCCCAAATGTCTTGATTCAAGAACAATTTCTAAACTGTTTATTTTCTCAAACTGAAGGTGTTATGAAATTTACCCGATGAACCATTCCTCCTATTAAATCTGTTGTGCTCTGAACTTTGACTTATGAACAAGATGGGTATTTTTTATTAACTTGTTTCAAATGACATATTCTTATTTTGCATCCTGTGTAAACAACATAAAGTGTGTGTTGAAATTCTGAAGTTGCCATGCTGAGTAACTGTCAGCTTGTTGGGAAAAGTAACATTTTTAATGTAAACACTGGATAAAACTGAGTTCATTTTCAAATTGTGTGTGTGTGTGTGTGTGTATATATATATATATACACATAAAATATAATCAACAATGATGAGACTTCACCTTCTTTGAGTGTTTAAATGTGATGCAATGTTTTTAAATCAACAAAAGCTGACTAGGCTGACTGTCTTCCTGTTTAAGTGGATTGCAGTATTTTCCCCCTAGAATTTATAGGCAATTGTAAATATACCTTCAGTAAAACTTTTTTATGGACATAAAGATTATGTGTGTAAGTGCATATATAAGATAAATGTAATATTATGCAGTGCAGTATAACATAGAAGTGTTATAATATATGAATGGCAACAGGTTATTCTAAAATTTACAGAAGTCTGTGGTAGATTTCTGCCATCATGTACTGTTATCTTCTTCAGAGCCTAAATGTTTACATTAAGCATATAAAGCGTTCTTTTCTTAAAAAGAAACATAGAAGTCTATATTTCAACTCATACTAAAGTAATGCTTCTTTATTTAATTTTTAGATTGGTGGCATTCTGTTTGAGAAACGTCTTTCAAATAAATTACTCTCAAAATGTGTTGATAGCTATACCTTGATACATGCTTATTTTTTGGTGTGTGGGCATTCAGCAAGACAAGGACTTGCTACATGAGGTCTGACAGTGTTTCTTTGCCATCATAATAAGTAATGAAATATAGCTTTAGCAGTAAGTAGAAATGAGGAGGATTAATTTTATTCTTGCTGTAAAGCCAACTCTAGTATTAATTCTCCCTATCACTTGCTGTGCAAGGATCAGAGTCTGTTTCAGGGCTTACCAACTACCTCACTGTGGCTGCATAGTTGTTCACATTAACAGCTTCTACTTGTCTTTGTTAAACATAAATTGTGAAGCAGTTCATCATAGCCCTTGAAATTTTTTAATTCCCCTAATGAAATACTCACAAAGTTGCTCTTTTGTGGCCTCATTGATGGGGGGAGGTGTATGGTGTCTGAGACCATGTTTCTTCAGGGCTTGAGGAAGAAGCTATTTGGGTAGACGAGAGGTTACTAGTGCCTGTGCTGAAGGAGGTTCAGCCTTGCTCTGGGTAGCCTAGGGCCACTCAGAGGTGACAGCCAGGGGACCAGTCAGCAGATGAGTAGTTCTCACCTAGCCACAACTGATCTGTCACGTAAATGCTGGCCAAAGAAAAGTAGGTAGGGAAGGCAGAGGGGTATGGTAAGATACCTCAGGACGTGCATTTGAAGATGGAAATAGAAAAACAGGAAGAATGGAAGGTTTTATGGTAGAGGACACTTGGGATATAGAAGAGGGAGTGGGAACTAGATGAAGTGGGCTAAGGGGTATTGTAGGGAGAGCTAAAGGAATCACACCTAAAACCTGGGCGTGTAGGGCAGGACCAGAAAGCATTGTGTTAGTTTTGGAAATAAGAGATGGTGTTGGGAAGGAGGAGGAACACAAATAGTATTGCACTGAAGAGAGAAAGAAACAAAACCTATTGTCTAAGCTCACTTTATGTTGAAAAACTCTACCTGATCCCTAGCCTTCCACATTTAATTACCTTGGAAGACCACAGATATCTTCTGTGCCAGATTGAAGTCCCTGTATAGAAGGCACTGTTTTCCAGATTATTTTCTGGTCTTCTAAAATTTCAGATCAAAAAATGCTGCTTTTTGCATTTCCCATTGTATCACAAAATATGCTTTTGCACTTGGACAACATTATGGATTTTGCTATTGATGCATGTCTCATTTAAACACTGTATTAATTCTGGTAGTTATAAAGATGTTTTGTCAATCTGTTTTTATTCATCTGAACATACTGGCTATTGAGTTCATATTGTTTTGGTAGGATTTTAGTATTTAAAGATGGTTAATAATTTAAATTGAAATATAATCAGAAAATATGTTGTCCACAACTAGTTAATAAAATGCAAAATGAAATATTTTAATTAGGATTACTGTTGATGATGTTTATTGCGTCTTAAAACCATAACCCTAAATTATTATTTTATAGTACTGTAAGTCTGATATGCCTGATTTTTTTTAATACCTTTGCTATGTAGAAAACTTGCACAGCAGGTATGTTCCTCTTTTTTTTTTCTTCTTCTTTTTTTTTTTTTCTTCCTGGCTGTGTCATCTTCAAAGTTTTTCTCTTGTATTGGGTTGTTTAAATTTCATCTTGCACTTTTTGAATGTCTTTTCCTTCTTTATGGTGGGAGGGGAAAAATAGAAGAGGTAGAAGCTACATTTCTTTGCTTTTGGAGCTAAACCTAATGACAGCTGTACCGACAATTTTCTTCTGTGTTTACATGCAGCCAGGAGCTATGGGCGGAGAAGAGGTAAAAGTATTTACTAAATGTTTTGTTTGCTGAATAGTGGGAAAAATAAATATTTAGTTCTTTTATGATAAGATGATGTTACCAATTTTAACATTATTTGGTTGATCAATTGCTTCATATAAATCAATCCCATATTCTTCATTTGCAAAACATCTCCCTTTTAATAGCAGCTTAAAGCAATGATGATTTTGAGCTGGTAACTTCAAGTGTGTTGCTATTACTAGTGAACTGGAGGATGACTGAATGTAAAGACTCTTTCATGACATGTATTTATGACTTTAAATGTGTAGTGTTCAAAAAAAGGATTGTTTTCAGGTTTGGGATTTTTTGGTAGAAGTGCAATGTTTAACTAGTGCATTGAACACTTCAAAAATACTTTTTTCTTAGATGAAACACCTTTCATTGAATCTTGAGTATTACATTGGATTGCCTTAGGTAGAACATTGTGAATACCAATACTAATAACTGTCCTCAACAGTGAATATTGATAATAATAATAAAAAAAATACAACATTTGAGCACATTTTAAATTTATTTCATCATAGGCAAACCTTAAAAAATAAAAGCGGACTGAAAACATTTTACAAACGTACAGAGCTGCGTATGAGTTTATTCTGAGAGATTAATGAACATGGACAATAGCAAGCTCGCGGACTACCAAGAAAGCTACTAATGTAGCTTACATTTATGTACTGTGCTGTACTTACACAGCCTGGTTTTTATTGAGAAAATAACAGTGCAGATTGCAGCTTTTAACAATTAGAGTTAGGCAGTGCCATCTGCATGGGGTACTTTGGCATTAAACTTCATTTTATCTTCTTTTTCATGTATGTTCTGTGACAGCTATACATGTGACTGCTTCCTTTTCAAAATGCAGAATTTGCATCGTTTGTGAAGAAGTTGGAGAGAAACCTAGCCATACAAGCAAGCCTATAGCGTATAATAAGTAACTTGTAGTTTGCATATATACATATGGATTGAGGTAGTAGGCTGTACAGGCTGTACTAACACAGTTTATAATATAGAATTTGAGCTGATTTTGTTCAAAGCTGACTGGTTTTAGTGTTTATTTGACAGCTAAACAAAAAGGAAAATATTTAAGTTTTCCCCACAAACTTACCTTCCTATTTTTTCCTGCTTCCAGAGAACACGCTATTGTTAACAGATGTTGAAAGCATCCTAATACTTACAGTTTTTCCGAGCTCTCATGGTATTGAAACAAATTGGAAAGTATGCAGAGTATATAATATTCTATACTCTCTGTGCATGTGAACACTGTTCAATTTCATTTTAAGATTGTGGCAAGTGTTTCCAGGTTGATCAAATGGCACCAAAGTAGGGAATGAGGTGGGAATCAGTTGGACACTATTAACGTCTTGCAACTCATATTTACTTGTAGAAGTGAAATATAGTAATGTGGCAGTAATTGTGACAAATACAGCATAGTCTGTTTTATACAAACTGTAGCGATGACAAAACAGGGCAAACAAGTTCTGAATGTGCGGGACTTTCAGAATCTTTTTTTACTCTACCAAAAAGCATGTTTCACTCCATAGTAATTGTTTCCTATGTGAAATTCAGGCTTTTCTATAGTAACAAGTAGATTCGTGTGTGTGTGCGTGTGTCTTGTCATTTCTGTTAGGGATTTTGTGACTTGCCTTATTCATACAATACTGAAGTCTGTGATGTTCATGCTTTTTCATTACCTTGAATTTTATAATGTTGTTTTGAGCTTTCTTAACCTTAAGAAACATGAAATTCTACAATAGTCTGTTAAAAAATGATGTGTGGTTTATCAAATATTCCTATATATCCCTATCTATTATTGTTTTTACCATTTGCATTGTGGTAATATGCAGAGTACCCAGACGTGAATCTGTGTAGGGACTCCTTTCATGTTTATTATACTTCGGTATTTTAATTACTGTTTGATTCTGTCACTGTGACAAAGCATCTTCAGTGAGAAGCGGTTTTGTCAGAAGTTTCTTGGGGCTTGCCATAACCTATCAGTTCTCTACTTGATCCTCTGTTTTCTTTGAGTGAAGAGGCGAGCATTTGAGCATTTCTTTGTAGGTATCACGGTTAGAGCTGTTGAGTCATGTTCTTTTAGGTACCTTGTTTTTAACTTTTACAACCAGTTTTTCAGATACAGGTGTAAGCACAGCTATGGGAAATCAGCCTAAAATCTATTCTGCTACACTGACAACTCAGAGATGCCAGGGGAGGGGGGCAGGAGTATAAAAAGAGAGCATTTAGTGATGCTTTCCCATAATACTGTCCCAGAGATTTGCCTTTGAAGGTTTCTTGAGGTGATATCTCAATATCTATTGCTTCAGAATGGGCTTTTCTCCTGTTCTTGGCCATTCCCTTTTCTGAACCTGCATAGACTTTTCAGCATCCTAAAAAGCCTGTGGCAAGGGGTTCCACAGTTTGACTTGCTTTCAGCCTTGCCATGTACTGACTGTGTTCAATGCACTTTAGTTTCCTCTTACTGGAAGAGACAGGGAACAATCATTCCCTATTCCTTTGTCTGTATGCTTTCCATTGTTTAAAATGTATACTTCATACATTTAACTCTATACTTGACTTAACTATAAAGTTTTAGATCATCTTTTGCATTTACTTAAGAGGAGTACAATGCTTGCAGACTGTCAAGCATCTGGCATAAGAGGTGATATCTTGCTTTTTAAGCTGCTGTGCATTTTTATTATTTCCTTCAGAACTCAGCACGTACTTGGCTTCCTCTCTAGACCTGTATTTCAGTTGAATACCTTGTTCTAGTATCTATTAATATGATATGTCAAATTCCACTAATGGCTCATGATTGTTGTTTATTTTTTACAAGAAGGTAGATTGTGGGGGTGGGAATTAAAAGATTATTTAGCTTCTTGGTAACGTCAATCTCTTACAGATATTCTTAAATCTCCTACTTTTCAATGAGTTTTCTGATTTGGTGTTCTTACACAATTTTAGCCTTTCTAATTATTATTTTTCTCATGCATGTGTTCTCTTTTATGCTGAAACGCATATGTTTATATATGTGCATGACCTGTTTGTCCATTAATGGAATATTTATCAATAGTCTTTCCTGTTTTATGCTTTAAACCCACCATTTCTGACAACCAGTTATACTAGACTTCGAAGAATAGCATCTCTCAATCCTTCTCTGATTGTGGCATTTACCCTGTTTTTTATGTTGGTGCTTAAAAGCACAGTAGGATTTTTGCTTCAATGGATTTTTGTATCTGTGATCTCTGTCAATGTTGTGCGTTCAATATATTCTTTCTAATCAAGACTTTAGTGCCTGGTGTTCATAAAAAATCAGGCTGGTGTTCTGTGTCAGTCAGAACATCTTTCCTGGTTTTTGTTTGTTAGCTTGTTTTCCATATATAGCATTGCTGGTTCTTTTTGTAATCTGTCCTTTACTACTGGAGACCCTATTACTGATATTTTCAGTGTATACATTTTTCTGACTAGTGTTCCTCTGCATGTTCTGATTTTTCTCCTTGCCCCTGTTTTTATTTCCCGTGCTTCCCTGTGCTGTTAATACCAGTATGGTATTAATTCTTCCTTAGGTCTTGCTGGAAGTCAGTTTCATGTGATCCATTACCTTTGAATTTAATTATGTGCCCTGCTATTTATAATTGTAATTAATCCCCCTATAAACTGTTGTATCAATTAATTATAATTCCATTCCTGGGAGCAATACTTCATGACATGAGGGGACAATTAGCCTTTTCAGAGTTGAGATGGGGTTCCCATTTATACATCTCTACATTCCACAATTAATTTTTAACTCGGGTATAGGGAATGACTAAATTCTGAAGTTGGCATGTTCAGCGGTGTTGCTTACCTACAGACTTTGCATATTTCTTTATCTTCTGGGTTAATAAATCTGTTTTTAAGATAATGTGTGCATATTTTGGTAGTAATAGCAACAAGTTAATTGCATCAGATGATCACAAATTCTTTACTTTTCATTAACAAACTGAGTAGCAGCCATTTATGTTGCTTTTTGTTAATTCATTACTGAAAGGGTGTTTTAACACTGAGTAACAGCTTGACAGGCTGCCCTAGCTAACAACTTTTTTCTTCAAGCACAAGTTTTTTGTGTTTTTTTTTAAATAAGATTTTAAAGATTTTTTTTTTCTTGTTAGCTAAGCTTCTTGCTTCACCTGTATGTTTAATATCCACAATACAAAGCTTTTCTATGTTTATTTTGCTGTTTGCCCCCCTACTCAGACTGGGCCTCCATTCACTCGAGGAGGAAGTGATGCAGCCCTTGTGGTTAGGACCCTGTAAAGCACTCTGAAGGAGACTGTCCTGCTCTGCAGTGCAATGGCTTGAGGGATCTGCTCTTTAAGATCATTCCTTCAAGATCTCTTATGGAAGATTTAAATCTCTAAGAATCGGTTTGAAATGTAAATCATACAAAGGTTCTTTCTATAGCTATGACACACAATTTCATCAGATAACTTGGTTTTCATTGCTAGCCATTTGAAAGGGTTTGTTTTAAAGTTAAATTAGGTTTATTGTCTTGTAAGGATAACATAGTCTTGGAAAAATAGAAGCAATACTAATGAATGTTATTTGGATAACTGGACCACTTAGCTGGGTCCTTTAATGCAAATTCTGTTAAAGCAAAACAGTAAAAGTAAAAGGAAAAGATAATTTTTTTTACTTAAATATTTAATTCTCCAGGAAATAGCGTTAACTATAGATACTACAAAATCTGTTACAGGTCGGTCTTCACTCTTTCCTTTTGAAGATGGCTTCCTAGACGACAGTCACGGTGATCAGTCTTTATCATCGGGTCTCAGCTCTCCAACACGCTGTCAGAATGGTGAAAGAGTGGAACGCTATTCTAGAAAGGTGTTTGTTGGAGGTCTTCCTCCTGACATTGATGAAGGTACTGTGAATAAGTTACATTGGTGAGATGTGGGAATTGGCTTTCATATAATTACTTTTAAAAGGTCAGATTTTCATAAAAACAAATGTAACTTTCCAGGTATGTCACTTGTGGCATTATTTAAAAGAAACACATGCAACCACCCCCTGCAACACCTGAGAATTTACTTGACATTCTTTCGTACTGTAGATCAGAAGAGATGGAGACAGAAATGCCTGCATAGCAGGTCTTCTATTCTGCAGTAGCAGCATGTGTTCCCACATAAAGTGGGAAAGCTGAAAAAGGGAACTTATTGGGTACTGTCACTCCTCCATAGTCTTTCCCTGTTCTTTTTAAAAGATGTGGTTGACTTAATACAGTCCTTGCCAAAATAAATTGGTTTTTAATTCATCAGTTCTTGTATCCAGCATATATGTAGTCTTCAGCTGACAAATGTAGGGCAATTAATATGGTTACAAAATAACCAGCTTAGTAGGGATGGTCGGGTTTTTTTCTCAGTCTCAATCAGTATCTGCTCTACTTGCATGTGCCCCCCCACACCCTGACTCCCAAACCAAAATTGTGACAGTTTTTGGTGTATTTTTCATATAGCTGGAATCCACCACTACCTAGCTTCAATTGGCATACACAGGGAATTTGAAGATGCATTATAATGTAAAGAGAGGGATCTCTGAATCTGATCTACTAAACCGAAGCCTAAACCATGTGCAACTTGAAGAAATAGTATGAGTTGCCAATCTATGGTTTGCAAACAGCTCAAATGCAGTTCCCATGTCACATCATGAGTTGCAGGACTGTTGATACAGGAACTGCTGGATAATCTGAATCCCCAGCTGTAAGAAGCAGGCCATCAGGTACAACTGATGTGAACATTGCTGGGTCACTCAGCATCAAACTACATGCTCAGCCTATCCTGCGAGGAAGTAATGGGGCCACTTGGGAGCTGTTACCCTCTTCCATGAGAGGTCTACTCCAGTAACACCTTTTTCCTTCAGCTCCTGAGTTATGCAATATGTGTTTTGTTGCTCTAGTCACTTGAAAAATGATGTGCAGCTCATGGGGTCAGATAAACTGGACACATCTCAAATGGCAGTCAAAAAATTGGAAAACCACTGCATTTGTCTTCAAACTTCTCCTGATAGATTGTTGCTCTGATCTATCTCCCGTCACATTAGACAGAATTTTAAACTAATTCTTTCTTTAAAGTATATAAATAAATGCATTGAGAAAAAAGATTTTTTTAAAAAAAATAACTTAAAATAATTTTTTTGTGAAGCATTTGCATGTAAAACAAAATTGTCCTATAGGATAATTTGAGATGTGTGTTCCACAGTGTTTCTAAACTGATGCTTAAAACCCAAAGGAATTTAGCAACTTAGTAATTCAAGGCAGGTTTCCAGAGGGGGCTGAGGAAGGTGAAATCCCCACAGTCGCATGACCTGAGGCAGCCTGCTTTCTAGGGCATGCTACAAGGAGTGGCCATGCTGACATGTAGCTCCTCCGTCAGTCCTATGTGGCTGCATCTGACCCTGCTTTGTGGCTATAACTAGAAATAGACTGCAGCTGAAGCATATTCACTTCTGATAGATCATGTTTCCATTTAATCCTGCTGCAAACTTGTATTAGCAGAATGTAATATTACTTTTTTTAAACAGCCATATACAGCATAGAGGTGAAAGAATACTTAGGCATCGTCTATGTACATTATTGCAGTTTTCACTGTTCCTAATAGGTGTAGAAAATAGTCTGTTTTCTTTTTTTAAAGTAAGAATTTTTACCTTGCCACTGTCAGTCTTCAGATTCTCTCTAAGGTGCCTCATTTGTTTTTTGTAGATGAGATCACTGCCAGCTTTCGTAGGTTTGGACCTCTTGTGGTGGACTGGCCTCATAAAGCTGAAAGCAAGTCATATTTTCCACCTAAAGGTAATTAGTTTAAAATACATTTATGTAGGCTGTTCTGGTAAAAGGAAACTACATCTGCAGTGTGGCAATCCATTACAAAGAAAAGATTCGACTCTTTATGATGAATTTTCTCTCTTTCAACAAGCATATTTTTCAGCAGTTGTGATCGAAAAAACATAATTCAGTGACTGAAATCTGGTCCTGTGCGTGTACTTCTTCAGCAAGCCTGGAGTCCTTGAATTGTGCCCTAATTTATACGAGGCTTACTTTAGAAGGCAAGTTGCAGAAATTTCCTAGTGCTGATTCTGTTGCAGTTTGCATAGTGTAGAAACTGTAGGAATAATAACTGGAAGTAACTGATGGATTGGGTACACAGTATTTTGTAGAGAAGCATGAGTCTGCTTTGTGTGTGTTGTGACCCAAGAAGCTGTGATCCTGCTGAGAACCACAAGGTCTGCATTGGGGCTCACTGGGTACTGAACTGCAGCAAGGAGCTCTGCTAAGAGAGGGCAAGCTGGCATCATGCACCACTGTCACAGAGTTTCTAGGTTGGAGCTGATTTGATTCGAGGTGGTTTAGAGTGCGTGCACGTGGGGCAGCAAAACGCTATGCAGACCTGTTTTGGTTGAGAAAGACCAGTTTATGGGAAACCTGTTTGGGAGAGTTACTTGGCTAAATCAAATTGCTCTTATTGTATCCTAGTCTCTCCTATGATTTTGTATTATACTACATACATTCTATTCTCAGTCATGCGTGCCTCTTGCGTATAGTGTGTGAGTTCACTCATGACCTGAAATAGTAGCATGAAGTTATACACAGAATTTCTGATCTATATGTTAAGATTTTCTGTTCTCACTGACCCTGAAAGCTCTTAATTGCTCATTAAGGCTACTGATTATTTTGGCAGAACAATGGGCTGTTCAGTCAGTGAACTAGCTAATACTACAATATTTTGATATATTTTGACTGTAAAAACCCACACAAATAAAAGCCAACTTAATTTATCTGGAAGCTTAAGTGCTGGAGGCGAGATAACTCTGTGACAAATGCTTGCCCTGTAAACAGTATTTGGGGCACTTAAAAACAGAAAAAAACCCGTACATGCTCCCTCTTTCCTGTTCCATTCTCACAACTCAGCCTTGCTGTCAGTACTTATTATGCAACATCTGTTCTTGAATTTAAAAACAAAACTAACAAAAAATCCCCAAAGCCAGCAACAAAACACCCCAAACCTCAAAAAACCCCATGTATTCCGAAGGATAGTTGGTAAAATATGATTTTCCCTTTTTATTTTATTTTTAAAGGTTTTTAGGGCTTTCTGGCTAATGAATTCTGATTGTACCTTCACTTACAAGTTAAAAAAAAAAGTAGTAAAACCAGCTTCTCCTTGTCCCTAATATCTCCTACTACTCTCAACTTTTTTTTTTTGTTGTTGTTCTTATTAATTCAATAAGTAACTAGTCATGGTACATCAACGTGGGACTTCCAATTATGATTTTGTTCTGTATCTGACAGTGGACTAGTTATGCCTCGCCAAACTTGTAAAAATGTTTTTGAGTAAGATCTATTTTAGCAGAAGACAAGGGAATGCAGCCTCACTTCTATTTTTGTCATGATTCTAATACAGGAAACAGCTTTCAAAGCCCCTACCAGTTGCCCTGAATGTCTGTCTGAAAGTGCTAAACAACAGTCAATCCCAACTGTTCCAGATTTATTTATAACTGACTTCTTAGTTATCAATCAGGGCTGCAGCATCATACGTCCTGCATTCCTGTCTTTGAGATTCACTTACAGTCATGTTAAGCTCGGTAGGTCAAATGTACTTGATTTACTGTGATCCCATACAGGGAGCATCTCCATAGAAGACCGAATGTTATTACCAGGAGTCAAAGGGTAAAGTTTGAATGTGTATTATTATTTTTTTTCCACAGCTTTTTGGTCTACTTTATATTTATAAAGAGTACTTCTTTTCAAAAGTTATTATGGAATCCTTGACAGAAGTACCACAATAAAATGTCTCCACTGCTGTTTTTCATTAAAAGTTCTTTTAGAACTAAAATAATTTTTTTAAAACTTTTTTTATTTTAAGCTGTTTTGATGCACTATGAGGCATTTAAGAAATACAGTGAAATGAAAAGAGATATTTGAAATTATGCTTGATGCAAAATTCAGTGACATGACTTACTCAGCTGTCATACTCGTGAATTCAAATGTTTTCTCTCTTCCTTTTTCTAGATATCTTCTCTTCCATGTTGCATTGCTAATCTGTAAATTCTCTGACATTTTGAATATGATTCTTTCAAATGGAAAATATGTCCAAAAAAAAAAGAGACAGATTAAATGATAGAGGAGAGAATGAGTTGGTGTTTGTGTGCTAGCAATCTCGAAGGAAAACAAGAAAAATGGATTGTTGGAATGCAGTGGGGATGGTGTGTAGACTGATCTTTCTTCACATATTAATAAAGCCTGACCTCCAAGGCTTCTCCCACCTACTTGAATGTGCTCCACTGGCAGTAAAATTGAATCCTGCTCTTTCTGAAAATATGCCATCACCTCCAGACAGACTTTAGTGTCCTTTCGATGGATAGCCTTTTTCATGACTCTTTCGTGTCTGTAGGGTCAGACCAGTAGGCAGTGTCTGGACTTACAACAAAGTTCAATATTTTTTTGTTTGTTTGCTTTGATAAGCATTTAGTTAGAGGTTTGGAGCAGACAACGTCAGTAGTTGATGCCATGGGTCAGCATACTCAGCTAAGTTTTACACTGGAGCCATTTTACATCATCATTTTCTGTCTTCATAGTTAGATCCAGGTGATGACATCCCTCACAGTCCTGGCTGTATTAATACAGTCTTCCAGTATCTACTTATTGGTGTAATTTACTGAATTTGTGGAATGTTTACTATGTTGGTACAATATATGATTTCCCTATAGTCGCACTATATTAGGAGCACTTTGTTGATATTCTTAGGCCTAGGAACAAAAGCCATGGAACTAGGAACTATTAGCCATGGCTAATCTGATCAAGCATGAAATCTCAAAGATAAAAATAAAATGTTGCTTACAGTCTAGTGACTTCCCCCACCATCACCACCCCCGAGGGCTTTATCTGGTTAGCTTAGTGAGCAAGTCAGGCCATCGATGTGTAGTCAGTTCTAGCAAGCCTTATTAGCTAATTTATTAGTCAGTATGGTTGATTAGCTTAGGTGCAGTGGCATGTAAGCTGTTTTCAGGACTAGCTGGAGTCCAGAAAAATTCCTGCAGTGTTGAGCTTGAACAAAGGTTTTTCTGGATTTGGCATCGTGAGCAGGATGGTGTCACCACAGCTCTGCTTAGGCACAGTACCTCAGATTTAGTGCTGGACCTGATGGACATACACAGTTGTGTGTGAAATATGCTGAACTGCAATCTCTAGCATGGTGAGTTACACAAGGCTTATTTCAGTGCAGTGCCAACATTATGATTTTGGACCTTGGGGGATCGCAGATCAACATGGATGTGTCTGCTCCATATTCCTCAAGCACATCTATACTATTTGTATTATCCAGGTTATCTTGTTTTCCCAGATATTCTAGGTTTTTGTTACCCTTACTGAGTCTTGCCTGACATCACAGAATACACTGTGAGCATGTAGTTGGGAAAGCAATCTGGCTAGGTCAGTGGTTGAGTTTTGGTCATTATAATAAAACCAAAATCATCTGATAGATCAAACAGCCCTTACAGGATGCATTGGTTGCTGGTGAGTTCAATATTTATGTTGCTGAGAGAAGAGGGACCAGTGGCACTCAGCTCTTTTGTCAATGAAAGCATGTATTGTGCACTTGGACAAGACAAGCTGGTAACAGCTGACAATGTGCATAAGAGGTTCGTATTTCTAGTTCTGAGCATCTGTGTTACTGCCTTAACATTTCTTTTTACCCCTCCAATGCATTGTAATGCTTAGCACCATGTTCTTATGCTGGTGTCATCCATGAGGTGATTTTAATGCTTTGCCTCTGAATAAGGCCAATTCATTCCCATTGCCTGAAAAGTCTTTGGATTACTTCCTTTGGCATCTGTTTGGATATGTTAGTAATGGAACTGGCAAAATTATAAATGCCATGTGTTGGTCTTGGGTAAGCAGATGCCCAGTTCGTAATGTGTTTACTTGGCTTTCACTACAGGGTTTTGGGAATTAAATGTGGTTTGTGGCTAAGTATTTTTTGAGTACCTATGAGATGTTGAGAAATAATGGAATATGCGCTGAAGAATGTTATCAAATGTAGTTACACATTACCATGACACAGTCTATTTGTCTCTGGCAAAATCCAGATAATTAATATTTTATTGAAATAGAAATTGATGGGTTTTTTACTTATTTGCTGGTCTGCTGAGTTAAGCAATGCTTCAGTCTTTTTTTTTTTCTTTTTTTTATTAAACAGATGGTGCCAACTGTTTCAAAAACATTCTTTTATTTTTTTAACAGATAGCTGGCTTTTAAACAACTTTTTAAAAAGCCTTTACTGATTTTTCTTTATGATAACTTTGTGAACTATGATTTTTCTAGCAACCACTAAAAACTGCACAACGTATTTCAAAATGACAAAAATTATGCAAAAGTCTTCCTCTGTTCCTTTCCATTTAGGAGGACTGATGTTTGGACAAAGATAAGATTTAGAGTGAGAAAATGAAGCATGGCAGAGCTTGGAGATAGGATGGGTTTGGAACAGAAGAAATGCTTTTGGCTTTACAGTGGATTCAGATGTGTGGTTCAGCAGTCTGATCCTCTTGTGTTTTCCCTGTTCTTCAGTTAGTTATTCTGTTATTTGATAAAAATAAGCACGCTTGTCCCTACTGCTCCACAGGGGACACTAAGGGTGAACAACATCTCATGAAGACGAAAAAAGTGTATGCAAAGTTGCACAAAGTAACATTATGAAGTGATTCTCATGCTCTAATTTAAAACAACTGGTGGGACAGACTGTATGAGCCTTCCTGATGATCTCTAAAGTAATGTTAGAGGGGAACACTATTGTTAGTAGTCTTCTAACTGATCTTGATTTCATAGATGAAGACCATTTGCATGGCTAATTCCATTGCCACTGCAGTGGCAACAGTAGCTTCTGCCACAGGAGCAAGAATGAACGGGTGCAAGGGGAAAGTATGGAGTCATAATTCTAATTTCATCAGCCATATTCCCAAGAAGTATCTGGTTTGTCTGAATACAGCAATCTATTGTACTGAAACTAATTGCTTTGGCTTAATTGATCTAATAACCTACTACCAAAGTCAGCATAAAATGCCTAGCCAATTTCTGTATTCTAAAAACTGAAGTCAGAGATCGTAATATTTGCTAGAACGGAAACTTGACATTCTTTACCCAGAAATATACTGTATGGCAAATAGTGATGCAAGATCTTTTTTTAAACTTCGTTTACATACATTCCAACATGCATGTGCGCAGTATCGGTCTTTTACCTGTTGACATCTGAGGTCATGTATATCATTTGTAGTCTCTGTGTCTTCCCACAGCAGGGCAGCGTAATTCCAAATCAATGCAATTCACAAAATGTGTGGTAGCAAAATGCAGTACATACTAATCTGTTCTTCTGTAGCTGTGTAACAAGGTTGTTTTTGCATAGTGTCGTGGTTTAACCCCAGCCAGCAACTAAGCACCACGCAGCTGCTCACTCAAATTTTCTTTTAAGTTTTCAATGACTTTTCTTTAAGTCTCCCTTTTTAAAGATCTTCACACAATTTCCTGTCTTGTCCTAAATGTTTGAGGATTCTTAGTGGTATACTGATAATGATGATTTTAGAATATCCGTCTTGGAGACTGCTGTGCCAGTTATCAAAGAGCATTCAAGGAGCTTGCTTCATGTAAGAATCTCTCTCCCTAAAACTATGCCATTTGTAATTTCTTTTTCTAGGGGTAAACAAGAATCTGATGAAGCAAAATATAAAAATATTTTTGAGCAATCAAGCCTAAGCAGAACAAATCTGATTCTGAAGTAGTGTTGCAGGATTATTCTCTCCCACTTTTCACGTTGCTTCCAACAAATGCTGTTTTCTTTCAGAATTGCTAGGTTGCTATAGATTTTTTTTTTTTTTTTAATCCCTGAAGAAACCACAATTTTCTAGCATTTGTTGACTCTTCTTCAATCAGCAACTAAGGAATGACCAGGTCTTTTCAGAAGGGTCTCAGCATCCATAGTCTTCACAGGATTTGGTAGTAAATTTGTTTCTGTCAGTCTTACTAGTTGATGTAATGCCCATAATTACCGAATCGGCTCCTTTTCAGGACTGTTTTTGAGGTGTGGTGGTGGGGTTGGGAGGAGCAGATGTTGGGCTGCAATTACTGACAGCAGCTCTAGCTCTCAATAATTATTCTATAAGAATTGATCTTGCCACACCACATGCTTGGTAACACTCTGTAAGACATTCTCCAAAGTGTAGTCGTCTCTTGTAAGATTTTATGTAATGGGACCAAATCAGATTATTTTCTGCCTATAACACAAAAGAAGGCTGTTGTCCAAATTTAAATTTCTGTCCTATCAATAAATTTATCCCTCTTTTTTTTTTGGGGGAGGGGGGTGGGGTGGGTGGTCCGTCCTCAAGAAATTGTGGTTGACTTTTAGTCTACAGGACACTTGTCTGTGTAGACTTTTTTGTTCTCCCTTGTTTTTTTGTGTCGTGTGTTCCCCCCCCCCCCCCCCCCAAGACTTCAAAGTTCTCAATATATATCTCTGATAGGCTGGAGTACATCCTCAACAGATTCTTGGTTACTCATCAGTGTCCTGGCATTTTTGGTAGTTATTCTGTTCAGATGAATGTATTTTTAGGATCAACAGTCAAATCACATTGGATAATACGATGTCTGTGTACTGTAATAAGTTGTATGTGTACAACAGACAAATAAAAGACTAACTTTTCTGTTTTTTGAAGAAGTAATATGCATTTGGAGCTAATGTGTCATACAGGAAATAAATTCAGTAGCTCTCCATCACCTAGGTTCCTCTTTATTGCTCAAGCAGATTATTTAAGGAGGAAAAGTTCTGTTGGCTCAAAAGTGAGAGTTCAAGCACTGTGATAGTCCTAGAGTAGCTTTTCCAGTGCATGTTGCTAATATGATAAATTTTACTGTCAGACTTGCTTGTTATCCACATGAAAATAAAGATTTTAGTATTTGGTTTCTGAAGATGAATACAAGTCTACAGTTTCTCATGGCTGCACTTCTAATTTGCTAGAAAAACAATTTATTTTTCTATTCTTCCTCATTAATGTGCTAGTCCCCAGACTTTCCAGAAAAAAATTGTAAAGACAATCCTGTGTCATGTTTTCAATTTCAGCCTGGATGTGCATCTGTCAACCAGCCTCTTTCATATCTGAATCTATTGGAAAGTGGTTTATATAATTAGGGCTTTGACAGCAATTAACCATGTAATTTCACTTTATAGCATTAGTAGTAAATTGCTAGAAGTGTTTTGTAGTCGTAACTGTTCAGAGGCTGTTCAGAAGTTTTTGGTAGAAGCAAAATACCTTTTTTACAAGACAAATCAATATGGAAGGTATGTTGCTGTATTCAAAACTGCATTAAATTCTAGATTACTTCTGTTGGACTATGTGATTATTGGAAGAAGAAGGGATGTCCCATAACTTGGTCAGTAGTCTCATCAAAAGGCCTTGAATTTCCCACAGAAAAAATTCAGGTTTCTAAAAGATCCAGTTGATTTGTTGGTAGCAATTAAAGGAGGCTACTTTGAAAGCCTGTATCATGGTCTGCAGTCTATGTATCACTTTTCTATTAAATTGTATCTAATACCACTCACTTTTGCTTTGACTGATGGGCTAGGTTACACCAGGAGAGATACATAGACCACATCCATTGCTTCCAGCAAAGCCAGTTTTGATGTTCATAGGCATTGCATCTGCACCTACTGATAGGTTTTTTTCATAAGCCTCCTGACTTTTTAGGAGAAACTAAAGGTCACATGTTGGAGTTGCATAATATTCTCTTCCCAGAACAGTCTTTCCATAAATCATCTATATGCTTCTCTGTTGGTCATATGCCTGGAAGGGTTAAGATGGCAATGGGATTTCTTACACTTTACATGAACTATCTATTTTATTAGAGTACATTGAGTTAAGTCACAGTTGATATTTGAGGCTTGTCTCAAGGGGATTGCTGCTTCCAAAATCTGAAGAGCAGCTGATTGGAGTCTGGTTCATGCATCTGCTAATCACTACTCATCATCACAAGCTTTCAATCAAATGCCTAATTCAGTAGGTTCTCTTTAAATAGCAATTCCAAGCATTCACTTTCTTGACTAACTTGCAGTAAATTTGGGCAGATGCTGAAATAATTGACTAGGATTTTTCAATAAGATTTACCTGTGTATAGTGCCCATATTTTTTTCTTCATTGTTGTGCAGGTGTTACCTGCAGTAAAACTTCTTGAAATTCTGACTTATTTAGACTAAAAATATACCTCTGATTTAAATGGAAAATAGACAAGTGTTTGGTTAAATGATGCAGTAATCTGAAGAATTGATGGTGGCCAGAAAAAAAAAAATCAAATTTCAGACAAGTTTACTGACGTGTCTTTTGGACAGAAACAGGAAATGTTACAGATAGGCCTTATTGAAGAATGCATTCTTTTATAAGCTTTATGACTATTGTATGTACTCAGGAGTATTTTCAGGAGTATGTCTTGTATTTTTCAGGAGTATGTCTTGTATATTCCCTAATGTATAGGTAACTGACACCAACTTACATGCAAATTGAATTTTTTTTTAATTTATTGAGCAATTAATTTTAATAACACTAGACTTGGTTGTTATCACAGGTTCTAAATCTTAATGTTCTTAAAGATGATCTCAAAGAGAAAGGAGGAGCCCTATGAATTTATCTTCTAATAATCAAAGATGAATCTTACATATCATCAGCTATCCAAATCAGGGACAGGGTTAAGTTCAGAATTTTAACTGTTTTAGCTCTTACTTCAGGAGATGCAGATCCTTTCTTAAAGAAAGCTTTGTATTTAGTGAAATGGAAGCACATAGAGCTTGATGACTGACTTCATGACACTTCCTAAATAAGAGCACTGAGTCATACATTTTCAGGGGCATGCATTTCTGTCATTTTTGTGGATGAGAAATAAATATATTAGACTGTGATATATGGTATACTAATTGAGTGTACATGTATATTATACTGCTTAGATCAAACTGAGTCACTAAGTAGCTTACACATCACACACGGCCTACTCAGGAGGTAAAAATACAGTCTGGCATAGAGTCCCACTGGATTTGTACCTACTATGAAAGGTCTGTATGGGGAAGAACATATGAATTCTGATTGACAAGTCTCTTATTGATGATACATTTAAATAGTGAATGGATATTTAAGCTAAAGTGAATTACATTAAATAATTCTATGTAGCTACTGTTTATACTGAAATTTTGCATAGGATAATGGCTAGAAGACTCCTAAGCAGACCAAAAATATGTTCCTTCTTCACTATTGTCACTTCATAGTATACATATGAAAGAAAATGCTGCTAATTCTGATTTGAATGACTGTCAGTTCACAGTATCTAGCTAAATTTTCTTTCAAAACCCACTAATGCCTAAGACACTAAAACAAGATTTAAGGCAGCAAAACCAGAGTGGAGAAGTGAAAGCATTACCTGGAATTTGAACATATCAAAGTACAGAAAAAGCTTTCCATCACTTATCTATAGGAAGTAACCAGACCCCTTTTGTCAGATGGAAGCACTTAAATGTTTGTCTGATTCTCATTAACCACTTCTAAAGCCAAGTAGATTTTACTGTGGTTTGTGCCCCCCCGCTCCCCATCTAAACACTATTTTCATTAAATGTTGCCTTTTCTTTTGTTTTGTAAATGGAAATATATGAATTGATCTGTGAGTATTATGGACTCCAGGATAAAAGCAGTCCTTTGAATAGCGATATTGAGGACTTGATAATATTTTGTGCTTGTGTTATGTCTTGTTTTACTAATAATTTATGAAGCATCAAATTCTTCTTTCAAATCATTGAAATAAGTTCAAGGTGATGATTGGGGGTGGTGGTGAAGAGAGATTTTCTGTACTAGCACTGCAGTGTATTCACTGTTTCTGAGGGTCATCTAAAAAATAAGTAGTTCTCTACTCCCGCCCCCCCCCAATCAGTTGTAATCATTTCATGTGTTAGAAGCTTATGGTCTCTTTATAAATTTCTATAAGCATTATATTTATAATATTCTGTATTCTGTTCCTAGAACCACTGCAGTGATGTGCACAATTCTACCCCTAAGATAATGATACAGTAATATAAAACTAGTGCAATATCATCCAAATATATAAATCAGCCATTTATCAAAGGTAATATCCCAAATTATGCTTCTATTGTCTCAAATCAGAGGTTAGGACTGGCAACGGGAATGCATCAGGTGCTGGAATGGAAGATGCTGTGGATGCCTCTGCCCAAGGCAGTGTATATGCCTCTTGCTGATTTCAAAAGCTAGGAGCAGCTGAGAACTGGTGTCTATCGGATATCTCAGTGCTGTGGCTGGCAGTTTTTATCTACTTTATAACATGCAAATTCTGTCTAGTTTGGGGGCCTATGACGTATGTGACTACTGATTATACTGAGATAGTATAATCAGTAGTCTGTTGTATACCAATGGAAGCTGTGCAGTTTTCATTCAATAAAGTGAAAAACATAATGTTTTAGAGGATTTGATAAGTCCAGTAATTTTTTTTTTGGTAAAATGAACCATTCTGATCTCCCAGAAAAATGCATACTCTCACTAAGCAGAAACTTTTTTTTTTTTTTTGAGAGAGAGAAATTTGTTCTGCAACTGTGAGTTTTGGAAAAACCTTCTGTTATTAAGGAAGGTTTTTCAAGCTGCATCTTTTCTATATAGTCAACAAAGACAAACTTGAGCAACTAGAACCTCAAAACAATCCACATGTGAGTGAACATTCAAACCAGTTATTAACCAGCAACGCACCACAGTAGCAATTGACAAATTGACTACTTGACTAAAAGTAGAAAAGTCAAAGCCTGGTACTGAAGCTCTGCATTCTGTCTCAAGAAATGTCTTACAACTTCAGTTCCTCTCTAGGCACAGGTCACTCATTGTGAAGCGCAGATTATCTGTCTGCTCACAGGAGAGTTAGAATCATACAAAATCAGGAAATATGTTGCTGGCTTGGTCTATGTAAATGACATTGGTTATCTTCTCTTTTTGATTGAAGTTCTTTACTCTGAATGCAGCTCTTGACAACCGTCCTGAGTGTTTTGTGTATGACATCTCTAGTAAGTGCTGTTGCCTTTCTTCTTTAAAAATAAATTTTAAGAAAAACATATCATTTAAAATGAAAATAATTTATATTGTAAACCCCAATATCAAATTTTAATAATTAAATAACTGATTTCAGTTAAAAGTAGCCTGGATTTTTTTACTTTTGCTTTCTTCCCCTGAAAATCTTTGTTTCATTTATTTCACCTCATACTGACACTATGCATGAAATAGAAGCTGAAATCAAGCAGACAATTTATATTTATCTAGAATTTTTCTATGTTAATGTTGCTTGGAGCAGAATTGGAAATCGGTTTATTTGCAAAGAAGAGTAACAGGTTTTGTTCAAACTTGGAAACTGATCTCTTTTCAGCCATCTGTCCAGAGTAAAAGCAGCAGCAGCAGACCTGACCCCCTCCAGATGATGACAATAAGCTGCTCTGCCCAGAGCAGTCACCACTTCATATTGCCCTTGAAAACCAAAATTGAAAAATTTAATTCTGAATTTAGTTGCTTGTTTGATATTCATGAATGTAAATGCATGGGGTTTTTTCATGCTGCTGACCCAGTAAACTTCACAAAGATAGCTCTTGCCTCATCAAAAATTTAGTCTTTTTTATATGATTAATTCATGTGACTACTCTTATAGCTACAATAAACCAAATTGTATGTTAAAGCCTTTCTTTTATGTTTTTATACCCTTTAATTCTGATTTATAGCTGCTATAGATCATGTTGCAGTCTGAAGTTTTAAAATGGCTGTGACCTTTGAAAGAGGAGACAACCCTATAAATTTGCTGTTGCAATGTTTTACTCTAGTGTAGAAGTAAAACGCCAGATAAAAAGAGAGGCTTTAGTATGCTTATAGAATATTCTTTTGGCTTTAAAAAAAAAAAGGCATTTCAGTGTTTTCTTTTTCAATACAGGTGGTAGTATTTTTCAATTTCAATACAGGTAGGAGTATTTTTACTACTGGACAAACTGAGATGGTATAGGTATACTGGGGGTTTTTTCCCCATAAGCAGTGAAAGTTTTGAAGTAGTGAGGATGAGCAAATCCCCTCTGCATCTTGACACGTTTTGGAATTGAAAGTTCTTTGTAAATCTTTAGCTGTATATATTCACTACAGCACTATCAAAATGTTTTCCTTTCTGTTCAGCACTGAAGTGCAAAGGAAACATTGGGATACCTGTCCCATGTCCCCAAAAGAATGCATGTCCTCATGGAGCAAGCACACATTCTTTGGGTGTTGGTTTGGGATTTTTTCCATTTAAATTGAAGATGTGTGGAAAACCGCTCCATAATATTTATGACAACTCTGTTATTTGTGTTATGGTAGGATCCTTAGTAGTAAAGGTTAAATGTTAGTTTCCATTCTTTTGGTAATCTCAGTGATGTGGGCTATTTAATGGTAAAATTGGAATTATGAAGACATACAATTTATTTTGCAAAGCTACTGATAGAGAACCTCAGTTTTCATTCAACTCTTCCATATGATCTGCTTGCTTGCTGACTTTTCTTATGTATTCTGTCTTCCATTTAACTACGTACACTTCATTTAATTGCTATTTAGATTAAGGATCCAATTATTTTTCAGTGGAACTGAGGATATGGACTACATACCTTTAAGTAAAAACAAACAAAACCTACCCCAAAACCTGTCTGTCTTTAATGTGGCAAATGGGGAATTTCTTACATATCGGACTACTCAGAATTAGTCTGGTACTCATCAAAAACACATAAAAATGAATAGGAGTCTCACTGTAAGATGCTAAACTGTTCACATTTCTTATACACCTTTTGTTTTTTAGAGAAAGGAATCAGTTGACAGGGTCATACACTGCCATTTAAAATTAGACTGACTAAAAGAAATTCATCTTTGCAGCCCTGACTAACACATAATTTCACTCTTCTGCAGTAGCTAAGTGAGATTACAGCCCTTTCTATTTTGAGGTTTCTTAAGTATTTAAAACCTTTGATGTTTTTTAAAAATCCAGGCATGTCACTGCAATGTTTAAAAGAAAGTCTGCATTTTTTTTAACACCTTGGATTTTTATTTTTCAAAAATGAGTTTAATTTTTAATAGTCATTTCATCTTTGGATTTAGAAATGTGTTTTATTCATGTTCAAAGCATCTTCTAATAAGATTACTAAGGGTGACTTTGAGCAATGACCCTTTGTCATCACATTAACTGATTTAGAAATTTGGTTCACACTGTTTCTAAATCTTCCTTTGCCGTGGCTTTTAAAACAAATTTATTCTAAAAGTTCCAGTAAATATAGCCATAATTCAATTCAAAACTATTTTAAAAAATCCAGAAAAAAAAGGTGCTATTTATATTTCATTTTAAAAATTGTCTATTTAAATCTACGTCTTTGAGGTAGCCATCTCAACCATCTAAAACTAAAATAAAAGATGTGAGACCAGAACATTAATTTTCTTTGCCAGTTTAACTCCATCTTATTTTTTACATATTAATATGAGGTAGATATATATATATATTTTTTGAAATACTTTTATAAGAGATCTTTGGTGGATGGTAGATTTTATTGTAATGTTGGAGCCTATAAAAACATCAGAAAAGATACTGTCTAAATTTTAAAAAGATAGAATAAAGGAAAATATGCTTCAAAGGTAGTTTAACTTTTTTCAAGTCTAAGTAGTCCTTCCATTTTGCATATGAAATGAATAAATGTGACTACCCAAAGACTGTTCTGACTTGCTATGGATAAGTAAAGAGGAAGTCCTTCTCTTCATTGTTTTAGTTCTGCCACTCAACATCACTGTTATAAAACTGAGAACACTTGACCTTTAGTATATGATTTCTATATCTGATTTTTTTTAAGTGGGCTGAATTTTGGGAGTTATGGATTTGAGGTCAATTACATAGGAAATCAAGAGATGATATGCAGACTTCTGATGTGGATATTCAAATACTCTTTGACCTTATATATAATTTTTCATTACAGTTTTTTTTCTTTATTTGAAAAGTAGCCCTGATTCTAAGAGCCAGAAATAGGTTAATCTTTCCCTATTGGTTATGTAACATTTGAATGCTAAAATGCTGGCTTTGTACCTGAAGATGGAGCTCATGATTGATGTATTTGAACTGCAATTTATATATTGCTGTTCTCAAATGCAAGAACTTAAAGAACTTATGAATTACTTTTAGTATTCACAAGTTGAGCATAAAATGGTAAACTTCAGTTAATGTAAAGAGATGGAACTAATTCACAATTAACTGAAATGTCTAAGAAAAACTTCTGATTGAATGCAGTTCACTCTGGACTTCATTAAGTGAGAGAGCTGCACAGCTACTCCATTAGCACATTTCTGAAATATTCCTGTATCACTAAGTAACTAGACGCTGTTCAGACAACCTTAGCATTCACAACATTAGTAATTAATCACTTAAACTGAAAGGAGTGTAAAAATTCTCGTATACCAGACTTCTTTCCTACCTTCTCCCCCAAAGGCAACTTTGTGCCTAATGATGGAGCTGTACAAGAAAGGTGTTACCAGGCTTAGAAGAATAAAAGAAAGCCTTTTTTTTTCTTTTTTTAAACATCTTTTATTCACGGATGCTCTGAAATGCAGTCTTTTCCTGGTGAGCCATGAAAGGCATGAAGTTGGATCATCTTTAACTCTGAGAAATATGTTGGTCTAGACAAGAAGATAGTCTTCTCTGATAAACTCTACCAGCTATGGCTTGCTAAGTTGAATGGTGTCTACAAGGCCTAAAAGTTTTTCTGCCTTGCCTGATCCACTTAATACATGTTCTGCTCTAATAAAGGTTCATGAGTAGTTCTCTTTAATTACATCGAGGAAGGATGGGTAGAACACATGCATGATGCACTTCTAGCTAAAACTCCAATATGATTGCCTGTAATTTGTACCAACATGCCAGTTTTTAACACAGAAGTATGAATATTAAGATTCTGCTATTATAAGAAAGGCAGATTTAAGCACCTTAATAAGCTTTCCATCTAGCATGTTGTTTTGAAGAGATGACTGAAGCCTTATTATAAAACATGCTTTCAGTAATACAGAAAGGTTCCTGTCATTAGAGAAGGTATGCCTATGTTGATACTAATTGAAATAGATATTTTCCACACTGTCTAGGCTGGCAAAAATGCATTTTCAAGACTATAGCAACATTCTATGGTAGTTCCAAGTGTATCTTGCATTTCAAGTGAGAACCTTGTTTCAAGCTTGTGGGACACAGTATATATGCCAGATTTTCCAGTTTGTTCTCAGCAAGGTTAAGTGAAATTAGACCAACTGAACTAAATTATCCTTTCATGTGGAAATTGTGTCGCTGTTTAGATGTCAGAATGAGACATGTACAAAGGAGCTTAGTTCTTGCACTGCTTTCCATAAAATAATGAATCCTTGAGCTCAAGGTTGAGAAGCTCCTAGGCTGTGCTTCAGAATCCAGGAAAATTAATCTTCTCATCTTCCCTCTGCTGTACCCCTTAGAAGTTGTAGTGACTTTTCTTACAGCAAAGTATGTTGTTGCCTTTTTCCAGTGAATTGCAAAGTGCAATGTTTATTGTCAGCACTACAGTGCTGTATTATACCAGCAGCTGAGAAGGAGCTGGATTGTTTCTGCTCTGCCAAGAAGCCGTATATCTGTGTGTATAAAATATTCAGCTATTGTCAGGTACCTTGCTATTTTCTGGGGCTTCAAGTATCTCACCTGTTTTACTTTGTGGAATCTGAGTCAGGAGCAGTCCCTTGAGCCTTCAAACCTTTAGAACATCTGGTCAGGTAAGAAAGGATCACTGTTGAAGTTTGTCTGCAATGTACTACCACAGCATGCTACCAAGATTCTGCTGTAGCGGATTAAAATTTTGAAATTCATCAGATCTCTTACTTCTTGGAAAGAACCCATATGCTTTAGGTCATATGATACCCATGATGCACAGAGAGGAGAACATGCTGAAGCACACGATGCTGAGGAATTTGAAGCAACTTTCAGCATCTGCTAAATAATTCAAGTTATATGGATTAATACATTTTTGGTTTGGAAACTGACCATCTTATTAATGCTACCTGACCTACTGTCTTTAAACATGAGTTAAGTTTCTTTTAAACCTAGATGCCCCTATAATTGACCATTCTGAATGTTAGCAGTCAACTGGCCATGCAGTAAATCTTTTTGGGGAGATTAGGCTCATCTCTCATTGCGTCTAGTAGAAATAGTAACAGAAATACACAGTAGAATAGGATATAATGCCTAAAGTAGATATTTTTGAGGATCTCTTAGGGAAGGAATATTCTTATAGTTTTATAAAGGTATAGCCAAACTTAGCATTTAAACACAGCTGACAGAAAATTATTTACTGTTAATTTACAGATTGGTGTGCTGTTTTTTTCTTTAAATTGTGGCTGAAGTTACTAAAAATGGTGTTTTGTTCCTGTGCAAAAAAGTTATTATTAAATTGCATCTAGTGTGAGATAATTCTTTATGCAATGTCAGTTTTGGCATGTGTATTTTCCAGTTTCATTTTTTTATACTGGCATCTGAGTTCAGAGTGCATTTCCTGCTATAGTGTTCCAATCAAATGAAGTGCATCCACAGAAGCACATATTTGCTTGTATGAACAGGCAAATGCAGCTCTAAACGGTGTTACTGGGAGCAAGAGGGTAAGTCTTCAGTAATAGCAATGCCTAGCACTTCCTACAGCTCATGGGAGGGAGCTGCACCTTTCCGAATTTAGGGGTTTTACATCCCTATGCGCTTCTAGAAAATGAGTAAAAATACCTTTAACTTTGGCAAGTATCTTTCTTGTCCAAATCAGCTTCTAAATGATCCTTATATTATCTGAACTTCTGTTATTTAGTTACTTTTCATTTCAGTGTAATCTGTGTTAATCTTGAATATCAAAAGTTCCTGAATAATTGGAATAAATGTTCAATCACCAGGTTTTGAAGTAATGCTGGACATTGTGTCATGCTAGTCCAGCCCGCTTACTTTTCTAGATTAACAGAAGACTGCTACTGTAAACTGTTTACCTGTCTTTCTTCAGAGGGCCCATACAGACTCTGTAGCAGGCAGGAGAATATGTTACATTCACAGAAGTCTAGAGAAAGGAGGAGGTGTTAACTTACTAAATTTCATGGCAGGTGCTAGCCCCAGATTAGAAAACTGAATTCTTACTAACTTGGACTGCTCTGGTAATCTAGCAGCCAGAGAAAATTAACAAGTGTCTGGTTAATTTTAACTGGTTTGGAAAATTATAATTATTCCATTTACTGTACCCAAAATGGCTGTCAACTCCAACTACCACAGATGTAACCTCTTACTGTGACCCAGAAAAACCTGAAAAAGCTTCACAGAAGAAGGAAGTATCCCAAGCTGTTGCCCAGATTTTTGCTAAGTAATTAAGCCACAATAAACATTTTCAAATTTTCATTTTGACTTTATGCTAAGGTAATTTCCAATATTTTACTGGTTTAAAATTATAAAAGTCTGACATAGACAATTTTTTAGAGTTGAGATCTTATGCTCTGGTCAGAAGATAAATCCTAAATGTTTAAGTCTATTTAAATACGCTGTAAACCATTCTTTTAAAGTATGCATAAATATACATGTATTCTTATTTGGATTTCAGAATACTGGAATGATGTGCACTGCATCTTCTGTGAATTTGCCTCACAAGGCATTTATACAAAATATGAGGCAAGGATTGGGCTGAACCATAAAGTGTGATCAGTTGGCTTTGGAGGTGTAGTTGCCATGGTATTCTTTTCCAAGTATCTAGTTCTTTGACTGGGGCTTTTTATAAGGCTGAGAGCACTGCTAAACTAAAAATACTTTAGCTTGTCTGAACTTTTTGCTCTGGTTATTGAATATAATCAGAAGGCACGGTATGGAGTAAGGAAGATAAAACAAGTGCATGGATGGAAAATAAAATTAAGCTAAAAGTGATAGTGATTGCAAGCTAATTACTTTCGTGCTCAGTTAAGGTAATTAGTTTTGTAAAGTCTAAAATGAAAATGTTGAAGTGTGTTTATATCTTTAGGGGACTGTTTTAAGAGAATTACATCTGCTAGAGAGGAAACCAGTGGTTTTACTCAAGAAGTATTTCACTTTTTAGTGGGACTGTTATCTTTAATCTACTCCAACTCTAGGTATGCAAGTTCCTTGTTTGCTAGCAAGAGTGATGATCAAACTATTTTGTTTTCTTGGGCAAGTCAGTCTGTCTAGATGTGTTCTGGGCTGTAACTATGTTGTTAATGCGAACTTTTTTTCACCTCTGAAAATAAACAGCTGCATAGAATTTAATATTCTTTGAGAAGTCGCACAGGACTAGAGATAGTAGGGTAAGAGGTAATTTGGTACATAATAACTCTACAGAGAAAAACACTTTTTCAGTGTCTTAAATTTTTTTATAAATCAGAGTTGTGTAGTATTTATCTAAAAAGGACATGCCAAATAGTGTTCACTCAATACTCAGTGCAAAATTAGGGTAAGTCACTACTATATTAATAGCAAATAGACTGTGTAAAGCTATATCAGAGGTTGTCATAATTTAAATATGGTGTATCATCATGTAGGCACTTAGTTTGTGTCAATAGTCTTAGGCAGAGAAACTCTAGCAGTCCCTGCTTAAACTCCAGCTGCCTCTGATTGCTGCTGATTTTCTGAAAAGTGGTAGCCTGTAAGACACACAAGTGCGAAATTATAAAGGTCAAAGCCAACACGTTCACATTCAGTGAGAAAACGGAGTTGTACTGACAGAGCAAAAGAGCAATGCATGCTTGATAGAAAGTCCTCTTAACTGGGCAGCTGTATTCAAGTCTAGCAGCAGTCTTTAGATGCCTTTGCTTGCTGTAGAATGTACTGTATTAGTTTAACTTCTGAGGTAGCAAAAGCATGGACTGCTTGGGTCAAATCTTCATTCAAATTTAACAACTTTAAGTAAAACTGAAGAAAGCTTTCTTGCTAGCTGCTTTCATAAGACCACTGAATGCCACACACACTTAGTTTTACTGGCTAATTTAAAGTCCTAAAATTGTGAATTACTTGGAGCAATTTTTATTGGACTTGATTTCTTTTGAACTGCTTTATTTAAATATAAATAACAACAGCGGGTCTTTGACTCATAATAAAACACAACGCATGCCTTTCTTTTTTGCTTGTGCTTATTGTTTTTATGTGAGCATTTTTTTCATAGTTAAGTATGTGAGCACAGAATTCTATTTATCTGTTTAACTATCCACTTTTTTGACCCTTTCTTCTAACATTTATTCATTGTATATAGTAATTAGAAACTCAGTGCCTCCATTGTAAGATGATAATCACTGATACCAACAGATACCACTGAAAAATAGCTCAGATACAGTTGTTGGATAATAAACCCTTATTCACCAGTCTATATTCTCACTGCTCAAAATCATTAATTAATCAAATAAACATACTCATATGCAGCACACACTCTTGTCTCCATTCTGAAATCAGTACTGTATGAGGGTATGATCTATTCAGTGAATTTAATTTATGAAAAGAAACTCACAGCCTTGACAGTTATTTGTCATTTGTATATCTCACTTCTTGGGTTTGTTTTCTTTATTAAAAAAAATGCTTTATAAATTAATCTGTTCTTTTTCTTTCTTATGCCTTTATTGTTTCCAAGGTTATGCCTTTCTGCTGTTCCAGGAAGAAAGCTCTGTACAAGCTCTGATAGATGCCTGTCTGGAAGAAGACGGGAAACTTTACCTGTGTGTGTCAAGTCCCACAATCAAGGATAAACCAGTAAGTAGCTTATGCCACGACGCTTACGCTGGTTGCTAACCCATTTGCTGTTACTCTTTTCAGTTAATAAATAAATAAAGAAATACTTACAGTTAATTGACTTGTCCATTTCCTGTTGCTGTCCTTGCTGTTACATTGAATTGACTTCTGTATCAGCGTAACATGGTTTTAACATTTGCTTCTTTCAGATAAATGCCATGTTCAATTAACTTTTATATTTGGTACTTCTGGTATCTTGCAGGAGTATGCATCCTTTTACAATGTTAGCTGTAAAACAATCAGATTATAATTTTTCCCTCTATATTATTTGAAAGAAAAGAAAGCCTTATGCAATGAAATGAAGAAACTTAACACCCAATTAAAATCCAGATAGCTTCAAATATCTCCTGTACTTCATTAGGTTTCTTAATCATTATTTTTTCTGCATGCAATAGCTAATCAATTTATAATTTAGGTCTCATTTACCTTATATAAACTGCAGGGTAAAAACAAGTAATGCAGACAGCTATAGCAGAGTAGAAGACACATGGTAACCTGTTTCTATTGTTCACATCTCTAGAATTCTTCAATGCTATTCTTTTTGCGGCTATGGATACATACAAATTGGATGAAAACCATAGATGAATATGATAGGATGAAAAACATGCTGCCTCTTAAAAACACTATTAAAAAGCTTGCACAGATAAATGAACAACCAAATATTACAGCACAGTGAGTGTGCTTATGTGATTTCTAGGATCAAAAAAAATGGATGGATGAACAGCTTTATCCAAATAACTTCTGAGCAGGTTTTTTTCTGTGTAATCTAAAGATTCCTTATCAACTGTGTTGCTTGCTGCTTAACAGAAGTGAGCATTCACACATTATAAAAAAATCATTTTGTTATCCAAGCACAGAAATTGATTTTATGCCCACTCCTATCAATGCTTTAAGATTTTGGATCACTGTATGTGATTTCAGGAAAGCCGGAAGCCCAAACTGCAACTGTAACTGCACATACATGGTAAAATGTTCTGAAAGTCCTTTCACAGATTTCTTATTAAAATGGCCATTAGGGGCAGGTAATTAATGAGATAGGAGTTTGCTATGATGAAATTTAACTCAAGCCTGGCCTCTAGAGGTGATAAATGAATTGTCCACTTTCTTTGAAACTTAAATCAGCTACGTTCTCATATGTTTTGGTGCTTATACTACCAATTTACTGCTTTTGCTAAGTTAAAATTATATTTTTAATTATAGAAAGATTTGGCAGTTGTTTCTTAATTTTAATTGAGTTGTCAAGTTCCTCTACTAAAAACAATCCTTAATACAGGTGCAAATTCGACCTTGGAACCTAAGTGACAGTGACTTTGTGATGGATGGGTCTCAGCCTTTGGATCCAAGAAAAACTATCTTTGTTGGAGGAGTTCCACGGCCCCTCCGAGCTGGTGAGTAGAAAGAAAATGTAGGCCATGTAGCAGGGGGTTCCAGATTAAGCAGAAAAGATGAGAAAAGATATATAGTATACGTAAAAGAGCGGAAAATATACTCACTCTTTTCCAAAGATCATAGCTCACTTTCTAAGTCAGCGTCTTCCTGTCTACAAACTGTGAACATTTTATATCTTTTAAATAGGTTACTAATTAGGATTTTCAGTAGAAACAGTTTTCCCCAAGTTTGCATAATGTCCTAGAACTTGGCTGATTTTTTGTAATGTATACCATCTTAATCCTAACCCTGATTTGCTTGCTGAGATGCAGACAAGTTCCCCTTTCCTTTGACTAGAAGACAAACTTTTCCCAGCCCCTTTCCAAACCAGTTCCATCTACACCTCTATGACTTCTCTTTCCCTTTTTCTCAGTCCTAACCCTAATTTTTCCATGGAGCGGTAGACAAGGCCTCTCAGCCATTGTCCAGAGAAAAAATTTTTCCCAGCCCAGGTCTCCTGATGGCCCCACTCTGTACTGAAGACCACTTTCCAGACCCACTCCTAATGTAGCTTCACCCTTAACTCTTTTCTTCACTTTTATTTGCAGAGCCATAGACAAGACTCCTTAGCCTTTGGCCAGAGGAAAGATTTATCCCAGCCCACATCTCCTGGCAGCCACCACTTTGTTTTGAAGGCCCCTTTTTAGCACAGCTCCCAAATGTAGCTCAACACTCTTTTCTTTCTTCCTAACCCTTATATTTTTGGTGAGCCAATGACAAGGTCACAAAGCAAATTGCAACATTTCTCCTAGCTAGGTGTTTTGGCAGCCCTTGCTTCTGTTCAGTAGTCCCTCTCCATCTTCACTCCAAGTCAGCTGCATGGTTTTTCTTTTTCATCCTCTCAACCCTAATCCTAGTTTTCCAGGGCTGTAGTAGACAAGACCGCTCAGTGATTGTCTGGAAGAAAGACTTCTGGATCAGGTTTCCTGGTATCCCTCACTTTCCTTTGGCAGCCACTTTCCAGCCCACTGCAACTTCAGCTCCTCACTTTATCTTTCTCCTAATCCTAATTCTTTTGGGAAGCTGTACCCAAGGTCCCCCAGCCATTGATGACAGTAAGATTTCTCCCAGCCCAGGTTTCTTGGCAGCTTGCACTTTCCTCACCGTCTTAAAATAAGGCATAATTGTTAGATGGTAATTATGTAAATAGCAACAATTAAATATTATCTGATTTCTAATTATAGCCTTTATAAAACTGTATGTCATTTGGCCTGTCATAGATTACATTTGACATGCATTACATTTGAAAACTGATGCCTTTAAATAGTTAACTTCTCCAAAGCAGACAAATAGTTTCCAGTTTTTCTCGTTTGCAACTTTAGAGATCTGATACAGAAGTTTTTACTAAGATGTCTGAACACTGCATGGTTTCCTTGTCCTGGAATCCTGTATATTCTTTGTCTGCTCTTTGGCAAGAGTAGCTTACGGGAACTACTATTGTAAATGTTTTTAAGTGTTCCTGACGTTTGTTCCGTACTGTCACTTTCGGAGATCATTACCCAAATCATGATTCCAAATCATTAGAAACCAGAAGAATCTACTAGTCACTACATTATGCTGATAGTTTCCCCTTACTGTTTGGAGCAAGAGTATTATCTGGTTTGGTAGAATAAGTTTTGCTCATTGCAAATGGACAAATTAGCATATGGTCTTCCCTTAATGTGACACACACATTTATACAAATACACATACATATTCAATTTAAAAATTGTCTCTACTCTCTGTATAATTAACTAGTGAAAATTTTACGAGAACTATAAGGATTTAAATATTTTGTATATCTCTTTCATTTTATCTTGGATAGCTAAATTTCAACTTGCTACTGGAAGTGTTTTCACACATTAGCATAAAAAAAATGGCTGACTTGGCACAGCCTGTACAGGTCCCATTATCTTGCTTTGTGGGGGTTTGTCCCTCACCCATCTGACAAATTTGTTTGCCTATCAACTTTTAAAGAGAGCTTGGCTTGATGACCATACATCTTTGCACAGTTTACATGTCTCTTTTCTACTTCCTTCAGTTCTTTCCCTTAACTTTCCTCCTGTATGTTTCTCCAGCCATGCACTCAGCCTGTCTTATTTTATGAATGATATTTATAACTTCTTTAGAGTTATCCTTAGTGTCAGAAAAAGCAAAAACCATTTTAAAAGATGCACAATCAAGTTAATGTTCTACAAAAATAGTGTTAAGTTGCACCCAAAATGTAGGCTTGATTTAAGTGTAGTAACTTACCATGATTCACAAAGTTTTGTTTCAAATGTAAAACACTTCCTTAATGTCTTTTCAACCTTAGTAATTAGGGCAAAATACCAGATTCTAAATACAGGAATACCTTTAAGTGATCTTATATGTAAACTAGCAGTAACAAGCCTGGCTGGAGCTTGGGGAGATCCTGAATACCTAATCCCAAATACCAGAGTTTTAATTTACAATATGGTAAATTCTAAAACAGTTGACCTGATACCTACTTTAACAATGTAACTCTGCATTTTTTTTTTCACACTTCAGTCACACCAAGTTTCTTTTTACAGATTCTGGTTTCTGCCTTTATGTTTTATGGTAATTTATGTAGGGTTGGTTCAATCTGTTAAAACCAATGTTTGGGTTTACTGTTTTAGACTTTGGAAGACAAGTGTGCTTTTTTTAATGGAACAAACGAAACACAACACTATTGTTTATGTTAAATCTATAATATTTAACAATTGAATTCTTGCAGTTGAATTGGCAATGATTATGGACCGTTTATATGGAGGTGTCTGCTATGCTGGCATTGATACAGACCCAGAGTTGAAGTATCCAAAAGGTGCTGGCAGAGTGGCTTTCTCCAATCAGCAGAGCTATATTGCTGCTATCAGTGCTCGCTTTGTCCAGCTCCAACATAATGACATTGATAAACGGGTAAGTAAAATAGCATGGAACAGAATGGTTGTTACTCACAAAACTGTACAGAAATGAGAAACATCCTTATATTAATATTGTGTTGGAGAACACTGTAACCTCTGTACTTCAGATGACATTGGTTAATTATTTAAAGGCTTATTTAAGCAGCTAAAGCAGAGTGAAAAAATATATCTTAAACATCTTAGATAACTGTTAAGCACTAAAACCAGAAAATATTTGGTTGTAAGCTCACTTGTTCTTGGTTTTGGTTTGAATTCTGAAGGTCAAACACCATAGAATTTCCCAGCTTCTTTCTCTTCCTTTTGTCGTGGTTTGCTGCTTGTGCATCAACAGCTTTTAGTTAGTGGCTACTTATATAGCTTCTGGCATTTCTGCTATTAGGCAACATATTCTCTCAGCAATGTATGTCTAGACTTGAGGTTCCTAAAACACAGGCTTATTATAATAGGTAATGCTGACCTCGAAAGTCTTGAGAATTATTTAACCAAAACCAAACGCCCATAGATGCTTGATAGGCAAAAGGGGGGGAAAATGTTCAGTACATATGAAATCCTCGTTTCTAAAGGGCTTTTCAAGTACAGAGTGAAGTTAAGGTATTTACTGAAATCTAAGTTGGAGACATTAAAAGAAAACATTACTTAATTCCCAAGACTTTTTTTTTTCCTTTAGACCTTCTGTCTTCACCTCTTGATTACATGTAAAAATAACACCTATGTTTTTGAGGACCTGGCATCTAGAATTATTCAAAAGAACATACAGCATGCACTGCTGCTATGTATTTTTAGAATAGGAATGACTTGTTTTGTGCTTTATCTATATAAATTGTTTCTTAAGAAGTCAGCTTGAGAGGTATTGGATGTGTCTATTATGTGCAGTATACATATAAAAACACGCAGCTGCAAAGTCTAAGCTATTTTTACTTTTTCTTTAAAAACCTAACCTGAACTTTTGGTCAGATTAGACGAGGTCATGGAGTTGTAAATCCTCAAACTATTTCTCTGTGGTGCTACTATACCTCATAATTTTAACTAAGACATGGCTGTTCCTAAGTATTTCTTGTCCATTTCTGAAAAATTTTACAGAGAGGCTAAGAAGATTAATTCTGGAGTCTTAATCACAGTGTTGAACCTGTTGAGATTTATATATCAGCCATGTTTAAAAACTTGGGGTTTTTTCTAAGCTTTAGGATACAGTCACAAATTATGCTAGCTGATAGTTTTTTCCATCAATCAGTACTCTTCCCAGTTGATTGATAGATAATTTAAGTTTAATTATCTTTTATCTGTTTTTAAAATAGGTTTATCTGTGAGTTTGTAGAAGTATGAAGGCTCTTAATCAGTCCTTAAATATTAGTTTTTAATTCTAATAGATTGAAATCCCTGAATTGTACATCATACATTCTTAAAATTATTTCACTATTAATCAAAACAAGAAAAGGAGTGAGAGAGAGAGAATCTACTTCAGACCTTTACAATTCATGCTTTGGAAATGTGAGCAGGTGGGGATCTAGAGATGTGCTGGATATTGGACCTGCTTTTTTCCAATTTAATTTGAGACAGTGCTGTTTTATTTTACATGATAGTTCTAATTTTAGTGGTAGGGCATCTGATAAGCAAAATGGCAGTTATTCGGACTTGTTCCATGCCATACTAGTAGTACAGTGTAATTTAAAAATAAATAAATAAAATTGGCAGTTCTAGCTGTTCCATAGGCTAGAAATATAATTCACGAGATAACCTTTACTTCAAATGACTAACATTTATTGAAATGTGATCAGGATAAGCTGAAGTAAAATTCAGCATAAAGCTTTTTTGTATAATATATTTCTCATTTTTCAACTTAATATCTCATTCTGTGTTTCTTTAATACTGCATGTATTTAAGTGTAGTTACTGGAGTCAAGTTCTCCTTGCAATATACAAATTTTGCCAGACTAGCACTTGTGCAGTTACAGCAAAATTATTTATAAGTATGTATATTTCAATTTTTTTCTGTCTCTTTTAATGTAGTTGACTGTACTTAACCACTTTATAAATAGCATTATAGAGCTATAAGAATTACACATGCATAAGCTAATGATTTCCCCAGAATGAATAAACATTCAATTTAAATGCGTAGGCTTGATTCTTAGGAACAGACACAGAGGAGGGAACTCACATGTTGTCAACTTCTGTAATAGTATCATTGCAAGTGCCTGGTCATGCATCAACTTGTGTTTGGTGCAAGTGCTTTAAAAGCAAAAAGAATTCCAGTCCTAAGATGTTTACAACTGAGTGTAGGATAAAAGTCAGCAGCTCTCCAGCCTATTTGTAATTGATGGCAAGGCTATAGCTGGAACAACTATGAAATCTTACTACATTTCTAGAGCTAAAAATCTTGAGATAGTGATTTTTTTTTTCTAGCATAAGGCAGAGTATTTAATTAATACAAGTGCATTTAATCTTGTTTAATTTGAATCTTCTCTTCCTTTATTAGTCTGGTCCTGCATTTTGCAGTTCACAAAAAACAAAGAAACAAAAAAACCTCTCTGGAAACCTCTGAAACTCACCAGACCTTTGAAGTTTAGAAATATAATTTTGTTCTTTATCATTTTTCTTCCTAAATGCTGCACTCTCGCACCCTGCCCCTGTAACAACTGTATTCACATTCCTGGAGGTTTCTTAGACAGCAGCAGAATCCTTAGGGATGCTATTTTTACTGTACTTCCATCTTGGTACTTTCACATACCTAACTTTTCCAAGAAACATTGACTAGTTACCAAAGCACACCCTTCTTTCTCGAGATTTTCTAACAAGTAAAGTGGTTGGTATGGAAATTTAACTACCAACCGCTTTGGGTTAATCCAGCATCAGTTGAAAACCTTCAGTAGAGTCAAAAGAATTAAAATATTGTTCCTTCTATTCATACTTAGAAAAACTATTTTATCTCCTTACAGTTATTTTTCTTTTTCCTGGTGCAGGTGGAAGTGAAGCCATATGTGCTGGATGATCAGATGTGTGATGAATGCCAGGGCACTCGCTGTGGTGGAAAATTTGCTCCATTCTTTTGTGCCAACGTTACCTGTTTGCAGTATTACTGTGAATACTGCTGGGCAAGCATACACTCTCGTGCTGGGCGAGAGTTCCACAAACCACTGGTAAAGGAGGGAGGTGACCGGCCCCGCCACGTCCCGTTCCGCTGGAGCTGAACCCCAGGCCTCACCCAGCAACAAGTACTGGAGTAGATAAAATCGAGTGAAAAGAGAGCGCTGCCTCAGGGCTTAGTGTTCTGGAAATCTGTGCATTCGTCCTCGACTTTAATGAAGATATGGGTCTTTTTATTACTATTATTATTATTATTTACAGTCACATTACTGAACTCAGTGTCCAGTATAATACAAACCGGCAGAGTGTAACTGTACTGATTTTGCACTTTGATTCACACAAACATCTGCTTGGTACCTTAATTTCCTACACAAGACTTGTCACTAGTGACATTATGTAGACTGCCATTCTTAATCAGCCTTCACTGGGTTGATGTGTATGTGATGAAGATTTTTTTATTATAATTATTTTTATTTTTAAACTGGAGCATGCACTTATTTTCAGAAATTTAGACTTGCCCCTAGCAGATGACTTACCAAAGGTAATATTCACAAGTAGGTGGCAGATGTAGCAAAAACTTAAAACAGATATTCAGCAATCATTAGTTTGGGTCATTTAGAGTAGTAATAACCCTTAAAGAAAATAAGCCTTTAGTTGCTCTCCATTTTGACTTGTAAGGATGATACCTCATAAGCTGGATCAGACTTTTTTCTTTTGTTTTGCTGAGGGTTTTTTGTTTGTTTGTTTTGTTTTGTGGGTTTTCTTTTTTTTTTTTTTTTTTTTTTTTTTTTTTTTTTAGGTCTTTTAGTGTTATGTAAATGTATGCTGCAATAGCTTTTGCTGCTATTAAAATGGTATTACTAATACCATAATACTCTATTCAGGCTAGGGTATCAATTAAAAAAAGACTATGTGATTAAAATAGTGATGGCTGCTGAAAGGAGATCAGTATAGCATACAGAAAAGCTTCCAAGGAAGGTCAATATTTTTTGACTGCATGTTTACTTAATCAGGTTGCTGCATGCAATAAATTTTATATATGTCTAATATAAAACCTGCCCACAATGCACAAATTATGAACCTACGTAGGCTACAAAATACTCAGTAACAAAAAAAAATTGATTACTGACTGGAGGAAGGCATGCCTCAATAAATGTAATGCTTCTGAAATTAGGATCAGCCCATTACAGAATGACCTATACTACAACAAATATAAAAACTAGCTGTAGGATATTCTTAAAACAAATTTGTGGATGGTAGATGAAGTACTTTGCGGTGCTCTGTTATATATCGTGCAATTTATTTTATATAGTAAAGTGATTATGTCTAGTACTGTGATCAAACTTAACTGTTAAAGCCTCTGTATCCAACATTAACACATTTTTGACAGTTCATAACAGGTACATAAACAGAAATGAGCTCTTAGTTACAATCTCTCTCCTAATGCTTGCATCATTTACGTAGCTGCAGACCTTGTCCAGAAAACCAAAGAGCTCATGCTAGCGTACATACACTACCGACTAGATAGTCTGTCAAACTAATAAACTAGGCACATTTAAGAAAGTTAGGAAAAAAAGTGGTGCTAAAGAAATGTCTGCATATTAAAGTAACATGAGATGTCTGCTCTGTGGATGTGGTGTTATCTCTCTAATCCCTGGATGTATCCTGTGAAGCTTGAATACAATTAAGACCTGCTAACACAGTGGACATTTTTTTAGCATGAACTATGGGGCTGCAGATAGCATATAAACACACTTGGTATACTAATGATTGTGAGAATGTGTACACTATTTTTCTTTTCCTCCTTTGTTTTTGCAGTTCTGGGGACAATCGGACTGGATATGACACCGCATAGTAGATTTAAATGTTCTGGGTTTTGTTTGTTGTGATGTCCTTGTTTGTGTCTAATTTAGTAAGTCGTTTTTCCCAATGTTTAGTTGCGAGTATTGGCTTTGAAAGGATTTTTTTCTGTTTTTGGAAAAAAAAAAAAAAAAAATAGTTTTTTACTGGTTTAAAATGCTAATTATAATTATCCCTTTTGAAGTTACTTCTGGGCGTTTTTGTGATATTGCTTTTCCCAGCCCAGGTGTCTTTTCTGTTTTTTTTCATCTGTACAAGACATTTTGTTATGCACTACTTTTTGTATCTAGACAGTTTTCAACAGTTGGCTGATGATTTTTTTTAAAGAAAAAGGCATGCTTTCTGACTGACATGATCTTTTGCAATACCTCAATTTTGAAATATAGGAAAGAAAATGATATTTTCTAAGTAAGTTTATTCAGAAAAATATATATTAATTTAATTCTGCAAGAAAAATGATTTAACAGATGGGTAACTTTATTTTTTTCATGCTTATTTGAGTTTTTTTGAAAATGAAGAAGTTAGAGCTTTATAACTGTAATATTAAAGATCATAGCTAACCTACAGAAATCTACCTAATTATGTGAAAGAAGTAAACCTTTTTGAAGAAATACCCCTCTTTCATGTAGAAAAATACCCCGAGAGAGAGAGAGAGAGAGAAGCTGGAAAATGTACAAAATAGCATAATGTTGGATTAAATCTAAAACAAAATCATCATAAAGAACAGGTGTAAACACAAACTCCATTTGGTGCTGAAAGTTGTGAATAGAAGGTGAAAAAATATTTTCCCTTAATTTGTATATTTATAATCAAGTGTGATTATGCACGACTGACCAGAATTGTGAGAGTTCTTCTGTTTGTATTTTTTTAAAGAGAACTTTTTTTAGTTTATTAAATTATGACATGCTCCCTTTTGTTTTGTAAATGAATGTGCCCCTGAGTTGTTAATATGTTATATTAAAAGAGGGTCCTTCAAAAAAAGTTATTTTTTAAAATATGGAGTTCTGAACTGCAACTTGACTAAGAAGCCCCTGGGTACAACAGGTCCTATTGTGGCCTTTTCTGATGTGAGACTTGAACTAGTCGATTTTTTTGAAGGCTAACCTAACCTCGACTATTTGTTGTTATGTGCAATACTGTTTGTACTGTTTGTATAAAAAAAAGAAAAATGAAAAGAAAAAAGGCATAAATCTTTATTGCAGATTTATTTTCATTGCAGACTTTAGACATTGTGATTCACTAAAATCATTTTTCTACTGTCAAATATGTACCTTTTCTTCATGCTGGTATTTTTTCAATAGTAATGTAGCCTTTGTACTGAGACAAATTTTCATTGTTATTTTTAGAAAGATTTTTTGCTAAGAAAAAAATTAAACATATTTACATATTTTTCATTTTTATTTCGTATTTTCTTTAAGGAGTGCTTTCTCAACCATTAATATAGTTGTTTCTGGGAGAGACTTTCATATCTGGTCAATGTCATTAATATTATTTTGTATTTTTACTTGGAATAAATTAATTTTATGATGCTAATTCTTTAAAAGTTTATTTTTTTCATTTTCAGTTATTTTTGAAGCTAAAATCTTTGTAATATTGTTACTAAAGTGTCTAGTTTTTTGAAATGCAAAGCTTTATGTATTAACTTGCTGATGTGGTTTACAATAGTGTGGCAATGATGAAAATGGTTGGTTATGTAAAGTGATTGGAAAATTGTAACAAAGAATTGGGCAATAAAATGACAGAATGAAGCAGAAAAAATGTGATATTTTGAAAAGCCTTTTCCTTTATCAAAATGATTTAGGGAGATAATAGGGATGTCACAGTACCAGTTCGCTGTCTAGATTTATACACCACCAGTGTTGATGAAATACTATTGCCGTTATAAGGAACTAAATCTATTGAAACAATGGGTTTTTGACCCTGCCCATTCAGCATAATGCTCCATTACTTTTCTCGTCATGAACTCAATAAACTCTTTTGAATAGTCTTATATTGAACCTCCTAAAATATATATTCTTCATTGTATTTTGCCACCGTGTTATTTATTTAATTAAATTGACCCTTTCCTGCACAACTTCCTTCCTGCATACATTTATCAGTGGCAGCATGGAGCAGACTGTAGGTACCCACATCATTTTCTAATGAAATTACCACATAGTGTTGGTGGCTGCCTAGTTAATGCAAAATAATGTATGTCCATTTCCTGGTAGCAATGCAGTAACCTATATTGCCACCATGTCTGAACATCTGGTCAGCTTCTTTGTCTTTCTCCGTTCTTCTCTGCCTCTCTTGTGTCTTTGTCCTTTTTTTCTTTTATATTGGCAACACCAAGTGCCAATATCAGATCACCTTTCACTTCACCTCCATTTACATCACCTTTGTTTCCCTATGCAGCCAGAAGAAACCCCTTCCTGAAGCCAGTAACTCTCTGTTCTGGCACCTGAAACAATCCAGACTAAAACTGGTGTTGCGTAAACAGGGCATACAATGACTTTCTCTAGACAAAACAATTACTTCAACAAGTTACTGATGACCTTTTAGACTAACTTATGCTAGAGTATTAGAGTGGCTCATCTGTAACCTGCAGAAAGATGTGTCCAGAGTTGGTCTATTGTGTATCCTCTGTGTGTTCAGTTCTGTAAGTAATGTATAGACTAGATCAAATAGTGAAGTAAAATTTAGACTCAAATTAGGTACTACTGGTTGGAATGTATGCAAATTGCAAACAAAGGAGATTAAGGAATGAAGAGGGAATAAAAAAATTCCTGCTAAGTGGTACAAAGTTTATGCTTATATTTCTGCCTACATGCTTGTATTTTATAGCCTGCTAGCAAGGCATGGGCTAAAACAAATTGTATTGCAAATATGCAGTTAGCAAATAACTTTGCCGATTTCACTATCTGTTAGAGTAGTAAAAAAAAGAAAAATAAGAAAAAAAAAAAAAAGGCGCTTAACTGGGAAAAGCTCCCATGTTAATATTTCAGTATTGTGACATCTCTACTTGCAAGGTATGAGTGAAAGATTAGTCACAGATTTGTAGAAATGTCTCTTCTGTTTAATCTGGCTTGTATGTAGTTGCTTTATGCTAGTTTGTATGATGTCAGCTAAACCCTTTTTCTTTTCCTTCCTTTTTTTTTTTTTTTTAAACCAAACTTCTTAATCTCTGCTGCTATAGTGTTCTATCATACCACAGAGTATTTTATATTCATGTTAGTGACTACTCTATACCCCAAATGGGTAGCTGGTCAGAAATCACATTGGTCACATAATTCTGACACACTCAAATTTACATGAGAAAAAGTTTAGCAGTAAGTAGAAAACCAGGGTGCTAATAAAAGATAATTTGGGCTCTTTTTTTTTTTTTTTTTCCTGGATGTAGTTCTGTTGGGGTATAAAGTATTAGATATTTGTAATTTTACTGTCAAAATAATGGACATAACTTTTAGAGCATTCACAGCTAAGATCTCTGTACTTGTTTTTCAACTAATTTTAAATGTACTGTATCTTTTATTACATGTTCTCTTAGATTGTTTTTGCTAGTAATTCTAACAAGGCTTCTTCCTTTTTGGCTTGGACTAATGCTTGTATGGAACTGCAGTACTGTGACTAAACATGGAGCTCAATGCTGCTATTGCTTACAACTGCTTAAACTTTGTAGTTTGGACTTTATTTTTTTCTGTAATAACTTATTAAATATAGTTGTATGAAGTACTGATATTTGTCATCCTTTGCACATGCTAAGGAAATCTTGGGATATGCATTATGGGAATGTAAACTAGTTACAAAACCCCCAAAACTTGTACTGGAAAACTGTTTACACTAGATAAGGTTAAGCAAATACACACCTTACATGCACACAAACTATCTTTTCTAATTATATGATAATACAAGTTTATGGTCTACTTATGTTTTCTCTCTAAAATAGAAAAGCCACCCTTGATAAGGTGTATATTATGCTAAGCCAAAGGTAAATACAAAAATAAATACTATGGAAATATTTCTGAGAATGTAGCTTTCCCCACCAAAGGCAGTACCAAGTGCCTTTAAAAAAGGAACTGTTGAATTACTTTATCTATCTGAAAAATTGCTGGCTAACTTATATTGCACTTTCTTATTAGCAGTTTAACAATGGCTGCAGGCTAGAGATTTGACTGATGAGTTAAAGAAAAAAGCACCACAACACTAGTTTCTGCTGGTTTCTATTTTAAGAATAGGAGACAATTAAAGCTTAGCGACATATCTGTTTGGAACTCAGAATACTTCCTCGAAAAAAGAGTGAATTCTGTTATGTCAGGGAAAGTGAAGACCACAAGAATAGTGCATGTTCTATGTCACTGCTTTCTTTCAATGACTACATAAATGCAGCTCAACAACCCTGCTGGAAATATCAGCACTAGAAATTACAGGTTGACTTCAATGTATGTGTTCCACTTACTTAAACAGGAACTGCTTAGGATTACACTAGAAATTAAATGCCCTTTGGAAACTGTATTAAAAGCTGATGAGGTTATGTGTGCTGGCTAAGTATTGTGCATGCTCCCTTAGCGTGCAGAGCCCTGTGGCTTGTGTTATGCTGTTTTATTCTAACATTACTGTGTGCAATAGCTCATACACATTAAAGAAGAAAGCTTGGATGCCAGAAAAGAAAGAGAATGCTCTGGTATGGACTTGTTTTCAAACTGGTAGTGAATAACCATAACTCTCAGGAGAGTGGTCTACTGACTGTTCTTCCAGAAGTGGTTTTACAAGATAGTGATCTGTAGTAGGAATTCTAGTAGTAAATAAATGTATGAGAACTTGTAGGCTTCTGGTTACTTCAGAGTTAAATTTGAGAAGGGAGTTCTTATAAACACCTTCCAATTAATAAGTGTTAAACTGCTTATTGTAGCTTCTCACTGTACAATGTTCCAAGTCCATCTGGACAAAATCAGTCTGGGTTTACCCCCTTCCTCTATTACAGAGAACAATTGTGGGAGGAAGCGCAGCCTCTCTGAAACTTCTAATCCTCAATCCTTCCATTACTGCATTACTGATAAAGTAAGCCATGCCACTTGTAAGGTACTGATAGTGGCAATTTTCCTTCTCCAGCTGGTAGCAACATTTAACTCAGACATTGCCTGCATTAAAAAAAGGTTGCACTAATTTAATTTAAACCATTGCACTTATTTAAGTACAAAAGGCTGCATGGCCTCTTTTGCTTCTGGTTTGTACATGTTATTTTTGCTAGGCTTAAACTGAACTAAAATAGCTACCTGTATGACTATTGAAACTTGTGTATTATTTAGGCATGCTTCTAAGCTAAACATCTTTGTCCTCAAGGCACCAAAGCAACATGTCACCCCTCACACAGACCTGCAGAAAAGCCAAAGCTTAGCTCTTAAAAGCCATAATCTGCTTTCCTCGTGTTTAGCAAAAGCTAAACAGCATGAGCACACAGGGAGAATTGCTGCATTCTCTCCTAGAGATCAGCCAGAGAATGGGTTTTCAAACAAGCAATGTATTTAATGTGTTTTCATAAAAATGGTACTAGCTGCTTGAAAAACCCTTATACCACACAATTCTGTTATGAACACAGGACAAAGTTGCATACAGCAGATGCACACACAAACTATGCCTGCTCAAATGAATTTTCTCTCTCTCTCCCCAGTGGCAAGCAAGGTTTTGCAAAGTTTATCTTGGGATGACAAACTCTACCTAGAGCAACTTGAGAAGGAAACATGATTAAAGTCCAGAAATCTCCCCCTTTTTCTGTTTTGGAAGGAGAAATAAAATACCAGCAAGTATAAAATACCAGCAAGTCATATGGCAGGCCCTTGGCAATAGTTAAAAGACACAACTCACTCATGCTGCCTTGCTCATAGCACAGTAACTTCCCCGTGTGGCCATGCCAGCCATTACTTGACTAGCATGACAGGCACTTGGGGCTAAACCAGTAAAACCAGGTACCCATTTGCCACTTTTAGGTGCCTGAGTGACATTTACTTGCTACCAACTTCCTAAAATCCCCTTTGAGCTGCTGGCTGGCATTGCTTTGGCCTATGTTTTTGTGTCTTAATACCTCTGAATTGTTCAGTAACCCAAGATCTACTTAAGATTCTCCGGGTATTTCCCTGTATTTTTTTAACCTGCAGGCCTAAACACAGAAAACACTTGCAAACATATTTATAGGACCAAGTTTCACGTAAAAGAGAACAGTAGTTTATTTCTCCTTCTCTATCCAATAGCCTGAGTGGTTAAAACACTTGGCATTTTTTAATTTTTATTATTTTCTTTTTCCAAATTTCCTACACTATGGAGCAAGGACTAAACCTTTTTGCTCTTGACTATAGGAACTACTCTAACTATTTTGTGACATATACTATGGTCTCCACCAAGTGAAGAAAAATGGTTTCTGGAACAGCACAAGCATCACCACTAAGGTAAATAATCAAAATGGTTGTTCGTAAAATTACATGTATCAAGATAGTGCCCTCTGATTGATACACCTTTTGACTTCCTTGCCAGCTTCAACATGTACTCCAGACCCATTGAAATAAAAGTTCGGAAGAGAGAGAGAGATGGCACAATTCATATGCAAAATAATTCTGTAAAATACTGCCAAAAATAATGGCAGATGATTCAACTCGTGATCTCATCTCATCTTTCCTCCAAGATCTTTGCCTTTCAAAGTTACAAAAAGGCCTCTAATCTCAGTGTCAGACTACAGAGCATGGTCTGAATCAAATAAAAACCACATGAAATTCTAATAGATGGACAAAATCTTGTTCATAACGTAACTAATCCCTCCAACTGTGCCTTGTGCATATTGCTGTGGTCAGAGCCGGCATCACAGAATCACAGCATACACACACGTGCCAGAAATGTCCCACTATGCATTCTGCCTCTACTTTTCTTATTTCTGACTAGACTTGCATGCTATCTTTTGGGCTTTCCTCCAATGTCATAAATTGTCACCAGTTTATGAATGGATGAAAAACAATTGTAACATTTCTTTGCTCCATTTCCACAAGGTTTAACCTGTCACAGAGCACCAACGTAATATTGGAATGTTAGTAAGACGATGTTGCACAATGGGGAGGATTCTGCCTAACACAAACATTTGCAAGGGGTAAAATTCAGAGTAGTTATAACTTATTCTAGAAGGCAACTACATTCTCACTTAAAAAACAGTGCTAACATGACACATATTGTGGGTTGTTTCTTGGTTTTTTTTCCCCAATCACTACCTGTTGTATAATTTGTCACAGCTCAGAATTGGACAGTTTTACTAGTGAACATGTACATTTGTATCCCTTCATCTGCTGCTTGCAATGACAAAAGGAAAATATCAACCCATGAATGAACATATAAACAAAAGCATTTCCCCCCTTAAGAACTTGCTACATATGTTACAAAATGTAAATACCTTTAGGCAACAGCAACCAACATGTTACCTCTATATAACAAGCTCCTTATATGCTGAACACATCGATGTGAAATCGCTTGCTAATCAAAATAGTATGCAATATCAAAGGCCAAGAGAATGCCAAAAAGATAAGGGATAGAATATTGTTCCCACTACTTTGAAGACAGAATTCTGGTTTACAGACTTCAGTGGGATACCACTTCACCAGAAAATGTTTCAACTTTCACCCAATTCTCATGGGCTTCAGCTTTAGACAAAACATTAATGTTACTCTGGTTACTTTCTTATGTTACAGTCTATCTAAACCTGTTCTAGCTTAGGAAACGCCTAATCATTGCTTTCTACCCACTGATGAACTTAATTGAACCTAATGACCTGCAAGTGCACACTAGCAAAGGTGAGGTGAGAAGAAATGGGGAAATGTTAAGTAGTCCACTTTATCTCCATTTTAATTAATGTTTTATCTAGAAAAATTTCAGTCACTCTGGCAGAAGTAAGTAGGAGTATTTGATACCCATCATAACATAAACTCAGAAATAGTGCAGGAACCAGAAGCAAGAGCTCCTCCCTCCCAGGTGGGTGTCCAAGGCTTTCAATTAGTACATCATTCCTTTGTTCTGTCTTAGCCCAGAGACTCTTGATTTGTTTTATATAAACAGAACAGGAACAAGAGAAAGTAAAAGCCTTCCTCCAGCTTCAGGCAACGTAACACAAGCTAACTACTGTCATGAGCATGAAATGCTCTGTGTGATAATCCACCCTGAAAAGCAACTAAATTAGCCAATGCTAAAGCATCTTGGGTATCTCTACATCACATTTACTGTACAGGTGCCTAACTCAAGGACATGGATTATGCTCTGGCCACCATGAACAAAACAATTAGACACAGTAACGCTCAAATTCACACCACCTACATAACTTTGTGGATTTGGCTTTGTGACCTTGACCCTTTTTTCCTCTTGTCAGCTGAGATTTTTTTCATCTGCTGAAATGTTTACATTAGGTGCTTATGTTGTTCTATTCAAAGATGCTAAATATTGATGCTTGACCACAGCAGAAAAAATAAACTCTGACAAGCACTGAAAAAAAGATCTGCTACACAAAGGAAAATGACACTGAAGCCTCAAAGTGCTGAAGAACCTGCATTCTATGAGGTAAAATATGAAACAAGTGATAATGCAAACCACACACACACAACCCTAAAAAGGAAAAAAAAAGCAAATCCAGAGCTAGAATATTCTAGCACTTTTCTGTCAAGAGAGTTTAAAGGCAGAGAATTACCATTACTTTATGGCCATGTAATGAAAGCACTACCCCCCCCCAGCACATAGGATATAAACATGACAAACTGTAATGGCCTCTCCCCAATTATAACAAAGTAGAATTCCACAGCTGTGATTCTGGGACATATTTTCCCAATGATCAGTCAGCAATTTGGTAATGTTTTGTTCTGGAAAAATCCTTAAGGTACCAGGAAATTTCAGTGCTAAAATTCTTTCAGTAATACTACTACAATCACTGCCCTGAAAAATAATTTAATATAGACTATATAGCCAGAAGGCCAAAAAAACCCCCATGGTCACGAGGAGGTATGACTTACTGAGTCTGCAAATCTTTACATCATTATATAACTCAGTAACTCTTGTATCTAACTCACTGCTGCATAATGGCTGTTGATAGCTAATCCTCAGTGAAGCTAGGTGTCATATGAAACAAAGAAAAAGAAAAAACAAATGCTAAGATATGTGGAATCCTCTGCATTTGTCAGACTATTCACACAGAATATATAAAAAAACCTAAATCTTAAATTCACATCCATCCTATGAGTCTGGACTCCACTATACAGACTGTATGGAGTGTAGAATAAGTATATAAAGTAAGAGGAAAAGCAGCAAAGTGTGCGGGAGGATGAGCCGCTCATGCAGTTTAGCCTTTTGTTAACAGTATCTGAGACATAAAAAGGGACTGTTCATAGAAAATGTAGTTCAGTATGCCTTTAACAGAGCAACCGTGGCCCTGAACAAAAGATGCCTGCCACTGCTCTAAAGTAGGACAACAATTTCTGTTTGGAAAAGGATTTTAAGGAACACCATTTGTGTCTTGTTCTTGATTTCTTATTTCTGAATGACATATGAGGCCAGATGGGTGACAATGGCCTCTCCACTGAGGAATGATGCCAGAAATAGGACAACACTACATGAGATTCTCCTTTTGCTCTTTTAGATACTATTCAAACTCATGCTCTCCTAACCTAATTTGAGTAGAATTTAGAACTATATTTATAGCAGCTTTTTCACTCTGGAAACTGCCTTCACTTGCAGAAATTATTTTCTCTAGTAATTAAGTTGTATATTATAAGCTGCAGTATTGCCTCTGAGCAAAACAGTTTGGGCTAAGCCTGCCTGCTTTTGATCCCAATTTCCTAATTATTATGGATCAACCTCTTCACTTGTGTTTCTGTCAAGTGTGAAGAGTTCATGGTGATTGGTTGTGTCAGTTCTTTTCACAGGGAAATTAAGCTGCATTCAAAATGCTGCAGGAGCTAATGCAGAGTCAGCAAGTGGCAGTGCCTTTCTATCAGAGAGTCCTCTTAAATCATGCTCTGAAGGAGGGATGTAACAGAAATAGCATTAGCCAGAAGTGAACACTTCATATCAAATACTCAGACTGAATCTTTGCCCAATTCCTGAGCTAATTCCAAATTCACTGTCAGATTAGAAATTTGGGGGGGGGGTGTTGTCCTCTGTTTTGTGATCCTTGCGGAAATAGGACTGTGAGAACAACCCGTTGGCCCCAGGAAAGGGAGTCAGTGTGCTGTAGAGTCACTTAGCTGCAATATGCAAGTTCTGAAAACTTTGCCCTCTCAGCTTCCTAAAGCTCAGGCTGTACAGCTGAGCCAGAGCCCATGTGACTGTAAGTCTGCCCAGCTCCTGCTAAAATGAGTTCTCCCTGGCTATCTCCAGCACACATACTGTTCCCACAGACTGAGCCTGTCATCACCAGCTGTACCACCTGCTTGGACTCCTGGGGCCCTTCTGCAACTCCTCCTATTACCAAGTAATTTACTTGTTATAACCTCATCCTGGCAGTGGGACAAGGCAATCAGTGAAGATGCTGCTTCTCTCTGGATCTGAAGAACATGATATCCCTTCTAAGGCATCAGAAGGTGACTGATATCACCTCTCTGTCAGTTCCACTTCTCTCCATGAGCACAGTCCCAGCCATGCTCTAGACTCTTACACACACCTCTCCTCAGATCATCTTCACTCTTAAGTATGAACAGAAGCTCTAACTGCAGGACTGCACACCTGAGGAAAGGAGAGAGCAATGCCAGGCTGTGCTGTCTGATGCAATCCACAGAGCTATATGCTCCCATTTATTCTATAGAAGCCATGAAAATCTGTCATAAACTGCACCCAACTTCTTGCTGCTTTTCTTTGGAGATAGTTGGGCTGCACCTGCGAACAGCTGTGGATTTTCTGACAGAGAAGACACTAGCTACAGCTGACAGAACTCCCCAACTACTTGTGGCTTTTCCCACTGCCTGGAGAAAAAGCTGAAGATGTGAGTGTCAGCTAGGAGGTACTGGGGAGGGTGGTGCCCAAAGCTACAAGGAGCTCATCTAGCCAGACAACCTCTGATGTGAAGTTGCCTCCTGTACTTACAGACAAATGAAAGGCCCAAGCAGTACTGCAGGAGCTTAGGAGCTGCCTGTACCGATCAGCCAATGATCCTTGTAATTCCACATCCCATCTCAGAGAGTTACCAGTCTCAAATGCTTAAGCAGGAGGCAAAAGAAATCTTATTTTGGCAACTGTAGAACAACTTGCCCCACAGGAGAATTATTCTGGAATATGTCATAAATGCCAGGAGATGAGAAAATGTTTGATGAGTGTGTACAGCAGTGGCATGTATGGTCCATGGTGTGGAAAACCCAGCACTGAACAAGACTCTTGTAAAAAAGGGCTCATGTCCCAAAACCTCAATGGTATAGGCAATGCCAGTTTTGAAAACAGGAAAGAGTTAAATACATATTTAATGAAATAGCAAGTAAGTTTACCTGATTAGCCTGGCTGGTAAACAGCAAAAGTGCAGCCTCCCAGGAAAAGCAAGTCTATTGTTGCTTTTGCCATTCTCCCATTTTGACCTGGGCCAGGCTGGACAGTCCACTCTTAAAGGGAAGGATGTGGTAAAAAGGAAGGGAAAAGCCTGCAATGCAAGGCAGTACTCTCTTCCTATTATAGGTTGATTATTCCACACGCAGGGTCATCATGGCAGGTGGCCTGGAGACATTTCCTAGTGCAAGTGAGTACAAAAAAAAGATCTGACACATCACTGTCCAGAGGAAAGAAGAAACTCCCTCATTCATCTAGGTTAGGGTGCAGTGAAGTGAAAGATCCTTTTTTTTTTTTTTTTATATCAGGACAAGGAATAGCACCATAGATTTAAATACATTTCCCTTATGTACAAATGTCCCAAACAGTCCTTCCTCTCCCCGAAGAGTTAAAACTGCTATATCTTCTCCTTTACAGCCCTGAACAATATTTATCTCATGTATAGCATGGAGCTGATGTAACTTCCTATTCTAGTTCAACTAGTTCAAAGGAGCTTACATATTTCTTTCCCAATCCCAGTACAAAAGCAATTCCATATCTAACATGTCTCTTGGTTCTTATTCTGTACTGCCCTATTTAGGCTCTGTAAACTTCTGAACTTTGTGGAATAAGCGCCCAACTTTATAAAAGCTCGTGTAAATTTTTTGCAACCTAGCTAATGAGTATCAGCTTTAGCAATACATATTGCTTAGCCTCTCAAAGTTAACCATAGGGTGTTTATTCCCATCAAGTTAGCTGTCCAATGCATAAATGATAAATCCTCACAGCAGATTTGCTGTCTGTGCTGACAGAGCAAAGCAGGCTACCACTTTTCTACCACAAGAGAGTAAAGCAGAAATGCTGTTAAATTTGGAGGAAGATTCCTGTGAGCCAAGATCTGAACAGCTATAGGAGCCAGAAATTTTCCGGTCAGCAATGCACTTTTAAACACAAGCCTGATTGACTGGAATTACTTATGTGCTTAAAACTACATACACACTGAATTAATTGGCCAGATCAGGGCCAATGGCTATATCTAACACGGTGAGCCAAAATATTCCCTACCCCAGTACGTACCAATGTTTCTGCTGTTGAACCTGCACAAAGACCTGTACCATTAATATGTAACAAGCCCTTGACTGAAAGGCTATGAAGGACCTAGTGCTAAACATCAAATTAGACTTTTGTCAGCCTGGACATAGATCATATAGGTGTATTTGCAGCACATCAAAGCCAGATGTAACCTATAAAAAAAAAGGAGCTGGCCAGCAATCCTTTCAGATTTTCTGGACAGCTGTATCCATGCTTTCAAAACATACTCTGATGACACCCAAGAGAAGCAGATTGCAACTCTAACTCCTGAATGAGGACATGAATCTCAGACTGAAGGGAATTCCTCTGGTTTGTTATCTGTTGAGCCTTTCATCTGCATTTGCTCCTGGCTGATGTAGTGACACCTCAAAAAATTATTTCTAAGAACACTGTATGCATAACTTAGAGTGCCTGCCACATAATTCAGGGCTGAGCACCACGGCACAGGGAAATAGCCCTTCATTTGCATTTGTGGCCCTTACAAGAGAGTCTCGTTAATTCAGCAGTTAATTTCAGAGAAAAATCTAATATCTCCCCATTTTCAAATCAGGTAGGTAAGTGAAAATTCAGGGTTGACAGATCAAGCAGACAGACTGCAGGCAGAGAGACTGCACATAGAGTCAGGATGTTCTCTGGCATGATCCTATTTATGAACAGCGAACATGAATTCCTCCTTCTGTCAGTAGAGGAGAAATAAGTGAAACACAGAGACAGTGTCTGAGGTCACAGCTGGGAATGACTTTGAAGGTGAAATTGTTGGTGTGGAAAACCTTTAGTACTGCCTTAATCATATTTCACTGCAGGGCCAAACTGAAAAAATAAAAAAGGATGTAATTAAAAATTAAAGTCCAAAACTGTTCCTGAAAACTCCTACTCAGCTGCTGCATAACCTTGAAGCTGTATGAACTCTCTGGCTGACTAAGTTGCCTAAAGCTGCCTCTGCAGAGACCCAGAATTGCCCATCCTGGCAAAGCAGACTAGGTCAGTATATAGTACCTGTCTGAACAGTACCAAAATCCAAAGAGCAAGTGCTTTTGAAGACCTCCATTGCACACTTACATTGCACACCACCAAGCCAGAAGCTGCACCCTCCACTTTTTCTCACAATTCATAAGAAGAGCTTCAGTTATATTGACATGTTTAGGAAAAAAGAAAAACAAAAGAAAATAGATGACTGCAGGGACACACAGTGTGAATTCCAAGTGACATTCCCAGATGCTAAAGAAGGGCAAGATCTCAGATGTGCTGCTGTCCACACCGCTTCCTGTTAGCTAGCTCTAGTGAAGTTGCATTGCCAAGTACGAAAGCATCTAACTGCCCTTGACACTGTGCAGGTTCAGGATTCTCCTACTATCTATCACGTATCTAACAGCTTATACAGATGTACCTAACTTACTGGATTTATGAATTATTATCTCCATCTATATACACTGTAGGCAAGTGAACAACGAGCCTGCCTTGAGGATCAGGAGCTCTAAAGACCTAGTACTATTTCTCAAATAATTACAACTACTAGGAATGTATTTAGTGAATTAGAAGGTGAATTAGAACAGTACACCATGATGATACCAACAGACTATCTTAATCTGCACCACTCCCATGATGGAAATATTTTCTCTGATTACAGAGGACGTATTGGTAGCCACAAATCTGAGTGGAAACACACAAACCACAACTTTTGTGTTGCATCCGTGGAATAATTAGTCATACTACCTGTGTTAAATGCTCCTTGTACACCAGTAGTAGGGTGGAACAAACTGTATATACTCTACCTGTACTTAAATGTGCCCTTCTATGATTACGTCAGTCACTCTGTTAATCAAAATAATTTTGGTGGGACTTCCTTTAGCTTTTAAAACAAAGAAATTAAAGGCCAGAGTAATTTCAACAGTGACTATCTTTGCAGGTGCTCCTCATCACAGCCTGGCACCAAATCAGTGAAAAGGAATTTCTGAGTGCACTTACTTTCCACACCCGTGAGATCAGGGCTGACTTAATCAGTACATGTTCATATGCTGTGTCTTCTGCTGCTGATCATGCTTAAGAGGTTTCCACTCCCTGGATACTTAACCCTACATCTCTGCCAGAGTTCCGCCCATCTCAGCTCTTCATCTAATTACTGCAGAATGCAGTCTGACTCTATAAAAAAAGTCAAGTTAAAAAAAAAAAAATTGAAAAAGTAGATCAACTGGCAGAACTGAGATGACAGGAACTTCTGGAGAGAAAAAGGTTATAAAATGTAGTCAGACCAGGCATCTCTTAAACAACTTAATTTGCCCCTCTCACTATGCCCTGAGACCAACTGCTCTTTGCAGGAACAGCAGCCTTTTTGCGGCAGGCTTTGTACATTGCTTTGCTCTTTATGCTGAGCGGGACTCTCAGGTGCTATTGTGATAAAAAAAAATAAAAAACAAAATAAAGGATGTAATGGAAGATTTATGTAGTTCTTCAAAGTAAAGCCTATTTTGATTTATTTGTTTGTTTGTTTTAAAGCCTAAATATTAGCACATTGTCAAGCTCCTTTCCCTCGAGGCACTTGATGGTTAAATTTTACAAGTAATCATGAGCATCTGCTTAGAGTAGGAAGTTATTTAATTTTTACTAAACCTCTCCTGGGCTTTGGGTGCTATTGAGGCATACAGGTATCAATAAAGCTAATTTGATTTTCAGCCGCATGCAATCTAACCACTCACAATCCACCTCCTTCAGAGTCTGCCACAACTGTGCAAGTATTTTGAACATTTATGATGTTTGCAAAAATTCCCAGTCTCCTCCTTTCCAAGACAATATTAATCAGCAGATAGGCAAGAGCAGTAAAAATTCCTCTTCCTCAGGCCAGGCTATGGCTTCCCATTCAAAGCCAGTGTTGCTAATTGTCTTTGAAGGTATTTATGTTTCATTTGTGTCTAAAGGCCTCAAAGTAAAGCAGAGCTTTGTTGGGCTTGGCATTGCATAAAGCAGAGACGGATTCTGTCCTGAAGTGCTTTCAGTCCAGGCGAAACAAACAGAGCACATAAAAGGAACAGAAGGACCAAAAATAACTGACTTGTCTGAGATCATACAGCAAGTCAGGAATGTGCTGGTCTCACTTGTAATAATCAATAAACTTAGCCCTTTTTTCAAAAGAAAAAACTAATCAGTGTGATGATCTGTTTCTGCCTCTGTCTCCACTGTAGAAAACATTTATTGGTGCCTATTAATTTTGACACTTGACAAATACAAGGATTTAAGAAGCTTTAATTGCTCATTCTTTCCCACTGTAAAGAACCAAGGTTGAAAGTCTGATCCCTGTTTGGAGGGACTGGGTTAGGTAGAGAGGTTATGCTTGTTTCACTTTTAGCTGGCTCTCTACCCCAAGCACTAGATTTTATTAGGTTAATGCTTCAGAGACATGGCTATGATGTCCAATAAAGACTATGGCAGCATTCAAACAAACCTTGTACTCAGAAGAGCACAATACAAGAGGCTTCTTCTCAGAAATATCCCATTACATACACACTCATTTTCAGCTGAGACTGAATTAGTCAAAACCTATTCAATGTACTTATGTTAACACTACAAACCCCTCTGGACTGCAAATCAGATTGGCAGAAGCAGGAAGAAAAGACTCGCTCAGACATTAGGAACAATCCAGGCATCCAAGCTCACAACAGTTATGACTCAATCTGGCTTGATTTCTGGTAGGCAGATTAAAATGCATTGTTTGTACCAAATAAAGCATGAATAATAGTATCGCCTTTGTCTGCCTCTTGCACTGCACGGCTGTTAGAGCCGTAGGAGGCAATCCCCCCTACTGGTGATACTCATAAAGAGACTTTACCTTCAGCTTCCTGCTCAGAAGAGATTTTATGGTGGGGCAAGGCTGGGTTCAGTGATGCAGAAGACTGTTTTAGTAGCTCTCAGCTTCTCTTTATCTCACCAAGTCCTAGGGTCAGTATGGTGAGGTTGTTCCTACTCTTCAAGTTGCTCTGATCCAACCACTCTATCTAAGAAATGATAACAAAGCGGTGTTCTTATTAGCACGTTTGATGAATTGCATTCTAAAGGACGCAACTCTGACCCCTGCATTAACTTTTTTGTTTTGCTTTATTCTTAGAAGAAGAGTTAACAAGGCCGATTTCCTCACGGCAGGCCAAATCAGTATAAGAGTGTGTTATCATTTTGGCTTCCGGGCAGAATGCTGTCATCTTTCTGAAACAACAGGGATATTCTTAATTTACACTGAAACGAAGCTTAATAGAAATTTGTGTGATGTAATGTAATTTGGGGGAAATAATCTCCCTTCTGTTTGTTTTGGTTCTGTATCCACTACAGTCAAAAGATGATTTTTCAAGTAACTGTGGGTTGTAGTAGCAGTTACATTACCATGACTTTTTGCATTTTACCCAAACGAAGTTTTGCTTAACATGCATAAACAGAACAGTCCGTGATGCAGAGACACAACTACAGTCTCTCGCATACAGAAGCACATAGTATATCAGACTAGAGAGAGCAGCCTGATATCCTTACACACTCACTCTCACTCTCTCAGCTCCTTATGATACTTCAATTTGCTTTGCATTGTGGCAGAGTTTCAGGGTAGAAAGGAATCCCACACAGATCCACTCATAGCCTAGTGGGTTGCATGTCTTTACACCAACATCGCTGAACAAGCATTCTAGTCAGTAAAAAGAAAAATAGAAGGGCCGGAGTGCCATTTCCCCCTGGTGCTCTACCTGTTCTCTAAAAGAAAAGGACAGCTGGTGTTATCAGGTATTCGTGCCCTGTTATGCAACCAGGAAGAGGAGCACTTATTTCTGAATCCAGCTTTGATTTAGGCGAGACAAAAATACCAAACTGCTCAGAAAGGAAAAGTTACAGGCATATGAGAAAGCAGAATTTAGATGCCTAGAAACCCCAAAGTTGGTGACCTCTGCCAGCATTTCCTAGCTGAAGTTAGCTCACAGGTTTGGACCTTTGCCCTCTGCTCTAGCTAAAGGGCAAGATACAGGCTTGTAAGAGGTGAATGTTGCTGTTCCTGACTATCTGGTCTCACTATCACACTTTGTCTAGCTGTATCTTGAATTAGAACTGAGTAACTTGGTTACCTACTTTAACTCCCAACAAACTCCCCGAAGTCCCACTGCTAAGTTTTTTACTATTATTCTTTTCATTTCAGTGAGCTGTAGACTACACATACCAAGGTGCTACCACATCATGGGGTGTGTAAAACCACCTGCATATTTGTTCCTGGGACCAAACTAGCTAACTGAACTGTTGCTGTACTCACCATTGTAGAGACCTGCTTTTCCCAAGCCTTGGATCCCTCTCCCCTCCATTCCCCCTCAATACAGGAAGCTGACAATTGTACCATCTATCACTGCATAAAATTACATCGCCTCACCACACCTCTTCCTGGGACATAAAGTCTTAGACTTTCTAGCTTCCAAAGTTTTATTTTAACAGGATCCACCTACTTCATTTTTTTTTCCTACTTAGGTTTCAGAAACTCAGGCGGCAAGAATACATCACTTAGGCAATGCAGAGCGTCTCCAGCAGTAACGCAGCACAAATGGACTACTTTGGAAAACATAATTACTGGGTTGGAGTTTTCAATACATCTCTGAAAACATAATCTCTTATAATTTGAGTCCTGACTATGCTACCACCCACTAACACATAGAAAGTGTCACCAAAGTGGAACTACTCTGTAGTCTCACCATGATTAACACCTGCCACAGGAGATGTGAATTCTGTAGCAGCTGTGAGCTACCATTAGAGCAAGGTCAAGTTTTTCTGTGATTTTGCATTTTTTTCTTCCAGAGATGAGGAAAAATAAAAAGCCATAAGACACATGGGAGGTGACATTTTTTTCCCCACTTTTCTTTCTTTTTTCCCATTTCTCAAACAAAAGAGTCTGGGATTTTTTTTTTCTTTCAGGATTTGCTTTTGAAACTTCAAATGCTGATAGAGAAATTTGTTGCAATAATTTTTGGAGCAACCTCCCTTCCTGTACTTCATGTAGTCTATCAGATTTATACTACCTTAACTACAAACTCTACATCCTGCATCACTGGGTACTTTCTAAAATATAATTCACAGTTCATGAAACATTTGCTGTAGGTCTGCAGAGTACTAGCTGATTACATGATCCCAACGCCTTTCTGCAACTCAGTAACTAACCTAGATAAATATATGAAAATACCTTCTTTCTTGATATCACGTTCCAAACAGGCAATGGCAATTCCACAAGAATTGTTATCAGTCACCCATGGGAAGCAATGAGGTAGGACTCAGCATTGCCAACTCCTAAATATTTCGGGGAAAGTTTCTTGCCCCCCTCCCTCCCCAGTAAAGCTCTCTGCTAGAATTAACACGTTTACACAAGATCCTTGAATTTCCAACTATAAATCTGGTCCTTATATGGCCAGATGAAAGTTTGAAAACATAACGCCTGACATTTTGGTGATTTTGTTAACTGCTTTAGTTTAAAACTAATGTCTGATTCTGGTGGAGGTATGTGGAAATAGCAAAACTTTGTGTCCATGTTGTAAGAAAATCTTGTATTCACACTGCAAAACATTATTCTAGTGGGTATCTCAAGGCATTGAGTTCTTCTACTCATAGACAGATCTTGCTGCCTTTCAGCTGCTTTGAATTTCTGTAAGTGCTGATATACAAAAAGTCATGATATATAAAGCATGCATCTGAAATCTTTCAGTATGCAAGAGATCTACTTCAGTTATTGTGTCCTCAGCTTCAAATACTCCTAATTAGCAGCTGTCTCCAATCTTTTAATGAGTCTGTAACACCATTTAGTTCTGAAGCCACATGCTGTTCAGATTGCCCTTCTGATTTTAATGCGAGTTAAATTGGGGTTTAACTTTTACTCATCTCCCAAGTTTCTCTGCTGTGAATAATCCTCACAGCTCAGCAATTTGGCTGGTATTTGTTACCTGTGCCATGCTGCTAAATTCCTACTACCTGTCCTAACAAGCTCTCTGGGCCAGCTGACAACTGTCTAAAAACAAAATGAAAGGGAAAACAGCAACAAACTCTCCTAAGCTTAATTGGGTGGGGTGAAAAACAGGTTACCTCATCAGCCTTTGTAATTTTCAGGGATTAATTAAAGGATAATGTTTGCTGCACAGCAGTTTATGAGGCAATATATAGCTTTTGTAGCTGATTAAATGCCAAAGCAAAGCCGATAAAGGCATCTTTATAATAACTGCAAAAGCCATTTAGTGCCTTGAATACATCTCTGCCACGGATGCAAGTCTTACTATATGACAGATCAGCAGCAGACTAACAAAACAGAGAGGAAGCCTCCTTGCCTCTAGAGATCTCGAATAGATAAATAGATACATTTATAAGGCATACAACTCAGCCCCAAATCCAGGTTGATCCTCACTTGTCACTAAACAGACAAAATGCAGATGAAGGTGGTGCTTTTGCTGCTCTGCGAACACTTAAACAGCACACAATCCACCTCCTTGAGCCAAACACCATCATTTTACCCGCAGGGCTGCACCCCCCCCCCCCCCCAAAACCCACTAGAGCACCTGGTGCTGCCCGGCTTTTCTAGCAGCAGCCGAGCAATATTGCTGTCGCTAGGGGAGAGGACTGCAGCCCAGCCCGCCTAGCCCTTGATTCTGAGGTGGGGGGTTTTTTGAAGGGGTGCCCAACGGCAAACCCGGGCGTGGGCTGCAGCGGGGGGTGCGCTTCGAGGCCGGCTCGCACCGAGCAGCGGTGGCGGCCGCCGGTGCCTCAGCGGGCGGTGAGGGGAACCTGCGCCGTCCCTAAGAAACGTCACATTACCCGGGCGGGCAGGCAGCCGAGCCGCCGCCGGAGGGAAGGGCCGCCGGCTTCTGGAAAGCTCGACGGGCAGGGCGGGGCGGGGCGGGCTCCGCGTGCGGCCCAACGGAAACTAACGGCTGTGCGGCCCCTCCTGTGAGAGCTCCGGGGCGCCCTGGGGGAGAGGGCGTGTAAACGCTGAGGGACGAGGACGAGAGTCGTGATTTTGACACCTTTTCTTATTTTTCTTTTGTTTTGAGTGTGAGGGATAGTGAAGGTATGAAGGCAGCCCTGGCTGCTGCATCCTCGTAGCCAGTGTTGGGCCTTGGAGTCTGTGTGTGAGGGTCGTCATTTCTCTAGGTTTCTGTGCAGATGCAAGAAGCTGTGGGGTCTTTGCAGCCACCTGCCACTTAAGCTTATTTGGACTTTCCGGCTGGCTGGTCTGTTTTCTCCTCTGGTGGTGGCACACCAGGTTCCTGTGTTGGTGGTTGGAGCTACTTTTCCTGCTCGAGAGGGAAGAGGACAAAACGGTACACTAGGCTCCCAGGGGTAAATCTCTTCCACAGGGGTACTGTGGTGGCTTCAGGAGCTGTGACCACATCTCTATTGGAGGCAAAAATACTGCACAGCGGGAACTTTGGAGAAATAAACCAAACTGAGCCAGGGAAAATGGGCTGATGGCAAGTGCATCTCATGTTCCTTCCTCCTCCTTCACTTTCCCAGACCCCATGCAGCCCACATAAACTGTCATGGTATTTTTTTTTTTTTCTCATTCTTCTTGCTTTGTTTGCTGCCTTACTCTTCAGCTGATAAATAATAGGCACAGCCAAAGAGCGATGTAACTGCGAGAACACACAGTTCTGCATTTTATAAACAATAATTAACTACTGCTGGCTGCACTGGCTGTGAGAAGCCTGAAATGCTGATCACATCCTGCAGCTCTTACCAGGGCAGCAAAGAAAGCAGAAGTATCAACTTTGAATTCTGCCACATTGTTATTTCCAGCTTGCAAATGAACTGATAATTTAACTGATATGATGCCTTAGTGGGTGAACATTAAATTAATGGCAAAGACACACACTGGTGGGCCGGCATTGACTGTTGGTTTGGTTAGTGCGCATGATGCTTTTTCTCTGCAGTCTCTTGAAAATGAATTGTCCTAACTATGAGTATGGACAGTATTTTGACTTTATGCACAGATATGAACTTTGCTTATGTTTATATATGTATCCAGAGCTTCCAAATTAACAGGAAATAGCACCTCAGTGCTTTTAGTTTGGTTGACAAGATTGTTGTGTTCTATGAGTGATGATACTTGCAAGATAGAGACACCAAGGGTGAACAGTTGCGAGTATCCCAGAAGTGTTTCATGATTTGGACTGAGTGGAGATATGGGCAGCATGGAGAAATAGACCAAAATACAGTGCAGCATTTTCCTAAAGCCACACTTGTTTTGGTAGTACAGAGTCCAAAGTCAATTTTGCTCTTAAGTGAAGTAGCTCTGATTCAGAAGAGAGGCAGGAATCAGAGTGTGTTGTTTTCTGGGGGTTGATGTCTTTTTAATGTCTTCCTTCTCTGGCTATGGCAGTGGTCACGTACAATTCAGCTGACTCTTTCTCAAGCTTTGTTTACTAACTTGCAAAAGCAGTTAGACTTGAACATCTGCATTAGCTCTTCATTTCTACTTGAAGTCTTTATTTCTAGGATGCTAGGCTGTGATTGATAAATAAATTGCCGTAAGTGCAGCATGAGTCATGCGAAACAGGGTCAGAATACATAAACGTGTATCTGGAGAGAACAATATTTATTCAAAGAGAAATAACACAGAAACAGTAGCAAAAAGCGTACCACAGCTAACCCCTCAATTCACTTGCTGCCGGTATACTGATAAGTATTCCTGTTTTCTCGATGGATTATCTAAGCAGCCAGCCTGCATAAACTATGAAATGTAATTACTCTGACATATGGGAAATCTCTGGCAGGCACAGACTTGGCATGGACAGTGCAGCATCACCCTGCAAAGGCCCCTGGAACTGGAGCGTATTGGAGATGCGGCCAGCATGTTCCGATAGCTCAGCTATTTCTGAGCCTCTGACTGAACTGCAGATTAGTTCAATTTGCTGCGTTCCTGGAACAGCCCTTTGGCACGATGCAGCATTACTCTTCCTTTCTCCCCATTTCTGCGCTTCACCCTTCCCTACTTTTCCTGCAGTTTTTGTACCCGAGTCTGAATTTATGGGTTTGAAGTTGCTGCTCTCTGGATTGACTTCCTTCCCTTGTCTAAAAAGGGAAATTAAGCAGTATATGTTTTCCTTCAGTATGTGGAATTTTCCTCTTACAACTTAGTAAATCCTGACCTGAATTTTACTTCAAAAGAAAATACTGCAGGTCATCATCTGTAAGAGCATATGTTTGTTGATTACTTGCTAAATTAATGACAGACACCCAACACTGAGTTAGCTATCCACATCATAGAGCTAAGAAAATAGCACAAGTTTTGAGTGTGTGACTTTTTTAAGGTTTGGGGGAGGGAAAGGAAAAGATATCCTAACAAAGTTCCTCAATCCATGTCTGAGTTCCCTAGTGTTATCTGGTGTTAAGTGCTTTGTTTCTTCAGCTACTCCTTTCTTCCATTTAAGGTATTCAAGATTTGGCATAGTTTAGCGTTAGAGTTTGTATAGTCTTTCACGTATTTATATACTAAAATGGATTTAAGTGGCAACTTTTCGTTGATGTAAATTCAGTCTTAGCCCTGTTTGTGTAAGCAGCAGATCTGCTAATTTTTTCATAGAATCTTGGACTGTTCATCTGTGCAGAAGCCTCAAATTCTGAAAAACACCCTCCCATCCCATTCAGCTGTATGTTCCTCTAGTTTATTTTAATGACAGAGCAGTGGTGCACCAGTCTTGAGAATTATGGTAGTGTGTGAGGAATGACACATTCAAAGTGATGATGGTTGAGGGTGGCACCTCACTCAGCTGGCATGGCAATGTTAGCACTTGGAGAGGCAATTGGAGTCGCTGAACTCGATGGGCTCTAGTTGATAAGAGAAAAATCTATCAGAATCTATAGAAACTACAGTCCTTGCCATATTGCAGCTTAAATCTTTCTCCTGAAAGCTCCAACAGTAGTATCTGAAATGTATCTTTTTTTATAGTTGTCTTCCATTTTCTTGGAAGTGTAATTTTCAAACCTGAACTTGGTGGCTGGTATACTTGTTGGTTAATCAGAACATGAGCATCATTCCTGACTTTATGAAGGAGTGAGCAAGTAACCTCATTGTGTGATGGTAGGTATTCTTACATGGGCATAGTGAAAGCACCCTACCCTTATCTGTGATTACAACATCTGTGCCTGGAAAGTTCTAGGTAAAAGTTGAACTTCATGTGGCTCCCTTGTGCAAGTAGCTTATGACCACATGCAGTCCCTCCTTAACCTTCTTTTTTTAATAAGATCAGTATTTAATTTTCTTATTTTGCACAGTATGATCCTAAGCCTTTCCCACAGCTTTTACCAGAATTCAAACCTTCCTCTGAAGATGGCTGTTTTCCCCCCACTGACTGCTTCTGGTGCTAATGATTATAGTGCCTGAGTATCTCACTATCTCAGTTTTATAAGTCCCTTGTGAGATGAGGAGGTGATATTTCTCCTTAAGCCTTGGCCCTCCTCTGTAAATGTAGTAAAAAGACAAATCTATTAAACTTCAGTTCCTGACTTAAGGTACCAGAGACCGATCTTTATACTGACTACTCTGAGAATTCACAAATCACTGTTCCAAAAGACTTCAGCTTTTAAGTGATGGACCTCCTGGTCTTAATTCCTTCCAACCAGTGCCAATAGAGACCTTAATTTTACTGAAATAGCGTTTCATGAGATGTACTGCACTTTCTTGAAAACTCATTTAAATTGAAAAAGAAAGTACTAAATCTATTTAAAATATGTTTGCACAGCTCTACTGATAGGTGAAGCAGAAGATTTTTAAGTGTTTGAAATGTTGATGTTCATGTGTGCCGGTCTGTGCAGATGCAATGCTGGCTGGGTACAACTTAAATGGATGTGTAAAGTTGCAAGTTGGAATCCCTGTGTCTACAAGAAATTCATAAAAATGGCTTAACTTTAGCAAAGAACAACTACTGAGCGTTAACTCTGTTGTCTTCTTGCAGATCTATTGCAGTTTAGCATTAAACAAACAAGATCCCAATGGGCCTAGTACACTTACTGGGAAAGACAAAAATCAACCTTCTGAGCCAATAAAACAGAACTGGGTTTTTCAACAGAAATAAAAGCTAAATATGATATGTCTTAGGTCACCCAGTCTAGCTCTTGTCCATACAGGGTTGTTCCCTAGAATGGATAGCTCTTGTTCTTGGTTGTGGGGTTTGTTTGTTTGGGGCTTTTTGTTTGTTTGTTTTTAAATTAAAAAAAAAAAAAAAGACAAGGCACATTTTCTCTTTTACCTGAAAACAAGTGTTCCAAAGCACAGCATATCTCAGCAGCAAGAGCATTTTCTGGTCAGTAAGCAAGCCTTTTTAGGATGGGCTACATACCTAAGCCCATGTAACTTCATTTGTCTTGTTGAGGTTGTGTGTCTTGGTAATCTTTGTTCAGCTTCACCCATATTTAACTCTTCTTTAGTATTTCTGTAGGAAGTAAATTCATTTTTAAACCCTTTGTTGTGCATTCGTTGTGGAGGGAATACAAATAAAATGTGAAGACATGTCATTTCAAGGTTCCAGTAGTATACATTGCAAATAAATGCACAGTTGTGTGTAATAAAAAAACCCCAACAACTCAAAACAATTCTCCGCAGTAAGAGCTGGAAGCCTGTGCATTTGTGGAATTCATCATAGATCATCAGGTGCAAGTTTTTGGTATAAAACTTAATTTACAGAAGCATTTGCACTGTAGAAGCACCTTTTTCTCACCCTGAACAAGGGTAAATACAGTTCATAGTTTCCTCCTTGCACAGGACTACTGTGATTGAACAGTTATAAACATCCAAACTTCAGCAACTTAACGTAGCATTTAAACAATATTAAAATGCTGAGTAGAGTACTGAAACATTTTGCTTTCCTAAGCTGTTCCTAAGATTTTGATTGCTTTAGGCACATGTAGTTGTTAACTAAGGCACTAAGACGGTAACCAAGCTCTTATTAACTGCTAGATTTTGGACAATATAGTAATAAAGAAAAGGGAGAGTGCTACAGAGATGGAGATCCTTCCCTACTTCAAGAGGCTGGTGAGGAAGGTCATTAAAAAAACCCAACCTTGTTCAACATAGTATATTTAGCTGTTGACCAAGAAAAAAAGATACATAGGTGCTTGCCACAGACCTTCTGCTCTCCATGTTAAATTAGACGTACCTTACTTTGAGAAATAAAGAAAAGTAAGTTTTTGTTATTGTTTATTGCATAAGGTTTATGAATGGAGAGGACTGAAATCCTGCTCTAAATCTGTGGATTGCCATTTTGTTTTTTGAGATGTGCTCACTTTTTTAGTACTTGCCCTCCCCCAGTGCAACCATCATACCAGCAGAAAGCTCTGCTTGTGCATGTACGCAGCAGAAGGAAGAAATGCATCTCCCCCTTGTGTCACACCCAAGATCACTGTGAGTTATGTCAGTGTGAAGTTAGAGCTCCTGCTGCTGTATGGCCCTTGCAGGAGCACATCCCAATAGAGTGGCATCCCTGTACTGGAGAGGATAGTTTTGTCAGTCTCACACGCCAATCGGGACTTTCCTTTGTTGGGCAGAATCTCCCATTTCATTAGGGTTTGATTCTGGTTTTGGCTGCCAGAGTAGTAACTAAAGCTTGATTCCTGAACAGTGTTAGCCTTAAAGTGTAACTAACTGAACAGATACCGCCAAAGCTGCTGTTTGGAGTAGAATATTGAAGAACTAGTGAAGTCACTAGAAAATAAGCAGCCAACTACTACAGTTTCTGACACAAAATCAAAGGTCCTGTCTTTTACTAGGACACTGAAAGAATTCAGATGAATAATCATCTCTATAAGAATGCTTATACTCAGCTGCCCTTGAAGTAACTTGCTTAAATGTGATTTAAAATGTGAATTAACTTTTACTATAAAGCATCTCCCTGCTTGGCTTAAACTGCAGCTTCCAAGCTTTTGATTACAAAGCAACTTATCACCAGCCACAAGTCAGGTATTACAGAATCACAGAATCATTTAGGTTGGAAAATACCTTCAAGATCATTGAGTCCAACCATCAACCATGCCCACGAAACCATATCCTGAAGTACCTTATCTATACGCTTTTTGAATACCTCCAGGGATGGTGACTCAACCACATTCCTGGGCAGCCTGTTCCAATGCCTGACAACCCTTTCAGTAAAGAAATTTTTCCCAATATCCAACCTAAACCTCCCCTGCCGCAACTTGAGGCCATTTCCATCTCCAGCCACCTGACAGAAGAGACCAGCACCCACCTCACTACAACCCCCCTTCAGGTAGTTGTAGAGAGCAATAAGGCCTCCCTTCAGCCTCCTCTTCTCCAGACTAAAGAGCCCCAGCTCCCTCAGCTGCTCCTCATAAGACTTGTGCTCCAGGCCCCTCACCAGCTTTGTTGCCCTTCTCTGGACACGCTCCAGCACCTCAATGTCTTTCCTGCAGTGAGGGGAAGCTTGCCCTATGCCAAAGCTATTTAACACTGCATGCCTAGCTGTATTTAACACTGCATTATTTGCCATTTGTAAGTAAGTTAATAAAATCTTATATATATGAACATGTTTTCATCCTGGAAGTTTTCCATAGTTCCTAACATGGCTTAAATTGCCCTACTTCTGCTTGAATTAAGACTTACTTAGAAAAATGTGCTTGCTCATCACCTTAGTAACCTGCAGAACCATGGGATGGTAGTAAAGTGGGGGATACCGCTAATGGTAAGTGTAAGCATTTGTCTTTAAATCTGGCAGTTTTAAGGTAAAATATAAGCTTTCTACAGATAACAGGCATTTAGTACAAAGGACTAGTTCAAGTTTAGTCTTTTTTGTTAATTTGAGTTAAACTAAATTGTAGGTATGCATACCTTGGGTCTTTAGTGTAATTTTCATTTCAGCAGGCTTGAAATAAACCTCCAAAAGCATTAGGGAGCAGGATAAAAAACCCTGCCCACAATAGTCCTAACTACATTCACAGGAAGAAAGCAATTTCCTGCTTAAATGGATTCCAAAGATGATATGCATGGAGAAAGACAGACTTGTCAGATTGAAATCTGATTTTAACAAACATTTCAGAAGGCATGTTTATGCAGACTTGGTGCATGTTTGCAGAAGATAATTTTCCATTTAGTTTCAAGTAAATTTCAAGGAGTCTTAAAGGTTGGTTGAAAAGCACCATTATGTATACAGTTGGTTCCAGGCAGTTCTTCTAGCCTCGAATGTGGTCACCAGTAAGAGGGACTTAGTGTTCACAAATTAGCAAGCTTTGAATCTGGGACTAAATCATTAATTTGGAGGTCTGGCTTTGGTGACTATTGGTGTTCTTTTGATGCCATTAAATAATGGAAATAACTAGTAATTCAGTGCAAGTTACACACAATGCATCAAGCTTTGGGCATGCGTGGTTCTACTCATGGGTCATGGTTTTGGGGCCTGCAATGACTGAACTTGCAGTCAGTTCACAGTTTGGGCTATCTCTTCATTAGCAAGTAGTACAATGCAGTAAGGGCAGAGCTGTAGAGCAAAATGTTTGGTACTGAGAACCTGACATCCCTGCACTATCTTTGAAGTTTTTATTTGAGCTTAGAAATAAAAAAGCTTTTCTATTTCAGCCCAAACCCTGGTCTGATCCAGCTGAATACCCATTAAACAGGTCAAATGCAGCTAGAGGCATTCGAAGTGCATATTTCTTGCTTGAATTTTGCTCTAAGTGAATCCAGTTTGTGCACTGAGAACACTGCACTAACAAGCCAGATCATGGTAAATGGTCTGCCAGCTTGGAAGGCATAGAAAAGCTACTAGTTAAATATTAAGGTAACTAAAAATGTTTTTTATATACTTAGTGCAGTGTTCCTGCTGGTTTCCATTTTGAAAGTGTTAATTTGCAGAACACTTAAAACCAGGCAGTATGTATAATAATCTTGAAAATTATTCTAGGTTCTGCTCCCCCAACATTTTCCAGGTGCAGGAGTCTTTTTGATGTCATATCCAAGAGAGCCATCACTAAGAGTATTATGGTTGCATAGCAACCTCAGTGTGATGACTGGTTTAAAGCAGTCCTTTGCTGTGCATTTCTTTTCCAACACAAGCTAGTCTCCTACCACTGCAACTAATAAAACTCGAAGAAAAACATATTTAGTCATAAAACACTGCATAAGAGGTTTCTTTATTCAAACACCTTGTTATTTCTAGGCACTATCACCAGATTACTGCACCAAGTTAGCTTGAAGTACCCAGTATTCCAGCACTTTAATTTCTCTGCAGGCAGAACACCAAGCCCCATCTTGTCTGTCCCCCTGCTTGGATTATGAGTTGAAAGCACAACAGAAAAATTCTATGTATGAAGGTAGAACTTAAGTAATATAACACTAGTAATCCAACTGTAACTTCCAAAAGCATTAGTTTTTTTTACCTAGTCAGCTACAGTGAAAGTCTTCTCTACAGAAAAAAAACCCCCTAAACATGGACATACACAACATACAAGTTATATATTCCCAGTTTTGTTTATTTTCATGGAATGCTAATTTAGTTACAATATGTCAGTTCATAACTACTGAAATGTGACATTAATTCATCTCCAATGCTGCAGAACAGTCTTGATTTATATATATTGTTTTAAAACAATCTTATTTTACATAGTTGAGGTCTCTGGTGGTTTTTAAGCTCTGATGCTTAAGCACACAGCAAGCTACAAACCTTAGGTTTTATATTTATACATATATTCTGTGTATTCAGACAACTGCTGTAAGTTATCTATAATTTAATATTTATAAAAAGTGCATATACTGGTACATATGCACATCTAGAAACACACTTTTACTACTGCCTCCCTTTTATAAAAAGCTGTGTAACATACAGCCATATTATTCTCACTCACTGCTATTAAAGTCTTTTACTAGCTTTGTTACACAATTTCAACTATTCAATTCCCTCAAACTGAATGTAGGTACTTCTATGTATATTTCCTCCTAAAGAAAAAAGTCCTCCCTATTCCTTTAAGAAGCTTTAAATCATGCATCAGTTTAGTAAACAGTCACTTTAGCATGGATTTTAGAATCCTAGACAGTGTAAAATCTACTTCTGGAAAATTTCTGTCTGTATATTTAATTTCTTCTTTTAGTTACAAAAAATATATAGGATTGAAACATACTGAATACATGCATCTCTCAAAGTGGCTATATTCTAGCCTTATAGATAAATTAAAAAAGTACACCCTTGCTAACAGGATGCAAACATGGCCTCAAATAGGCCATTACCTGTATTTAATATAGCTCATTACATTAAAAAGTTCAAGTCAGCTGTTCTCTCAAGATGGTGTCAAAAGACTGAAGAGCATAATATATTTATACTCAATATACAAAGGTGGGTGCACACACCTAGTGCCCTTTGATTATTCAATACTTTCAAGGCTTCTAGGCTTTGCCTCTGGTGATACAAGTCCTGAAATGATCTGAATGAAATTTTAAGTTGAAAATTGTTTTTTAATATACCCTAAAAGCAAGTTGTGTTTAAAAGAAAAACGTACACTGAACAACCTGAAGTACTCACTGAAACAACTGTACAAAACTATTATAGATACAGAAAGAAATAATGGTGGACTTAACTTCAAACAGAAGTAACACTTGTTTAACACATGTAAAAACTTGCTTTGTTTTATTCTACCAAGTAAGAATTTGCAGCCTTTCAGAACAAGTAAAATTCAAACCACCTCACAAAGTTTAAAGTTCTTTTATACAGTGCAAACATTTAAGACAGATTAACTCCCCAGTGAAACAGGTGACACTACTCAGTGCCAGTCTTTTGAAGATTCTTCTTTCAATAAGTCTATTTACACATTAAGCTAAAGGTTCACTATACATGAAGTTTGCTGAATATCAGCAGAAAAATACGTGAACTAGCAGCAGTTGTATTACGAACATATGATGGTTACTTTAATGAATGCATAAAGTTTTCAAGACTGTATTCAGTGTCATACTGTTCTTGATCCCACAGTTCTCCAAGGTTTTCGAGTACTGATTTCATTGATGCTTTCCCAGAAGAGGTAGAGGTATCTGCTTTTTCAGTTTTTCCATCCTTCACAAAAGAAAATAGATCAATTAATATACAGAACAATGTTTTCAGGAATTTACTAAATTCTTCCAAAACTGATGATACTTTTGGGGAAACACCCCTTCTCCTGTTTTTCAGAGAGCTGTGTACTATTCATCATTCCAACTTCCAAGTGTTCATCTGATTAAATTTTACATTTGAAAGCAAAGCTTTTCCCCTAAGCTTACTCTATTTTTGGTAGGTATTTGTAAAAATGGTTCTTTACCTTGTCAAGAGTGAACAGATCAAGAAGCTGTTCTGTTCCCATGCTCTGTAGGCTTGTGTTTTCTTGGCTGATCACTGTATTTGCAATATTCATTTTGAACTTTTGAAGGCCCATGATCTTCTCCTCCAGAGTTCCCCTGGTTATCAGGCGATACACATTAACGACGCGTTTCTGAAAGAAAAAAGCATACTTAGCTATAAAAATACCATCTTAGGTATACAAGAAAGCATAACCTTTTAGTATTCAACATGGACAGTCTGGATGCAGTTTGGCTTGGAGTTACCCTTTAGTGACTGTACTCAGTAAGTCTGACTGATGTTAGATGAAAAGAATGAGAGCATGCCAGCATAGAGTAGAGGCACATGCAATTGCATCTGTACTCAGGAAGTTAATTTCACTGCTTTTTACAGCTGTAGACAGAGACTAACAGCAGTCACTCCTTCCCTGACCAGGTGTCAGAGGAGGACAATGCTGTGGGGCTTTCCTTCAGTTCCTTGTCTCAGTTTCATCTCTTCCTCCACTGAAGGGCAATTCTCCCCGGCCTCTCCTCAGCAGCTCAGGAAGCACAGAAGAGAAGGCATACCAAGTTCAAGATAAGAAAGTATACACTTCAACATCTGGTATATTTGCAAGAAAGCAGTATCAATGGAAGCATGGTACAAACTCCCAGACATCACTTTCATTATGTGCTACAACCTTACCCAAATTCGAAGAAGGAGGAGTTCAGCAAGGGGAAAAAAACTTAGGGGAAATTAAGAGTTTTTCACCTGCCCAATGCGATGTGCCCGATCCATGGCTTGCAGGTCTCTCATTGGGTTCCAGTCATGTTCCACAAATACTACTGTATCAGCCCCTGTTAAGTTAAGTCCCAATCCACCAACGTGAGTGGTGAGCAAAAGAACATCTATAGATGGGTCATTATTAAACCTGCATACAAAAGAGTTAAGCATGGTAAATTTCATTTAAATAATGAATTTATGAATCTCAACTTCTTTGAGGCAGACAAAAGAATAATTTTGTACCATATAAATACTATAGCTCATTACAGTTGGCCTTATATTGGTTATGAAGGGATATGCTTACCGTGAAACAATGGAATGCCTCTGACCAGCAGGTATGCTGCCATCTAGTCGCAAGTAAGTAACTGAAGGTAACTGAGGTCTGAGAAGGTCATGCTCCACTATATCCAGCATGCTTTTAAGTTGACAGAAGATAAGTACTCTATGCTGGGCCACAACAGCTTCTGTACCACTTTCTGAAGATCCACCATTCCCCAAACCACAATCTAGCAGCAGCTTAAAGTAAAAGAGCATTAAAGTGTATCATCAAAGTGACAGTAGATCTCAGGTAAATATTGACATTGATAGACTATCAAAAGTAGAAATAAGAGAAAGAATAAACTACAGAAGGAAGTCTGTAAATGACAGTCACTTAAATGACATAATGCAAAGTTTGGCTTCACTGTCAAAGTATGAAAAATTTAAGAGTTGACAGAACAGTAATTTTCTTCGTTTTGCTTTACTTACAATAGAATTTAAGTATGTAATGCAATCTAACTTTATCAAGCTCCTGTATATTAAAATAGGAGAAAAGTTTTTCTGTAACAATAGGGACAGGAGTAAGAAACAGAATAAAAATAAGTTTTGGACAAGGTAGCAAAAATTACGTAATCATCACCTTGAAGCAAGCTTGTGCTTCCCCCCCCCCCCCCCCCCCGAATTAACAGGAAAAATAGGACATATGCCTAAAAAAACCCTTTTACTCTATTTCATTTGCTATTTAACTAGGAGTTTTAAGATCAGTTTTCATATCGATTAAGTCATAAACAAAACTTGCCAAGTTGTAACATCAGTAGAGACACATAGGAAATTTAAGGCACAACATGCAAGTCTACTTACTTGTTTTAAAGCAGACAGCTTAGGTGCATGTTGGATATCTCGAAGGGATGAATTATGAGCTGCAAGTTGCTCTGTAATTCTTTTATATTCTGGATGTTGGGTTGTTAACACTAATGCTGGATGGTTGCACAGCTTCCGTAAGTATTGCAATGCCTTTAATTATTTAGGAAATGAAGTGCAAAGAAATGGTTAGCAACAACAGTTACAGAAAAAGAGTGAACAGAATTGATTGTAAGTATAGGGGCCACTCAGCCACATTCCACAATTTGTACTTTAGCATGTATTTTCATTAAAATGAAGTTGCACATTTATATTAAGAAAGCCTGTATTTCAACCTGTATCCAATAACTGTTTAGGTGCATAATGACCTTGGTTCCTGTTCCAGGAACAGTGCAAAGACTACCATTTCCCACACCGTCATGTGAGTGTACAGTATAGTAGATTGATTTGGGAGCTGTGCAGAGAATTATTTTTTCCAAGTAGTGAAGACTTAATCTGCAATTCCGTAAACTCTTCATAATTTCAGACCTAACCATAAGGAAACTTTTTTGTCCTTGTTTTAGAATCTTAATTTTGTAGTGTAACAACTGATGAGATCAAAATTAGTTCCCTCTTGTTGTGAGGTTTTGCACTTTTGGTAACTAGTTTTTAACTGAGGGTAGTATCCCAGACCCACAAAATAGTTGAACTGAACACATTAAAAAAGTTTAAGACAGTTTTATATGACTTAAGACACAAAACCATAATTTAAGCATAATAGCTATACATTACATTCCATGATCTGATCCAAAATCTCACTATTTCACTTAATACATTTGTGGCTATATGATCTAAGTTAACCATTTTTATTTTCATTTTTTATTAAACCCCAAAATAGTTACCAGAAATAAATGAACTAGGTAGTAAAAATTACTGAAGAAATCTGTACCTGAAACACATGACCTGTAGCTTTAAGCTTTGGTTTTTCAGTTTCTTCATTCAGTGAAATTGAAGAAACTGTTTCATCAATATCACATTTGGCACGAGACTTGGCAAAATCTTCATAAAGCTGAACCTGTAGACCAGGCCCCAGACAAGAGAATGAGTATGTTTTCCCTGACAGAATATGAACAGTTATCTTTAGAATTTAGTTCTGAATTATCATAAATCAAGAAAGCTATTTTATATGTAGCACAAGATCAACGTTAACAGTGGAATCTCTCACAATCTATTTTCTTTCAGCTTGTAAATTACTCTTTAAAAAAATCCATAGATGCCTAGATGTTGTTCTTGTAGAACAATGCCAGAAATTAAGCTAAAGAAATAAGTCCATTGCAACTGGACTGAAATTATTTTTTAAACACATACTAGAAAAACTTTTTAGTCCTGTTGTCCCAGACAATGTCAGAGCTGACATCAGATTTACCCAGGAATATGGAAATGGTTCCTCTGTGGTCTTAACTGTGCTGAAAAAAACTAAGCTTCCAGCCACTTTTTAAGCATACCTGTAGAGGACTGAGAATGCAATAATAATCTTGAATAATTTTGGGTGGAAGATCTTGCAGTACATCCTCTTTCATTCTCCTTAGTAGGAACGGCAGCACTTGGCGGTGCAGTGCTTCCATTGCAAGAACCCCTAGTGAAGGCAACAGAAGCAGTACTTTAAAATTTCCTCCCCCCCAGAACATTCAGCCCCCACCCCAATCTCTTATGTTGGAATTGACTACACTTTCTCTTTTCATTAGCAGTTCTCATTTAAAGAAAGAAAACAAGAAAACCAAGACTCAACATTTGATCCTTACCAGCCTCTTGTTCTCGACTGGAGCTTCGGGCATCTCTACTTGCCAGTATTGGCTTGCCATAACGAGCTGCAAATTGGCGTTCAGTACCCAAAAATCCTGGCATAAGGAAGTCAAACAACGACCACAACTCTAAGACGTTGTTCTGAGCATAAAAAAATAATTTGTTAAATTATTTTCAAGAGTAATGAATTGTTACAAGTTATTAGAAACATTTCCATACATATTTAACACTGCCTATAAAACACTACAAACATAACACTTCAACATACTTTTGAGCTCCTGGAACTTGGTGGCTCTTTCATCAATCTATCATCAACGTGAGTTACAGGAAGACCTGTACATGCACTTTAACATACAAATGGACTTTTCTACTGTGCCTGATGTCTTAAGCCACACCCTGAGTTCTTTTGGACAACAAAACCCAGGAGACACCAGTGGTCTTAGTCCTGGATGAGACACATACTTCACAGACAAGTCATTAGGACAAAGCCCAAAATCTGGAGTTCAAGTTGAGTTTCTTGCTAATTTCACTAGAGACATAAGGAAATGCTCTCTCCCCTTCCCTGCCTGCTACTTAAAGAACAAATGGTAAAGAAAGTCTTGTTGCCAACTTTTGAGCCCCCTTAGTACCATGGATCCTGCACCTGCTTCCCCTGTACGTAGGTATACTAGGAAAGGGAAAAGATAGTTTCAAGCATTTAGCAATAAAAGGCTTTTTTTACAATGTATACTTTGAACAAGATGACTCTGATAAAAAGCATAAAGACTCCAAAATACATCTCTTTTGCTTGCTTTCTACTACTCACTCAAGTTCTCAGGAAAAAAAAGCAGTTACCTGGATTGGTGTCCCAGAAAGAATTATCCTGTAATTGGCCGTCAGCTGTTTTACTGCTTTTGACAGCTTTGTTTTTCCATTTTTTATTACATGGCCTTCATCAAGAATGCAGTAATTAAACTTAATATTTCTAGAAAAGAAGAACATAGACTTAAGTAGCATTTAAAATTCTAAGCTATTAAAAACCTCAGAAAACAAATCAATTCTTACCTGAAGAAGTCAATGTCATTTCTTACAACATCATATGAAGCCACTATGAGATTGTGTCTTTTCACCTGGTGTTGTAATCTTAAGAAAAAAGATGAGATCATAACTAAAGCGTTCTTTACATGTATTATTTCAGCCTTTAAAGATACCATCACAAGTTTTACCATGCCCACAAACTATGCTTCAGTAGTAGTAGTAAAGCGAATTGCAAAATTCTGTGTGGTATTTTACTCTACCAAAGTTATTAATGCAAAATACATTACCTTGCTCTCTCAGTAGGAGGTCCTGTATAGTGCAAAGGATTAAGATATTCTTTTGAGCAAAATTTGCCCACTTCATCCACCCAGTGTCCTGTGAGTGTAGGAGGGCACACCACCAAGGAGGGAAGAGGAACACTGTCCACCAGTTTTGTTCTTGCATATTCTTGAGCCCTTTAAGAATATCAAAGCAAGTTTGAAAAAATTTGGTTTTCACAGGATAGTTGAGGTTGGAGGGGACCTCTAGAGGTCATCTGGTCCAACACTCCTGCTCAAGCAGAGCCACCTACAGCCAGTTGTCCAGGACTATGTCCAGAATCATTACAATAGATAAAACCTATCATTAAAGGCTTTAAGATAGCATGTTATTTGTTTAAGCTTACCTGAGGCAGTGATCACCTGCAAGAATGCAAATGGATTGTAGAGTCTTTCCTAAGCCCATGTCATCACAAAGAATTCCATGAAGTTTGTATTTATTGAGAAATGCCAGCCAGTTCACTCCATCCTGAAATCAGAAAATAAGAAGAGTACCTCAGAAGTAAAAACTGGCTTTTGGCTAGTTAAGCTTCAGTTCAAACATCTGTATGTTCTATCATCCATCATTGCCAAACTATGAGCTTGTTTCCCACCACGAATGCATCCACTACAGCCCATTCACTCAAAGCAGGCGGGAATAAAGGGAGAAACATAAGCAGTCAAACAGTACAACAAGGCCTAGCTTTGCAGTAGTGGGCTGCCAAAGTCACCTTAAGCAAAGCACAACAGCCCACTGGCCATTCCCTGAGAAAAATGGCAGGATCCAGAGAAGTGGGGGGCAACCCACCATTAAAAGAAAAACAGTACAAATGGCATGCATTACTTAATTTGTTCTTCCTTACCCAAGAGTCCAAGATACACGCCACACAGCTAAAAATAAAGAACCGAAAAAACCCACAAGCAAAAAAATCCAGCACCCAAACAACTCCTATCCTTCCATAAAACTGTATCATACTGGAACCTATTGCTCTCTTCAAATAAGAGTATAAGCTGTTACCTGCTGATATTTTCTGAGCTCTGCTTTGATTGGTACTGGAATTTTATAGTTTTCCAGTTTTTTTCCATCCAATAATTGTTCCAGAAAGTGACGTTCTTTAGCTTTCATTCGGATTAATTCTTCAGACATGTTTGGTGGATCTGGTATACCAGCCTAGGATAATATTTTTAGAGCAGTAATGTAAGGGCTATAGTACTTAGTTCTCACACAGACAATAAGAAATAAAACCTCATACCAGCTTAGACATTTATAAACAGATGGCAAAGATCTGCAGTCTTCTCAATTGTATAAGTCTAAAATCAGTGCTATACTTGTTTGATTCCTTGCAGATCAACTCATCCAGGGTTGTAGGGTGCAAAAGACAAATTCTGCCCCAAAGGACACTCTGAAAAGCTTGATACAGTTGCACAGAAGAGGGGAAATCCTGGTCATGCTTCTAAGATTTTACGAAGACTGAGCTATTCTACCTCTAACCAGAGAGTCTGTCTGGCTAGAGAATCCTTTGACACCCATTTCTCCTTAGCCACAATCTACCACCCAAAGTTAGATGGATTCTTCTCCTATTGTCATGGTTTAACCCCAGCCAGCAACTAAGCACCACGCAGCCGCTCACTCACTCCCCCCCATCCAGTGGGATGAGGGAGAAAATCGGGAAAAAGAAGTAAAACTCATGGGTTGAGATAAGAACAGTTTAATAGAACAGAAAAGAAACTAATAATGATAACACTAATAAAATGACAACAGTAGTAATAAAAGGATTGGAATGTACAAATGATGCACAGGGCAACTGCTCACCACCTGCCGACCGACACCCAGCTAGTCCCCCGAGTGGCGATTCCCTGCCCTCACTTCCCAGTTCCTATACTAGATGGGACGTCCCATGGTATGGAATACACCGTTGGCCAGTTTGGGTCAGGTGCCCTGGCTGTGTCCTGTGCCAACTTCTTGTGCCCCTCCAGCTTTCTCGCTGGCTGGGTATGAGAAGCTGAGAAATCCTTTACTTTAGTCTAAACACTACTTAGCAACAACTGAAAACATCAGTGTTATCAACATTCTTCGCATACTGAACTCAAAACGTAGCACTGTACCAGCTACTAGGAAGACAGTTAACTCTATCCCAGCTGAAACCAGGATACCTATGGATGTTAGTGGAATTAGATCTAAAGTGATACTGAAATCCATAGGATGAATTCAAGCAGTTAGAAACTATTGGGAAAAAGAAAAACCTAAACCTCTCCAGGTTTGCAGCAGCAGACCTTGGCTTCCCAGGTAATTCCCATACTAGGCTGGAAGCCCAAAGAAGCTATCCGGGGACCAGATAGGTTCATTCTTGCTTGCTAATAATATATACAGTAGTAAAAGAAGCACTGATAATTTTCCATCATCACATCTGTCATCCCAGTTTTCTGGGCTGCATCCATCTTTAGTTACCTTTACTTCAAAACCCAAGTTACTAATCACTTAGGCTGAGAAGAAAAACTATCACATAATTCTACCACGTATGTGGTTAATAAGGAAGGGGGAAAACTAACCCAGATTTCAGATGTTAGAAGTGCTCCAATAAGGTATTTAAGTACATACATACACACAGACAACTGCCAGCTTGTTCAAACTGCTCTTCCTACCCTCCTTTTTAAAAGAACCTCTGAAATGGGAATACCATGCCAGTTGACTTGGTTCAAGTATATTGCCAACTTGCAGCATGACTGCTTATCAATAAGACAAGACAGATTAAGTTGAACCATTTATCTTACAATCCTTCTCTCAGTCATTTTTGTTTTTATGGTTGAATGAATAATGAAATTGAGAATAAAGATACAGGAAACTGAGCATAGCCAAGTTCTCACAACTCATTTATTGCTATTGCTTCTAATTCCTCACAGGTAGAAACCAACACAAAAATACAGATTAGAAACTCCATGCTTATTCAGACCTCTATCACTTTTTCTCATCCAGCAGCTGAATTCAGGTCTTGCATTTTAGGCAGCATATAAATGCCAGCAACAAACACAAAAGACTAGACAGACTTTCTGTTTTGTTACAGAACTGTAAGTCATGCTTCAGGGTCATGAAATCAAAAGAGTAGAAAGTTTTTGTTTTAATAATACCACTATAACTAGTGAAAACTGTAAGGGTTTGTCTTATGAGACGTCTGCAAGACCACCCTAAAGTCTTCCCATTTAAATAAGTAAAACTGTATCCATAAAACACCACTCCATAAGTTTTTTCAAACAAAGCATGTGTGAAACTTTGTCTATGAAAACTTGATAATAAGGTTATTTCAATCTCAAAAAAGGATTCCTTAATGATGTATTTCCCCATGAAACAACTATTTCCCTAGTCCCTATCAGTCTACCCCCTCTACTCTTTCCACTGAGATGACTCCAAACCCCCTCTACAGTTATCAATTTAAATTCCCTGTTTGGCCTAACATTTAAAATTGCTAGCATTCAAAAGACTGTCCCACAACAGTACTGGCATTTTCTCTCATTATTAATCTACTTCACTCCCAGTTTGCATATTTTTAAGTTTGCATATTTAATAGTTCAATATCCGATACTGAACTCCCTTAACTGGAAAGGGAAGTCCTAAGGGAGTGCTTGAGTTACTACAGAAAAGAAACATGAACTGATCATGCATATGTATGCAATTAATAAAACAAGTAGTCTCATTTTAAGAGATGCTCACTAAATTCTATTAAAATAGCTTTAAAAAGCAAATCTAAGCTACATGTATTCCATAGGACTGCATTTAGATGCATATGAAGGGCACTGGTGTAAGTGGCCTTGGAATGAACAGCAGCATGCCAGGAATTAATTTCTACTTTGCTCACTTTCAACTTTTTCAACATTTCGGTGCAAGCATATAGAAAGTGTTCCATTTAAGGCAGATTGCTAATTATCAGATCCTAAGGTTCTATTATGCCAAATTAAAAGAAATGAGATAATAAAAGGTACTAAACCCATTAAATGAACTTTTTTTTTTCCATTAGAAACATGCAAACAAACTGTCTTCTATTACCATCTGGTGGTGGAAATAAGTTAGAAGCCTTGTAGTCCCTAAAGTGCAATATTAGAAAGTGTCTGAGGTATGCAAGTTGTAGTAGGAATGAGAAACTGAAGCAAATCTGTACTGATTAAACACTACTGGATCATAAAATGCATATTATTTTGTCCAAAGCTGTAGGGTGGGGCTTTTTGATTTTAAGAACTAGGAATAAGTAACTGTACTTAACTCCACACTATTTCTACTACTGCTATTTCATTTTTTCCTTTGAAATAAATATTGCTTTTCTACGCATTTCTCTTGACCACATACTCAACACCACACATAGGAGAGAGCACATACAACTCCTAACACTTTTGAGCCAAAACTAGCAACAGCAGCCTTATACACAATTAACAAATATACACTTTAACTTCATGTACACAGTTGAAATGAGTTTCTTATAAAGAGAAATTTTACTTTAACATTAATTTAGAAAATTACTAACAGACAGTCCAGTTTTACTCATTTTACATTATAAAGGATGCATCTTCAATTACCTGTTACAAACTCAACATCTATAAAAACAGTTACTTATTCAGCATTTAACAAGCCAGAAGCTTGAACTTTGTGGCTGGTGAAAAAGTGGATACAGCACAGTTCACATACTTAGTATACTTACAACTTGAGCTTACCTCAAGAGGCATTAGTCTAATCAGTGTTGCAAAGCACTGAGTAGCCATAAAGCGTACACTGTTTGTCTGATCACTCATTCTACCCAGAACTGGAACCACTAGAAGAACGATGTATGGAACAATACCAACATCCAGCTGCTCCATTACACCTGAATCAGTTATTAAGGAAATCGGTTTTACCAGTTCAGGATTGTCTAACATCAATATATACCTGGCAGATTTCACACTCAAGAGGTAAAAGTCATTAACACATTACATTCAGATGAACAAGATTTCTACTAACAAAGCAATAGAGGGGGAGCAAGCCTGGTCTACCCAGTTAAATTTAGCCCAGTGAATTCCATGGTTTGAGAAGCTGAATTACCTCCACCAAAACTTCATTTGATAGATGAAATTAAGGCAATAGGAATGAAAGTTTCTTCTATTTCTTGTCTACAGGAGAAAAACAGCTTAACATTTTATTTCATTCCTCCTCCCATTTTTTTTTCAGGCAACAGTTTTTGTTCCTCCTAATCATGCAACTGCAAAGAAGTTTCTGCATTTTTGAATACTCAGGCAAGGATACATGCAAGTGCTTCAATTGCACCTTCTTGTTTGGTGTTGTCATCTATTGCTCCCAACCATGGTAGAACTTTCTCTAGGAAGATATTCATTGTTTCCATGGTAGCTATTTTGCTCATAACACCTACACAACGAGCAGCCATGTGTCTCACCGCAGTGCTGGGATGTTGAAGGCACATATAAAGATGAGGCAAATGCTGTATTAACTGAATAGCAGAACAAGATGGGTGAAAAAAGGTTAATATAAATCATAAACAAATGACTGAATTATTTTGAAGTAAACAGTCTTTTTTAAGCCACTGTTGCCTCCCAAAGACTGCTTGAAATGGCTCCTTCACAAGATCTAATTGTTTAGAACTGAAAATTGTTTCAGAAGACAGACAACTGAACTTTGAACAAGTATTACTACCCAAATAGAGTTAAAATTCAGAGTAACAGAATCTTCAGGGTTTTAGTCAAAATGAAAATTAAAGAAGCCCTTGATAATTAAGGAAGTGTTTCACACTGGAAAAATACAGTACTAAGTACTCAGAACTTTTCATTAAAAAAGAATTATTGCTGAAATACAGATACATAGATTCAAGAATTCCTTCCAGCTAACAAATTTGTCCTAGATTCATCCCATTTATGTTTAGGCAGATTAATTATCCATGTTGGGAGTCTTATGAACTCTGTGTGACAAGACAGACACCCAGAAGGAAACTCACATCTTCCCAAGAGGGTACATGTGTACATACATGTCCTTCATCAGCACAAACAACATATTTTTGTCAGATATCTTAAAACAGATGGTCAGGTTTTTCCTAGTGTGGAAGTCCCTAAATATTAGCTTTGATGAACCAATTCCACCCTTTTTGAATTCCTATGATTTTTTTTGAGACCTGTATATAGTATTACCTCCCTCAAAACCAATCTACACATTAACTACATACCATATGTATGTATATAAATATATGAAATACATATATGAAATACATCATATGCTAAATTCACTCAAAATCACTTCAGTATTTTATTAAAATAGATAAGAAACAATGCCATGTGTGCCATATGAATCCTCTCCATCTACTCAGAATTCTACAGCCATTCCTTATACCCATCCTTTCCCATCATATCCTTTCCAGAAAAAGTTCTGGCCTACTTATTCCTTGCATGGGAGCCTTTTCACGTATTTTATCATCCTGTTGCCCTTCTCTACACCTCTTCCAGTGCTACTACATTTATTCTGAAATATAGTACTGCAAATAGGCTAGAACTGAAAATTGTGTTCAGATCTAGGCATAATGACAAATTCCTTGTTCTGTTCTTTTCTTAAGTTTCTATTGTTTTTTTTAACCAGTATTTTACATTCAGCTGGTATTTTCACAGAACTACCCTAACTCCAGGATCTCTCTCCTCAGTAGAAATAGTCAGTTCAGAGCCTACTACTGCATCTAAAATGTTAAGTCTTTTACAATAAATAATAATTTATTACAATAAATAAATAAACAAGAAATAAAAAAACGATCAAATGCAGTCTACTTGGGTGCAAACTGAAGTTTCCCATAATTTTTGCATTCCCTGTACAGGGACCCTTCTGACAACCTTAAGCCTGTTACACAGTAGTCAGGCAGTAAACTGTGCAGTCTTTATTACTACCATTTTTCCCCCTACTCTGGCCACACAAACTACACATCAGTCTATTAGAAGTCAACCCATTTCAGTTAGCCACATAATGCAGCATAACAACATTTTTTTTCTGTACTTTAATAACAAAGAGAAGGCATCATATTAGCAGTCTGTTCTCCAGGTTTAGGAAATCTGGAATTAGAAAAAGCAGAATTGAGACACTGACTTCAATGTGACACAATAGCATAATTATTATCATAACACAAACTTTAGACACAATCTTGTTTGGGCATCTCATCCAGAAAAGGATAGGCCGAGGCTAAATTGTACGCAGGTGTTTACTTTTGTGGTTTATTCTACAACCTGCATAAACAAATACAGAATTTAACATCCTATAGGACACAGGGAAAAAGCAACTTTAAAACATAACAGCTTAACTGCTGAAGACAGAAGGCTATGTCTTCCATTTATCAAGACTAGGATACAGGACTTGGAGAACAGGCAGACTAGCAAGTGAATAAACACACCATTTGAGCAAAACTAGAAAAACATCTAAAAAGAAACCTTACAAAACAAGGACTTAAAACAGCGGCAATGAACAGACTGAATTGCTTCATACAAAAGCTGCTTTGCAATATGATTACCAGAGGATGTAGCTGAGTATCCATTGAAGCTGCTGTTGTTTCAAAAACCTGCAAAGAATTTACTAGCTCCTGGGCAGGAGCATCTCCTTTTTCCAGTAAGGACTTCCGGTCTGTAAAAAGCAGAAAAGGTGTCCAGTTTAAGACTGACATACCAGCCTACCAGCCCCCCAGCTTAAATCAGAAGTGTAATTACCAAAATTATTTATGTGAATGTTGTTCCTTAATGAACCAACCATAGCATCCCAGAGATGTGGCAAACCCGTTGCCATTCCAGCACCAAAATGTTTAGCTATAGTAGATAAGGCAAATTCAGCTCCTCTTCTCTGTACAACATAAGGTTTCTGAGCCTAGAATTAAACAAAGTTGTGAAGACAGATACATTTAAGAAAAACAATTCTTTTCAGGGAGGCTCCCATTGTTATATAGGCATTCAATTCTGATTGTGTTCATAGCTACCTACAACAGATTCACAAAGAAGAAAATCCATCAGCGAGTTATTTAACTTCTTTATACAGGTAAAAAATTGAAAATATTTTATAGCAGATTATTTGAATCCTATAAATTTGGGGATTTAGCTTTTGCTGACACAGGAACATTTCATCAAGAGGTTTTCCAACTGTTTCCAGTTCAAGAACCTCAGATATCACCAATATAGGGACACCAAGAACAGTAACATGCTAGCAAAACTTCCCAAAAACCAATACTTGATTTGTTATTAAGCCCTTTCCCTTGTTCCCACACTCTTCAGAAAGTAGAATTGATAAAAATCACTTTAACAATTAAGAGCAAAAATCCACAACACTCTTTAGGAATCACAGTCCTAACTAGGATCTTATTAAAACATACTGAAGGTTCATATGAATAAAGCAGTAACAAAAAATTTTAGCGTTTCAAGTGTGGAAGTCCCATGTACATCCTAAAGCCAGTCATATTTCACATACTGTTTTTAATGCTTCAGAGCATCCATTGTGCATCAAGATGACCAACACTAACATGGGTAATGGGACACAATCACAGCAGTTTGTGGAAATCCATTTGCATAGATTTATCGAGTTATTCATATTCTGTACTAAAATGTAAAATATTTCAGGAGTTGTTTTAAATCTTCAGTGTGTCATTAAGAAAACTATCACCATCAATGAACATATGCTGCTTGCATCAAACTTTTACGTCAACTCAGTTCTCTCACAGAAAGATCCCAGATATCCGTATTATAACACTATCAACTCCAGAGAATTCAAAGTAATGGAAGGGAGGGGTGGATGTGCAAGTTGCAAATGCCAGTTTTTGAAATTTACCTCATCAAGTTCAGTAGGAATGCTTCCACTACTGCCAGTGGGGAGATCTGCAATTGGGGCTTTTGGAGCTTTTGGAGTAGGACCTCGCCGACTTGTGATGGCAAAAGCAGCTTTCTGATGCCTGTACAGTGTAATTATTCCCCTGTGCTTAGTAACTGTATGATGCATCCCATCTTTATCAGAGTTGGGCCCTGAAGGAAAAAAGAGAACAGGTGACAACTTAAGCTGCAGTTTAAAACACAGGAAGTGATGGCTACCTACAAGTCATCTGCAGATTTCAATGTGCTTTAAAATAAAAAAACAAAACAAAAAACTGTGTCATCGTCCTCAAGGATGGAAAAATTTAAGTATAGAGTTACTCTGTTAAGAGCACATTACAGACTTGGCATGAAAAATCTAAATGTGCAAACTGCCACATAAATTGTTATTCATCAAGAAACACAGATAACAAAACTTCAGTCAAATACAGAAAGTTTGCACAAGTTTTTTTTTATATAAAGCAACACATTATGTTCTAAAGTTTAAACAAACTTACATTGTGTCCTTTATAAACAGTTCAAGACTTCTATCATGATACAACAGCAGATGCCATCAGTATCTTTGGATTTGTTGATATTTCTATTTGTGCTAATCAGCTTAATTTTTAATCAGATATGAACGTTATTCTACTCTGAGATGAAGGAGGACACATTAATTAAGAAAAAGTAAAATGTGTAACAGTCAAACCTTAAAAGCAGATTAGAATCTTGCTGAGTATTAAGTTCTTAATTTGTGTTGTTTATTCGATCCATACATTTTTAGCAAGGGACAGTCATTTAAAAAAAATCCATGACCATAGCATGCACAGGATTATTTGTTCATTTCCAACACTGTCCTCATCTTTTTTTAATCTTACTATTAGCCTATGGAACATAACAAGCCAGACTTTTTTCTAACAGGCTACTCTTATTTCCATACTTAATTTCAATTAAAAGCTTCATAAGATATGTAAATGAAATGTGATAAGTGGATAATCACTGAGTAACAGTAAATAACTGAAAATTGGAACTAAGGTCTTTTATACGTACATTTTCTGAAAACTATACACATCATTAGTTGCACACAGTGTGTAGTTTAAGATACCTAAATGAAATAATTACTAATCAACAAAGGCTCAGTTGCTGGCATTTTAGAAACACTGAAAACAAGACTTACTCAAGTACTCATTTTAACTGTTCAGAGACAAGCACAGACATTTTAAGAATCCTGGCAGTCTTAGATATCATACCTTTTGAGTTTTCATGGCTACTCTGAGGCTGTGCAGGACATGCTGCTAGTGGGGTAAGATGTGGATCCACACAGAGGGAGTTGCAGAGATTTTTTATAATCTTTGAGTTGGGACAAGGAGACCTTGTTGTACACTGCTGAAGCAACTTTGCTATAGATGAAGCCACATAGTTTTGTACTAGAGTATTCTCCTCCTTTTTGATAGCTTCCATTAAGGGTTTTATAACAGGATTTAGTTTTTCTGGAAGTTGCTGCAAGTTCACAACTGCACATGCAGTAAATGTATGGACTCGCAGATGCAACACTTGCCATTCTTGATTTGTTTCTGTAACGGTCATTTGGACTTGTTGTCGTTTACTGTCCAACTGTTGTAGAATTTTAGGACTCAAAGTAAAGGATGATGTCACTTCGTTGAAAACAGAAGTAACCTAATAAAAAAAGAAGAGTTACAAACCTGTTTCATTTACTGTAAAATGGGATATCCTCTGAAAACTATGGTTTTCATGGTAGAACATGAGTCACTTCACCATCAATTATTCTATTGTATGAGTATTATCATCTCGATTTTTTCAGCAAATAGTAGGAAATACTCCAAAATGTAATTGCTGGAATCTTGAACTGCAGCTCAAGGGCAAAATCAGGCATATTATGAACATTTCAAGTCTAGACTCCCAAAGCTAAAAGAGGAGTTTACATACTCCTCCAAATTTCGATTGTCCTGTATCTGCCAGGTATATCCACAAATTCTGGCAATACATAACCACGTGACAGATAAGCAAAGGAGAATGTTATGAATACAAGAGGCCAGAAAGGATGTGCAAGGTCCCATGCATGGAGAAGTTGTTTCTAAGCTGATTTTCTTTTGAGGAAAAAGACTGGGATGAAAATCTAAGGAAAAAAATCAGCACAACACAGTAGTTGGAGAACTTGCATATCCTCCGCCAGTCACAACTGGCTGACTACTGTTGCTCAAATCTTTCACAGGAAACAGATTAAAAGCAATGTGGAACATGGAAATGATAGAGATAGTTAGGCTCTTAAGTACAGGAAAGATGACAGCTGTTAAGAAGGTTAGTCTGAGGGGGGCTTTTTGTTGTTTTTTTCGCCTTTTACTTTTAAATGTTCAGGTCAAGTCTTTCAACTATTAGACTTGTACTGCTTCATTCTGTAGATACCTCAAGTTCTATTTCACATGACCTTGATGACTAGAATGACCAAAGGATGCAAGAAATATGAATAGCAAGAAGGAGCACAGGGTTTTTCCGTCTGACATATGAAGACCCCATACTACAATGCAGAGTAGGTCTGGTGTCTGTATTTCAAGGAAACCTGAAGAGTTGAAAAGGGTGCAGAAGACAGCCATAGAAAATAGCAAATAGTTGTGGAATGAGTCTTCTAATACAGAATGGAAGTCTTCTGGAAAAACATGCATTGGTCAAGCAGTCCTGTTACTAGACTAAAGAGTAAAAAGTTGAGATATATGAAAACTCCTGTACTTCACAGACTATGAGCTCACATGATTCTGTCTGGCTTTACCTTGGGAATTTATTCATTTTAGATAATAGCTATAATCAGACTGGGTGCCAAAAGCCCATATACACTATCATCTATAACTTTAAAGATATGTTGAGATTTCCAAGTTAAGCTACTGCATATTACTTCATAAATACTACCCTCTGAGAATTTCAAGATCCATCATACTACAGTCATCATGGCCATAATCATTGTGCTGGGTTTGGCTGGGGCAGAGTTAATTTTCTTCATAGTAGCTAGTATGGGGCTATGTTTTAGATTCGTGCTGGAAACTGTTGTAAATTCAGGGATGGTTTTTGTTACTGTTGAGCAGTGCTTACACAGAGTCAAGGCCTTTTCTGCTTCTCACCCCACCAGTGAGGAGGCTGGGGGTACACAATTAGTTGGGAGGGGACACAGCTGGGACAGCTGACCCCAACTGACCAGAGGGATATTCCAGACCATATGATATTATGCTCAGCAATATAAAGCTTGAAGAAGGAGGAAGGGGCAAACATTTGGAATTATGGCATTTGTCTTCCCACGTAACCATTACGCACAATAGAGCCCTGCTTTCCTGCAGATGGCTGAACACCTGCCTGCCCATGGGAAGTGGTGAATGAATTCCTTGTTTTGCTTTGCTTGCATGCACAGCTTTTGCTTTACCTATTAAACCACCTTTATCTCAACCCACAAGTTTTCTCACTTTTACCCTTCTGATTCTCTCTCCCATCCCACCAAGGGGGAGTGAGCAAGCAGCTGTGTGGTGCTTAATTGCCAGCTGGGGTTAAACCATGACAATCATACAAACTTAAACCTTCTCTTATTCTTCCCCTTATCCTCAGCATCCCAGTTGCTCACACGAAACATCCAGGATCCTAATCCCACTGCTCCCCCACCCCAAAGCTGCACCACATCCATCACCATTCCTTCAACCCCCAAACCTACACAACCCTTCCATCCCAGTCCTCTTTTATTTTGCAGGCTCTCAAGTCCACAAGCTCTTCATTTACATGCTACCTCATCTGTCCATACTCATCTTTCTCTCTGCTTAAGAGGCCAGTCTGGGGTTAGAAGAATGACCTTTTAGTTTGTTGTCCCAGCACAGAAATCATAGAATCATTTAGGTTGGAAAAGACCCTTAAGATCATCAGGTCCAACTGTTAACCTAGTACTGTCAATTCCGCCACTAAACCATGTCCTTAAAGTACCACATCTATACATCTTTTTAAATACCTCCAGGAATGGTGACTCCACCACTTCCCTGGGCAGCCTGTTCCAATGCTTGACAACCTTTTCAGTGAAGAAATTTTCCTAATATCCAATCTAAACCTCCCCTGGCACAACTTGAGTCCGTTTCCTCTCATCCTATCGCTTGTTACTTAGGAGAAGATACCAACACCCACCTCACTACAACCTCTGTTCAGGTAGTTGTAGAGAGCGATCGAGGCCTTCCCCGAGTCTTCTTTTCTCCAGGCTAAACAACCCCAGTTCCACCAGCTTCTCCTCATAAGACTTGTGCTCTAGACCCTTCACCAGCTTTGTTGCTCTTCTTTGGACATGCTCCAGCACCTCAATGTCTTTCTTGTAGTGAGTGGCCCAAACCTGAACACAGTCCTCAAGGTACAGCCTCACCAGTGCCAAGTACAGGCGGATGATTACTTCCCTAGTCCTGCTGGCCACACTATTTCTGCTTACAGACCTTTTCATATCAAGAGCTACTTTCTGTTAGCACATCTAACACTGATGTTTTCTGACTGAAAAAGACAAGACAATTGAGCAGCCAGGAAAAAAACCCCACTTTTAAAACACATGAGTGGGGGGTCAGGCAGAGAAGGTCTAGAATCTACAGTTTATTTACTAGTCTTTCGAGAGTGGCAGGTTCCTGCCTGCTTTGTTTTCTTCTGTGTAGATTTCAATAGTGAATCTACACCTGGAATCAGAAAACTCAATTTCTTCTCCTGTTAAGTATGTACCTTGCATTCTACTCAATGTTTGGCACAGTCTGTAAACACCACAGGGAAGTGGTATCTATTACATATCTCATATCAAAGGATGCATAAAGTCACCACATTATTTCTGAAAGTTATTGTCTGTGTAATAATTATGCTGAAGATTTATTTCAAGACAAGAATAGATTTGAAGGAAGGGCAGGCATGCCTCTACTTACCAGCTCATTAGCTTGATCTATTGTAAATACACTGCAGTTTACTCTGTTTCCAATGTCAATGTGTGCATCAGCTAACAAGGAGATGAGTTGTTTACATTCATTCTGCATTCGCGTAAAAGGAACAGCAATTTCATCATAATAGAGATGTTCAGAAAGAACCCCAAGTAAACGAGGCTGCACACAAATGGCCACAGTTCTACACTCCTATAACAGGAAAAGACATGATTTGTATTTGAGTAATCACAATCTTTTGTTCAGTTTTGGGCACTAAACAGAGCAATCTAGCTACAAAAATCCAGTTTCCAGAGGCACCAATAACATTTGTAACCTGTATTAAAGATTATGAACAAAATCTTCAGTCTGCCACTAGAACAGAAGTGATAGCGAACACAGGGAAAACAGTCATGTTAAAAGGAATCATTGACCTTGGATAACATGCATCTTGAGAATAGACTTATTCGTAGAATAAATGTGAACATATTTACTGATTCATAGTTCTGACAGTTGGCATTTAGCTACCAAGTAACATATTCCTCCATTGTCTAAATCAAGATTTTAGTATTTAGATGTATAAATACCATTTTAGCTTATCAACTGAAATTTTATTTCAAGCTAAGTAGCAGACGACAAGCTGTGGATTAAGATAGTAAAATTTATTTTTGCTACAGAAACATCCTACCTTTTGCAAGGCTGCCCACTCACAGATTACTAATGCAACACTAATCCTCTGCAAGGCAGATTTAGAATTCAAGTGGAAGAGCAGTAGCTGAGCTAATGATTCAGCTGGCTTTATTTCTTGAGTAACAGTATTTACACCTGGGTCACAAATGCAGCAACAAAGTGCTCCTAGCAACCTGACAAAAGGAGAAAGAACAGTGTTAATTACTCTGCAATTCGCAATTCAAAATCAAAATGCCAAAAAAGTCTACATAATTAGATTGACAAAAACATTATATAATGAAAAAGATAAATTGCTTTTAAATATTTTTTCAGATTTCCGATAAACTGACTTTGCTGCCATCATCCGAGCTCGCATGACAACATAATCCCTGGTTGCTGGATCTTCTGCAATGCTGTCTGCCCCAGCAATATATTCCTGAATCACTTCCTTATTCTGGGTTTGACCTTGACGCAGTTTAGCACCTGCCTTTTCCTATGGAATAAAGTTGGGAGAGGTTGAAAGTAAATGTGTTTGTAATAAAAAAGATGAATTCATATTCCATAACATTTCCAATAACCATCATATCCTGCAAAAGTGGGACTAAGCCAGAATGTTTCTTGGATAAACAGACTTCGTAAAGTAGTTAATCATTGTAAATCACCTCTCCACTAATAGTATGCTATGGTCCTATTAAATGTATGGTATGGTTCCTTCACTATAATATTAAAACTAATACTCAACATATAGCTGATAAACTGAGCCCACAGAGGAAAAAGGAAACCTTTTTCAGCACATTTTCAGAAATAACATAATGCTTTTAGACTTAACTCAGTCATGCAAATAGATGGTTTTGGACCCATGTAAATAAAAACTTTATAAAGCATTTACAGGGAGCGTGCTATGTGACAGAACTTTGAACTCTCATGGAAAACCTGACAAGAACTATTATGCTCTACAGACTTGAGGTTTGTGAGATAGGCTACATCTGGAGTTCCAGAAAGGCACCACCACTCCCCTTTAGCACCTTTAGAACATGTCTTTATATACAGCTGATCAGTTTCCTACTCTCTCCAGAACAGTTAGTGAGGTCACATTTCACTTACTTTTGATCTGGTTTTTACTTCTAGCAACATGTTTAAGTCAATGGGCAAATGAGATGGCTGCATCATTAAGCAGAGCCAGGCTCCCATCCATGGACAAGCAGCTGCAACCACATACTGTACAGACGCCTTGTTTAACAGTTCCAGCCATACCTTGGGAAAGAACCATAGTGGAAATCACAACAAATTTCTATGTGGTCTATGTAAGATCATATACATGCTGATAACTGTAGAAACCATCCTGTTCTCCTTCACTCTATAGTAAAGCATCACATAGACTAACTACAAAATAATTAACACGAACACACTATTCTTTATCTGCACAAAAGTGCAGAGGATACAAAAGAACAGGGTACGCAAACACTATGTATCTAGGTCATGAGTCATGCAAATACCTTGTGAATAAGATCCAGAATTTCTTGGTTGCTTTCTAAGATACAAAATTGAAATATGTGCCTCAACATGTCTTGCAGAATTGGAGTCAGCCATGTTGAAGAGCTCTGAAACAAGGATATCGTATGATCAAGCAGATTCCAATGTGTATCCCAGTAAAACATTAATAACTTTAATTCTTACCTGGTCTTGGGTAGACAGCAGTGTGAATAATGTTTCCAGTGCTGCTTTTCGCACAGAAGATATCGTATGATGCAAGAACGGCCACACACGCGGGACCAAAACTGTGAGTGATTGCTGAATACTAGTACATGAAGGGAAGATGTAGAGGCAGTGACAAGGGGAAAAACCCAAACACACAGAGCTAAGTTAATTTTGTTTATCCTCAGTTAAAGTTTTATCCAAAAGAAAGCTTTTTAAAAAAGAAAAGCATTATTGCATATGCTTAGTGATTTTAAATGAAGTATCAAGTTACTACAGCTTAAACGTTTAAAATAGTTCAAATCAGTAACTTTTTTCAGAAAAATACTGTTTTTTCTTACTGGTATAAAGAACTAGTCTATTCAAGCACATATTTTTACCGTGTTGTTTCCTGCATTATATTTTGGGCTTTGTTCAACTATTTAGAAAAAAGTTTTTTTAGTTATGTTTTGAATTTATTATTAGGCATTTATGAGCTTAGAAATAATTAAAACCAAACTTGGATCTTTTGTGCATGAACTTGCACATCAACTGATGCAAGTAGTACATGCTGAATTAAAGATGGCATTAGTGAAAAAACTTCATTCTTTTTGGATTTGGGCAAAAACCAGTTTCAGCAGTGACAATCATATAGGATGAGAAAGGTATGATGTATAAAGCGTCTACCTTGAGTGCAGATGCTGTGAGTTTACTATGTATATTACGAAAAATGTTAACATACTAACATGCAATTCCTTTAATTTGACGGAGTCCCAAACAGAGGAACTAGGCATTGTCTTCAGTCACAGAATTACTGGTTGTACTATTGATGTGCATTTTCAAGATTGTAGCTTTCTTTAGAACTGTTCCAATAGTAAAGTTCCACAGGCACATGCACATGTTTTAATGTACATATTTTGCTCTCTTATTTGGAGTTTGTCAACAAGGAGCAGACAAACAAGAAGTCTGTGGGCAGGACCACCATAATATGAGTGTAGCTGATATCCTTTACTATTTTAATATTTGCCCAAGATGAATGCAGAGAGAGTGGACAAAAAGAAGTCACATATAAACAACATCTAGTACCTTTTAAGTATTTTGTTGCCTTTTACTATCGTAATGAAAATAGAAGCACTGTCCTAACCTTCACTTTAAGGAAAAGGAAGAGTAAAATTAAAATACTGATTTAAATTAAGCATCTCCTTGGCATATGATTTGAAAGCAACTTTGATTATTCCAATTTGAAAATAACTGGACAGTCAAACCTGCAGTACTGAAGCAATACTAATTAAAAAGTTACCTGCATTTGCGGACCTGAGGATAAGTCAGAAGGGAAGAAAGAAGGATCATGATACTGTTTGTGGAAGCTGTCAAGTCATCCAACTCCAGAAGTGCATCCCACAAGGTATTAAGAATAAAAGGCACCTACACAAATAAGCAGAAGAGGTTGTCGTAACAAAAAAAAAAAAAGGAAAAAAGGAAAATCCAAGTGCTGTCTCTAAGCATTATTTTCTTCACTCAGACCAAAAGTGAACTTTTCAATCAGAATTGATGGAAAACAATTCAGTCACCTTCTGAGATTGAAGTTGAACCAGGCTTTCCACTACTGGTACTAAAGATGCTGCAGCAACAGCTCTGACATCATCATCTAGATCCTGGAGACCTTCAATTATTGCAGGCAACACTTTAGGCAGTAAAGTGTTGATCATATCCTGCCAAAAAGATCAAAAGCATTTTAAACTTAAAAAGCATATAATGCCCCAACAACTAAGATTACTCTAAGTGACTGGATAAACCTGTTTGCTATATAAAACAGAAGCTACAGGTCCAAGACTATAATCTAAATATTGTAAGTTACCATTCACGAAATAAAACATAAGTTATAAATTTGAGTGAGCTGTAACTCAGCTCAGTTTTGGTGTAAACAAAGCTCAGTGTTTGCAGAATAATACCATGAATAGACTAAACCTCTTGCAGCACTCAGCTCTTGTTAACCTCACACATTAAAGTATCATCAAAACCAGGCAAGCATAGCCTCCATTTATAATGTTTTGTGCAAGTAATTTACCAAGTTACAACAGTACAAGTTTGCTATACACTTGCAGATTTCTGCAGACTGAATATAAAAATGCAGTCACATCTTATAACCCACATAAGACTGCAGTGCAAGCAAAGCTTGCTTTATCATACCTATGCACTGTTCAGCCACACCTTCTACTTTGAGCAGAGCTTTTTGTTCCAAAGCTCTATTTGTCATGAGGGTTATTACCTGACGTACTGCCAAAGCATACTTTATTCCTAGGAGACCACCATGTCTCACTTCCCACTGTTCCTGTGTAAGCAGCTTCAGGAGAACATCCACAGTTTTATGAACTCCAGTCTCATTCATATGTTTCAGTACTACTCCCAAAGTCTGAGCACAAGTCTCACGTACTGGTGCTACCACCTAGGATAAATGATAAAACAGATTCTAAGTCAAATTTCATACAGAAGAAAGAAACCCATATGCTTAGAGTCAGATGACCAAAACTGCTATACAACAAGGTGAAATTTATGTATCAATTACTTTGTAATAAGTATCTGTGAGCAGTTATAACAGGTCTATGCAGTAGCATGGTACAAAACATATCTTATCTACCTGTTCACTCAGAGACAACTTACTTCATCTGAAACAAAGTCTCCAAATCTGTCTAATGCAAACACACAAAGAAGTCTAATAACCAAGTCTTCTAGCCACTCCTGATGCTGCTGAATCATCTGTAAAAAGAGACAAATTGAACACCTTGACTATATTTATTCATAAATGATTTCTGATATGCTTGCTTTAGCTAAAATTTATGAGATATGACAACATGTTTTAATTGACTGAATATAGTCATCGTGCACAGATACAGATAGTCAAGGTAAAATAGCCAGCACTAATTCAGCTCACCTAGCTTATTACAAACATCATGATTTATTTTAAAAAAACCACATAGTACCTTTATCAAAAGGCTAGAGAGCACCTTGTAAGGTACACAAATAATTTTATCCCTACACAGCACACAAAGGTAAGGTCATTCAGATAATCTATACTGACTAATGTCAACATGTCCTAGGCAAGTGTCACGGTTTAAGCCCAGCTGACAACAAAGCACCATGAGGCCGCTTGCTCATTCCTCCCCTCCCAGTGGGATGGGGAGGAGAAAATGTAACAAAAAGCTAATGGGTTGACACAAGGATGGGGAGGGATCAGTCACCAATTATCATCACAGGCAAAGAACAGACTCAACTTGGGGAAAAACCAAAATCAATTTAAGTTACTTCCAATCAAATCAAAACAGAATAATAGGAAGTAAAACTAGATTTTGTAACAGCTTCCCTGCACCCCTCCCTTCTTCCCAGGCTCAACTCCACTCCCAATTTTCTCTACCTTCCCCCCTCCAGTGGCACAGGGGGATAGGGAATGGGGGTTGGGGTCAATTCATCACACATTGTCTCTGCCACTCCTTCCTCCTCAAGGGGAGGACTCCTTATCCCCTGCTCCACCGTGGGGTCCCTCCCACAGGAGACAGTCCTCCACTAACTTCTCCAACATGGGTCCTTCCCACAGGCTGCAGTTCTTCACTAACTGCTCCAGTGTGGGTCCTTTTCATGGGCTGCAGTCCTTCAGGCACAGACTGCTCCAGCACAAGCTTTCCCATGGAGTCACAGCCATCTTTCAGCACAACCACCTCCTCTGGCATAAGGTCCTCCAAAGGCTACAGGTGGCCATCTTCTCCACCGTTCACCTCCACGGGCTGCAGGGGGACAGCCTGCCATCTCACCACAGGCTGCAGGGGCATCACCTCCTCTGGCACACCTCCTCCCCCTCCTTCCTCACTGACCTTGGTGTCTGCAGAGGGGTTTCTCTCACATTCCACTCCCCTCTCTGCTGCAGGTTTCCCTTCTTAAATCTGTTCTCCCAGAGGCACTACCGCTGTCACCGATGGGCTTGGCCTTGGCCAGAGGCGGGTCCAACTTGGAGCCAGGGAAGCTCCTAGCAGCTTCTCACAGGAGCCACCCCTGAAGCCCCCCTCCCCCACTACAAAAACCCCACCACACAAACCAAAAACAGAAAGTTGATTAATCACGTTTGAAGAATATTTATAAATAAATATGAACTATGAAGCGGTATTTCACTGTGGGAGACCCAGTGAAAGGAACTTCCTTTTCAGCCACATCTCCTCCAGGTTTAACAATGCAATTTAGACCAAGCTTGTCTTGAAGCTCTGGCTTCTGTTTATTAGAGACCCAATAGCTCAGTAGCTCTGAATCCCAGAGCAGAAGCCCCATAAAAGCAACTGCTCAGACATCATCTGTCTCATCTCCACTATTTGCCTACTAGATCACCACTTCCCTTGAAAACTATCATTTTAATGAATAAAACTTTCATCATATTATGGATTTGATATTCCCATACATGTGAAAGAATGCACATAGCATGCACAGAAGCCTTTGAAGCCAGCACGGAGTATACATACTCTTTCCATAAATAGTTAAGAAACTGTTTAAAGTATCTTATTATTGCAGCGTGTGTTATTACTACCCCGCAATCTCCATGGAACAAATACTACTCCATATGGAAGCAAGAAGATATAGCAGCTTTGGCTTTCCCTACACACAAAATATGCTGAAGTAGTTTGATTTACATTTGATAAGTGTATCTCCTCTTTATTCAACACTCTCTAAACCACAAGCTCTCCCAGCTGCTTTTACAGCAGGGAAGTCAGTATGAATTTGGATGAGATTTGCTATCAGTAAACAAGCTACTACTGTGGGATATTTAAAAGAAAAGAGTTTCCTTTTAGATAGACTATTTAAATACTTTTTCTCATAATAACAAAGCAAGCAGATCAATAGAATCACCTTATTATTTAAGTGACTAGAATCATATGGTCTGAGACACTTCACTAGGTACATAATCAACTTGTCAATTCTGTTTCAGCACACCCTTACCATGACCTGAAAACAGTATTTTCTAGTATGGAAGCTAGTGTTTAGTAACTTTACACTCAGTCTACATATTAATGGCTACTTATACAGTAGTATTGTTTTTTGCACAGCCCTTTTAAAAAGAATGTAAACTTTTCATCAGCGCATACAGTGATTTCATCCAAATCATTTTGATCAGACAAATCTCATGTTTTATATTCCTCCAAATCACGTACCTCCTGCAAAGCTTAAGTATTTTAAGTCTGTTTTCTAAACTTCATTTAAGTAACATGTTAAGTCTACATGACTGAAAACATACCTCCTCTAAAGAGCTATCTCCCATTTTACCACCACTTTTACCATGAGCTTTAAGTATCTCTCTCAGTCCAGTACCTGCACCATGTCGAACCTAGAAAAGTGAAATAAAAAGTAAATTTTTAAATGTTTAGGAACAGAAGATAAAAATAACACTGCATAACTGAAACAATACTTTTTTATTCTTAATAGAAATGTTACAAGTGCTGCAAAGTTACTGGTACTTAAGACTTGTGGGAAAGGGTAGTATTTTATTAGATCAAATCATATGCTTAAATACTTATCTGCCTAAAACCAACCTGTTTTTTTCTTAGGTATTTGCCAGCTTATGGACAGAAGTAATTAAGAACTGTTTCTATTTTCTAACACAGAAGATATTGTTACCATTTGCAGTAATGTAGCCAGACAGTTTTCATTTAGTTTTACTTCGCTGTAAGACACTAGTTTTCAAAGAAAGAGCAACTAGAAGATATTACTGTTTTTTAGGAAGTTTATAAGCTAAAGAAAAGCAGTATTCTTGTATTTCTTCAACACTTTATATTTCTTTTTCTATTATGTATTTCTATTATTTTTATTAAAACTATTATTTTTTTAAACAGAGTTTGGATTCCCACTGAATATTTTGGGGCCTGCAAAACAAATTTCTGAGAATTACTGTTCTGCATAGCTTACAAACCTGCCTTGCTTGGGTAAATATTAAAAAAAATAAGTGAACAAGTGATATGGGAAAGCAATTTATAGCCACTTGTATGTTCCCAAACATGAACAGCTGAACACACTAGGAAGAGTTTTGGAAATGACAGAAGACCAGTAGAAAGATGTGCTACAGGCACACCTGTTTCTCATATTTTTGATATGTAACTGGACTAGTAATTGGCTAAACAAAAAAAGCCTGCTCAATAGATACACAGGAAGTTGCAAAAGCAAAGTTCTGAACCAGGTTTTCATTGAGAGGTCTTTACATAGGTTAGAGCAGAACTTGCTCCTTTTCATTTTTTAAAGGGCATTTTATACACATGCTTGTTGCTAGTAGAAAAAAAAAATTGTATTTAATTTCATGACAGTAACAACTAGAACTGAGTAGTTGGTAGGCTCTCCCTTAATCAGAATACCTTAGATGAAATGCAAGCATACATGTGCCCATATGTACAGCTCAGTGGTTGTTGATAAAAATCTATACGCAAGCCAATAAAAATCAGCCAGAGCACCTAGTCTTAGAATCTTATTTGTTCACAATACACCAATCATTTGTTTATTTGGTCCAAGGCTGCTTATGAGCTAGTTTTTACAAGCCAAAAGAGGAAGACTTCGCTAGTTAACTTCTCAGCTTCTGCAAACACAAAACAGCAAGACAGACAAATGTATAAAGGAAACAGCAGTAGTAGGATTCATCTTGCCTGACTTCAGCTGCCTATAAGCTAGGCAAGCAGTCTGAACTAGTCATCCAGGCTGCCTTTGCAAGAATATGCCAGAGGACCGTTTTATAAACATGTACATTGAAGTAGTTTAACTTGTTTTTCATCCAGAACATACTATAATAATGATTCTATATTGATCGACTTCCTTAAATAAGATGCACAAGCCCTATATCAAATGTACTGAGAAAGCTATGAGAATGTCTGCATTCCAGGAGACAAGTCAACTTCGGCTTCAAATGCAAACAGCCTGCTTTCAAATAAGGTGAGGCTTATTAGCTCAGATGCAGCAATATGCCACACAAATATAATTATCCTTTTTCTGGGCCCAAAATAATTGTGCTAGTTGCATATGATCTATCTCTGTGTTTCCAAGTTTGAGGTCAGTATGGGCAGAGCCAAATTGCTGCTACTGAAACTGTGCTACAGATATACCTAAGTATGTTACAGTTGGTGTTAGCATTTACTCTTTCAAAAGATCAACATTTTTATAAGTTAGTTGACAACAGTTATTTCCATGTTCTGCTCAAGGAAGAAAGACTATTGTCAGCTACTTCATATTTTTGCTTAGAATTGATATCAAAGTTTGTGGAAAACAGTATAAGGACTAAATAAAAGCAGAAGCAGAACAGGGTTTGAATCTTGAAAATAAGTTGTCTAGGCAACAAAAAAATATAGTTTTTGTAGTTGGTATTTACTATCATTATAAAAATGAACTTTTAATTTTTTTCAGAAATGAAGATAACTACTAATGATTTGTAGCCTACCCCCTATTACCAAAGGATCTTTCCCCCTCCTTTTCTACTAGCTTAGCATTAGACAAACATGCCACTGTTGTCAGCAAGACTCACATGATATTCCTCAAACTCTTGACAAATCCAAGCCCGTTTTAATTGCTTAGTCTTTCTGACCATCAATTCACATGCTTTTGTTTTGCTTGTATTTCAATACTTCTAGAATTCTCACTTATCACTGCTTTCCATACCTTTCCCACTCTCCACTTGAGTATATATTACACATCTGTTTTCATTTCCCCTTTAAACAGTTCTTAAAAAACACTTGTTCTCTAAAAGCAGATTTGACTTGGTCATGTAATCCATTTTTATGATTGATGTAATTTTTGATATCTAGCAAAATGTTCTTAAGACCTACACATAAATTTTTTGTGCTTCTGTTGAAGCCTTTCTTTAAATCTATAGTTACATCTTAGATACCGCATATACGTCTTACCTCCCAAGAAGGGTTAAAGAGATCATTGCACACCTCTTCACAAAAGCTTTCCAGAGGCCATTCATTTGCCTAAATTCATAAAAAATTAAGTACAAGATTAAAAGAGATCAGGCGAACACTTTTTATACTGTATTCCACTTAGGTGAAAATAACAAAAACCTCAAAGCTTAAGTATTTTTCTTTGTCACTGGACAGAATTAAAAAAACAACCAGCTTTTTCCCACACTTTAGAAACTTTGCTGGTTGGCACTGGATCTTTCAAAAAGCTTATGAAGTTTGTCTGTTAGTAGGGTAACCTCTTCTCTATGGTAATTAATTTTGCTGTTCTGGAATTCAGCCTCCCTCTAGGAACCACACTAACGCAGAAAATTAAGCAAAGTTTCTTATACTCCCCAGTGATTCTTTAAATTTATGAACTTTACCTTTAAAGAACATAATAGGTAAGTTTCAATTTGAAATTACACTACATAATCAAATCGGGTCAATTTGACCAGTAATAAACACCACCCTTTTCAAAACACATTCCACATTTTTGAAAACGAGAGGCATATCCACTAATACCAAAATTTCCACAAGGAAACTGACATGGCTGTGGAAAGGAAATTATAATACTAATATTAAGTTCACACCATCACAAACACAAAGCATTTGAAAGGCTAGCAACCAGCAGCTATTCAGCTTGCAGTTATCATTAATCTCAAATTCATTTTCCAATCGTTGTTTCACAAATAAGAATTTAATTACTAATATCTGGAAAAATCTTCTTTTTGCAGAATACAGACTAATCAAGATAAAGTCTCTTCAAATAAATGTCTATGTACCATTTGTATTCTGGTATAGCATTTCTTAAAATTTTTCAGCTTTTCAGTCTATTGAAACAAATGCAAGTTTTTCTAAGACTAAGGTAATTGTTTAACTCTTCAACTACTAACGATAGAACTTAATTCTAAATTAAGCCTAATTAAAGTAAGGCAAAGATTAAATAAAGTGTACATGAACATTTAGATCAAATTATTTATGGCCCAGTGTAATCCTATCATCTAAGTGTTTAGCACAGTTTTACAGTTTAATAACCAGGTCTGACACCTGCAATCCACATACTCAGGTTCATTTGGGTCAAACTGCTACTGATGGATTACATGTGTTTTCTTTCTCAATGCTATATACAGTTTGAAGCTCATTTGCTTCACTACATATAAAAGTAAGCTGGCAACAGCATTCTTTACTCCACTTCTCTTAATGCTAAAATAACTAAAGAATTTGGGAGCATAAAGGAGTTTTGGTTTACATTACTCTAAGAAACTGAATGATCACTCCTGCTAACAGCAGAACAATACATCATACCTCTTCTGGAGCATTTTCTACCAATGTTTTTGAGTCTGTGGCAGGCTGGTTGATGACAACATTTGCAACTTTTCTTCTCTTTTCTTCTGGCTCCCCATCAGTGCTATCGTTGCTGAGAAGGAACAAGTATAAGTTTATGAACTGAAAGTATGCTTTAGGGGAAGTAATTACTTATACAACTGAAGTTTTCAGATACAATAAAGTGTGACAAGAATACAAAACAAAGACATTTAACACTGTGAAATATGCAAAATAGTTAAGTTTATGTGTAAAAAGTTCAGTGAGGAGACAGCAGAATGCTGTCCCAAATTGGCAATCCTTCTCAACCCTTCGGAAGAAACAAATTCTTAAATAAAATTGAGGGAAGAATTTTGTTTACTGCTTGTTATAAACACAGTAGGTACAATATATCACTATAAACTACAGTGAGGAACACAGCATGCATCAGAAAGTTATATCTGAAATTTTTAGTTAATGCTTATCTTCTTAAATCCCCCATTTTCATGCAGTATTCTCAAGCTGTATTTAATAACAGGAACAAACCACAAATTTTAACTGTGGCATCCCATTACTTCAAGATCCCTCTGAAGCTAGGTCCTTAACAAAGCTCTACTGGGAATAAGTACGGCATGCAAGCATTTTATCATCAGCACAATTAGCACATAAAAGACTAAGATGCAAAGACTGTAGAAAGTTTTTCAACACATAAATCAAATCACAATCCCAGCTTAACTGACATAAAAGCAAACCAGTTCACTATTATACCTCTTCTCATTAGCTTCCACTGCATCTCTGGATCTTTGCTTTGCAAATAGCTTAGCCATTCTTTTGGCTTTATTCTTTTGTCTACTGCTCATACCAGCTCGAAATTCTGAGTCAATTAACTCAGCAGCCTGAAGAGTCTGAAAGAGAAGTCATTCATTGTCAGCTCTTCTTACAATGAAGGTCCCGAAAAATCCTCAAACTCACATTGCTCTCAACTTCCCCAATCCTCCATCATTTCAAACTCAGAGCAGCAGTTTGACATCAAATAATACTAATATGCAACTATGGGGCATAAGAATTCAGGAAGCCAAAGCATACCATATTAGACATTGATCAGACTCAAAATATAAGTATTATAACTGCAGAAGCACAAATAAAGCAAACCCACTGTATTATTCCTTGCAGTCAAACAGCCCGAGGTTTTACCTACAGGTTGTTTGTTTACTAGTGAAACTGAAGAAGGAGAATAGTCCAGATCTTCATCATTGAACAGATCTTCAGTATTCATCCCAATTGCAGCACCCATATCTAAGCCAAGTTTCTTTTGTAACAGTTTCCTCTGTCGCGCTATCCTCTCTTTAGGATCAATTTCACCTTAAAAAAAGTTTTTTAAAAAGGGAAGATGTGTCAGATTTCCAACCAGATGTATTATTGAAGATTTGCTCAATGAAACAACACAAGAAAGTCAGGAGTTACAGAATTAAGTTGTACTTGGCTAATACATCAATACAATCTTTTAAACCAAATCACACTGATTCCTAGGAAGACTTTTGCTGCTGCTGGAGCTATACTAGTACTTAAACTGTGATCGATTTTTAAGCAGAAAATAGCTCATTATTCATTAAATTTACAAAATTAAACTACTTGGTCTACAGAAGTAATAAAACAAGTTTTCCCCGAATTTTTAGGGAAGTACACTTTGAAAGGAGCAAATAAGCACATTAAAAAATAAATCCAGCAACTGATTCAAGAACTAGTGCTTTTTTATTGAGCACATGCATCCTTGTGGGATCTGTTGATTTTGGCAGTCTGGTGGGTTTTGTTTCTTTTTTTTCTTTAAAGGTTTCTTTTTCTCCTAAACTTTATCTTCTGTTGGAAAACACAGACCTAAGAATTAACAACCACCAATAAAATCCATCAAATTATATTCAATCCTATATCCTGTATTGAGCTAGGCTGACTCTGAACCTGTTTTCTTCAAAAATATTCTTCCTTGTAAAATGCACTAGACCCAGGTGTCTCCCTTCCTTCTAACCAAACTAACTCCTGACAGCAATGTAGACTGAAGCATAAGCGTCATTTTCCTAGGGTGCTGGAGTCTGTTAATCTTATCCTCAAGCTTCATGTGTCAAGCAAGGCTCACTTAAGTAGTTAATAGAAGCTACCTCAAAAACATTGTGAAGCTTCAACACTTCAATTACTGAACACCTAGACTTTGGGAGCACCCACATTTACATAAAAAAAATAGAAGATTTTGGTGCCCAAGTAGAATAAACCCTCCAAGTAAACCAAAACTTGTAGCTTGTAGGGCTGTCAGACTTCACTCTCTTTTTACATGTGCAGTATGGAAACAAGTCAGGAGATTGGGTTTTTTTTTGTCAAATATCTGCACATAAACTTGTAAGTATGTGACCAATATTGGCAGAATTTTGGAGTATACACCAGGTTGAGTAGTAATTATTAATCATATCTATACCAATAAACCTTTTTTTTTTAAATTGCATTTAACCAACAAGCAAAAAATACAAACAACTTCTATTCTGTAGAAAATATTTTTCCTTTCACAAGTTCCTCTTAGGAAAAAGTGTCAAAGGCTGGTAATTCCAAAGATTATTTAACTTGCTTTACCTCCATTCACATTGGCTACTTATTTGAAAAGGAAAACTGCTACAAAATGCAGAAGAGAAAGCAGCCTTTGTACATTTTCCCACCAGTTAAAAAAGCTGCAACTAAAGCTATTTTTAGTTTAATTTTTTTGATTACATTTTTTATTTATTTTCAATCATAAAATTATTTACATGCAATCATACTACACTGGTATAAATATCAGACTTCTATGAACTGAAGTGTCCTATTACATCTATTTGATTTCTGAACAAGTAGGGTTTAAAAAGAGATGAAACCTGTACAACACCTTATTAACCTAGCATAAAAGATAGCAGACAATAAAATAGCAGCAAGGCTTAATAGACAGGATACTGCTTAAGTGTAAGGAGCCATAGGTTCTGTTCCTTGCTGAGCTAGCAATCTTCTGTGTACACTGCACAGACCGCATCACATGCAGGGAACAAGTGAATCACGGCTATGCAGTCAGAGCAGATTCTTATCTATAGCATCATTTCATCTGGTGCAGAAACTGGAAGATGGACTGGAATTAGAGCAGGAAAGTACAGTAATAGCAAAAAACCAAATCTTGAAGTAATTCAATGCCATTTGTCCTGGTTTCAGCTGGGATAGAGTTAGTTTTCTTCCTAGTAGCTGGTATAGTGTTACATCTTCAATTCAGTACGAGAAGAATGCTGATAACACACTGATGTTTTCAGTTGTTGCCAAGTAATGTTAAGATTAAGTCAAGGATTTTTTCAACTTCTCGTGCCCAGCCAGCAAGAAGGCTGGAGGGGCATAAGAAATTGGGAGAGGACACAGCCAGGACAGCTGACCCAAGCTGGCCAAAAGGGTATTCCACACCATGTGATATCATGCCCAGTATATAAACTGGGGGGGAGCTGACGTGGGAGGGGGGATTGCTGCTCAGGAACTGGGCATTGGTCAGCAAGTGGTGAGCAACTGCATTGTGCATCACTTGTTTTGTATATTCCAATCCTTTTAATATTATTATTATTTCCATTTTATTATTGTTATTATTATTAGTTTCTCCCTTTCTGTTCTATTAAACTGTTCTTATCTCAACCCACAAGTTTCACCTTTTTCTGCATGGTGCTTAGCTGCTGGCCGGCGTTAAACCATGACACCATTACACTGATATAAACCAACTCTCAGTTAAAAAGTTGCAGAAAGGTATCAGACAAGTCATTTGAAACAAAAGACATCACACAGGCACTGATATTTGACCTTCCAACTTTGACAGTTTTATGCCAGTATTTTTCATGTAATCTTACTATACTTGAAACCTTCAAGCTTTTAAATAAGCCACATCCTACTGCTATATTTGGGAACTGTTTTAATGAAGAACAAGTGGTGGTAGTTTCTGCACCTCTTAAAAAAGTCTACAGAAATTCTACAGAAGCCTTTAATATTGCTTTTTCTGCTCCCTCTTTCTGGTTTCCACTCTCCTCTTCCCCCCTGTACACATACTAATTCTGATAAAACAAAAAAACCAAACAATATACACCCCCTAAAAAAATTGTTTAAGAAAGATAATACAAACCAGTTATGTTGGGGGATATTTTATTCCATTATTTCCTACCATTCTGAGAAACCATGGACGACTAGACTCATAATACTGCCACAACAAACTTTTTCAAATCAGTTAAGTTTTCTTGTCTGCAAGTAAAATATAAAGATATACCTGATTTATCATCTTGGACTTCAAATTCTGCACCAGCAGATCCAAGAAGAGATGCACCATGTTTTAACAACCGACATATATCAAATCTGTCAAAACGCAACCGATCTGTTGAAGGTGAGTCTTCCATAGGACTTTCTGAGCCTGGTTCTAGACAGGACATTGAAAATAATAAGGACAATGTGATGAAATTTTTGTTCAAAGTTCTAACAGAAGATTAAGAGAAAAAGGAAGAAATGATTTCTTTCCTCCAAAGGAATCATCAGACATACAGCATTTTGATTCAAAGTGTAAAGGCTCTGTTTCATAAAGATAGACTGAAAAAGCTCACTTATCACACTTACTGATTAGAAAAGAATTTAAATGTTTTTCCCTTGATAAATTTAGCTTTTTAAAATCCTGGACATTGGCATACCACTAGGTCTTCTCTGTACACATATGGCTCACAAATAGTTCAAACAATTATCATGCCAACACTATATCATATCACGAACAGCCAAGCATCCCTGGTATGGAAACTGGAGAGCGGTCTTAACAGGTATGGGAGAAAGTCAGCTACCAAGGGCTGCTGAAGACTAATTATCAGCTCTTCTCAAATCCAGTGGCAGGTACAGTGCAGTTCAATACTGATATAGAAGAGATTTGTTCCTCACAAGATGTCTTATTTCTTGGTTATGAATTCACATCCAAACTATCCCCTCTTCTCAAGATTAGTGTGTTTTGTGGCTCCTAGTCATGTGCAGCTTAGCATTCAAAAAGATTGGCCATATTCCTACATGATCCAGCATGCTCACATCCTGAATTGCAACCAGCAGTATAAATACAACTGCTGCCTACAAGAAATACAGCATTTAGTTTGGTGTGTTCCATGTCACTCTCACACATATTTATGAAAGCTTGTTCATTTACAGTAGAATGAATCTAAGTGCACACAGAACACTATAAAATAAACACCACCCACATTTCTTCATACCTGAAGAAAAAGTTAACATTTCATTACACATATACAAAAAAAAAAGTGATTTATAGCAAGCCTAAGAACCTAAATGCAACCAGACTACTGTAAAACGTGTATTTGACTACTACATCAAACGTTTTAAATTAAAGAAACAAATGTCTGCATAGCCAGTTAGCCCTGTTAAATGGTACCTTTTTCTCAAACACCCATAATTACCTTTTCAGTTTCATTTCTGATAGGCAGGTATGCAAGAACTGGACAATGCATGTAACCCATCATTCAAAACAGCTGCTGTACTCAAAGACTGACAGGTTGCCCAATTTCCATGTACAAAAGGAGTGCTGTAAGTAATTCTTGGAACTAGACTGGTGAAATTAACTTCCATCCTTGGTAAGATAGTAGAGTCTATAAGTAAGGTTATTAAGTGAAAACTTAATAACCCTCTCATTAACTGATTATCAATGTCCTTAAAGAGCTCCAACAAGTGGATAGAGAGGATCCAGTGGACATAATATATTCAAAAGTTTTTGGCAAGGTTTCATATAAAAAAATTGAAGGAACTAGGTTACCACAGAATTGGAGAAAACATCCTTTTGCAGAGTGAAAGCTGGTTAAAGACATATAAAAGTTAGCTTTGGAGTCCTTCAGGGATCAGTGTTGCCATCAATTCTATCAGTCTTCAGCAATGGGAAGGAGATTTCACTACACACTCTTCTCCAAGCATGCAGATGACACTAAGCTCTTTTGGGTAACCAAAAGTCACAATGGCACTAAGGAATCCAAGAAGGTCTCTCAGAACAGACTAATGGGCAAAGAGGCAGATATGGTGCAAAATGAACAACTTAAACCTACACAACACCAAATTGAGAACTGGCAGCTAACATTCAATAAAGATCCTGGAGGCACTTCTGACAGTTTTCTGTATTCACCAGCTTATTGGGCAGTGACAGCCAAAATAGCGAAGTACTGGGCATCATCAGAAAGGGCACTGAGAACAAGACAAAGTGCATCATTTTGCCACCATGTATAAATATCAGTACTCAAGAGATGGAGGTACACTGTGTGCAGTTCTGTGCATCTCAAGGAGGACATGAGTAAGAAAAAGCACAGAGAAGGACAAAAAGTTATCTAAAAGAAAAAGCAGCTGTCTTGCGAGGAAAGACTGAAGAGACTGCAGCTCTTCAATCTGGAGAAAAATTGTTGGAAGAGAGCAAATATGATGGTTTACAAAAATCATAAAGGCAGTGGGATAAGGTAAATGCAGAACTTGCTTGTCAAATTCTATAGCAACAGACCTAGAAGGCACTGAATGAAACAAATACGAGATCACCTCAAAACAGATAGGAGCTTTCTTGTTGTTGTTTTGGTGTTTTTGTTTGGTGGTGTTTTTTGTTTTTGTTGTTTTTGTGTTTTTTTTTAAAAACAGTGAATTTCCAGAACCTATGCCACATAAGGTTGTGACCATAGACAGTGCCAACAGGTTTAGACAAAATCACTGACAATAGGTCTGTAATTTGACAATAAAAGTAACTCTAACATCCTTAACATGACAATTTCAGAAGCAAAGTGAGTACAAACAAAATAGACTTCAGCAAGCTGCCATTTCACCTCCCTCAGAAAGGTGCTTTGAGCAAGGGAACAGAGAAGAAAAAAGAGTGTCTGCACAATATTATTACAAAGTTGATTGGTTAAAAATTTTGCCATTTTACTTGTTGTTATTATTCCTTTTATTTATAAAAGCTTTATGAGGGTACAGAGCACAAGCACAGGAATCTTAGAAGAAACAAAGGTCAGGTACATCATTGTAATTGAGTATGAACATCTAAAGCCAAAGAAGTTTACTACAGTCCATGCATATAAAAAAGTCTATGCTCACAAAAAACCAGAATAACACAGTTGCCTTGAAAAGCCTCATATGACAGTTAGTTTGTATCAAACATTCTACATAATTCATTTAAGCAGCACCTTGTTTTGATCTTGGAGTTGGATTCCACTCAGGTACATTTTTCACTATTGCTTCAACAGCCTGGCCAGCTGCAATACGAGTATCCCAATTCGTACTTCTTAAATACACTAACACCTTTAAGGAGAGATTAATAAATAAATATTTGCATAAATGTACTTTCAAAAATCCACCAGGTGTTATGCTCTATTAAAACACACTTACTTTTAATGCTATGGATTAAGACAACATTCAAAACAACAAAAACAAAGGACAAGAAAACAAAGAAATGCAAGCAGCCTTCTCCATATTGCTCACTGCTTAGCAGAACTCTTGCTGTAGCCAGACATTAAGAATTTATAAGATATATTTAGCCCCATCAGTCAAACTCAACCTTGATTTCCTCCAGGTACTGAACAAGGCTTAAGACTTTTGGTTTTTTTTGCTTTCTAAAAGGAAGTGTTCAAAAGATATTAATAGACCTTAAAACTCTGAAGTCATTTAGCTCAAGAAGAGGGACAACACAGGTCACTTTAAGCAACATATGCTCTTCTAAACTAATTTACCACTATGTCTCAAATCTGGAAAAACTATTTCTTTCTCTGAAAGTGGTTTGATATTCATGATTGCTTGGCCACTCTGTTGATACCATCAATTGCGGTGAGGGCACCTGTTCAATAAGAACAGAATTGAGGTCACTCAGCCATCTCCAGCTGTCAGATACAGACTATTTTTGGTGGTTTTACTAGACTTGGCCAGATTGAAGTCTCAAACTAATGGAAATATCTTTCCATTTTTCAGCCCTTGTAAAGACAAGCAACCTCCTATATTTTTAATGCTGTATCACACAAGTAACAATCTTTAAAGGCAGGAGCAGAAATTTTTATAAGGCAGTAGAGCTTCTCTTTATAGAAGAGAATCTGAACTTAGAGCAAACATTGAATATCAATACTGAATATGAAGTGAAACCTCACTTACGTAACCATTCCAGAGGCTGACAAAACAGCAGGCTTAACAGAAGTAGTCTCCTAATTTTCTTGAGTCTCCAATTTCTGGAGAACACAAGACTACTATGCTTTTTCTTCTTCTCACGGAACCCATGCCCCTTTAAACTAGTTTTATTCTCACCATTAAAGTACTGAAAGAAAAAATGCTTACTTTAGATAAGAGATTATTCAGTTCATGAGGATGCAGTTTCACTACTTCCCCAAGTTGCTGTGCAGCTGCTTTTCTTGTTACTGGTGTTGTACCGGTGTCCAGTAAAATAAAGAGACGATCAAGCCTAAATATGATTGACAAAAACAAAAAATGTTATGCTATTCATAGTTCAGCTGCCCATTTCTATTAATATTCCCCCACTTTTTTTTCAGTTTATCTAATGCAAACAGAAGAAATGTTTGCCTGAAGACTATTAACTGAGTGACAAATGTACTTTTTTCTAATAGTAAGCATAGTTGTTCTAAAAGCACATAATTTGGTAAGCAAAAAAAGAGAAATTGTTAAAAACAGTTTAAAAAAATTCTGCAGTTACAATAAAAAATTAAATTGTTCCTTTTGTTCTGTGATAGAACATTTTCAATCTTGAAAAATAAGTACTGTTAAGTTGTAAATTATCTTCATCAAAGTCTGAATAGAGAAAGCAAAGGGCTCAACTGCTAGTATTGTGCATTATAATTTCTTTTGAAGACATAGCCTGTGATCTATAATATCAAACTCTGCTTTTCCACGATATCACAATTTTTTACTTTTCACATATTTCCCCCCCTACTACCTGGAATATATAAGGCCAAACCTATTGTTGTATTTACAGCTTTCAAGTAATCCAATACCTCTGGCCTTCCCAGGAAATACAATAATTTAACCAAAAGATCTGTTTTCACAGTAACTCTGTATTTAGTGAAAGAGACCCTGATCACCTATTTTCAGAATAGCTAGCTTACTTCTTGTTTAGAGTTGCTCAATGAGAAAGTGATCATATAGAAAAGGCACATAAAAATAGAGACTACCTAGATAGTCAAATCAATGATGGAAGTAACAAATGTTCACTATCCCTTCCACTATAAGTGGGACAGAAGTCTCTTTACAGGGTGCCTAGTTTATCTGTTAGTTATTGGGCAGTACGAGGTTATTACAGAACGCGAGTCTAGAATCTGTCCACGTAGAGCAATCAGAATTGTCCCTTATAGCCTTAATCATAAAAATACTCCTCCAAATATTGCAACAATATGAAGCTGGAATTTACACAGCAGTGAAGCTCAGCTAGATCAGCCTAACAAAATAAGGATACAGGTACCCTGAACAACTCCACTTCCTCATAAACATGTACCCTAGGTTTAAGTAAATACAGGAAAGGACAAGTGTTTTGCCTGTTAGTCTGTTGCTACCAATTACATTTCACCAAAACTGCCTTTAACATTAGTTTAATCATTTAAAAAACACCCCCCCCCCCTTTCCAACATCACTGGATTCTGTATTTTCTGACACACTTAAACTGCACTTACTACTGAAAATATCTTATGTGTCACAACACACTAGAAACAGCAGTGCTACAGAGCCAAGGCAGTAATGTCACAGAAATACAGTTCCAAAACCCAAATGCTCTCGCAACTGAAGGTACTAGATTAAATATCCATTAAAGAGAAATTCTAACTGAAAGTATTTAAAATCATTCTAGTATTTTAGACACTTCTGATACTTGCCAGCTTTGAAATAATTGTCTTACTACTGAAATAGGTGAGCCCATTTCAATTTCTGTAGATAAAACTGGAGTTTCAATTGCTATGATTGGTAGTTGGTAAATTGTTTGAAAGTTACATAAAAATGAAAACCCAAACATATCTAAATCAGCAGTTTTGTGTGATTAGACAGTCAAGGAGGAAAGCAAAAGCTTTACCGATCTAACTCCTCCAAATCACTGATAGTGGACTAGTCAGGAGGAACATACCAAATACTTAGTTATTTACCAGTATTTTTTCCTTAGTACAATTGGCAGTAATAACCCAACCTGATTTGCAGCACTCAGTATTACTCAGTAAAAAATATGCTAGCTTGCAGAGCAACCACAGCTTGCTCTAACTTGTTTGTTCTCTCATTCTTAAACTCACCCCTTTCATTCTTCATCTCTTCATGAAACTTCAGCGTTCCATACTCAAGCAGTTTGCCATTTAGCACCACCCACTCCTTTAACTATCAAAAAAGTATCTTTTTTTTCATCTCCAAAGTCGAGCAGAATGTGCAACTTAAACCACTTCCTCAGCTAGAACTCTTCATGTGCCAAAACAGGAGGAAACCACTATGACTGCCTAACCTCAAAAAAACTCAGTTTTAATTCCAATCTTCGTTACAATAAATATCTTCATTCCTAAACCCTACATCTCGCTGAAGCTGTATTACCTACAAAACACAGTTGTTGGGGTTTTATTAACCTGCAGTATGCTTGGTTTGTAATTTGTGATTTTAAATTGTAATATGCTTAACTTTGATACAACACAAAATAAAACAACAACAACAAATCTTTCTATTGTCTCACATCACTATAGGAAGGTTTCAGCATTCAAGCACAGCAAAATAAATGGATACAGGATTAGCAAATACAGGTAACAATATCTGACTAACAGTACTGGTCATGCTAACCATTCTTCCTTTCCCTGCCACAGACTTCCCTGACATACAGTTCCCAAACAGTTAATATGTGGAGGTATTAAGAGTCTTAAGTTTTGGTTGTTGCTACAGAAGAGTATGGCAGAGCCTGAATTCTCCTGCTCTAGTTGGAAAGGTAGCACTGAGAAAGTTGCCACTGATCAGCAGTGCCTTTTTTTAATTAAAGTTTTCATTCTTAGTTTCATTAAAAATGAAAAAATACTAAAAATTCTAAACTAATTTTGAGGACTTGCAGTTTGGAAAGAAATTTCCTAAGTTCTGACAGGGTTTTCATTCTGAGAACAAACTAACAGTCTCTAAATTAGTTCTTAAAGCCAAAGTGAATAAAGAGTTTCCTAAGGGCATGTGGTTCTCTGCCTCACACTAGCCTGCTATAAGCACAGCTCTGTCTGGCTCACATCATTCACAAATTTAAAACAGAACTCCGAATCAGTGTGTAGAGTGAAATGCCCTACAATGCAGATAAAATTAATTATTTTATGAAAGAGTTCAACACAGGCTGTCAGAAAAGTTGTTCTAAGCATATGGAAGACATAAGCAAACAAGAGAAATACATGGAGTACTTAAGGGAAGAAAAAAAATAAAACCAAAGAGATTTATGGACTGTTATGAAAAATCTAAATACCCACAAATGCTAAAAATGAAATATATCTCTAAAACTACTTCTCCTGCACATTAACTGCTGTAATCAGAGCTTAAAAACAAACTCCTTCACTTTTAACTCATAAGCAATTTAGATAATCCTGACTGTCACCTTCCAATCCTGAGTCAACTACATCTCATAGATAGGATAGCAACCATTCACCACCTCTATGTGAACTCAAGCCACATGAGCTCATTACAAAGCACTAACTTGTTCAAAGAGGTAGATACCTGTTTCTTCTCAGTTGATAAATTTGAGATTTTCTAATCCCTGCTGAAGTGTATCACCAAGACAGAACTTGGGAACAGCAATTCAGAGTTCTTATGAACAGCATTACATTCAAATTAAGTATTTTTTCCTCTAAGAAATACCACAAGCTTTTACACTGACACAGAGGTCATTAGAAATGTTTCTGACACAAAGACATCAATTCAGGTGCTTAAGAACAGGCATTTAGTACCACTGAGACACTTCAGAATGTGTCATCCACATGGGGTCAGCAGACATGACACAGGATGCAGGCAATCCTTGTCATTCTAAAGTGGCAAGGACACATTATACCATCTAAACTGGCATCAGAGACCTAGATGAGGCAAGTGAATCCTCCCCACATAAATATTCCAAGTCAAACCCAGAGCATTTCATCAAAGCACACTAGTTTTAAAAAGACTAAAGCTTGAATTCTTACTTTCAGAATAGAACCACCTGAGAGATACTCAAGAATAATCAGTAGGTCTGTGATCAGGATATCAGCTGGAACAGCCATCCCAAATTGGACCAGACTCTTCCACCACTAGACTACTACCACTCAAACAATTTTATATAACAATCCTAAAAAAAAATAGTAAATTAATACTTAGAGGAAGAATGGAGGCAAGAAGAATTCTAACAGTAAACAATTTAATTTGCATTACTATTAATCAGAATAGCAAGGCTGGCTGTCATAAGGGGGAATATCATCTCTCTAATCAACACTTATGCAGAATAATTATGCATACAGGCTTAGTTAACTAAAGGGGGGGTTGTGAATAAAAGTACATAAAAACTATTATTGACCCCCAGTCACTAAACATTATCACAAAGACTACAAATAAAAAAGTGACAAAGGACAAACATAGCAAGTACTTTCAAAAGAGCCACAACGACTAACCCAGCGGCACTCTCCAGGTAGCATGGTGATTCCACATTCTAGTCACTACTTTCCAATCAGTTTTGCATATTCAGCATTAAACTAAGTTTGACATGACTGTACCCAGGCACAGTAGGCAAATGTTGCAACAAATGACCTGTTCTGTTCTTCATACTCATCTTCAGTTCTTTGCTGCCTAAAGGTATGTCTCCAAACAGAGGGCTGATCTCCATTTGAAGGGACAGTTATCATAATATTTCAAGTGAACCTTATGGCACTCCTGTGGAAATGGGATGATGGAGATTTGAAAGCCCTTCAGCTACAGAGACATTAGAGAGCTAGAAGCAGGACAGTTAATGACCAGGTCAAGCTACAGAGGTTACCAAGAGTATCTCCAAAATGTTTCCAGAAGACGACATATGCAGCTGAATTGTATAAAGATCCTGATCACCCCAGTGAAAGCATTCTGACTGGATTGGGTCCCCACAGGACTTCAGATGGGAAAACTCCCAATTTGTTGATTTCAATGAGTTGAGGCTTGAATGGGACAGTGATCACTGCTGCCAATGAAGTGATCTGTTTGGACTCTACATCTCTGTGTGCACCAGTATGTTTAACTGGCCAGGGAGCAGCCTCTGACAGTAAAGGCCAACTGGTACAGAACAGCTCATAACTATCCTAACATATCCCCCAACCCATTAAATTGTGTGACTGTACAAAAAAACATTAGTGGCATAGTCCCTGGAACACTCTGATGTCAACCTCTGCCTGGAGCTCTTTAGAAAACTGCTAGCTAGCACCCATCAGAAGGCAAGGGAATACTCTCAGGAGTTTACAACATAAATTGCATTTCAACACTGGTAGCTTCCTCCCAGCCACTATTTCTTAGTACAGAAATAGCCCAGAAACCTAGAAAACATCACTAAATTAAAATTTAGACTTAACAAGGGTTGACACTCACTGTGAAATTCAACCTAAGTTCTAATGGAGATGCCTTAGATTTTCTTGTTGACCTGATAATCCTTTGGTGGTGTTTCATCATTTGGTCAAATCTCAGCTTGGTCAGCTTCACAGCTCAAAAAACTCAAGCCCCTACTAAAGCACACATAAACTGTTAAATAATCAAGTAAACAACTTCCCAATATACAATCAGCAAGCAAGAGAAAAATCACTGAACAGAATTCAGAACAAGTGTTATGATACACTAAGAATGGATTGTGATTTTACTTCTCATAGGTGGAGACTGTGGAGTAAATAGTTATGAAGGTGGGGCTGTGGACAATAGAGAAATCTTATTGTTTCCTACAGAGCAGTGGCAGGGACACCTGGAATGAAACAATATCTCCATGACCACACTGGTCACAGTATTATACACTGCATATGGAAGCCAAACGAATGCTAAAATTAGTATAATTCCATACTGAATATATATTTCATGTAATATATACAATCCATAGCATTAGGCTGTACAAGCTTTATTTGTAAACTATTACATATGTATCTACATCCAACAATACAGCCCAAAAATGTATGACCAATTACATTACAAAAACAGAGAAACAGGAAATTAAAACAGCTGTAAAGACATACTAATACAAGAAGCATTATCAAGTTATATAGGGAACACCTTGGTGAGAATTCAAGTTTTAGCTGCTGAAGCAGGTCAGAATTCTTATCAGAATGCAATTCTGACTTTCAACTTTCATTTCAGTCTGTTAGGTGTCTGAGAAATTTTACAGCTCTATCTCATTTGGGCAGTAGTGCACATGCTACTTCTGCTTCTCCCCTGCCCATGACTGTGTCAACACTGCCTCCCACAAACAGCAACAGGAAAGGCAGTCCACTGTTCTGGTCTTGGAGTTAATCTCTATCAACAAGAGAAGAGTTACACTATTTTTCCCCCCTTTTGAGTCAGAACTCCTGTAATCACATTGGTTCTAGAGTGTCTACCTATTCTGATGGTACAGGATATGTCTTTAGTAGTGAAAACATACTTCTTGTTCAGTTTAACTCTTGCTTTTCATGCAAGAGCAGCCACGAACCAACAGCTTCCAAAGCAGCTAGAAGCCAAATTAGTTCTTTAGGAAGTTTGTGATAACCCCAGGAGAACATTTCTAAAAGGTACATAGGACCCATAAAAGATATTCTGGATAATTTTGGTACCTCGTGAGAACTTCAGCCTCCCAATGATGCAGTATTAAACTTGAAATGTTACATAAGTAATGATGCCAGCCAGCGCAACCATTTGTTCTTGGGAAGTCATGGCCCTACACTTCAAAGCCAAGAGCAACACTTATTTTCCAGGAGCTTTAGTCTCCTAACCTTCTGACATTATTATTTATTTTAAAATAAAAACTAGGTTCCTAATCTACATATTACCAGTTATATACAAATCCAAGTAAATGAAAACCATTGAAAACTCTAGAAACTAGTACTAAACTTACAGGGACCTAATCAAGAATGGCTTGCAAGAGCAAGCAAATTTTTGTTCCTTAAGGAAGTGTCTTGAAAATACCCTGAAGAGATTGTCTTTAAGGTATTTCAGGGTGAACTTAAAGATTATACCTACTAAAATCATTTATTCTTAATGCATCTTACCAGCTTCATACATTTCATCACATTTTAAAAGCATATTTGTTCTTCATACTTTGAGGGCCCTCAAAACTACAAGAATACCATTAACAGCCTTGGTGTTGGAATAACGATACCTGACGTGCCTTTGAACACATTAAAAGAAACTGAAAAAAGTTTTATTGGATATTGAAAGGGACTATCAATACTTCATCATCTACTGAAACTCAATCACCCTGAGTAATCTATGAGCCTTGTTACTTTCCATAAATTGGTAGCATTACTTTTTCATCTAAACTATCTCAAAAGATCACTAGTGAGCCATTGTATTTATTCATTTGGATCATACACTTTGTAGGAATGAAGCTGAAGCAAAACTTTTCACTTCCTTTTTTCCTTCTCAGTTCCACTATCAAGACTTTTTTTTCATTATTAGCTATGCAAACATTATACTACTTCCCATACACTTTTAAGACCAGAGACAGGAGATAAAGCCTATCAAATTTGCTTGCGCATTCACAGAAAGAACATCAACGTTCCCACCCACCTATACATACTTTTGGAGGATGGTGTTTATTAGTTAGTCTTTTCAGCATAAAACTACCAAAGAGATGAGCATATACAAAGCAACTACTCTGCAACATCTTTTGGTATGATATATCTACTGTTCTGCTTTGAGGTCTGTTTTCCAGTGTATCATCACAGAAGTGTTATATAGAAGCAGGTCTTCAGTCTGCCTAACAGCAGAATCTGGTAAAACAAGCATGTATACATATAATGCAGAATAACATATCAGAATCTCTTTTGTCCACAAATTACAAGTGACAATTATTTTTAAGACAACCTTATTAAAAGCAAAGCTGCAAATTCTCAATCTAAGTTTGAAATATTTCAAAGCATTCTCTATATTTGTTTAGAACTTCCTGAACAAACTAGGGTTTTGAGAAAGGTTTTCAATTGGCCTAACAGCAGAAACTAAGTTTTACCAGGAGAACAACCACTGTTTTGAGAATGTGAAAATACCACTCGCCCAACCTCCAAAAATATTATTTTTTAAAATATGATTCCAATACAGAACCAGCCCTAATGAAGTTTTTTGTTAATACCAGTGTTTGGTATGCGCTCAGCAAAGACTACAGCCCTTGCCGAAAGATTCATTTGAATCAACTTCTCCCTCACTCTCCACACTTGTATAGTTAGAGTAATTCAACAGTGAATGTTGGTCCTTCAAAAATATAAAACACAACTAACTACCTAGAGGAAAAGTGCATATCTCTACAATTAAATGGAACCGGTACAGAAGCTGGAAGTACAACCTTTAGAGAAACATGTGGTATATAAGTGTACAAAACAATTATTTGTAATACATCTGAAAGGAAAGGACCTTAGAAATTCAATGTTCTAAAGTAAAAGATGAAGACAAGATTTCTCTTATTTACAAAAGCAGTGCTGACATTATGTCATCAGTGTTCCTATGGTCCAGCAACCAAAAGGTTCATTTGTCAAGAGCTGCTGTGTAACTTCAAAGGGGTATGGATAGGTTTTGCTCTATCTATTAAAAAACATGCATAAGGCCAAATTTACACAGTATCACTTCCTACAATTATAGAAGCATTGGAGTTTGCCAGGAGTAACCAAGATGTTACAGCACTCCAAAATGTGTAATTATTTTACCTAACACACATGTAGAATTGAAACAATTCTATACCAACTTACAAGTACTACAGCACCTTTATTAAAGTTCTATACCTTATATTCGGCTTGTGTAACATTTTGATCTTAAAACTGTACTCTGAAGCAATGTATCACATGTGACATTATCAACACACCAACTTTTTCAGTGCTCCACACTGAAACTCAGAATGAGCCTTACCCAAACCAGAATTTTTTTCCTGTCAGTTAGCATACCAAACAGGTGTTAACTAAATCTTTGCATAGAGCACTACTGCTTTTCACTAAAGCCATGTGGTTTTACAGAAATATAGAAACATCGGTAACTGAATCTGAAACCAATCTTTACAGTAGACACAACCTTAGCATACAGCTGAAAAGCTGCATCTTGATATTCCAGTTAGCCCCCATCTCACATGTACGTTAGCACAGTTATTTAAGCAGACTGCCCCAGACCTAATGTAATTAGAATACTACTCTATTTAACATGATGGCTTACAGTAGTATTTCAATGTACATAGTAGTCTTGTTACTACTATGCAATCCTTACTACTTCCAGATTCTTATGGACAGCTTTGGAAAAAACCACCCCACCTGATATATAACAAGTTGATAAAAAAAAAGAGTAGAGTAAGATAAAGGGATAGTCTGTAGAAACTACAAAGCTCAAACTAGAACACTTACTACTAAAAGTCTTAAAAAAATGTATTGCTGCTATAAATTTTGATTAATAATGTATTTCCATTATAAACGTGCACACTTTTACTTTTCCACATAGAGCTGTAAACTTACTCATACACAGCTTCAGAAACAGCATTTACTTTTATTATAGCACTTCAGAAGTACAGAGACACTACCAACACGTGACTTGAAGTTAATCTATCACAAGGTTAATTTGGATTTACAGTTTCCTTCCAACTATCCTGTTAGGAAGCTTAACATGCCCATTTCACACACACAAAAAAGATGGCAGGAATTTGTGCTCAGCATTTTTTATAAAACAGCTCTATTAAGACGTACTTCTGTATCTTTGAATACTTTAAACGCTGGCACACGCCAGCGCACATGTGTGTAAGCAGATACTACCCAACATCTTGAGGCAGAGCCAGAACACACTAGTCACTTTTCTCCACGGAAGCCCGTTTTATTTCGGTTACTTTACAACTAAGGGCTCTGAAAGGCAAAACGGTTTCCTGCCAGTTTTTGAGACTCGGTATCGCTATCCCCTATTCCCTAGCAGTTTAACCCGAGGAAGGACTGGCCAACGAAACGAAGGTGTCGAATTCAGGAGGAAGCCCCAGACGCCCCAAGCAGAGTCCCTGCGGCCTGAGGAAGGGAGGGGGCTTCCCTGGGCGCCGGGCACGGGAGTTACCCCAGGTCAGGAAGCAAACCCAGGCGCCAGAGCACGCAGCCACCCCCAAACCCCACCGAGGCGGCCTACACCGCCGAGGAGCGTGGAGGCCCCGGCGAGGCCTCCCCAGGGGAGAGGAGGCGGAAACCGGGCACCCCCTTCACCCCCATACCCCCCGAAGCCAGGCCACACGGAGGGCCGGGGACTCGGGGCCGCCGCCGCCGGCTCTCCTTCCCCCACCCTTCCCGGCTCCTACCGACCTGGAGACGGCCATGGCCGTCCGGAGCTGGGCCTCGCGGGAGGCGAGCGGCGGGACAGCAGGCGGGGGGGCCGGCGCCTCTCTCCCAGGGAGGAGGGCGCAGGGCCTAGCTCGGGCCTCTCGGGCGCCGCACCCGGCCTCGGCCCCGGCCCCGCCGGTGATCCGCGGGGAGCGGCTGAGCGCGGCTGTGGCCGGCAGCGGTCAGAGTTTCGCTCCCCCCGGCGGGGCAGCAGCGGCGCGGGCAGGAGCGGTGCACAGCCCTCGGAGCGCGACTTAAAGCTTCTATTCCCCCATCGCCAGGGCGAAGCCCAATGCCTGGTTTTATATGAGCAGCCATCTTGTATTTATTCCCTTCCTCCATGATAGCCGCTTCCTGATTGGCAAGACGGCCCGGTCGCAGCCAATAGAGAGAGCGCTTCTAAGAGCAAGGAGGGCGGGCGCACGTAGCGCCCGGACTGAGCAGGACCGGCCATGGAGCCTGCCGAGCCGGCTGCGGGGGGGGAGTGGCGCCGGCCTCCGGGGCGTACCATCTGCACGCGGGGGGGGGGCTCAAAGGAGAGCGCCCCAGTCCCGCACCCTGAGGGGAGTAGAGAGGCACTAGAACGCGAAGTACACGCGTTTCCTTGCCAGTGTACCGGGTGCTGGCCCTTCTCCCGCCAGCGTGGCGGGAGAGGGCGGCGGGGAACTCGGCGAGCTCACGCCGCCCTCCCCACTCGCCGAGGAGCGCTGCCCCTCGGCTTACGCCTGGTGCTGCGGCGCGGACGCTCGGCCGGCGGAGACTACGGCTCCCGGCGTGCAGCGCGCTTAGCGCCGCGCCCCCCGCCCGGGGACGCAGCCCCGGCGTCGGCGGGGGCCGGGCCAGGCCTGGCCGAGCGGGCGGTAGTTCCCGTCCTCAGTCCTTCTCGCTGCGCCGCTGCCTCGGCCCACCCCCCCTTCCACGGGGAGACGGGCGCTCGGGGCCGGCGGTGGCCTCTCCGCGGGTCACTTCGGTTACTCGCAAGGGTTTATTAACCGGCACCAGCCCCCTCCCCAGGCAGCAAGGGGGCATCTGAGCCGCCGCTCCGCGCGGCGCGGCCCGGTCACCGACCGCGTTCCCTTCCGCTTCCTTCCTCAGTGGGGCAGCCCGCCCGTCCTGCCGGCCCGGCTGGGCTGCGGGCGGCCTGTAGGGCAGAACGGGGTTTAAAGTTCGCCAGGCTGGCAGGCGGCGGTCCCCTCCGCCCGGCGGCTGGCCGCAGGGCCCCCTCGCTTTTGGGAAATCAGGCCGAGCTTTCCAAGCGCGTGCCGTCGGCTTCGATCGGATCCAGAGAAACGCAGATTAAGAAGTCGGCCTTCGACTAACCACTTAAATTAACGATCCCAGACAGGGCCGTAAGTGTAGCTGACGTATGTAACCTCTCATGTGATCGGTTGAAAAAACAGTCACAGACTTTTCTTTCCTGTAAGTGATGCATAAACTTGCATAAATACATGAATTTGCATAATACTGTATGGTAAAGTTTTCTCTAAGGCCCATTGTGCGTGTTTCACACCAAACCTTTCTACAGGAATTTATTTCTGCTTGCCCCAGCCTTTCTACTGGTTTCCCTTTCCCTGCAGTTGTTCACTCTTCAGGTACGGGTTTGCTTGTTCGTTCCCTGCTAACGTGCATATCCCAAATAGACACACTAATGCCATTTGTACATTCACTGTCTTTTTATAGGTCTATAAACAAGACACCGGTACATAATACCTCAATCTACCCTTACCCAGGCGGGCCCAGCCTATACTTGAGTCCTCTAGAAAGGTTTGCTTCTTCCTGTCTGTTCCCTCTCCTGTTGGAGCTGGCATTACAGTGGCAACCGAACACTGAGCAATATGAGTCAGCCCAAGGCCACTGCACCACATAATGTGGCCAGAGCAAACCACTGACTTACTTCATTTTCAGTGGTAGAGACAGTTTTTGTCACAGTGCCACACTCAATGACCCAGATAATGCCTTTTCTTTTCCCTGTCATGGCTCTGATATAGTAACTACCTTTAGATAGCTCAATATGCCTCCTGTAGCAGAATTCACAAAGAAATACAGTGGGTGTAGTTGGAAGCCAAGAGCCTCTTGCTGAAGTACTCCAAAATTACGTACACCTTCCTTTCTGCCATCATGTGTTGCAGGTGCATCTGCCCATGTCCCTGACCCACCATGGTCCAAGACACATGTTTCCTCCTGTCCCATGCGTGTACATGTTTTCACATGATGGGGTGCCTGCTGTTTAGCCCCGTGATGGGGAGGAATGGCAGGGAGTTGGGGTAGGGAGCAGCAAGGAGCAGGCTGAGGGTGAGTGGATATATTTTTTTTGCGTGTTCAATGCTGTTGACACGGATGTATAGCAAACACCCCTGATAATACTTCCGCAGTTGTTCAGCCAGGAATCAGTAGTCATCCTGTCCTGCTGTAGGCGTTATTGAAATGACCCTCAGGTGCTATTTCCAATTCTAACACCCTATTTCCTCTTAGCTTCCTTAAAAACATTTTGTGCATTGTTTTAATAGCAGTCAAGGCAGAGGGCACATCAAACATGCAATAAAATTTGTTTTGAACAGCTCCATAGGGGTTATCCTACCTGATAAAAATAAGTGCAGGGAAAATATTGGTCGTGGGTCTTATGCACTGAGTACTTGCTGAAATGGTGATAAACTGCAGTCCAAGCAAAACAAACTGCAAAAGACAGAAAGAATGATCTGTTATTTACCTAATAGGACTTACCATTCTGGACTAAACCACAATTCATTCAAGTTTCACACCATGTGTTTTTGTATTTTGATGCGATGTTTATGTAAAGCACACCGTTACTTAACTATTCACCTGTATCTTCTGCTCAATCCTTTTCCTACATCCTATGAAAACCAATTCTTCTTTGTCCGTGCATCTGTTCACCTGCTCCGTAAGTCATACCAATACTTTTTGCACACCCGTTTTCTTTTGACCCATTTTTCAAGGAGTAGCCATGCATTTTCTTTTTGCGTATATTGAAAGAATCCCCCCTGCAAATCTGCTGTGTGCCAGTATACTTTCTCAAACCTTTTCCTAAATTAGATAAAATTCAATAATTTCCAGTCAGTTGGTATGTTATGATCATCACTTCCTGCACTGATCTCAGTTATTTTTGTTTTCCTCTTCCTGCCAACTGTGTCCACCTGTGAACTCTTATTGCTTAGCCTCAGACTCATAGCGACTGCAGCTTTCTTATTTGCTATGTGTGTCTACAGAGCCTAGGGAAAAAATGGTGCAGTCTGCAAGTGCTACAGCTGTGCAAATAGTAGATGACAGAGGCACAGTTTTCCCGGTGGAATCCTTCCCGATTAGACCTGACATACCGTGATCTTCTACATGTTCTAGTCTTCTAGTTTTATTTTTCCAGTTAGTTTTTTGTGTCCTGAAGGTTTGTAGATTTGTATTGCTTAGGATCACACCAGCTTCTCTGTAGCTGTAGGTATAACATTTGATACCTCCTAGTCTGGTAAAGAAGATTATTTTCATAATAGTTTGCACATATGTTAGTGGCTGTCTTATTAGATTTCTAAATTCCCTTGGAAATCTTGTCTGAAGAGAAACGAGTCTTAGAAGCTTGTCCCTGCTTAGCAGTTTGTTCAGACATCTTCTCTGCTGGTGTCTTAATCACTATCATTATTTTGATTATTCGGGGAAAAATTGCTCTGAGATAAATTTATGTATTATGACCTCATGCAGGTAAATTGTGCAGGTTCTTTGCAATGTGTATTTCTTACTGATGCTTTCTGTTCTGAGGTCTGCAAACTAACCAGTTATCTTGTAGGCTATTTCTAATGTACTTTAAAAATCTTATTTATTTTTATATATTTAAGTGTTTCTTCTTCAAGTATTATTTAATCTTCCTAGTTTTTATTTTACATTTTATCTCTGTAGGTTAGACCCCTTTTTACTGGTGTCACTGAAATCAGATTTCTGACTGCTTAAGAATTTTTTTTTTTCTTGAATAATCTCTTGTTTCTTGCTAATTAATACTTTTTAGTGCTATTCTGCTTATTTTTTATTTAAAGGCGTATTTATTTTTTATCATCCAAGCTTCACTAGTTTCCATGCCAACTCTCATGCTTTTAATTGTCTCATTTTTACTCCAAGGAAATTTTTGACTAGCTGCGTAACCTTCTTGAAAGCCTCCTTAAAAAGTGGCAACTTGTACATGGTCTTCCTTTTAAGTTCTTCACCATAAGTGATGGTGGCTGGAGGCAGGGTGCTGACTGATAGCTTTTGTAGTACAAAAAGCACCTCAGAGATACCAATGAAATGCTGTATTCTGAGAGACAAATCAGGGCTAAGACACTGCCACCCACAACACTGATTAGAAACATTTGTGAAAAAAAGTTTGCTGGGCTCCAATTTCTCAACATCAAACAGGATTGTAATAATAACCAGTTAGTGAAAATCACCAACATCTAAAAGGTTCCAAATGTCACCAGAGCTGTATAATTAGCTCATTAGATTTCATTACCTCTGATCATATTTAACATTGTACTTTCATGACAATTTTCCTGAATGAGAGGCTCCTGATATGACAAATATAGAGAGAAAACTTGTGATTCTCTTTTGTGATCTTCTGTTCCCAGGGATTTTATCTCATGAGATTGCATGGACTTGTTCAGAAGCAGTGCTCCTTGCCCGTCTCCATTATAAACAGATATCCCGTACAACTAATCAACCTTGTTGTACAAGGTTGTACAACAACCTTGTTTTTGTTAACCATGGTCTGTAATTTCTCCAGCATTTAGTTCCATGATCTCAAACTTCTCATTTTCTAACTGAGTTCTACTTTCCACCCTATTTTATAAAGGATGAAGACTTAAATTACTGATATTCTTTGGACACACTGTATGTATAAAAACTGGAAGTTTCTTAGTTTTGTCTAGCTGTTATCTGTGCCTCTGATTTAAATAAATATTTTATAGTTTGGGTAGTTTATTGTTCCTGGGGCATGTTTTTTAGGAAATGGTATAATCTATCCATTTCATACAGTTGTTCTTTTTTTTCCAAGCAAACTCTTATGTTTACATTAAAATTCTCCCTCATTTCACCGCTCTCTGCAGGGTGTTATTAGTAACTACACCACTTTCTATGTCAAGTAAGTGACTAAAGTACATGTGCATTCACTAAATCTCGCTTATGAACTCTGAAGTATTAGGAGATTAACAATAGTAACTCACATGGACAATTGCATCTTTATACCTGATCTCTCACTGACATTTAGGAGAGCACAGATCTCCATTTATATAGAGAAATTTATATATTTGTTTAAAATGCACATATATATACATAGATACACATACATATATAAAAATGAATTCAGTATTTCATATCCAGAAAGAAGAATGAAGGGGAGTAAAGCTCCTGTCAATTATCTAAGTGGGCTTCTTTGGATCAAGGTAACAGGTGAAAATGAGCCACAGTTAGAGACAAAGAGAAGTGGAAATAATGAGGTCAAACTTTTCCTGTAAATCAGCAGGTCTTTCTACATAGACCTGTGGAAAAACACAACATGAAAATAACATGAGAGAAACAAGCAGAGACCTTTTATTAAGTTTTTCTATTATTTAAGCTTATGTGGCTCTTAAGTTTTTTTTCTTTATTTAATTTCAGTAGTCAGATTGCTCTTTTTTCATGAGCTAAGGCAAGAGGGATATTAGCCTGTGCAGTAAAAAAAAAAAGTGCATATAATTCCAGTGTGCACAAACTGAATACAAAGAGCATAAATAGAAAAGCACCTCTGTCATCAGGGACATAAGGATTCAGAAACACACTATAATGCTGAATAAACAGGGCCAGAGGTTTCACATCTAGTCCAGCTCTTTCCAAAAGCTGTTGCTTTTCAAAGATAGAAAAGAAAGCTAATCTGTGGCCATCGTCACAAGTTCTGCTACAGTTAATGAGTTTAAATTAGATTTAAAAACAAGTGTAGTGAACATATCCTTTGCTCTCTCTCTATTTTATTATAACTCCTATATTAAATGATAGAAAACAATGTTTTTCTTTTATTTTAATTTGTAAACACTGTTTCTCAGAATATATTTTAGGCCTACTAAAGATTTCTGGTGTGTAACTTTTTAAAATCAGAATTTAGCATTCACCGGAATTGCTATTAAATAGCTCCAACATGATGCAGATACCAGGATATGGTGGTCCCATTTTTCATTTGGGGTGTGCAATGTGCTCATTATACAGACAACAGTGAATCAGCTGTAGCATTCCCTTTGCAATACCAGTTTATACTTTCTTTCTTGTATTTACTATGTGCATCCCAAAGATGGATTGAGATGTGATTAACAGATATCAACAATAGCTTGTACTCTCTTATCTTCTCTTTAAAGGGTTAATTTTGCTGTATAGACTTCTGCTTGGTAGTATAACTTGCTATACTTGGTAGTATAACAGAGAGAAGTAAAATCTACTCTCTGTTAGAAGAGGAGCTCTGAAGAACTGCGCGAGGATCATCCTCATCTGTGTCAACTTTTAAGTTTATCTGTCTTGGGGGCTCTTTCACCTTCCTTTGTGGTACATTCAGTCCTGCATGTTCCTCATAAAGGAGAAAATGTCTCCTGCTTTCAGTATGACTCTGCATTGACTTGCTTGCTGTACTTCTTACAGAGGCAGTTACTTCAGATTTGGTTTTTACACTTTAATTCATAACCGTAAGTTTTGTGTGATGGGTACAGTAATAGCAACATTATAGTGTGTTTTGATACTGTCCTGGAAGTGTGCAGTAAGACAGGTATGTATTTGTAATAAAAAAAATGGATGTGATTCTCAGATTCCACAAATGATGGGATTCCTGATATCCAGTAAAAACCTAGCTTGTTTTCAATGTATGAAACAGATTTGTGGAGTAGTTTCTTACTTGTCTGAAATTCTCATTGGATTCTGGAGGGAATATATTCAGGATATTATACTACACGTAGACTAGATTTAAAGCTTAAAAAGAGGCCTTAATTAGTTTTAAGCTCCCACATGACTTTATTGCAGGATTAGAGGTCTGAGTGCTCCTGTATTTTTTTGATAACTGTTATTTACATCAGCATGGTGCTCACACAGAGCCACAGGCACGGCCTAGTAGACCCAGATAAGAAATTGCCAGGAACTCCTCCTCCAGCATGTGTCCTCTTTTTATACCCAGTGATCTTTCACCAGCTTTTCACGCATGCATCTTTTGCACATTTCTTCCCTCACACTGATAACTCTCTCCTGTTGACATTTAATTTTTCATTTTCCCTCCTCCTTACTTTTTCTCTTTTAAAATATTTTTTTTCCTGTACTTCCCCACCCCCCATTGTCTTCTCATGTCAGAAGGAAGGAGAACCAAGTTGCCTCCTCACCTGGTTCCTTTTTGTCATCTGTTTTTTTCTGACTCCCCACAAGTAGAAGAAAGGGAACTATAGGTTTGGTAATTGCTGTCCACTGGAACCAGTAAAGCACGGTCTGCTGACAACTGGAGCATGTAGGAGTCAGCCTGGAGAGGAAGCAAACACTAGGGGTTGATAACAGCATGGAAGCTATTGCTTTTTGTTTGCACACACATTTTAAATAAACTGCTGTTCACAGTGGCCAGGGATTCACATTGCCTTGCTGAACCCCAGACGGGGAATACATTCCTTCTTTCCCCAGTACGGAGCAGATTCTAAACCACAAATGATCTCTGGGGGTCTGCATTTCTGGATGCCTCACATGAGACATCTTAAGAAGGAACTGATCTTCAGAAGCTAGTGCTCAGGTCATTTAACTGCTGGTCCTAGCACACTTGTAGTAGTAGTGCACCCCAAATTTGAATTGTAACACATCACTGATCACTCCTGCACATGAAAAAAAAGCCTGCAGCTTGCTAGCAGTTACTTTAGATGCAAATAAACAGGAAAGGATCCTAATTGTACTTGAGGCTCCTTGTAGGTCATTTACCTTTGGCCCCAGCTGAGAGAAAAATACTCACACGCAAACGTCTCTAGCCCTTTTTAAGATAACTGTTTATTCTTCACACACAAAACTAAATTAGCTGTACATGTGGGGCAGATTTCTACGTATGAGTTTAGTTGTATCCCTGTGTTCTAGTTTTCTGCTGGAGCTGACCTCTGTTTTTCCCAAGTCCTTCTTGGGAGTCAGCCTTCTGCATAGAGCTCATCTGAACTTTCTCCCAGCACTTCCCAGGAACCACCTGAACATTTCCTAACTCAGTATGATCATACCTCAGGGCGAGCTGGCCCCATGGCTTCACCACTTGATAAAAATCAGGCCTCCAATTAAATCATGACTTCAGGGCAGCAACAAAAAAAGTCTTTTGTGAGTTCAGAGTTCAATAGTTACATGTATTAAAACTCTTACAACTCCTTCAAATACTTTTGTGCTACCCCTGGATTTTCTGTATCCTTGTGTTTTTCTTCAAGATTTCACACTCAGGGTGGTGGGAAACCAACACTGTCCATCCAAGTCTTGCTTTTTATTGCTCTGCGGTAGAACAACAGGTATTTCTAGGTTTGCTGAGAACATACACAACAGAGGCCAGCAAGATTTTATGACATTTTTGTAGAACTGTGAAATAAATAAGAGAAAAAGTGTTGGGGTATTTTTGTGTGAATTTTTTTTTTTTGAGTGCCATTGTAATACAATATTCAGTTAAAAAACAAGAAGCATTTTATTTCATTTAATTTCATTCTCCACCATGTGGATCAATTAGTAATTGAATACTACAGATGTGAATATGCAGTGATGACTCAGCTGGGGCATTTGAGATAAATGTCAGTAACAGTTTGTGAGGTATTATGTGGGCTTAGCTCTGCCTAATTCCATTAGGAACAATAGGGTGGAAAGCCTTATCCTACATTCTAAAAAAACCCCAAAAACAAAACCCCCAAAAATACAAACAGAAGTTTGGCTATTTTCATATAGTCATCTCAAGGCCATTTGTGGAAACATGGTGTCTATTAATTTTGCTTGGAAAAAAAAAGCAACATAGTTACAAAAGTGATGTTTATTTAGTCAGATAACAGGAATTATGCCATCTGACTGTTTGTATCTAAACCCTCAAAGGGTTCTGCAAGAACTGACCAAGGAATGGTAACAGCTAGTGCTGATCCTAACTCCTTATGCCACATTTCTCTTTGCACTGAGCTTTCCAGTGCACGAGCTTTTCAGCTCTCCAGGGAGTCCTAGTACCCCCAGTCTGAAGTAACGAAGGACTGACTGTAGGGTCACTTCTATCCTAAAAAACATAATTCAGACCCCAAAACCAAAATATGAAGGGCAAATGTTTGCTCTTTATTCACTTTATGAATACTGCATATATAGTATAAAAAACCACCCCAAATGCTTGTAATAACAGTCCCTAATTCTTAGCTCCCTGCTGGAGAATACCAGGGGTTTTGTTGTTTTTATGAAGAATCTGGCAATATAGTAGCCCATGTTGCAGATCTTCCTTGCCTCCAAAATAAAGACACCTAGATAAAAAGTCTCAGCTTACCCCTCACTTAAAAAGGCAAGTGAAGGAAATGCCTTTTCTTAACATTTAGTGCTCAGTTCCACCACCTGAGACCACATGAATGAGGCTCACTATCAGAGATGTAATGGCAAATACAACTGACTAGCTGCTGTGAAAATGAGAAAACTATTTACTTTGTACAATGAACAAAGCCAAAGTTGTTCTACCAGTTGCAAAGGCAATGAAGTATTTGCAGTTTGAATTTATATCCACAGAATCCTTTTATTTTGGGAACTTTCTGCATGTGTTACAAAACAAGAGGAGTTGCCAGATGTTCCACACTTTTCAAATCTAGTCCTTATTTAGTAGTCATGGAACCAAGAATTCAGAAAATCTGGGGTTTATGCTGCTGCTAAAAGGCAAAAAAGCTCTGTGGGTTCTGCCTATGAACACGGGTTTTTTTTGCAGTTTTCTAGTGTATACCTACACCCTCTTGCTTTACAGCTACGCTGCTTTTGAGACAGTTTCTTAACTGCATGACTTAAAGTATCTAGCATTCATTTTAATTATTTTAATATCATAGTCTAGCTTTATCCTTATTTACTGTGATGCCTTTTAAAAATATTAATTTATGAAAATGTAATAATAATAATGAAAAATGTAATTTAAAAAATTTACATAAGTATTACATTAATACTGCTTTCCATCCTATGAACTAAGATTTCTTTATCCACTGTAGGAGCTTTTGGTGCTACTGTACAGCTGCTGGCATGAATTTAGTTACTGTTTGTTGCACCACCTTCTCGAGACCCACTGAAGTGGCAGTTCAGAGGACACCATTCAATACACGACTCTTAAAAGTAACTTACCTGAAGAGGTTATTCTTCTATTCTGATTACATTACTTTGCTGTGCTGTAAAAAGAAACTAGTAAAAAATAGAACTGCAGAGTAAGACAGGTATGACTGACAAACAAGGAGGTGTAAGTATATAGGCACCAGTGATCTTGGCCAGTTGAGACAGGCAAGCTGATGATATATGAGCTACCTCATTTGGATGTGCTGCTGAGAAAATTGTGAAATTTACTTACACTGGGCTATTCTGAAACATATTACTTATGGGATCAGGAAAAAATATACAATCAGGATGGGATATTCAGATTACTGAAAAGCAAGTTTGACATTTAGAGCATTCAAACTCCATTTGCTTCCACATTATTAGCAATCTGGAAAAAATTCTGCTATGAAAAAAGAGTGCAACTAGGTTAGTTCAGCTGATAGTACAGAAACCCTGGAATTAAACTGCAATGCTGCAGAGATTGTTAGCAATAATTCAAACTGGTATTTTCAAATTAAAGGATGAAGTGGATATAACTTTGCTTCATTCATTTCATAGTATTTTTTCTATAATCTCAATGCTAGTCTACCTGATAGTGCAGTATTTTATTATGACTTTTGCATCCAGAAATTACATACATTTTAAAGAAATGTAAAACAAAAGACACAACTACAATCACTCAGAAAGTTGTTTGTTTTAAGGTACAGGGTTCCAATTTCACTAAAGGAAGGACTACTTTAATTCCATGTGTACTGAGACCTTGTCTCCACTACACTTAACAAATACACCCTAATAAATTTAAAGAACCAAACATCAGTAGAAGCTAATCTTACAATAGAGACCAGTTCTCTACTACTGAAATTTGCATTTTCCTAATTTGTTAAAAAAAAAAAAAAAAAAGGTCCACATACAAAGTAAAATGGTAAAAGTAAGTCTAAGCTGAGCAAACATTGTCCTTTTTATTCAGTTCCAGTTGTAGCGGTCTCTTGGAGGTAAATCATAATGTGTTCTCTCTTCCTCTTCAGGTCCATAATCTAATGGCAGACCATAATTGTAATCAACTGTTAGAACCGGTAATCTTTTGCTTTTTTCCATCTCTCTGGTAGTTTCACCTTGAAAAGGTTTTCTTTCATAGTCTACTGAACTATCTTCTTGGTGTACAGATGAAGATGGATGCATTGTTCGTGAAGAATATGGTGCAAATCTGTTTTTTCCTCTATTAAATTCATCTGAGGGATGCATTCTCCTATTGTCTTCAGGACAATTTGGTTGATTACTGTAAGAAGAACAAAGATGAACAGTGGAACACTTAGAAATAAAACAGTTGATTTATTGTTGGTGGTCACCGTTAGAAATTAAACTTGTGTAACCTTGAAAGAAAATTCAGACCCTCATTCTTGTTTTTACGCCCTAAAATTAAAATCCTCTCTACTGGATTTTGTAAACTTGTTTATATTATTTTTTTAATTCTAGTGATTAAAATTACAGCTCTTTATAGTAAGTAATTCTACTAGAAGATGTTTTTTTTCAAGTGCTGTTTCTAATTAAAATTCTATGTTTACCAAAGGTTTCTTTACCTAGAGGCCATTTTTGCTCCTAAGCCTATGTTTTCATTTCTGTGAATAATATGTAATAGTAGCTCTCTAGTACATAGTCTGAACAGGCAATAATACACTTCAGATTTATAGCTCCAAATATTTTAATTATTAATTCTTCTGCAATAGAAGAATCACTCTCCTACAAAATATATATGGAAGGATCTAAAAATGCATATGCGATATATATACTTTTTGTTTTGGATTCTCTTTACTCTTAAGTACCTTCCTTACTTTGTAAAATAAAGTGGTGTATAAAGCCAATTCAGAACAATCTTTGTAATTTTAAAATCTTCTCCCTCACTGAGCCATAGATTAATTTAGACTGGAAAGAATCTCTAGAAGTACCTAGGGCCACCTGCTCAAAGTAGGTCTAGTTAGATGAGTTTGTGCAGGGGCCATGTCCAGGTGAGTTCTGGGTATCTCAAAGGATGGGGATGTCACAGCTGCTCTGGGCAATCTGTTTCAGTGGCTGATCATCCCTCACAGTAAAACTCATTAGCTTGTTGTAGACAGCAATTAAGCATTAAATACAGCATCCATATTTTGCTTTTTTGCTTACTAACAATAGCTTTTCATATTTTGTAGTACATTAGCTTGAACTGTGCTTGTCATGTCAATGACTTATGTCAGGGATTCTCAAACCATTTCATAATCACACTCAATATAGATGGACCACAAATTAGTCACATTATTTGCTCAGTGTTCAGATTCAATGGTTTAAACTGCATTTAAGCAAAAATATTAACATCAATTTTTACACTGTGCGGTTAATTTGTATTTTTTAGTTGGGAAACTGGGGGAGTAACAGTATAAACCTAAGTCAGAAAACAATATATGAAATCTGATATTTACCTATAACTTCTGTTAAAGTCATCATTATCAGACCCATAATCTCTGTGAAGTGAAGGAGATGAGGAGAAATTATGTTCTGGTACATTTTCGTGGGAAGAAAAGGATTGACTTCTGCAAATAACCGAAAGAATCGCATGTTAAGAAGAGTATCAATGGTTGTAAGCTTTTGAAAAATATGCATTTATCAAATGAAATAAAAATATTTTTACTTTTAATTAAAATGTACTTACAATTTTAATAAAAACTGTCTTAATTGTATTAATTTAACACCTCAAAATGGTATCCTTCATTGTAATGAAATCCTGTTTCAGCTGTACATGGAAGAAATTAAATGGAACTTTACTAGCCCAACAAATATCTGAAATATGTTCTGAAATATTAAAAATCTTTTGAAATACTATGTCAGAATCCAACAGGTTTACTAATAAGTGATATTTGTGTTTTGGAGAATATGATGCAAGTTCAGAAGCACAGGGATTTCTAACAAAGTATTAATTTGTGGAATAAACAAATGCAAGTCAAACTTCCGTGTAGCATTACTGTTTATCTCCATTCGGCCGAGGGCATAAATAAAATTTCATATCCTCTTCTGTCTTGAGGATTGCTTTTTAAGTGTAAGTTTCTATACAAAACAAAGTGGAACAAAGAGTTTTGCTTCAAGCTGACTCTAAAATGGCAAAGGAAAAACATAAGCTTTAAAGAAGCACAACCTTCTAATTTAGGAAACATTGGCTTTCAAAGCTGCAACACTCTAGCTTACATCAAACCATTCCGTAAGTCAAAATAAAACCAGTTAATTAACCGATCACTTATATGTGATTTTAAAAGGATGATTCATTGATTTCAAATTAATTTATTTAAAAAAATAATTAATTTGAAATTTAATTTAAAGATACTGAGGTTTACAGTTCTATTCTCTACTTCTGGTCTTACAGCTCAAGGATGCTTTACCTGTCTGAACACCATTCACGTGGCAAGTCATCGTGCCCTGGATGATCATGAAAAGGTCTTGGCCTTTGCCCATGCCCTTTACTAACATAATCAAAATCTTGTAACTGAGTCTGTTCCTGTAAGTCATCATAAGGCTGATGGTCATGAAAAGGTCTGCGCCTCTGTCCAGGACCCATATTATCATAATCTTTTAGTTGCATCTCTGTTTGTAAGTCATTACGAGGCTGGTGATCATTGAAAGGTCTCAACCTCTGCCCACGACCCCTATTAACAAATTCAAAATCTTCCAATTGCATCTGTGGCTGTAAGTCATCGTGTGACTGATAGTCATGGAAAGATCTTAGTCTTTGGCCAGGACCTTTGTTGACACAATCTAAGTCTTGCAACTGCATCTGAGTCTGGAATTCATCATGAGATTGGTGGTCATGGAACGGTCTTCGTCTCTGGCCACGGCCCCTGCTACCAAAATCAAAATCTTTTGACTGCCTGTCTTCCTGCAAATCATTATGAGATGAATGGTCAGGAAAAGATCTCTGCCTTTCTCCATGGCCTCTGTTAAATTCAGTGTCCCTCGATTGTCTCTCTGCCTGTAAATCATCATGAAACTGGTGTCCACGAAAAGGTCTCAACCTTTGTCCAGGTCCCTTGTTACTGAAGTCTAGGTCCTTCAGCTGCATGTCTTCTTGATAATCATCATAAAACTGGTGATCAGGAAAGGGTCTTCGCCTCTGTCCTGGTCCCCTATTGTAGTCCCAATTTCTCATCTGCATTGGTGCTCTTAAATCGTCCTGAGTCTGATGGTCATGAAATGGTCTTCGTCTTTGTCCAGGTCCCTTACTGATGAAATCAAAATCTCTCAACTGTATCTGTCCTTGCAAATCATTGTGAGAGTGGTCATCATAAATTCTTAATCTTTTCCCAGACCTGTAAAGAAGTTTTTATCTTAAATAGAACATCATACTCATAAGTGCTACAAGTCATTAATGAAAACAAGTTTTTTTAACCAAGAATTGATATGAAAGATGTTGCATATATATATAGGTATCAAAGCTACCAAGAATCCAAACTGTAAGACTATAAAACTTCCAATGTCATAGTAGAAGCTGTGGCAAACATTCAATTGTAATTCTCTAGCACTTGTTAAATGGGCAAAACCAGTGATTCCAAATTAATTAAAAATAATTACAGATTACTTGAGAATAATAAAGGACAGGCAAAGTAAAACTCTAAACTTTTCCAAGTCAACTGATTACTTACGGACTTCTAATAGCACACATTCCCTTTCCTTGCCTTATCTTTTCACTGTTTCATCAAATTCTGTAAATATATTTTGCATGAGTAGGCTATATTCATAAATTTTTTTTTAAATTGGAGTATCTATAGTATTTTCAACCAGAAACAATTATCTTTCCCCCGTGTGGTTTTTTTGGCTTTTAATTCCATGTTTCAGCATATTACCCCTGAAAATCTTCATTTGGGAACCGCTCTACAGGTCCTTCCATTGCATGTGGTGGGGGAATAATATCTTCATCTGAATCCCATACATCCATTCCAAGGTTACTAAGAAGAATAAAAACACCTCACATAAGCTTTCTTTTTTAAAACATACTATTGAAAGAGAAAAAAACCCACATAAAATTTTTTAGTTCAGAATGATAGAAATCTGTGTATGTTAAGTTAAATTTACAGACATTCGTAACTTAGCAAATTTTAATCTTGTAAATTTATTTGGGGAAGGGCTGCAGGGAAAGCAAAGAGAATACCTAAACTTCGTAAGCTTGGAACAACATCCTAAATGATGTGAGATAAGCACCATACCTATTAAAAAAATTTGACATGGGACTAACTTCATCACGCACCGACTACAAAACAACGATAGCAGTAAAACAAAGGGCATGAAATTAAACTAAAAAGATGAAAATCAGTCAGGTATTAATTTTAAATCAATTTACTGCTACAAGATATCATTGGCACAAATAACTTAGGAAGTTGTAAAGGTTAGCTATTCTTAGGTGAGTATGATAAGCATTAAATTCTTACACACCAGGGATACAACTACTATGAACAGAGGAGTTGAGAGCAATCTTCCACTTCCCCACACTTTTTCATTCCCAAAACTGTTCTACCATTTTTTAAAAAATATCTGGTTCTACCATGCCAACAACAGCAGGCAGATCATAGAGCTTATAAAGCTTATGTTTGCAGCAGCTTCTTTCGGCTTAAAATGAGAGAAAACAGACTCAATACACTTGTCACAGTATGATAAAATCACACCAATGTTCAAAAGTATTTGTCAGATTAAAAAAACTTTTGAACAATATAAATTGAAAAGAAGACAGAAGTACACTGCATTTCATGTTATTTGTATCAGAAGTCTTAAAATATATATGTAGTTGCATATTAAACATTTAAGAGGGGGTTAATTTTGGCTTATGACTAGAAGTGAACTTTTAAAAATACCAGCAGGCATACTGGAAAATCTTAAGCATACAACTAAAAGCTTTGTTTACCTTCTCATTGGTTGTGTTCTGAGATCTGTGAGATATACAAGACCATCCATGCGATGACCTCTAGCATCACCAAAAGCTAAAGAAAAAAAGATACAAATCTAATGAAATGTGCTCAAACTAAGCCACAAAAATGTGAAAGGCAAGTTTCTGTTCACCATGAGATGCTGAATTTGAAACAATTCTAACTTGATATTAAATACTTCAGCAAGCTGGCATCATTGCAGCATTCTTTTTTAAACAACTGAAACTCCTAGCAGTAGCAACCTATGACTGAAAATTCTTCAAAGCAAAAGGAAAAAAAAAAGATCTTAAGCAGCTGAAGCATACTCCTACTACGCTGTCAATTTTCTAATGCTCAAGTCTTGCCTGGAATAGAATGAAGCCAAATAAAATCTTCTATGGAAGCCAGCACATGAAATAACTCTAAAATACTAAAATAGAATTGTAGTATTTGTGAATACAATTGTAGTAATTGGGAATTACAGCCCAACATGTGCCTTAGTTCAAACTGTATACATACCTTGGATTGCTGCCTCTGGATCCCAGCCTTCAACGTCTATAAGATATCTAAAGAAAAATACGATTATATTATTGTCCCAAAGGGATGACAAATTAATATAAAGACACTCTCTTTTGAGAACAATGATTTCTGTTTTTTATACAACTCTTACCTACATATAAGGTAGCCAGTTCTATTAATTCCATTAGTACAGTGAACGCCAATGAGTTTCTCTATCAAAAAGAAAAACACAGTGTTTAATAGTTCAGAAAGTGAAATTACTAAAAAAATAAGTGCAAGACAAGAAAAAAAAAAGCTGTACTTTTCTAGCAAAGTAATGATAAATAATGTTTGCTATTTACAAAATTGTACTGTCATGCCTGTAAAAGAACAGACACATACAGACTTTGTCCTTTTCATGATGGATCTCTAGCAGCAGTTAGCTCACTACTTCCAAACCTGTGAAGATTGAGATTAACTCTGCAGAATGTAGGAAAAAAGAAAGAGGAGTGATGACAGGGAAAGCGGCTGGCCTCAGCCACCACTGCAGTAACAGGACAAAAAGAATAAAATATGGTTTTGAAGGCAAATCTAAACAAGCAAATGTAAAATTGAGGAACTTACAGATTCTCGTAAAACTTATAAAAAGGAGAAAATACACATAATGCACCTATTGTCTAGGAGTATGAAATACATGGAGAAAAGAAGCACCAGTAATCTCTAAAGGAATCATGTCTTTTTTTGGAAAGGTTATACTAATCAGCTAAAGGCTAAAAAGCAGAATAACTTACTATTACTAGGGTGTTTCAAATGAGGTATTTCCAATAGAAATAGGGAAACACTAATATGGTCATGCAAGGCACTGATAAAACCTCATCCAGGCTATCCCATACAATTCTACTTACCCATATTCAGTGAAAAAAAAAAATCAAATTGAAGTATGTACAGAAAGGGCTACTATGATGGTCACAAAAGAAGTTTTTGAGAAGGGACCTAGGAAGCTTTCTTTATTTAGTCTGTAAAACCAAATCTGAGACACTGAATATAACAACAGGGATGGAGAACAACCGTACTTAAGGCCAAAGTTGGCATAAGAATAAATGTATATTAAGTGATTGAGAGTTTTAGGCTGGATTTTAAAAGAGAAACTTTAATCATCAGAAGAACAAAGTTGTGGCAGAGACAAATTACTGACAGACAGTCTTTGAAATGGGACTTTGAATAATTTTTGAATGAGATAAAATACAACTTTGTCACAGAACAGGACAGTTGCATTGCCATATAAGTTTATTACAAGTTGGTGTCCTAACAATTCAGACACTAAAAACCCCCCAACTTTTCAAAAATTATTTCTAAGAAGAATCCTGAGAAATTTTAGGGGTAATCTAAAACAGAGGGTGAGTTATAATGAGTAAGTTAACATAAAAATTAAAGTTCTCCCGACTCTGAAGTTACATAAGCCCTGCCAAAATGGTCTTACTAGCTGAAAGTGCAGGTCTTCATCCAGTAACAAATTAGGAATTGATTCTCTCAATTCTGAGAATCAGAAATAATTAGATTAAAACACAGACTATATTCTTTGTCACACCAAAAATCACTAGATCAAAACCAGAAGAAAACTAATAATCTCCAAATAATTTCCCTAAGCCAAAACAGAGCAAAGGAAGAATTTACACACTAAATTCCCAGGCAAGGACAAAGGCTTCTTCTTATACCTTTTAATTTTCCCAGCACTTCTAATTCAGGCTCTCATACCTGAGATGTAGGCCAGAGCTCTTTCACAAAACAGAGCTGACCATCCACAGCAAAACCATGGTTATGCTCTACAGCAAAAACTGTAGGCACTTGGGCAGTTAATATCTCTACTTTCTCACAGAAAATGCCAAAGTAATCACAGCAAGTAGCATGAAAAAGCTTGAAAGAATGGTCCTCCAATATTGGATAGACAAACAGTTAAAGACAAACTGCCTACTAAGAACCACTAGCAAAAAAGGTGAGAAGGCAAAAGCTGCAAACAGGCTGTGGCAAAATACACGCAAATTTATTTCCACAAAAAGTGCCTTATACCATCTCAGCAAGAACTGTACTATTGCATAAACACTAAAACAGCAGCAGAGCCACACTGTTGAAACATTGACACTGTGTCTGTAATATGATTTTTAAGAATTGCTAGGATGTGAGGGCAATAATGAACTTGTAAATCAAAAAACTGCCACACCACACTAAACGGACTTAAGCTGCTCACATGTATCAGTGCCTAGTGCCATCAGAGAAATGCTGTGCTATTTAGAACATCCATAAAGGCCTGGCAGCTACAATACTAAGCTGATGGTAGACAATTTGGGTTAGACAGATGAAAGCCTTGTTGCAGTTACTTTGACACATAACACAAATACAATACTATTAGGAAGGGCATTTAAGTTACTATTCATTTTTTAAAAAGAGATGTTTTGAATATGACAAGATATGTATTGATTCACATAATGTATCTTATTAGGATAATAAAAAAGTGGAAAGTGCTATGGAAAGTCTGAGATCCCTGGTGTCATAAATATCTACTGAAATTAACAAATGATACAGTTAGCACTGAAATAAAATTTTTCAAGTTTTACAGCATAAGATGCTGATATTTACCATTTCCCGCATTTTCCCACAGGAATTTTCTGACCCATTTTTTGAACTGCAGGATAGTAGCATTATCGGGGACTTCAAGTCCAACAGTATACAGTTTCTTATACTGCACGCTTTTAGGTAAATCCTAGCAACAAGAAGAAAGACAAAAATGGTAAAAATTATTGAAGTCTTGCATCAATGAAAAACCTTAAGCAGTATCTAACATAATGCCAATGTAAAACAGTAGTTCAAATCTTTGAGTAGAAACTGAAAACAATCTTGACACAATTCTATAGAGATACACTCTCAGAAACTACCATTTACATTTCTACTTTAAAGACCTGATCTCAAAGAAATTTCAACTTATCCCTGCTAATAAGGAAGCACATTAACTAGAGAGCAGATTCTTGTACTTCCATTCTAACCCATTTTACAATTATTAGCAATATTTGTCCCTCCCACCCACAATCATATATGAACTCATACATTCACCCCGCTAAAGCTTACACAGCCCATGTAAATTCAAAGATTAGCATTCAGTTATAACATTGCTATTTATTCTCCTTTTCAACAGGAGGCTGATTAATCACAATTGTTTGGACCATGCTGGTAAAAATTTTGAAATTGATGAAGTAGTTTAAAAATGTACACTTTCTTAGTGGATTCCACTGAAGATCAGTAAAAAAAGACCCTAGGAATAAATGAGAACATCTTCAGGACACAGGCTGTAAGTCTTCTGCATCTTTTCTGCAGAGTCTGGCACTGAAGTCATTACCCATTACTCTGAGTTACCACAATACAAATAAGCCACAAATACAACCAGCTGGGAGAAGGAGTTACTTCCTCTGTGATAAAACATTTAGTTTCTATCAGAGACACAAAATAAGTCTAAGTGGCTCACTTGTCTATCCCAATTCAAGGTAAGCAAATGTGTAAATACTGTAAAACAAAGGTTGCAGTAACTATTTTATTTTGTTATTATGCTTATATTACCTTAACTTCATAGTATCGTGTGGTATATGTTAAATCAATAATTAATCCAAGCTCCACATTTAGGGCTTTCATTGCGGCAATCAGGTCTTTTGGTGTAAATTTCTGGGTTGGGGTAAGCCTCTGGTTAATTGCCTACAATGAAAATGGAAAAGAAAGATCTTCTTTTTAAGTTCTAACAACAAGGCATTTGTAATATTCAGCTGTTTTAATTAGGACTAGGAAACATCAGTATTCAAAAAGGGAATGTTTACAGTATCAGAACCATATCCATTTATTACATTGATAAAAGGAACCAAATAAAAAGAAAGCAAGAATTTGTTGTGTATTCCTATTCAGATGAAAATGCAAGAAAATGTGTGAGAATTTCCACTTGTACAATGTTAACAAACATTATTAAAATAAGCACTAATTTGACAGACATGAAAATCCTGCAGAATGCAGCATGTATATACTGATTTTTAAGTAGCTAAACATCAGCAAAAAGCAAGCCACCCCAATCCACTTTCCCCCAAACATAGTTCATCCTGCACAGTAATCAAAAAATTAACAGTGCATTTCACATAAAACATTAAAAATTGTGATACAAGAGTTAATTTCTTCTTAAAGGTTTTAACTTTCTCCTCACAAATGTTGAGCAGACATTTTTATCCCTGCTTCATCTCTTGGCAGAGTGGACTTGCATGTCATTTAGCGCTGGGAAATATTAAATGAGACTAAAATATGGTGACTAAAAAAGCTGCATGTTGGTGGGTAATGAATAACTGATTTCATTTGACAGAAACAGTGGGGAAAATGTTTACTCATCCTTTTGTAGCTGTGTTTTTTAAAATGCGTTCTTCACTCTAGGTATGAAAATGCCTCATATACACAAGACTGGATTTTCCCTGAACAGTGTGCTTGTCCACTGTGAAAGCCTTTTGACACAGTCTCAGCCATAACCAGTAAAGACAGCTGCAAAAGATGCAGCAGCCTCAACCACCTCTCAGTTCCTTTGTCAACAAGAATTCAGACTGGACTCAGAACTAATGGAGAGGAAGGCAGCCACAGACGACATACCTCTTGGAACCACAGATGCTATAGGGTAACTAACCATCCCTTCTTTTGACTGTATGGATTATAATCTAAGATGCTAGCAAGCACTCATCTTGTGTCTGGAAACAGAGACAGGAAACCAAATTGAAGAATAAACAGCAGGACAGTCCTAGCAAAGCTGGTATGTGATTAGGAAGCATGAGCTCAAAAGAGTCGGGTAGAAAGCATACAGAAATATTCAGCCCTGTGTATTTCAGATACTGGTGCACTGCTGAAAAAAACACTGGAGGTTGTTGAGGTTCAAACAAAATCAACACGAGTCAGTTATCTCACTGCTATTCAGCAGTAACTTTTAGTAAAATCTGAAACTGAACTTACTAACTTTGATGTGACAACGGTGAATCTGCAAAAGTTCTATGGTAGAATGTTAAAGAATTTTTCCTTTTACTATGTGAAGTCACACAAACTTTACAAAAATAAGGTATCTCTAAGCATATTGCTTGACTGAGTGAACAGTTAAATGTGTTATGGAACACTACATTTTGAAAGACTATTTGGAATTTTCTGAAAAACTCCTGCTGAGTATTCACTAGTTTAGGTGTTTAATTGGGCTTTGAGAATGTGAGAAATCTATGTCAATTCTAAAACCCTTCTAATGGCACGGGCAAGAACTTGCCGAGTCCTTACTATACTACAGTGTTACTGTTAGCATTACAATGGAAAGGAAGGACAGAAAATCCTTTCAAGTAAACCCATGATTAAGAAAGCCCTTACTAGCAGCACATCTTCTGCTAAAACAATAAGCCTTGAGTCTTGAAACACTGAAAATACATCTTCTCCCTTGGGGTGAAATCACCAATCATCAATTTCCTAATAGGTAGCAAAGAAGGAAACTGCTGCATATTTAAGAGGTCTATTGCACCAATTTAATAACAGGACTTCTGACAGACTATGACCAATCAGGTCTTCAGCATTTCTGGACAGATCTCCCGACCTCCACCATCTTTCCAAAGACATCACAGTTCAGCCAGTTATGCATTTTATGTGTATTCTGCCACAAACTTCATGAGCTTCAAGCACACATTCTCTGGCAGACTTGTCATTTCTCTATCTTGCATAGTTGATGCTGAACAAACTGAAGGGACAGAAACGTTACAGATTTTGCTTTCTTGAGTACCAGACTTCATATCTGGCCAAGTTCAAAGACAGCTTCACAGAACAGGGATCTATGCCCCGGTGAGATCCGTAGGACTGGAAGTGAACAACACACTTACATAAAGTGCCTAATTGCGATATATTGCTATAAATGTTCTCTAAGAATGTCTGCCCTTTTTATAATCTCTGGGGGGCTCCTTCCAGACTATCACAGGAGCTACAAGGAAAGAGTAAATTTAGCAACGAAGTATCTTCTTCTGAAATCTGGAGTGACAGGGACTGGAAATACACACACTGAACAAATCCTGCCTAGAATAGCGTATCTATGCAAAAAATTGGTGCTGGATCAAGTGGAATTACAGAAGCTGATGCAAAAAATCCTCTCTCAAATACCCCGATAGCAAAGAAGCTAATTATAAATCTACTAAATTTTATATTTACTGCTAGATCTGTCCACTGGCGGTCTTGGTAGAAAGACACATGACTATTGTACCATCCATCAGTACCATGGAGAACATGACCAATGTCAAGTAAGAGATCCTTGTTGTCAAAGGAACCAAACCATCACAGCAAATCTGTAAAAGCAGCTGCAGGAAGCAAACCCTGGAATTGTTCCACTTCAGTCATTGCTGATAAAAGCGAACTGAATGGTGACTGAAAACATAATGGGCACTAGTATACCCAAAGAACCAAATTTTTCATATATGAATACTAGAGTGCAATCTGTAAACAACAGCTTAGATGGAATATTTACTCTTAACTGCTACAGTTATGTTCAGCCACTGAACTTTAAAAGAGATTAGAAACTTTTATTTCCTGTGTATCTGAACCAAAGACTTGTGAGAGTTAATTTATACAGCCTTTGTGTCAATCCATACAGAAGGGCAAATTTGCCTATTTGCCCTAATTTGCTCTGTGCCTCAATCCACCAAAGAACTGAACAGTCTGAAAAAGACAGCCTCCACATTTATTGTCACAAAGAATTAAAAGATTTCAGTGTATTTAATAGATTAAAAAGGCACACCATGTTAGTAAGAATCTAAAGGAAGTACTAACACATTAATAAAAGAAATCTATGAAGACTTCTTTTTTAAACATACTGCATTCCTCCAGATCACTGAAGCTTTTTGCTTATGAAATTGGTAATGTGAATCTATAATTTCAAAGTACTGCAGCGGCTGGTATCATTTAACGAGTGCTTGATTTTTGTAAAATTGTATTTTGGCTTACGTTGCCTAGATTGCTATTCATATCATAACCCCTTCCATATGAATTTCTTACAACAGTCATGAAAAGCCAAATGAATTTGGCCACTTAATAGTGATCAAATGAATTGTGCTGACTGATTAGAGATTTTATGATTTTTAAAAGATAAATAAAAAGAGTAACACCAAATAAATACTTTAAAAGAAAGAGAAAAAACATAGCATATTATGTACAAAACCCACTACTAGATGACTGGAAGAGCTAAATCTGAATAAATTATTTTTTTCTTAGAACTTTCCTGAAGTTTGCATGAATATTCATGCTATTCTCCGTTACTTTTGCACTGTATCTAACAGAGCTAATCTGTAGTTACTTTTTATACATACCCCTTTTAAAGGTACTTTGAATGCAATAAATCTAGTTCCTGGTATAGGCTGTCCAACTGGTGTCAAACTCCGCCATCTGTAATGAAACAAATATTTATTTTTAAATATTTTCAAATTACATGATTCAACAGAAGACATCTGCAGCCTCACATAAAACTTTAAAAAAAAAAAAAAAGTATTCCTCTTAGGATTAAAACTTTGGTAATACAAAGCACATAAAAAATATGCTCCTTTGAAATTATAATAACAGTTATTTCAAAATATGTGAAGTATCTTTCAAATATCTGGCAAATCTGGTGCCATATTTCACATACCTTGCATGTAACAGTTATTTCAAACTTCTCCAAGCAGAAATATATGATAGTTACCTTTTTTCCTATGATAGGCCATGCAGGTACTAGCATAATATATTAAGATTTAGATTTCCAAACAGCAGGATCCAATAGTTACTAAAATTCCTTCACCACATAAGCAAGCATTTGTAACTGATGTGCATGAGTTTGAAAAAATGACCAATTAAATCCTGATATGCAAGTAAAATCTTTTAAAAAATCCATCTTCTATTAGCAACCTGCCTGTTTCACCAAGAAACTAAGATCTTTTTAGAATAACTATAAAAATTTGTTATTATATATTTGAATAAAATTAATAGATCAGCATTATTTTGGGATAAAAGAAACAGGGAGTTGCCTAAAAGATGCTGGAAGAATATCAACAGAATATCGCTACAGCACTGATCAGGGCAGAAGCTTATTTAGCACACTACACAGCTTAAATAAAGACACTTTTATTGTTTGTAAGTCTGAAGTCAGGAGCCATAATAAAATGAATCTTTATTCTCCATGGAGCACCACCACAAAGAAAATACTTCTTAGAGGTAATGTGCACGACTGTTGTTATCATACAGTAGAATTATGTCCCCAAATCTGCAATTATTCCATGATGTGGTTTCAAGGTTATCATCAGGACATTTGAAAACAGTCTTTTTCCTTCCTTCTTCAACTTCCAAAAAATGTCTCCCCTCAAAATCACAGGATAGCATTTACAAACAAGTAGCACCAATACAAAGCAAAGCAGATGGGTAAGGTTCAACAGGTAAAAAAGTATTGTCATATTATAGTTGGTGGAAATTTTTCAGCGTGGTTGAAACAAATACCCTTAAAAAAGTTATCATATGCTCACATCAATCATTTAATTGACAATGAAATGCAAAGTTTACTTTCATTAAAAATACAAAGCTTCTAGATTTTGCAAATGTATTTACTTTGTAATATGCTTTTTTTTTCAAAGAAACAGTCTTGACTGCACTTTCTCTTGGTACTTTGAAAAATACCGAGAATATCCCATCACACCAAAACTTTGCAAAAATCACCTGCTAACATGAAGATTTGTTACAACACTCAAAATACTAGTAATTCCAAAACCACAAAGAACTGGTATTCACAAATTCTACATCGTACTGAAAAAAACTCTTGATGCATCACATTTCAGAGATTTCATATTTTTTTTTAAAGTATGAAAAGCTTTATCTGAAGAGGAAAACAAGTTAATCAGCAGATCAATTTTACCTTCAAAGAGGTAACTTCCTAAATTTAGGACTTCTATGTCTTCTCCTCATATGAGGACAAATTACCTCTACAACCTCAGAAGATGCAGCTGGATGACTTGAAATCTACATAGCCTTTTTGCATTTTCAGTTAATACCTCAACTATTAAAATACAAAACATTTTTGTAAGATTCTTTAACACTGGTGTCCATTCACTCACAATTTTCTGAATTAATATTTAAGTTAATGTCTCCCTTTAAGGGGAGCATCCAACAGCTTCTAGATTGCTGATTTCCATAAAACCACGTCATTTATGAAATAAACTGAATATTCCATTTTAAAATATTCTAACCACTGAGTATTTTACTTTTTTCACAATTCCCATATGGGACCATAACAATCTAGATGTTGGCTGGTAAAACTCTCAATGAAATATCCATAATTACCCTTGTCATAGTATATAAATAATAACATTACCATTCATAGATGCTTGGAAGTAACAAAGGAAACACTTACAGCATGGTGACTGAAACATAATTGATAACTAAAAAATCATGTAACAATCTACTACATCAATACTTTAGCACTAACTTTATCTTTTTCGTCTTCATCATGAGCTAAACAAGAGATTGAGGCTCACAATGTAGACATACAGATGCTTAGTTTAATGGATAAATGAAATAACAAAGGGGTAACAGTAACATCATTAGGAAAGCTGCTGCAAACAGCTGTCACATACAAGACATACAAAGTGAGAATGTATAAGGGCAAGCTAGATATTAAATCACCGAGAGGTGTTTGCAGTAAAACCTTTTACTAAATTCAAAATTATTGGAGGAACTTTGCACCTCATAATTGCAATGAGGGAAGAAACAGTCTCCTACTTCATATATTCCCTCAGCTTAGGATAGTTGCATGCAGGGGAAAAAAAAAGAGCACATTCTCAATCACCAGAGTTTGAAAAGCATTGCTCAAAAAATTACATATTGTGTATTATAGAAGAAAAGTGTTCTAACTTTAGAAGTCTTCCTGAGTGAATTTTCAAGCTTGTAAACTTTGGAGTCTGGTAGTTGTACACTAGCTGTAAAATATGAAAACAAAAATCTGAGACTACATTCCATTTATTCTAGTTTAAGATGGATAAATTGTATATGAAGCAATAAAGATCACAGTGTAAATGGACTGAAAATACTACCGAAGCTAACAAACCCCACACCTTAATGAAATATCTTAGTTGCAAGAAGTCCTCAGTTAAAAAACAATTAAACAAAATCTACAGAAAAACTGTGAAATCCACCCTGTGCGTAGTTTAATTTTATCTCATTCACTTCATCTTAGAAAGGCACTAAATGCTGTGAATCTTATTTAGATGTATATTTAATTGAACTACTGTTAAAATGAATGACAAAGGTTTAATAACAGCTCCTGCCTCTTGCTAATTTTAGTAACTCTGGAAATTACATGTCTTTATTTAAAACAAGGAAATACTCTTCCTGCTTTTGCTCTTAGACTTCCAAATAGAATTAGAAAATGGGCTGTACCTAGAGATATAGAAACTAGTGCAGCAAATGCAGTCATAAGAGATAAAACAAACAAGAACACAGTATTTTTTCTTTCAACCTAGTTCAATTACTCTTGGATGTTACCTCCACCAATAAAATGTACAGAATGCTTTACAAAAGCAGGATTTAATCTGACAGCCAGCCATATTCACATATACATGTTTAGAAACATTCTGAAGGAAGGCAGAAGTAAAAAATCCCAACCACGAAAGACCAATTACCTTACATAGTAAGACAATTTAAAAAATGTGATAAATTAGAAATTAACCTGCTTTCTCTTGGAAAACTATGAGTGGATATCTACCATGATTATCATAAATACAAGCAATTAGGAGCCAATAAGAAATTATCAAAAAAAGCCTTAAAAAGCTTATTTTCTTTAATTAGCAATGTAAAAAAGGCTTTGTAAAAATTCTGAACTTTTTTCAGATTAAGGGATTGACAGAACAATGCACCAGGATTACACAGTTTGTTGTCAGACACTAATAAACTTGGGGTTTTATTCTCCTGTATTTAAAGCCATTTAAATCCTCCCAGAAAAAAAATCTGCAAAACCAGCAAGAAACTCAAAAGCTGCTGACAGCTCTATGGTAGAAAATGAGCAGAAGGCACTCTTCATCAAAAAATATAAAGGGTATGTGTTCCATGTTATCTTTAAAATGGTATTTAAAAAGGAAATTTCAGCATACTGCTGCAGAACTAAAAATTATCTCAAATTAAAAACAGCAGACTGAAATTAAGCAAAGATTGGCTAAGGAAATAAATTCAAATTTGTTCTGTTGTCGACAAAGGAATATGGTTGGGAATTATAGGTGATGGGGACTAAAGAAAGTAAAATTCTTACAGAAGAAGTCTAGATAAAGGCAGAAATTACCAAAGACAAGTGAGCTGCAGGTGGTCACATAAACAGGAGTTACAGGAGCAAAGACATAAATAAGCATTTTAACAAGCATGAATGAGAATTGTGAAACATGATTTTTATCCTGCTTGAATGTAAGTGGAAGGAAGAAAGCCAGGAGTCAAAGGTGTTATCACAAGACTTGGCACCATCATCATTCCTGTATCAATGACTAAATGGTAATAGAGGCTTGAGTGAAAAACAAGCTGGACATGAAGTAGCTGAAAAGATGGCAGGAAGAACATCCTGAAAGAGGCAGTGGTATCTTACTGAGACACAGACATGAAATTTATTTCTACACCTAGAAATAAATCTAGGCATTTGCATCACAGAGGTGATAGCTCTGGCCATGGAACTGATGGCATTCACATTAGAAAGATGTTGTGGTAAGAATCTAAAATGCAATCATGTAAATTCAGAGAAACACTGCAGCTTCCCAACACAAATAATAGTCAGAAGATGACATATCCAGGAAGAAACTGAAGTCTGAGACCTCCTGTGCAAAACACAATGATTGTCAAATTTCAGACAATCTAGGTCAGCATACATTAAAGCATACTATCATCTTAAAATCTGTGATATTTCTGGTGCTTTCACAAAAACCTTCAGAATTTCAAGAACTGTGTAAAAAGAACTGCAAATCAAACTCTTAAGTTTACATCAAAATAGATATGATAGGCTTTTATGGGCCCAATATAGTAATTAAAATTTTTCTGAACTCTAAACTATCCAAAGCCACAAACCCCCAGAATTTGCATGTTCAAACAGAAAAGTAATTAAGAGAGAACAGCACTTAAACAAAAAGTGACATATTGCGCACACATGATACATTTTCAATTACAGCTTTATTTTTCTAAGTTTTCAAATAGGTAAACAATCCGTGGACTACATGCAGATCAAGACCTGAAAGTCAACAAAACATGTAAATTAACCAATTATTTAACTGTTTAGCTTTCACAGTTCTCACTTCCCATCATGTTTTGTCTTCATCACTCCCCAACTACCATCAATTATCTTGAAACACAGGCAGAATTTTGCCTGCCATTCTAAACAAAAGAATCACGTCTTGGTTGAGAAAAAGTGTTAAAATCAAACTAAAAAAAATCATCCTACTTTCCCTCTGAAATTTCTGTGATGCTTGAATGGCTTCCAGTTAAATAAGTAAATACAATTATTACTGATACTACAGACTCTAGTTAGCTAATCTGTTAGAGGTTTTTAAGTCTAGTTTACATGACAATACATTACCCTGCTCATCCATTTTAATTTAAATAAAAAGCAAGCATATTGTATTGTCTTTGTCTTTAAACTAAAAATTTCAGAGATATTTAATAAAACAACAGAAGAGAAACTAGCTTAATGCATCTTAGCAAAAGTTTACAAGATATGTGATCTAGATTAACCCAAGAATCTAGTGGCAATATGCTTTGTAACAGCAGCAACCAGTGAAATGGCCTCTGTTCAAGGACAGAAGAAAAAAACAAACAGCAACAAAAACTTAGAAAAACACTTTTAAAAAACAATCAGCTCCAAGACCACTCAACTGTGGATCATCAATAGGGCCTGCATTGCAGTTTCCAGCTTCAAGTGGGATAACAGAAGACATTATAGAAATGCCCATGATGAAGACAAGCTTACAGCAAATTTGAGTAAGGCAAAATTTAGTATTCGTTCTGCAGCCTCTTTAGTTAAGCTCAAAGGCATGTTGAATGCCAAAATAATAATCCAAGCAAAGAACATTATAACAGCTATATTTTGCATAAATCTTGCTATTAAAAACCAAAAAATAAATGTGATAGTGAAGATGTTTATGTAAGTTTTTCAATATACAAAACTACATATCAATGAACTGCAAAACACAGCACAGATTGTAACTATCAGTCATATATGTAATTATTCAACACAATTTTGAAATCTAGTTAAGAAAACTTTATTCAGTTGATAAGAGCATAATTTGTGGTTGTTTTAAGTAAATCTTACTATGAATCAGTTCTAAAACTTTGAAAATTATACTGGAAATTATAACTACTATATCCCCTTAACAGAAATGTTAAACTAAAATATGATAGAACTGTGTTCCACACCTGGCTCTACTGGGAGTTTTAACTGAAGCAGATAAAATATGCAGCTGTATGTAATTAATTCATACTCAATCATTTAAACAGATGGATACCTTACTACTTATTTTCCTCTGTGATATTTTTAAAGAAAAACAGTTTGTTTCATGTACATTTTTAATGGCAAGCTAGACAAGAAAGCTACTGTATAATTCATAGGTATAATATGATGGAACTACTGAATTAGAAATTATTTGAAAGTTTCATGTCTTTAGTTTGTCAGATCTCAGTGACAGAGTTATATAAAAAAATAGAGCACAGCAAACTGTCAACAGATACATGTTGTTTATGGCAAACAGTTAGAACTTGTTGCTCTTTCTGAAGTCTAAATCCCCTTTAGATTGCCTATGAAACTGATGCTTACAATAGTATATGCTAAAAAAAAAAAAAAAAAATCTCTATACTGTAATACCTCTACAGAGTAATTATGGTATTTTATACCTTAAATATAAAAGTAAGCAAGCTCTCTTATCTTACATTTTCACATGTGTAACATTAAGTTCAGCAATAATGTGTTCCAGTATTCTAGAGTAAAAGAATTAGTATGGAACTCAAGTCATCAATTCAGAATGATTTTCATCTAATAGTTAAAAATCAGTGTTAGTAAAACACTGTAAATAGGTATACATTACTCAAAAGCTACAGTGGGTGGAGAAGTAAGTTCAGCGAGCAATATCTGAAGCTATGCTTAACAATTCAAGGCTTTCAACAGTTTTGGAGCCCCTCATGAGCATCAATTATTATGAAGCAGTTACACATTTAGAACTTCTGGAAAAGTGAATTCCAAAACACTCAAAAAGGGTAATTATTCTAACTGTAGAGAAACTCAAGTCTGAAGTTCTGTCAGCTGTAGCAAGATCACTTAGAAAATACTACTTGGAACCTCTTCTCCTTTTTTTGGCTACTGATTCTGCATGATATAGACACAGCTTTATTTTCTGAGTGGCTTCCATACCTCTAAAGACACCAGATTCAATACTATCCTGCTGAAGCAAAGATAGCTGTAAAAAGACCATGACATGCTGTCAAGACAGAAACAGGTCAAAAGTAGAAGGGAGGGAATATAGCTCTTAATCATCTGTTACTAAATAGACTTCTCACTTTGCTTTTCTTCAACCCCTGTAAGTGGGACACAGATAAGTCATAGCTTGTAAAAAAATAGTGTGGTTGTAAAGCATGGGAAAGAAGTTTCCTTACCATGTCAGTACATAATCGCATAGCTTTGTACTTGTGGTGTATTTTAACACTAGATGTGGGCCTTCAACTCTTATAGCAATGTTATCATTACTCAGGTATTATAAGAAGTAATTTCTCTCCATCCCACATTTTTAAATGCAAATGTTCTACGCCTGATGGTACGAAGCACTTTTACTTTACAAATAAACTCTCACCTTATGGTAACCCTTCTCTCCCATCCACCCTTGAACATGCACAACCAGTTATGCCATAGTCTTTAACATTCCTCCCTAAATGAAAATGCTGATGCTTTTAAGTATGCACGGACACAATTCAGTTAAACAAATATGTTTATCGTGCATAGGCAGAAATAATTCAGCTTTGTCCTTATAATAAAAAGATCCCACTCCTGGTATTTTTTTTTTATACCATTTAAGGGAAACATGCAAGAAGGTGACATTTCTGCAGGTGCTTTTCAGAACAGAATCTAAGTTTATGAAATTATACCCATAGTAGGATTTTGGATGCTGAATCACAAACATGTATAAATCTGTAAAAACATCATAGTATTTTATGACTGTTATGTAACTTGAACTCCTTTTACTGGCTGGTTCTCCACTAAAACATCATAGTATACAACTACTGAAGGACAATACTATTTCAGACACTGTGAAGAACCAGAACTTGACTCTGTGGTGGAAATGGCAGTGGAAGGGGTCACCTGAATCCCCCTTTTATACTGATGTCTCACTTTGTTACAGCACCACTTCTCCAGCACTACTTTCTAGGATTGAGACTGCAATGGATACTGTAAACCTTAGCTCTGCTCCAAGACATTAGTGGGAAAAGGGAGAAATGCTTTCACTATGAAGGAATACAGGAAGTCTTATTACTTTCAGTCCACCTCCTCCTCTCACTGCTGGAGAAGATGGTGCAAATAGCATCAGTTCAAACATTCTGGGCTAGGGCTGAGTGACAGGGACACAAGAACATGAGTGGGCCAAGAAGAATAAGGTACAAGTCCAGCAGTGCAGAGCCAGTGGCAACACTGGCAATTTATACCACTTTAATATTACTTTAGGTGCTGAGTACACTCAAAGTGTTGATATCTAGCAAGGTTGTGCAGTGCTATAGCACAACCCTCACATAAAGGCAACTTTAATTATGCTGCAGACACAGTATTGTAAAAGGTGATAGTAATTAGCTGATGAGGTAAAAAAAATTTCTTGTTTAGTTGCACTATTCCTAGCTACTTATAACTTAATTGAAACCTCAAATTTATTGTATTGCTTTAATTAGCATAATGGAATTTGGATTAAAAGTGTTAAGAACTCTATAGAGAATTGAAGCAGTAACAGAAAGACAATCTTAGAAATGTCTGTATGTAGTGTGACTTTCTTTTGTTTGTCTACCAGTGTTTCTCTTGCAGTATCATTAAAAACAGAACAGTTACTGTTAGATTTATTGCTATTACAATACTGTGATATGATTGAGGTTTTACTTCCGTAGTACGCTACCATCTGGACCGGTCCTTACACTACAGTGTACTACAATCTCACTTCTGCCAACAACTATTTCTGCAGCCAGTAAATTGCACATGCACGATCACCTAGGTTAAAATTAGTTTTCCTTAAGTCCTCTTCCAGGGTTCACTGCTATTTTTTCCTGGTGTACTAAACTAATTCACAGCGAAGAATTACAACAGGCTGTGCTAACACAAGGATTATGTCAATATACTGCTGCATGAGATTGGGACACTGACAGTTCCTTAAACTCCTTTACTGTCAAACCCCTAATACTGTTGGTATCTTGCCCAATTTGTTAATAGCATCAAAAAGTAAGTATGTGAAACTGAAAGCACTTCAGTTTCTAAACTTTGTCAGATCATAACACTAACTTTACATCCAATTACTCCACAGTAGATGTTTCTCTCCTTGAAAGATACACAGGTATTAGTTTCCAATCATAGAAGCCAAAAGTACAGTCCACTGCTTCTTCCATACTTAATAGAAGAAATGCACGTAACCTGAAAGCTGCTCCAGTTCAAATGCAAGGGGGGAAAAGAACAGAGAAATGAGCACCCAGTTCTCAAAGTTTTAGTAATAATTTCCAAGTATGGAGAAAACACAGAGGGCGGTCATTCCTTCAAGCTTTCTGCATTACTGCTTGCAAACCTAACCCACTTTAGCTCAATTTTGTCCAACTTTTAACTGAAATGTCACAGAAACTTTCAGAGAAAGACAAGCTTAAATAGCTTTTCTTAAATTTTATTCTGATTTTAATCCCTGAGTTTGTCAGCTATGAAAAAAACTCCAACATTTCTTGAAGTTATTTTTAAAATTTTGTTCACATTTTGTTTCTATTTATTGCTTTTAGGCCAACATATTTTGCAGGGAATCATGCTTTTTGTATTTTATTGTTCCTCCTAAGAATGTTCTTAATAAACTTACTTAACACTTCCTGTGAGACCAGGATAATGTCAACCTTTCCTCAAATAACGTACAAACTGTAAGTTATTGTCCCATTACAGTGTGCCTTTATATCTCAGCACACCCTCCTAACCAATAAGTTTATACTGATGTCAGCAGTAACACGTGGGTTAAACTTCTAAACTTGGACTTCCTTTTTTTTTTTCTTCCTCCAGTACAGCTGGAGAATAGAACTGTGTCTGTTTTAAGGTCCCCACGTGCACTCCCAATCAAGTCATTGGAAAGCCTGTATAGTGCATCTGTTTTTTTTTTATTATTATCTTTGCAGATAAAAATTTTTTGTTGTCCTGTTGTTAAAAACAAAAATGCAGGATGTTTCTGGACCTGAATCCATGAAAATACTCCTTGATCACATGCATGCAACCACCTGCTCCCATCTTATTAGCTCTTCTTCCACTCCTGGTAGCAAACATCTGAGCAGTCAGAAGGATGGACTACTCTCCCATTTCCCCAGTAAGTATACACCTGGGGATAAGAAGGTTAGGAAGAAGGGACTGTGTTTGGCTGATGAAGGAGAAGTGTTCACAGACAGGTTGGAGCATTATACTCACCTGGGGGATGAAGGGCTGGGTTGTTCCTGTCTTGGAGAAGATACCTACCTTACCTGGCTGTAGGTGGTGAAGATGCTTGTGGCAAAGAAAGCGCCTGGGGCAGTCAGCGCCCCTTCTCTGTGGGCAGGACTGTGCCCGCTCCTGCCTCTTGCTTAGTGTGAGGGATACTTACCCATCGGGGATAGTATTCTTCTTTACCATGCTGAAAGCAGGAGCAGGCAGAGCAGGAGACAGCGGTGAAAGTGGGCACTGCAGCAAAGGAGAGAGAACCGCGCAGTTAACACGGTGCTAATCTCTTTCTCCATCAGCGGGCCTTTTCACAGGGCTGACTCTCAAAATAAACCAAGCAGTGGCTGGGGCTTGAAGCCATCCTGAACAAGTTCTGCAGCTTGCAAGCTAGCCTATTTTCTCCAGTGCTACAGTACAAGAGGGAAAGACAACAACTCACCTCTCCTCTCCAGGAGATCAAAAGAAACAGAGAGGAGAGGCAGCACGTTTCTCTCTAACTCTAGCAGCAGCACTGCAGGGATGAAGGTCTTCCTGGCAGCCCCTGCCGTCCCTCTCCTGTGGCTCGGAGCAGTCTGTTCTGCCCTGTTGCTCCCACAGCTAGAACTCTGGTCTCAACGAGAAGACACTCCAGGCAGCTGCAAGAGGCGATGCCGGCACCTCAGCAAGGGAAGGACCATCACCTGCCCCACTCTAACCTAGATGGGTCCGATCCCGCTAGATCCTGGGCACCGTCAGCGCCCGCCGATCTCAGTGGGACCAGGGCAGGGAGGAGTGGGGCGAGGGGAGCTCCCCCGCTCCGCGGGGGGCCCATGTCCGCCGCTCCAGAGAAGACGCTTGAGGCTGACGTGAGGCTCCCTCCTCAAAGCCGCATATCCCCGCGAACGCAGGTAGCCGCGGGCACGACCGGCCCCGAGGCCGGCTCGGAGCGCTCTCTTAGCGGGCGGCGGCTGAGCTCGGGGGAGGAAAAAAGAAAAAAAAGAGACCGGGGCGGGAGGGGGGGGGGAGCGGGGGGGGAGCAGGGAAGGTCGCGGCCCGACTGCGGGGGGCCGGGCAGTGGGCTGTCGGAGGAGGGGGTGGGGTGGGCTCTGCGGAGAAGGGCGCGGGCTGCAGCAGGAGTCGGTAACAGGGAAGGGCCCGGGCGCCGGCAGGGCGGGGAAGACCGGGGCTGCGGGCGGCCCGTACCCTGACAGGATTTCCCGTGCAGAGGAAGGTTGTTGCGAGACAGAACGTTCCCGAAAGGGTCTCAACTGCGCCTGCGCGGCCGCCGGCCAGCTTGCTGGGACGGGGGGAAATGCGCCTGCTCCTCTGGAGCCGGGACGGGGGGCGCCGAGAGCGCGTGCGCGGCGGCCGGCGGCCGGTGAAGCGGGGGAGCCGCCGCTCAGGGCGCGACGAGCCGCCGGCCAATAGGACGGGGAGGTGCCCGTGCGCGTGCGCGGCAAGCCCGTGGGTGAAGGGGCAAGCCTCGGGGCGCATGCGCGCCTGGCAGGGCGTAGGGAGGGGTTGGGGCGCATGCGCAGCGGCTGGTGGCGCGAAGCGGTGTCAGGCGCCGTTTCGGGGGGGGGGGGGGGGGTGCGGCTGTTGCGGCGGCTGGTGAGGGGTCCTTCGGCTCCGTGCTGGGTGGGTGAAGAGAGGCGGGTATGTTTGTTTTTTTTTCTCGGCTGGAGGTTTTGTCTCAGGTGCAGCCCTGGAATTCGGGCTCGGCGGCCCGGCCGAGCTGCTGAGTGAGCCGTGGCCGGCAGCTCAGCGGGGCTGTGGAGACTTGAAGGGGTCTGTGAGGGCGGAACACACGGAGCGGGCGGGTCGGGAAGGGTATGCTGGCTTCGTCTTGCACCGACAGATGCACTACGGCTCCGTTCACGCCTTTCCTCTCGGAAGAGATGCCAGCTCCTGCGCTCGGGGCCACTTTGGACTCTTTCTCACTGTGTTTTCTTTGTTTTGGTTTTTTTTTTGACTGAGTCTGTCCGCAGATTGATCTCCTGTGCCATGCCTGCTGCCTCTGGCTTGCAGCAGTATCCTGATCGTGTTTTGCTGTTCGGAAGGTGCATAGGTGAGAGGGCATGGCCTCCTCTTTTTAGAATGGAAGGCAGGTGGGGGGGTGAAGGAGAGGTAATCGGTGACCCAGTCCTGGATCACTTATTTTAATGTGCAGTCTGTGGTATTAAGCTTTAATTTTCATTTTCAGGCTGGCGTTTAAGTCGTTTATGAAATTCCTCCAAGTTAAAAAAATTAAGTAGTTGATAACTTCTAGTGTATTAATGTGCAAATGCTGTGAAATAACAGCCTTTGTGTGTTTCCCATTCTTTATATGAGACAGAAGTTGTCAGTGTTAAATTTCAGAATAGACGTTCTTTACTACATAATTGATAAGCCTGTTTACTAATTACAGAGCTGCAATTTAGTCTGAAATTATTGTGCTGGGATTGGAGAAACAGGACAACTTTATTTCTATTTGTCAAGACAGTAAGCTTTTAACATTTCTAAGACTAGAATATTACAGATTTCAGCAGTTTTATGTGTTTGGTTTTCCTTAAGTTAATGTACTGGAGAAAAAAACCCCAACTATAACTCCTGAATATACATTAGTGTCTTATTGCTTCTTTCACTTTCACTCCTTTATTGTACACTTTAAAGCAATGTTTATATAACTTTTTGTTCACTGTGCTGAATTGAATGTGCTCTGAAGCAGTGCTCTTTTTTCCAGTATACGTGCTACAACTTGCATGTTTTTTAACGCTGATACTTAAAACACATAGATCCTGATCGGAAACAAAATGAAAAGTCATCAGATGAAATACTTTTAAAAATGCCAGATTTCATATTTTTGTTCACACTACTGTAAAGTAAGAACTAGAAAAATACACAGCAAATGTGTGAGTTCCATAAGTGTTCTGTTTTGCCAGAAATCTTCACTTTCTGCCTTTTTTTCTACATTTGTGTAAGAAATGTTTCACAACTGATCTCACTAAATCAGTGGAATGAGAGCAGAAGGTGTCTAGTTAGTGCTTTAGAGCTGAGAGTTCAGATTAGAAAGAGGGTTTGTAATCTTTTTAAAATGTGTAAGAACAGAAATAGCTTCATTTTTTTTTAAACCAAAAAGCAACAGCTCCCCAGGTGCCCCCAAAACTCAATTTGAAACTGAAAGATTGTGACATAGTTCCATGTAGAACCTCTAGTCTTAACTAAATGCATTTGATATGTGCAGGAAAGCAGTTCTTCAGTACCTAATCATGCCTTCAGTGAGGTGTTATTAGCTTAACCAAGTAACTATACCCTAAGTTTTCTGTGAGAGCAGTCATGTTCATTCTTTGCTTAAGAGCTGTCTGAACACGCCTGTGCAGTTTATTTTGAGAGAATGGGGACAGCTATTGTGCAGTATTTCATCACTTGGCTTTCTGCACTACTATTTTGTGATATTGTAGCAGTTGGCTCACAAGAACCCCAAAGCATTCTGTATAGAGTGGAGTGGGCCATAGGGTGCCTTCTCTGCTTTTAGAGAAAAGTGTGATGTAGGAAAATGGCTTGAACTGCTTCTATGAAGACATTTGTGTTATAACTGCACTGCAAAAAGAAATGTACTGAAGAGGTTATTGAATTTGTATCTGCTAAGAGTAAAGTAGTGGTTTTTTAGAAAATTAAACTGGCATTCTATCTTTTAATAAGTTGGATAGTTGTTGGGTTCTGTAGAGCATTTGTTTCTTGGAAATAACTGTTGATTTGCATGCTTACCACAACACAATTGTTGAAAAGTTTATTGTTGTGAAATCTAATCAGTAGGAGTACAAGAGGTTTTCCTAAGTTTTTTTTTGTTTCTGTTTCTGAGTATAAAACTTATCTGCAGTCTGAGAATAGTAAAATGCAGATTACATCTTGGGTTTTCTTCAGGTTTGTGAGCGAGTGTTGTGAAAGCTACTCATAGTTTAGCCATTAAGTATAACATAGCCATCAATGTTTCATGAGTTCATGCAATGATAGTGCTATGCTGTCTTTTTCACTTTGAGAAATGGACAAAAAAAATTCCTGTGTCTTCAAGAAAGAAAATGTAAAACCTGTAGTCCTAAAATATTTTAATCTGAGGGAAAGCCAAAGACCACAGTGTAACTCAACTGTTTAGACGAATCTTGTGGAATCATGAGGTGCTCTTGTTGAGAGGGCCATAAATTCTTGAAATTCTCGTAACACTTCATCTTTGAAGAATAGTTGAATTTGACTTTCTTATGCTTAACTATAAAGTATTCTTTCTGAAACCTAATACTTTAAATGATAACTTATATCAGTTGTTTAGTGTCCTCTTTATTTTGCTAGAAAACATGCTTGTCAGTAAGGTCCTTCTAAGCAAGGTATGATGTAGCGAATGCAATCACGTAATTGCGTAATAAGTTACAAAGACAACATCAGAGGAAGAAGTTTTAGAACCTATAGTAAGGTTTAAGTAAAATAATCTTCATAGCCCTAGAGTAAGAAGGCTTGACATATTTGGTCTGGTATCTAATTTTTAACAAAGAAAATACCTGTTTTCTCGTTTCTGTCTCTTCTGAATATTTTGCATAGGATACTTCCAGAGGTTGCCACATCAAGTTACAGAGAGTACAGCAGGCAAACAGGTAATTAGCAGTCATTCAGCCAGGTAGTGCAAACAAGGAAAGGCAGATGGTCATCAGAACTTCTCAGCTCCACAGTTTAAGTAGGATGTCAAGGCACTGATTGATTTCAGGGACTTCTGAGCTGTTACCTTGTGTATTATAGCAATTTATTACCAACTTTATTGTAGTCCTGTTCTAGTGATGTGTATTCTATAAACAGTAAGCATACAATCCATCTCTACAGCACTATTTTTAATTAGCCAGAAAGAAGACAGAATCATGGGAGAAAAAAACCCAACCTTTAAAGGACAGAGTTTAAAGAAAAAAGTTTCTCTGTTAATGTTACACTTTAATAGAGGATAACCAAATGTCACTGTATTGAAAGGCAAAAATACTTCATCATTGTAATTTCTCAGGTGATTAAGATGCTGCGATTCCTGTATGTAGTTTTGGAATGCCTTATTATATGTCAGTATGAATAACAGCAGTTACATGAATAATACAAATAACCAGTGATGCTCTTCTCTAGTAGTCACACGGTTTTAACACATCTAGAGAAGAAAATCTATTAGTAGCCTTATAATATAAAATGGGCTTTAAGCCTAATTTACTAAAACAATAATATTACTATTTTCTCAACAAAGTGTATTAGCAGAACTATCCTCTAAGGACCTGAAGTTTTAAAAATTGTATTTTGTAAGAAAGTACTTTTGGACCCTTTCAAAATAACTTTTTCTTCAAAGTGAAGGTCATTGGATTTTTGTTTTAAACAAGCTTTCTTTAATTGTTAATGCTAAATTTTCTGTTTCTTTTGAATTTGAGTCATATTTGGATTATAGTAACACTTTGGAAATTTGTAAAATGGCATTATTTTAGACAATAACAATATTTTTAGTCTAAACTTTGAATAGCTTTGATTACTGTCTGGACATGAAGAAATGGTTGCTCAGTTCTGTTGTGTTGCATTATTTTTAGGTTTGCTTCATAGTGTGTGTGTGGGAAAGCATATTATTTTTCAGCATCAGTCCCTCTATATCTCAGGTTGCTCAATTGAATTGATTTAAATCTATATAAAAAATTATAATACAAGCAAGCATTCTGCTGTATTTGCATCTCTCTGGAGGTGGAGAATCCACTTCCTCCTCTTAATTTATACCCATATTTAATCACTAAAGTATTTTACTTATAGTTTGTATTCAGTTTCTTGGTCTTATTTATCTTTCTTTACAAGAGTAGTCATTGTGGACATGGTAAGTTCTTTAGTGTGCTTAAGAAGATTGAAATATGATTTGAATACTACATAATTTATTGCAGTTCTCAAATCTCTCTGGAAGAAACTTTTCCAGCCTTTTAATAATTATTTTGCAGCTTTTTACTGCATTGTTTCTTGTTTTCCTCTGTCGTGTTGTAAAATATGGACCCTAAGTTGTGTTAGTGTTGGTTTGGTCAGTACTATATAGATGTGCAATTCCTCTGCACTCTTAAGTTGTTACTGTTTCTACAACCAAAGATTATACCTGCTCTTTTTGCTCTACATTTACATGGAATTTTATCTGCAGTTTGATTCCTCCCCCCCCCCCCAACTTCTAGTTAATTTTTTACAGTGGCTACTTTTTTCAGGATACCTTTTGTAAGTGTGAGGTACGTTTCTTGCATAGTGCAGCTTTGTTACTAAAAAGTACCTTGTATGAGTGTATGTGGCTTGAAGAATATGCATTGCTTTAGTTCTGTCAGAATTTACCATTCTGTTGCCTGTACAGTTTTCTTTGAGATTTTGTATTTTCTGTATTTGACTGAAAAATAAAAGGTGTTAGTCTGTGCAGTAAGCCTTTTCATCTGTAGGTCACAAAAGCTCTCTAAGTTCAGGTGAGGTTCTCCTTATCACTCAACCCTATTTAGATGCAGTTTTCTGGTAGTAGCACTAAATGTACTTTGAAATTATGGGGCATTCCTAAAGCTTGTGCTTTTCTTCACTGTCACTTCAGTGTAGTGTCAGATATCATAGCGGCATGAATTAAATAGAGTATCTCCTTCACAGCTAGAGCTAATGTCACATTCTTTTCTAATTAGATGTTTCAAAATAGATCATCTTCTCAGTCAAGTAATGGAGACTTAAAAAACAGTTAATCATATTCCTTGCTTATGCCAATTTATTTTTCTTTTTAGTGTCCTTGAAATTTCATTGAGTGGTGCTGTTTGGTTTGCTTAATTTTTCCTGTGTGCTCCCACACACTACTCTGAGTTGTCATCAGCGGGCAACAGCCAGAATGGTTGTCAGTACTCAAAGCATGTTTTGAAAACTTAAACCATGATTTACAGTGAAACAGTTGTTGTAATGTTGGTCCTCATAATTTGTTTATTAATATGTTTTGACATCTACTTGATACTGTATCATTTAACATGGATCATGTACATTAAATATTTTAAGCAAATATTTTGAGTTTGTTCTTCTTTGCTCTGTTGTATCTTATTTCTTTGAAGACTTTCTTCACTCTTGTCCTAGACTAAGTGCTATCATAGACTAGTTTTGAGATGCCTCATTTATGAAGCTTACAAATATACTTTTCATATGCTGCTTCTGATGCTTTTTTGTATTGGATTATTCCTCTTGGCTTTCAATAGAAACTGATGAATTCATACCAGTTCATTTTATTTTGCCTATTTCTTTTAGTATGACCACTTTTTTGATCTCCTGTGTTGTTAACAACAGGTGAGCACTTACGTTTTTAATTGAATCATTCTTTGAAGTTGTGGAGTCTTTATTATTTTTAATCAAAGAAGAGTCTTTGGGATGTAAATGAAAATTGAAAAGTACAAAATATGAAATTCTGTTAATAGCAATGCTGGTATAAATCTGTAATGTTCTTATTTTGTTTTTGAATGTAAGTAGTGTGTATTTGCATCTGTGTAGCTGATGAGAGCAGAGTCCCTTTTGAAAAGGGAAAACTTGCATCCAGTGATTTGACTTGGGTTTTTTCAAAGAAATATGTGTGTCTTAGAGGGATGTTTGTATGCAGCTTGATTATATTGTTAGATTGAAGGAAGGTCAAGTACTCACAGCTGACCTGTGCTGTAAACCAATTATCTTCTAAAAGGTAACTTTGACATTTGGGACAAATTTAAAACAGCTGTCTGAACAGTAGCTGTGTTCTCTTTTTAATGGTACAGTGTGATACTAGGTAATATTCCTGATTAATGTTAAATACTGATTTGAAAGTGATAGGTTCTTTACAGCATTTTACTGATTATTAATATCTCTTCCTGTATTGTGATTATGAACTAAGAAGCCTGTACTTTAGTCTGATATTTTTTTAAGAATATAAGAATAAATCAGAAACAATGCAGATCAAAAAAAGTCCTTATTTTCATTCTATAAAGTGCTCGTCTCCATTCAGAAACACCTTCCCCCTTTGCAATCTGCTCTGAAACACAGATTTGAGCTGTAACCACCAGAGGGAGCAAATTGCATGGTCGGGATTTCACTAAAAATGTCTTCAGTTGTCAGTTGTATGCTAGGAACTAGCCCATGGCTAATTCACACTCCCGATTTTTTGTATCAGAAAATAATCCATCTGGAAGTTAACAATAAATGGTAAATCTCAAATATCGGAAACATTTGACATTTTAGTTTATTAATATTTATATTCCCTAATAAAAATGTGACAGCAGTTGGTCAAACAGTTAACATACAGGAAAAAATTATATGGGATTTACATTTTATTTTAAAGCATTGAAAGTTTTGCCTGATTTGTTTTTCATAGTTTACTGAAGACATTGAGTATGTTGGTAGACCACAAATAAGAAGAACTTGTAAATCAGAACCTACAGGAAGGTAGTACAATAAAAATACTTATTTACATATTTCCTGCTGTTGTGCAGCAAAACTTAAGCAGTCAGCTAGAAGTCTGTTAATTTTTATTTTTACATGCTTACATTGAATAGTCCCATTGAACTTGGTGGCAATTCCCATGATTTAAGGTAGAGGTTTCTGAATTTAATTTCCTCATATTCACTCATCAGCAGTAATACTAGCTCCAGATGGTATATGAGCCCTTATTTCTGAGGAGGGATGCCTCCAAACCTCTGTAAATACTTTCATTTCCTTAAATGAGAAATCCATGCTGGTGTCTTTCCCATCCCCATAACCTCAGCCTCAACTTTCCACCTACCTGAACAGTGTCAGTACAGTGGCTGGAAAATAGAAGGTGGACACAAGGTCTATTACCATGTACAGAAGGAAGCTGCCATGAAGCATGATGAACGTGACGCTTTTAGTCATATGGTTTAGTTTTAGGTAGTCCTGTGAGGAGCAAGGAGTTGGATTCTGATCCTTATGGGCCCCTTCCCTTGCGACATTCTGTGATTCCATGAACAGAAGTGGCCCATGTGGAGGTACTTACTGTTTGGGTTAAGTTTGTACCTTCATACAAGCAGGATTATGAGCTGCACAGGCGTGCCACTTTGAAGTGGTATGTATGTCACACATGCAACTGTTGCAGACAGACAAAGACTTATTTATTTCTGTACCCTGTTTCCAGCAGTCCTGAGTATGTGCATACAGAGGCCAGTAGCACTTGCTTGGAGAGACTATAAAAGCAAGTACCGTTTTAAGGATGTGTTGATTTAGTATATATTATCATTGCTTAAAAAGGGCTAATAATTTTGCATTTCTGAGTGTACTTTTGTGTTTCAAGAGTTCTTGAGCTACGACATTGACCAGAAGGAATAGGAAAAAACTTCAGGTGGGGTGGGGGAGGGAAGTATTTATATACACTGCAGATATCTTCAGTGTCAAAGCACAGAACAAAATACTGGGTTAAATTAAAAGAATTGAGATACATCTATGTTTTCTCATCTCAATTCACCTAGCATCAGTTCTGTGAATATAATAGGTTTGAGGATGTGTGTTGTTCTGCTGCTTTAGTCTTGCTTCAGCATAAAATTATTTGAAAAGTGTAATCTGAGTATCCATGGTTGTTCAACGCTAGCTTGTATAAAAAGTATTTTAAGTCTTGTCAAACCTGAATTTCAAAACTGTGTTGGAGATATTTGATTTATATTGGCCTTGCTAATTAACAGGCAATGCTTGTTAAACATTTGGAAGTTGTTAACTGCAAATTTATCATTCAAATCTGAAGTTTACACTATAGAATTTAAACTGGAGAGGTGTTTCGGTGATATCAATCTTGCTTTCTTTTAAGTGAATGGTTCTTTCAGATGCATGAAAATCATATACTAATTTAGCCACTTTAAATGGTATCTCCTCGTTTAGGTTATAGCAGATTATAATAAAAGAAGGGCAAGAATGCTTTTTGGCTAGTGTTTGAAACCAACTGATCATCCCTGCAGTTGTCTATTTCTCCTGCAGATGGAGCATTTTGTAAGTAGTAGTGCAATAGTAGAGAATAATTGATGTCATGTTGGACAGGGTGGTTCTTAAGTTGTTAAACAGAGGAGGACTCACTGTTTTGTAAAGGAAAGTTTAAGCTTTAAATAGTTTGAATTTGTAAGTCAAAACTTGGCAGAGGTAATTTTTCTAATACTTTCTGGTGTTGCATTGAATTTTGTGTGAACGTGGTGAGGAGGAGTTGCTCCTTCCCTTTTCTTACAGTTATTTATCAGACAAGGTCTGCTAAACTGAAGTCTCAGCAGGAGGAACAGAGAACATCTTCCACTGCACTGAGTTCCATGCTGTCATAGTTAGACTTCTGTCTTTTGGCAGTTTAAAACCAATTAAGATGCAGTTGCGCTACTATCTAGCTCCTACTGTGACTGCATTTAAACATACTTCTAGATTATTTTTTTGACAAATTTTTATGGCAGATGTGCTCAGTTGTCTTAAACTGTCTTAAATTAAAGTCATTTTTCAAAGTGAATGGTCTAACAAAACCAGACCCAATGTATACTAAACCTTCAGATATAAGTTAAAACTGCAATTAAAAAAAAATTAGGCTTTACTTGGATTGTGTAATGTACTTTCAGTTAGTTAAGAGTTCTGTAGAACCTTCTTGTCAGTTACTTTGTAGGATTTTTTTATTCCAGGTTATTAAAAGAGAGTGCTACAAAAAGTAGGAGAAAATTTGGAAACAAGCAGATTAAGCAGAAAGACTGTAGATGACTACAAATGGCAAATAAGATAGTATAACTTTGGAAATAATCAAGCTTACCACATCTAGAATATATTACTTTCAGCTTCAGTTTTTCTTTTAAGACTGTATGTATGTTTTCAGTCTGTTTTTTTATAAATACTTACAGCTAAATACACTGAGAACTTACATAAGATTGCAGATTTTCTTCACTTAATTTAAAATAAAAAATAATCCTATATGAAATTGCTAAACTTTGTGTGACATTCTCCGTATAACTCTCCTTTCATTTTACAAGCATTTACTGTCTGTACAGTATAGTATAACTTTTTCCCACAGTAAAGAAAGAGGGAAAGGGAGAGTAACAGCGCCCACAGTTGCCTGACCATTTTGCTTGAATGTTGTACGTTGTAGTGTAATGGATTATTTGTTTTATTGCTGGATGCTGATAGTTTGCTCAGTATGAAACTGGAGAAAATACTCATGCACCCAAAAAAGTAAATTCTTAACTGATAAAATGGTACAATTCAAACATATATAGCTATACAACAGATAATCATGTGAGTTTGCAGATAAGTATTCTAGCATGGAAGCAGTCTCTTTCAAGTATGTATCTCAGAAATATACACTCAAAGCACAAATCTTCTATGAAATGCAGATTCATTGTGCAGTATACGTTTATTCAAACAATTGTTTGCGTGAGCATCTACAGATGCTTATGACTGAGATCAGAAACAATGTGTTTGCAAATGGACTTCTGTGAAGTGTTACCACTTGTTCAAATTTTTGTAGTTTCAGGTGCATGTTTTATATTACTTGGAGTACAGTTGTATCACTTCTAGTAAAAGTAGTTGATATATATTGACTAGAAATGTTTCTTTTGTTTGGAACTTTTTCCCCTCAGATGCATTTGAAACTCCAAAAAAAGCAAGAAGCTAGGTTCCTATCATTGCTATTACAGCTGGAGAGTGTGAGCTAGGGAATATTGCAGTATCTGGTGAGAAGGTGAATTAAGAACATGAAGCAAAGTTTGTTTACAGTCCTAAGCTATGCAAAGTGATAAAAGTCAAAAAACAAACTTGACAATTGAAGATTTGCATGACTAAGGAAGAAAATGGCAGATGGCATAGAGGAAACAATAATTCTGGCTCCTTGTGCACAGTGGTAGCTTATGACCTAGTAAAAATCTCTCAAGTTTTGAAACCTTACAGTTACATTAGATGTGATGACATCAGATCAGTGCTCAGTGGTGGTCAGAGAAGAAATGAGTGCTATGAATTACTAGGAATGGAATAGGGAATAGAAGAGAATATTGTTATGCCACTTAATAAACCTAGACTGCCCCATCTTTTTGAATAGTATTGCGGTTCTGCCCCCATCTCAAAGATGGAAAACTTTGTTGAAAAACAAAAAAGAAGAATACTGAGATGAATTTAAAGGTATGCTCTTATATAAGGAATTGGAGTTGAATGTACCAGCATATGCTAACCTGGAATGGAGATGGCTTTGAAGGGGAAGGAACATGGTGAATGTCTATAAAAACATTAATTGAATGCAGAAGATGAACGTGCAGAACTGTTCCCTTTTTCTTCAAACAGAAAGGTTAGACAGGCATTGCTAGATGAACTGTCAGGGCCAAGTTTGTACCAAACAGAAGGAGAGAGTCCTTCCCAGAGTAGAAGACCATATTCCAGAATATTGTTAGGTCTAAAAATTTATACAAGTTCAAAAGGGGACTGGATAAACTAATGGAAGAAATCTGTTATGAACTGTTGCACATAAAGGTACTAAATTTTAACAGGTACATGAAATACAGACTACCTAGTGCTGAAAGAGTACTTAAAGAAAGTATCGTTTACTTGTTCTGCAGATGTATTTTATTGTCTTTATTGGAGATTGAATAAAGCCTAACAGACCTGTAGTCTGACCCATTTTTATTAATTTTTTTTTTTTTTGGAGCTACTCTGTTCCTTATGCTGTGTCATAAGACACAAAATGGCAGTGCTATTAACCTGAAAATCTGATCTAGCATACATGATGTGCCTTTAGAGTGACATTTCTATACCTTGCTGTATACTTAATGATACCACTCTGTAACATCTGGAAGAACAAGTTTTCCTTAGGATATATAAATATTTATTTTACTGAGATCAGTAAGGAAACTTGTATATGTATTTAGGTGTATCAAATATATTATGAAAAAAGTATATGAATGGTTACTCACTTGTATTATATCAGTAGTTGAAGTATGTTTGTGGAACTTACTAGGACAAGTAGATGTCCTGGTCCTGCTGTAGCTGCACTGTGACCCTGTTTTAGTTTCTCTTAAGTGCATGTTCACATACAATGTCTTCACAATTCCTCCACTTTTAGAGCAAATCAAGGATTACAGTGCCCCCTACAGCAACTGTGCTTTTTTTTTTTTTAACCAGGTCAAGCTAGGTACAGATACTTGCCAAGTATCCTACTTGAAAGCTGGGACCAGTAATAAACAGTGGCTCAGAAAAGCTTTTAAAAACTTTTCTGACTTCTTTATTTCTGGGCTCCTAGGTTAGGCCTACTTATAAATTCAGTCTTCAGCAATTTCTAGCTGACTTTCTTCCCTGCTGCTCAGACACTCTTCATCCATCCTGCAGCTATTTGTTTCTGTTTCCTGACTATATATCTTCTTCTCATTTCCTCTGTAGCTCCTGTGGATTATAAACCATGTGCTTGAGCATAGAATAACTGGAAATGAAGTCCACAGTTCAGGATTTATGCCTTGTTCTTTCTGCTTTGGTAAAGAGGACTATTACAATTTACCTTGCCCATTTTTCTGCATCTTTACTTCCTCTGGAATTAAGTTGTGGTAGTATACAAAGTAATCATCTAATGTAAGGGTTCTTGGGTAGTCCAAGATCCTTCAGAGCAGCACTTATTCTTGAGTTAATGTGTACTTTATTGTTATCATGTTACAGCCTGGAGAATCTTTATAAATCATAAAGATTAACAAGTAATTTAGGAAAATGCCACTTTAGGTGCTTTTTGCAGTCAGTGTACCCTATCATGTTGTTGTGTAATGAAAAGGAAGTAATTACCTGTGTAAGTTAGTTTCAACTAGAACTTGTCTTATAGAAGGTGTTAATTTGTCCATCAGGTTATGAATGAATAGCAAAAGGAATGTTGGATCCATTCCAGAGCCATCCTAAAGTGTGTGGCTTATGTGATTCTGATTCTGCGATTATACGGAAGTTTTTGGGCAAAAAGAAATATCATGGCAAAGCATTCCTGTACTTGTTAGTTTGTTCTGCACTTTGTTACCTACAACAAAAGGTGTGAACTGAGGAGAAGAAACAAAGTTCAGAAGCTACAAGTATTTTATAAAAATATTTTAAAATGGAAAGCCAGTCTCTAGAACATCAGTGTCTGCCTTACAGTTAATTTTTAAAGTGATAACTGATATTCATCAGATATTCAGCATTTGGGTATCAAATTGATCTGAATCTTAAGATACAGTTATCTAATTTACTTTCACTGTATCTCTGCCATGCATTGTCCTGTTGTAACTCTCTTTAAGGTTCAGAGAGATACTATTGCTTGTAGGGAGGCTGACATCAGTCCTCAAGAATTGAAAATATAAGAGATTTGATAAATAACTGAATGCCAGGAGTGTGATTAGTTCAACTGATAGAAATCTTACTTAAAATATCACTTCAGTTACAAACCTGGTTGGTAAATTTCATTAAATATATTTTAAGAATAGTAATGTGTTAGTACCAGATAATAGTTTGGTAAAAATTATGTACAGTATCCGTAATTATACATTAAATGTATCAAGTTTTGGATAAAAATTAGACCTTAAGATAACTGTCACTAAATGGATGAATTGTTACCACACAGAATCACTCTTAGTGAAATCAATAATAAGCCTGAATATCTTTCAATAATCTGAAATTTCAGTATTTTTTCTGAAGTCATCTGAAAGTGATCTAAAACCATTGCTGAGAAAGATCTGCTGCCAGGTAATGGCACTCATACATAACAGTGCAGATCTTTTCATGACTCAGTTATGCAAATGTGCATTTGCAGCCATTAAAAAGTTACTAATGCTTAAAAAATGGGTGGGGTATATCTACAAAATATAACTGTGTTCTGAACAGTGACTTTGCAAATAATTTAGAGGTCAAATAACTGTAATGCCAGCGTAAAAGTGGCTAATGCTGTAACTGGTACATCTTTCTGCTCTTTTGTACTCAAATGGCTTAGTGGTACCTCATTACTTATGAGGTATTACTGGAATAATTACATGTAAGGTTGTGAAGTGCCCAGATGCTATGAAAATTGTCACCAGACAAGGTGGGCCAAAATTCTTAGCCCTTAGTAAAAATGATGTTAAAAGCCAAGATGTATTGAAACAGGCAGAGCTTAGCTGTGATCTGCAAGTTAAACTTGCAAATTGAGACATTGGAAGTATTCAGTTACTAACATGCATGTTGTGCAAATTCATTGTGTTTTCTTGTGTTGTAATTTAAAGATATGATCTACAGCTTAGATGGGCCTATTAAACTAATTTTGAACTTCATAGCCCCAGTACTGAAGGCAGTATCCTTTGTAGTATAGAATTCCATGAATGTTACCCACCTTAGTATTTACTAGGTGACTTCATCCTTTTAGAGATCATGCTGAAGCCCAAGTTAATAGGGCTACACTTTTGTAAGTATCCAATGGAATTCAGTTAAGTTAACTTGCCTGAATTCCTACAAATCACTTCAGTTTTTGATTGCTTTGTAGTCTGGAAAGATGTGATGGATTCATTTCTAAGGTGTATGTAGCCTTCTTTGATTTACTTCTTATAAACTTCTGAACCAAATACAAAGGAATATTAAATGTTATCCAGCCTCGTGATAGGAACAGTTAGATTGTTAGACCACTAATATCTATTAGTGTAAGGATTTTGCTTGGAAATTCCTCAGTCTATCAGAATCACAGACACTTTGTGGTTTCTCTTGTTTGTTCAGGCCATAAAGGATTTTTCTCCTCTGAGTTTCTTAATTGTAACAGGGGTAGATAAGTTTTTTTTTTCCTTCCTGTTTCCTCTTTTCTCTCCATTATAAAACAGAGAAACCATTTGAGAACCCTTCCAAATAATGTGTACAATTCCAGTTGCCTGTGTTTGAGAAGGATGAGCACAGAACAGAACTGGTGCACCAGAATGCTGGGTATTGCTGGTTGTGAGGACAACTCTTCTGAGCAGAAACTAAGATCTGGGAGCAGTTATGGTCAGAGGGATTTACAGAGAAGGTTGAGGTGGCTGCAATTTTCTGTTCCCATCTTTACCATTGCTTCTAGACATGTGATGGGAACAGATATGTAGCTCTTCTGTAGTCACTCTATTTAAGTGGAGCAGGAAGACAAACCCAGAAAAGGAAAGACTGATTTAAATTAAAAGACAGCATTGGTGTAAGAATAAATGTCCATGAATATGTTTAAGTTCACAGACATGACTTGCGAGCTTTAAACTTTGTCAGACTAAGGTTTCAGAGCAATTTGATGAAAGGGTTCATATGACATACTTGCTTATGATAATAAGGTATTGGACTTAATGACCTGGGGATCTCCTGCAGCACAATGTTTTTATATGAGAAGTTGTTTCAAGATTTTTATAACAGATTTCAGTCCAAGTCACTTCCCTTGCCTCATGGAGTTCTGTAGTAGTCTGTGGTTGTTAAGGCTCTGCTTTTTCCCCCTGGGGTTTCTTATGGAGACCTGTAAGGATTGTGGAGATTGCTAATTTTTTTTCTTAAAGTTTTTAAGAAAATTATTTGAAGTGAAAGTAACACGCTTTGTAGTAGAAGTGCCCAAGTCCATGACTGTACCATTTCTGTATTACGTTTTGTTACAGCAATAGCTTAAAAGAAGCAGATGAAGTCTGGGTTGGGTTCTGAACACCACTCTCTTTATCCTGAAGGGAGACACCAAGGGGTATGTCTTTTCCCCCCTGCAAAAATAATCCTCTCTGAACTCTGATCTGACAGGCTGCCAATACTGACATCTACCTTTTCTTGTTAAGTATCTGTTTCTGAATTATGTGTTTACTGGAGGTTTGAGAGGATTGAGTTTTTCCCCTCCATTAACTCTAAATTCAAGAAAGCATCCTCCTTCTGGAAAATACTTAAGCACATGCTTATCAGCCGTTCAGATGTTAAAATGCAGGTGAGGTGCTGTGCCTGTGAGGTAGCTAAGCGTAAATTTTGTTTGAAAGCCATGTGGTTGCTATGGTCAATTAAAATTAAGTGGAAGTTTTGCTTCATTTGGAGGGGGAAGAGGGTGACCTTCAAATAATTAAAAAAAAATATATACATGCACAATTTTATTGAATGGCTTTTTTTCTTCTGTCAAAAAATTCTGACTTAGATGTACCTACCTTTCTAAAGGAAAAAGAGAAACTACATCCTTTGATGCCAGGCAAACTCATGCATGCTTTATCATGGGCAGCTGATGAAGGAAGTGCTTTCCTGTAGCACCTGTTTCTCAGCTGATAAATTCTGCTTGATGCAGGTGGTAATGAACTGTATATTTTTAAGGTTTATCGGGATTCTCATCTGTTAGGATTTCAGATGTTCAGAACTGTGGGAAATGTTTGTATGATGGTTTAGGGTTTCTTAGTTATCTTTAGGGTTTCTTAGTGCTTCCTGGTTGATTTTTTTTTTTTTTAAAATAGCTATAATATTAAAGCAGATAACCTGATTAATCTGTCAGAATTGGAAATGTGTTCTAAAATTTGCATACATTATAAGAAATTTCTGATGCAATAAACATTTGTTCCTTTAAATGTTCTGCAATTAATGCTAGATGGTTTTATTTTTATGTGCCAGGAAATATAAATGCAGAAATAGCTACTGGAATTGGGTGGCTCAGTAACTCATAAACTTACTGAATGGGCCAAAGCAGTTGAGCTTGATCCCAGGTATCCTGAGTATTCATGTATGATGGTATTCATATATGATGGAATTGATTATGGTAATGTTTAGCAGATTTTGATAGCACATTTTTTACATGTTTTCTAGAAGAAAATACATATTGTCCGTACTGTGTTAGGAGATGGGGTACTTTTAGATACTATTAATATTTTTCATGCAAGTTCCTTGGTTTCAAGATTACAAATAACAGGGACTGAGTTAAGGCTAATTATGTTTTTAAAAAGTTTAATAGATAAAAGCAAAGCATGGAAACAAACTGAAGTAGTTACCATAGTTATTCAAAACCCCAGTGCAGAACTGTTGCCTGAGATTAGGTCTTGTACCAGAATAATAAAACCAAGCTGAGAAAGCTGTATCTCTTGCTGCACAGATACCTTGTGCATGCTCTGAGATGTTCTGGATGCGTTAGGTTTATTGCATGTATGCAGATTAACTGGAGAGAATACAGGCTGTAATTCTGATGTGCGGGCCATATGTTGGATTTACACTGCATATCCTGTATGGTTCGTCTGCTTGTGCTCTGTACATCTGGTGCATCTAGTAACTAATGGGGATAGTAGGTATCTGATAATCCAGTGAAAAGAGAAAAATTAAGTGAAATTATTTTGCAAGAAACATCTTTAATTTACAGTACTACTCATTAGAAAAGGGCAGTTGGTTGTTTCTTGGATGATTTTTGTGATGCAGAAAAAATATTTATGTACATTTTAAAGTACAACAAAGGAAGTAGAATAAGCATTAATGTATTCTCTTACTTATAAAAATTCACTCCAGTAAAAAAAGTACGGATTTGTTTACAACCAGAAGACATTACAATTTGGCCTGATAAATAGTTTCTGCTCAGATAAGCCACAGACTAGCATATGCTTGTGCTGTTAGTGCTAGTCAGAAAGATATACTATCAGAAGTCTTGATGAAATTTGTGCAAAGACTGTAAAGGTTAATTAAAAAAAAAAGTTATTTTGAAATCGAGACAGTTTGTAAAATCCTCCAGCCTTGCCCTTGCATTCTTTCACAGTATGCACGATCTAAGGAACAAACCATTCCAAAATACTTTTGTCTTGAAAAGCTGCAAGAAGAATTTAACATTGTTACTGAAGAAGATATTACAAACTGTAAATGCTTCCAGCTGTTGCAATTTACAACTTTAGGTAGTTAAACTTCTGCTATTTTCAAGTACTTCTATTTATAGGGAGATGTTACATGCAGTATTTCAGGAATTTAGTATTTCAGATACAGTCTTTCTTTTAATCTATATGTGACAAATTGTATGAACTTTAATCTCTGACTTTCTTAATATTTTCTGAATCCAGCTTTTGTGTTCCTTTATATGTTTATGTAGCAGAGAATTTAGTTCATTATCATCTTAGGTGCTGATTTATATCTATGTATGCTACCTCCTTTATTTCCTACTTTTAACACATTTGGATTAATTGTAATTAGAAGCATATTAGATATGTTAGTTAACAGTACAAAGTATGTGATCCAAATCCAATGAAATTTATTATAGCTTGCAAAATTTTACTTGTAGGTATTAGGGCTAGGTACTATGATATTTTGAACAAAAGAAACTCTTTTTCTGTCAACTTTGTACGTCCTCAAAGTGAAGCTCTGAGGAAAAACTTTAAAATGTAGTTGAAAACTAACATTTTGATTAGATACTGCATCTAGCATGTGGATTTTTGTAGACTGGAAGACTTCTCACACATTCCTTATGGACAGGACTGTATATACCATGAAACATTGTGAGCCCTTATGCTGAGCTGCCATAATTTATCATGAGAGATGAAGCTCTGAGGCAGAGCAAGAGTCAGCAAAGGCAATAGCACTAAAGAAGAATGGACATTATTTCCTTAAAATGTTTCTGGTTTTGGAAAAATTCTGCGTTCTCTAAAGTGTTGAACTTTTCAGCTACAGTTAGAAATTTCCCAAGAAACCTGACATTCTCTGAAATACTTTTGCTGTTGAAATTCTGGGTTGACTTTCTTCAACAAGCCAACTGATACCAGCTTCTGTCTTTCCCTTCATTAAAAGTCTTATAGCTCCTCTTTCAGTTAGTCATTTTAAGAATTGGATATCATGATGGAATATCCATCACACCCCTAGAAGAGTTGGCCTAACAATTAATTACTCACAATGTTTTATTTCTGTTATGTACATCCAGCTTAAATTTATCAAGATTCAACTTCCTGAAATTGTTTTTTGGTATGCCCATATCTGCTCGTTCAGGACCCCATACTAGATATATTCTTGTTGTGCAGACACTGATAGGCTGTTGGTAACACTCTCTGTATTTACAATGTTAAACTGACTTTCTTCAGTCTGTGTTTAGAATGCAAGTTTTCTTGTAAATTTTTCTTGCAAATTTTTCTTGCAACTCTTTCTGAAGCTTTCCCATTCATTAAATTAATAAATTAGGGATACTTTTTTTAAATAAATATTTTCATAGCACTCTGTCTTTATGCCATGATTAGCAATGAAATTCTTGGTTCTTAAACCCTTTTAATGCAGAGGATGGGTGTATTCTGGGAGTTACTAGCTTGTGAGGTCCATTTTTATGGAGATTATCTGTAGAGTTTCTTGCTAGTGTTTATGTTTTTTCTTTATTGTTGCCCTTAGGGCCAGAAAAAAATTGTCTGGATTCCCAAGTCATTCAGTGAACTGAAATGGAATTAAAACCTATGATAATGACTAGTATAAACAACTGACACAAATACTGATAATGAGGTGTAAACAACTGACATAAAATATATGGATAATGAGGTATCTGCTATTTCCATTCTCAAACCCGTTGTAGCATGGTGGCCTTTTGAAAAATCATTTCCTGAGTAACTACTTCCAGTTATTATAGCCATTATAAAATTATTTTAGACCTTTCTTGTAAACTTATATATCCACATATGTGCTGCCCTATCAGTGACAGCTGTGCACAGGGCTATTCATTGGATGCTTACTTGAAGAGCTGTAGATTTTTAAAATTCTAGGAATTTCAAAGAAATTGCATGCGCAGATGCCAGAAGAAGCAGCTAGCTGAGTTGCCTACTCATCTATTGAATATCTTAACGAGTAAACTGCCAGGTAGAAGAGGGAGCTGAAAAGTATCAGTAGGTGGCAGAAAAGCACTAGTATAAGGAAGAAAGGTGTTGCTTTACCTGTGTAACCAGAACCTGACGTCTCTGCCTTTAAAGTTTTGATCTTCTTTCTCTTCTTTGAGCTCCAGACCCCTTGTCAAGACTTCTGTCTTGATGTTTTCTGTCTTGATAACAACCTTTTCCTATATTGCCATGTTACTGTTCTCCAGTTAGTTCAAAATCTGCCATCAGAGGGAACTTTGATGCAGATACTTTGATGCAAATGAGGCAGCTTCTCTTTCTGTGATGCTCAGGGAAGATTGAGAGCTGGTGAAAGGAGAAAGTGTTCACAACACTCTGAGAACCCTTAATCTAGTACAGGAGTTCCTCTAGGATACTGCAGCTATAATTTGGAATAGTTATTTTGCTGTTCTGTGGGGTTTTTTTCCTAGAGGTCATTTTTGTATCAGTTTGAAAAGGTGAACTCTGAGCTTAGGACTCTTGAGTCTTTGATCTACACAGCACTGCCTTCCATCCAGCAGTGCTTATTAGTTCAAAGCACAATGCTATATGAAAATGATGTATCTGATTTCCATGGGCTTTGGAAATGATGTACTGCATCAACACTGTGCTGCATCGTGAGCTAAGAAAACCACCTAGATCCAGGCTAGCATGTGAGGAACCAGTTCTGGTATCTACACCTGCAGCACTGTTAGTTGTTACTTGTTCAGTCTGCTAACAAATATTTTTAACTTTGTGTTCTCAATTATATCATCTTTGCATTTTAATAGGACGTGTCATAAGAGTTGCAATGGCCGCTCATGAGAACAAGTGGCTTGGATCAATTACAATTTTGTTCTCTGCTCCTCTGGAGCAATTTAAGGTAATATAAAATATTCCCATGGTATTCACAAAACTTCATAGGAGGTTTTGTTGTTATAAAAGCAAGGTGATAAGATTTTTAAATTTTCAGAGTGATGATGTTCTATGGTGTCCAGTAGTACATACTATAACAACAACTGCAATGGGTATTATTGTTTGTGAGTACTCTTTGTGTGTCTGTATGTCTTAGAGCTGATGTGAAGACAGCCCCCCGCTTTGCTACTGTGATTCCAAAATAGCCTTATCCCAAAACCTTTTAAGGAAGCATTACTTTTGTCTGATCTGTGACTACAATGAAAGGTGGGGGCTCAATTCCTTCATGATGAGGAGAGCATGAAGGCCTGAAATGAAGTTTGTCTGAGCAACACAAAGAGTTCAGAGAAGAATAGAAAGTTGTCACAATATTTAGATTATTCAAGCTCCAGACTCTGCATTCAGCCAATGCTGATGCCTATCATGAGAACATACACAGTAGGAAGTTTGGGAGAAAAGAGTGAATTAAGGGGTATTTAGAATATAGCTGTGTTTGCAATAAAATTTTTAATCGGCTATTTTACAGATTCCTCTTATTTAAATTACCTTTGTCAATTTGAATAGGTCCATGGAAAGTGAATTGCAGAATACTGGAGGTCTTGACATCAAAGAACAGAATCACAGAATCATGTAGGTTGGAAAAGACCCTTAAGATTGAGTCCAACGTAAACCTAACACTATTAAGTCAATGTCATTTTAGTTCCTTAGATTTTAATGTTTAAGTGCATCATTCCAAGATTTCTCTTCCAATTCTCTGAGACTAGAATACTAGCAAAAGACTGTTTCCCCAGAGAATTTGTCACAGGATGTGTCCTCCTGGGAGAAGCCCACTACTTCTCTTCAAGTGTTGGTGTCCTTTTCCAGAACTTAGTGAGTAGAATCCTTTGAGGAAGAGATAAACCAGTATTTCCTTGAATTAAATGGATTTAATACCTTAAATACCATGTCTTATACTGTATTAAAGTGATTTTTTTTTGTAATACAGGCCTGTGAGCAAAAATACATAATTGTAGTGCATTTCATGTGACTATACCACAAATTTTACTTGGATACACCTTGAATAAGACATTTATTTCCTACGGAAGTGTGTGATGGACAGAATTGTAATGGTAATACAATTTTTAACTCTTGTTGCAACAATCAAACCTCAACTATCATCCACTGAAAATAGTTGAAAATAATTTAAATTGAATGTCAGTTTAGTAGGTATGTTTATTCATTAAGAATTGCAAAATAGAATGGATTAATGCCTTGGAGCACACAATATTATTTACCTACATGATTTTCCTCTGTAGTCAGTCTTTGAAGTTACAAATCAAAGTAATTTGTATCTTCTAGTTTAAGGGACACTAAAAATAAACAGTTCTTCAAAGAGCATGTATCTTCTAAAAGAAATGTAAAACATAATTTCTAAACAGAAGAAATAATAACTTGTGGTTTTAATAGTGAAGGAAGAAGAGTTTTAGTAATGAACTGTATTAAAGGTGCTGAATCTGCCACAAGAGCAATTGGATGTTTATCTTAAGTATGAGTTTATTTTTTAGCATCCAGTAAAAAAACCCAGAATTTGTGAAATTAGTCTTTGACTCACAATTTAACACTGTAATTGATAACTTGCTGGTTAGTGGCTATGGAAGCTAATCCAGTAGAGTGTAATTTTTATCATAATTCCTATAGATGTGTTTTAAATAATGAGGATTGTCATTCATTTACTACTATTTATTAAATGCATACTCAATTTACATATATTTTAATTTTTGTAGTTCCTTTTTTCTTGACTTGTATCTGTAAGACCTTATGGATCAAACACACTGGATGAAATGATATTTAGAAGACATCAGAAGTAAAAATTGCATCATAAATAATGAATGTAAATGAGGTGGGAGATTACTGAAACAATCTGCTTTAAGTTCATTTAAATCCTTGCAGAATAATTATTTGCTTTACAAAGAGGAAAAAAGTAAAATCTTTAATTGCTAGCTAGATACAGACTATATGATTTGCTGTGATAGTCAAACCTGTGTATGGAAATAAGCATATAATAATCAGTTCCAGGAGAGTTTTCAAGCTGAATTATGCAAACCCTGGCAACTGTTTCCTCAAAGAGCTCTAGAGGCAGTGTGTGGGGCAGAGGAAGAAAGGGATTCTCTTAAAAACACACAAAGTTTTTGTATCTAGGAGAGGAACAGTATTACAGAGAGGGGACAGAATTTCTGGTAAACAGTTTATTCCTTATACTTTTGCATATAGTATTCCATCAGTTTGGCTGTAGGAAGTAAGAACAACATGCAGTACTCTTGTGTAAATGTTTTCTGTATATTTGGGAAAAAAGCATGGGTGCTTTTGGGAATGTCTGTTTTAGAAGCAAATCTTCAATGCAATAAATGTTTGCACATTTTTACTTCTGTGCCTAAGAAAAGCATACAGGATATGAAGTGCTTAGCAGAATCAAATATATATCTATTATACCATAAAATTTTATTGAAAAGTAACTGCTTTACTGTATCAAGTCTAGGAAGGTCCTCTGCTTTCTACATTTAGTCACATCCGCTAAGTGGAAGGTGCAAGAAATCCTGTCATAGACACTTATTGACTAACTTGCATTAAGAGATATTTCTTCCTTAGCTCCATTAGTATTTGGCTTAAATCCTGAATGATTTCATTAGCTACGTAAATGCTTAATCTCTTGAAAATCCTGCTAAGCTCTTGCCCTCATTGAAAGCTGTGATAATTTGTTGTAGTTAATTTTGTATTTAAATACATTGCCTTTCAGTTCCACTAAATGTTCCTTGTGTTTGTTTTTTTTTTTTAAATAATGGAGAGATGAATAAGAACACCAATTTTAGCCCATCTGTCCTATTATTTTGCACCCCTCTGCTGTTTGCTCCTACTAGATTCTTCTTTAAGCAATAGCAATTTTTTCAGTTTGCCAGTGCAGTCACTGCAATGGTATGTGAGGTAAAATTAAATACTAATGGAAGTTGATGCCTTTAATCCTGTTTTTTCAACATACAGTAGTATTTATGAGACAGCTGTAATTTGTGCTGTAATTATTCTTTTGACATATGAAAGACTTTGATCTATTCAGAGTTGTCCTGCACCTTTTTCAAAGGAAAGAGAACAATTTGTAAAAGGTTGCAGGAGAAAGTGCTGCTTTAAATCTATGTTTTATAGTCTTACTGCAAATATGTAAGAAAGCTAAATAGCCTTTTTACTTTCTTTTCTGCTGGAAGAGTACATCATTGCTGATACCTGTTTTGTGTTGATAGAGGAGAAAAAAATGGCATTTGTACTAACTCTGGAAAAAATCTTTTGGAATCTCTTAATGGGGCTGTATGATATATTACAAGCAGTTTGATACATTTTTATCTCCCCCCCCCCCCCCCCCCCCAAATGTTAACTGCTTTGTCAACAGGGAGAATGTAAGAATGTGGAGTTAAATCAGCAGGGAGATGGAATGGTTTCCTGTGAAATATAAAACAGTGCATATACTAACATAAATATAAACAGGGAATGGCTTATGGAAACAAACAAAAAAGGCAGCATTCTCCAACAGAAAGTGGTGATGGAAGTGCTTCCAAGCTACTTTTGTGTTCTCACAGTCTAGTTGATTGAGGAAGCAGAAAAAATTCTTAATGTATCTTAGCTTTTGTGGTCTCTCCTAGGTGTAGTGCTGCATGCTTGCTAACTTTTTATCAACTCGTTCTCCTAAGTCTTAGGAGACTTTACAAGAAATTTTCAAAACAGACTTAGAACCATCTCTGTGTTGAGGGAGGATCCCTTTAGAGCACATAATCTGAACCTGGGTATAGAAGGCTGATAGGAACTTTTCTACTAGTAAAGAACCTGTTCCCCAGTAGGATCTTATCCTATTTTCACATCTGTCATTCAACAGTCTTTTGGATGCATGGTACACACCCACTCCATCTGTCAATGAAGATAGCCTTCTAGGTATTCATAATCTCTACTAGAAGAGTATGGAATATCCAAATCCTTGGAGATTGTCTTTATTGCGCCACAGTGGACAAGCAGTAAGATAAGATACAAACACTGAGATACGATGCAAGGCCAGAAGCATAGAACTGCTCTCCAAAATACAGGCACTTTCCCTGGAAACTCAGTCTTGGTGGCATTTCAGAAGAATTTCTCCATCTCTGGAGCTCTGCAGTGATGCCATCTGGAGTGCCATTTACCATCCTGCAAAATCAATGCATCTAAACGTACTGCAATGCTTGGCAAAACATTACTGTTGTCAGTGTTTTAAAAACAAAAAACAACTAGAAAACTCTTTTCTACGTAACATAGCTGATAGGTGGTTGGAATGCAAATGTGCATATAGTTGACCTCTGTAGAAAAGCGTAAAGCAGAGCACCATTTTGCAAAATCTTTCACAACGTTGTGATGAAATAGGCAGATTGTGAATCTGCCCTTCTCTTCTGCTGTGAAGTCCCATTAATAAATCTGTAGGTCAAACTGAAAGGAGGGTAAGTCTTAAAAGTACCCAGTCTGATGGGCTCTAGTATTGGAACATCTGTAGCATAACTGTGCCAATGTGCCAATACACATACAATAGTCTTCAGTAACTTCTACTTAATTGTTTTAATTTTCTGAAAATTTCTAAGTAACGCTTTACATCTCTATCTTTGTTTTCTTAAATATGATAAAGATACCTGGATACCTGAAGATGCATAGAAAAAGGTGTTTAAGGAGAAAAGAATTCTTGCCAAGTAAGAGCTTGGTTACCAGGTAAACGATTGAGTCCATAAAACGTAATTTTAAAACTTCATTTAAACTACAAGCATTGCACATATAGTAAAGCTTCTTTTATATAGTAGAAGGTTTTAACTGCAGAGTGGTTATTGATAAAGACACAATTTTTCTTTCTCTTAAATAATCCTTCCAAGTTGCAGTTACAGCTGTAATACTCCCCCCTCCGCCCCCAGTTATCTCATACCTTATCCAGATGCCATGCATGCATTTGCAGTTAGTAATTGAAGCTGTATATCAAACTGGCACTCATTTTTCAGAAATCCCCAGCAAATAATTTTTTCTTGATGTGTATTTTCATTCATATCCAAATAATATTTTCTTTTTGTGGGTCTCCTTAGTTTCTCTGATCAATCATGAGTAAGTATCCTTTAGTTAAATTATGTTTAAAAACAAAGTTACTGTTGCTTATCTCTCATGGAATAAGATAATAGACTAGAATATTTCAGTTGGAAGGGTCCTACAACAATCATGTAGATAAGGAATGAAAAGTAGGAAGTGAAGTTTTTTGGTTGCAAAGTGTAGCAAGACCATAACACATCTTTTTAGTACCACAAGAAATAAGCCAGTGTGTTATGTTATAGGAAGATTCTAACTATATGTTATCTGTGGAATAAACTATAAATTGGCATTCTAATGGCTGTAAATCTCCTGGTATTAACAACTGATTAGTGTGAAAAAATTCCTACAGAATATATAGCCTTAGAGTGGTCGTTTAAATGAGTCATACAATATGGAAAAAGCGTACTTTGAGAGCTTTAATAGGTTGTTCTATGGAAGTGGTCTTTTATCTGGCTCTTTCAGGAGAGTAAATTCAAATGTTCAGAGAAAAGCAAGTTGTATTTCTAAACAGTTTAAGCATGCATATACCAGCTAATAGGTATGATAATTTAACTGACTTGTGCTGATGAATATGAACATTATATACTAAATCTCAGGTTTGCAGTTGTAACACCTGTAAGTCTTCCTTAAGTCTCCCTTCTTTTCTTGGTAGGACTGGCAGCAGAAGCCCACAGCCTTGGATGCACTGAGAATTTTTAAAACTTGGAGCTACTTTCTATATAGTTACTCTTTAATTATTCAGTTATAAGGTGGGGGTTTTTTTGAGTCTTTAGTAGCAAATGCTTTTCTTTGTCAGAATGCATGTCTTGTTTATTAAATGTTATGTAATAAATTTCTATAACTAATTACAGGGAAAGAGCAAATTGTATAATGCAAACTTCACAAATGTACATGCTTGTGCCATAATATCTAAAATATCATTGTTATGGGGACTAAAAGTAACTGTATATTTTGTTAGTGCTACTTGGTGTTTTAAAAAATTGCTGTTGACAACCTTGTAATAAAGTAAGACTAACTGGGCACTTCTGTTCAGTCAGATACTCAAGAATATATAAGCCAAAAAGTAATGTAGCATCCTCCTTTAATAATTTATTAGCTCTACATACTGAACGTTCACAGGAATAAAAGTCTCTTAACAGCAGTATTAGAGTTGCAAAAAATCTGGTGATGGGCCAGTCATTGAAATGTTAACTTGAAATTTCATCTTTTAAGCTAAATTTGCAATGCTGGAAGAATATAAATATCCTCACATTTAATGTAGATAGTGAACCTGGGTCATGGGAAGCAGAGATAAAGCTTTTCTTGTTATGTACAAACACAAAAAGCTTCAGTCTTGCAATTTAAAATCTGAAGTTGAGACTTCTACTGAAATACTGAAAAGTAGCTGGCAGTCCTTGTAGTTGTTAAGAGACTCATAAAGATCATCAGTAGTTCCTATTTTGTAATTACAGTAAAAAAAATATGAGATTTCAGGGAGACAGTCTAGACAGATTTGACTTTTCCTGCCCTAAGGGTGAGGACAAAACTTTCCAGATCAAAGTATCCATGTAATATGCATGCCACCATCATCCTGGAGCACTGCCCTTGTTCCTTAGAGGGACAGAGTAGAGCTTGCTCTCTCGTCTCTAGGCCCTCTAGAAGGGTTTATTCCTAAATGGATGGGTGCAAGCTAACAGAGACCTCAAAATTTCATTTTCTAACTTCCGAGGAATTAAATTCTATGCAACCTACTTAATTTTTGAAGCTTTAGCCATAATCACCTAGCCTTGTTACAAATGTAAAATGTGCACATTATTAGGAAGAACTAGAATTTCTTTAGTAAGGAGCAGTCATCAGAAATTGTAAGCATCCAAAAATATTTCTGCTAGGATGCATCACATGATTTTTTGCTGCCTTTGGCATTATTGAGCCTTCACAGCTATTGTAAATAACCTCTTGACAAAAGGCTATTACCACATCTTCTCCTAAATGAGTTCTAGTATTAGAAGTATGAGATGACCAGTATTGCTTTTTTTTTTTAAATGAGAACAAAATGGATTCAACCGCTGCTCTTGAACTACTACAGTTCTTTTGTTCTTGATTTCTTTGTTACAGCTGTGTACTAGACACATTGTTGAAGTGTACAATGTTCAGTATTTGCTGTGGGTGCAATTAGTTTTAAAGCCCCTTCCTGCATGATTTCCTTCCCCCCCCCTTTTTTTTTCTTTAATTGTGAAGTTAGAGTGTTCCTGAAGCTTATTATAGTGTCACAGAAAGGGTGGGGAGAAAGAAGTCCTTATATCTTCAGCCCATACACAGGGATGATGTAAGACAGATTAGGGTCCATTTACATATTTAACCCCCCCCCCCCGAAGCATAATACACACTGGAGCCTTCTTACTCAAAACTAGTTTTATTTTTAAAAATAAGTTGAATGCATAGCACTCACAAAGATTCCATTGGTTTGGACATTTTGCATTTAGGAGCACCATTCTCATTTATGCCATAAAAAACACATTTTGGTTCTAATAGTAAGAACAGTGTATTTTTAATGTACACTGGTAAAGCCCTTTTAAATAATATATTGAAACTGTTCAGTGTACATTTTCTCTGTAGTCATTATGCAACTGTAGTGTCAGAAAAAACTCAGACTAAGTAATAAATTAAAAACAAACAGCATGTAGTGGATCTTTTTACAGTTGATCTAATGTCTTAAAATTGTGAAATAAAAAATACCCTATTAAATGTAAATTTGCAGTATTAACTAACTGAATAAGCCCCCCGCCCATTATAATTCCAGTGTTAAGTATTAGTTAAATTTTTATATATCAAATGCCTATGGGATAAATTTACTAATACCCCCAAAAAGAAGAGCCTATACTGCTGTGTCACAAATAAAGATGACAAGTTAGCTGATTTAAAGATTTTACAGAAAAAAATGCTACAGGCATCTGCTGTTATTTCAAGTCATGGTCTATTACAAGACTGTACATTCATAGCATCAGAGGTAGTTAGAGCACTGAGGACTTGGATATAGCATTGCAACAAAATGAAACCAGCAGAAAGAAGTCCACTTCCCTCTTAAATGAGTAGCAATGCTGAATAAAAAGCATGGCATCTTATGAGGTGGAAAGTGTCTACTTAACACTGCTCTCAGACATGGGGAAATATTCATTAAGAGATAAAGAGAAGAAAGGAAAAAAAAACCAAAAGCAAACCAATTTGCACTTAAGAGTTGACCACACTATGCCCGATTCTCTAGCATAAAGCAGAGAGGGTCGTCTCTTTCATTCACGCTCCTACCCCTCTTGACTTGCACATGTATGCTACAAAAGCCAACAAAAAAAATTGGGATTTATGAAAAAAAAAAAGCCAAACCAAAACAAGAGAAACAGGATTTCTTCTCCTCAACAATAAATAGGTTTTTGTAGCACGTTATCATTGAGCCCCCCAAAAAATGAACACAGCTGTCCTCCCTCCATTCTGAATATTATGGTAAGGTCCCCTCTCCTATGATAAAGACTTCACCTTAATATTGATACTGTATCTTAATTGCCCCTGCTTTCAAAACAGTCTCTGTGAGATTCACAATACTTCAGTGTCATTAGATGGTATACAATTTTAAGTGCTGCCGCTAAGACAGGAGAAGAAGGTGGCAAAAGAACAAATAAACAAAAAAAGCCTTAAGCTCACATACTATAAAGATATTTTAAAGTAGTAAGAATCCTGTCATCCATACCTCTTCCTCCCATATTCTACCACAGGAGAAAGTCAGGTATCTTGTATTAAAAAAAAAACAACAAACAACCTCCATTAATATCTCTACCACCATTTTCATCCAAGAGTTGGATGAGTGTAGCTTTCTACCCTCAGATTATCCACTCCACAGGAGATAGTGTAATTCCATAAAGTTATGTAATTAGCACCTTAATTGTGATAAAGCAGTTCACTCTGCAATATATTTTTGATCCACCCATTTAGAAGAGTAAATCTCTGCATTTTCTTCTGGAATACCCAAACAGTAGAAGAAAAAGTTGCCCCACTATTACCTGAGAATTTCCCTCCACTATAAGCCTGACAGAACTGGATTTCTATAAGCATTTAACGTACTTTTTGTATGAGTGATACTGTCAGTACAATTGGAGGATGCTTTCTGTTGTTTAATACATGTGTGTTTGTGTGTGTACACAGAGGAATCGCAGCCACTGTAGTAGTTCTGGTACAGTACAAGTTCTGAAAGCTGAAACTTTCTCTTTTCTTCAATTACTGCATACCACAGTGCTGGGCAGTAGTTCACATCTACATTCTGTGAACACCAACATATCCCTTTGGTACTCTGCATATGGATGCCCTGAAGAAAAGCCACTCCACTTGCTATAGTCTCTTCCTTCTCTACCTTCCTCCCTCAAGTTATACCCAATTAAGTGTACAAACCAGCAGCACAGAGTAATGAGTAGAAATTTCCCTGAGTTAGTATGAAAGAGTTACTTTAAACATAAAAAAGATAGGAAGGAGAAAAGAAGTAAAAACATGGTGTCTATCCTGTGAGGTACAAAACATAAAAACTAGCCAAAATACCAGTTAACTCAAATGCCTTAGCCTAAAGCAAATATCCAACACAAGTGCTGAAAAAGGGGCAAGAGTATGGAGTTAGCCAGATGAGATTTGTTTCTTCCTGTGGTCCCCATGTATCTGGAGAAGTCTGGCATTCAATGGATTCTTAAGTTTCAGTAAATTTTAAAAAAGTGTTAATACTGTATGGTGGCATGACATAAATGTCTTCAAAATAATACTGCATATCTCCTTCATTAAAAGGTAAGTCTGTAGTTAGTCCACAGCTATTTTTCTTTCAACTAGTATTTCAGAGATGTGCGTTAGAAGCACAAGGTATTCTGAGTACCAGATTAAGAACCTATTACCCCCAGGTATACACATTCTTTTTAAAGGGTGTTCTGCGTGCTTATTTTTTGCAGTCTGTATTTGAGCTACGCTACTGGTTGCCAATCCAGTTGCTTTTTTCTGGAAAGACACTTTCTTTATTCAATTTGTTGCCCTCAAACTTATTTGAGGTTTAACAAAAAAACAAAACAAATCCCCTCAACACAACTTCCCACCCCAAACAAGCAAGCACAAAACGATTTTGTACTTATCACCTCTCAAAGCAGGGAGTAATACAGGAATATCGTCCATTCACTTGGTAACTCCGGTTGTAGGAGACACTTACACATGGCTTCACTTCTAGCGGAACAGCTAGTGACATTGCAGCACCAGTCTGTACATGGCCTCGAGCCTGAACACTAGACTGTAAGGCAGCAGGGCAAGTCTGAGGTGGGTAAGATGCTGTATGATTAGATGATAATATCTGTTGACAGTTTTGCTGCTGTGATGTCTGATGGTGATACTGTAATGAAGATTGATGGGCCTGGAGATACTGTGGTATGTGCTGTTGAGCATTAGCCTGCTGGGGAGTTGGAGCTGGGGTCTGAAATACAGTATGTTGGGCAGACTGAGTATGTTGTCCTTTTTGCTTGTTTGCTTCCTTCACATCATTATCATGCGCACTAAAAACAAATTGAGAAGATAGAGTACATGAAAATAGATGTTGAAATAATTTAAACTCTTTTGGGTTAACTTTTAAGAGCACTCTAAAAAATGGTGCAATTATCTGAAAGCTTCCAAAGCTTTTTTTTTTTAAAAAAAAAAAAAAAAAAAAGAGAGAGAAAGTTTTAGCCTACCTTTTAAAATCATCTAAGGTTTTAAAATTTGTTTCTTTAGGATACAGTTTCTTTTCAACATTTCACTTCATTGCATAGCAATACCAAATGCAGATAAAAGCCAAGTACAATACAAATAATACAGCAGTATCTAAAATTACCAGTGCAATAAAGTCTGCTAGTATACTGCAATAAAGTGCCAGATTACCAGAACCTGAAATTTAAACTTACTTGCTGCTGCTACCTCATTTAAATTGGGTAACAGAGTATAGGGTTTTTAAAGACATGATATCAGAGGGTTTTTAAAGATCTACATTACAGTACTTGAAGATCATATGTATATTGATATTGGATCCTGTTCTGGGGAGTGGAAATGCATTTTTTTTTCTTCATCTCACCTTTTTTCTATCCCACCTACTACTTAAATTAGACAGTTTAGCTCACCTGAATTCCCTTTGATTTACACCTGTCTGAAATGTATTTAGACATACTCTTTTTCTTGCTCGTATGCTGAGGTTATGCAGGTGCCACCTACACACTTCAGTCAGGGCTAAAAATCATCCAAGTTTTTTGGTACTGCCTATACAGGGCAGATCTCTTTAAGACAGTTGGGGTTCAAGCCCTCACCAGTTTTCTTCAAAGATTGCTAACTTTTTATGGGGCACTGCAAAGATGACTGAAAGGCTTTGTGTCATGTGTCCCACCCCCATCAGTTTTCCAAAGCAATAGTGAAAACACTTTTGCAACAGCACTTGCATGCTTTAGATACTACTCCTTTCATTACACACATTAGTGAAGCCAAGAGACGCCATCAGGGGTAATAATGTCACACTTATAAGGAAGATGTCAAGATGTCACTCTTCCAGATACAGCTGTTCCTGTGCTTCTGCACAGCACAACTGCGGTTAGATCTGGGCAAGAGCAAACTTCTGTAGGAGGAAAGCAGTTATGGTGGGCATAGGTTTTGATCTTAAGGTTCATAATAAAAGAACTGCTTGTGTAACATCCCATCCCAGTAGAGGTTCACGTGGCATTTGTTGGCATTTTTATCTCGTGTCAGCTGTATCCACTGTAGTGCAAAAATGGATACAGCAAAAATAGATACAATCTCCTGGTCACTTCCTTCCCCCCAAAGTTGGCCACTCAAACAGTCTGCATGCTTGATCCATAATCTGTTTGGAGCATCCCTTGAACTTCCAAGGCATACAGTCTTCAGAGTAAGTAGGAGCTCCTATGCCTTCGATACTCTTCACTATCGCTTGCTCTCTAAGCTGACTACAGAGATTGGGAATAAGCTATTTAACAGATTCTCAAAGCATGCCAGGAGATGTTCAGTGGAAACGCAAGGCTGAGGTTTGTTTGTTGAAGGAACAGGAAAGAGGTTACATCTGATAAGGCTTTCTTTTTTTTGGAATGAACAAAACAGTTACTACCTAACATTACCTAATACCTAGGTATTTTTAGAATAGAAAAATGGAAATTAGCAGTGAAAGTAAATTTCTTTTCGAACAGCAATTAAGCATACCAACAGATGCAGAAATGGGCTTTAAAAAAAGCTGCTGCTGCTAACTTACATTAGTAGTCGCTCAATACACGGTGCTAGGAAATCCCAGGAGTATGCAGTAAGATGATGCAGTCGGGTAGGCCATGTTGGTGAGAGACGCAAGATAATCCTTGAAGAAGCTACACATGCAGTAGCAACTAAAGAAGGGGCGTAATTTAAAAATGCATGATCTAGAAAGAAGAAATAAGAAAAAGATTCATTTCAGTTGGACATTGTCTGTCAAGACAACAAAGGATTCATTACCTGAAATATGTGACTCACCTTGCAGTGATACTTCCAGAAAGTAATCAGCATATTTTGCCATATATAACTTAGTCTTCTCTAAGCAAACCATTGGCCAGCCGTCATGAAGATCAGTCTCATGGACAGCAATAGAAAGATAATAGTCGATGAAATGAGCAGCAGTTGGGAGGCACAAATTCCACTGAAATGTTTCTAGCAACAACAACTCCATATGAAGCAAATTCTGTTTTGTTAGTACCAAATTCATGTTAGTCATACAACCCAAGCTGTTCAACTGTTCAAGTTTGGGAACACTGTCTTCCTTTTCTTCAAATTTACCTTCAGGTGAACAGAAAGAGGAGGGAAAAAAAGGTTCAGCACGAGTGAACTATAAAACAGATTGTATCTAATGTCTGTGTTGGTCATATTTCAATTCTACTATGTCAAACAAGCTCGAGACTTTCCTGCAGATGCAAAGCTCAAATGGAAGATATCATCAAAGACAAAAAGGGGTATGTACTATAAAGGGCTAAATTTCAGCAGATAATGTCAAACACTGTATAGGATATTGTGCAGTGCCATGTTTCCTTTTGGTTTTCCTGCCCTGGCACAGAGAAGCTGGTTACCAAGAGCAGAAGCTGTATTAGGACATCACTGGCCCTGTACATGCAAGTTTTCGTCACCAGATTATTGTATAATGTGTCCCCATCATCACTGAAATACCACTGTGATGTGACTTGGCATATACAACAGCATTTGGCTTTAATCACCCTCTCGCCCCCACACACCCTTTTTGTTTCTAAAACTCTGTAGACTATAGCTAGAGCTCTAGCCAACATGGCTGCTTTTAATGCCTGTTATGGTAGGTACGGTTTTAGATTTGATAGCTGGTAAGCTGCTGCAGCAGTTCGAACAAGTGGATTTCAGCATTGTGCATCTGAAAACACACGCTGCCATATATACTGCTTCAACTTTTAACACTGCTAGTAGCTTCAGCTTTCCTTGGACTTTAACTTGTCAGGCCTGTATGTTTTTAGCCTGAAGAAAAATTGTGTATGTAGAAAACCCATTAATAAGAGAAACAAGTGTCACATTTCCATACAGTTTGCCATATGGTTGTGCTATTTTAATTTCATTGCAAATTCTTTCCACCTTACACTCTCTATTCAGTGCTACACAATATGTTGTAAATGCACACTTTTAGAGAGTTTTGCAGTACTGAACGTTGGCTTTTTTTCAACAGTGGAGGTACTCATGCAGGACTTAATCCAACACCAGTCCCAGTCTGTTAGTTTTTGTTTCCCATACTCTAGTCATTACAGAAATAAAAGCTTCAGGAGTCACATAATTTCTCTTACTACTTCTATAACCTTATCAGATATATCACAGTGTGACTTGTTCAACTTATTGCACCACTGATTAAACTGCTTGTTTAAGCCACACAGGGCAAAAGTTTAAAATAGCATTTTGGTTTGTGCTTTCTGAACCAATTCATACACTGCTTCTCACAAGAGCAAGTACACCAGGCTTTTGGAACTCTACTTGCAGCTTGTCATGAAAGATGGCAGAGGTGATTTTAAAAAAAAAAAAAAAATTAAAAAATTATAATTCTCTTCAGAACATGAATTTAATTTGAAAATCTGGCATTAGTTCAAAGCCAATCCATTTTCCTAAATGGATTACACTGGTTTCTGAGGCAAGGTTTTCATACTCAGCACCTCATCCTTTGCCAAGAGAAGATTGCTGGCTGGTGGCATCCAGTCAAAATTTACCCCCAGAAGAATCTGAAATAACCCTTTTCTTGTTTAACTGTTCTGCTGAATAGCTGTATTGGTGGAGACAGGGGATTCAATGAAAGGAAGCAGTATACCAAAAATAGCCAAAACCTCAGCGCTCTGGTTTTCTTGAGAAGAGGACCTAGAGCTACAATGTGATATACCTTATTTGAGAAAATGAAAATAGATTCAGAGAAACAGATCCGCAGAAACTGACCTGTTTCTCTAAATCTTTTGGTTTAAGAACAAGTGCCAGCAGGTATCCCAGCAAACTACATCCATATTTCTTTGGGGACATCTAAGAGGGGTCCACAAATATCGAAAGGTGGATACACACCACAAGAATCTAGCCAAGGTCAACATAAGCAGCACTGCTCATAATGAGCGTTTGTAATTACTTCTGTCTTCAGACTACTGTGCCTTCGCCAATGTGTTTTACCAGTATTACACTTCATATGTGATGATACAGGATTTATGTTAGCCTCAGTTTGCTTGAAGTACATTGCAATTTATGAAATCTGAAGTATTCCAGAACCACACAGCACCATCAGCAGGGTGCAGTGCAGTCTACATATGGTTTATTTCATTTCTTCCTTTATCACAGGTATGCAAATTTCTCAGTTCCAGCACTGGATGTACCCATTTTGAGATGTCCTCAGAAAGACAGTCTTTCTTTTCCTACAATACAGCTCTGAAAGTTCACTTTAGAATAATTCGTTTCCCAGCATAAATATTAGTTTTTAATTGCAGTTTGTTTTTTCTCCCCTCAGTTTCATCAGGTGCCAACAGAAGTCAAAACAAGAGTCTAAAGAAAGGCTCTACCAACTGGGCCAAACTGATACACACTAATCTGCCTGTCTTTTATAACCTCTTTGTTTCCCCTATCTGCTATATCCCATCAAGACACGCCTTGTATTTGGCAGTAGAACCTATATTGCTCTAGTTAAAGTTTGGTGCTACATACTTACTTGCTAAAAGTAAACAGGAAAGAGCAACCACATGCAGCTGCTGTATAGATATGTCATAACGATCCATAAAGAGGTCCAACAGATACACAGCTAGATGTCGTGCAGCAGGACAGAGTCTGAACCGATTGCTCACAATGGCAATCAGATCTGCAAAGTATCTTCTCAGATGTAACTGGGGAGATTGGCCTTTGTAGGAGGGCAGCTTCAGCTCCTAGATGGACAGCAGCATGTAATTTTATTAAAACCATCATTTAGTTTGAATTGGTATCAGATTAATATAGCTGATACTCTCAAATTTATCTTGGAATTTTCAAAGGATTTCTCCCCTCTTCCTTCTGTTCCCATCATTTCAGCATCCCTTTTCACTGAACAAAATCTATTTGTTGTATTACAGAAAAACTAAGAAATAATTTGGTTCTGCACAACGTTAGTATAATAATTTAAAATTTAACATCTTTCAATTGGGCAATCGGCTAGAGTGACTTTAGCTAGCTTTTACCATTTCTGTTGTATTACCTCTACTGCAAAGTCTGTACCTCCCAGCAGGGAAACAGCAAGAGTGTGTGAGTACTCCCTCAGCTGCTTCAATGCAAAGTCCAATAGTTTAACTCAACCCCCTCCTGCTACAGCTCAATCTGAGCAATCAGACTTTGTACTGAAGTGTTTGCATGTTCCAATGGTGTCAGATCTCTGGCAGGTGCCTTCAGAAGGGCGCTAACAGCTAGCTGAAGGTAGCAACCTTAGGAAGGGGAATGGGGTGTGCATTGTGTCAACATTGCTGCATGCATATGTTTAAACCCTGACTTAATCTGATCTGATTGATGTTGCACTGACACTGATTACAGTGCGCTCTCAGGCATTTAGTTACGCATACATAAACCTCACGCGGTCTCAAGATTTGGCGGGGGGACGGGATGGGGATGGACCCCACAAAACAAAAGCCCTACCAACACCGCAGATGAGAAAAATCTGTGGCATGATCTGTTTTGAATACAAAATTTGGACTAGTAGAAAGAACGTTCCCCAGGCTCCTGCCTAGTAGCTAGTACCTCCTCTTGTACACAGCAGAACAGCAGTGCGGTCTTCTGTTATCATGAATAAATTTATGAGTTAGATTGTGCAGCCTTTTACTGTGTGTAAGTAGGATTTTGAGTAAGACTAAATTTCCAGAGGGACAGTATGATAACATCAAGATGGAATGGAGTTACCCAAAATTTTCAAAGTTTTAAGGTCAATTGAAAGTTCTGAAACATGCTATTGAAGTGGAAAAAAAAATGCAAACAAACCAAGAACCTCCCCCCCTACCCATACCTCCTAAGCTTTAGAATTCATCTTTCACAACACTAACTTAGTAATGGTAACTTTGGTAGTAAATAAATTATCCTCTCCTTCTCTTGTGTTCCCCCCTGCCCGTGCCAAAAAAAAAAAAGTTACTTTAGTGATCGCACCTTCAAGAAAAGTAATCCACTCATCAAGTACTAGTTACTTTAGTGATCGCACCTTCAAGAAAGGTAATCCACTCATCAAGTACTATCAGGCAGCAAAAGTACATTTTTAGTAGGTTCAGTCACTGTAAACCGATTTATTCCGATTACTTTATTATGAAAGCGGCCCCAAAGAGCAACTCTGAGTTAGTCAAAGCAACTTCAAAGCAGCATTGCCTAGACCCTCTACTATTCTTACTGCACCTAGCGTTTGGTTGGGTGGTTTGGGGCTGGTTTTCTTTGCAACAGCAGCATCACAATGCTTTCTGCAGAGTTTAAACCTGGACCCGCTTGTGCCCCCCCCCCCCGAAGAACCAAGCGCACCGTGACCCCTTTGCCTTTTTAAAGCGCGGAGAGAGAGCACTCTGCTCAGTCAGACAACTGTCACGACCGAGGACAAGCAGCCCGGGCAGTGACTGAGGGGAAGACACCCAGCTCCCCGAGGTTTAGAAAACCGCACTCCGCCAACACCCCGCCGGGCCGAGCCTGCCCAGCGGCGGCCGCCTCACAGGCGCTTCCCAGCCCGCCTCAAGCCGCCGCGCCGGCTCCCCCTCCGGAGGGCCGGCTCCGACCGCGGGAGCCCTCACAAAGGCGCCGGGGCCGCCAGCCCTCCGCTCCCCCCCGCGGCGCGGGGCCGGCAGCGGCCTCCCCACCCCCCCTCCCTCCTTCCCTCCTTATCCCCCCCCCCGGGGCTCCCCGCCGCCCCCCGCAGACCGACCCGCCGCCGCCGCCGCGCCGGGCTACCTTGTAGCGAAGCGCTTGGTGGATGTCGGCAGCCAGCTGTCCTGTCCACCACTGCGCCTCCAGCTCCATCGGCGGGGCGGCGCGGCGCGGCAGCCGGGGCCTGGGCAGAGGGGAGGAAGCGGCGCTGGCTGAGCGCGGGCGGGGCGGGACGGGACGGGCAGCGCCACCCTCGCCCCTTCCTCGCTCGCCCCCGGTTAAACGCGATCAGCTGCCGCCCGCGCCGCGGGGCCCCCCCCGGCCCAGCTGGCCGCCATGCGGGGCACAAGTGAGGCTCGTTAAGCCGCCCCCTCCCGCCGCGGGGGGCGGCCGGGCGAGCGGGGCGCGGAGGAGCCCGGCGGCCGCGGCCCCGGGGGGAGGGCGATCGCGCCCCGACGAGGGCCGGCGGCGCTCCCCCCTCCCCCCCCCCGGCGAAGCCGCCACTCACCCTACGCAGCGGCGCGGCTGGCGGCCGCGGCGGGGCCTGGCCCGGGGCACCTGAGCGCGGCGCGGCGTCCCGAGGGCTCCCCCGCCATCACGCGGCGCCGCCCGCCTCGCCCATTGTTAAAGGGCCGAGCGGGCCGGCGTGTGTACAAAGCCAGGCAGCGCCCGCACGCGGCCTCCCGCCCGCCAATCGCCGGCCGCCTTACAGCACGGCCCGCCCGCCGGGCGCCAATCAGGGCGCGGCGCTCACGGGTCACGCCGCTGAGCTTTGGGCTTTGGGCCCGCGGAGCTGCCGTAGCCGCCCCGATAAAGGCCCGGGGCGGAGGAGGGGGCGGTGGCCGCGGCCGCCTGGCGCGGAGGTGCCGCTGGAAGCGGGGTCCCGGCCTCAGCCTCAGCCTTTCGCGGGGACCCCGGGCGCGTTGTAGCCCTTACCGGGGGCTGTGGGGGCCTTGGGGCCTTCCCGCCTTCCCGCCGGGTGTCTCGGGAGAGCCGAGTTAGCGGGGCTCTCCCCGGCCAGGTCATGGTGGCGCTTAGCCCCCTGAGCGTCTGATTGCACCTTTTTCCTTTCTTTTTCCTCTTCTCTTTTTTTCCGCCGGCTCTTTCCCTTTTTGGCTCAGCCGTGAAGTTTTTAACAGGTGGAGTGGTTGTGTGAGGAGCTGTGTCATTTGGCTCTCTTCCGCTTCAGGCACGTTTTCCCTTCGGCTCTGAAGGACATACACCTTTTGGGCTGCAAAAGCTACGAGGCTCAAGTATTTGATTTGTCTTGTGGGCGAGCTCTTGTTCACTGCTAGTTAAATTCCAGGGAGAAGGTTTGTAATAGCATGCATCCTCCTTTCAAACAGCCTGTGCCGTTCGCCTGAGCGCAGGGGCCTCTGCATCCCGACAGAGGATTACTAAAAGGAGCTCCCACTTGTGCTTCAGGTTCAGCAGTAGGTGCTGTGCACCTGTTTTGTATTCAGAAGGCCTTTTTCTAGATGCTTTTCTACTTGTTGGTAATACCCTGCTACAGAGATCTTACGAAATAATACTTTGTGCTTTATAGTGGTTTACATCTTTGAATCCCCAAACAACTAACTAATGAGAATGTAAAACCTAGTACAACAAGCAATGCAAAGCGATGAAGAAGACATGCTTTGGATGCAATTTATGTCGAGGGAGTATATTTAATTTTTCATTCCTACCCATGCTCAGACATGATATTTTTTTTTAATTAAAATGGAAACCAACTTCTTGACATAACCAGTTTAATGACTCTGTAGCCATGGCTGTAAAAGCCTATGCCTCTAAACATGCATGTCTAACTGTAATGTGTAGTCCTATGGACTGCAGGGGTCCGTTTCATCTGAGGAGGTGTGCTCATAGGTGGAAGCCCTTGTTTTTGAGGACACGTTTCTTGGGCAGATCTCATTTATGACAGATTTCTTTATATAATGCTACGTAGTTTTTCTGAAGAAAAAAAACAACTGGAAAAATGTGCACGCATATGTAATTGAGAAAATACTTTATTTAGATTGAGATCTAGGGTCTATTGACAAAGCAGCATTTTGTTGTTCTGATGACAGCCTTTTGTCGCATTTCTACACATTGTTTTATAGGCAAGTGCATGCTCAAGCTAATTTTGATATTTGGAGATACACTGTTTTAAAATTATTTATTCTTGAAGAAAGGTAATACCAAATTTTTTATTTCAAGGGTAAGATAAATCTCAAAAGCAGATACCCAGTAGAGACATTGTAATTCACAACACCTTTATGGCCTTCAAAAATGTGTTGCCTGCTTGAAGAGGAGAAAGCTAATAAACACCAACATGCTAAAAACCTGTCACAATGGGCCCAAACAGGAAAGTGACGTTTCTACTTTTATGTATTGGGAGAAATTACTATTAGTGTTGCTGCCTCCCCTAGAGCTTTTCAACCACCACGTGGGTTAGTCTGTTGCTGAACTGTTAAGTAGCGGGGGGGGGAGGAGGAGGAGATACTTGTTGGCTTATTTCTCAGATGTGTTTGTCTGACTTGGATAGGAAACATCATCCTGATAAAGCTATATACTCTGAGAGCTGTTTCATTTATATGTAATAATCGAGAAAACAATGATGCCATAGTTACTTCCACACCACAAAGATGTCCTAGCTGTGGCACTGCCTATTTCAGATCCTTGTAATGCTTCTTTGTTTGCCTTTTCCCAAGTTGCTATGCACCCATTACAACCTATTGAGTTGTTGATCTTGTGAACAGTTTACATGTGTATCTGCTTTTCATGCAATCAAAAGATAGGTTTGGAAAGAGCCTCATCATCCTGCCCAAGGGCATGATTGCTTCTGGCATGCATTTTTCTGATGTTGGAGACATCCAGAAAATCATCCTATTGAAAAAGACTGAAGCACTTCTGTACAGCCACGTTGTTCTCTGCAGGAAGCATACATCTCAACTTACACCTTAGCCCTGACTGGAAGAATTGAGAACAGTCTTGGAGTCTCCAAACTGAGGCTGGTTGCTTTCAGAGTCGAGTTTGCAAGATCGCAGTTTAGGGACTTAAATGGGAATGGGAGTAGCGCAACTGTAATGAGAATAGGTTAATACAGCTTCTTTGCATGTTTTATAATCAGTCCTAAAAGTAATAACCAGTGGTATTTTTTTTTAAACCAGTGCAGATTTTATCTACTTTTGATGGTCAAGGCTGTGTACAGTGCTTTAAGTATTCATACCTTAGTCCCCCGTGTGAAAGTCAGGACAGAATCAAAACAAGCTTGGTAAGTCCTCAGAATAAGCAGAGGGTAATAAAGATTGCTTTCAGTGGCAGTAGTTAGGTTTGCATTAGCAAGAAACTGGAAGTGCAAAGTTTTCCACTTATGTGTAGTATATGGAACCTGAGAGAACAGAAAGCAGAACTAAATGTTATGAAACCATTTTGAAATGGGTATCCTCTTTCTGTGAATGACCATGAATCACCTAAGCAAATACATGTGTCTCAAGGGGGAAATGAGATTGGCTGTGAGAGCTGCTGTCTGTGCTTTGAGAAGGTGCCAGGTAGCAAGAAACACCGTTATTCTTGGAACTCCCCAAGAAAAATTATGAGCCTGAACTACATCCAAAACAGGCTGGAATGTAACCTGTGAAATCTGGACTAAAATGCTTGTAACATTTTTGTGGAACCTTCTAAAGAGGATGCTGCTGAAGTCTTACAATTTATGGACCTGTAATTCACAGGTTATAGTCCTAACAGTTTCAGGCATGGTGGGTGAGCTGATTTCTCTTTGTAGTTACTGGGAGGCTAGATCTGTATCTCAGGAGTTGATGCATGTATTTATATGTTTAAGCTGCTTTTTTCTCTCCTAATATTTTGGTGGTTCTTCTTGGCCTGTGAAAAAAGAAATGTGGCTTTTAAAATACAAATGAAGAACTTGTAGGTAATTGCCAAGTACAGCAAATACTCTGATCTTGAGAACCACCATCTCTCTACATTAGAAACCTTTTCCTCCTCCTATACAGTTTCTGGTATATTGTGTTAGTGTTAATGGTACATTGACCACAGAGTACAACAGTTCCTGAAGACTGACACATTGTTTTACTTCTGTGCCTATTGTCATAAGATACATCTTTGAAGTTCGGATTTGTCTTGACTGGCAGAATTAGATGAATCAGTCACTCCAGCTACGTAAGCAGGGTCCAGGACAGAAACTGAATTCTGGGGTGACATTGCACTGAGAGAAATATTTAAGTAACAGCTCAATTACCATGTTAATTGTTGTTTTGTTTATTGGTTCTTGCTTTTGTTTTGATGCTCCTTGGTTGTTCTCAGCTGAATAAAGAGATGGTAATTCTGTAAAAGGCATTTTTGAAGGACTGCATTTTTTGAGTTATAATGTAAAAGAATCTCAGTTTTGTAGAACTGAGCATTATTTGGAAAAAAAAAAGTTCAAACTTAGTTCCTGTGTTTCTGAGGGTTGAGAAAGTTAGCTCTGCTTTTGTTGCTGTACTTGTTGATCTCATTTTCAAACAAAGGCTCATCTGATGACATTTGTAGCAGTAATATTTCAAGGGCATTTAATTAAAGGGAATGAATCACTCTAAAGACAGGACTGTAACTGCTCACAGACCTCTTTTGCAGCATGGTGGCAGATGAAATGTGGCATGTTGGTAAAAAGAGTCCTAACACTTCAGAAGCATTAGTGAGGATGGTCTCCTACTGAAAGTACTCCAGGGTTGTATCTGTAAATGCCTGTATTGAATGTTAAAGGTACTCTGTGGGTAAGATTTTCAAAGTTGTCTGGGGATTTGGATTCCCAGAATAGCTACTAAAATGTGATTATTAGATTTGAACTTAGCTGGTAAATATCCTTTGGAACTGTTGACTTTAGTTGTTAATAGGGCTATTAAGAGAGAAAGCATCTGAGAATGCTCTGGCCTGAACGATACATGCTTTTCACAAAGCATTTTAATAAACAATTTTGCTTTAAGTGTTTTCCCATCCTCTGGGAAGATATTATAAAAATGTGTGCCCATGAATATTTTATGTGGCATTAGGATAAATGTATATGTTTTTGATAAAGTGTTGGATGAAGGAAATGGTCATGTAAGTGGAAGAGTGTTGGTGGATATAATTTGTACTGAGAGGTTCTTCTTTTCTGTAGGTCCCACTCAGTTTAGGAAATAACTTTGTCAGCAACTGAAAAGACTGGAGGAATTTTGCATCTAAAGTGTATATACTTCCTGCTTGGAAGGCTTCAGCTCATTTGACTGGAATTTAGGAAAGGTTACTTGTCGTGTAGTTAGCTCAGGGATGGAGGGGTAGAGTAGTTTGTGATACGTTGTTGTTCCTGTCAAACATGTTCTGATTTTAGTTTTGTCCACAGAATTTAAGTGGGGCAAAGTGGCCTGTTCCTTTTCATTTCAAACTTAAGGTCCAACAAAGAAGATTTTTCTTTTTTTTTTTTTTTTTTTAATATAATAGCCAGGGCTGCCAAATTAGGAGCCAGCCCAGGCAGAGTGCCACAAAGTTGATGCTTTTGTCTGCTAGTGGTTGCCAAGGAGGACAGCTGCGTGCAGCTGTGAGCTCACATCCACAGGCAGACTTGGTCTTTGTGATGCTTGTTGGAGTACTTGACTAGTAGGTTTTCAGCTCTGTAGCCAGGTGCAAGTGGAAGACTTCACACTTCCAGATTTTTGCTAATGAAAACCCAACTGCTACTACTGAAAGTAACCATTCCTATCCTCTGTTTGTTTAGAGGACTTACTGAGCTTGTTTCGAACCTGTTCTGATTTACATGCACAGGGGTAAGGCAGGGATGTGTAGAGCACTGTACTTCCTTTTAGGTAAGGGAAGGGTGCTATTAGGTCCTTCTGAAGCTGTCTCTGGGCTGAACAAGCCCAGATCACTCAGACTCTCTTCAAAGGGCAAGTGCTGGAGTCCCCAGTCATCTTGGTGGCCAGCTGATGAGTTTGCTCCAGTTACTCAATGTCTTTGTTGTACTGGGAGGGGGTCCCAAAGCTGGATGCAGTATTCTAGATGTGGTCCAATGAGTGCTAAGTAGAGGGTAATAATCACTTCTTTTGATTTACTTGCTATGGTCCTCTTAATGCAGGCCAGATGCTGTTTGCCTTCTTCAGTGCCAGGGCATACTGTTGGCTCATGTTCACCTTGCTCCTGCGGGAGACCTCAGCTTCCCTGTAGCACAGGCTGGTCTATGTTGCACTCTCTTCCAGGATGTTTGTGAGGGTCGCAGCATGGTTTACTCTGTGTCCACAAGGCAAAAATACGGAAGTGAAGAATGATAAATTTCAGCAGACTTGGGGCAGGGGTAAATCCTGCCAAATCCCCCAGGGTTTAGGAGTTGTTTCAAGTACTATGCTCCTTGGTCCGTAATTTAGAAGTGCTGCACCTTGTTCGGTTGTGTCGGTAGTGATGAGCTTGTGGTTTGGTGTTGCAGTATGTAGGAATATTGTATCCTAATCTGATCATAGATCACAGTGAGGTCTGGAACCTGGTTCTGCAACAGTGTCTGATGGATGTGGCCGATTCTGCATCTGATAGAGCGCAGGGGCTCCTAATGTAATCTTTGCGTCTCACTATGCAGAAAGAATTTGAGATTTTTATGTTCGGGACACATTTTACTGCCAGGCACATGGTCATGTGTTGAAGGAGCTGATTAACTATATCATATCTGGTTAGTGTGTGGATGTACCTTTCTCAAGCCTCATGGACAGACCCTTCACTTCTGTTTCCTAATACCTTCTTATGCTATTCAGTGCATAATTATCTAGTCACAACATATCTAGTTGAGACATGTTTTAATAGACATGAGTCAGTACTCTTTATTTTCATTCATTGCATTGTGACTCATTACAGTCACTGCATTAGTAAAAACACAGAAACATACTTCCATTTGGATATCATTAAAAGCACTGTGATGACTGGTTTAAAAAGTGTGTTAAATGAACAATCCAGTTGAAAGGATATCTGGATGGAAGAGTAAAATGAACCCAAACTATTTGGTTTCACAGCTCATTGCCAGTGGTAGTGCCATCTGAAACCGTGACCCCCATTTTGTGTTAAGGTCTCTGTTTTGGACTGTTTGATGAACACATATGCAGACTTGCATAAAAGCTGAGTCCTAAACGGGTAGTTAACACCTCATAGGAGGAAGGGTTCAGTGGTAAGTTGTATTTTTGTGTCTAAACCAGCACTGGCTGTTTCTCTAACAATAAGGAAAGAGACAGTATGAAAATAGGTTCTGCTCTACGAAGAAAAGGGCAATCTCCATCACCATCCCTGTGTAAGAGACAAGAGGAACTGGTGAGACATTGCTCATTCTGCACCTTAACCAACCTCAGACTTGGAGGAAAAGTGCTCTCAAGTGTCATGCACCTGTGACTGGGCTCTATTTAGTGGCTTTCCACATTGTGTTGCTGTGCACAATATCTAATAAATTCCTATGTTTGTTTTCCTGTCCCATTTGGGATTACCTTGAGGATAACGTGTAAGAACCATCTCTTTTGAGCTGTTGGCAAAATGGAGTCACATTTGCTTAGTGTTTTGGGTAAAAACTGTGCATATGAAAAAACAATATAAATCTCAGTCTGAAATTAGAGATATCAATATGGTAAATAAACAGTATCTGTGAAACACTCATACATTACTGTAGGGTTCAGCGTTCGGAAGATCTCGCGATGGCACGGAAAGTTAGAGGGTCAGTCGCAGCCTTGTGATGTACCTGTAATCCCGCCTCCCCTTGTTAGTATAAAAGGAATTAACTGCGCAATAAAAGGCGGAAGTTGGCGCTCACACTGTGTGTGTTATCTGTCTCTTTCCCTGGTCCGGACCGACCAGTGATCTAAGCGTGGCATCTTGATATGTAGCGAACGCTACACATTACCATATTTTAAATGTGTACAAGATGGTCTTTGGCAAGAAAACAAACTAGCACTTCATGTTTCTCCTCTCACTAATAGCCTAAGTCTTAAGAAATGCCAGCTTGTGTTTTTCTTAAGTGGTGGTCCAACAATTTCAAAACAGATGGCAAAAGTAAATCTTTGTGCTTGAGTCATTGCTTTGCTTAGTATGTGACTATGATTAGAGTAGGTATTGCTTGTAAGAAATAATTTGATTGATCCTGCTGGGTGTTTGTTTTGTGGAAGTTTGTTACATTTCATAATTTATTCTTTGCTTGAAAATGCTTGTAGAATTCTTTTGAGTTTATCATCTGCAGTTTGCAATTTACTGTGTTACTTAGCTATAAAAACTAAGTGGTGTTATCATTGGTTCCTGGTTGTTTTTTGTAAATAACCACCAGAATTAAATTGAACTGAGTTCTGATCCTCTTTTAAAAGTTTTATGAACATAAACAGTCCCATTTAATGTTACCCTGTTGCATGCGTCTGTGTGTTTACATGCTCAAGACTGTTTTTTTGTGTCTATGTGGTGCTGGAGAGGAGCAAGAGCTCTGGACTGCAGAAGGTGAATGGAAATGCATCTTAGTAATGTTGGGGTGACTATGGGCTGCAGGTGATTGATCAGGGAGGGGGGCATACGGTGGGATGGAGTTGAAGGTGATTAATAGGAGTCACCATGAACTGATAAGTCCTCAGAGACTGATGTTCAGACCAGTGCTCAAACACTGATATGTTTGGTTGGGGTCACCATGGAAAAATTGGCTTTTCAAACAACATCAGATGTTCATTGCTGGATCAACATGTGTGTTAGACCACAGGGGCTAAATATGGAAAAAAAAAAAAAAAAGTCAGATTAGACTGACTTTTTTTCCAACAGTTAGATTTTACTGCCTGACCATGTTTATTAAAGATTTCAGATAAGCATTTCCATGGTGATGATCTAGAAAAAAAAAACCACACCACATTTTACTTACATGTAAATTATTAATTTTGTTATGAAAATCAGAGGTATAATGCTGCAGACACAGAGCCACTGATGCTGGAAGCAATTTGGCTTGTGGTTTAACAAAATATTAAGTTCAACTTTGGGACTCCTACAAGTGGCTTAAAAATGTGTTGCTGCATGACCCAAAGCTTTGATCTGGCATAAAGTTTCTTTGATAGCTCAGCTTTGTTTAAAACATTTAATTGGGTTATGCTTGTGCTGGTTATATCAACAATTGTCTCTTAGTGCTGCAGGTACTTTATAGAAGAACAGGAATCACTCGTCCTCTGACAGCCAACATAAAGCTCACATAAAATTATAAAGCCAGTATAAGCTCTGTAGTTTATACTCTTACTATTTTAATCACATCAAAATATGATCTGTATGGATCCTGGTACAGATCAAATTTCTACTGCTCGTTGATCCAACAGCACATAGATGTGGTACTAGTGCCTATAGAAGCCTGGTCTTACCTATGGGTAAGAACGTTTGCATCCTCTGTGTTTCTGAGTTTCACTTCCTTGTTCTGTGAGCAAGTTAGCTGTGGCCCAAGTAACCGAGTGACAGTCATGCCATGCAATCACTGGATGCAAATAATCCTGCAAATCTAACTCGTCTAAATGCTTCGATTGAAATCAAATGAGTAACATGAGATGAGGTGGCAGGCTTTGTCATAAAGAGTACATAAGATGGAGTAACCGTTAATGTAGTTACTGGAAACAAAAAGACAATGAAGGCTTTCTTTTTTTTTTTTTCCATCAGTGGAAGAGACTGAAAGCTGAAATTATTTTAAAAAGATTGAGTGTCATCCTTCTTGCTCAACTTTGTGGAACTGTAATACAGATTGACTGAATTCAGAGAAAAAACACAGCAGAACTAATAAAAGAATTTACTGTTTTTACTTCTGAGTTCAGATTAGGTCATACTGAATATTATTTCACGGCCTTTCTCTAGTGATTTGTGAGTACCTCCCAAAGCTGAAATATAAATTTTTGGCTGATTAATGGTCTGCAGTTAAATGAGGGAAAGCAGTGAAATATTCTGAGGTTGTAGATCACAAAGTGAATTGGCAGAGCTCTCCAGCATAGCTACAACATCCTTCTCATGACAGGAGAAACATTATTTCACTGTCCCCATCCTCTTTGACTGGGATTTTGCGTTTCCCATGAAACTTCAGTCATGATGTAAAATTTAATAATAGCAATGTACTTTTCACTTCTTAAGACATACTTCAGGCAGAGAAAATGAGGGAGCAAGCCAGCAACATATCATCAGAGAAATCTCCATGGATCTGTAATACTCCATGGATCATGAAGCAGGGAAAGTGGATACATAGACATAGGGGAAGTTATATGTGTATATATACACATGCATATATATATATATATATATACAGGGCATGCATGTGTTTTCTACTCTTCAAATTTGGATTATTTGCAAGATAAAACTATATAAGTGTATTGAGATTAATTTTATAGTGTCATGGAATCATCACTGTTTTATTTAACTGTATCATGAGGAGCAGTATTGCAGAAGCTCATAAATGAGCTGAGCAGTATTGCAGAAGACCACAGCATTTGTCCTGCCTTCCTGTTTTTATCTTCTTCCTGAAATAGAGGAATAAATGGCATAATTCCAACAAGGATTTTCTCATGAACACCTAAACTACTTACTTAACTAAGAGCCTGATATGGAGAGAAAACGTCAATTTGGAAAATGCGGTGTAATGTAGCTTATTTTTCAAGTCATTTAGAAAGAGTTGTCAGGAGTAAGATTCCAGGGCAATTACCCATGTCTGTCAGGGGCCCGCCCTGGAAGCATTGCTTAACTTTGACCTGCTTCCAACCCGCTTGGGAAACAGCCAGGTTGTTCTGTGGAATTAATAAAACATTCAAAGGCTGTATTAACATAATTTAAACATGTCATAAGCATATCGTCACCAAGTTTTAATTGAGGGCTCCCCATGATCCAGGCTTTTAAATCTGATGCTAGTTACCGCAACAGTTCGGTTCTGCTCCCACTGAAGTCAGTTGGAGTTTTGATACTGAGAAATTATTGGTTTTAAGTTGTCAAAATCTGTACTGAATTACTGAATGATTTATTACTTTCAGTGTCACATGCACCAGAAACAGTTCTGGTACCGTTCCTGTTTCCAGCTGTAGGAATAGCTGTGATCTGAGTGAGTAGCACTCTATCTCACAGAACCTATTTACCTGGGATATTAATGATGTAATTGAGGAAAATAAATTCCTTCAGAAGCAGAAGACTGAATGGTTATGTATACATGCTATTTGGAGGGTCTAGAGACTATACTAATTGCCTGAACAATCACTGAGCCTGCCCCACTTGACGTCGGAATAGAAGCTCTTTGGAAGCCCAAAGGATGCTGCTTGCCTCAGTGTGGCTTATGGCTTAGCACGGCTTTAGTGCATCTTACATTCTCAGTATGTTCCCAAACACCGTCGCACTAACTGCCTGCAGGCTTTTTGCAATATGAAGCAGATGGATTTAGGAGGACGTCATGCTCCTGGCTACTTTGAGGACCAGTATTTAGGAAGAGCATAGATATGGCCTGCTGTGAGAACTGTTGTGATTTCTGCTTGTGAAACCCTGGCTGAGAATGATGGAGACGCTGGGCTGAAATTTGCTGAACTTGCCATGGCCCTTTTCCTGATAATGAAATGTTTCTGTTTATAGAGCTGTCATATCTAGTACTGCTACTTGCCTTCTAATTCTCCAGTAGTATCTACTGATGATGCTTTTTCAGTAGCATTCACAGGATGTCCTGCTTTAAACTGAAGAAGGAAACAATTAATTAAAAACAACAAACAAACCCCAAGCCCTCTTCCTAACTCTCTTTACCCACTGATACAGGTTTATTCCTACTAACAGAACCTTTTGAGGTGTATATCTAGAATTATTCTATCTCAAAGTCTAGCCATGTTCACATATTGAAAAGAATGCATTGATTATTGTTAGTAAAAATATCTGGGTAAATGAACATGTGCATGTAATAGTTTCAAATAAATGAAGATGTTACATTCAGAAACGAAAGTCACTCAGTCTTAGAGTAATTTTGTAATGAGAATAAGGGGAGAGCAGCAAAAGCAGGCAGGTTTTGCTTCACAGCAATTTGATGTTGACTGCCACATGCCCACAAATTGAAGACAAAATTTTGCATGCTTCTTAGGCATTTAAGATCCAAGGCTCAGCTTAGAGTTGCTGAATAGGAAGTTATGACAGATAATAGGTCATTTGCAATAACAGTCTGAGTAGGTTCTTGACAATATGATGTGATTTGAAACTGCTTGCCCCAGTGTAAAAGAAAAGCCAGGTACCTTCTATGTGCTGTGGACAAAAACATAACGGGGCAGTTGCTTGAGGAAGCCTATCAGGTTTGCTTGTGTGCAAAGTATTTTGAAGTATATCACATGAAACAGGGTTACAATATACACAGTACTATTTTCAAAGAAATGGAATAGATTAAGTATTCCCAAGTTGAAAGCAATTTCAACTCTGAGAATGCATTACAGTGCCTTAGATTCAGGATCATCTTCATCTATGAGTGAATGTGTAGATTCTTGAATCTTGTGTCATTCTAGCTACAGAACCTTCCTGACATTCATGGACATCTTGAGCATGCTGTTGTGATTAGTCACTTCAGCTAAAGGACGCTGGAGAATTTCCTGTTTTTTCTGAATTTATCTAGTAGATGTATTAGCCATCTGTAATCTTGATACTCCTTTGCATGTGTTGAAATTGTATCCTGTGTGCATCTTTTAATCTGTGGAAGCCAGGAATACTTTACTGAACATACCTTTTACAAGTTGTCAGGATTATTTTGAAGTCTTGTTTGTTTGGGATTCTTCAAAGCAAATTGAAGGAAGGCAAGAATATACGTTCATTGCTATTATTCTTATATCCAATACTAGCCAGAATACCCAGAGCAGTTTTCATCTCCAAGCATTTTAAAGACATCTCTTTTTCCTTATTGACAAATTATCATCTTCAACTGCTAGATAAATTAAACCAAGGCGGAAAGTTGAGGCAGCTGCCTGAGACCAGGGAGAACTGGTACCATATTCAGTGTTAGCACTTAGAAATTTCAGTTCTTTTTTGTTGCTGTTGTTTTGAAAATAGTGTGTGACTCAGATACCCACTAAATTAAAAATTGCTGACTCTTGGTCTCGGTGGTTTGGCCTCTCCCCAAATAATTGAATAGGCTGGATGAGGATCACTGAATCATGTCTAGTCTGGCAGGAATGACTGTGTAAGAACTGCCAGCATGTAAGTGGAGAGGTCGTGGGATGCTCTGGAGACTAACGTCTCGGTCACATTAAAGCTTTTAATGGTCGCGGGTCAGGGAGACTCCTCTGGAGGTGGGTGAGCCCATTGTCAGACCTGAGGCCGTGGGGCTGCCACAGAAAACTTGTATCTGCATTCCAGGCAAAGTGCAGGCAGCCACCATACTAAACCAGGGAAAGCTGGCAGGCTAGATAAAGAAGCTTTTTTTTAACACTTAAGCTATGTGCACAAGTATTTGATTTTGCTAGCTAATGAATCATGTCTTGGCTTGAGAAGGCTGGTATCACTGTAAACCTCTGTTGGCTCCAGCACACTTATCCTGGAAAGTTTCCTGTGTTGCCCAGATTGACTGGGATCTAGTGGAGGGCCATGGTGAGAAACTAGTGCTGATACCAATGATTCAGGTTTAGAGTGGCGCAGCCTGTGACTAAGTAGCTGTACTCCCACGTAGACTGCCACAGCCGCGGGAAGTACAATGCAAGGCACTGCTCTCAGGCTTGTGTCAGCTCTGCCTTCCAGGTTTGTATGTGTACATTTTTTTCTATGCTCTTCCCCAAGGATCCAGCTCAGTTCCCCTGAAACACAATGGCAAAATGCTTTGCAACTTCCCTGGGTGCCCTGCTGATTTGAACCGCACCGTTCAACTGGTAACAGTATGTGCTGGTTTTGGCTGGGGCAGAGTTAATTTTCTTCATAGCAGCTAGTATGGGGCTATGTTTTGGATTTGTGCTGGAAACAGTGTTGGTAACGCAGGGATGTTTTTGTTACTGTTGAGCAGTGCTTACACAGAGCCAAGGGCTTTTCTGCTCCTCACCCCACCCCACCAGCGAGGAGGCTGGGGGGGCACAAGAAGTTGGGAGGGGACTCAGCTGGGACAGCTGACCCCGACTGACCACAGGGATATTCCAGACCATACGACATCATTGCTCAGCACATAAAGCTGGGGAAGAAGAAGGAAGGGGGGACGTTTGGAGTTACGGTGTTTGTGTTCCCAAGTCACTGTTAGGCGTGATGGAGCCCTGCTTTCCTGGAGATGGCTGAACACCTGCCTGCCCATGGGAAGTGGTGAATGAATTAGTTGTTTTGCTTTGCTTGCATGCACGGCTTTTGCTTTACCTATTAAACTGTCTTTATCTCCCCCCACGAGTTTTCTCACTTTTACTCTTCTGATTCTCACCCCCATCCCACCGGGGGAAGTGAGTGAGTGGCTGCATAGTGCTTAGTTTCTGGCTGGGGTTAAGCCACGACACAGTAAGTGACAAGCTGGTGGCTTAGAGCTCCCTTGACTGTGCACGTCTGCAGAGCAGAAGGCATACGTATTTGTGTGTGTATGTGTGTGTGAAATTGGGTATGCATACTGTGAAATGGTGCCAATCAGCAGCAGAGCAATCAGACAAAGAGCTTTTGTTGCTGTCTCCTCTTGAGGAGCTTGTTGTGATCAATATGTAATCACTGTGAGAAAGAAGCAGAAGATCCAATATTCCATATATATATGTATGTATATGTATATATATTTTTTTTTCATTAGTAAAAGTTGGATATCTTTCCTGGGTGTAATTAAACTTAAGTTAGATGATATAAAAAAAAATCAATCAACATTAATAACATCCAGTTTTGTTTATTCACATAACCATCCTCATTTAAGTGTTTTTAGTTTTCCCTTCAGTGCCTGAAAATGAAGACATGAATGCTGGGGGAGAAAGGGATGAAAATGTATGGGGAAAAAAAAAGAAACCTGTCAAGTATAAGCATTCTTACTTAGCATATTGAAGTCTTCAGCCTCGGGGTTTAAGGAGCTGGAAATGAGGCAGAGCTGAGTGTATCACCGGAGACTATGCTCAGCTGATGGGTATGTTAAGTTGGTGCAACTCGATGCGTACTACAACCCTGCAATTTGTAGCAGACGAAGCTCAGCCTGAGACCTGCTTGGATACGTGCTAGTGTCTCAGAACTCGCACTCCTATTCTAGTTTGCCAACTCGGCAGGGATGTCTAGGAATAAATAGATTTGGAAACAGCATTGCTTTTTTACCTCTAGAGGGACCACCAGGATCAGAGATGAAGCCTGCCACAGGCTGGCAATCAGCTCAGGACACTCCTCTTCCTTACCTGCTCTGTCTCCAGGCCTTACCGGATCAATAGTAATGAAATAGTGAAAGGAGAGGAACGGAGGGAAGGGGAATTTTGACAGGAGTGACGCCTGCAGCCTGCTGCCTGCGAGCGCGGGGCTGCGTTCAGGGCGGTGAGAAACCCCTCCGCACGCTGCTCGGATGTCTCCCGCACCGTCCCCTCTTCTTCTTCCTCCCCCTGAGAGGACCGTGTTGGCAGAGGATTGTAGTCATGCGTTAGCGTTGATACTCTCTATCATTTGTAGCTGTGGTTCAAACCACTTTGAACCACTGTCCCTCTCCAGTCTGGCCTCTTCCACCACAGTCAGGGCGGAATGAGCCCTCAAAACACGGGGGGTTACGTGATGTCTGGACACCCCTGTAGCATTTTTGTCTCTGTGTCTCTGCATTAAGTAGTTGCGCTGTGAAATTTCTGCTGTGATCAGTTAGGGTAGGAAACTTGGCACTTTCACTAAAAATGAGAAATCACTCACTGGCTTCTTGTTCAGCATAAATCAAGGTGAACGTGGGCTCCTTGTTACTGTATCTCCAAACTAGTCTGAACTTGCTCTTCAGTATGACTACACTCTTTCAAGCAAAATTCTGCATGATTTCCTCCTACTTGTTGCCAAATGCATCTCCATGACCCTTCTGATTTATTTACTTTTGATAAGTACTTACAGTGAAATGCTTTGACTACATTTTCAGCTTTTTGATCTTAAACATCTATAAATGGGAGAGAAAAGCTTTAGGTATGCACATATATTTATATAGATACATAGAAAAGATCCATACAAAACCACTGTGTAGCCAGTTAAAAGATAAAGTTGAATGAAATTTGTGATAAGCACAGTTCTTGCTCTTCAGCTCAGAGCTCCAGGTCATGGTTGGATGACCACGCAATGCACAATTTTCTTAATTATGTTGCTCTGTCCTGACTGTTGACATAGCTGTGTTCTACCTAAGATGACTTAGTGTTGTAGTCACTGATATTTGGACAGTTGAAACTTCTGTTTTCTCATCATCTGGAAAGCCTGGAGTAGGTATCGTTCTTTAAGTTTACATTGAAATATGTATCTGCAAGCCCTTATGATAGCCTGTCGACTGTAGCTTCTCTGCAGCAGACTGGAACAGTGAGGGACACTCTGGAAAAATGGAAGAAAATGTTTACAGTTCTTCTACACCAGCTCTCAGGGACAAACTCTTGAAAGAACTGAAGAAGAATAGCCTTGTTATTAAGGTGTTAGACTCGTAAGCTGATGGTTTGGATTTATGTGCGAGGTTTTCAAGATACCACTTATCTGTCCATGGGCTGGTCATTTACTCTCTCTGAGGCTCCATTTACCGTCACTGAAATGAAAATAATAATAATTTTCTGCTGTCTACTTAGGCAGGCTTTTAGGCTACTGATTGTCTAATGCTTTGCAGAGTTCCGAGTACTGCTAAACCTTGAGCTGGTGTAACACTGCGGGCATTGCTGCGCTCACTGGTCAGCCCTGCTCTGCTTTATGTGCTTCTGCTGTGCCTCTGGAGGAGAATGGAAAGACAGGAGGGAAGGTGACTTTCTGGCATGTTTTTATTCCCATCTCCTCTCCCTGGATGTCTGTTTGTGGAGCAACAGCCTAATGTAGCAACTGAGCAGCTGCCTGCAGGGGACCAAATACCACTTGGTGGCTGCAAAATGGATGACCAGAAACAAACCAACTGCAAAACATGCCAGACCCATATTAAGTTCAGGAGACTTCCCAGCTATAGATTTTGTTGTGTAAGTAACAAAGACCAACAGGTGCTCCAACATCTGTGGGTCTAGATAGTGAAGTTCATGTGCTTTCACAGGCATGGCTCACATCCCTGGGAAAACCCTCTCTTGGGGGTCTTTGAGGGGAATGGGCTGTGTTTCCCTGGGGCTTGATCAGACACGTCTCAGCTCTTCTCCAGTGGAAAGCCTCAGATGGGGGGGTGGGGGGGTGGGACAGTTACATGAAGTAAGGAGATGGCTGTGGTTGCAGGAGAGAGTTGGCATCACTACCAGTTTGCCTACTTTGAGATTTCTATTTGAGCAATAAACTGAACCCTGAAAGAGAGAATTGCATCCAGATTTGCCGCAGTGGCAGTCCTTTTTGAGCAGATAACCGGGCAACTACTTTACAGGTACTGAAGACCTTCTTTTTCAGAGTGCTAACAGTAGTTATTCAGTGTTCAGGAAAACTAGGCTAATAGTTCATTCCTTCCTTCTCCAACCACCTCATTTAACAGCCATTTTGTTTTTCTATGAGTCTTAGATAATAACAAGGCAGTTTTGGCTCCTTTGCTCCTTCTGCTTGTTGGAGCTCTTTTTGCAGTGGCTACCATGATCATGAAGTACCTGCTTTTCTTCAAGGCAGAAGCTGGAGACCAAAAATCCTGCTCAGTGATTATTTGGTGATGGTGGGAGGATTTCATGCAGTCCTCTAAGAACAGGAGGCTTTAATCTGCTAACAAAATCCCACCAAAAATTGAAATATTGTACTTAGATGTCTGTGTGTTTATCATAATTCACTACAAGACTTTAAAAGTTTCACAGAATAAACACACAGGGAGAACCAAAGAAATTAGTCTGTTTTAGAAGTACAGAATGGTAGTTGTCTTGCAACAATAAGCCAGTTTCAAGCGACAGGGATTATTTAGCACAATTTCCTGTGTATTAAGTAAACAGGAAGAAAAAGGCCATGATGCTTAAGGAAAACATAGTAGGTGCATAGATGATTGAAGAGCAGCTGAGGGTTTTTTCTGATAGTGAACTCAGATTATATGAAAAAATACAGACTTTGGGAAGGCAAGTGCAAAGCTTCCTCGCACTTCAGAAAATCTTGCTACAGAAGCACATTGAAAGATCCTTTCGTAGCCCATTTCATAGGGTGCCCACTTTTATTGCTTTTCACAAAAGGATATTAATGCTTCCATAGTTATTTTCTTCCAATGATTGGCTTTCGTCTTCTTCAGTACTGGCTGCTTTCAATTCATAGTTCCAATGCAAAGTATGCTTCATGGCAAATTATTTTCTTTAAGTGTTATGGTCTCTCTTCATCTGCAAATCCAAGCCCTATGTGCAGCAATGAATTGGTCTGCTGCCAGTTAATCTTTAGTATCTTTACTGAACCTGAATCTACCCAGGGTAAAAGCTTGTTTGTCCCCTGCCAGTTTGGAGAGAGCCACCTCTTTCCCTCTCCCGCGTTGGACAGATGCCTTTGAAAGGACCTGGGGAACAGTTCTCTCTTCTGGCAAGATGTTTTGCAGCACTAACAAAGAGCAGGAGGTTTCCAAAAAGAACCTCTCCTATTTTGTCTGTCTCCAAAACCATTCATTTGAACTGTAGTATTGAATTGCCTGAAATAATCTTGCAAGGCAACTTATAGAAAAAGAATTGCATTTAAGGAATTGGGCTCTTTTGCCATGGCACAGGTCTGTTCTTGACCCTCTGGGAATCTGTGCATTACACATGGGGCAGAGAAATGCTGAACAACTGGTATTTTCTGGTTGGTGTAGCTGCCTATCCAGTTAGCTGAGAATGGCTAGCAAGTTTCAAGCTGGCCAAAATTTTTTTTTACTTTCCTTTTTTTGGAGAAATTCTTCCACAGAACATAGGCCACTCTGCTGGTCTGTCTTGCTGTTTCCAATAGTGAGTGATGCAATTTAGCTTTTTTTGCGTGGCTGGGTGGTTGCTTTCCAGTAAGCAACGCCATCATGGAATGAGATTTGTTTTCCAGGAAGTCTTTGAAATCAGTTAATTCCTTCTGTGAAGTATTCAGCTCTCACTTTAATTTCTTCAGATCATAACGGTCAAGGACTTATTTTTGCAAGCATCTATAGTCTTCCCCCAGCTCATTTATAGGAACAGCTCAAGGTTTTCTTTCTTGAAAACAGCCTCATCCCTTGCCCACACTACCTTTTTATGTTCCTACAGCTTGCTTATAGCCAGGGTGTTGCAGGTTGTCACTCTTAGGAGAAGATAGTGGTGATGAAGGTTGCTGTTTTTTTTTTTTCCTGGTGCCATCCTGTTCTTGCATCCTGTAGATATAGAGTAACCAAACAGCAGGAAGCAGTTTCATGGCAACCACGCTCTTTTTCTGTCTCTCTTTTGAATATTATGCAAAAAGAAAGTGGCAGAAAAATTGCAGAGACAGCCGTGTGTAATGGCTTTGCTGTTCTCTTGGAGTACTCCTTGGTATTTCTCCTGGTTTTATCTCTCTCAATCATATCCTGCTATATAAACCAGTCTTTCACCTCCCCCACCTTTATCAAACCCTTGGAAAACCCCACAGACAGCATTACTGTCCATTTTCCCTGTGATCTTTTCTGGGGCCAGTGTTTTTCCATTGTTTCAACTATTTTTAAACAAAGGGACATTACGCTCATTTAGCTGAGAGCAATGTGTGTATCACAACCAGCAGCTTCAGAATGGTGTTGCAACTGTCATTGGCAACACATCAAAATAGAATGGGTTTCAGGGATGCCAAAATAACCTGTTCTATTGCCCAACAGGAACAGTCTTCATTATCGTGCACTGAATTTGTTACCTGCATTGTTGAACATGCAACTCATGCAAGCTTTTACTTGTGTGAGTCAACTTCTACACTCTTGGAAGCTTCTACAGAATTATGTTCTGAATCAATTATATGCTCACAAGATGTGATTTTGCATTGCTGCTGCAAAGGAAAAACATGTAGGCGCTTTTGATTACTTTGAATTTTATTTGCTCTCATATTTAATGTTACAGTCTTGTAATCTTTCAGGCAGCATGCCCAGACAATTTTTTTTTTTTTTTTTAATTTCCTTGTTACAGAACACTGCGTAGAGGTTAATTTTCCTGCAGGGGTTTCTGAACTCTAAAATGTCAAAATCACTTCTCACAAGAACTGCCTATTTTACATTGATGTTCCATCTTCAGTGCTCCTGCTGCTCTGCTCTGGATACACAGACCTTGTTAGAAGGATTAGGGAATCCTTAATATATGCAATTTTTTGCTGTACCTCCTTTTTTAAATGGTTCACTTAATTTTCCTGTACACTGAAGTGCTTCTGTGTTTTTTCTCTTTTGGTTTTGTTGTTGTTGGTTTTTTTAATTTAGAATGCAAATACAAAGGTACCTGAAAACTTGGCTCCCCCATCCAAGGTAAGAAAACCTATTGCCTCTGTGAAGAAGTCCCTCCATGTTACATGCGATGAAGTCTCCCATAATTTATTATTCTTCTAAGAAGGTTGACCTTAACTTCTTAGATAAGGAATGTGATGAACCTTCTATCCACAGGTTGTGTTGTAGCTACTCTTTTAACCTTCTAAAAGGATCCTTACTCCCTCTGCCTCTGAAACTGGGAGCAACCTTGATCTGCCTGCCCCATATGTCACATCACCATCCTCAGACCCCTCTTTCTTCTTCCTCTGCAGAAATGTTACAAGAATGAACATACTTATCTCAACTGTTCCTTGGCTTCTCCCAGAGAAATGTCCATTAGATATTTAGAGCTTATCTGAATCTTGCAGGTCTCAAACACCTGATATGTCTATTGCTGGTATGCTGTGTTTTCTTAGTGTCTTCCTTTCCTTCTGCTCTTCCTGTCCCATCAAATTCAGAGAAGGGCGCAAGACTGATTTCTAGAGGATTTAGCTGGCAGATTGAGAAATGCAGCATACACTGCTCCAGAGTGAAGGATAAATGGTTCTCACAGTTTTGAAACAGGTTAAGGGGAATGGTAACTATCAATATCAGCCAACCTGCAGAGGTGCAGCGGCTTATCTCAGGGATTTGTAGAGCTGAGAGCCATCAGCTTGAGACTCTGAACCACACTCATAACTCATAAAAATCTACAGTTGTGCACACCATTTTGCCTGTGATAAATATGCTTCTATAATCCTGAGTTTTCACTGCCTTTCACTTTCTACGGTTGTTAACACTGGTAATAAAAATGCATGCATGTACATCAACACCTTTAAATTACTTTGTACTCTTTACACTTGCTCTGGGATGAATTTAATCTGGTATATCTATTATCCTGTAAAGCAAATGTCTGCCTTATACTAGATTACATTATGTTTTGCTGGTTTTCCTTTTCACAAAAAGGAGAGAATTTAGGGGAAGTTACTGTAATTTCATGTCCATTTTTGTCCAGTATGCAAAAGTAGACTGGCCCAGTGACTGTGGCACTGAGATCTATAGCTTTTAAACGTATGTAAATGCTTTATTTCCAGTAAAATGAATGGGTCACAGTCTGAAGCAGTCTGATAACACTTAATATTCAGACTTCAGGCATTGACACACCTTCATTTCCTGCTGTTAACCCTTGGTTACTGCTTCTTTCCTGGAGGGTTTCACCTCCAAAGCTGAGGTACCAGAACACACTGACACAAATGAGTGTCGGTGGTCAGGTCTAGTGGTTCAGCCATATGGACAGTAACCCCAGTGGCAGGGGGTGCTTAAATGCTTCCAGTTAACTTTGCAAGTGGAGTAAAATTTCACCCTACTTTTTAAATTTAGATTTTGGACAGGTTCACAAGCCACATTTCGATTTTGTTATTTATTGTTTGTAACAGGGAGGTGCCATGGGAAGTTACGTCAAGTCACAGAGAAAGAAGCCATTATGCTGGGTACTATATAGATACAGGCTGAGAAGAGGGTTTGAAGAGTTATAGTACATATAATTTTCCATTTGCTTGTCACTAATTTGAATTATATAGTTACAAAATGCCTTAAATCTGTAGAAGCCAACTTTTCAAGGGAAAGTAAGAGGAACTCTGCAGCCTAAAGTTTGCCGTTTCTCTTATACAAAGTTAATGAACCCAATGAAAATATATTTTCCATAGAGGAAGCTACGTTTACTTGATGTTTCCTGCTGACCCTGTTTTCACATTGTTCCTAGTGCTGTTGTGCTTGTTTTCCATCTGCTGCCTGCAGACTCCCCACTTTACTTAGGTTTCTGGGTCAGTTCTTCCCCCCAACCTGCCATTTTTTAAACAATTACACTGAAAGCAGTGGTCAAAACTTGAAAGTGAAATCATGTTTTGGGGGGCAAAAATGGAAGCAGTGAGCTATAGTCTGTCTGAGAAACTCCAGAGGCCCAGCTCTCTGGATGACAAAGTAACTAGGATAAAGAGAGAATGTTAGTTGTAATTAAAAAGTCTGTTTTCCAGGTTTGAGGGCAGGTTTAGTCTCAGGGGACAACATCCAATTTCCATAATAAGTCCTAAACGCAGCTGGGAACAGATCTCAGAGGAGTAACATGTGTGTCCCTTTTCCCCAGTTATATCAGAGTAAGTGGGGGCTAGGTGAGAATGTCACCAAGCTGATATGTTAGCTTTGAACTGCTCAAGAGTTACACTTCTGAAACATAAATTGCCACTTTACTAGGTCAGTTTTTTTGCTTTTCTGTGAAACATATCATGGCTCCTATGAAAGTGTATGAGAATTTTTATTATTTAGAGTTACTAGGTGGTATTTCCAGTGCTGGAGAAACAGAGTAGAAGAAACATGGCCAGAAATGTGGATCTGGAGAAGGAAAGTCATAATTTGAATGTCCTGTTGTCTTCCCCCTTTCTCATAGTATCCAGCATATAGGCGACTCATCTCTGAGAAGATCTGCATGCCTCACCACTGCTCACTGCTATCACCCATCAACTATCACTCTCTATTTCACCTATGATTTTTTTATTTATTCAGTAACTAATTTTCTACAGTTACTTTTTTCCCCTCAGTGTCCCTTATATACTGGTAGAATATCTAACAATTCCTTGAGATTCCCACACTGCCTTTCAAACAATGGTTCTGTACCATCTCTGGTCAGCAGAGCCAAGCAACTGGCATGTTCTGATTTCAGCTTACTCCTCTGAACTCCTTCACTTTACATTTCACTTCCACATCCGCTATTTTTCCCTGTTACGTTTTGTCACAGACTTAGGCTAAGTGTTCAGGGACAGGGACCAGCTTTTTGTTAGGTCCACAAGGCTTGTAGGAATGCTTACTGATTCAGTACTGCAATAAAAATAATAAGTGTTAAGTGATAGAATATTTGTAATCATAACAACAGAAAAGTACAGAACTGAAGAGGATTCAACAAAAAAAGCAAAAGAAAAAAGTGGAAACTCAAGAAGGAGAGTAAACAAAAAAAAGGACACTGAAACAAAGAAAAAATCCAAGAGAAAAATGTAAACAGGAACAGATCGGAATGAAATGGTGAATGAAATTCATGTAGATATGGGTAAAGGTAATGCACATGGCAAAAAACAATCTCAGCTTTAAATACCCACTGATGGATACTGAACTAGCTGATACTGTTCAGGAACTTCCACAGGAAAGCCCATAAAAGTGTAAACTCAATGCTGAGTAGCCACTAAAATGGAGACAGAATTTAGGAATTATTAGGAAAATACTAAAAAAAGAAATGAGATAACATAGTTTTGCTGGTAGATGTTCTTGGTGTGCTCACATCTTGTACTGGATGCAGTTCAGTTCTCCTCTCTCAGAGAAGAGCAGAGAATAGTGATAAGTATGGTCGAATATATGCAATGGTTTGAATATGAAGAACAATTAAATAGACCATGATATTTCTGCATAGATAAAAGACAGATTGGTGAAGAATGTAACAACATGAGTGGCACAGGAGAAGAACAGAAAAAGATTGCTCGCTGTGTCTTCTCATCCAACAGCTAGGTGACATCAAATAAAATAAAACTTTCTCCCATTCAAAACTAGTACATTCAAAACAGACAAAAGGAGTCACTTTTTTCCATAACCCATAGTTAGGCTGGGAAACATGATGTCATGTTAGATGCAAAAAAAAATTATCCAGTTTCAAACAGCAATTGGAGAAATTAATGGAATAAAAAAAGTCATTAGGAGTTATAACATGCAAGGATACCACCATTAGCTGGTGGTAAGCTACAAATCCTTAGATGCTGGGATTTTCTGGGGAGGCATCTTCCTCTGGTCTGTGCTCCTCCTGCAAACTTACTCAGCCAATGTTGGAGATACTGGGGTCAGTGGTCCTTTAATCTAACTGATTATTACTGTTTTTATATTCTCACATTTTCAGCACAGCCTTTATGATACAGCCTTTACTTATTTACATCACCTCTGTCAAGGGTGTGCAGGCAGATGGACAGTGGTCTGCACTAGGTGATTGGGTGCATTCGGAACGTAAAGTCAATCTGCTGGAAAATAAACATACCAATGGCCCCAGGAGTGTGTAACCCAGAGGGATGTTACAAGATTTGGTGGTCAGTAGAGACCTGCCGGAGGAACAGGTGGTGGAGAGGGACCGGATCTAGTGTTGCCAGCCAGTGAGAGGAGGAGTCTATTCTACCTCTCTGCAAACACCGCTATATATTGAGGTGAGGGAGACGTGGCATGTGCCACCAGTGCCAAAGCCATCTCTCTACAGGGCTGATTACCGCTGCAGAGCGGCTTGTTGTGTGCAGGCTGTATTGCCTCTCAAGGGACACAGTGGTCCTGGCAGCAGCAGGAGTTCGGGCTGCAGCTACCCTCACTCCTCACCTGTAATTCGGGCTGACAGCGTGAGGAACTGCTGGCACTACAGGTGGGGAAAGGGGGAAGTAGTGGGCCAACCCAAGGCTAAACTAGCAATACAGTAACAGGAGGAACTACCAGACAGAAGGTGTGAACGGGGAGTGTGGGGAATTCCCCGCAAGTGAAAATTTTCAAAGACAGTGGCAGGGATGTGCTGGCAGAGGCTGCAGTTCTCAAGTAAGGATGTAAGGTCAGCAAAATCGAGTAAAACAGCGTGGGTTGCTTATTTATGGTGGTGGTGGGGAAGGAATATAAAATAAAGCAGAAAGGGCTGTTGTGGGGTCCCTCCTGAGCCGCCCCATGCCTGATCAATGCAGCCTGGAGCAGGACAGAGCACACAACCCCAGCAGACTTGCTTTTCTCCTGCGAGATTCCCACCTCACTCAATGCACAGGAAGAACAGTGTTTACTTACTGAATAGCTATTCATTACATTGTTTCTTTCTCATTGTTCTGCATGAAGCTTGTACCTATCTATACCTTGTTCACTGCAGTCTAGTTAGACCCCTTTTGAAAAGATAAGTATGAATTTTCTCATGAGTGTGTGATGGTTACAAGGATATCTGTCTCTTCAGTAATACTTGTCTTCACAAAACCTCTTTGACGCAAGTGCTGTCTTCTCCTTACAGAAGTGGATTTAGGGCATGAGGAGAATAAAACTGGAATTAGTGTTGGGTGCTCAGTTTAAGAAAACTGGAAGGTAATTCTTCAGAGAATCCAGCATGATACTTCACTAAGTATGACAGTCTTTCACATTGGTGCAGGTAGCAGATCCAGCTGCTGTGTACTTCTGCACATTGGGACTGTAAGCAGCTTTTATTCAAAAAAAGAGGCACTGAAATTCTGAACAGATTTAAAATAGTGTTTCAGTGGCCTGGTCAGCATACCAGGGAACCTCTAGAAAAGGCAAGGATAGAACTGTATTCTGCAGCATACCATGTAGCTGCATTAAATGTGCAAAGCTGTTCTGACTATTGCAGTAATCCCCTGTCCTGCCCACTTCATGTTTCCTGGCTCACAGACAATGTTGTCCCTCACTACACAGCCCAGTTCAAATCCATAGTGAGTTGTTCTCTGAACCTGGAGCAAGGGCTGCATCACTGGCTATGTGCACAGAGAAGTTAAATTAAAGGTTTCAGGGGCAACGTTAGTTCCATTATTCTTTCAGTTTTTGACCTAGCAACTCTTAAAAACATAATATCCCAGTTTTATTAAAAATTCCCCAGATGAATGATTCTATCAGCTAGCAACATATTGACTCACTTGTGTCATCAACTTGTAGTTTCAGTCTCACGCACAAACTCTTTGCTGTGTCTCAGACACCCCCCTCTCCTTGTTCTCTCACATTGTTCACAATACCCATTTGTCGTGGTTTAACCCCAGCCAGCAACTAAGCACCATGCAGCTGCTCACTCACCTCCCTCACAGTGGGATGGAGGAGAGAATCAGAAGTGTAAAAGTGAGAAAACTTGTGGGTGGAGATAAAGACAGTTTAATAGGTAAAGCAAAAGCCGTGCATGCAAGCAAAGGAAACCAAGGAATTCATTCACCACTTCCCATGGGCAGGCAGGTGTTCAGCCATCTCCAGGAAAGCAGGGCTCCACCATGTGTAACAGTTACTTAGGAAGACAAACACCATCACTCCAAATGTCCCTCCCTTCCTTCTTCTTCACCCAGCTTTATGTGTTAGGCAATGATGTCATATAGTCTGGAATATCCCTTGGGTCAGTCGGGGTCAGCTGTCCCAGCTGTGTCCTCTCCCAACTCCTTGTGCCCCCCCAGCCTCCTCGCTGGTGGGGTGGGGTGAGGAGCAGAAAAGCCCTTGGCTCTGTGTAAGCACTGCTCAGCAATAACTAAAACATCCCTGAATTATCAACACTGTTTCCAGCACAAATCCCAAACATAGCCCCACACTAGCTACTATGAAGAAAATTAACTCTATCTCAGCTGAAACCAGCACACCATTCCAGTTATCTCTCCACCCTCAGGTTCTTGTCAGTATTTCCTCTCTTTCTCATATTCCTCAACTCTGATTTCTTGTCTCAGTACCTTTGCCTCAGTAATTTGTCTACCCACAATGCCTCATCACGCAAATCATCTCTTCTGCCCATAGGTTGTGGTTCCCCCCCCACATTTTCCTCAACAATTCCCAATCCTAGTTTGTCTCTGCCACCAGTAGCTCCTAACAAAATCTCTTTGCCAAGCCAGTCCCTCCTCTTCTTTTGCATCTTTCTTGCCATACCCTTTGTCCTGAACTTGGGTCTTCCTTGACACCTACTTCTCCAAAGCATTTACAAAATCTTTATTTTTCCATTCAGCCTTCATTTTACAAAGTTAAACAAGATGTTCACTGTTAAATACTGGTGTCAGTGCAAGAGGGAAAGGTTATAATTCATCATGAGCAAAATTAGACTGGGAACTAGAAGGCTTCTGGTTTTCCATGGAGTGAAACAGTCTTTCAGAGAGAATTGAAAAGAGGTATCCTTGACTGTTTTCACCTGTAGCTGTAAGGAAGTTCAGGGGTAACAGTATCTTTGGAATTTTAGCTTTTAATCTCTAATAAGTTTCTACTGAGCGTATGTAAAAATAGATACTGCATAATCTTATGAATTGTTCATCTTTAGGAGACTATTGATCAGGAAGGCAATAGGAGTATCCTTGACACAAAAAACATCTCTCTGCCAAATTTCAAGTTGCTGCTTCAAACAAGAGAAGGAGGAGATATCTTTGTCAAAAATGTGCCAATATATGTATTTTTAATGTAAGGAAAACAATCTTTTTTTTCTTCTTAGCTTTGTTCAGGCTCGCAGAACTACAGAATTGGTGAGGTTGGAAGGGAGCCCTAGTCCAACCACCTTGTTTTGCTGAACTTCATGAGATTCCTGTCTGCCCATTCCTCCAGTCTGTTGAGGTGTCTCTGAATGGCAGCACAACCAACTGGTGTATCAACCACTCCTCCCAATTTGAATGGCTTGCAGGCTTGCTGAGGGTGCACTCTGCCCCATCATCCAAGTCTTTAATGAAAAGGTTAAACAATACTGGACCCTGTATTGACCCCTGAGGTCCAGCACTAGTGACTGGACTTCATGCCACTCATTGCAAGGCTCTGCACCTCTGAGCAGTTCAGTTTTAAACTCACCTCATTGTCCACTTATCTGGGCCACACTTCATCAGTTTGTCTGTGAAGATGTTATGGGAGCCAGTGTTGAAAGCCTGTACTAAAGTCAAGATAATCAACATCCACATCATCCTAGAAGACCATCAGGTTGTTCAGCCATGATTTCTGCTGACTGCTCTCAATCACTTTCTTGTCCATCATATGTTTCAAATGGTTTTTCAGGATTATTTGCTCCATCACCTTCCCAGGGATTGAGGTGAGGCTGACTGGCCTGCAGCTCCACTGATTCTCCTTCTTGCCCTTCTTAAAGATGAGTGACAGGAACCCCCCAGTTCCCATGACCTTTCAAAAGTGGCCTCAAAATGACTTTAGCCAGCTCCCTCACCACTCATAGGGTGCATCCCATCAGGTTCCATGGACTGTATGTCCAGTTTGTTTAAATGTTCCCTAACCTGATCCTCATTTCTGACATTCAGCCAAAGACTGAAGCCTTCACATGAAACATAGTTTCTCAAATTGCAACCAATTGAAATCTGGTGCTTTGGATGGAAGATGGCTTGTAACAAGTGATGTTATCAGTATGTGACGTGTGTGTTTGCATGTGCCTTAGTGTTATTAACCCATTAAAGATGGTATTCAGCCCATGTACCTTTAGCTATATAATGGTTAAATATGTAATTAAGAAATAGTTGTTTACATTCCCTCTATAGTTAATGGAGAAAGACAGGTATCTCCAGTTGACTCATCTCATTTAATTTGGATCAATTCTACCCTTGGTGTCCTAGGGAATAACAATTTAGTATCTTTTAATTCTCTAAATCATATACCATGTCTTTAAGGGTCAAGTCTACCCAATTAAACTTCAAACACAAAATACTCTTGTTTTAATGAGAACAAGATTTCAGTATCCATATATAATTTTTCTAGCTGCATTGCCAAAGGCTAAAATTCTTTCTTGCTTTGATCATGGACATGGATTAAGAATCAGGCACAAGTTTTTTTCTGAGAGTTTCTCAGTCAGGTGTAGAACAAGGTGGGAAAGTATGAATCTGAAAGGTGGAATAAATGTTATCACAACTTAACAGACAGCAGTTGCACCTTTTCTGACACAGACAATGTAGTGCCTACAAAACATCAGAATTTGCTGCGAACTAGATGATGACAATGGGACACTGAAGAGCAGTCCACCAAGTCCACCTAGAAGATGGACTAAAGTTTGGTTTATCTGCTTGGATACATTTTGCTGGCACTTCCACACCACTGCAGAAATGTGAGATTTCCCCCCTGTTCCTGCAGAGATCCTGTGTTTGTAGCTGTTCCCCAGGTCTCTCAGGAAGCAGTAGGAATGTGCCAGCACATTTCCCATATAAGAAGGTGCAATGCTGGGTGCCAAACCTTGAGATGATACGTGCTTTCCTGCAGAGCTGATCCTTGCAAAACCCAACTAATCTGAGTGGTCCTGGCATAGAGGAAAGAATTGATGAGGCATGAGCTGTACCAACTCCAGAAAAAAATCTTATCAGACAGTGGACATCTGGACATCATTTCTTCCCTACTTTTTCTTTGCTGGTATACTATTTTCAGCTGTATTATGTCTCCCACATCTTACGTTTGTCACATGTTGGCTAAACTGACCATCTGAGGTCTTACATGGTCCTACATGATTCCTTACAGAGAGGGCTAAAAGAAGTTATACAGGTGCATTTAGCTTTTTGTTTAGCAGACAAATAAGCACTACCAACAAGACTGCACTCAAGGGCAGATGAGTGTGTCTCCATGGCTCTGCAGGAAAATAAATTGGTTGTAAAATAATAGAACAATAAATGACGGATGGACAACTTTGCAGCAAATTAGCAGTTATCTGTCAAAAATCCCTACTCTCCCTCCCTCACAAGGCTAAAAGGGGCATGGATTCTCACACAGAGGAGTTTCAAAGAAATTTTTGTGTGAAAGATAGTGCATATTTCCATACTATTCTGAATAAACAAAGAAACAAACATACTGTCTGAGGACCACAATAGAAACAAAATAATGGATGTTTTACTTAAGCCTGCACATCATAGCTTCTTCACTTTTTGATAATTCTGAAATACTGCATTAGTTATTATACTGTATGTGGTGGGTTGACCCTGGCTGGATGCCAGGTACCCACCAAAGCTGTTCTATCACTCCCCCTCCTCAGCTGGACAGTGGAGAGAAAATATAACAAAGAACTTGTGGGTCGAGATAAGGACAGGAGAGATCATTCACCAATTACCCTCACGGGCAAAACAGACTCAGCTTGGGGAAAATTAACTCAATTTATTACAAATCAACCAGAGTAGGGTAATGAGAAATAAAACCAAATCTCAGAACACCTTCCCTCCACTCCTCCCTTCTTCCCGGGCACAACTTCACTCCCGGATTCTCTACCAACCCCCCCCCCCAGCAGCAGAGGGGGATGGGGATGGGGTTTTACGGTCATCACATGTTATTTTCTGCTCCTTCATCCTCCTCAGGGGGAGGGCTCCTCATACTCTTCCCCTGCTCCAGCGTGGGGTCCCACCCACGGGAGACAGTCCTCCACAAACTTCTCCAACGTGGGTCCTTCCCACGGGCTGCAGTTCTTCACAAACTGCTCCAGCGTGGGTCCTTTCCACGGCGTGCAGTCCTTCAGGAGCACACTGCTCCAGTGTGGGTCCCCCACGGGGTCACAAGTTCTGCCAGAAAACCTGCTCCAGCATGGGTTCCTCTCTCCACGGATCCGCAGGTCCTGCCAGGAGCCTGCTCCAGCGCGAGCTTCCCACGGGGTCACAGCCTCCTTCGGGAACCCACCTGCTCCGGCGTGGGGTCCTCCACGGGCTGCAGGTGGAGATCTGCTCTACCGTGGACCTCCCTGGGCTGCAGGGGGACAGCCTGCCTCACCAGGGTCTTCCCCACGGGCTGCAGGGGAATCTCTGCTCCGGCGCCTGGAGCATCTCCTCCCCCTCCTTCGTCACTGACCTGGGGGGCTGCAGGGTTGTTTCTCTTACATGTTCTCGCTCCTCTCTCTGGCTGCTGTTTTCCGTCTGTCCCAACTTTTTTTCCCTTCTTAAAAATGTTATCCCAGAGGCGTTACCGCTATCGCTGATGGGCTTGGCCTTGGCTGGCAGTGGGTCCGTCTCAGAGCCGGCTGGTGTTGGCTCTGTCGAACACAGGGGAAGCTTCCAGCAGCTTCTTACAGAAGCCACCCCTGTAACACCCTGCCCCGCTACCAAAACCTTGCCACACAAAGCCAATACACTGTACTATATTAGCTACTGTTCTAATTACGTATAGAGAACTATTTTCCCTTTTGTAGGAAATATAGAAGATTTTATATGATAACATGGTGCTACTTTATTATCTGGGTTTTCAAATTACTTCCATGGTGATGTTTTAGGTATTTAATGTTCTTTTATCAATACCTGCATGAAACCATGTCTGAACTATATATAATGGCAGTCATATGTGAGCACACCCTTCTTCTCACTGTCCTCCCTTCAGCAAACCTTGAGGTGTGAGGGTTATGTGGGATTGTATCATTTTATTGCTGAAGTGACTAAAGGCTGAGCCTTTATTCACCGCGCCCTGTGTTCTTGCTTTTCTTTTTTTTTGTTTTTGTTTTTTTTTAATAAATAATACAACAAATGTTGACAGAAGAAAATTTAGGCTCAGTTCAGGAAGATCCCGTAATTGCATGAAAGGAATCCGGAATACACTTGACATGAGGAATTTCTTTGATGATATAAAGTTACTAGCATAGGAGCATTGGCAGGTGTGTTTGGGGTGAATGTGGCCAAAATGGTACTTCACCTTAGGGACTACCAAGTCTTGGACTTGCCTTTTCCAGTTGCATAGAACTGATTCCATATTAAAGAACTGCAGATAGTTCATCATGGATGCAGCTGAGAGTCTGGCCCTATAAATCTAATCTTTCTAATCAGATAATCTGATAAATGTCCTTGCTGGAAGTGCAGGAGAATGATGGATGGAAGGGAACAGCTGGAATCCTTTTAAAGTCTAATTGCCTCATGTGTGCCATTATTTTCATTTATGATACAGCCAACAACTGGACAGGACGTGTAGTGCGTAGGCCACCTTTTAACATCAGTTTAGCCCTGCCAGGAGAGGGGAGTCATTATTTCTAGACTGTATTTATGTGCTTAGCAATAATGCAAGCCTGCTCACCATTATTCTAACATTGTTAATTGGGAGAAGTTCAGCAGACGTGTCTGGTATTCTCTGAGGTCCAGCTGGTATCCAATTTCCAGCAGAGTTTGCTGAGAAACATGAAGGTCAAGTAACTTCCCCAAGGTTACACCGTAAGTGGCTCAGCTGGGATTAGGACCCAGATTGTCCTTGCTCCTAATCTTTTGCCTTATTAATCACTGTTGTCTCTTTCTACAGATACCTAACAAGTTCATATATGTAGATTTGCAAACACAATGTTATGGGCAAACTCACTTAATTTGGGGGAATAGATTTCATGAGAAGGCAGATAATGAAATAGCATTAGCAAAGCTAACTCGTAACTGAAATGGAAAATAATTAAGGCTGGATTTTGCTTATGGGAGCTATTATTTTAATGGCAATGTTGTACTTCTCTTCTTGATCTCTTATTTCTCCAAACTGTGCATAACTGGCCACTCTCCCTTATCAACTGTCAGTACATATGCTATCGAGTATCATGATACTTCCTGAACTTTTTGGAGTCTGTATTTACCTTTACTATAACTCAAAGAAATTGGCTGACTGGCAATGCAGAAACAAGGTGGCTGGGACATGGTTTATTTGTCCTTTTGTAAAACTCTGCGATGCAAATACTGTATTGTTTAGGATTATAAAATTGTTAGAATGTAGTTGTTTTACTTATCTCTTGTGTTGGATGGGGTACTCCATCTTTAAGAGGAACACCATTAACAGAGTTTTTAGTTAGGTGAGAAAACCTCCTGATTTTCCATATCTCTAACTGAAAACCATGGTCAGTATTATGGAGCATGAAAGAGTTTATAGTGCCAGCTGGTTTTAATTAAAGGCTTAGTTTCCCCAACACAAAGACACTTCATTACAAACCAACAAGCATGTTCACACCAATAGTCTGCTCTGTTTCTGTAAACAGGAATGGGTACAATGCACAGGTCTGGAGAACTGCTTGGAAAACCTCGTGGGGCACAGAACTAAAATAATAGCTAACACATCTCACATGGATTAAGGAGCCAGAAAAACAAAAATGTCTTTATTTAGCCTGTTGTTAAACTATGTCAACATAGTGTAACTGATCTCCTGCCATTAGGCAGTGAAATCCAAAGCCACGGGGCACAATTAAAAGGCAACCTGGCACCTGCTGTCCCCAACACATTTTTTGAAATAGCTAGAAAGAGACTATGTGTCTTATCAAGGGCTTGAGGATGGTACATGAAGGGTTTTCTGTTGTACGTTCCTACTTCAAATTTAGCCCAGTACTAAATGGCCTGGACTCCTATACAAAGGAAGTTTGATCTCTGTCTCCATTCTTCATAAGTTACCCCCTGATATTAATAATTTCAGCAAAAGTGCCAAAGATGAATGAATATGGAAATGGGACTCATCTGCAGTGTGATTACAGATGATTAAATGCAATGACATAGTTGTGGGGCTACTCAGAGAAACTTCTGCTGTGCTGCTGCCTTTGCCAGGCCTGACGTGCAGCAGAGGATCCACTAGCTAAAGACTGAAAATGCAAGATGATGCAAAATTTAAGAATTGTTGAATAAAATAAACCAACAGATTATCAGATTTTAGTCTAAGAATAATGCTTTAAAAACCACTTGAAACCTCATAGGGACCCAATGAAACAGATTAAAACTGGATAAAACTGGAAAGGAGAGATTTCTGTCAATGTCTAACTTGATACCATGATGAGATATTGGATCAGCTGGAGACTTTTTCAGAGCAATTTCTAGAAGACACAGCTAAAATTCAGCATGTGGTGATATAACAAATGTACAAAAAAAGTACAAAGGTATCTGAGTAAAAGAAAAGAATTTAGTCAGACTCTACTTTCCCATTAGATTCAAGGTTGGTAGGGTTTTCGTTAGGAGAGGTTTATCAGCAGTGACTGGAATAGAAGTTATCATTGTTCAAGCAGCAGGGAGGAAACAAGTCGTGTCCAATTCTGCACAGAGATATTTCTACAATTTCCACAGAATTCAACAGGAAGCAAACACTCATACCTGAATGTTGTTTACTTCTCCCATTAGATTTTGGTTTGAAGTGTGTGTATGTATGTATGTAAGTTTAAAATGAGGGAAGTCACATTGATATTAATGAGAAAAACATGTTGTATTAGAAATGTCACCCAGTTCTTGAAAAAGAAACTCAAGAATTTCCTAATAGATATCAAAGACAGTACAAAGCTGTTGGTCTGTAGAGTAAGACAAATAAATACTTTAAGCTAATATAATAGCATTCATTGCAGAACAAATTAATCTTATAAAGAACTAATTCTTTTAGGACCTTCATGAGTGTATGCCTTCACTCCAACTGATGGATAAATTAAGGCAGAGAGGTTAAATGACCTGACCTGAAGTGTGCAGGTGTGGACATGTGCTCCTAGGTGGTAAAAATGTATGAAAGGGTCTACTGACAGATACTCAAAACTACTAGAAATGCAAAAATGGACAGAAGTTATGGTGTTATAGAATATATAATGCCATATCTTATGTTATGGCATGGAACAACTTGGTGATTTTAAATAATTCAGTTTGTGTATCTTTACTTTCTGAAACGGAAATTAGCACTTGCCTTGCTAAAGTAAACAAGACCAGTACTCAGGATGTATTTTGTAATGTTGCATCAGGAAGACAGTATGTGCAATGGTGCGTGGTTTCTAGTTTGTTTGCCACCAAGAGTAAAATCTTCCCCATTTTGAGAAAGGCTTGAGGATTGTCTTGTTTTCTCAGCATCTCTGCATTAGCAGATTAATGTAATTTGCTTTGATTCAAACTTTTCTGGGTTTGCCAGTCCCTCTTGTCTCATCTGGGCAATTGTGTTCCAGCTCACTGCTCACATGTTGCCTCACTACTGATAAAAAGGGTGTTGGGGTCCTTCATTAATATCTGCTGATGAGGAAGATGTTCATGACATGCAACTAATATTGGTAGCTCAGCTGTCTGTCACTGAAAGCTGCAAAGTCAGGATGTCTCCCACAGTCAGTTCTGCCATCTTTCTCTTAGTTATCTGGCCATAACTAGTTTTCCAAAAGGTAATGGCCTCACCTCTGAGGCAGGTGATTGATGTAACCTGCCTTGATGTATGGGAGATGGGACAGGATGTTATGGGTGACTTAATGCCTTTTAGTTGTAATTGTGCTCTAGATTCTTGCTCTTGAGTGTTGGTTCCTGCCTAAAATCCTGATCCAATTTTCTGCTTTCTAGACCTTGTCCTAGTTCCTCTTCCTACTGAGTGCTAGTTCGTAATCCTGTCCTTGATCTGTTCAGCCTTGGTTCCTGCCTCTTGCCTCTTTCTTTTCCAGCCCTGGTTTCTGCTTTAAGTTAGCTTGCCTGACATTGCTTCAGCTGTGACTGCTCCCAATGCTGAAGACACTTGTGTACATTGAGACTAAAATTACAATGAACCAAACCTGATCTTCATTTAACCACGCAAACTTTAAGTTTTCATGAGACTAAAACATACTCTAAGGACAGTGGTTTTAGTATTGTCTGATCAAGAAATATATATGTAGAAATTCTAGTTCTGGTACCAAGGCAAGCTGTTTATGAAGGTGAATCTCATCTTTGAGCAGGTTATTACTAATTGAGTTACATGTGGTACAGCCATAAATACAGTGACAAACTTTTTAAAAATTTTGTACCATCTGCTGTCTGGCACCACACCCCCATGCCCAAATGATAATAATTAAAAAGTCTCTTACTTCACATAATGGGAAGGCAGAGAGATGCTTCCCCCACAAGTTTCAGAAGAAGACTTGGTAACTTCTAAGAACATTCCCTCACTCGTACTACTGACTTCTTGTATGCAAGTGATCAGAAATTGTATTTGAAAAAGCTATGCTGAGTATAAGTGTATGTAGCATATCCAGTTATAGCAGGGCCTCTTAACTGGATGTGTCCATCTGGTGGGTGTAATAAAATAATTAACTAGGGGAATTGATGTATGGAGTCTATTTAGCAGAGCAGCATCTGGCCAAATGCAGATTCCAACAGAGCTGTAGAAGAGGAGGGCAAATGCTGCTATTTTCCCAGCTTGCTCTCCCAGTGCACAGCAATCTGAGGCTTACGGTCATCTTGATTCAGAAGTTGTACCTTTCATTTTAAGAATTCGATTTTTCTTCTGTGAATTTGTCTCCTAGCTTTTCAAACTCATGTAAATTCTTGGTATCCTTCACTTCTTGTGAGAGTATCTTCCTTGATTTAACATTTAATTGCACATAGCACCCCATTTATTTGTTTTGAACTGGCCTCTTGATAACTTAATTTTACGCCCTCTAATTCCTTTACCATAAGAAATGGTGAGCAGTCATCCTTTGCTCACCTCCTTCATATCACTTTATTGTATCATCTCTTAAGCTATTCCTTCTCATGGCTGAAAAGTCTGAGCTTCTTCATTCTTGTACTAAAGTGATTCCATGCACTGGGGTTCCTGCTTTGTAACCCTCCTGGTTTTGTGATATCCAGATTGAGAAAGGGAAGCCAGAACTGAATATAGTGTGGAAGATACATTCATAGCAAGCATTTATGTAGCAGCACTGTGATGTTTACTGTTTTGTTCTCTACTGCTTTTCTACTGGTTCTTAACATTCTATTTGCTTTTACGATTATTACTGAGCATCCAGACACTGTTTTCATATCAATGTCTATCACATCTCAAAGATACTTTTTCTGGGTGGTATTAGCCATTTTGGAGCCCATCATTTTCAATACAATATTACTACTGCTTTTCCTGATATCGTACTGAATTTCATCTTCCAGTTTACTGCCCAGTTCTTCAGCATCATGAACACTGTCTACAGGTCTTTGCAGAAAATTGTGACTTGAAAAACTTATTGTCATCATCGGAGTTTGGCATGGTGCTATTTCACCCTTCTGCCCCATGAATATACTGAGCAGTGCAGGCTTTAATAGAGAATTTTGTGGGACTTTCTGGTAAGTTCCAAGAAAATAAACTTTAAATTCCAAAATACTATACAATAAATCCATATATTCACGTATTCTATGCTTTCTTTAGAGTTTCTGTCAGTTAGCTCTGTATGGACATAAGACTTATTAACTAAGAGCTCTTTGGTTCATCTCATAAATCCTGTAAAAAAATTGGGTCCCACATGCCATCTTCTATTCTTTTGGCACCACATCAGTTTTAAGTGAAAAGTTACACCTCAGACATAATTGTGCAGCCATTTCATTCTTTATTCCATCAGAACTCCTGGCTCTGGTCTTACTGACTTTGCTACTGTTCATTTTGTTGTTCTAAAACCTTTTCTACTGACACTTTGAGACAATTTAAGACAGTCTTTCACACATATTCCATAAAGAAGAGTTCTAATGCAGAAACCTCCACAAGTCTGTTCTTACTGATGCAGATAATTAATTTTGCTTTTCTCCCGTGGTTTGATTGTCTGAGTGCTTCTTTCATACCTTGCTCATCTATTGGCTGTACAGATCTTCTGAAAGATTTCCTGTTTCTGATATTTTTCTTATGACATGGGCTAAATCACTCCTTATTTATAGCAGATAAAATTCTGAATCACTTTGTCGCTTTTAGTAACAGTAAGTAAAACTTAATCTCATGTATTTGTCTATTTCAGCATTTAATATATTTATTAAATATATACTTTATAAAATGTAATTAATTGATATTTATTTCCTGGCTTGTCTGTAATGAGATTATAAACCATATTCTTATGTACTGCTTGGCAGCTACAGCTACTACTTAGTATTGCCAGAACAGCTCAAATGATTATCTGTTTTTCCAGAAGACAGCAAGTTCTGAATATGTTCATGAAAAGTATGTAAAAAAATATGTCTGTCGTTGTGGTACAGCTGGGTGGGCAATATCACAGGCAGCAGAGGCTGGAAATCCATGGACGAAGGAAACAGGGACTAAACATACTTAGATGACGGAAAATTATGTTTAGGAATTGACAGACCTTACTTAGCCTTGGTAAGCAAACTGCCTAGGAGGACAGTCTTTGAACTAAAAGCAAAAAAAAGAATTGAGATGCCTCTGCTATTTCTTTTAAGAATATCTGGTTCATAGGAGTTAAGAAAGATCTGTTGTGACACCAACAGAAAGCCTGAGTCAAGCAATCTTACTGCTAGATGGTTGTTTCAAATCCTTGTAATGACCTGTGAATAGAAAGTGTGATCATACAACAACATAGTATAAATGGAGGGTTCAAAGAAAATACACCTATTCTATTCTGTTCCATATCAGTTCACTCATTAAAGACGCTAACTTGACTTTCTGTGTTACTCTTTTTCACTGATGTATTCTTACATAAAAGCTTTTTGGTGGGGCCTTTTGAGTTCATTCTTCAAATCTAGCATTTCCATGCTTACAAAAAGCTCCAAATTGTACTTGTCACTAAAATAAATAATACGTTAGCTAGGGAGAGTTCATTTCTTTCACAGTGTACTTGAAACAATACTTATATGAATGAGCTGCTTCATGACTGTAAGAGAAGTGCCATGTTTCTTTCTCTAAATCAAAACATCGGTACACTGTGAAAATAAGATAATTGCCTTTTAATGAGAAATCGTTTCCTGATATGCTAGATTATTGGCTTTGATGATCAAAGTATTTCACAATGTCTGGTTGCCTATACATCACTGTCAGTGAGGTAAAATAAACACCTTAATTTTGACTCTGTAATTTTTATGGTAAATAGCCTGGGTTTGTTGCATTAGTTAAAACAGTAGGAAAGCATAATGGTAAGGCTTCCTTTTCACTATATATTATCTTATAAACATAGAAGTATTAATGCTGACACCTAATGGTATCATTATTAATATCAGAACATCACTGAAGTCTCGCTATGTCTTTACCTGCACTTATACAGTAATATTGCAACAGTGAAAGAAGTCAATAATTTAGCTTTCTTTGTGGATTTCACAGTGCCAATCAGTCTTGGAGCTATCTAAACCATAACTGTTAAAACTGCAGGAACAAAAGTTCAAATGAAAACAACTACAGCACTGGCAACACCTGTAGAAAGAGAAACTAACTTAACTTCATATTAGATTGACCAAAAAATGGAAGAGAACCAAGACTAAAAGTCATAGATCAAAGAACTTTTTGAGATTTGGCTTTTTTTCCTACACATAGCAACAAATGTGAATAACCCACAAGTGTGAAAACCTAACTGAAATAATGTTTTCACTTTCAGCCAGGCATTTCCACTTTGTAATCCAAATATGGAACACACTAGCAGTAACACTTCATTATTGTTTCTAACTCAGAAAGGAGCTCTTTCACATCTGTGACTGAATTCAGTGACTTCAGGCAAATGCATGAGCAACTTCACATTGAAAAGAAGTGGTTTTCTTTAAAAAATGAAGATTTCCTCAACTTCATTTGGTCATCTGTGCTTGGTATTTGCCTTAGCATAGACTTTTGAAAATTGAATTATCTTTTTTTTTTTTGGAGTATTTCTGAGGAAATCCTTAAGTCAGTCCCAATTATTTGATGTGCATTCATTTCTGATATAAGTAATTTTTGACAGTCCAGCAGATTATGCAATAAATCAATCCAATCCATGCCACTATCCATAAATAAGCTGGATATCTCAATGAAACCAGGGATGCAGTACTCCCGGTGTTTGAGACACCCATGTATTTGAGAAAAGCATTGAGTTTTCAATTTTAAAACATCACGTATACAGAACTAATAGCAACAATAATAAAAATCGCATTATGAAGGCTACTTATTTGCACTTAATTGTCCTACCAGTTTATAACAGACTAACGCTAATGACATATGTAATGTGAAGTCCTGTCATTGTTTGCTATTTCAGATGCCCAGAATAATGTGATGTAATGCATACTGGGACAGTACAAATACTTCTAAAGCTTCCAAAATATGACACACCTTACATATGTTTCTGGAGACAATAGCCAATGCTCAGGAAAAAAAAAAGACTGCAGATGTCAGAGCAATTTTTGGGGGTGCAAAGTAAAAACTCCTGTGGCATATTTCATGTTTCACAGAACATAGACTGTCTTGTGGTTGAACATCTTTTCCCAGATCTCACATAGTAAAGTGCACCAAATTCAATTTATCTTCTGAAAAAGAATGAAAGACTGGAGTATTATGTGGATTCAGTCCTTAAAAATTAAGAATTTGGGAATTTAACAGTGATGTGTACATATTGTGCCTATCCAGATGCATCATGTATGATCTCTGTCTTCAGGAAAAAGAATACAAAGATATTCTAGTCTTCATGCAGCATTCATTGATCCTTGAAATAGAACTGTGTGTGATGCCGCTTTAAAGAAATCATATTCTATGGATGACATAAAATACTTAAAAATATCTAAGTTTGCATTCATGCGCTCTGTCACAATTCATGTCTGATGCCACATGAGGTTCAACTGCCAGCATCAGGATACTCAGTAAGCAAGTGTGCTCTCCAGTTCTGTGCATTCGCTTCTGAGTCACGTGAGAAGACTTTGGTCTTACTTGGGTTTCCCTGATGGCTTTCAGTCTAGTTTCTACTCTGAGCATGGTAGGATGGTGGTTGTTCAATTCATTGGTCCTCTCTTCAGTGGTGAGTGTGTGGATTCAAAAAGATCTTTGAGGCAGCCTCTCATGTCATAGTTTATAAGGGGTTCCTAGTCCTCCTTCAAAATGGGAAGGTTGTAGACTATTACTTAGAAATTTTGAGGAACGTTTTTGCAGATCCTGACCCTCATGACTAAAGAACTCTTTCATGAATTTTGGGAGAAGCTACTATACAAAGTCAGTCTTTTTGGTGGGTTTGCCAATTGTTGTCATTTTTCATTGGATTGCCACCTTTCTTTTTTCCATATATTCCTATACAACCCTTAATCCCAAAATGCATTTATTGTTAGAATCGTGTGTTTTGATGTCATCTTTTTGGATTCCTCCCGTGCTACAAAGTATCTCAATGTATATGATAACTTAGATGTTAGCCTTTCTTCCTTCTTTCTCTTGTTGGTGTTATCTCACAGTTTTTCTTTTTCTCTCTTGTGCTTGACATCCATGTGTGTTCTAAATTTGAATTATGAAATGATAAAATACAGATAAAATATTTGTTTCTATCTTTATATGCGAATTTGTTGGGATGAATAGTTGATGATATAGATTTTCATTTCGGATTAGGAATGCTAGCATTCTAACACAAATTTGATACTGTACCTGCTTGTTAGACTGATGATTTTCATGGATAATTATTTTCTGTTATCTTTTCTGACCTTAGGGCTGCAGCCAGAACTATGCTGTTTCTATTTTTTTTCTTCAGTTGCAGTTAGTTTTCAGATCCTCCAAAACACTATGGGTACATATTGTACACAATCTCCACTTGTGACCATTTAGAAAAATGCAATGAATTAGAAGTCAGAAGAAGAATTTGAAGATTTGCATGCAAACCAGTATATTTCTCTGCTTGCTTTTGGCACAGATTGTTTCATTTGGGTGTAGTAGAACCATCAGTGATATAACTCTATTCCTGAAGATATTCTTCAGGGCCAAAAGACCCACCCAAAATGGCTTCTATTAATTTTCTTTTACAGTCCAGGACACAAGGGAAATAAGTGATGTCAGTTTGAATGAGGAATTAAAAATATGTTCATGTTTAATGGATCCTTATTACATGCACATACACAAAGACAGCAACATTCCTCCTTGTTCTTAAATTTAATCATGAGTAAAAAGTGTATTTTTTAAACTTTGTTGCAACTAGTAAGATGTGACAAGGTTTCTAGAGAAAAATTTAGCTGAATTGCTCAGTTAAATTGCTCATGAGTTAGTTTAAGCTTTTTCCTTTGAGAACCTAAAACTTTCTCCTCTTTGCTTTTGATTTTTGAATGCTATTTCGTAAGTGGAGAGAAGCTTTCTTTTTCAAAGACCTCTTCATTCACAATTCATCTTTACAGTCTATTTCTGCCATGGGCACTTGCCCTTTTTTGGCCATGGTGTAGTCTGGGTAATAAATTTATATAGTTTAGCATCAAGAGTATTTTATGCAGAAATGCTGCTGAATAGTCATCTGAATAGTTGTACAATATGATTCTGCAATCCGATTTTAGCAAAAATGTAGACTAAGTAAAGCTGTATGTCAGTTAATGCCTAGGTCATAGTGACACTGCTTGATTTAGGATGACCATTAATCAGTAGCTTTGTTGTGTAGGCCTGGTTACTTTGTATAAATGATGCATGCTTTGCTAACACTGTACCCTTGAAGAGGAACTGAAGACTGATAAAAAGGAAACATCCTGCCCCAGAAGGGGGTGGAAAGCCGGATGATTGCCAAAGAAGCATGAACTAGGGGAACAGTGAAGGCGGCCGGGGGAGATTGCTACCACCAACTCAATTCAAGACCTAAAAGACTTGCCTCATCAAACCTGTAAGGAGCATGCGTGCCAATTTACATAGCAAGCAAGACTAATTTAAATATAACTAGCCAACAACAGAAGGGATGGTGATTACTAACCAATGACCGTAAATTCAGGCAAATTTTTCCTAATCATGTAACAGAATAAATGCATTATAGTTCTTTGGTGTGGTGTGCTAGCTTTGTGGAACTATCACTTAGCACCCATCTCTGCACAGACATGAATTCAATAAATATCTCTTCTCTGTGTGTGAGACTGGCTTATTGCACACCGGGTACCGAACCCTGCTTTTGGGACAACAATGGTACATCTGAATTTCGTACTTCACATGTGCCTTCATACTCTTTGGTGATCTTACTTTTGGTCATCTTCCACATGCATTAAAACTTAGCACAAATGTAAAGAGCACGCTCCTACTGACAAGCGTAGTTTATCCCTCTTCTAAGCAGCAACGATATTGTGTCTTTAACAAGGCAAACGTGTAATTTGTGGTGATCTTCAGCCGGGATTTTTGTGTTATTTTAAGCATATAAAAACACATCAACCCATCTAATCCACGTATAATATTCTGACAGCTTTTCTTGCTGTCATCTCTACAGATATCCCCTACACAACGTGTCTACACGGCCCAGCACATCCTTGTCAAGGGTGGCCCACGAAGAGCCTAGGCGAGCGCCTTTCCTTCTGGGTGAAGGGGCACCAGCTCTCCCTGCCCAGTGCCACGGGACCCCGCACACCCTCGGCCGGAGGGAAGCACAAAACCACTGAAAAGTAACGATGGACCGTGCGGCCAGGCTGGACCTCTGGCCCTGCCATGTGGCCGGGCCCGCCGGCGGGAGGCCCTCGGCCGGCGGGAGGCCGCGGCAGCCCCGGGGAAGGGGTGCGGGAGGCCTCGGCCCTCCCGCCGGGTAGCCCGGCATAGCGCTTCCCCCCCGCCCCCATCCCAGCAGGAGGAGGAGGAGGAGGAGGAAGGCAGCGGGAGCTGCCCGTGCCGCAGCCTCGCCCCCACCGGCGGGGGCCGCCGCCCGTCGCGCCTGCGGGGCGGTGGCGCCCCACCCCTCCCCCCACCCGAGCACTACCCCCGCCCTGGGCCTCGTCGGCCGCCGTCCGTCTCCACAGGTGAACGCGTATCCCTCCGCCGCGGCCGCCCCCACCGTCGGGCTCGCAGCCCTACAGTCCCCGGATGGAAACTGTTATGGCCGCCAACAGCGACTCGCCGGGCTATGGAGAGCGGCGAGGTAACTCCGCGAGGGGCGCCGGCCGGGGATGGGGCGGGGGGGTCCCCGCGCGGTACGGGAGAGCGCGGTCCGGCGCGGGCTGCGGCGGACAGGAGGCGCGACACCGCGGCAGGGCAGGAGGCCGCCCCGTGGTACGGTTGAGCCGTTAAATAGTGCGCGCCCCCCACCCCCTCTGGCCGCGGGGCGGCCGGGGCTGGCGGCGGGGCGGCCGGGGCCCGCGGGCAGCGCCCGGCCCGCGGCGGGTAGTGGGCGAGAATGCCTCGTGGCCGGCGTCGGAGCCGCTTTTGGCGCCGTATCCCTCCGCCGGGCTACGCGAGGCCGGGCGAGGCGGCGCGGGCAGCGCGGCGCCCCCCCCCCCCCCCCCCCCGGGGCCGTGCGGTCGCCCTGCGGCGGGCGGCGCGGCCCGGCCCGGTGGGGGCGGCGCGGCCCGGCGGGGCTGCGCGGGGAGCCGGGTGGGTGCCGAGGAGGAGCTGAGGAGGGGGAGGCGCGCCCCGCTCGGCCCCCCTCGCCCCCACCCCGATTTCGGGGAGCGTCCGGCGCTGCCGCCGCGGTCGGGTGGAGCTCGCGGCGCGGCCCGGCCCTGGGGCGGCGACGGCCGCCCCGGGGGCTCCCCCGCCGGTCCGGCGTCACCGACCGCTTCGTGTTTTGTCCCTGCTCTTCCCTGCCTCCTCGTCCCGGGGACGGGAGGGGGACAGCCCCGCGCCCTGGCCCTGCTCCTCGCCCTGTGGGACCGCCGCTCGTTGACGGCGGGGCCGGCAGCCCCCGGCGGGGAGGCGGACGGGGAGCGTCCCCCCGGCAGCGCAAGAGCGGGCTGAGGGAGCGGTTGTCTGCAGGTACGTTAGCGGTGGCCGTGTTGTCGCTGGAGCGTTGAGCTGCTGTTCTCGTAAATGGCAAGTTTGCTGCGGAGCAGGGGTGTCTGCGTTCGTGTTTGTTAGCTTTGGGAGTGATTTGGTAATTCTTATTTTATATTTTATTTTTACAAAAGCAGCGTTTTGCTGTGTCAGGTAGATTGTATCTGACTGCCAGAAGCTCTAGCTCTATGGGATCCTGAAGTTCTAGCTCTGTAAGTTCCTGCATGTGCCCAGATCTTTGTAGAGATGAAGGCACTACTCTGAATTTGCAGACGTACGTAGGATGGGACCAAGCGTGGAAAATACGGTAGCATAGGGTTGTTTTTTAGTAACATTTAAATGAGTGTAAACAATTTTAAAACAAATCTTGAAAATACTACCTGCCTGGAAATGTACTTTGCATTTATGGTTACTTGTTCTAAATGGAAAAACTGTAAAAGGTACGTAACTTAGGAGTGTCTTACTCCTATCTGTCATTTATCACTAGATTAAAGCATATAGCTAAAACTTTTTTTTTTCCTCCATGCGTACTTTTTGTAAACAAAATACTGACATATTGGATCATTTTTAGGGGTTACTTATGCTTCTACCTAGTTTGGTGTTTATCTTTTTTTTTGGGGGGAGTTAACTGTGGTGTATGCATATGTATTTTCAGGGTTTGTATTCATTATATCTGCTTTATAATCTACTTACTTGTTTCAAATATTGTGAATGTAATATTCCACTTCCCTTCCAGACTTTTGCGAAAGTTTCTAGAAAATTATAATTAGGTCTTTGCTGTAGAATTTATTACAATTTTTACTTAACAAAAGATAAGCATCTTTTGAGTTCAAGTTAAAATTTGATGGACTGAGGTACTAGTTACTTCTTTATGCCTTTTTTTTTAAGTTATTATATGTTTATGGTTACCAGTTACAAATGCCCGAGATGTAGTGACAAAGCTAAGGTTAAAATAGGCCTCGTTAGGAGGAGTTTGCTAGTGATTTTTAATCCCACTTGTTAATTTAGAATTTGTATTGTATTTGATGGTGTTATTTGGGAGAGAGTTACAGTTTTTCTGTCTTCAATGTGTTAAAAATGCATATAATGTAAAATTGTGAAGGATTTGTGCTTTTCAGCTTATTCCTTCAGTTATGCTTGCATTTACACCTTTTAAAATACCTTTTCTTTTGTTTCCAGACCTTTTTGCAGTATTCCTCCTGACTGTGGCCTTTTCTGAGTCTTACATATTTACCTCTTCTATGTGTGTGGAAAAACTTTGAAAAGGCTGTTGAAGAATTGGACTCAAGTCTTTTCTTCATGTGTAAGTCTGACTTCTTGTTTGGTAATGTACATTTAAAGATCCCTGGGATTTTTTTTTTTTGTTACTAGTTGGCTGTTTCTAGTAAATATTTTTATTTGTCGTTCTGCAGGTGCTTGTCAATAGTACATGCTGCCCAATAATAACAAGGTTAAATTGTAATTTGTGTGGTTAATTAGTTAAAGGAGATTTCAAATCAGGTTTGCATATCCCCAGCCGAGACTCTTTGCCAAACATAAATGTTTTATCCAGTTAGTGAAATGTTGCCCAACTGAGGACAACGTTGGCCCCATGTTAAAAAGCCTGAGGCTTGTTCCCTGCAGCATACTCTACCCACTTTGGATTTTTATAGTGTTAATTGCATACATATTTCAGCTGTTAGTATTTGACAGTGTAACATTTTAATCTGAATGATAGGCAGCTACCATCAGGATGATGTATTGCATCACGCAACCTGTGATTGTTATGTGTTGCATCTGTGTATTAATAAAGTTCTTCAAGCTAACAAGTCCAAGTCATTTTTAGTTACTTATTCTTTATGTGGGAGTTCAGCTTGCTCCTGTTCAAATAAGGGATTTACCATTGACAAGAGAAAGTGTTATAATACGGGACTCTCTTGGTGAAAATGGAGTGTAATGTAGGTGAGTTGTTCTCTTCTGAAGGCTCAAAGTGGAGTAATATCCCATGTATTAATCTCCTCTGTGGAAGATGGGAAATGTATCATTGAGTTTAAAAATAAAAATCCTGTACCTAAAGTGTTTTATTTTGGAAAGACTCCCAAGGAGGGAGTGTGTGTGCACATGTCTGTGATATGTAGGTTTGTTTTTTTTTTTTTTTTTTTTGGAATGTCAAATGTATAGTTGAAATCTTGCAGGTGTCATAGCTGAAGAACACAGTTAATTGAATTTATTTGATATTGGAGTTTGTATAAAATGTCAAAGTCTGTTTTGCTTATTATTGTCAAGAATTGTGCAGAAATGCTAATATCTTTTCCAAAGGAATGCAATAAAGCATATGCTTTTAAAATAAAAAAAAGCTTTTCTTGCTATGTGATATGCGAACATGGCCTTGAAAATTTTTCAGTCTCCCATTTTCTTTGTCAGGTATTTACATGTGTGATGCTAGATATTTCCTTCTCAAAGGACTATAGGAAAATATTTGGAAGACAGTGGTGATGCTTATGATGGCCTGGAGCTCTAGAAGCAGCTCTTGAACTTCATCACAATGAGGGAGGGGATGTGATCATTCTTTCAGTTTGAATGTGAATAAAGAGGATGATGTAATGAGTTCCAAGTCTGTTGCTTCAGGGTGGGCAGGAGAACAGTGGAGAGAGAGCTGCTGATCAGATTTCAGCTAACACTTCAGTAACTTTTGCTAGTAAAGAAGAAAGTGATGCTGTGACTTCTACTACAGAAAAGTTTTTGGTAAAAAGTGTTATAGAATAGTGAAGAAACAGTTCTTCATTTTCAGTTTCACTTTCCGAAATTCAAGTTATTTTCGCTGCTATTACATTTCTGTTGATTTTATGCTGACATGTGGGAGTGTTGTTTCAGCATGCGCTTGAGCTGCTATAAATTGTCAGTGCAGCCTGTTATAGAAACACTGATATTAAGTCTGTAGCAAGACAATGATGCTGACCATACCTGTTTCAGCCTCTTAATCCATAGAGGAGTACTGTTGTCAGTCATGCACTTGCTCTGAAAAGATTAACCTATACCCAGGAACATATGGTGAGAAAACAGAGGTAACTTATATTTGTTGACTACTTCAGACTTGTGTGATACTGAAGGTAGGCATGTGAAAAATTCATTGTAGAGGAGTGTGGTGGGTTTTTTGGTGTTGATAAGGGTAATGTCTCCATTAGTGAAGTAGATTTTGTCAGATTTTGATTTTGTTTTTTCTTTTCTTTTTAAGCACAATAGTTAGCTACCAATAGAGTAGCAGACTTGAGTAACAAAAGTATCAAATCCTGCTGAATTTGACTTGTTTTTAGTACTTCAGCTAGGTTCAGCTAGCGATCCATGTCACAGAGGAGCTACTGTGTTTATATTTGCTTGAAATCCTGAATAAGTAATAAATGCTAGCTTCATCTTAAAAAAGCAGCTCTTGGGATTTCTCATGCTTACAGACTGTCCTGGTGGGAGAAAACCAAAATTTGATGGCATGGAATTTCAATGTTTTTATTTTTCAGTATGTGTTGTTCTTTAAAGTTTATTTTTCAAGAATTATGTACATTTTGTGGGGAAAAAAACCCCAAACAACAAACCACCAACACCCCCCCCCCCCCCCCCCCCCCCAACACAAACAAACAAGAAAAGGTTATGGTATAATGTCTAATTTTTTTCTCCTCATCTTTTTTCTCTCAAATGCTATTATAAAAATCAACAATTTCCAAGATTGGCATTTATTTATTAATGAATTGTAATGGGTGTCCTAATTGCATTAGTTTAAAAAGTAATATTTACTTTGTTTTCTAATTTCAGGAGAATAAAATGGGGAAGTTCTAGAACCTTGAGAATAACTCGGTGCAGTAGTCTTGTTTGCTGCAGGAACTAAGACTAATCTCAAGAATTCACTTAAAGAAAAGGAAAACCTAAAATCATGCCATCTGAAAAGGAACAGGTTTTTTCTGATAAAAAGCAAATTAATTTGTTAAAACACAATGCTGCAAAGAATTTTTCTACAGATACTACTTTGGGAAAAGCACTGGTGAATGATCCTTTAAGTATGATGACTCAACCAGCAATTTTAGATGTCAATGTCTTGTACGAACTAAAAAATGTGAAAATTGATTTACCCAAGGTGAACATTCCAAATGAAGTATTAATGAAACATGAAGTTGATAGATTTAGAAAACTCTTTCAGTGTAAACAGCAAACTGCAAGGAAGTCCTTAAGTCTAGAGAAAATAAACAGAAGCAATCCCAATTGTGCAGAGGGAAGCCACTTGCAAAATAAACCAGAAGTGCAATTTGAAGAAGGGTTGAAAACTACAGCAAAGATACTGAATTTCACTTGTACCAAGTGCAAAGATAACATTAGATACAGCCCAAATGATCTACAGAAACATTTTCAGCTGTTACACTATGGCGAGTTGCCTTTGTATCCTTGTGAGATGTGTAACTTCTCGGCTAATGACTTTCAGTCATTTAAACAGCATAGACGCACCCATCGTAGCACTTTAGTAAAATGTGAGCTCTGTAATGATGAACATATGTACACTTTGTTGGATTTGACAAAACACTTCACATCAAAGCATTGTATAAATGGTCACTTTCAATGTGAAAAATGTGGGTTTTCTACCCAGGATGTGGGCACATTTGTTCAGCACATTCATAGACATAATGAGGTTCCATACAAATGTGGAAAATGCCATCACGTAAGCTTTACAAAAGAGGAGTTCCAGAAACATATTCTTGTTCATACCAGTATGTTTCCTTTTGGTTGTCATTACTGCAGTTACAGCACACCACGGAAAGATTATCTTTTAAAACACATCATAGCTTTGCATAGAGACCACTTATATGCAAAAGAAAAACTGGAAAAGGAGAAATGTGAAAAAAGTATAGTGAAGACTCCAGCAGGACTGAAGCTTGTGTTAAGAAGGTATAAAATGGGAGCATCGAAAAAAGCTCTCTGGAGACGGAAAAAAATAAGCAGTGGAAGCGACAAAACTGGAGAAAAAAGTGCACAAGTGCTAAGAAGTGTGAATAAGATTCAAACAAAAGCTGAGGAGCTGAACCAGTGTATGAAAGATGTGGAAGCAAATGAAGAAACAGATCAAGTTATATATACAGAAAAGCATAATTTCATGGGTGGAATGCTCTCTGCTACTACTGCACAATACAATAAAGCAGATGATGGAACAAGTTATGGCCTGGGATTATTGAAAAATGCTGTTCATGGGCCAACGGTCTTGATGGTCAAAAACAATAAAATATCTGTTCCAGCAAATTACAGTGCTAAATTTATGGGATTTAAAATGGTAGATGGAAAACAACATATTGTGATAAAATTGTTGCCTACAAGTAAGCAAAACATACATTTGTTGGGTCAGAAAGCTGATCCTATTAAAGATGGTTCTACAACTCCTTTGCTACAGACTGCTGATCCCTGTGGCTTGTCTTCAGGTGCTATACCATGTGTAACTGATCCGTCAACCTTAAAGAACAATTCTGTTCACCCATTAACCTCCCCTCCATTTTCTTGTTCTGCTTCTCATTCAGGAAAAACAGAAGTGGAAAAACAAAATAACTCCTTATTTTATGGTAGGAGTGTTTCTCAAACTGTAGCACCTTCTAATGTAGCTGTAGGAAAAAGTTCGAATTATTTGCCAATGAAGTTGGGCTCAACTGTACCTCCATGTGATGAGGTGACAAAAGTTGGAACTCGAAGTAGTATCTCATGGGGAAGCTATAGTCCTCCAAGTCATCCTCAGGTATTACCACCCACTATTACAAATACGCTTCACTATGACCCTATGAAAATGCCCTTCTTTCCTGACCTGAAAATACAAAATGGTGGCCTGAATAATAGTAATGGAACCAATAATCTCTATTATTCAACTTCAGTGGATTCTTCTAATGAAGGGTTGCTGTCTTTCCACAACTATTCCAAAATGGACACTTCGGATAACCCATGTAGCATTTGGATGTCAACAGATGACAGATACAAAGAATTTATATCTAGCAAAACTGTTTCTTTTCAAAACAGTAGGAGAAGTGAATCTGCATCTTCATATTCAGAGTTGATGAAAAGCTTAAAACCAGAGAAAGTTATATCGGCCCAATCAAATATTAATAAAGCTTATGGACATGTAAACACTAAAAATAACTCTGTGTCTTCTAAAAGCCAATCTAAACGTGTTGTTGGCAGTGAGTGTTTTACAGAGGACCAGCATAATGGTCAGCAGTATTTGGATGCTAACATACATCAAGGCTTTGAGAACGTAGCTGAGAAATTCCAAGAAAATGCCTCTGATTGTGTTAACTCAGTCTTAATGCCTAAAATCACATCTGTTTTCTCATTGCAGAGTGAACAAGCAGCTAATTATTTGTCACCTGAAATAAACCAGTTACTGCAAGATGTGTTAAAAGTGAAAGCAACTGCTCAGCACGAATCCCACAGCAAGTCAAATAACTGCATAAAACTTCACTCTGACAAGCTGCTTTCTGGTCACGAGACAGGGAATAAAGCTTTTACACATTTAAAAAGCTCTGCAACTGCATGTGGTTTTCAGAGGCCTCCTTCTAATGTAGACTTTCATTTATATAAAAGAGAGTTGAACGCAAGATGTAGCACAAATGAAGGTACACGTTGTGGGAGAGAAAGGCAGACACCCAGGACATCATTTGATTCGCAGGGAATGGATAAATTATCCAGAACTCCGGGTGTTGGTACGTTGCTAAAAACTCATTCAGATGCAATCATAACGCAGCAGTTAGTAAAAGATAAACTACTGTCTATAACCCCAAATCCTAGCAGCTTTTCGCCAGTTCTTCCGGAACAGAAGAAAACCCTTTTAGTTCAGTCCCCTCCATCAGGATTTTTTGTTCCTTTGCACCTTGCTAACCAGCCCAGACTACAGGTGGTTTCAGGAAAATCTCTTCCGTCAACCAGTTCGTCAGATGGGCACATGACTAAAGGTGTACCTGCATCTTTTGTTTTAAATAAAGGACCTGGAATGATTTTCACTTTTAGCAGGGCAATTGGAACAGTTGCAAATGTCCCTAGTGATAGTTCTCAGGTTTTAGGGAGAGTTGCATCTAAAGAATATGGTAAAATAACCGTACCAGCTTCAAAAGTGGAGGGGAAAAACGACAGTTTCAGAAGCTCAAGAAGTTCCTGTAATAGCAGAGCATGTAGTACAGCAAATGACTCATTGAATAGCATGCCATTCAAAGGTCCTCTTGTAATTACAAACTCATCGGAGTCATCTGTGAATGGAATTTCTTCTGTGAAGGTGTTATCAGAGCATCAGGATGCTGTCTTTGGTTCCTTGGAGTCAGTAAACCAACAGGAAACTAAACATAAACAACGTGTTTATGCACTTTTGCCTGATGGACAGCAGGCAGTTTTTCTGAAATGTATGACACCAAACAAGCCTGCAGTTCATAAACATAGTGTTTTTCAGGATAATGCTCATTATCAAAATTGTCAACCAAAGAAAACTGGAGCCATGCAACAAAAGCTTTTGCTGAAAATTAAGACTTCTACTTCAGATACGCTGGCTGATACCACTCAGTCAGTAAGCAACTCAGTGCGCTCACTACAGTTGGATAACTTGCAGTCCCTTACTCCTGCACTAGCACAGAAACAAACTAATCTTACTTCTAATGATGCCTTAATCTTACCAGGTAAGTTAATGCCAGCAAATGCCTCTTTGGCAGGCTGTAATCCAGCATGTTGTGTTCCTTCTGTAGAACCGGTTTATTCTACTAAGTCTGCAGGGACACAGTTGCAAAAAGGTTCTATTGAGAGTATGAAAGTAATAACTGCTAACAACAGGAATAACTTTGGTAGTCAGAAGTCCACATGGAGCACCCGAAACAGAACCACGAAAGTAAAGCGTCGTTTAAAACAAACTGGGTCTAAAAGTTCAGAAACTGTGGGTGTGCAAAGAAACAAGAATTTCAAACGGAAAAGTAAGGATAATTGCCCAGAACCTCCAAGAAAGAAAGTAATGTTGCACAGAAAGTGTAAGGAAAAGAATCAAGCTGAAGTTGTTAATGAATCAGGTGGCCCTTACAAACCAAGGGCAACAAAAGAAACCGTGAGGACTTTGAAATTACTTCCTTTTAATTCTAAACAGCTTGTAAAATGCCCTCGGAGAAATCAACCAGTTGTTGTGCTTAACCATCCTGATGCAGATGTTCCAGAAGTTGTAAATGTAATGAAAACCATTGCTAAATTTAAGGGACATGTTCTTAAGGTTTCATTGTCAAAAAGAACTATCGAAGCACTTCTGCAGCCAGCCTTCTGCCATCCTTTCGACATAACTACTGATGATCTTTCTCAGAAGAGGCACAGGACAATAAAACCTATTAGCCCTGTAAAAGAAAGATTTGTCTTAAAATTGACACTGAAAAAGACTAGCAAAAACAATTACCAGATTGTGAAAACTACCTCTGATAATACCTTGAAAGCTAAGTTTAGCTGCTGGTTTTGCGGTAGAATATTTGACAATCAGGATAATTGGGTAGGACATGGACAGAGGCATCTGATGGAGGCTACTCGAGATTGGAATTCATTAACGTAATGATGACCAGTGAAGAAAATAACACTTAAATATCATACATTACAGTTTTTTAAAAAGAGAATCAATTTAATGAGGATACACAAGTAATTTTGTTTTGTATTTCAGTATTGTAACTGAAGTTTAAAAATGATGCAAAGTGCTTGTGTTTTAAAGCGAAGAGCAGATTTTCTGTTGCCATCAAGCTTTGAGATAGATCAAGGAGCTTTATGGTTTAGATAACTTGTAACTAACTGCAAATACAATTCCATAAAATTATATATTATTTTTTGTTACTACTATCATGTCCTATATTTTTATTCAATAGAATGAGTCTTCAGGGCTTTTGTTCTGTACATACTTAAGAAAACCTAAACATGTAAATATTTTTATACTTTTCAATTATTTGGTATAATTCTTGCACAGAAATTACCCGCCCCCTCCCCATTTTTCAGTTCTGTGCATGCACTACTAAAAGCAATTTTTAAAACGTTTTCAACTACACACAGCTGTTATCCTGAGATTTTTGTTATTTTCACTTGTTAGCTCTTGATTTTGTTTTTCAGGGATTGAACACTATTGTTAGCAAGTGCCTAAAAGATGTGAAGCAGTTTACATTTTGTCAACTGTGTAACCATAGGTCCATATAGGGCCATTTCCCCAATAGTTTCATTTAAACAAAGCCATATGTGAATGCTTTAAGCTATATTGCTATGCACATGACACTTGTACTATTTCTGTGCAGTTTGTCTACTTTCTTAGTGAAGTATTTTTCATATAAATTAATAAAACATGTTACGATTGTGTTAATACGGTGAGCCTGAGAATGGAATCAGTTGAAAATATACAGTATATATATTCATAATGTATATGATGTTTAAGAATGGTGAACATTCCTAATCTGTATTGACTCTGTCACTATTAAATTTGCTATACCTTGTATTTACAGAATATGACTGTGAGCATTTATAGAAAATATTTCTAATTTTTTTTATAGTATGGCTGCCACAAACCGTATAGGAAGGCCAGGATATGGTGAAGTGCAAAGCACCATTTCAGGCCTGTAACTGCATTATAGTTTTTTTCCAGGTGGATGTAATTTGTCCCCATAATGACTAAATAGTATTTTCTACCGTTGCTTATTCAGATGAACTGCCTTTTAGGGTACATGGTGTTTGGCAAAACCAAGGCTTGAGTTACTTGTCCGTCATTTTATCAGCCAGTTGGGTAATATTCCTAGGAGCCTGCTTGCTTCCTACTTACAGTTTTAAGGATCACAGTGAAGGGAGGATATGCTTCACATTTCTTAATGTTTATGTGAGGGTATGTAAACAAAAGACCGTATCTTATCCATAGTGACTCAGAGTATACAAATGAAAGTCCCTATTATCCACAGTAATTACTGTGTTTAGAGGCTTTGTCCTCCAGAGTCTTAATGAACCTGGAGGCTAGATCCAGTCTTCAGTGGGAGTGCCTTTACCATATGGCACCTTTAGCCTAAGTACTGGAAGATTACATCTTAGGTGTGTAAGTCAGCTTCCCAAAGTATTGATGGAAAAGCTGTCAAAATTGAGTGCTGGACTTGGAGAGGACTGGGGCATTTAAGTCTCTGAGGTTTTAGGTTGTATGCAAGTCCAGGGGTAGTTCTCTGACTATTTCCATGAGGCAAAAGTGAAGCTTGACTTGCTACCAATGAAACAATTGGAAGTCTTTCACGGATGTCACAGGGATGTCACCAGTAACAGAATTTGACTTATGTTTTAAAAAGTGTTAAAATGAAAATGATTTTAAAAAAAATCAGTAGCTAGATATGTTTTTCTTTCTTACTGTGTCTGTTGGCAGGAAGATGCACACTAGCCTTGTAGCTGGTGAGTTATTTATGGGAGTCAGCTGAAGTACCCGAGACAGTCAAGGCAGCATAGTTTGGGTGAATTAATATACAGTTGGTGTGTGCTCTGTATCAAAATTGGATCATTTTGTGCTGCACAATGGGCTTGAGCTCTGACATTAATTTGGCTGGGAACTTTGAAGAAGACTAGCGTAGTGGTGAGGAAGTGTGTTGGAAAGAAACAGCATTAGGAAAAGACAAAAATGTGTTAAGCTTTTTTGACTGAAGGATCTGTTGGCTGCCTCAGCTTGCTCTCCTATAAACCCTAAAACTGAACCCCTGAACTCTGGACATTGTCATTGCCTCCTTTGGCAGAAATATCTGTGAAGTTTGTTGCTAAAACTGACTCGGTGCTACTTCACCAAGGATGACCAATTTTTGTTAACAGTTACTTAGCACTGAGGTGGAAGTTCTGCTGTAGAGTTAGGGTTTTTCTCTATATTGATGAATCATGAGAGTGACAACTGTCACTAGAATTTTTTTCCATCCAGCTTGTTTTCCTATGAATTGGGTAATGTTAAACAATACTGTGAAAAAGAACATTGTAAAGCTAGGAAATGTTGAAATAAGCTTGCTTTATTCAATCTTAATTCATTGTCATGTGTCACTTTATCCATGGACATCCATCTCATTCAGTGCAGAGAACTGCTGCTCCCTCTTGAGCAGTGATTTAATATTTTGTTTTCCCACCCTTAATTATGATGATGTATTATTTACACACATTGCTCAAGTACTATTCTGAATATATATAATTATTTTTTTCTTACGAGCTTTTCCATAATGCTTTGTTTGAGGTCCTAAGAGTTTGGCACTTCTGCAGATCAGATTTCAAAGTATCTCGAGACTTCAGTGAAATTAAGATCACAATAAATGATCATCAGGAGAAAGTTTGGCTTAAGCAGTCTCACCAGCATTGCAGTGGATGGTGCAGTAGAAGGTGCAGGGACAATATACAGTTCTTCAGTGAAATGCTCAACTGCTTTAACAAGACGAGGCTACCTTTTTACTGTCTGACTCCTGCAATGTTTGTTTGCGCATTTCTCAGCATCTTCAGTAAATGGGAAAGGTATCTTACAAATATCTTACCAGTCTTTCATTACACAGCTATGATTTATCCCTGAAGTACTGTGTCAACCAAGTGAAACACATAAATCCATATGGAAAAATAGTCAATGATCATACATTTAATGCTTGTATTGTAATGGATATATGTGATGTGACAAATTAAGGTTGCACAGGTAACCTGATCTGAAGAGTGTCTTGATTTTGAGTGCTTGACTTTGCAACCATAACATTTTAAGATAGCTTGTAACGTTGTGCATATAGCAAGGTAAGAAGACCTTAACTTGGTTATAGTGTTTTGGACATACAGAAATAGATGCAAGTGCAGAGGCAACAAGTGTTTGTACAGTGTTTGTGTAAAGTGGCCTAAAATCTAGCCCATTGTATATTCTTTGCAAGATGTGTATTCATTGGTAAGTCATGGTTTCTTTTCATCAGTAATTTTGATGTTTTAACAAAAAACTTGCGTTCAATATTTGTTCCAGGGCTGTTGTCATGTGAGACCTGTTTTTTTAACAACACTTCCTAAGAATCTCTGCCTGCTGCTGGTGGTTTAGATTGAATGAGGAATGTAAAGGAGGAATGTAGTTCTGTAACTTGCATGTCTGAACACTTGGATTTTTGAGAATGCAAGTTCTTACTCCTTTCATGGAACAATGTTGTCAGGAATGATGTGCAGTACTCATTGTACTCTCCTTTCTGTATCAGGTAGGCAGACAACACTTCTGCTCCTTTGTACATTAGTAAATACGATACTTTGCTCTGAGTTCTCAGACAAAAAATTTACTTCATTTTAAAGCCAATTTTTTAATTCTACTTTTACATCTTCCTTTGTTTTTTTTTCCTAGCTATTCAGTTAATTACATGGAAGAGAAATTAGCTAACAATATCCAAGAAATATGGGAGGAGAGGTGTGTTCCTATGTCTGTCAGAGGTCAGACTTGACATACCTGCTACCTGGTGGAAACACCTGACAGCATTAACTAGCAGCAACTGCTGGCACTGCAACAGTTGTACGATAAAAGTTTCAGGTTGATTCAATATATAATCAATAGCATCAGGATTTTTAACATAGCATGCTCCATCCTGAGTACTAATTTATTGTATACCCTTGCAAAATGCAAAATTAGCACTCACGATGGAGCATGCTGTGTTAAAAATCCTGATGCTATTGATTCAGCAGTCAACACAGAATCTAGGAAATGGTAACTTGGTGCAATCCTATACCTGAAACTTGCTCAAACCTTTCTCTTCTCCAGCTAAAATTGTGTTTCAAAATATGTCTACACCACAGTCTGCCCAAGCTATAAAAGATCTGGCTTGGGTAAGGAAAGCAGAGTTAACTAGTCTGCTTCCTTTCTTCCTCCATAAAACTGTGAGTATAGTAAAATAGGTGACCACGTACTGGTGGGTTTGTCATCCTGTCCTGTTCCCCCCCCCCCCTTATTTTGTGCCTAGGATGTTTTCCTCTCAGGATGAATGGATTATTTTGTGGAAGGTGGTGTTGCCTACTACATCCCTGCCTCATTTTGTTGTCAAAACTGTAAGGTACCCCTGTAATGATGTAGAACATGACTAAAAAGAAAGGAAGGGTTTGAGGATGAAAGTAGTTGAATGTTTATCTAATCTAGAGCATATTTGTTATTTGTGGATCAGCCACAAAGTTAGGTGTAGTGCTGAGCACTTAAGAGCTGAGGGGCAGGAGCAGCAGTGCTTTGAGTATGGAAAGGGCTCACTATTGCTAATTACCTTAAAAACCTGATACTTAGTCTCTCATATGAAAGTCTGTAGGTACACCTGAGTTTCACTTTTTCATGCCTTTTTCCCCCCAATTCTAGAATGATGGTGATACTACACATTTAACTCAGAAAGCAGTATTTGAAGAACCCAGACACTTTTGTGAGGACCCAATATATAAAGGTTAACAAGAAACAGTTTTGTTAAGAACAAAGTTTAAATGCTGTGCAGGACATGAGTGAATAAGGCAAGGACTCTACATGCATGCAAAGAAAGCTAAATATTGAGTGGCTGCTTTTTCACACACTGTTTTCCATTGTGAGTATTGCTTGAAACAGGAACCTTCTAAAGTGATGTTTCACGTAACTAAATAATATCAGAGTACCCACCCATATGGGAGTAAAATAAGCTTGCAGAGACTAATAACTTTTGTTAATTTTGAGGCCTTGGCAATCTTAATGTTCTAAGCATCACACTAATACTAAGTGTAGTATTAGTATAATACTAATTAATGCCAACTGAACAATATACTAAATGTAGCATTTATGTAGTACTGTGAACAGTCTGTCATAGGCAGGCTTGTGTGAAGTCTGTATACGTTGTTTCTTACTTGCAGGTGTCACATTTGCTTCACATCTGGGGTCTTATCTGTTGCTGAGGGAAGAAAATAAGACCCAGCAAAGTAGGTAGCTAGGTGCTGAACATCTTTGTCACATTAGTAAGCAGTTCTTTCTAGAAGACAGGTGCATTACTTGTAGAAGTAATTGATCAAAACCACAAGGAAGTAGTTGCAGAATACAGCTACAGCATAGCTCTAAGTGTCTTGCTGAGCCTTTGCAAGTCTTGGCTGAATCTTGCCTTAAATGCCTTGCACATAATCCTAGAGAACAGTGCCTAATCTGGAACAAAAAGAACAAAGCAGGTATGTATAGAGTGTCAATTTTGGAAGATAGTTTTAAGATGGATGAGTTGTCAGGTCAAGTGAAATCAAACACCTCTAGAACTAATTAACAACTGTTCCTAAAAGTTTTTCATTGGTGTAATTTATACATTCATCAATTTAATTTTCACCGTTTTAACCTTTGTAGAAATTACTTTGTTCACAATAATATAATAAGTAAACCACTGATGGAACAGGCTTGAAAAAAGAAAGGTTGTTTTTGGTTTTTTTTTGTGTGTGTGTGTCTGTAAACTAATTCTGCAAGAATTGAGTGGGTGGTTGGTTTAGCAATGTGCCTGGGTCACCAATGGTAGGCAATCTGAAGACAAAAGAGTTGAGAGCTATTAAGCCAAATATATATGCTGAAGCTGTGAAAAGTGATAGTTTTTATAACAACAGAACTTGTGAAGGAGCACATATAAATATACACATTAAAATATCAATGATAGCAAATTGATGCTTTCTCGCTGGAAGGATGCTAAGAAATGTGATCCAGAATGTCTCCATATGCTGTTGACTTTACAATATTTTTAATTTTATTTGCACATTTGAAAATACAAACAAAAATATTAATGAAACAAGAGTAAAGCCAAGGAAAAGGACAATACATGTCCATTAATTTAAAACACTCAAGACAGCTTTATTGCCACTAAACACATGAAGTACAGTCCTACTTTCAGCTTGTACACAGCAGTACATTAGGTTGAGTTGCTCTAACTTCTGGGGCTGTGCACTTTACAAAGAAATTGCTGAAAGCTGTGATAGGTGGTAAATGTAACAAATGGAAAGAGTAGATCACTGTGGGTATTCTCTTTTTTAAAGTGAAAATGTCCTACAGGAAATCTGTCTTTAAATAGCAGTCAAAGGACCAGGCTGTGGTATGCAGTTATTCTTCACGTGACTTTGAATACCTGTCTTGTCACAGATGGAAGCCACAGACGAGGATGTATCTGCTTTAGCTTCTTGTGTTAAATATGAGTGCTTTTCTGATAGAGGTGACATGGGGTTGAACTTTATGAACTGCATCTCTTGCTACTCAGTAGGTGCTCTTAAAGAGTATTTTCCATCATTTTGGATTTTCTTCTTTTAATACCTGATCCACATGTTTTGGGATGTTGAAAGAAATGATTAAAATTCTTCATTTAAGCAGTTTAGTTTGATTAAGAAACTCTTACAATGTGTTTCAGTTTCGTCGAGTCTTTTGTGTTGTTTTGGCTGTCAATTAGAACCAGGGAGGTGCGCTGATGATTCTCTACTATTTCAGCAACACTGTCAAAGCGCTGGATAGAGAAAACAAACATTAATTAGTGCTGGCTTCCTTTAATGCTCTAATATTGACAGTAATCACTGCATCATCTTTTTCTCTTCTCCCACCAAGGGAGTGGAGCTATGACTCTTAGCAAGGAAGATGCTCTGCCTTTTAGTAAGAGCACTGATCCTGCTCTTTGTCCTGATTCTAGTCATAAACAGATTAAATTTTGGACAATAGAAGATACTATGGCCACTAGCCGTCTCATTTTATGGTCCTTTCCATTTGTGATTGCCACCTGCACAAACTGAACCACAGAGGTCGCTACATGGCATATTAAACTGATGCCGCTTTTAGTTTACCTTAATATATGTACATCAGGCTGCAGACTGTGGCAGTTTGGAAGCTGCTTCATCTGTGGTTCAGCCACCTCAGAGGGAAGGTGATCTCCAGCAGTAATGTGTTCCAGACAGCCATCAGTGAGAACTGTTTTAGTTATGCAATTTTAATGTTTGTTACTGTAAATTAATATCCAGAATCTGCTAGGTCTGTTGTTTTTCCTTTTGGTCTTTGGTTAAATACAGATTTTGGACTATCTTTCTCTTTTTCTCATGAGGTCATTTTTGACCCTTTGTTGTAGGCCAGATGAGTTCCAGGCTATTATTTATTCTATAACCTCAAAACCGTTGCCTGGGAGGCAGATAATTAGGCTAAGGCAAGCCTACTTTCGCATCCCTGAAAAGCCTACTCTGTGCAGTGATAACAGTTTTTATTGGTATTTGGGTTCCAAGTTTCTGTTTTGCCATCAGAGTAATTATCTGTGTGGTATAATAGCTAGCCAGTGATTTTTGCACTCTAGAAGTAGTTTAACATTTTCTTTATGTGAAAATAGGATTAAAAGCACTATCATTCTCATTTTTGATAGAGGTTTTTGTGTTTGTTGGTTTTGTTTTTTTTTTTAATTTTTGTTTGGGTGGTTTGGGGTTGGTTTTTTTTTTTTCTTTTCTTTTTTTTTTTTTTTTTTTTGAGCATGGCTGTCTTCCTTTATGATTTTCCAAGAAACTTAAATGGACTCTTAAGTAGAAGGTGAACAGAGGACTATAAACAGCTGGAGAATTTATCTAGCAGCTGCAGCTCTGATCTGATAATTTTTCAAAACAGTTCTATGAGTATGTTTTAAACTTGATCTGTGGTTTTAATTACGGTATGCAGGAGCTGATGGTACACTGGTTTCTCTAGCTTGATACATCAGTCATTATATGCAGTATACTTTTATCTTGATATGTGAAGAATCCTTTTGGTCATAGTGCAATACATCTTAATCCTTGCTTATTAAAGGTATATAACTGAAAACTGTTAGGAAAAAAACCCCACATCATCTCACCTCTTCACCACTTTTTTCTCTGCCCAGTGCATATTGTCTTGTTGATTCAATAAATCGTATAGGAATGTTGTATACTCTTCTGTTGTAAAACACAACCAGTGTGTATGGTTGCCGTGAATCCTGTCCAGAACTCTTTCGTATTAGAAAAGATCCATCCTAAAGAGAGAAAAGTAGTAAGTGTATTCAGCTCATTTTTTTCCAACAACTTACTTTGGTTTTAGCTTAACATTTTCATCTATATTAGCATTAAACCCTTCTCTCCCATTAGAAAAACTGTACAGCAGGAGCTGACAAGTAGCATGTATTCCTGCTGTGTAACAGTAGCTTACAAAGGTGTCATTTAAGAGTCACTTTTGCTGCTGTCTGTTCTCTCTCAACCAGAGAAAGAAAGAATAAACAAACACACAGCGGCAGCAGTCTGTTGGGGTCCACAGATTATTAGGAAATGAAGTTACCATCAGTGGCAGTAGGTAGGCAAGGCGGCAGTGAGAGGTGGAGATACTGTTTCTCCAGAGCTGCAAAAAGCACTCTGATAAAGATGAGCACCTAGAGCTACTGACACTGTAGCCCAGTGCTTACTAGTTAGCAGTAGCCTACACTGGTGATAACCCCAGTGCTCTGCCCCTTTATACTACTTTGTGGAATTAGGCAAGAGTAGAAATTTATTTGATGCTGAGGACGCAACTCTACGTGTTACTGTTCCCTTCTGTGACACTAGCTTTCGTACACAGAATAGCTGAGAGAACTCAAATTCTCTAAACACCTAAATGCATATCAAAATGCTTAGCAGCATCAGCAGCTGTTTTTACATGAGCCATTGGACAGCGGTGGAGATAATTTAAAAGTTATGGGGCTTTGCCTCCCATTTTAATGGATGCATGTGAGCTATCAGATCTTCCTCTCTAGTCTGTAATAGCTTTCTCTGCAGTGCACCAGGCTTTGAGTTATACTAATGCAACTTCGTCTTGGCGTGGAAACCATAGTTAAATAGTTTCACCACAATAATTTCATGTTTGACAGTATTTGCATGGCACAGTATTGTGACCTGTTCAGAATACAACTGATGTTCTTAGAATATTTCTGCTTGTCTTTTGATTTTTTTATTTGAAGTTTTTTCATAAATTGGACATTGTTTACAAGTGACCTACCTTGTTTGATCGGTACAATGCATCTTCTGCCGTTTTCCTATCACAGGTAGCAGCATACCATGCTTTACTATAAACACCAGCATCCTAGAAAGAAAGAAACAGTGTTTCACCTGTAAAATAATAATGATAATAAAGAGTATGGCCTGTAGGGGAGTTACTACTAAATAATGACAGCTGTGAAGAACTCAAATGCAGAACACTTTAGAAAACACAGAATTTAGAAAATTCTTTGCCAGGAGCTTACAAATTTGTTGGATAGAGGAAGGACAAAGAAAAACTAGTGTGGCAAAACAGTGGTAACAGATGTGTGATAGAAGGCTGATACATGACAGAAGAAAGAAAGATACTCTGAGGAAAGTAGTCAGATTCAACTGGAGGATAGTTTTGTATTTTTAAAGCAGGAAGCTATTCTAGTAGAGTTTAAAGAGGGTATCCAAGAAATGTTGAGGAATAAAATTGACCATTAACAATTTAAATGCTGCTCAGCTGTGGGCTAGCCAATTAAATGTCCAGATTTGGTAGGCACCTAAGCTTTGGGAATGAAGTTTCCCCATATACTTAATGCTATTTGTGAACATGATCACAACTGCCTCCATCTGGATAGCACGGAGGTTGGATAAGTGCATCTTAAGGACAAATGGATGTAGTCTACAAAACAGAGGAATAATTACTGTCTTTCCTCTACTAATACAGCAATTCAACCCTCAGTGCTTTCACCTGAGACATGAGATACAGAGTCAGTTCTGGTTCTCTGTTGGATTGAGTCTGAATATATCTTTACATTTGAAACAGTGCTCTTATGTAAAAGGCATAAAACCATGTTTACTCTGGCAAAGAATTACATCTGTGACAATGCAAGAGCAGCTTATATCTCTTGGGTGCCTCATTTCTGTATGTTATCCCCTGTGAACACCTCACAGAGATCATCCTTCCTCCCTCCATTCTGTTAAATGCTTGGCAGTGTTCTGTACAGTAAATGAACTTAACCTGTTCTTCCAGTGGAAAACATGGGACAAAGGACTTCATGGATGGGGGCATAGGTGCAGACCTGAAGATACAAGGTAGAAAGATTGGCACCCTAAAGATAGGTGAGTTCTGTTTTAGAAGATAAAAGCTCTCATAGCAAAGGAGGTGCAAAGATGTGAGGAGGTGATGGCAGTTGGGAGTGAGTGGTACAAGTTTACAATTTGAGTAAGAGAAGTGGTAGAAAACTGTAGTAAGATGATGCAGGATTGAGTGTACATTTGGGAACAGGAGTGGAGTTTAGGGGAAAGGTATGTGGGATTTTAGAGAAGTATGAAAAGAAATTATACTCAAGAGAAGGCCAGGATCAGGGATTAGAAGCAACATGAAACCTATGTATTATCAGACTTCAATAGCTAGAAGATTAACTAGTAGGTTATAAAACCAGCCATCATAAAAAGTGAGCTCTTACCGAGGAGGTTGATGCAAAAGCTAACTCAATTGAGTGGGAAGGCTACAGAAATAGTGCTGAGTATTTCCTAAGGAATACTTGCTGGGTATTAACATTCCTAGACATTTGAACCATTTTGCTCCAACTTTATAGTAACAAGCTTACTGATAAAATTAATTTTCACACAAAAGCTTTGTCACCTCTGTACAAAACAGATTAAAGATGAAGTTGCACATTATGGCTGAGCTGGTCTAGCTGGCTTATTGCAGCCAAAAAGGGAATGTCTTGGCTTCTCTCTTGTGCTCATTTTGTTGCTCCTCTGATCCCGCAGTGAGATAATTCACTTCATTGATCTCGCAGAAAAGAAATCTGTTACCTTTTTTGTTTTGTCTTGTGTTTGACTGCCAGGTTGGTTTTCAGTCAGTTTAATGAGTTGGCTCAGCCCACTGCAGGATCAGAGAAATAGCAGAGAAGCCTGTGGCAGGGAGGGGAGTTGACAGTGAGGAGAAAGCAGAGCCTCCATTTTGGGGCCTTGCACTAGATTCTTAGATTGCCTCAAGCCATAACATACAACATTACCTCCAAAGTTCTTCCATCTATTTCTCCAGTCACTCTATTCATTGGAAAAAGATAGGATGAGAGGAATTGCAAGTATGCAAGGTACTCCGCCACTTAGAGAATGAGTCTAGTAAACCAATCTTTGTTCAACAGAACAACTAATCAACTGCGCCCAGACCGTTCTTCTAGCATTATCTGTGGCCTATAATCTGGAAGCAGAGAGCTGCTGCCAAAGTTTGGATGGGAACCAAACAAATAATGAACTTTGTAGGCAAGAATCATGTCTGCAAGCACCTGTATTGTGCAGGATGCTACAGCAAATGATACCACTGTACATAAATGGTGGGAAAATAACTTTTTTTTTTTTTACACAAAATGGATGTTTTATTAAGCTCTGGTTTTGCCCATGGCTATTACATAAAAGCTGCAAATGTAATTGCTACAAGCTGTTTATTTAGTGTCTGCTGGATTGTTTATTTGAAAGCAATTTTTATAATAAATATCCAGTATGACATACTGTTAAAATTTTTCCAGAACTTCTAAGTCCTTTGTGTTCTTCACTGTTGTATTATCTTTGTCATGTCAGGCTTTAGAACATTTAATGTTATTGGCTCTGCATAATAGAGCCTTTGTTTTGCACTCAACAGAACTATTTTTACCTTGTTTGTGACTACTGGGCTAATAAGAATGGCTTTCTGCATTTTGCAGTCTCCCTTCATCCAAAATGAGAGTAAGGAGAATAGCACTGAAATGAAAATAACTTTGCATTTGCTTACATTATTCAAAACTTAATGTTGCAACAGAACACAGAAAAAAAGAATTGGTCGTAAACCTGACAGCATTAACTCTAATGAGAAGAGGTCTGTTTAAAAGTAACAGAAAGGAGTAGGACTTGAGAGAGACTAAAACACGTAGCGGGAGACATCACTATCCTCTGGGAGAGGCAGCAGTGACTTTCTTCTCTGTTCTTGAAACTTTGCTGACACCCCAGACTGCAATAAATAGGGCAATGATCATAAAAGTGATTCTGCCCTCTGCATCCTGCTGTGTGGGGCCAGTCAGCAGAGCATCCCTGTTTCCTCCTACAAATTTCTGGGATTTCTTGGCACATCACATCAGTGCAGGCTAATACTGCATATAGCTTCATTGTATCTGCTTGGTGCACATTATTATCTTTCAGGACACAGTATGTACAGCTATAAGTTAGAAAAAAGGAGGCATTTAAAAAGTCTTTATAGCCATCTATATCAATGACTATACTTGAATACATCACCACAGATTTCCTTGTTTGAAATGATGTCAGAGTATTATGAACTGGGGAGTCAGAAGACCTGAAACTAAGAAGCTTATTCAGGTTTTGTTTAAAGTTACTGGTAGAGTGCCAAGGTTTGATATAATGCTGTTTACATAGTTTTCTACAGTTTGTTAAAGGTGTCTTATGCTGTATGTTCTTAAGCATTTTTTTGTATGAAAGCTAACATTCATATTATTTGTGCTACAGAAAATCTTCACTGCAAAAGGGGATGTGGATGCCCTCCACAAAAGGAGCATGATTTTTATTTAGAAAGGGGATAGGGGGGGAAATACTACTTTAAAGTAAAAGATAGGAAGATTTCTGTAACGTGAATTTAGCTAATGTTATACCTGGTCTGCAGTACTTGAAATAGATGAAATGCTGCTGTGAGGGGAAGTACCCAGAGAACGATTTGCAGCTTCTGGCACTTCTAGAAAAGAAAAAGAACAATATGTATAAGTTTTCAAAGTATGTTTGTTATGCTGCAAGAAATTGATTTGTTACAAGGACTTTGGAAGATCTGGAAATGCTTGAAATTTGGTATCAGTCAGGAAAGCTATCTACTGTAAATGGATGGGCTCTAAGAGCCTGGGACACTTGCCTGCTCAAAAGAGGAGCCTTGCTTATAAAGAGAGAAACAGTTTGGTTAATAACAGTTTGCTTAACAACTTGGTTAACAGCCAGAGCTGGAGTTAAAATGCACAACACCACCACCACCTAAGTGAATCAATGTCGCAATAAAGAAAATGCAGGAACACAATGCAAAAAGCACTCAGTCCAGTATGAGAAGTAGTCATATAGGTGAGGGATTCAGGAAAACACATGTAGCTCAGAGATCATTTTTCACTGATTTAGTCCAACTGAAATGTTTGTATATGTGTGCAAGAGGTCTAGGCAGCTAGATAGGGAAACAGAACTAGTCGGAAAGATTATGAAGCTTAATTATAATTGTAATAACAAAGCATAGTAGAAAATAGCTATTGGGGCTGAAATACAGATGTCAAAGAGTTTAAGAAATTAGAAGGGAAATGGTTAAGTAGTGTTGCATAGTAATATGATATGATAGAAATACAGTAAATAAGAATAGATAATTGTTTTCTGGTAAAACAATCTTGGTCAAAGATAGTACAAGTGTCTGCTCTAGGTACTTGTGATCAGAGTTGGGTACAGATCAATATCATTATACTAGAGAAGATGACTGTAGAAAGTTGAGTGGTACTTATTCTGTTATTATGGGAAGGTTTATTTGCTGTTTTAATTATTTGGGGGAAAAAATGCTAGTAGGATTGTTAGCACTCACCTATTCCTGGACATGATACTTTGCAGACTGCTTTATCAAATCTTCACTAATATAATTTTGATTTAGACTTTGGTTTCAGAAAGCAGTAAGAATGTTAGAAAGGAGGTCATACAGTGACTCAATTAAAAATTCAATTGGACTGGAGAGCTCCAGACATCTGCATGAAGTAGGTTTAGAACTTCTTTTGTAGTAAAGATGCAACTGTCTGGAAGTGGCAATCCAAGTCCAGGGGAGACATTGCAAGAAGCAGTTCCAGCTCTCAATAAGTAATCACCTGAAGAAGGCTATTCAATATTAAGAATTTTGGGTTTTTATGTCAAATTTTAACTGACTGGCTGCAAAAGCTACAGCTGAGAAGTATGTTGTATGAATAAAGTAAGAATTGCCAGAAGTCAGGCTGAATTAGACTTTACAAAAGAAAATTAAAATAAATAGTAAGAGATTCCTTAGCTGTGTAAAAAGAAAGAGAAACAGGGCTGTCTGCAGTAAGAATTTTATTGATTTTAAAGATAATCTAGGTACTAAACCAATAGTAGTTCTGGTACAGAAACAGAAATTTCCATAACCAAATTGGAAGCAAAACTCAAATAGCTTAGTACAATTGGACTGGTGGGCTCAGATAATCTTTATCCCAGAAATTTTAAGAACTGGCACATGAAACTGCAGGACTAGTAACAATTATTTTAAATAAATTTCAAGTCAGGGTGGTACCATATGATTAAAGAATACCAAACATAACTGCTATATTTAAAGTGGAAAAAGTGACCTCAGCAACTACAGACTCCACAGAACACAAGGCCCTAGGAGAGAATTTGAAGGAAAGAAAGAACATGAAGATTTGGAGGTAAAGGTACAACTAGCAAGAGAAAGTCTGAAATTTACCCAAGCAGATGAAGTGTTGTAGATCTTTAATTAAATAACAGAGTGCTACAAAGAGGGAATATGGTAGTGTACTTACTCTGGACTTCAGTAGAGCATTTGATAGTGTGCCATATGGGAAATTAGTACTTTTTATGAAGATGAAAGTTAGCACTAGGCTTGTACGGTGACAAGAAAGAGATGGCAGGTTATGCTGAAGGGACATTAGTGATTGGGACCAATTGTATCTGTGATTAAGTTGTTATTGGACCTGGCACAGAGTAAGAGTGTGTTAAAGTTTACTAATCAGAGCATCATTTAGCACCAGATGACCTCAAAGAATAGTTATACTTTAGTAAGAAATTATGCTACAAGTTGAAGCATGTCAGTTGGGCAACAGGAGCAAACAAACTTGAGAGCATCAGCCTATTGCATGACTATGACCCATTATTACACTTCCACAGCATAGGAGATGTAATTGCAACATACATCAAGCAAACATTTGCAGGAAATAGAAGTACTAGTAACAGCATATAAGCTTAAGCTACACCACACGCAGATTTCTATGTGCATCATCCATTTACAGCATGAAAGATATGTTCAGACTGAAATATGGGCAGAAAAGGGCTTGTAGGAAGGTCAGACAAGTGTCTGCTAACAAGGGACTAGAAAAATGTTAGATCTAATTTACGCTTCTGTGCAGAGAGTTCATATTACCTAATTTGTTTTTAGCTGTGAACTGAAACAAAGTCCCTCTTTGAAAGTCTTACAGAAGAGCTTTAATGTTTGCCATTATAAAAATACCTTCTTTTTTTTTTTTGCCCTGTAGAGAAAAAATAAATTGCTAGATGCAATAATAATCTGTCTGGCTTCTATGTAACAGAAGCCTGGAACAGCCCAGAAATGTCATATTTAGGGTTCTTCTTTGGTGAGGAAGATTGATGGAATCTTTATGATGGGAACCGGCCCAAACTGCCTTTGGTAGAAATTTCCAGTAGTCACAAATGGGAACAAAGCACCCAGTTTCCATCGATTTATACAACAACCCTGACATACTCCCTTAATTTTACTAGCTGAGCTAAGCCCCTGGATACTTGATCTCCTGTTTGAATGCATTAGAGACAAATGTTAGTTCCAAACTAATGAATATGCATGCATTTTAAAATAATCTTAATTCAAATATTAATTTGAAATTACAAGTTAATCACATTTTAGTTCAAAATCTGAATTATACTTACTTGGCAGAATTGAGGACTTTTGGAGCAAAGGCCTGAAATAAATATCAAGAGATTACAGAAAGGTCTGAGGAGATCTAACCAGTTCTGAAAATATTAAAGTTGTGTATTTGAAGCATGCAGTGGTAGAATGCATTCCATCTTACCCATTTGTCCTTTGAGAAATAAGGGCCAGATACTGGTATTTTAAAAAATCATATCCCACTAGTACTGACAATTAGAAATTTAAACATCTGGTTTAAATCTCCATCACCTAATTAGAGATTATATCCTCCCATGCTTTTTGGTGGTGGTTATAGCATTTGGATACATTTGCCATGTTTTATTTTTTGCTACTGTGAGCCTTCAAGAAACAACTTTCAAAAAGCAACAGGAGGCTACAGAGAAAACAGTGCTCCTCTTTGAAATTCTCACAGCTGTGTTCAGACCAAGCAGTAGGAGCTGGTGCATTGAAATACTCAAAACATGATGAAAAGGGATTTTACTTTTGGGCACCACTTGGAAGGGGTGGAAGCAGAAGCTCTTGGCTGGAACCTCGTCGTCGTTCTGCTGCGGTAGGTTTTTCTGTAGTTTGGGAAAACAAATTGTAGAGTCAAGATTTCTTCAGAAATATATTGTCCCAGATAAGAGAGTCCCAGTCGTTGAAGGAGAGCTGCTTTTCTTATTAGGACTTTTGGGGTTTTTCCTTACATGGCAGCTTGCCATCCTGCTGCTTGCTTTATTAGCTAGTGGCATACCACCAAATTTCTAGGCAAATAGCTGCACTGTGAATGCCTGTAGGAGCTCAGCGGGACACTTGCCTTCTGAAAGGCAAGCTGCGTGACACGGGGGAGGACGCTGGGGCAGGCTGCCTACAAGAGCTCAGCCGGAGGAGGTGCGGCTGGCTGGCTGCATCTTACCCTGGTGTTAGAAAGAGCTCCTGCTGAGCTTTTGCCTGGAGGAGGTCCTGCCTTGCACAGAGGCAAGACGCATTTTCTGCCTGTGCGAGGGACTGGCTCTTGCCAGGAGTCCACTCTGTGTGAGGTGGTTCTGGCTGAGTTCAGAACGATGCGCTTGTGCTTTGCCTCCCTTTCCCCTTCTCCACTTTGAGGACTATATGGCATGTTGCTGGTCCATTTTGTCATACGTTACCCTGCCAGTAACCTCAGTAGTTTTACTGTGACTGCTTTTAGAGAACAATGATATTCACTGCAGCTAAGGCTGGCCAGATCCAGTTCGAAACTGCTAAAACCAAACCCCCCTCAAAACCTAGAATAAATTGAATGCGGTGGTGTTTCATGTTTTTAATAAAAAGAAAATTAAATTCTGATAAGTGTCAACTTTTTCACAGTAGTGGCGATAATTTACCTTCATTTACAGTTAAGGTCTCTCTGGAAGGTAAACATGGTTTCTGCAATAAAACAGAAGGAAACCAAATATTAAATGGCATGTCACTTGTACAGCAAGTGTTTATCTTTTTATACTTTTGTGAACTAGTTTACATTCAGAATTGACGGCATCCTGGAGGGATTAGGAGGTAGGGACACGGCCACCCTGTGAAGAGCCTCTAGTTGTATGACCTTGAAGCTTGGGATTTTGCAAAGTAGATTTGGAAAGAATCCCAGTTTGGGTATTTAAATAGATGGACAAAAGTAAAATCTAGAGATGTGTGCCTTTTTTTTTTTTTTAACTCCCATCAGTAAATTTAGGGTGTAACAAATGGTTCATTCTTATCTCAAGTTCAAAAATGAAGAGTCCATCCCAAATACTTGCGAATCAAAATTTGAATATTTTCATCTTTGTCAAGCTATGCTCACAAATGTCTGAACATATTTCTTTTTACCAAAAGTTAAACTGTCAGTTTAGCTCACAGTAAAAACTCACCCAACCTTTCAGTTTCAATTTTTTTTTCATTTTGAAACAATGATGATAAACTGTCAGTTTTGAAACATTTTTCAAATGAATTTCTTTGAAAGTTTCAATGAGTTCTCTCACTTTCTCCCACAAGAGGTTGTGGGATATTTTTGTAATGATGAAACATTTACTGAAAAACCTCTGACAAATTCTGGTAAAATCCCACATCCTTCTTGAGCTATCGCTCTTACAGTAAATCCACGTTCCCCATATGCAGCCCTGTATTTTTTAGGGAATACTTCTCAATGGCCCGTGTTCCTATGAATTTCTCATTTTATTCAGTTCTTGCACTATGTTTATTGTTACATCCTAAAGTATTGAATCCAAACATCCAAACAATCAAATATTTTTCTACTTGAGCTTTCTCACTGCTGCCTAGTTCAGATAATGGCACCCAATTATTTCCTTTCTTTATAACTCCCCCCTATTCTTTTTATGCATTTATGTTATACCCAAACTCATGATAAAATTAAGTTTTACAATAAATTAAAAAATCACCTGTAAAATTATCATTTGATTATGCAATTACAAGTCAACTTACTGGTGAATTTACTGCATTAGAAGTTTTCTTTCTGCAGTTTGGAGGAAAAAGAAAAAAAACAGATACATGAATTCATTTAGCAACTAAGCATCAGGTTCATTGATTCCCAAGATACTTCTGGCCAAGGTGGGATGCATCTCCTTATTGGATAGCTGTAGCAGTTGGGCGGGAATGGGGATTAAAAAAAGAGACTAAAGAAAGAATAAGGGTATTAGATGCAATGTGGGTACTTCAGAAATGTACTTATGATAAGCAAGGAAGCTACACTCTGTCCAATACTTAAGAGGACAACTTGGACGGGGCAAAAAAGTTTTAACAAAACCCACAACTTTCTGCATTTACAGGCATGCACATGCTATTGCTGCAGCATGTCACTAAATTAAGCAAGCCAGCCAGCATCTGCCATCAGTGGCAGGCAGTGAAGGGCAATGCCACTGGCATACAAACAGTATTCCTCCAGAAATAACAAAATAATAGCTTGCTTTTACCTAGTCAGGATATCTTTCGTGAACAGCAATAAAAATTGCTCCTGAATTCTGACTGCCATAGGCAAAGATAGGAGTTAGCTCCTAATACACTTATTAGCCTCATCCCCATCAAAGTAGTAGTTCTATTATTTTTTACTCACAGGCCCCTTGGTAACGGAGATGGAGCTGCTCCAGTGGGAAATCTGGATTCTTGTGTGTTATTGAAGCTATGATCTAGAGATGCAAACAACATATTTAGTATGCAATATTAGCTGTATCTGAACAGTGGATTTTCTTCACTACCATTTCAGCATTAATGTAATAAAAGTAAAAAATATCCATTGGTTTAATTTTTGTCTTAGCATGTTTTCTCTCTGATTATACCAGAAAACAGTTCAGTAACATTTCTTGCCTATTGCTGACTGTTACAGATAAAATTTACACTGACAATCTCCACTACATGCTATAGTAAGGTAAACAGTGACATACTGACAATGAATCCCTCTCATATTGCCATGTTTTCAGTACAGAATACTTACTTTCACCATTATTGTTTGCTTCATGGTCCTGTAATGGAAAAATATGTTAGATTTGATAAGAAGCAATTAAAAAAGGAATTATTATTAAATGGGAAGTACATAAGTAAGTAGTCCAGTCTTGGTAATCTGTAGTAATGTTTAAAGAAATGTTTGTACATAATGCATATAATATCCAGAATACTTTTCATCAGCTTTTATGACAGCGCTTGAAAAGTTTTAGCAACGTCGATCTAATTTCGAACATTCCAATAGCCTTGAAATTGCTTGTAGTATTGAGAAAACTGGCCCTGAATTTTACAGTGAGACCTTTTGGTTCATGTTTCATTTCTGAGCTGGAAAGCAGAAATTTTGCAGCAGATTTGAATATAATAATGAACACATCTTCCACCGAATGGAGGATACTGAGTAGACTATCTTCACCATGCTAGAATTGAAGCAATCCAACTCATTTCCTGGCTTCTTTTGGAGATGCTTTTGTTTGGCTCCCACTTCTTGCCTTTTAGGGAATCAGACTCCCATACGATAAGTACCTTTCAAAGAGGCACCAGTTATTAATTTGTCCATCTTCATCCACCAGGTTAATGGCTTTTCACTAATGTTGGTCACAGATACATCCATTTTCTGGTTGGAGAGGTGTAATCCATCATCCAACAGTTGAGGGAGTAAGATGCGGAGAACCTTTTCTCCCTGTGAGCCCAGGCCTTTGAGAGGAACAAGGGTTACAGTTCTGTTAACATGATCACTGCTGGTTAGTGTTGAGAATGGATTGAATGAAGGAGCACTTAACAGATGTTTCAGTTACTGTTTTGCTTTGTCAGTGTGCATAGTCAGGGGTGAAAAGGCATGGCACAGCACTAGACAGACATGATGCTCATTACCATGTTTTTCTTTAAAACTGTAAGGGCTGGCCACTTACACAACAAGCAAAGAGAGAAAAGTTTGGACTATGCTGGGTAACTCTTTCCTAGGCTGACTTTTGTGCCAAAGTGGGTAACTCCTGGGTACCCAGGAGCTGAATACACCCATAGTACAGATGAGTGTTTGGGAGCTCCATCCTTGGTGCTGTAACTAACTCAGTGTGTGGCCTCAGCAAAACAATAGTCTCTCTTGATTCTCTGCAAAGCTAGGTCGATACCCATCTCAGAGGTAAGCTCTGAGAATGAATTAATGGAGAGGTTTCAGCTGCAATATGACACTCGAGTCTGTTCTGAAGCAGGAGTATTCTTGATAGTGCTGATCAGAGAGTGGAATTTCTGTCCAACATTCTCCTGTCAGGATTTTTTTCCTAATCTTATATTGGTAGGAAAAGCTAAGAAATCAAACCATTTCATAAAAGAGAAATCCTGAACTTGGCACCGCTTAGGAATTGTTCAGCGTCTTGCAGGATACAGATATAAATTGGAAGAATCTTGTGATGAGGTGGAAGGGCAACTAAAAACGCAGCTGCTGTTGTATGTAGAGGTGTACAACCTCCCCCCCGCCCCCAATATTTGGTGTATCTAGAAATTAAGGATCAAAAGTAAGACCATAAGATAGTCTTATACCACCTGCATTATGTTACCATAACATCTAATGCTATGGTATGACCCCAAATCCCTAATTTTAAGTGTTGAATTTCTCTATGTAGTTATTGGTAGACTGGTTATTTCTTAAGGACAATTCAGAGCATTGGGCTGGGACAGAGTTTGATGCACACAGCTTTTGGCACAGATGCGGATGCAGTTACTGTCATCCTCTTTCTTGGTAGTTTGCTCTTCATACGTACCCCTTCTTGTGCTGGCACAACTGTTAGTAGAGCTATGGTGCAGAACAATTTATGGAACTAATCTAGCTGAAAAAGAATCTTTTATGCATTTGCTTTTGCCCATTTGCTGCAGTTAGACAAGTTTCCAAGTAGTTTGCTTCAGAAATCCTTTGTTCCAGCACAGTGGAAGGGACAGACTAGGGACAAGAGTAGAGGAAGAGGAGGAATGACTTAAACACAGCCTTAGGAACCCAAAGCTTGTAATTACTCCTTCATAGACTGCATTTTCTAGTGATACTGGTTACTCAGACTAGCCAGTGTGACATTTTAGAAGTATTCAATTTTCAGGAAGTATTAATCATTCATCCTCCGAGAGGAATGAGGCTCAAGGAAGATGCTTCAGATTGGGCAAAATTGCCCATTGCTACTCAAAGTAAGGTTCCTGGAGTTCAACTGGTATTTTTTAGTATAAGAAATTATTTTTGTGGACTGAGACATATATCCCTTAAAACATTTGAAGTTTTTCTTGGATCAATACAGATGTCCAATGTACCTCTTTTGTCCAAAAGATTAATAGCCACAATTACAATATTAGATCAATCTCACATTCAGAGTCATCTGCTTCTGTTATTTAATCCAGATAATAAAAAGCATCTAACTATTTATATATAAAAAACACAGAACAGCCCAAGTTTAACACATTCTTTTATAGTGGCACATTAATTACTTACTGCTTTCGGATGAAGACGATTTCTGGGAAGAGGCAAAATATTTCTGGAAAATATACAAAATAAGTTAAGATGAGTAGGATTTACTTATTTAATTGCTTGGCTTAGATATGCATTTCAAGATCTAGAGAGGAGGTATGCAGTAAATGGATTTAATTGCAGCTGTGCACTGCTGCAGTGGTTGTGGTGATGCTGTACCCTTAGTGTGGAACTACTCTAGAAGAGCTTCTGTCCTGGACCTCAGGTCCCCTGCAACTGTGCCCAAGACCTCACTGAACACTGTTAACACACACAGTGTTGTGGATGCCACCTGCTCTTCCTAGGGCATACGGCCTATTTTGTAGTGTGATGTCCTAGATATGAGACAGTGGTTACAAAGCAGCTTCCTACACTTCTGGGGACACAGGAGTGAAATAGGCTGCATACTCAAGTCTCCTTTGCCTCTTTAACTCCAGAGACTTGGAATATAAATCGTAGATTTACTGTGTCCAGTTTCTCTACAAGCAATCCTGTGACCCATCCCCTGCAAAAACATTCCATTTGCAAGGTGCAGAGGTGGGTAATAGGACTTTAAACTGCCTTGCAGAGATGTTTTACCACTGTGCTGGATCCCTAAAGGGGTATTCCAGATAATAGTACCCATTTGACAAACTGGTTTGAATACTTAAGTTCACAAGGAAATAAGAACTTTAAATTCTCACCTTGTCCAACATCCCCAGCTATTTTTGTGTCCTGACAACTGCTTATTGTCTGAAGGCTACACATTACAGATAAAAAAATTTTGTCTCTACTAATATTTCCTATTGATATAAGCTGCTGTTGACTCACCTGGAAGTATCCAGCTTGGGTGACTCTCTGGTCATGCTGTGCACGTGGGAGTGCTCGGTATTCTGAGCAGGCGTAGATGGAAGTGGCTTAGTGAACCTAGTAACAAAACATAGATTAAAAAGGAAAATTATGCATAACAGTAGTGAATAGAAAGGCAACCTCTCTTTCTTGTCCCCTACCCCCTCAAAATTCTAAAAAGTACCCTTAAGAGGTATTTCCTTTTAATATGTGTTGTGTTTGGGTTATTGACATTAACATAGAAATGGATGACAAGCTTTGTGTAGATAATCTAAAGAGAGAGAATTACTATATCTTCTAGAGAGACAATTATCAAACATATAGTATCTAGATGAGAAAACATATTTTCTGACAAGTTTTAAATAATGCACAAACATTCATAGCAATGGGTTACCTGGTTACTGGTGGTGGTGATGGTTTTTCCTGTAAGAGAAAATGCACTGAATTATTTGGTCACTTTTTGATTTCATAAAATACATTTGTATGATCCTATTTATGTTATCACAGCCATATCTTATCTTTGCATTATTTCTAGTTATTTATAGTAGTTATTTCTAGTAGAACTCTGCCTGGTAATCTGCACTAGGATGGGAGAGGCAAGAAGTCACCACCAGTAAATCTGTGAAGCCCTGAGCACACTGGTTTGGCCATATGTCATGTCACTACCAGCAAGTAGAAAGAAAATTACTGTGTCAGAACTGTCATTGCTCCTTTGCTGCAGTTCTGCTTCTGGAAAACATTCCCTTAGGCTGCTGCTTCCCAGACCGGATCACTATCGCACAGGACTGGGAAACTTCAGCCCCTTCCCATTTACTCTATTCTGCAGACCTTTGGCAGCTTTTCTGTGAAGGAAGCGTCAGAAAGTTTTAAGTGCAGACAGAGATTTGTTTGCGTTTTTCCCCTTCGAAAGACTGATCATCTTTTTTTACAATCACATTTGTGCCCTGCCTGAGGGCAGTGCGAGTCATAAACTACAGAAAGGCTTTACCTCTTCTTCAGGAACCTCGTAGACTTCTATAGGACAGGGAAGAAAAAAATATGTTCTTTGGTTAGCAAAAATATACTGTCAGTTACCAGAAAAACTGATCAGAATTTGTATCAGTTGTACTTCAGCCTCTAGAGAAATAACTTGGAGAATCTGCTCAGAGCTTGATTCTGCCTCCAAAACCCTGGGGTAGCTACACCCCTGGTCTTCTAGTGACAACTTCAGGAAAAGTCCTAGGAGGTCTGATAAACAGTCACTGTATTAATGAACCTTGCCCCCACCCCACAACCTTCATTCCCCCCCCCCGCCCCCAACCTCCCCGCAAAGAAAGATGAATGCTTGTGTTGTGCAAACCTAGGGCAGTTTGGCAAAGATGTGTTATCACACCTGTGGTAGCATTTAGCCTTTCCTTGACTCTCAGGGAGATCAGGTGAATCATAAATACAAGCTGGCTCATTTGCATGGCCAGCATCCATCCCTGAGCTCTGTCCCACAGGTGTATTTTAATGCACAGATATTAAAAGCCAAAACCACCAGCATCCTTATGTATGTCCAGTTTCTGCAATGAAAATTGAATCATACATGTCAACAAATTTCATGACAAGCTTCATGGCTTTTATTGCACTGAAAAGGGTCCAAGTTCCCACCAGGGGGAGATGTTTTATTTTTTTAGTAACACCTGTCAGGACCTGGTTGTTGCTCGACGCTGATTTATAGAAAGGCTAAGATAGAAAAAGGCATTTTAAGGTGTCTGAAAAGTAACTCACAAAATCTTAAGTCATTCAGAAAAAAAAACTTTTGTAGTTTACAATGCAAAAGCTAAAGACATTGCTAATGAATATGCAAAGACCTTTAAAGAACTCTGTGATCAGCCTGCAAAAGTTACATTCCAAGCAATTAATGAGATGATGAGGATGCAAAACAACTCAGAGGTAGCACAGCTAAGGAAGATTAAGCAAGTATATCTGCACTTACAAAAGCAAATAGGATTCCTGTTATTTCCTTCTGCTTTTGTTTCTTTTTCCAAATAAATTGCTCTTTATAACTTAAATGTAAACACTGTTATCACAGGACATGCAAAACATCAGCCTATACAGAATTTCTTTAAGGCTGAATCTTGATGTGGTTTTAAACTATTGAGTCTTGATTCCTATAGTGAAATGGGATTACTAACGTACTGAGTCCTGTAATTGTTCTTGCTGTATCAATCAATTTGTGTTCCTCCACTACAGCAAAAGACTAAAAATAAATCAGTTTGGGGCAAATGACTTGTTCTAGTTTTATTCATGTTCAATACAGACTTACTATTCAAGCTAGGCAAACCAATGGCTACAACATAGAAAAACCTAAAGGGGAACATATTTTTGTTTTACTGAAGTATGTCATATGGTTTGTGTTGTGAATACATCAAGTGTAATTTAATATTCCTCAGTCTTAGGTTATTTTAACAGTGATACAAACTTCACATACCTTGCATATCAGAAGTAAGAGAAGGCTTTGGAGAATTAGTGGGGGCTGACTTTGTTGTCTTCATAAGTCTGTTCACAGAAGCTAAAAACATATTTTATTCATATACATATATACTTGTGCGTGTATGTATATACACACATATATTTATATATATACACATATATGTATTAAAAACTAACAAAGTAGCATTTTTACAATAAGAACAAATACTAAGGTGGTCCAAGTGATATCCTTTTTGTGTAACCTTGAACAAACCAAGTGAGGCAGAAAGCAACTCTAATTTTAAAAGGGAAACATTATTCAGTGTTCATGCCTTGCTGAATAGGTTTGATATGGTCAGTAATGTCAGAGAGCAGATCTACATACCCTTCTCTGTTTACTTTTCACCTTTGGACTGTAGTAGTTTCACTCTCCAGCTAAATATACTTCAAATAGTGAGGTAAAAAAAAAATAAAATGAATCAAAGTCTGTCTTTATCTACTGAAAATCTAAAAAGGCTTGTTCTTCTATTGAGGCACTTCAGCAAACAAAGGATTTTAATGCTGTGGCTCCCTTGGATGAGGAGGGAGATGACATACCACGAAAAGCTTCCTGGCTGTACAAGGGCTGGACTTTGAAACAGCTGAGTGAGAGAGGCCGGAATTAAACATGGCTTCCAATAAAGTTAAAAATAATTTTCCTTGGCCTTGTCATGGGCCAAAGGAGCCAACTGCCTTTTTTCAGGCTGAGTTCTCTTTAATAGTTGCACCTGCACTCTTTGAACCCTAGAAATAGGCATTAATTTCATCCACTTTTTCCACTGTTGTTTCTAGCAAGGCAATAATTATTAGCTTAAATGACCAAAACTCACGTCTTGTAGGTAATGACATGCTGCTTTCTGTGGGTTCAATATAGTTATCGTCGTCATTGTCCACTGGCACGATGTAATTATCCTATGAGAAACACAGGACAAAAATCTACCAGTTAAACCTCTATCATATCAACAAACTGCTGGGATTGAAGCCCTGGCAGCAGTTTACAATAGTTGCCATTTCACAGTGACTGCTATTTCAGACATTTATCATCCTATGTGGATGAGATTCCCCAAGACTGAAAACCCTTGACCAAATTACTCCCGTTCTAGACTGGTGGATAAAAGCCCTCCCTTTCCTTTGGTCCTGGGGTAGCCTTTGAGATTGCTCTTTCCCCTGCAGCTTGTTATGAACGAGCCTCCTTGATACTTGAAGTAGGCAGATATCCCCTAGGAATCAGCATGGTACTTGCAGGTCACTGCTTGTGATGTACAAAATGCTATGGTACCATACAGACTACGAAAGGGACCAGGCCACAGCATTGCTGTGTAGTCTATCTTACGATTGGCGCAGGGTCATCGGTCATTTAAACTGTCAAAACAAGTATATCTATAAACATTACCTCATCATCACTACACTCCTTAGGCTTCGGTGGTACTTTTGGTTTTGCAGCAGGAGGTGGCAGTGGCAGGGATGGCACGGATGGTTTCTTTGGTCTGGACGTGGCTGGACTGGCTGTACTCGGGAGAGGTTTGTTGATGGGAGGAAGCTGCTGGTGACTGGTGCGGTTGTCTTTCAATATGGAAGAAAACAGTTTTAGTAAGAATTACACATTAGCCTCTGGACCATCTTCTACTACCTGTGCAAACAAGTCTTTACTGTGGCTGCAGCTCAAGTCAAAAGGCAGACCTGAGTGTATGCTGGTCCTGATGTTGAGACTTGTGTGCAAACTGGTCCTATTTGATCATCTAGGGTAGCAACATAGTCCTCTGTATCACCTGCAGAGGGTGCTTAGACGCTGACTGTTGTATGAACAGCTGTTTAACTCCTTAGGGAAAAGGTGGTGGCTGGGTGGTATAGTCCATTAGTTAGTATATCCTGTGCTAGTATGAACTTTGGTGTTAGGAAGTGAGAAAAAACATATCTGACACATGAAAAAAAGACAACTGTTACACAGCACAAAGGGTGGGACTGAAACAGAAATTATGCCAGGTCCTTTGGGGTGTCATTTTTAAAACTCCTCCCCTTTTCAAAGAACACATAGGTAAAGTGCTGATGAACTTCTATGAGTACATATGTGGCATTTTAGCACTTGGATGATTATTCTATAACCAGTAACAGTCTTGTATCATACAAAACTGAAAACAGGCATCGTGCCAATGTTTCTTTTCCCCATGGCTCAAATCTTCATCTAACTGAAGCTAACTTCCATTTACTTCAGTGCGATCTGCCCATGGTTGAAAAGAATCAAAACAGGAAGAAAAAAATGCTTTTATGCTGGACTGATGTAAATAAAATCTTGATCCTGTCCTGTTTTTCAGATATTTATCCTCCAATCTTGAAGGACAATATGGAGTGAATATTTGGGCTGCTTTGTCCTCTGTTTTACTGCTTTTGGAATAATGATTTGAGATACAGAAAAGATTAAGAAGGAACCTGTCTAGTCTTATGTGCTTAATCTTCAATATGAATTCCTGCATTAAAATACGTGGATGAATCTGGGGCCAAGTTAGTGATATCTCCCATATCTTTGCTTGAATTTTGTAGTTAGTACATGTCTATCAAAGCCTCTGTGACACATTATATTTAAATTCTAAACATTACTACCAGCAATACTAACCTGTTTGATGCTGTAGTAACAAATCATAACCCTGAAAGCTGAAGACCTGATTGTCAGATTTAAAAGCAAACTCTTGAGGAAAGGACAGGTTAGTCCATTTGAGGCCACTTCTCTTCTGGTACTGATAAATAAGCAATTATCAAGCTGACATAGTCAACTATTCCATAACTACCTGCGTATTCACCCCTAGAAATAGGGAATGCGGAGGGAATCTTCTTCTTCTCCTGCTCACTTGGAGGCGGCTCATAGCTGTCATCAGGATTCTCTTCACTTGGGACCACATACATCTCAGAGTCAGAGTGGTCATCTGGATTTTCATAATCACTGTCCTAGAAAGACAGAACTTGCCATTTCTAATCTCATAACATACTTACAGCTTCATAGCAGTGTATGACACAAATATCCTTGCAGGAGTACAATTAACTAAATTACAAGAGTGTATCCTTAAAAGGACACGTTACGCTCCACTTTTACTGCTCCCCCTCTAAATAAATTGGCAGTCCTGCCTGCCTCCCCTTCTGCTCCTCCCCAGAGCTCCCTGCTCCCTGTCTCCTTGCTATCTCCAAGGAGTCCTTTCACACCCGCAGCTCAGTCTTCAAATTATGGACCAACAGCTTGTTTCCCTTCACAGGACAGTTCTTTCCTAGTTCCAGCTGTGATTCTTGATGTGTCCTGTCACTTCCTCTCCTATTAAAAGGGTACTCGGGATCTAACTCCAGAAGGAAACTAGTCACTTCAGGCTGATAGTTGTACCATTACTTTACACGGCTGATGACCATGAATTGCTTCATTCTAGTATTCTCTAAAATCTTACTGGAAGTTTTTCATTTTTAAGAAGTGGTTTCCCCTCCTCACCCCTCCCATCTTCCCTCCCCTAAATAAAAGATCTTACTGGTTTCTGAAATTATTGTTCAGTTTGAGAAGTCCCTCAAATTGATGCCATGCGCTTACTTATCCAAAAAGCTTAGCATGCATGGCTACCACTGACAGTGCTTCTGAATGTACTTCTAAGTTGAATGGAGAAAAAATTGAGGTAGCTAAAAATCAGTGGCTACTTGTAAATAATGCTGATGTAAAAAATAAGACAACATTTCAGTAGCATTAAGTTCAACCACAAGTAGATGATTCAAAAATAAACTTCTATTATTATTATTATTGCTTGTGCTCACTTGTTGCTACAGTAACCTCCTACTACCCCAAAATATGTACTTACAAAATCATCTGACCATTGTTCCTCTTCATTGCCTGCATGTTCTAAACCAAACATTAGAGTTATTCAAGGATATGGAATAGCGAACATAAACGTTTATCTTAGATTGTTTTTTTCAATCCATACTTATCATATTCAGTTAAAAAAAAAGTGGTCAAAATTTCCTAAACAGTTCAGAGCAACACATTGGACTGAATAGTAAATTAAATGCCTGCTTGCTTGTTTTTTAAATTGTTTCGGAGCTGTTGGAAAAGCATTAGAAAATGGCAAGCTGCACGTGGTCTGAACAGCAGAGCATGCCCTTTATCCAAAGTGTCCTTCTAACGCATCTCATTTTTAAGTAGGACTAACAATTTCTACATAACAGAACTATCGCTGACCTCTGGGCCTTGCACTTTGTTGTTTCTTGGTTAAAGCTCCAGGACAGCACACAAATTACAAGAGTTTACATTAAATATGGAAAAATTATCTGATAAATTGCAAACTCCATCCTCTTTGCTTCAGTTTTCATGTTGTTGTTTCCTTAACAAGATAGCTGTTAACTTGTAAAATTGGCATGACCTAGTTTGTGGGCAGTGGTGTATAAGTAAGTATAGTTCTACCTCTAAGATAACTCATGACATCATCGTTGCATTAATAGTATTAAGATTCTGAATATCTGTGATGATCTGTTTGTTCAATTTTTTCCCTATTTACTTTTACACCACGACTTCGGGCAGAGAGGGACTGGATGTGATTTCTCCATTTTTAGAGCAGCCTACATGGAGAACCTTGGTAAATACTGAATTTGAAGGAGTAGCTACTTGCTACTCTTTCTTCACACTGGGACAACTTGCCATGTTTTGCTTGCCTCTCATTTCAGATGTGTGAACTACCTTCAGAGTTGTTGATAATGGTATCCTGTCCTCTCATTAAAAACAAATTATGAGGAAATGTATAGCTGAAATACTGTTAGGTGTATAGGTATCAAACATACACAGACATGCAGTTTAAATTTACATTAATACAGCCATACCTGAAGCATAATCCCTTTGTGGTAGACTTGGTGGAGGTTTTTTTTTTAGCCTGTAAACAATAATTATTACATTTATGATCTAATAAGTAACATTCACTAGAAGGGAGCATTAGCAAGACACATAAAAAAGCTGATAACAAAAGATACCTGCAGCTGAAGAAATACAGATTACCATCACAGATGCTTAGCAAATAGCTGCAGGAGAATGCTTTGAAAAGCTAGAAACAGATAAGAAGTTAGAATCTAATCTGAGATGATTTTTTTTTTTCCTAAAAACATAGTTTGAAAGAACAGCTTCCTTGCCCGCCCGCCCACCCACCCTCCTCTTCATTTCCAATGCAGGAACAACTAACATAGGGGTCAGAGATAAATGCACATCTACCTGAAGATGACAATCTGTTCAGGCTCACAGAGGCTTTGCTAAGACTATGGCATAAGAAAGTGGTGTAGCACTCTCCAGTCATATTTTTATAACTATCATTTTGCATGCACTTTACTTTCTGATTACTGTTTAAATGTATACCAGGTCTCTCAGGGCCAGATTCTGTTTCCACTTACTATTGTTTTATGATGTTATGCCCCCTTTTTGGTAAATACTGTTATAATAGCATTTGTAATACCCAGCGAATCAAAAGATAATTCGTAGAAATACTGAAAGGACTATACTTATGTATATGTATGTGCATATATATATTTAGCAAACAGGAGTATACATATATGTGTATAAACATATGTATGTGTGTACTTCTTTTCATACATATATGTGTATATATATGTATGCTCCTGCTTACTAAATTGCAGTTGTCCAGAGAAGACACTGAATTACAGTCAGCTGATATATCAATTATCTCATTACCCTGTTAAAAAAAAAAAGAGAAGAATTTGGGTTTAAAGTCAAAACTAATGGTGCAGATGTGATATCAGAGGCCAGACTGATGCATCTGAAGAGAAAAAAAATCCTTTGCTTTTTGTAGCCATAAAACATTAACACAATTTACATTAAAATGACTCTTCAAAGTGACTTTTGAACATTGTGTGACAGCTTCCCTGTAGCACTGATGAGACCTCTCCATGGACCTGAACCTTTGTCCACTGAACTGATGGTTTCACTCATTCTTCAATTAGGTCCTAACAAATTCATTTGCAAATAAGGAAAATATTTACAAAGAAATTGTCCACAAAGAATTTAAAATGTTTCTTATGATCTTTGAGCAATAGTGATGTCTACAAATTTTGCTTTACCACAAGAATTTGACACTCGGTATTTTGGTCCTGAGCATGCTGCTTTAGGTATCATGGTTCAGGTACCAAGGTAACTCAGGGTGGTGGCATGCTGGCACCAACACATCAATTTACAAACTTTTCCCATCTATTTTGAGAAATGCTTTGACTACTTTTGAGTTGAATTCATGGAATTCTGTTCAGATAGTAAAAAAAAAAAAAAAAAAAGCACTTGCATGAATCAATGAATAAATAGTGCAGGCATTGCTAAAGCTCAAAAAACCCCCACCAAAAAAACCAAACCAAAACCAATCTAGCCATGTTATTTTTGAAGTGTTTTCCTGCTTTGTTTGTTACTAACAATACTAATGATGGATAGCTGCCTCCTCCGAGTCTTTAACTTCTTGGAGCATAATATAACTTAGTGTACAAACAGTAAATTAAAAAGCATTCTCAACAGCCCTGCTGTTGTCTTCTGTCCAGGTTAGCACATGCATGTTAGAAGAAAAACCCAGGGCCACTGCCAGGGCAGATCTTGGGTCTTAGGGAGGATAGACCAAAATCTATTAATATACTTTGCAACATGTCTATCGTGAGTTGTTCAGAGATGGTGGAAACTTGGAAAATAGTGGAACTGAGGCAATAGTAAGAGGCTGGCTGGGTCACAGTGTAAAGTATGTGGCTTAAGCCACATTATACATTTCCAAGCTGCTAGGCAGAAGACTTCAACACTTTGTCCCAGGCCCCATAAATCCTGGCAGTGGCCCCGACAGAAAATGTAAATATGTTATAACAAAAGCATACAAAGCACAGAACAGAGGTCTGTGTCCAAGCAGCCTATCATGCCATTGTGCAGCTCTGAAATAGCATACCGATCCCAAGTATCTTTCCCAGTTTTGCAAATTAAGGCCACTTGTTCATTTTGGAACCTGAGTATCAATAGAAGAAAAGAAATAATGTTTCTGTCAGAGCTGAAACAGTTCATGGCCATATCTGTATTTGCTAGAATCATTTCAAATATGTTATTTATTCTAAAATTGAAATCCACTTAAAGAAATAATTCTTACTGTACTGGTATGATTTACTGAGTGCCAAAACTGAAATCCAGACTCTTTTGCAGCACTTGGAGCTTTGATTTGCAAGAGCCAGAACTTTACCCAATGTGCAAACCCCAATGCAAGCTCAAAAGACATAACCCCTATGCCAAGGAGTTATTTCAGATTCTGATGTAATTATCCACATAGGTGCTTGCAGAGTGACAATTGACTCCGTCCTGTTCCCCTGAAGTTAATGAGGGGACTGAAAGAATCAAATGCCATCCAACTGAGCATACATATTTAAGTAGAAGACAGAATGATTTCCTAAAATATCTTTTAACAGAGTTATATAAAGTTATAGCAAATGCAATTTCCAAGTAAAATATTCTAGTGCTACTCCACTCTGGACTTAAGTTACAGGTGGTGAAGTATCTCTGTGTTAGCTGTGATAGAACACAATTAAATAATTCAAGTTTCCATTTACTTGAATGGAACTAGTATTTTTCTAAAAGTTAATAGAAAATAAGTAAATTTCTAGATATTTTGAAATATCCCTGAGAAATTTCAGTTCTAAAGGACTCAATAAAATCCAAGTACATTTTTGAAAGTTTGTTTACAGGTTTTAAAAGCAACATAACACATCTTACTATATACATTTTAGCTTCAACAAATAACCAGATAGCATTTGAGATGTTTCACATAATGTGGTCTAGATGCTGCTCACACAAGGACAGAATGCACTATGCAGAGATTCATAATAACTTCCAGGAGAATAAACTATTTCATTTTAAAAAACAACGTATTCTGAGATTTCCCCTCTATAGCATGCTGAGGTTGATCCAACAAAACATTTAGGCATGTGCTTAACTTTCCTCACATAAGGAATCCTGCAGGGATTGCAAATATTAATCACATGCTTTGAGTTCATCGCAAATTTTTGTGTTTTCCTGCACTAAACAGAGAATTTTTAAATAACCTGCAGCTGAGGTCTGGGTTTTCTGCTCTGGCAATGCTTGCTTTTACAGGCTACACCCCGAAAAGTAACCACATGTATGTAGTAGCAGCCCTTTATGTGTAGCACTTAGTTCTTGCACCGATGCATTTCCTCACTAACGTTTCTGCTCGCTCCCCCAGCATTTAAGATATGCCTAAAAACTCTTTGTTTTCAAGAGTTCTTCACTTTTTCTGTTGTTAACTCTGTACAAAGTCCACTCCCTTCTTAGAAACCATTTTAACTTAATAGGTTTTACAAAAATTATATTAACATCTTTACAGAGTTGAGTATTTATAGTATGTATTACTCCTAAGTGCACTAGATCATCACACCTGTAATTAAAAGATAAATTAATTGAACTTTGCCAAAAAGTTTTTCAGAGTTCCAAACAGGCGCAATCCAGATGACATATGAACTTTTCCTGAGCTATATTCTCATGACCTAGTGGAATAGTTTGTTACGGCTTTGGAAGTATCTGGCACAAAATAAAATTAACCTTTTTTTTTTCCCTTTTTAGTGTTATTACTACTCTTTCACACATTTTCTTTACAATGTGCTGTGGCAGTGAAATGGTATATAGCTGTGATTTATATATCTTCACTCGATGAAATATTGTTATATTAATATAAATCCTGACACTCAAAACATTCTATTCAGCTATACATTGAAATTCATGTTTCTTCAGAATACAGTTAAAATTAGGTATTATACTTCTCCCTGGTTTCTTCTTCCAAGTGTGGTACAGCTTGATTTTTAGTACTTTTCTCTCATTGTTTTGTCCATAAAATACCACTTTTCCTTTTGCCAAGGGTTTGATCATGGATGTCTTCTAGTTGCATCTGTGCAGGTTGACACAACTCCATTTTTCTGCCTGAAGTTACTACCTAAGTTATAAATGGTATAGAAAAACGGACCAGACAAATCTGAAGTAAAAACTTACTCAACTAAAAAGCTGGGTAAAGCAGATGAAATGAAGATGCATCTTCTTTCCATTTTTCAGGTCATGTGGCAAATGTGATTTCAAGAAATGGACATATTTGGATTGTGTGCAGTTAGACAAATCACTACCAACTGCGTGATTTCTGATGGCTTTGCAAAGGAAGTTTTGATAGGATGCGATATTGCAACAAGGTGAGTAACCTGAACTTCTAGTTTCTTATTCAACACAGTAGGTCAGCACGTACCAGAACTTTAGGGTGAAATCCTGACTTCGCTGTATAGGCAGTATGACTTTTAGCATTAACTTCAGTGGAGGTAGGATTCCACTGAACAAAGCCTAGAGGCTTAAAGCTTATGATTTACAGATGAGTGCTATGTCTTTACAGTGTGTTTCAAGCATAGGCAACCATCCTGCAGAGTGAAACCTATGATTTCTCTCTTACTTCCCCGTTCTGTATTACCAAGGATGTGAATATGAAAAAATGCCCCCAGCAATCATTGTTTATACAACTTTGGCTGTACCAATTGCTTCTACACCCGAGTACATAATTCTCTTTGACATCATGATCTGCACAGCAGCTGGGACTCCAGTGTTGTAAACAGTTTTGCATGTGATTAAGGGCAAGCAGGTGAATGCTGTCCTGCAGTGGGCAATATTTTTACAGTCAGAAAATTTTAAGTCAGTATGGGGAATAAACAACAGGAACTTTTAAGCAACGAAGAAACAATCTGTAGTTTTCTTTACTGTTAACCACCACTGTTCCTTCTGCAGACCTTTAAGACACACACTGATGGTAGACATATCCCTCCCCACCTGCACCCCGCAGATGACCTAGAATGGAGAGCAAGACACTTGATGCAAGAACTTATCTTACTTTTCTGCATAATCAAGAGCCAATCCAGATTTTAGAAGTGTCTTAACAAATACTGGTAATATGTCAAATGTATTTCATCAGTATTTGATCATTCTTTCAGTTTCAAGTAACAGGGGCTCACAGTATACATGTGTGACAACTTTAGGTTTGGGATAAGCAAGTACACTAGTTGACTTCTCTAAAATTATTTCTACTTATAATAGGTTTGAATTTGAGTCAAAATGATGTTTTTCCAGCATACAGACAAATTCCAAAACTGTGCTACATAAAGCCAATTTTTTTAATACAATTTTTTCCTGCTGCAGTCATGTTTAGATCCTTGACATTTAATAAAATAATGCTGTAACTAAAATGGAGGAAGTGATCAACTGGATAACCACATTTTTTAGAAAAAGCATCTAAATATCAAACAAAAAAAGCCCCCGAAGGGCACATTCAGAGGAATACAGCCAATTCTAATTCTGTGAAGCTTGGCATCTCTTGTACATATCCTTATCAGTGTTGTCAGCTCATGCTTTTATTGCAAGCCTCATTATGTGCTGGGTTCAAGATTTGAGTTCTTAAGTCATGTGCAAATGTGAGAATTTTTTCTTCAATTTTTTAAAAACATAAGAGTAAGTTTCTGATCTTCATCATTGCAGAAGAGACTACTATAACTCAGATGAACCATAAAAGTATCAGGAAGATTAGTATATGTATTTTTTCTACATCTCAATTTGTATTCTTATAGCTGGGGGAGGTGAAACATGAGCCTCATGCTGCAGTCATACATTAAGAGAGTTTTTATGAGCCTGCTCTTTTTTGTGGCTTTTTTTTTAATCTTGAGAGAATGAAAGAATTGCAGTGTTACAGCAGCAGTCTTGTATCTGACATTTAATGATGGCACCTCTGACCTTCCCAGCTTCAGTTACATTTAGTTCTTGTTATTTTTCCCTTTTCTGTCCTTCTCCTCTTACTCTCAAGGAAGGATACACAGTCAGAGCAATACTGATTAAGAGCAGAATTCACGTCCAGGCAACTATGGGAGACAATTTGTTGCTTCAAATTATAAACTTGAGATGCTTCTATTGTTTCTGCCATCTGCTTTCCTCTCTGAGACATTTGAACTGGACCCACTGCAACATTAACTTAAACTACTACTGTGAAGTAGGAAGCCACCCTTTATTAAAAGGCGGCAAAACCAACAAAAACCAATCCTCCTCACACCACTCCCCAAAACCCACCAACAGCCCTGACAGCTTAGAAGCTCTTCCCTGGGAGCAAGTACTAGGTGAAACTATGAGTTTTTTTGCAGACAGATCTCTGAACACAGTGGTCTGTTTACATACACACTGTGTTAAAAACAAACACATAGATTAAATTAAAGATCCAAGTAGTTGAAAGAGGGTCATTTTAGGGAAAAATTTGCCTTTGTGCTTATGTGGAAATAACAAGTACATAATACCACATGACTGTGATTTACTGTGAATTGCAGCAGTGCTAGAGTGAAAGAGGATGAGTAAAGGGAAAAAAGCAATCTCAAGAATGTATCTGATATATCAGGTGTTACCATCAGAGCCTGCTTAAGGTTTGTGGACAGAAACACAACTGTAATAGAGGCCACAAAGGAGGTCTTGCAGCCTAAGGTTACTCCTCCTGCCTGTGCAACAGGAGAGCCAGGTGGTTGCTGCTGCTTCTAGAAGTGTATCCCCCTCCTCTGCCTGGGATAGTGGCTGCCCCACGAACACCAGCCCTGCCTGGACTGGCAGCAGGAGCAATAAGTGAGCCAGCCAGCTTTCCAGAGCTCTTGCATAACCAAACCAGGCAAATCCCTACTGCTTCTCCCATCAGCCTACTGATCACTTCGTTAGCTCTTCTTAAAACCATACTTTTCCTTTTCCTTGAACTGAGCCATCACAGTTGCTCTATAAGAACAATTTTAAACAATGTCTGTATGTGCCTTTTATGTACAAGAGCTGTATTTCTAGAATATAATATGGTCGTCCTGGAAACGCTGCAGATACTGTGTACTAATTAAAAGAACTTAGTACTTTTGTCATCAATGACCCATGTAAAGAAAGACATCTGAATGAGAAAATCGCATCCAAATGGAAGTTCAATGCAAATGAGCTATTGCATTAAGAAAAAGAAAAAGTGTGCTAAATAGCTAATTGGTTTAAATAGATGTTTGACTGGAAACAGTGAATAGTGTATTCATTTGACAAGGATGCAGAATTACTGGAATTTCTTTCTATGTATAAATACACATGAATATTTTATGATACTCATATGCATGTGACATCAATATGCATGCTGTTCAGCACTTCTTAATGGAATAGGATGTTAGGTAATGCTGGGGTTTGTTTTATGGGACTGAAACACAGAGGACTTAACATTTTTGTGGGAATTGTAACTATGATGTTTGACCAGTTGGTTCAAGGTAGAGCTCAAATGAAAACTTAATTGCAGCAGGTAGCCTAAACAGTGGCCTGAGGAGAAAGGCACACCCAAACAACAAGCGATGATGATTCCCAAAGAATATGCAAGAAAAATGCATTTTACCCAAATACTGTTTTTTAGGGCTACAAACACGACCTCCTGTTGGGCACCAGTTCTGCAACTACTATATGATACTCTTAATAGTAATGACAATTCTGCATGTTGCAGTCTGGACTGAGGCTCTTTACATATGCTGAAGTACATCCCTCTAGAATAACATAGCCCCATCACTGAAGTACTGTACACTATGCTAGCAATCTGAACTTCCCCAAATTGATAAAACTACGATTGGCATTTCAAACTTACTTTTTGAACTTGTTTATTATCCCACTTTCATTTTTCTTGATGTCATGCACCATCTTTTGAAGCTTCCTGTAAGATATTAAACAAAGCCAGCATTAAAATTACCATGTGATTGAACACCCATTTATATAAATTAAGAAAAACACAGGAAATGCATTTCCAGTAACATTTTACACATCAGAAATGCTTAATATATGTTCAATAAGTAGTTTAGTTGCTAAATAATTCGTGTATGAAGTTTTCCTCCCTTTTTAACAGAGCTCCTTGGCACGATTTGTGTTATCCTTCTCCTTAATACAATTAAGTGTAGTTTAAACAATCGATTTAAGAGTAAGTGCATCAGAAAAGAACATCATTGCCTAAATTAATAGTTTAGAATATTTCAGTGTTAACATTTTGTTCAGAACTGACTTTACAACACTCCACAGCTATAATGGCAATGCCCTCTGCTTTCTGACCTTACAGGAGTAATTTTATCAGTGGCCAGTTTACCTCATTCCCATAGTGTTTGCAGTTATAATACAAGGGGGAATATGATACATTCCCAGGCCCAGGCAATCTGAGAAACCATTAGAGTTATCTGTGTCTCTTAGCTGTAAAAACTCTTGATCTCAGGACTCTAGTTACATAGACTGGTATCTGGAATCATAGGTTATTGTTATTCGTCAGCTGCACTGACTTCATTAAAATTTTACTGGTTATCAAGGCAATTTAAGTTGAATATCTTATTTTTCACTCAGCAAGTACCATTTAGAATCTCACCTCCCTTCTCATTTAAAAAACCACACCACTAAAATCAAGTCAACATCAGGAACACAGATACAACTTCCTGCAAAAGACTGATTTTATAGTGAAACCTGTTGGAAGCTTGGTCATACTAGAAACTTCTATAGAATGCATATATACTTTTAGTTTCTTCACACAGTCTATGTTCTTCCTGTTTACCTAAACTAAGTATCTTTTATTAGACCTAAGCTGAAGATTTTATCACAACCAATAAAGGAAAGCAATGATTTTTTTCAAAAAAGGGCTTAAAAATTTTGCCTTCCACTCTTTGTTGTAAGTTGTCTGTCATTCCACATTTTAGTCTTGCCTACCTCATCCCTGATGCACAGTCAGGCTACCAAAAGACTCTTGGAAGCTTTGCTTACAAAGAGAAGTAAAAACATCAAAGTATTCTTTCCCTTTTTTAAAGCTTTCTTTAAACTTGAAACCTTATTATTCAGAAGGTTGAGTAATGCATAGAGCTTCACTAAAAAAACCTATCTTCCAGCTTCATCATTAGTAATTACTGCTGCCTCTTAAAAATTAAAATAGCTTTTTCAAATTAAATTGGAATTAGATGAGAATTAGCTAAACAAAAATTATGAAATAACTGCACTAACATGATGTGATTATTTGTCTGCAGTCTGTGGTTCAGGTTGAGCAGACATGTGGCCACTCAAGGCATCAGGTAGCGGTTGAGTATCAGGCTTATGCTGAAAGGGACCTTCCTACCTCTGCTACTGATTTTAGAGTCATTGTGGTAGTTAGTGACAATTAATCCCACTTTATGAGACTTGCTTAAAAAGAACAGTTAAACAACTGAGTACTCGTAAGTTTCTGGAATCCTGAAATAAATAACGAAGTTTAATTTTAGTCTTAATAATGTTTATTAACAGGACAGAAAAATCTGATCCTTTCATTACGTCAGCTGGAATTGAAGGATATTCCATGTTTTCAGCAGCCCTGTAATACAACAACGTGAAATATCCTGCTCTGACAGGCTACATCATGGGTCTGATACTTAAAGAGTATTCCTAGAGCCTAAATCTTTGCCCAGTCTTACTTAAAAAAACAACTGAACTTACTCTTTTTAGGTTCTAAACTCAGCAAAAAAAACCCCCAAACAAACCATGAGAGCAACTGACAAATAATTCACAAGCACATCTTTAATTTATGCTCAAAATTCATACTATTAATTTACAGCAAAAGGATATAGTGTTACCTGCTGATACAAAAAAAATAAATTACTTACAGGTGTGAGAAATGGGCATAGCAAAATGTTTTGAGATTTCCTGCAACAATGCACTACATCTCTAAGAATAGCTTGGATTATTATCTAAACTAAGCAGATACATTAAATCTGCAAATCTGGGGTGAAGATCTCAGAAGAACTTCTGCTTTTCTGTTTGTTTTTTTTTTTTTCCCCTAATAGACTCAGCTTCTGGTTATGCTTGAAACGTCACAAATAGCCATGTTCTGCAGTTTACTGGTTCTGTCTTGTGCCCCAGCTGGCACCAGCAGTGTCTATAAATGAAAAGTAATGAGGAATGAAAAGAATGAGGGGAGAAGTAAATGGTTTAGTTCTAGTTTGGGGAGAATGGTTGTTTGCAAGTGTTTGTGTCCTTTTCATAAAGGGCTTTCCAGCCTTTAATTAGAAATGCACGTAAGCATCAGTTATTTTTCTTCCTGTATTTATTGTTTGTTAAAGATAGCACACTCCCCCCCCCCCCCATCTAACTGTAGATTTAGAGCTGAATATTGCTTATTGCTCATCTCTGACATTAATACATCTTTACAATAGCAAAATTATGGCTTTATTTTGAAAAAAGGTGTTTCATTTTTCGTGTGACTGATTTTATTTTATATTGTCACTTTGGTCTCTAAAAAAATCCACACACGCACACAAATAAAACCCACCCCAAAATTCATAACTATGAGTACCCAGAACAGTTTGCTTTTCATTTGATCATATTTAGGTGAATTGGTTAGACTATCACAGGTGTTCCACATGCACTGAATAAGGCTATAGTTTAAAAGAGCATTTTAATACATATTTCCATTTTTAAAAAAAGATGCATTTAAATTAGAAATAATCACACATGCCGCTACTGGTGTGATCAATTATTTTTCCCATGCAGATGGACTGAAATCAGAACATTCCTATTTTTGCATAATCAAATTTCCTAAACATCTCTGCCTCTTCTTCCTCATTCTTTTTCTGGAGCTATTTCATTTTCTAATTACAAATTGTGATAAATTAGGGAGTAGCTAATATGTATTTGTGTGAATTTTTTAAGGTACGTAGCTCTTGCAGGAACTGCTGGAATACTTAGTTTGTTGCTTCTGGACAACTCAACTTGTATCAAGCCTGTAAGAGTAAGCAGATAACCAGAGCACTCTATAGTGGTAAGGGTAGGAAGTCATCAGGCATGGATGACCTCCAGTTCAAGTGGAATCCCCTTTGACCCATGAAGTTGAACAAGCTGCAAAAACCAGTCTGTCCAGTTAGCTAGAGGCTGAGATTTCTTGAGGTGCCAGCCAATATAATAGGCTATAACTGACAAGTTTTACAAAGAGCTGTCTGACTTGTGATTTTAGAGAGACAGTAGAAAACATGAGAGGCAGATAGCAAAGCCTATAGCAAGAGGATTCTCCAAATCTTAAGGGTCTCAAACCCAAGCCCAAAGGCCATTCCAGAGTGATGAGGAAAGTGAAGCACAAAAGGGCAACAGTTTACCTGGATCTGCATATCTGACTAGCTCTCAAATACTTTTTGTCTAGCTCTCAAAAACTTTACTTAAGACGATACTCCAAGTAAAGAGGTTCACTGTGGGAGACGCTTACCAGAGCAGCAGCCCTGAGGGTATCTAGGAAATGGAGGCTACCATGGCCCAGTGTAGACAGCCCTTGCTTCAGGTACATAACTACAACCTTCTTTCTTCACAGCACATCTGAGTCACGACCTTGTTACCAACTAATGTTTATTCTCTAGTTTTTCTCTTGGGATGAACAGATACTAGAAACATTCAAGGACCTCAATCAGCTAATACTGTAAATGAAAATAATAAGTAATGCTAGTTTTACTTTGCATTGCATGTAATTAAAGATAGTTAAGAGGTCAAACTTAAGAGTTGCCTCTTAACTACAAGCACCAACTCTTCATTCAACTTGGTTGAGAGCTCTTTATGTAAAATCAGGCTTGCAGATAAAGGTGCCGCCTGTGTCACTGTTAATATCTGAAAAAACTTCAGCAATAGATAGCTATTTTGAGATCTGGTTTAATTGTGACAGGTATAGACTGGATGGGACCCTTTGATCAGGAACTCACTGCACACAGGATAGATTTTCAAACTTCTGCAGATGGAAATGAGACACGGAACCAAAGGAACCTTAGTAGATATAGTAGATATATGAATGTAGATAGGAATTGTGTAATAATTATCTAGCTTATAATGAAGTTAAAGAAGTTTCAATGGAGGTAGACATGGCCCAAGGGGATGAGAAGTGATGTTTAATGTTTGCATTGTTGAGGCTGGCTGGGACAGGAGATAGTCCCTGATAAGAAGCAGCAGTTGACCCCAAGAACCAGCCAAGACAGGCCTTGTGATTTGGACAAATGCCAAGGAGCAACTGAGTCTGCGCAGAGACAGAAGGTTAAGAGTTCACCGTGAAGAAGACATACAGCCTTCATCTTCACGACCACCAGACGACCGCCATAAGGAGGCACTGTGCAAGTGCAGTTGAGAGGAGACTATGAAAATGACTTCCTGGAGCTAATTTTAATATGAAGCGGGGATAGGTAATGCCTATGTATAGGCGTATTGCGAAACTCTATGTATATGTAACACTTGACTGTCTAAATTTAAAGCAAACTGCCAAGTCAGGCGCGCACAACTTTGGTGGGACTACCCCCCGGGCTGCCCAGCGCTGAATGAACATACCTACTTTACAATCTCAACGATTGTGGAGTCCGTTTTCCGCACGTCAGAAGCCTTGGCTCTAGGTGCTTCTAAAAAATCTGAGGTTTCTTACAAAAACATTAGACTGTTCAATGAATCCTAAAAGGAAACACCTTTTAGCCCTGTGTTGCTATTTTTCATATGTTGTCAATTTTGACCTCCAGCAATTCAGGATTATCAGATGTACTGACAGAGGGGTCACTAGCTGTGATACCTATGTAAAGGAAGGTGGAAGGGTTTACCATTGCAAATACAATATACACTGAAAGAAGGATTTGCTCTGTCACAAAATACCTAGCTGTGCTGAAGGACTGCAGAGCTGCCTCGAGATAAAACAACTGAAACAAAACCACCTTCTCTTTGATCTGGTCACAGCTCAGCGTATGCAGAAGGTATGTCAAGCGAAGGGCAATGCGTGGGCCTGGCCTGTGACACATCCCCACTCAAACATCAGCTGGAAGCTTCTGGCTCTTTTGCATACAAGGTATCCCACAAAAGCTTTCCAAAGTTAAAATATTTTTTTTAAAAAAGAGAAAAATATAAATAACATGAAGAAAAATAAAGCGAGTAATAAGCTTTCAACTCAAATGCAAGATGAGGTACAGAGTCCTCAGACTTGAGAAAGAGGAGTCTGTCTTAATTTCAGACAGATCTGTGTAATAAGGAATTCTCCCACCATTTAGACTAATTTTTGAGAAACTGTATTTATCACTATTATAAATCTGTGAAGACATTTACAAATATGTATTATGTAGATATGTATATTGTGGCTCAGAGCGCTTGGCATGAATGGCTCCTCAGTGGGCACAGCCTCCCCCCGCTCCTGGGAACAGAGAGGGATCTCCTGTGTACACAAACGGCACGGTTCACCCACTTGTGTGAACAGTGAATCCAGTACTTTGGACCTTCGGTGTGCACATCGGTTGTCAGTATTTTAGCTGTGCAGCTGCCTATGTCAGGTGGCGAGTGACAGCCCATAGCGAGTGACACCCCTCTGCTGTAAGAATATACTACATGGTCTCCAGGGTGGGAGGACTGGGCATGGTTGCTTCAGTGCCTCTGGCTGCGAGCACAGATGTGTGCCCTTGCAGTTGGGAGTGGTGCTGATAATGTTTTTGGAAACAGGGCTGACTGCAGCGTCAGTAGGGAGTGGTGGCAAAACAAAAACCAGTTTTAAATGAATCACAGGAAGTTTTCTGTATTACAAGCATACTTATTTGTGTTTATCTGGAAGATTAGAATTACGCCTCATTAAATTTCTGGTGCTTATAGGACTGTCTGAATTATCTGTTTTGCCCCTTGAAAAATCCCCATCTGCGCTCACGGACCAGTTTCTTTAGTTAAAAAAGGGCAGAATTTTGAACAGGATATATTCAGACAGGTCTGCAAGGGAAGCTTTGTAAGCAATATTGACACATTCAATATTAAGTGACCCACATATTCCTCCTCCTCTTCCTAACATCAGTTAAATCTTTAACTGATGAAGCTGAATTAGTTTCAAAATAGTAATAATAATATTAATTAAAAAAAAATCATCACCCTGTAAATCAGTTTGCACTCCAGTTTCAGTTCTTATACCTTTTTGGGTACATCTGTTTCTCACTGAGAGGGCACCCTGTAGTTCTGTGTCTAGAAACTCCCATTTTCTGCAGATATTACTACCTCCATTCACTTAAAGTTACGTGTAGCCCTCATTTTTGTCTTGAGAAAGGCAGCATAACAGATGACCAAAAAAAAAAAGTATTTATTTCTTGACTTTCAGGCAAACTCAAATGCTTAGCATTGGAAACATAGAATGGGATTTAGTAAATACAAATTTAGACTCAAATCAAAAACATCCCCCCAACCCCCCACCTGCTTCAGCTATAAAGTTTTACAGAAAAGAACCACAAAAAAGAAAACAGAAAGCAAGGGAGACTATAATGGAATTTGGAGAATAAAAGCTGAGTTATTAGAAGATAAAAAACAAAACTTAAAGAGCAGAAAATTAAAAATTACTACAGCTACCTCTTATTTCAAAAAACCACATTAAAACATGAAAATAAAGAAGGAACAGCATGCCCAGCCCCCTCCTTTACTGCTTCTCACAGCACAGTTATTCCACCACCTTCTCCCCAGCTGGTCTTTATTTTGTGTTTCTATTAGCCTTTAGTTTTATAAACAGGTGTGCAGGTGACCAAATTAAGTGAGTTATTGTTTCTGGACAAAAGGGAATACTACTGCTTGCTGGGGGTGGGGGGGAACCTGCTTACCTAGAAGGGGATTTTTAAAAGTACCACTTGAGATTTTGAAAAGCTTTAAGCTCTTATCTTGATCTATCTTCCCAAACTAAATTAACAAACAAGAAAAGTACCACCTTTCTTCCAATAGGCTTCCATTAACACAGTGCTTCTGACACAGTCATTGTGGAATAACATGGATCTCAGTGAACTGGGTGTCTTCATAAGATGTATTTTCATATTACTTGCCAGTTTTGTACATCTAAACCAACCCAATTAATTATATAAAACAACTCTACCCCCTTCCACCTCCCTTCTAATTGCTCAGTAGAAAGCAAGAGGAAATTACCAAATAAAGAAAGCATCTATTTCCTCTCGTTAGGCCTCCTTCAGGTGCTTCGGATCTCCACATGCACACACCCATATACCGTACGCTACCTGTAACAGCAAGAATGGAATTCCTCTGCAAGGAAATGCAGGTTGGCATCAGCTGGCTGGGTTGGAGCTGGTGTTTTCAATGGCTGTTACATGTGTGTAATGCATAAACACATAGCTGAATTCTTGAGGTGCAATCAGATAAACTGCTTCAGTTAGCTGCTGGTCTAAGACAGGGGCTTACTGCCCCTCATCCACTCTGGGGACTTATGGCAGCCCACCCCCTGCAGTGCCTTTCATGACAGGAGGGGAGGAACTTTGGAGCTGGAGGTGGTAACCTGCGACACCAAACCATCAGTTCAAGGCACTGAGCCTTTGATCTTTATCTGTAAAGCTGTATCAAAGCTGTGAAGAAAAGTTGAAAGAGGCTTGCTTATGGGGAGAAGTCAATTACAGATACCTATCTGAGAGGAAGAAGGAACAACGAGTTGTATTCTGCTGTGTTCATGAGATGCGCAAGAGGAAATGCCTATAAATAGTTCAGTTTTGTCAAGAGTGTTGATTTTTTTTTTAAAGTCTTAATAACATCCTATTCTGCTCACTTTTCAATCATCCACTATTTTGTCTAGAGGCAAACCCCATAATTAGAGCAGGTGTGTGTTTACATGGTACACACAGAAAGGCTAAATATTGATTATACTTTTCATCTGCGTATGCCCTCTACATAATCTTCACAAAGCAGCTGTCGATCTCTCTTGTATTAGTAAGTACTAACATAGATTGAGCAAATGAAAATATGTAGCATGTAAAGGCATAATACATCTTTGACATAAATCAGCCCTAACATGAAATTGAATAGTATAATTACTTTGAGGTGACTGGGAATTCTGTGCATTGAAAGAACCTATGCAGATTTATCGGTGGGGCTGAGACAACTACAGCACTATCAATGACACCGACTGCTTGGTGCAACTGCTTCCTCATTTTAGATAAAGGCTGAGGCTTGTTTTGAGTATATATGGACAGTATATTAAAACCAAAGATGTCACATGTTTAAGTCATACAGTATTTTTTTGCAATTACCATCTTCTTCTATTTAGCCGAGAAGAACAGTTAGACCTGGTTCCTGTTACCTTTCCTACTGCTATTGGGGACTTCACAGCTGTTTTTGAATATCAGATAGGAGTGATGGCCAGGCACTTTTTAGTACAACTTTTGAAAATATAGTTATTAAATAACAGCTGAAGGCATTTCAGGTTTGGACACCTTTTCCCTCCTATTCAGCTTGCTCTTCCCTCTATCCCAACTCTGTAATAGTGATACTGCAAGTAGTACAGAAAGTAATTAGCTCTTATGATATACTGAGTATTGCATGTCATTTCTTGACACAAAAAGTTAAAAGATATTTTCTGTTCTGTAACTGACCTGCTGCATTCTGAGTCTTTTTGGTTAACTGATCCCTTTTATGCCCCATCTGTCTGGATATGAGTTTATGCATTAAAAAACCAAAAAAACCAAAAAAACCCCACAGAAGCTACATTAACAAGGCTTACTCCATTTTTCTGAAAGGTTTGCAAGCAGCAGAAGGAAACTAAACGTATAAGGTTACTCTAAAATACAGTTCCAGTTAAAACTGAGCACTGTATCTCTCTGAAGGACTAGTACCCTACAGCCTGGTAGGTGAAGGAGAGCAAGGAGAGAAATTTAAATGAGTAAAGTGGTTTCTATATCTCACCAAAAAGAGGAAGTACAAAGTCATTGCAGGGAAGTGAATAAAGACAGGACTTGGTACAGACCTAGAAAATTACCACCTCTCAGTGGTAACATTAATTTTAGTCACAATTCTACAAGCATTTTTTTGAAAGGCGAGATAACATTTCAGTCATTCCTGCAGGCATGTACATTGAAAGACTACTACAGGCACATGAAAGACATGAAAGTGCATGAAAAAGAAAACTGAGTGAATTGAACACAGAAAGATAAAGGCTTAATTTTGATTTGGTGTTCCAACAGAGTGAGTTTTTCTTGGTTTGCTCCTCTTTTACCCCTTCCACAAATTTCAAATCTGCCATTTTAGTTCTGGTCACCTATTGAAAGACATTGAAAAAGTCTATGTGTAACTACGTAATGGGCTTGATCAAGATTTAGCCAGATGTTTAAGTACTCTAAAGTTAGGTAAGTACTTAAATTTTGTGTTAAGGTCTTGCTAACGTGGGCACAGAAGCACTGACACGAGATGAGTAAATTTACTTAATCATCTAAGTACAGTCTCCATCAGTGTCTTTGTGTCATTTAAGATTGCTGCTAAAATACATTTCTAATTTAGTGATTTTAATCCAGTAAGCTCATAGACTGTGAAAGGATTAAAAAAATGGTGTGTTTTTTCACTGGGCTGGAAAACTTTGTGGGTTCAATAGCTTGAAGGCAAGGTGCTGTGCCCACTAGAGAAAAGGGAGGCTTTTCTAAACAGCCTCTTAACTCTTCCCCTTAAACCAAAAGTGGATTTATATGCATAATGGTCTGCATTTGCTCTACCAAATAGTGCTCTGACAGTCAAAGAAAACAGAGCAGAGCTTCTAGATATGGCATTAAACTTTAAACACTCCCATTAGTCTACTCCTAGAGACAAAATAACCCCAGATATCTTAATGCTGCCCAATATTTGCAAGTCAGTTCCAAGGCAGTAGCTTTTATGTATATAGGTTCTAGATACACTAGGTAGATGTAAGAAGTTAAGAGAAGCACTAATTTTAGGATTGTTATAAATTTGCATTGCTTTTTGTAGAGCCAAAATTTGTCTTAAAAATGTATTGCATTATTGGTTCTGTTCATACTTGCTCAGCATGAGTAAGAGTACAGGAAAAACCCCGTAAGTAGACTTTCAGCATGTTTTTTAAACTGTCCTTTGCGATCTCTGACAAGATTTTTCCCTCTCCCAGTCAGTTTCTCTACAGTAGTGCCCAAGTTGGAAGGAGACGGGAACTCTCTCTTGTTCCTCTCTAAAGCATAACTTTTTGACTTTCAGTTTTTTTCTCACCCATTAGCAACTGAAATGTAGCAACTAATTTCCTCTTTGTATTTTTTCTAAAGTCGCGTAATGCTTATAGCAAAAATTGCAGATGTTGTATTTCATGCCTTTAGCATTACATACACTTTAGCTGAAGTGATTTTATCACCTGTTTAGAATCAAAATGATAGGGGTACAGGATAATGAACACATTTTTTGACACATCTGATTAAGACTAACAAACACTGCTGTACTTGGGCTGAAAGTGTTTTGGCTCTAGCTACAGAAGCATATCCACCACAGATATGGGATAGCACTGGCAGGGATCTACTAGAGGCTACTCATGGACCTGTTTTGTTTATTTTGTTCTGAAGTCTATCAAATTTTAGAACTTTGGAGAAGTATTTTGGTCCCTAGGGTTATATGGCCACTTTACTGGAACCCACGTGGGCTACCACTGAAAGGGGAAATTTGCTCTTCTCTCCTGTTGGTGCTTACCCAGCTATGATGAATCATGGAATTTCCAGCTGGGAAACTAGCTTCTTTTTTCTTTTGCCAATTTAGATACCAGCAGGATCAGATCCAGCTTTATCACATGGTCGTGGGAACCCTAGTGCCAGTGTGAGGGCAGAGACGAGGGGCAGGGCAAGCAGGGGCAATGGGAGGGTGGAACAAAGAGACCTACTCTTTTGGCAGCAGCTCAGACTTATGCTAAGTTAAATTGGCCATGTAACTACAGCTTCAGCAGCACTTAGCTGCCTCTGTGCTTCTTGCAGAGATGCCTATAGTGTCTATATTTTAAGACATGAAGGAATCATTTAGCCATGTAGTATAGCCACTTGTATTAATAGCCTACTTCACCCAGTTGCGCTTGCATTAAGCTTGAAAAATATATACTCATGTTTTTCATATTATTGCCTCAGGATCCATTATTTTAATTCTTTCTAAAGTATTTACTGTGTAGCATATAATTAATACTGAGGTCATAAACCTGTAGCACTGAACATCTGGCTTTGCTTACATCTGGAAAATGACCTTGTCCAAAACATATACTAACAGATTAGGATAAAGATGCTAACAGAATTTCCAAGCTTCTTTTACCCCTCAGTCATTTACTGTGACTGTCACAAAACAAACTTACTTACACAGTATGTAAAGTCCTTTCACAGTCTACCAAAAATCGAAGATGGTTCCCTACTGCCGAATGAGAATACGGTCACATTATTTTCCATCAGTTTTCCAATTCTGTTGTCTGCTGAGCATGTAAAACCAGTGATATTTGCTTTCTAAAAGAAATATTTGCTTATCTATCATATTGTACCATGCTTTAGGGTATTTAGACTATAAAAGATGTTATATAAAACTAAAATCACTCCTCTAATGCAGCAATCATTTTAAAAACCACATAAAACATATAAGGAAAAAACCCTATGTAGTAAGTAGATATGTTCTTTCTTTTCTAATGATGAGGGACTTTATAAATCACCTGCAAAATGTGATTTAGCCATCTGAAGATGGCTAAAAATTACTTTTAACTGATTCCTGCAGGCAAACTGCACCTATGAAAGAAGTAGTGTTGAGGCATTTCCATTCAATACATCAAATAGAGTGGGTCACAAATTTCCCTCATTGCAGTGTGCATAGAGTAATGTGCTACAGTGGAGAATCCGAGTTTCATCCTGAACTTTACTGGTCCAACAAACTAAAAAGAAACATTCAAATTTTTTAAATGTAAAAAATTTCAGTTAATGTAACATTGTAAACATTAAGTAAAATGATCTGAACTGTACAAGTTGTCATTTTTTTCAGTTTCTCTTCTGCAGATAATTGAAATCTTATTTTTTCTTCTAGGTTTGGTCACAATTCTGGAACTGCCTGCAGTGTTGAAACTCCAGATTTCACTCATCCTTTAAACAGAAAGCAAAAACAATGGAATTCTTAGGGTATTTAAAAATGTTCCAGTTATATCTTGTCTGGCCTGTTACAACCCTGAAGATGGTTTTTGATCAGGTTAAATGGTTTTCTGAAACTAAATTCACCAAAAGCAGAACTAAAGCTTGATTCCATTACTCTTCATGAACTTTTTCAACTGTTGACTTACAAGAGCTGGGCCTCCAAAGACCATCAGACAGCTCTAGGAAAGATAATCAAATTGCAGAAGCATTTTCCAAGGTGAGGAAGGAGGCCACTAAAAACAATACTTATTTTCAAATAAAGGGGTATTTATAGCAATTTCTACCAATGTGGGAACTCTTTCTCCCCCTCTTGATAATCTAATGTTGTTTTCCAACACTGTTATGGCTGACACAAGCCATAACAGTGTGGAAGGCTTTTTTGCAACATTTTACGATTGTCAGATTTGCCTTCCAAAAGAAAAGCATCTATCACATTATAATGTAGTGTGCAGTATGTAGGTTTTGAATGATTCTGTAAAACACAAAACTGTTTTGTTCTGGGATCAACATATCACTGGGTACCTGCAGTGTCATATTATGATTTAATACCTAGCTTTCTGCACAGCTGTATGGGGTATAGTTTTAAACTAATGGTGAAAAATGGTTATACCAAGTTTGCTGGAATGTTTTATTTTTTCCATGGCCAAGAAAATTAATTTATTGGTTTATTTGCTTGGCTACTGGTCATTTATTATTTGACTTAAAAAAAAAGGTAAATCTTTAGATCCAATTTCTGTTACTAGCTTCTGCTGAATAACTGACAGTCACAGGCATAAGACTGTCATTTGTGATTGCTATAGCTAGCAAATGCTCTTACTGTAGACAGTTATTCTGGCAACACTACAATGTCACTAGAAGACGTTATTTTATTTGGAAGAGTGTACATATGAGGCAGTGGTGGAATAAGCTATGGCAGTGACTGAACAACTTTGCCAGCACAAGTAGAATGAAACTATAGGTACTATATAAACATAGCTGATCTTATGAACAGACTATACTCTTACACTGCTACCTATATACAGAGATTAAACCGAGGCTTTTCACCATAGTTTCAATATTACACTGCATCATTTTATCCACATTGCCATATTTTCATTTAATAGATAGATCACAGTCACACTTAAACACACTTTTCTATAAAGAGCATCATAGGCAGGAAATTCTGTATGAGAATAATTTACTATGTGGCAATTTAGGTTAAAAAAAATAGTGGGGTTTTTTAGGGCAGCTTGGACATTGGTCTCGGCAGGATGACATAGCTGGAAAGAAGGATGATAAGCAAGAAAAAAAAACTTTAAAGGGACTGTCAGAATGAAATGCTTGTGAAGAGAGGAAGAGAGAAAGGAGGAGAATTACAAATGGAGTGGAGGCTATGCTATGCTGAAGCAAGGTCAGAGGGAAAAGCAACAGGAGGATTTGACTGGAGAAGTCACACTGGGGGCAAAAGAACGGATTTTTACAGCGGTATTTGGGGAAGTTTGCATTTTGTATCTCACTCCATTCCGAAGTCCAGAGGTGGGGGAGGTTCATGAGCTGTTTAAGCTGACAGAAAGCTAGATGAAATAGAGATTATGCAGCCTTATCATTTAATCACAGTCCCACGCTTTGTATGGCAAACTGGACCTAACAATCCTACAGAAAGAACTTATATTTGTACTTATCAGCAGGGTGAATGTAGCTGGCAAACTCCTTTACCCCCATGCCTGTGAAATTCAACTTTAAAGACTGCATACCACTGGCACTGTGATTTCATGTGACCTTACATTCAGCCTACATTTTGTTGGACTAAAATGTGGGTGTGCCACAAAAATCTGCTGTCGTGACAAAGTGTTACTGTGCAGTGGAAAGTTGTCAGGAGAAACTGGAAGCTGAGACAGAAGACTGCTGGAGGTGGCAATGGGTGGGTGGTATCCCAGAAGACCTTCACAGCTGTTATGTCCTTAGGGCCTGAGGGTGGAGGCAGATTAGACTTCTGCTTGAGAGAGCAGAACAGAGCAGGTAGAAGAGCAGAAGCAAGGAGGCCACGACTTGTGAGGAAGAAACAGCAATGAACAGCTTAGAAGGGGTTGGTCTGGAAAAATCTCATATGTGGAACAGTTCTGATTTGAGCCTTTAGACCACTGAGCAGTGTACAAGTAACTGGGCACTTGCATAGCCTTTCCTCCAAAGTCTATGTAACTAAAAAGGCGAAAAGATGTTAAAGTTGGACATGGACTTTCATTCCCAGTTCTGTCATGGGGACCGTTCTCTAGCTTACTTTGAAACTCCACTTTCTTTCCTCCTTGAGTTTATTTTTGTTCTTTTGTCTTGGTCAAGTCCATTGATGCAATAAACTATGTTAAAATTTGACTTGAAAAAACAGATGAAGTTTCTGTTTGCTACAATTAACTATTAACAGGAATTAGTAGAACTACTGTAATAAAATATTTTCTTACAGCACAAAGCTAATGTTTAGATATTCCCCATTCATTTTCTCAAAAAGTAAATATTCCCTATAATAAAACATCCTATACATAGAAGGTATCAGTTTACAGTTAAATATCACTCCCAAATGAATTAATTTTCTGTTTACGTACTTTCAAGAGGAAACAATACCAGAAAATCCTTTGGTAAAGAAAAGACCTAGTAGATACAGTCAAACTGTCTCTATCAGTAGAAAATTAGTGAAGCCATAAATACCTTCAAATTTGATAGGCAACTAACAGACATTCAGGCCTTAAGGAAACTCCTCTTGATTTCAACAGAATTAGGACTTAAACCCACCTGTTTAGCAAGGGATGTTAAAACAAAATATTGCAAATAAACTGACACACTTGTCCCACCTGAGAAAAAAAGTCAATTGCTTTTTTTCCACTTGCTTTTCATTTGGGACTTATGGTTGGAGATAGTGAATTCATGGGTTTTTTTTGGGGGGGAGAACTGCTGCAAATTAATGAAGTCATCAGAAATTAACATGAAACTGTGCTCTTGGAAAAGTCTGTCTGCAATCTGGAAGTTGTTGGCTGCATGACCTTAAGCAAGTGAAAGCATATGGTACACTTCTGGTTTGTGCCATGGTTTGCCTGTCACTGCAGTGGTGATGGTACTGATGCCTTTGAAAAGGACTTTGTGATACAGAGCTAAAGACAGCTATGAGCAGAGGGTCATTATTAAGGTTTGTGGTCATAAAAAAATGCAGGAAGTTTGAAGAGATGCTATAGCAGAGTCATATATATAGGAGCTAGAAATTATTTAAAGACCAGAAATCATAGGCTATAGTCTAAGGAAGTTGAACTCCAAAAGAGTCTGCAAGTTTAGTGCTGTATCTTTTGAGTTGCTAACTTCCTGTTACCTTTCCCACCTACCATCTACCCATCTATACATTTGCAGCATAATTTTTTTTTTCCTGAAGTTCAGGCTGAAATCAAGGCATACTACAGCCTGCCATGGCAGCATGGCTATTGCTCATGTATTCACTCCACACTTTAGAAAACCATTCAAAGTACCAAAGTATTGTATGCACCACATAAATTAATTCATCTCAGGGTAAATAACCAAGCCTTGGAATTAATTTTTCCTGACTATATGGAAGCAATTTGAACACAATGTACTCCGAGGGAACACTTGTATAATACTGCACATACCTTATAACAAACACTATATGAAAATAATACTGGAATTCCATGAAGTTCCAGCATTCCTATCCAACTGATAGTAAAGTTAATTGAGTGACTTAACTGCAAACAATGTCCACCACAGCATAGTAGTTAAAGAGGCACATAAGAACACTTACAGTTCTTACTGTTGTAATAAACAAACAAATAGAATATGTTAAGAATTCAGATCTGACATAAGACTTGCTAATGCAACAGAAAGCTAGGTCTGGTATGCTCAAATACACCCATGGAGAATAGATGAGCTTCACAAAACCACATAATATCTAGTTTTTCAGGTCTGCACTTAAAAAATCAAAAGCTGTACTCTCAGACACTGACTCAACAGCAGTGCTACTTTAATTTTTGCTGCTACAAAGCAAAAAATTTTAAGAAAGCTGTCTTTAGAAAAAATGTGAACTATAATTACACCAATCGAAACTATGTTTGGTAGGAATATTTCTTGGCATTGTCTCTTGGCATATGGAGGAAGGTAGGTTTTTAAAGTAACCATTTCGTTCATGTAACATTCAGTGCAAACTCTGAACCATCTATGTGTCTTCCATGCAGATAGGAGGCTACATCAGGAAGTCAACTGCACTGTCAACAAGTCACATAGTGCAAAGGGGTATTCAGCTGTATCAAAGAAGGAAGAAAAGGCTGCCGCCATGTTATGCTGATCTCTTCCTGTATTTACACATCTGTCCTAAATTTATACTATGAATATGTACTCATGGAAAGCTCTGCCTTAAGTTTTAAAATTTCTGATACTGTAGTAAGACCGTGTAGCCAAATACCCAGGTTTCTGCCAAAGGACGTATTTCGACATGCTGAAATTGAAGCATGCATCTACTTCCACTGCATATAGTGAGGACGCTCACGTGTTTGAGAAATGTGTGCTCTTACATTCCTTGCACAACTACGGTGAATTGGCCATGAGGAGGAGAGAAATAGCTTTTGATACTTCAAGATAATACAGGAAAGCAGAGCTACCTCCTTCTCTTCCTTATTTTACAATATTAAAACTTTGGACAAGATGAAGAGTGTCAGCCAGTGTAAAGATGCAGCAGGGATGTGATGGCTGCCTTTCTGGTTTAGGGCTTTTGAATCGGTTCACAAACAAGTTGTGGACCATTATAACCCTCACATGTAGACACCCTCTGTGTACTTGAAAGTAATTCTACTTCAATCATTTGCAAAGGTGCAGAAGACCCATCCCAGCTACAATTTTATCACAGCAGAGAGTGTGTGTTTTATTTCTTTACATACCAGCAACTGTCTTGATGGCATCAAATTTTCCATGCCATCACTCAGCTTATTATCTTGAGATAGCTAGTTCAGACCAACATTGAGCACCTGACACCATTTAGACCATTTTAAGGTGATAAATTGCCAACAAAGAGGAAATTCACTGTCTTCTTCCCCCTGTCCATTGAACCTTCCACAGAGTTCTTGCCTGTGCTGTAGGATGCAGTCTGCTAGGCTCTTATTAGGTGTGCCTGGCTGAGGAATATAAAGGTCATTGCAGCTCTTCAAGTACACCCCCTCCTAATATTTCAACAGTATGGAAAGAGTAGACATCAAGAAATACTATTCCATCAAAATTAGCTTTACAAGGGATTATTCTGATTTGCATGAAGGCTTCTGAGGAGAGGCAGAGAAACTTGACAATTGTTTATAAATTAGTATTGAGTGCTTGAGTTATTTTATGAAAAAATATTTTTCAGTATTCTTTATTTTTCAGGGGAAGAAAAAGTTTCTATGCTACTTTAATCTGAAGCAGGACTTCTTTTAACTATTCAGAAATAAAAAAAAAAAGTCATGATGAAAGAGCCTTGAGGTACCAACTCCACCAGCACACCAATCGAGTCACACTAAAAATACTTCAGTAATGGTCAGCTTCTGCTTTTTTCTTCTCAAACCCTGTATTTAACATTGTTCTGCTTCACTTAGGAACGTTTGCCGCTTTCCAGCTCCCCCTATTCTGCCAGTTCTTTCGAAGATTAGGAAACATGACAGAACTTAACTGCAACAGCCATCTTCACAGGTCGCTCTGATTAAACCATGAAGCAATTAATTAGCTTTTTCTAATTCGCATAAGGCTCATACATCTTAGTGAGTCAAAGACTGTTTTCTTACAGACACTTTAAAAACATTCTTGTTTTCACTGCAGACGAAGCAGACGCACATTTTGCTTTGAAATCTGTGTCCCATTAATTGCTCCAGACCTGCATTTACCTTCCGCCCTTCCCCGTACCGCCCCGGCCACCAGCGATGACCCCGTTTCACTCCCGCACTCCCGCCAACTTCCTTGTGCCGCGGAGTCTCCCGGTCCCGCCTCGCTCCCCTGCGGAGAGCGGCCGCCCGTCCTCCCGCCCACCCCGCTCCCCCCTCGCGGAGGAGCCCCGCGAGCGGAGCAGACCCTACCTCAACTTCTCCCCGGCCGGCACGGTCAGCTTGTTCAGTCTGTCCATGCTCCGCGCTGCGCCGGCACCCGCCGGGACACGCCGCGCTCCTCCCCGCCCGGCACCTGCCGGCGCGGCCGCTTCCTCCTGCCGGGCTGGGCTGGGCTGGGCTGGGGTCGGCTCCCTCCCGGTGCCGCGACTCGGAAAGCGGCGGAAACTCGTCTGCCAACACTGCCTCCCCTGGGTTACATCCCCCCCGCTGCCGTGCCGGTGGTTGAAGCCTCTCGTCCGTCCGTCCCAGCCGCAGGCACTCCGCAGAGGAGGGACCCGGTGCTCGGGGCGCCCGGCCCGGCCCCGCCGCCCGCCCCCGCCCCCTGCGGCCGGGCCCGGCCCGGCGGCGCGCACAGGTGTTTGCGGAACCGGGCGCCCAGGTGGAGCCCTTGGAAATGGAAGCGCGAGGCCTCGCTAGTCCCCCCCGCCCTTCAGACCCTTCGGAGTGCCTTAGGGAAGCCGTGGCTTGGCCTTGGAGAAAGACGGGCCGGCAGTTTGGATCCCCCGGTTTTACAGCGGGTTGGATTTCGATAAGCTTCGGTGGGCTGTGGCAGGGCCAGGTAACCCTCTCTCAGCGGCGCGTCCAGCCCCAGGTGACTTTGCAGGCTGCGGGGACCGAGGCGGGCTCTCGGCTCCCCTCTTCTCCTCGCTCCGCTGCGCTTCCCGGCGAGGATGTGCCAGGTAGCAACCTGCTGCCGTGGGCACGTTCCCTTCCCAGAGGTTCTCCAGCAAAGCTAGAGGAAACCGTCCTGTTATCCCCATCCTTCTGAATACAACTGTAAGGGAAAAAAAAAGGTTCCTCACTCTGTTTCTTAAACTAAGGCAGGAGCAATCCCCGATCCTTCCAATGACACAGGGCGAGGCCGTTCCCACCCAAGAGGTAGGCGGCTGATCTGTGTTTTATGGCTCTGCTATCTCTGAGCCTGGGATTTTTTTGCTTAGTCTTGGGCTCAACCATTTTTTCCTCTTTAAAGATGAACTTTACAGGCAGCTGGTTGCTGCTGAGGGGCAATGTAAGCAGATATTCGTGTTCAGCCTTTATCCTGAAGTGCTGATGAATTTGAATTCTGCACCTTTGGAGGATGACTGTTGTCACTCTCTTTCTGTATCTTTGGTCTGTCTGCAGCTTAGTTTGTAAGCTAAGTCTGCTCTAGGCAGGAAACCGACTCATTCTTTTTTAAAAAATGTACAACTGCATCATGTTAATATGTTTTGATAAGTACAATATGTTTTGAGGACACTCGACGTTATTTCTTAGGGAGATTCTCACTGCCACTTAGGCTAGATTTTCACATGGGTATGTCTTTTCCCCAGATCGTACTGACTACAGTTTTCTCTTGTGAAAATGTAGGAGCAAACCAGACTTTTCTGGTTAGTGCAGAAGACTGGGGAAACAGCCTGCCACGGGATTCATGTCTTTGGTAACAGTACTGCTCTGATCTTGGCATGGCTGACTTTTTTGTTCTCTGAGCTTTCAACAGGGCAATCACTTGATATTTGCATACAGTATTTCTCTAGGGAGGGCCCATAGTGAACAAATTGCCCCTTTTGGGGTATCTTATAAAGTTTGTGGGCTTTAAGGAATAACCTAATAATGTTGAATGTTGTTTACTACACAAAACTTTGGAATTCCACCCTGCAATGTATCTGTTTATGAACTGGATGCTTTTGCTGGTTTACTCCCTAAAAGTTATTTTTGAAAATTAAATGAATTTTGTATTAGTCAAAATTAACACTCTGGCAATGTGAAGAAGTGGGCATAAATAAATTGCAGCGTGGCTTTGCTTTTTGCTTATATAATCTTCCCGCTCTATTTAAGCATGTATCAGAATACGGGATTTGCTCGGTAGGCTCATGCAGTGATTTCTCTTACACAACAGCTGCCTCTCGCCTGACTGTCACAGAAATCCCAGACCTTTTCCCTTTGAGATCTTTGGTGGCAGCCTGTCATTTGCTCTGCCGTGCTGGTTTTGCCTTGTTTCTTCCTGACTCAACAGTTTACAGGTTTAGTTTTAATGCCCTGCAGTGCCCGGTGCGGAGAGCTTTCACGCCTGTCCTCGCAGCGCTGTCGCCTCGCTGCTCCCGACAAGGGGCCGCTGCCGCTGCCTTTTGCTCGGGGCAGTCCCCGAGTCCCCTGTGCTCAGGCCTTGGTGACAGCGCGGCTCACGCAGGATCTCTCACCCCTGTGATCTGCTGGCCCACGTGCTTGCGTAGCTGTGCAGGGAAATGGGCTGGGGAAGGAGTCCGCTACAAACGATCTAGCAAAAAGTCACAAAAAAGGGGGGGTTTAACTGCATCGGTTCCTTGATTTGATTCGGCAGATGGGTGTTTGTGAGGGTGCAGCACGGGCTGAGAGGAATAAGGTATGTGGCTGCTTAGACTGGTACTGCTGCCAAGAAGTTACTCCTAAGAAAGTCTCCATTGCACAAGACTTGTTCATGAGATTTTGTGCTGTGAGGCCTGTCCACTGGTCATACCTCAGCCTGCTTCCTTCTTCCATGCACACACAGGGCCCAGTACACAGTCCTGCTTCACTTTAGTATCTACAAGCGTTACTCATCACCCCAAAACGGTGTCTCCAGGGGCCCAGGCTGGAGGCGGGGGGCCAGGGCCTCACTAACCCCCACTCCAGGAAACACCCTGCCTTCTTCTTCAGGACCCTGGGAGAGCCTGGAGGAGGTGGCAGGTTTAAGACACGCAGCAAACATATTGTCGTGCTATTTTTGTGGTTGTAACCCCAGCAACTGTCCTTCTTTGACCAAACATGCTCATTTGGAGAATGCCAAAGAGGAACTGGGATTTTTCTTACTGTGTGGGTGGCATCTTGACCATAGTGAGGGTTAACACGAAACCCTCCTCCCCAGCCACAAGTGCCATTCTTGGCAGAGGGGCATTTGTTTCGAGGGATGCCTGTGCCACCTCCATGCTCCCTGGCACATCTGGGGCCAACGGGGACAGTGTGGGACGCACGGTCACCGGCTGGCAAGTCCTGCTGCCCACTGAGACATGGCCTGGCAGCCTGGACCAGCCTGCACTGCCCAGCTGAGGGACAGGTCCCAGGGGTGTGGGGCATAATGGTGTCCCAGGAGAATATATATTGGCGTCTCGGATGAGGCTTTTTGCAGAGCTGTTCCCACAGTACTGGTCTTCTGAAGCAACATCATTCAAACCCTTTACTTAAATGGTATTTTCTTATCTAATGTTTTAAGAACCTGCGTTCACACAGACTCTGCCATTTTTGTGATTACATAGATAGCCCCTAACTTTTTTTTTCCTGCATATGGCTACAAAAGATACAGGATAAATTCCTGGCACCATTACTTAACATGGGTAATGCAGGATTTGCCAGTAAATTCCCTTGGCAGGATGGTTCACAGAATATACATGCTTTTTTTATTTTTTATTTTTGATGCTCAAAATGCCGTTGAAATTTTGGAAAAGACCTTCTAAATGCTTGGACAGATTTTCTAAATGCCACTGACTGTTGCAACATAATTTCCTCATCACTGCAAGTGTTGTGGCTTAGTCTGGGTTTGTCTCTCTGATCCTCTCCCAATATGACTGTGTAATTCTCCATTTATGCTCAAAAATAGAAAGATTTTAAAAAGCAACTTATTTATCTTGTATGTTCAGAAACTAAAATTATTTTTTACCCCCTCTGCTATTTTCTGCTGTTTATTTCCCGCCATCTCATTCCTTGTCCATGCTGCCTCACACTGGCAGTGTGTTTGTTTTCTGTTTAAGAGCTGTGAGGTCATGAAGGCATGGTCAAAACCAGACTCAGTGGAACAAACTCTGTCTGAGACTGTGAGTATCCTACCTTCATTTGGTCAAAATTTGCTGTGAATTGCCAGATATTTCCTGTTTACTCAGTGCTGCAGTTTTCTATACCCTATTGTTAAGATAATTTATGGTTTGACTTTACTTCTCTGAGTAGATAGAAAACTCCTGTAGCACAAAACCGAGGGATCAGAAGACCTGTCTGAAGCATTTTGGTCCTTGGTGAGTGGTGTTCCTAGATCAGAACAAGCATCTTCATACAGAGCCAATCATTGTAGAGAAACCATTAGGCAAAATCCAGAGTTTGACTGCTATCACTGAAAAGACTGATAGTTTTTCTTGGCTGAAGTTTTCTCTTTGATGACTGCTTTTTCTGATTTCCACTGAAATTAATGCTCTCTAGTTTAATACCTTCCAGTACACGATCTGTATGGTTTGGGCTTGTCAGGAATTCCTGCTGAAGCTACTGATATCACTACTATTCATATTACAGTGTTAAATATTAAATAAAATACCAGCTGTCCATATCTTCCTTTTAAATTCATAAGCTTTGATGCTAACACCTTTTTATGGAGACCATTCATGCCATTGTGTTAATGTAGGTTACAGATTATGACTAGGTTTAGTCTAGGGAACCTAGGGGCCTGTTTGAGTTCCCGATCTGGGTTGGCAGCCAAAGGCACATCCTGACTACATAGTGGTGTGAGGCTCAGTGATGCAACAGCATCTGCCCACAGCCTTCTCTGCATGACAAGAAACCCGAGGTATGTGTCCCAGGCAGGAGCTGTGGCACACAGGAGAGATGGGCAATCAAGCTGCAGGGAAGAGTGTGAAACGTCCAAGCCAGTGTATAGGTACAGCCTTGGCTGTCAGTTACCATTTCTGGACTCCTAGGATTTCACATAGTTGAAATAAAAAGCAGAGAATTGCAAACTGTATCATGTAGCATAAAAATTTAGAATGAGAAGGTGAATAAAAAGAACTGCAAATGGATTAGTTTAAAACATCACTTTACAGTAAATCTTTTTAATGTTGTTTTTTTTTTATTTTTAATGCTTTGAGGAGACAGTGCTGCATCAAAGGATCTCAATGAACTATGCATGAGTATTGCAAGAGGAAGCTATTTTTTACAGATTACATTAATGCTCATAGATACAGTCTAGTGCCTTCAATGTATATAAAACAGCTGAGAAACCTGATTTGAAGTAAGCAATCGATTTGATAACAAGGTTTCAATTTTATTCATAACATGACCATATACGACTTACTTTTTCTCTCAGTCATGCTAGAAAACCCATTTCTTAACCCCTTCTTAATTAGCATGATTTTGTCTCCAACATTAGTTAGAGAAGATTGTGCCAAAATTTTTTCTTAGAAGTACTCAGGAGTCAATGATGCAACTGTTCTTTATAGGAAAGAATTCTTCATGTGGATTTTATGTACAACCTGTCTTGCCAAGTAGCTAGTGTGTTTTTTCATTTTGACTTTCCCACTTCCAGGCAATGTGGGGAACCACAAGATGTTGCACATTTTACTCTTTAAAAGACAGCTTTGTGAGCTTTTGCTTGGCTTTTCCTTCAGGAAGTCCTGACAAAAGAGCAGCAATGTAAGATCTCCTGAGCAACATGTAAAAAGATTGAAAATTCACTTAAAAATTTCTGTCTGATTTGACTGCCTTAAGGTCATAGTATTTCACCTAGCTCAGAGGTACTTCTCCCCACCTATAGCTACACACTATCTTAAATCTCTCTCAGACTCTGACAATTACTTCAAAGAGAGTATTTATTCATACGTAAAGGTCTCTTTAAAATTTGAGTCTACTGCTTGAGCTCTGACTTCGTGCTACTGCTGGTATAGCACTAAAGGTGAGAGCTCCAACCATGGAAGCAGTGTAATGTGGATACAAATGTAGCCGGTCAGTAGCAGGAATTTGGCTTGATCAGTCTGTGTTCACATGAAAGTCAGTAAATGATTGCTACAGTTCTGTATTTCAAGGCTGTGGAAGTTTAGTGAAAATAGCCCAAATTGATACCACCCACGTCTGAATTGGAAAACAGCCCAAACTCATACCACCTGAATCTGAACTGGAATCTGTAGCCATGTTGGAGGCTTGAATTTTTCCTAAAGGCCTGCTATTTTGAAGTATGTTGTATGTATTTGATCTCTTCTGCTTTCAGAATATCTGTAGGAAGATGTGCCAGCAATGTGCTGTGGGGATGAAGAACGGAGGGGAAATGGAGGGTTAGCAGTAGACTGTCACATGCTGGGAATGCAAATTTGTGGGACTTGGTGCCAGGCCAAAAGAGCACTCAAACTCTATTGTTTAAACTGTGTCAATTTAGACACAGTTTTGCTTCCCCTTGATTTCTATTTCGGTTGATAAACTGCCTACTTAACTTGCCATTCAGTGTCCCATAGCTGGTATTTGGAAACCATGAGTTTATGGAACATGATTTCTCATGACATTCTCTGTTATTTACTACTTACTGATTGCTATAAACAGGTGAAACACTGCTGCTTCATGTTTAAAATAATACATCTCTGGTTTTTCCAAGCATTGCTCTCAAACTCTCAGATTAACTGGTCTGTTTGAATGGATTTTTTCCATTTTCAGGGTGCATATAAGCTGTTTTAAACTAGAAGACACTACTTGTACAGAAAAAGTTACATGTGGGCACTTAGTTGTGTCTTAGCAGATAAGAGGAAGGTACTCTTCTGTCCCAAGTATTTTTAAATAATACTAATTTTCAGAAGTTTTAGTCTTGTCACTGTGGGTCAAATGGCTCAATGCCACAGTGTTAATTTTGGAAGACTCCTAGCAACTGCCCTAGAAATCGTAAAGCTTTAATCTGTTATCATTTTGGATACTAAATAGCACATTCAAAATTGTTCGTATAGTAATAGTAGTAGGAGATGGATTTGAAAATGCAACTCTAAATTTAATTGAACGGGATTTGGGTTTGTCGTTAGGCTCACTGGAGGAAACAGGCTGTATATGTAGGCATGTACTCTGGAGTAGGCAAAGATGCAAAACCAGTAAATTTAGTAGGATTTTCTCATTAAGGGTTTTCTGAGCAAACTCAATTTAGCACCTGCGGAGAAAATGTGTCTTATTTCTCTGGGGACAAATGCACTGTGTAAAAAGCTGCACTTCTGCTTTTCTGTTTTACTGTCACCTGTTCCACATGCACACAGAAACATAAAATTTGCTCTTGCAGACAGACTGATTATTTAATGTTAAACTGAAAGCGTTTGAGGTCAGATTGCCTTGGAGGCAGTGACCCGTGTTGAAGCCAACTGACAGCTACAGTGACTCTGAAGAATAGTGCTGCTGCTTGGTCTGCAAACCTTATCCCCCTCCAGCAGTCAAGAGTGACTGCAACGGAGATGCTTGTAACTGGCCAATTTTAATCTAGCTCTGATCCTAACGATGGAAGGGAGGGTGTAGGGGCACAGGCTTCTTTGCAGACTGGCAAGCCACTCTTGTTTCTGACTTTTCTCCGGGGCTTGTATACCCTGCTCTCCTTCCTCCTCGTCTCTTACTGCAACTGGATTAAACCTTGGGCAGGTTTGCTTCCCTTCCGTCCTCCTGTTTGCGGTGTGGATTTACCCTGGAGGGTACCCAAGAGGCCTTAGTGGGAGTGCTTAGCAGAGTGGGTCATTTGGCCCTGGCACTGAGAATGACACTTGCAGCGGGCAGAGGAGGATGGGGGAGAAGTGTCTTGTGTCTGTCCTTTCTGCATGTGCCTACTGAGCATCAGTCAGAACTCAGACATAGGTAGTGAATGGTCTAAATATGTTTGTGTCCTTGCTGACAAAATCACTGTGTATATTCACGCAGGTTGCACAAAGTTTTCAAATTTCAAAATGGAAGGGATGTCCTAAAATGAGGTTATTTTTGTATAGCACTGGTACTGTTTACGCATATCACGATGCCTTCAGTACCTGGAAAATGCTGAAAAAACCAATAGTTTTAAATCACTTCTTTCCTGCACTGGCCTGTAATACATACAGCCAAGGAAAAGGGTTGGTGCATCTTTTCTCTGGCACAAATGGGTAATCTGCACTGCTTCACTGACCATAATAATGGCTGCTTGAGCATTTTCCTGTTGCTGCTTAGGAACAGGAAAAATACTTTTGTCTGTAGTCTTTTCTGTTTTCATGTGTTTCCACCTTCTTAAGACTGCTCTCTTCTGTGTCTCGGATAACTGGAATTGCTTAACACTATGTTCTGGGAGCAGAAATGTCACTAAACAGAAAAAGTGCCAAAAGTCCTTCTCAGCCAAAAGTATAGTGGATTTGAAATACTGCCTTCAAAAAAGACAGCAAAGTGATCAAGGAGATGGGGGACTTTCTAAAGAAAGAAATTATATTATTAATTTAAAAAGTAGCAGGCTACTATTTGAAATAATAACATTTTATGACCAAAGGTGCTATATGGCTGTGAAATGAGATAAACAGTTTCATGGAATGCTCTCTTCTGTGGAGAAAAATTGCTCAGCCTTGTAACTATGGCCATGAAATTTTTCTGTTGTCTAAGAATGCAAATTTTGTGAATTGTTGCAAAGAATATGTTTACACAGTTGGTAACTTTAATTGCATTAAGACTACAAAACTGTAGCAGATGAATAGGAGTGCTACACTATATCAGAGTGGGTTATTATTTTTATATATCCTATTTTGAAGCATTTATTGCTGTAGTACAGCATTTAAAAGAGTTATTTCATAAATCTGTGGTCATAAAAGCTTGCATCTTCTACTCTCAGAGTATATTGGGAGAAAAAAGTCTACATTTAGTATCAAACACTGGGTTTCAGAATAACTGTTTCTACTTCTTTTTGTCATCCCTTCAGGTTTAAAATATAAAGGGAACTTGGGGAGAAGGGAAACAAGAAAGAAAATTTGATAGAAGTCTACATGTAAAGAAAGACTTATATGTAAATTTGAATATTCATTGTATTCCAGTAACACATAGTAATCTTATTCATAAACAATTATCCCTTTTCATTGTAAGTTGTTCTAACAGAGAAGAAGAAAGTCACTGCATTGTGGAAGTTACAATCGAAAATATTTTGGGATTAAAGAAAGTTTCTGACTGGTAGTTTAACAATAATATACATAGACGATAGTCTTACGAGATTTTTGATTTCTGGACACCACTGGATTTTGCCAACATCTGCAGCATGGACTTGGATACTTAAAAGTTCTCCGTGTTGTAGAGATCTGCCTGGGGTTATGTAATACATTTGAAATTGTCCTCTTATTGCCACAACAAGTTTGAGTCAGGAATATCTTTATAAACAGACTGATGAGTGAAGACTAGGTTGCTATGTACTATTTGTAATTTGAAACTGTTGATAAGGTATATATTATTTGTATAACTTTTGCTATAAAATGTTCATATTAGTTAGCAAATAGGAAGACAATAGTGATACAATGGAGTCTTCCAGGGAGAAATTATTGTTTTTTAAGGCATCTTTTCTTTGAGGGTTATGATTTTTTTCAAGCTTAAACCTTTCTCGAGGTTGCTTAACTTTCATCATTCTGTTCACAGAATTTCCCCTTTTTTGAAAAAGACTCCTCAAAGTATCACGAGGTTTTAAAGAAATGATAGATTTCTATTATTATTTGTATTCCTGGTGGAACTGATATCACCAACACTTTCCTGAATCAAAGTTCACAGTGTAAATTTATTTGTTTCAATATGGTCCATTGGGGTATTATACCAGCTCAGCAAGTGACAGACTGTTCATACACATGCATATGGAGGCACCCACCCACACTCATTTACTCATTCTTATCTTCCTTAGGCACCTGATGTGGGCTAATGTCACAAATGTCATATGAATTAGACCTTTGAGCCGACCCAGGATTGCTTTACTTTAAGTAAGCCAATACTCAAGAATATTAGAGTAGAAAGAAATGCTGTAATAAAGGAGCAAAATTTTGAGCTTGGTATAGAATAAGTTCTAAGCCTGCCTAAGGTATCTGCTGGAGCTACACCATGGGGCTGCATGTGAAAATGTTCTTCGTGTATTCGTTGTGAATGAACAACACTTCGAATCTGTACAGAAAGTGGGGCTTTCCCAGAAACTGCTGTTCCATCCTGTGGACTCTGCTATGCACATGATAGGTATAGATACATACTGATATGTTGGGTTTGACTTAGGCTGGTTCTGGGCCATTTATATCTTTAATCCTGAAGAATTTATTCCCATTATTCATTGTGTTTAACAAAGGATCTGATAGTATATTCACCTTGATGATGATAGATGAGTGTTGCTGAAAAGACATCATCTGTAAGGGCCTCTAGTCTGTGAACTGAAATTAGCTACATTTGTTATTTTTCAGTGTTTTCTTAGAGCCGCTATTTTTATTTTTTTGTAAAGCTAAAGCCCAATAAAGTACCAATATGAAGGAGGTATATCATACATGTTTAGTACTGCTTTTGGTTAAAAGCTGAAATTGTTGAAATTTTGGGTTTATCTGTAATTTTCAATAAATCCCTGGAAAGGGATTAGCTAGCAGAGAATACCTGTAAGACTGTACATGTGAATCATACTTATATTTCATTAATAAGACAAAATAATGACAGGAAGTATGTGAATTTGGAATTTTTTTCAGAGTATATTTAAATCTATCTATTTGTGGTCTATATGTGGACAAAACCCATCTAGTTATGAATAATTTCTTAAACATTATTTGTATCAGTATTGTAAAAGGAATATAGCTGGTAGTTCATGCTGACATTTCAAGCAATACAAACAATCCTTTTACTTCTGTGATCTTGAACTGTAACATCTATTCATTAAAGCAACAGCATGGATATGCCTTATATTCCTGTGTATTTCTTCAGAATATTATTGCTTGAGCCAGAGGAATGAAGATAAGGAGGATATATACTGATAAAGGTAATTAATTATATCAGGCAGATCGGGGATTTAGAAAAGGATCTGATTGCTTTTATGAAATGTATGGTAAGGGAAATTAACTGAAATGGTAAGATATTTTTAGGTTATTCTCTGTATTCTGAGACCTTTGTGAAATAATAAAAAGCCATGAAACTGGGCAGTGAGGAACTAAATAGGAGAAATGACAGAGCTGTGGTAGCAGGTGTCTGGGGAAACTGAAGTGCCAGAATTGTGAAGAAGAAACTGAGACTTAATGCTCTGTCAAGGATATCATTGGAGAGTACCTAAAATGTGCAATGGCAGTGAGTGGAGGAGAATGGAAAACAGGAAAGCTAGTATAAGAACTGTGAAATACATAAAGTCTCTTTTTTTCCCCCCTCAGAACTCTTGACTATTAGGAACAGCAGGAGATTGTCAGACTTTGAAAAATCAGGCATGGCTTGTGGAAGAATAAAAGAAAATACTTTTTTAAAACAGATCGGGCAATACTCTTCCATTATAAACAGCAGTCTCAGCCCAGCCCAAGACAGCTTTGGGCAGGGAGACTGAACTACCTCCCTACTTTGGAGAGCGTCCTTTCATCCCTCTGTCCTCCAGAAGGTTGATAAAATAAGCTGCGAGAGGTGGTCTGATTAGTCCTAAACTGTAACATGCTGCAGAGAAGCTGCATAGACTGCTGTTAGCATGGCGAGATTCGCCATAGTCTGGTCTGACAACACTTCACCTCTTCAAGAATTCAGAGTATAGCTGAATTTTACTTCTAAGAGTTGTAAATAAACATCAAGACTGTAAAGTCAAAGTGTGTTTACACTGTGCAGTGGAGCACAGGGCCAGTGCTGGTGACAACTGAGCAGTCTCTGGAACAAGACGTAGCAGAGCTGCACCTTGAGACAAGGCATTTCAGATCACGTGCAGCATCCAGTAGTGCAGCAGCTTTCCTGCTTCTGGCAGCTGAGCAGCTCCTGTGCTTGGTGGTAGCTCCTCAGTCCCTACACTGCAACCACTGCAAGTGTACAGATGCTCTGAAGGACTGAAAATTAGAGGAAGCTACCATGGAAGTTGCCTGTGACTCTTAATTTCACAGATATGTGCATTATGATACTGTCTGTATTTAGGTGGTTACATATATCTATCCAGAGAGGCTCTCTGATGCTCTGAATCATGTGTTGATGAGGGTTAATACCATCTGTCATGTACATATGCACAAGTACCATCATGCCAGTGTCCATGGTGTTACTAAGGAAGTCCTACGTTCCTCACATTGATGTTGCTCTTGGAAAGGGAGTTTATGAGGAAGGTGCTAGTAAAGAGAATTGCTGAATGCCGTTTCTGCATTTGTTTGGGGCAAATCTTTGAAATATATATTTTTGGCAAGTTTGTTAATTCTATGGATTGCCACCTGTAGCTGTGCAGGCTGTTGGGTTTCAGGTCTTGAATTCTGTTGCACAAAGTGCTGCTGTGGCATTCCTACCAACTGCACTTCGTCTTTTGCCAGGCCAGCTGTGCTGAACAGCCTCTCCTGAAGCTGTTTCAAGTGACTGGTTGCTACAGCACCAACTGTCTGCCTTGCAGCTGCAACAGGCTCTCCTGCCATGGTCCCTTAACTTCTCCTTGCAGCTCATCTTGTAACTTCTCTACCCTGCTTGTCAAGCTGACCCCATTTTTAAGCACCGCAGTTTTCATGGCTTAGTATCTTATCTCAACCATTTAAGTTCTCTCTTCTCATTTCTGAATCCAAGAAAGTCCATATGAAAGGGTTTAATACTTTCCTTCATTATCTTAGAAATACTGCATAGACCACCTGCCATCACAGCACAAACGTATGAACTAATGAATGAAGCTCTGCATGCTTATACAAAAGCAAAAAGAGGTTAAGATTTCACTCGTTTTCACAGAGGCTAGTCTAAAGCGAGAAGAATGAAATGTCTCTCCTGCAGAGAGCATAAATATGTGTTGATAACACACAGTAAATTAAATATTGTATTTCTTTCAAAAACTGAGAGGACTCCAGTTTGGAGACTTGGAGCAAAATGAGCCAAGACATCTGCTCTGTTTTCTGCCCAGTGTGTACTTGAGCTGGGGCACATATGGAATTCTGCTAAAATGAGATTATAAATTAATAGTCCTTCACACTTCATTGCTTGAATGAGCCAGAAGTTATTTTCTTCTGAGTTTTGAGTCCCAGGTGCAGCACTTTCTGACTAGCAAATATGATTTTCTAAAAGGGAAGAAAGACCAGTGAATCAAAACTACAACCTCTTCTCTGTGGTCTGAGTACAGCCATGTAACAGAGAAAAGGAAAGCACATCAGCTGACAGGGTGGAGGAAAAAGATCCTGTCCAGACTTATGATGAAGGTGAAGAACCGGTTTGTGATTTGGGCAACAGCTTCCATTTCTGGTTCTGCTTCTGGCTTAGTGTACAAGTATAAGCAGGTCATTTGGGTCTGTGTCTTAAAAAGGTGACTTGTTTCTTTGATTTTTGGTACCCAACTTGAGTTGCTCTGCAACTGATATTCTATTGCTATTTAGGCTGGTCTAGAGTACTAACAAAGATAAATGTTTCTACTTTCACTAAAACTTAGGGAGATTAAACTGAGTGTTACATACCTGGCTCTCCCTACAGCTGGACCAGCATATGATTTTTTCTCAGAGGCTGATCCACTCTTGCTCTTCAAAGAGGGTTAATAGAAATTTAGTATTTTTTTAGCACTAGTGTGTCACACTGTTATCAAAGAAGTTTGTGATTTATCTTGCTTAATGTCCCTAAAAATAAGCATAGTTTTTCCAATATTAAAGAAACACTTCTATAATTACACTGTTACCCGCCCCCCCAATGGCATTCCATAGATGGCTGAGCATGGTAGGGTACCATGAAAGGAGGTTGAGCAAGGCTGACCAATTCTAAAATTTTCTAATCTAGAAGTTGTCCTGAACAGGCTCCAGAACAGAGTATGATGGAAAATCATGGGGTTGAAGAAGAGGAGGAGACTCTGGAGACAGTTCTAGGCTTGTACCAATGTATATAGATTATATATACAGACATAAGCCAGCTAAGACTGCAACCTCTGTGCCTCTCTATTTCCTTACTGGGATAGGGAGGAAAAAATGTGCCCTGAAGATACTCAGACAACTTGAAACTGGTTTCCATTGCAGGCATCAATGGTGTTGGGAAGAAAAATTGGGATTTCCTCTGACATCTTCATATCCTATCAGTTCTTTGGTGACCTCCAGAAAATATCAACTGGTTTTTCAACTGTTTGAGAATGGGATTATTTTCAGTAAGAAAGGATGGGGAAAAGGACAACATTCTTTTATTTCATTGGAGTTTCTGGATGCAATTTTCATTAAAATGGAAAAAAACCTCCAACTCGGACAACATATCTGTAACCCTGAGGCATTCCTCGTCATTGCAATAGTGATAATTCAGTCTAACAGTAGTATGTGCATAAAGAAAGCCTTTTGTTGTATATTCTTTCTACTCGGCCCAGGGGCAGGAATACAGTCCACAAAACCACAAGAACTAAAACATTACCAAGTTAGTTTCCACTTTAATCACAGCTGCAATACTGTAACATGATAACATCTGAACTGCCACCATTGCTATTTGGAAAGTAGTAAGACCCCAGCAAATATCTGCATATCGGAACTTGATCAGAAAATACAGACTTGTATATTTTATGTATTTTTGTATATTTTCAACCTTTGAGAGAACTGTATTGCTACTATTTGTACTATCTTTTTCAAAGACTGAATGCTGTTTTATTTACAATCTCTAGTGACTTCCAATGGTTCTTGTATACAGGTGTCTGTTTCCTCTCTACAAGCTCTGCCAAATGTAGTTTCTAGCTACATCTTTATTTTTGGTAACAAAGACAGCCTTGTAATCATGGTTATTTCCTGTCAACTTCACTTAGTATTTTTATACAACTGCAGTTGAAGAAATTGTTTAGTGAGAAAGGTCACTGAAGTAGGAGCTTTTTAGACATTGTATTTGTTTAAAATATCCTTCATTTAAAATTTTAAGGGGTGCTGCAAGACAGGTAAGGCTGTTGCTTAAGTACTGCATCTCTCACTTTGTCTTAATTGTGAACTATAAGCAGACGGTAGGCTGACAGGAGGCAAGTCGCTCATTATCTAAAAGCCATACTGCACAGGACTGAACATAAGGTGATATACATTGCTCTTCAGCTGAACATATTGCTAGCTTGAATGTCTTCTATGTTGGGTTTGGTTTTCATGCCACCTAGAACACCATTAATGTAATGCCACGTTGCATCTCCATGTCGAATTTAGAAAGAGACTTTATTTGAAAATGTCTTCTGTGTGGTTGCAGTTGTAGGAGAATGTGATGTGCAGAAATAATTTCTCCCTTGTGCAATTTTCTTTATGCATTATTTTCAGTATAAAACAATGCATAAAATACAAATTCACTGTTTATCTATGGAAAAGTATCAAATGTTATTGGACTTAAATAGTGGACAGCATATTTTGCCAAGATAGACTATCATAAATTTTTGACAGATCTCAAAAATATGACAAAGCTTGGTTAGAAGATTGGATTGGATTTTCTTAGTACTAAGAAAAGTGCCCAGTTATAGATTCATAGTATTGGAATGTGTCTGTGTTCACCTGACTAGGTACTACTTTTGACATGGAGCTGAGATGGGAAAGGTGCTATGATTAAACTGTGGTCTCAGGTTCAAATCCTTGTGGTCTATGGTGGTGCCACAAGGCTTTTAAGTTCCATTCTTTCATTGTTAAGCTTTGGCAAAACACTTCAAAAATTATTTCGGAATACCAGTTTTGCCTGGCTTTAGATCTAAGATAGTATGGTGAACAGTCTAGTTACAAGAGCAGAAGTGATCTTCCTAGAAGAACTTGGAACACAATATGCTCCAGAGCTGTAAGGGGGTCTTTCCTCCTTTTCAAGTAACTGGTGTCATTGCAAAAGTCTCGATTGCTCATGGCAGGATGGAATAGAAACTGATGTAATGCAAGTGTCTGTTGCCCCCTTTCTGCTGCAGGAGTGTGATATCCTCTGCTGCTGTAAAAGGAGGCAAGATGGTGTTACTTTGCTGAGCAAATATTTCCTAGATCCTCCTGTGAACAGGAGAATATCCAGAATTAATTCTAATCAGCAGGCAATGGCTGCCTCTGTAAATATTTGATGCCTGAGTAGACTTTTGTCATAGCCTTTCTATGCTAAAAATGAGGAAATAATATATAAAAATGTGATTTAAAGTCAAATTCAGATAATTTTGTTTTTTTTCTTTGGAGTGTATATAGCAACCAAGCATGTGTCCTGTAGTATGTTTCTGTGACACTAGAGTGGTTATGTAGTGGAAACCTCTTTCAGTCTCAGGTATCATTTTTCTTGGGAGGTCACTGTATGAAGAGGTATATTCTGAATTTGCAGCCCTGGCCTCTTCCAGTTTTGTGAATAAGTGGAGACTTTTAAAGTGGCATTTAAGATACATCAAAAACTAAGGAAAGCAAGGAACCAAATCTACATGTTTAGACATAAAACATTCAGCCTGAGTCAGCACTGGTATTTAAATGATACAGCATAATTAAAAATCCATTATGGTATATCCCAAGAAGAGGGGAAAACCTTTCCTGCTTACTAAGTATTGGCATAAAAGTCATCTACCACCTTTGGTTTTTCAGCTTGGAGCTTTCTCTGGAATGGAGAAAGTCCAAATGCATGTTGTCGCAAGATTTCTGTACTGCTGCATCTTGCTTAAAGAGAAAGCAAAAGCTCTTTGTCTTTATTATTTCTTAAGGAAACAGCCTAATTCTCATAGAAGTCTCACTGATTTTATTAGTATTTTAATTAGGATTTGTCTTTGGTTAGGCAAAGTAATCCACTGAAATAAAAATATAGGAGCGAGAAATAAAAATATTTCAAAGTGAAACCGAAAGTATCATGTTGCACATGCTACATTTATTTATTGACTACATTTATTTATTAAGAATAAATTTAATAATAATGCCTATGTAATCACCCCCTCTAAACAGGATTAGAAAATTCTCTCCATGTGAAATTTGAATGTCATTGTAGTCTGTTAGAAGTCTACTGATTTATTTCTTGACTTCTCTTTTATTTTATTCTTAATTTTAACTATTGTCTTAATGTTGATGCCTTCAATTTTCCTGTCTTTTTAATAAGTAAAAATGTAACAGAAGAAAATGTATTATGCATGCAAGTGTTTGAGACAATGATTCTCACTAGAAGCATAGACAATGAGTTAAAATGCATTGAAGTGTCTGACTAAATTGTTGAGAAAAGATGGGTGTAAATCTCTGTCACCAGTAGACTACAATTAATTTTGCCAGCAGAGGCCTGTTTTGAACCATTGTCCTCCTTTGTTGCCTGCAAGCCTGGGGTGGCCCCTGACAGCTGAGAGGGCTGTCTGGCAGCTGCAGCGATGGCAGTATTGGCCACTGCTCGGCCAGTAATCTCCACAATATTCAGATGTCCCCAATGCATGGAACTCCTGTGGCCCTGTGGCATCACAGCTCGTGAATGGCACCTTGGGAAGCAAGTTACGGCTTTCAACTGCAGTGCAGTTGTACACTTTTCCGTACTATTTCAAGTAAAGACATTGCAATTCCTGATGCTTTTCCGTTATAGCAACCCTGTGAGATAGGGAAATACTTATTTCCACACTGCGGGTGGGAAAGGAAGCAGGGAATGCTAACATAATTTAGCTGAGTTTACTTAGGCAAAGCAAGGTCTCAAATCCACATTTATGAAATCCAGGTTGTGTGATTATTGGACACCATCACTCTGAAAGTCTTTGCCTTGCGAACTCTCTCCTGACCCAGCTACAAAGGGGCTAAGAAGGGATCCAGGCCTTTGCACCTGGTGTATGGAGAACTTGTCCGTGGATTTACATGTTGATAGCTGTGAAAAAGCTGAAGAGTGAATTTTCCACATTAGGTTGTTTACCTTCCTTAATGAAGAAATAAAAGAAAAAATTTGAGTGGAGTGGGGGGGGACAAAAAAGGAGTTAATGTTTCTAGTTCTTGCAGTTTGAATTATGCAAGTGCAGACATTTCAAGTGGAACATCTCAACATTACAAAGGTACTTTCCTGATATGTAACATTCTCTTACAATTGAGAATTTATCTATATGTCTCAGGAAAAGACAGCTCCTTTGATTGGAAGGCAAGGATGAAAAATTTCAGCCTGGCGTTATTAAAAATTATGAACAAATGAAAAAAAAGATGTTAGAAACTAATCTAGAAATCAGTCTTAATTACAGAACACTTACTTGATTTATGAATAGCAAATTTTTCTGAATATACTATAAATTCCTGGTAAAATAAACTAGTAACATTTTCACAGCAGTGAAAATTGGTAGATGTTTATTTCAAGAAAAGGAGATCAAACGCTGCCCACACCATAATTAAACAAAGCCTGCAATTATGTGTTCCTTATCACAGCTCACTTATTACCCAGGATGTTCCATAATTACATGTTGCTATACACAAATGGTAAACTCAAGACTTGACATCTCATACCTGATTTGCAGGTGAAGATTCTCATTTACCTAGCAATCCAATGTAGCCAGAAAAGGCTTCTGAATTTGTACGTATGATAGAGAGCTCTGATTTTGTGGTGAAAGATTCCAGTCCTGATTTTGGAAAACAGTCCCCAGAGCTCATGAGTTGAGAGCAAAATTTATTCTGAGTTTGATTTGGGATGAATTTCTAATCTCATTAGCTATAAAGAAGACCTTTTAATTTCACAGTCCCTGGGAAAGTGAAACTTGAGTAAGCTGAAAGCATTGTGAAACAACTTCTGCATAAACCTCTGATACTGTAAGTCTTGGACTATCTGTACTGAGGTGATTGAGCTGTAATTACATTTCTTTCTCAAGATGTGCTTCCAAATTATGGATGTTTATAACTGAGTTATAGCTTATATGCCAGTTTTGCTGAATACAGTTATAACTACCAATCTTATTTGCACTGCTTATTAAAAGGTTAAGTACAGATAGCAAGACAGCATGTTTGGAAAGCACTTAAGTTCCAGTATTCTGAAATATCTGTGCTCTCTTAAAGAGTGCTCCTGAATGTAGTATGATGTTCTATATAGTGTTCTTCCTGGCATAAATTTTAGCACTGAATAAATGAGCCCATGACTGTAATCAGTGGGATGTTTGAGATTTCTCCAATGGGAAGTATCTGGAGAGTGCTGTTGTACTGCCATTCTTGAGAGTGACCTTGTTCAAGTGTTTTGGGTGACCCCAGGCTTTCAGGGTGAGAGTATATCAACTGAGTCTGCTGTGCGGAGTGAAAAATACAATGGTGCTTCTGCAGGAGGAACGGCTTTAAGCAAAGGTCGAGGTTTCAACATCAGGACTGTTGAAAACATATAAACCTGCAAAAGCAGTTTGTTGCACAACCCTGGCAGCCAGCTCCAGAGAGCATTGGACTAGTGCCTCAGTAGTCTGCTGTCTTGTGTTTGAAAGCAGCACCTCTCTTCTGTTACTGTTTTGGGAAGTGGGGAAGGAATCTTTCACTATTGCATTTCATGGATAGGATAGGACACTAGCAGAGCACCCTGATAATTTCACTACTATATTCAGGAGCTGTTCAGAAGCAACCTAGGTAGACCTGTGGCTTTAAGTGTTGATGAGAACTAGTTTACATCAGGCTGTCATTAGGCTGTCAAAGCCAATGCTAATTGACATAACAGAGTATAATAAGTGTCTTCATGAAAAGTGTAGTGCAAAACCCGTTTATTTCAGAGTATCAAAATGGAATTACTATGACAAACTCTTCCCAGAGAAAACATTTTGTCTTTTTTGCCCCTGTTATCTTTTCCCCTTAAAGAACAGGTAGAGTATTGACTAGAGGGAAAGAGCCTTCCATTGAGTTAGCGGAGGTATTTGGTGCAGAAGTCAGGGAAGTATACCCATGCATGGCTGCAGATTGCTCCTGTAGTACATCTGTGATGAGATTTCCTAGCAGAATGTAGAATAACTGTGTCTTTTAGTTCACGGAGCATTTATAGCCTTCTAGACTCAAAATCTTTCTTATGGAAAAGAACATTGTATTGCACTAGTGAGAACTAGAATGGGAAAGGCAAAGAGCTTTTGATAGTGGCACATCAGGGGACCTAGCTTCTGTCTAATGAAGCCCCATGAAGAAACTTTCATAACAGGCAGAGACCTGAAGCACAGGCCACTGCCAAGAGAAACACAGGATTTTGGTCTCACCTTGTCTGGCGATTACTATTTTTCTGGTTATCTATCCTTAGTGGTTTGGTCCATTGGGGATTACCTGCTGTAAGAACAGACTTGAACAGGCCTGTTCATCTGGCTTAGGTGGATCAATGTAGACCTTTCCCAGTTAAAACATGCAAACTGTTCAAGTGCTAGAAACTTAGGCAATTTTTGCAACAGCAAGTAGTAAGATGCAAGAGCCGAAGATTTTAGAGTGAAGGTTAGTGCTAGGGATGTGATTCACACTATGCATTTCAGGAGTTTTATTACTTTGGACTTGATCTACCTTGGTCTTTTGCCTTGTATTTGATAACAAAATTCATATTACAAAACACCATTGTTATTCCAATATACAGTTTGAGAATCCAAAGCTTGAATGCCCACATCAGTAGAAGTCCAGCTGTTGGTCTCAGTTCAGTAGATTTCTGTTTGCCCCAATATTGTAGTAGATCAGATTCATGTATATCATAGAAACAGAGGTCACACCCTTGGTTAACTTTATATTCATGCTCTCTACATTTTCTCTCAAAATGATGTCCCATTAGACTTAATTACTTTGCAAGAAAGTCCTTTGATATTTTCCTTACTCATCTAGTTAATTATTAAAACAAACCAGAAGAATATTAACTTATTGTCTCATCAAATTCTTATCAATAAGAATAGGATTTTAATGGGTAAAAATGCCTCCATGTTCCTCCAGTTCCTTACCAATAGAATGGGATTCAAAAAAGAATTCTGGTTTTGTAAATAGATACAATTTCCAGGTAGGGAAAAAAACACCCCACATGGAATAGTAACAACCATTAGGTGAAGCAGAGCAATTCACTCCATATTAACTGAACTCTTCTTGGTTTCATTGGCTTATAGAGAAAACTCCCTGTTATTATTTCTGTGCAGTAATACAAGAGAAATAATATACTTGAACATTAAGGATATCCTTCTAAATGAACTTCATTTGTCACAAATTACATGAAGGTATTTCCTGTGTTATACCTGTATTTGCTTACTCAGAATTCTATTTAAATTACTTTCAACATAGCACTTTGTTAATCTGATCTCTTAAATTGATCCCTAAGCAGCAGATGAACCAATTTGGAAAATTTAGCCTCATACACTATCTAAGTAAAGAGCTTCTATATTTTGGAAGAAGTTGACCCTGTACTTTTTTACCTAACATTAAGATTGTCCCTGTGTGTTCTGAAGAAGAATATCACCCAGCAGCTGGTGCAGAAGAAACCTTCTTGTCAGCTGATTTGAACCACAGTTCTTGTAAACCTTCCAGGATCCTAATCCTGAGGAAGTTCCACCCCCATCAATTAATGCCCTTCACATGAGCAAGTTTCAATTCTCATTTTTCCTTATATATTAACAGAGAGACTGTCAGAGTATAACAGAGTATTAGTCATCTAATGGGGAAGCAGAAAATAATGAGAAACTTACGGCTGGTGCATTATTTTGAATCGGCTCAGCTCATAATCTGATATATTCTGAAAAGAGAGAAAACAGGGTTTGTATTTTAAATAAAGATCAATTCAATCAAGACCAATCCATTAAGTGAACTAAGCAAAGACCTAAAAAATAGTTTTTAGTTTTGTAGCTACATGGTTGTCTCATCTTGGTTAATGCTTAACTTTTTATTACTGGCCTGTTGTAACATTTCTGGAAAGCTGGTAGCACACACTATGCTGTTAAACTGGAATTTAACCACACATGTAGCAGATTAAATTATGCTGGTTAATCAATCATTCAAAAAGCTATAAGCAAGCCATTTTACATGGTCTCTTTTCAGCTCTATCAGATTTTTTTTTTTTTTTTTTTTTAACTGAAATAAGCAGATTAGTATAACAATGGCTGAGTGGAAGATTAACAGTGGCTGGGAGACTACTAAATCCCAGTTTGGCCTGTTCTTGTGCTGGACTTCTGCATGACTTCTCAACGCATGAAAAACCAGGGATGAAAAAGAAATAGAATTTTTAGTGTGCCACCTTGGCACGTACTGTGCCCATTCTAGTGCTGCACAAGCTAATTCAGGTACTGGAAACGATTTAGCCAAATCAGTTCAATAATTTGTGTAGCTCCATATACCTTTCACCTCAATGTGTCCAAGAGTCCATGCACTGCACTAAAGCAGCAGAAGTACTTCTGATGTTCAAGCTACCATGCAGCTTGCAGCCAAACTTCTTAAGTCAGAGTTTTAAGCTAGTCTAAATTAAACATTTTTTTCTCTATGGATTTTCCTTTAGTGCAAAATTTCCAGTAAAATCTCTGGACTGTACCCAGGCCAAGTGTGTGATTGCATGGTTTCAGTCCAGAAACCTGCTAATGCTAAAATGCCCTCTTTCTCAGCATAGATTTCAACATGGGATAGGTCAGGCTGAAAACATGTCCATTTAATAGATGCAATTCTAGCCCTCCTTCTATTTTTGTGTCAGGAAGAGGAAATTAATTTGCTTGTTTCCTGAGACTTCCTAGGCACACCTATAATAGATGTGAAATGTCTGAAACAGGTACTTTCCAGTGACTTCAGTGATACTGAATTCATTGTAATGATTGATGTTCCTCCAGCTCTATCTGTTTCTCTGAATAACGCCCCAGCCATCAGTCCCATTCCAAACCGTTTTGCCTTTTCTCTCACCATCCCATCAGCATGATAGATCACTTTGTATCAGGCATACAAAATAAGACACTAATAACAAGTGTATGAGACAAGGAGATCAAGTAGAGAACATGTAAGATCTCAGAGAAAACCTATTTCCTCAGTCTATATTTAAATTCAAGTGAATCTCTGCATTTTTTAAAAGTTCTTTGATATATTTGTTGTGAAAATATGCCATTTCAGACACTAGAGAACCCCCTACATTTAATACTTAGCCTGTAATTATACTGTAACAAAAAGCAGCTACATATCTACACGTAGTGCATATGGTAATTAGCAGATGATCTAGCAGATCTAGAAATCACCAAATTCCTGAGGAAATTTAAGACTATATTGAGCTGTCTGATTGACATACAGGCCCATCTGGGCTCGTTCAGACTCTGTCAGCTGTAATGATGATTCACCAAATTGCCTCTGCAGATCAATGATCACCAATATTAGGGCCATTTCCTCCCCTGTTATTGCACCCTCTAAATAAGGGGAGGAAACAGCTATGCTTTTTGTTGTAAGGATTTGATTTTTGTTCACTCCCTTTTCTTCGCAAAACAGACTATTTAAACCCTTTCTTGAGTGTATTAAGATTGCTGAGGTATAATTGCTTGGTGATTGCAGCCAAATAGCTTGTGTAATTCTCACTACCCTTCCAAGCTGATGTTTGCTGGAATGTGCTGCTTAAGCAGCGCTCTGCCGTAGCCAGCTCTTTCCACACAAGCAAGTGCTCTGTGTATGGTCAGATCAAGCACTTTTTAAACTGGCAGTTGAGCTTGGTAGAGGAGGAAGCGATGGATCTAAGCACTTCCTCTACTGGTGAATGTCTTGTATAGAGGGTTTTAACTTGATTGCTTTTTTTTTTCTGAGACAGCCTTCAATAAGGGGATTAAGCTATGAGCCTCCGTGAAGTTTGAGGAGATTGGCATCTAGAGGTCCAGCTGAAAGCTATCTTTTCTTATTTTATATGTTTGGGTTTTGTTTAGGGTGGGGTTTTTTTTTTTTGGTTTTTTTTTTTTTTTCCTTCAGTAAATTGCACCATTGACTGCAATTAAGAACGGCTGCTGCATTTTAGCAACAAAATTCTGGTCTTAGGAAAGAGCATAAAAATATCTTGCAAACTCAACATTTTTGAAATTACATGGTAGCTTCTGTAAGAAGATGACTAATTCTTCCAGGTTTTAATCATCCATTGCTCCTGATGTTGCTTACAATATATATTGTTAGTGATTCATATTGGCATGAATGGAATATATTGCAAATGGATATGTGTGATAAAGAAGAAGTTAAAGTAGTTTCTTTCCTGGAAGGATATGTGTTGCCAAATATACAATAAGGAACTAAAGGGACAGATTGGAATGTTTGGGGGTTTTGTATTTACAGTTTCATGTTAGAGTGCAATTTAGAAAGCATATAAAAATTATGTTCTCTTCAAACCTGCTATTGATTTCCTCTTTTCTACTGGCTGCTTCATTCACCTGACATCAACTTTCTCAGTAGGTCGCTTAGATCAGTAGAGTCACCAAAACTCTTAGCTTGCAGATCAAGCCAACCAGCTTTGTTCTGCAGATAGCATCATGGAAAGGGGGAAATGCTGCAGTGCTGCAAATGTTTGAGGTGTGTCTCTTGCTCCTTTACTTGCAGAAGCATGTCTTGGATCTGAGTCTATCCTGCTGTAGCTGCTTGCCAGCATGGGTGCTGACAAAGGGGAAGCCTTACATCAAAAGCAAAGAGAAGCTAAATTTCTGTACAATCTGGAGCTGCAGACCCGTAAGTAGGTTTTATGCATTTTTGTCTGGAAAAGTTTGGGCCGACTCATGCACGCGGCCTGTGCAGTACATGCACAGTGAACTGGCACATCTGAGGTGCTCTGGTTCTCTGCATGTGCTTCGCAGGTGGCCAGCGCGTGTGCATGTGGCTTACATGCCTTGGCTGGGTGGGACTTACGGCATTTTGTAGACTTGAGAACATGCAGAGGATGGCTGGTAGGTGGATAAGGGGTAGTCAGCATGCAGATAGAGTCCTGGTTTGAGGAAACTGAGTAAGTGTGGTAGGAAGGTAAAGGGAATGGGGCTCTCACATGGGATAAAATCTTGTAACGCAGTGTGTAGCATATATAGCACCATCACCTGCCGCAGGTTTAGCCCTTCTCTAAGGAAGGCGTCTAAGTCATAAACATGGCTGTCAGAAGTCACAGGACCTGACATGTTTTGCCCTCCAAATTTGTTCTGGAGTTTTTTTCCCACGCTTTCACAGTTCCTAGCTGAGGTTGTGCTAAGGTGTATTTTTCATAGAGTTAGTCTCAAAAAAGTTTTCAGATGTCTTTGAAGAAGGATGTTGATACAGTTGATTGTACGATACAGTCTTTTCAACTATATTTTGAAGTTCATAGAAGCACATCTCTTTCCTGTTCCTTACTCTTTAGCCCCTTCTTGTAGGTAAGCACCTGTGTAAGATGGATATGGCTGCAGGTGCAAATAATACCTTGAACAATCCAGGAGAGCTGTAAAGGATCAGTAGGAGTTTGAAAAGGTCAAATTTTGATGTGAATGAGGATAAGGGGATTCCTTTGAGTCTATGATAAACAAACATACTGTGTTGCTAGATAAGCTGTCAATATCTGGGCAGTAAAGCTGCATGTAAGGTGACAGTCTTGTCATTACCTTACATTCTGTAACGTTGCCAGTTCTGAGCATGGACCAGTTTGGAGAGGTTTGCTGTGAAATGAGTTTGTTACTTTTTCTGTGTATGTATGTCTGTATTTGAATAGAATATCATATAATGAATTTGACTTCCTCCTAATTTTCTTCGATTTTTGGGAGGGGGAGTAAATACCCAGACTTACTTGATGTAAAGCAATTTCATGTTGTTATGGCAAAGTAAATGCATAATATATTATAGAAGCTCTGTATTCAGTATGACCAAATTAATAGTAAGACCTGTTTATGTTCATGGAATCTGGTATTGACAGGATTGAGAGGAATCAACAGCTATGTTTTTCACTTCTGAGAGACAGAAATTTGGAGTGTAAATAAAAATGACCTACCTTTAGGCAGTCAATATGAGTAAAAAACTGAAAAAATCACTGAATGTAATAAGCCATGTTAATTATATCACCTATTAACTGGCATAGTAAGCTATCTGTAATTAGTCAGAGAAGATAATGGCATTTCTTAGTAAAAAAGTCCTTATGGAATATAAAAATGTCTTTATGGAATAAGAATAAGATCTCAGTGCTGGCCTCTAGAAATACAACCTGAGCTATAGACTGTTGTCAGTGATATCTGGCAAAAACTGTCAGAGTGTCTCAGTCTGAATAAATCATGGAATAAAGGCAAAGTGGAAAATTTTTAGGTCTTTTTTTTCTTAGATAAAGGAGAACTGTGCCCCACGGGGGGAGGGGAGGGGGGCAGAAGAGAAGAAGGTAAATAAAATGTGGAATCCTTAAAATTAAAGGTCAGTCCAGAAAGAATGTCATAATAAAGAAATATGTTTCTATTGTGAATGGAGAATTACTATATTTAAGGTATTTATCCATTTTAAAGTGTATAAAACTGACATCTAGTGGTAGCAAGAGTACTTTATGTGCAAAGTGGCTTTATAGTGAGACCAGTTTGCATAGCATATTAACAGGTTCTAACTATATTACATACTAAAATTGGAATTCCCTGTACTTTAGCCTAACTCAAATCCTGTTTCGTTGTGTTACAGAGCCTTTCAAATTAAATTTTGCTCCTTTTAGTAATATGTCACTTATGTAATGCAAGCTGGTGGTGTCTGTTCATCTTTGTGAATGCATGGACTCCTGCTAGAGAAGTGTCATCCTGAAAAACAGTTTCATTAGAGAGGAAAAGGTTGGAAGAGGCATTAGGATTAAAATATTAAAAAGCTGAGGATAAGGGTTAAAGAATCTCAGCAGGGTCACCGAGGAAATCGTTCAGCAGCTACCAATTTTAGACCTGTTATGAATAAACAGGAGAAGTAAGACTTCAGAGCTGTGATACATGTCTCAGGTGTGACATTACTCAGAAGTGTAAGTTTCTCTGGGAGGGGAAGGAGGACTTTATGGCCAAAACTGAGATCTCACATGAATTCAGGCAAGACGTGTGGGGTCTGAATCAATAGAGCATATAGACATGTGCTTAAATCATTCCCATTGAAGGCAAGAGGATATATTCATTTGCTGGGGTCTGTGCCTAACTGTTTTGCTGGGTCGTGGTTGATATCCTCATTTCTCATTCATAATTTTATTCAAATAGCATTTAAAAAAATATTTTTCTTTTCTATTTTCTCCCACATTTTTTCTAGCTTATTCTGATTTAGAATCTTTGAAGAAAAAACCCTTGCTAAAACTCTGTGTGATACGTACCCCAGTGAGGCTTTAATTCAGCTTTGCTTCCAGTGCTATTATATACATAATGGATAAATTACTAATAAAGAGGAAAAAAGAGCAAAGTTATGCAGAAATTAAATAATTAATGATTTAAAAAATTATTTAAAAATATGGTTTAGGGGTGCCATATCTATAGTCAAAGGATGCAATTTAAAATGAACATAAGAAAATTTAAAAGCACCATTCAAATCTGTCTTCCAGATAATACAATGAAAGAGATCAGCCACAGAAGGCGGGGTGAAGACAGAGACAAATCCAAAGGAAGAAGGAAAGGAAATGTGCTTCAGTGAAAGTATAATTAGAAGTGGGCAAATATAAGAAAAAGAAATAAATCTTAGTTTATTTTTCCAGGGTTGGCAGTTTGTGGCAAGAATTGTCCAACTATATTGGTCAATTTTTGGTTGTAAATGTTTATTTTACAGTCTCCTCAGTTCATAATAACTGTTTCAAATATCTCAGAGGTAAAAAATGTTGGTAGCATAATTCTAGTCAAACATAGCTCTGTGCAGTTTCAAGGCTGAGGTGAATCATGCTATGCTGCCTCTATCATTCCATCTCTGTTTCTTTCAAAACAGTGAATCATATTTCTTGAACACAAATGTTGATATTCTGCAGTGAAACTAAAGTCACAGTTATAGAAGTAGTGTAAGAAACAGCTGCTTTCATTTCGGATAGGCGAGCCTACTGCTTTAATGTGAAAGCAGAGATGAGCAGCAATCCTGTTCGCTGCAGAGCTGCTCTGTAAGGACAAGATTAGTTGTTAACAGTTGTGCCAGCCAGAGCTGGGCGATGCAGTCTTATCTATCCTGAAGCTGGTAATCCAGTGCAGGTGCTTAACAGTTCTAATACACTTCTGACCTTTCAGGTCTGAGTGTGGGAGCGGCTGCAATGACACAGAGGCCAATTGCTATGTGCAGAGTCACTCTGGCTTTGTCTGCACACACCAGGGCTTCTCCTTGCTGTTTGGATACTGATGCTTTTCCAAAGTAATGAAAGCATAAGGATAAGCCATGCTAGAAGTGCCAGAATTGTTGATATACATCGTATTGCTAAGATTTCACAGCAGCCATCTCTGCATTTGGCTTATGTAGGACCTCACATAGTACATACAACTGAAGTTGTGTTAGTAGCAAGGGAATATATTCAGGAAATGCATGGTGTAAATAGGACTGTTGGGGATGGGTTTCTTGGGCCACAGTGAATTTGTCAGTCATTGGGAAGTGCTGCTGGTATTTGGTCCTCAGGCATGGTTCTAGTGAAACAAAACTGCTCATCTAATGTTGTGTTACCAAGAACTGCGTTCAACACATTATGGGAGTTTGAGATCTAGATGTCTATCATGCTGGAAGGAATAGTAGAGTATTTTACATTTTTAGGACAGTCAGGATTACTTTAGCACCATTGATGGAGATCTGTTTGTAGTATTGCTGCTCTATCATTTCAAGTGAAAACAAAGTTTTTCAATGAATGATTTGATTAGGTTTAATATGCATTGAAATACTGTATGGTTTTGCCAGAACTCCAAGGCTGAGGAGTCTGTATTGCGTACCCTTCTGCATTTATTTAACTGTTGCGATGCTAGAAACTTGTTTTTTCTTTGAAAGATATTTTTCTGCAATAGTAGCTCAGTGAATCCCTGTGGCTTACGTTATTTTGAGGAAACTGCCTTTTGCAGTAGTACATAAAGTGCACACATTTAAGGTTAACCAATTTTGCTTTGCAAGAGCTCCAATGAAAGATTAAACTAGTTGATTCTCTGTTCTCATATAAGTTATGAGTGGCTTTGCCTATGATTTGTTTATGACCTAGGGTTTCCAGCCCATTCTATACCCCAGGAGCTGCTTGCTCACACTTGGCTATCCCAGACTTTTTTGAACCTGTCTTACTCAATCTCACATGCTGAATGAATGCTCCCCTCCTTGAAAGCTGGCTGCAGAAATAGCCTTGGTCTAAGACAGTAAAGCTTGATCTGCAACATAAATCTGTCATTTAGTGCATGCAATGGGAAAGTTCATGTTATTTTTCCTAGAACATGGGTGTCCCCATTAGTCTTAGGCTGACCTGATGGAGACATGGGAGGTTTCCAAGGTTCTTTTAAAAATTATATTGTCTTCCTCACTGACAGTGTAATGCTCTGTGGGCTCAGCTCTGTATTTGCATGTCCTTATTGAAAGGACACTTACTGGAACACAGAAAATAAAACCACTTCCCATATCTTTATGGTAACGCACTGCTATATGCTTAAGCAAATTAAAATGGGTTTTAGTGTTTGAAAAAAGGAAACAAGTCACCACATACAGAAATAAGTTATGACCACTAGAAATTTAGCCACAGCAAAAACCAGCAGAGCCTGCTGCTGATATGAGCTGCAAGATTAGAAGCCTGATCTGTGGTGTGTGTTTTTTGGTTGTTTTTTTTTTGAGAAAAGAGAATTCAGAAGAGCCAGCTGAAAGTCTTCTAGCTGAACCATTTCTCTCTAAAAATGCTTTGTTATTTAAAACAGATTGTTTTGCAGGACTCCTTTCACTTAATCAATGATTAAGAATGTATAAAAAATTTTGGCAAAGCTGAATCAATTTATTTTGATGTTTTTAATATAAGGTAAAAGGCCCAAATGAGCCATGTCAGTGCTATTGCTTTAGGGGTTCCAAAGCATTTTATTTTTACTTTTATGGGAAACTTGCAACTATTCATTCTGATTCAGAATAAAGGGAAGTACTGAAGTGTTAGAAGTTCCATTTTTGGCCACATCCAAGAATTAATGGCCTGGAAAATATTTCTAGTCTGTAGGCAAGATACCAGTGACCCTAGATCTCCAAGAAACAGGACATGTTGCAGAAATGTCCTCAGCACAGGGCTCTGCTGGAAGCAGAACTGGTGCTTTAGGAATTGACCTTTCCCCAGGACTCAGACCAAGGTGGGAATGCACTAGGCTGTTGACCAGTTTTGGACACGCCTTAATAGTGACATCTAACAGGATTTACACTGTCAGCTTCTTTTAATACTCTTGCCCTTTGACAGGGCTGAACTGCATCTGAGGCCAGCTGCTGCTTCCAGCTACCCAAGTCCCCTTCCAATAACTGCATGCAGGTGATCTGAGTCAAGTGGTGACCCTCTGTGTCTAACTTATTAAAACAACACTGTTGTGAAAACAAGGCTCTCCCTTGGTTGTGTGCTTATGTGCAATTTCTTTCTAGTTCATCTTTTCCTACCTAAACAATTTGGTTTTGCTACCTCATATATCCTTAAGCGAGCAGACCTCTCCACCATGGCCCATGTACCAGGCTCTTGCTGAGGTGGGAGTACGGGGGCTCTTCCAGGATCCTCCCTACCTCTGACAGAGTCTCTTGCCCCTAGATAACCCAAGCAAGTTTTATTTTAATTGCCTCATAGCCTATTTCTGGGGGGAATGTTTGATAAAACGAAGCTAGCATGGAGCCCTTCTGGTGCTATCTCCCTGATGCCAGCAAGGTGCCACCAGGCAGGGCTGGGGGGAAGCTCTGCGAGGCACCTGAATGTCCCAGTGGCTTGTGACTGCTACAGGGCCAGTCCTGCTCCCTCCCTTCTCCCTCAACTCCTGTCATGCAGGAATGTCTCCCATCCCTGTGCTGACTCTGGTGCTTCTCTGACCTTTTTGTGAGTTGAACCAGCTGCAAACAAAACAAGGGATTTCCCTTGAACCGAGGGAAGCTTCTGGCTAGAAAGGGGAGGAGGTGGGAGTGTGTGTGTGTGGAGAAAATGGTTGGTGAGGAGAGCCACCCTGTTACTGGCAGCAGCCTCTTCAGTTGTCTGGGATTGCGTGAAATTTCTCACTGAAGCTGTGTTTTTCACAGCTGCTGTAAACCTCCTGGAAAGGTGTATTCTCTGGCACTGCACTTCCTCTGCCTCCTCCATGCTGTCACCAGCAGTTGTGAGGTGAGCTGCATTAGGGAAGGGGCCTGGCTGAAAAATATCCAGATGGAAACTTTTTTTTTATATGGCTAAAACCTTGATGCACTGCCTTTGTGACCAAGTGAGACCTAGTGCTAGCAAAAGCATGTGTGTGGAATGACAACACGTGGCAAAGGTGGAAGGAGGAGCATTGCCCCTTTACCTGGGTATGAAACTGTCCCTTGAGTTAATCTAATTTGCTTATTGAGGAAATTGAGGGAGGCAGGAGCTAAAATGATTGTGGTGTGGCATTTTCAGATTTTGAATCTTGACTTAGTAGGAAGAGTACTGTCCAGGAATGGCAGCAGAGGCTGCCTCAGTGGAAGATGCTCTGTGCACTGCATTGAAAAACAAAAGTTCTCTCTCTTTTCTGGGTATTAAGAGTTTCCATCCTGCTCTTGTGAGGGAGACTGAAAATGACAACAGGAAATAACACAGCAGGAATCAATTCTCAGGTCACTGATAGGTGAGACTGGCAAGTACCCTTGTTCCTTGGGGAAAGTTAAGTCATAATCCTACTTAAATGCTGCTATACAGGACAAATAATTGAATAGAGAGACTCCGCAGGTGTGTCAGGCTCTTGGGAGCAATGGGATCAATCTTGGAGAATCCCAGAAAGTGGGGGACTTTGGGCCTTCATCTCTCCCCTGCTGGCCAAGGGCCTGGGAACTGTGCAGAAGTGCTCCCTGCTGACACTGCCTGCAGAAGCAGCTGCATTCCGCCTTCCTGCATCTGGACAAAAACAATAATTATAACAAGAAGTGCTGGGAAATAGCTGAGCCTGAAAAGGCTGTACAGAAGGAGTATGAGAATTGTCTCACGTCTCAGAGCAAATACTATAGCAGAAGTGGTCAGCAATCTTAAAACTGCAGCAGCAGTCTTAAAAGCAAAACCTGTACGTGAGAGTATTCTTGAAATGTGAGAGTATTCTTGAAAGATTAAGAAGGATCATATGCATAATTGTAAGCACATTACATTTCATCAAGGGAACTAGAAGTAGCTAATCTTAATGATAAGAATAAATGCTCTTGCTGAATCAGAAGTCCAATGTGACTTTGTACATGCCTGGCAGCTCCAAGTGCTCCAATGGCTGGCCACCTTCTGTTTGGAAATAAATCACATCATAAGCTCCTTGCACATTTATGTTGAAGTAACAATTTTATATGCCCACCCAGAAATGTGCTGAGCTACATAACTTTGAATGTACCCCCTGGATAGTGGGATAGATTTGCTGTACCTTCATTGATACTGGTTTATATTCTTGAGGTAGTGCTTTAGTTTCACTGTTTAGCTTCATTTTAATAATCACAATGGTTTAGCTTCATTTTAATAATCACAATGGTTATAGCTATCTGGTATAGATACTCTTTAATTCATACAGTCACGAAAATGTTGTGTATGTGTATCTGTAGGCATCTTGAAAATGAGCAGTTGATTTTCTTTAATCGTGTTATCTCAGCCACAGTAAGCAATGTCACTAATAGTGGGCAATCACAGAGTCCGTCAGCAAGATCATGACTCCTGCGTTTCAATGGCTGAAATAACTTTGAGAAAAGATAGACTTTAAGGTGCCGGCAGGTCACTGCAAGTAGGAGAAGGAACACCATACGCAGTTGTGGTAATTTAGGTAAGGAGCAGTATTGTCAAGATTCAATACAGTGAAGATCCTTTACTGTAAAGTATACGCGCTAGATCTAAAGTTGTAAGAACTCAGCCTTCATGACTGTTTTGTGTTGTAGAGACCAGCTGCCAATACTGCATGCAGCATGTGGCACTGGCTCAAACAGAAGCAGCCATTTCTGCCACTGGAGAAAGGCACGTGTAGTTGTTTATGTCAGTAGATGTCTTCATTCAAAGCATGAACCTCATCTGTGTTGGGTCACAGCATGGTGAGTGTGGATGAGGACTTCTAAGATGGGGTGGAAGACACGTATAGTATGGAGTGGCGACCTCTCTTCTGCTCTGTGATGCTGTGCAGAGTGCTGCTTAGTGGTTTATGGCCAGGGCAACCCCAAATCATGAGAGCCACCTCTTGAAGGGGCAGAGCCAGACTAGTACAGTATTAATCAATGCTTACCAGTGACACAAAGAGCTTTAGAAATTTTCTTGTAAGTACTTGGCTACAAAGAGGTTAAGGATATTTGATTTAAACATCTACTTTATTTTTCCCAATTTGGAAATTTGACAGACAGCCTGTAAATATAACACTCCCTCCCCCACACCCCAACATCCCCTGCCTTTCTGGGATGCCATTAGATTTGTTAGTGTGCTTAAATGGTTTAATTAAAATCTTTTCTGGTCCAATGCAATCAAAAATATCTTCTGTCAGTGCAACATGTCTGATGCTAATGATGCTTCTGGATGATAGATCGTTGTGGAGACAGCTATGAAGGTAGAGAAACTTAATTTTAGAAGTTTGATTTCCTTTTACTTTAGCTATCATGAGCTGAACAGATAATGCCAGTTAGAAAGAAGCAAAGGAAAAGGTGCTTTGAAAGTTTCTCATCTCCTTTGTTCTTATATGGAAATTTAACAGTATAATGACCCATTTATCAAGCGATGTATATCTATCCAGTATATGTTAAACTATTAGTTGAATTTCAGTAGGAAAAAGGAGATAGAGTTTAGGATACAGGACTCACTGGGTTAAATAAAGTTGCTGGTGTTTGTGTGCATATATGTTTCTCTGCAGAATACCGGTATGTAAACGATACAGTATTGTTTTTTTCTATTTCTGTATTGCTGCTTGGTCTTTATACACAAACTTTTATTTATTTGGATTTCATGCTGGATCTGAATACTTATTCAAGGTCTTGGGGCAGCCAGTGTGTACCTCATTCCCTTCCCCCTCAGCACTATGAGTCTTCAAAAATGTAAATATCAGTCTTTTCTGTTTGATGCTTGATGTTAGCCAATATCTACATATGAAGTTCTCAAAGCTTCTAAGTATTCAGACTGTATAATCCTGCTGTTAGAATGTTCTGCGTTGATTTTATAGCATTAGATGCTGTTCAGGAATGGATCTGAAACAGACTTCCTTTTGGCTCTTTCTTGAAGTGACCCGAGTTACTTGTGAATAAGGCAATTAAAAAGTGAGTTATAAAAATGGTGCCAAATGTCATTGAAGTTACTGTTCCACTATGTGTAAGCATACATGAATCTCTTTTAGAAAAAAAAGTTTCTACCAATTTTTTGAATTTAAATTACAGTAGTTAGCAAGTGTGGTTCTTGCAATGATGAAATAGTAGGATATATACTTAAAATATCTAAAAAGAAATATCTTTGTTTCAAGGCTTTACAAGTCAATGACCCAACATGTTGTTGACAACCAAGATTAAATGCTTACAAGAAATGCCAGATTTCCACTGAGATACAGACACTGTTTTGTTTCCTGGCAGTTCATGAAACATTAACATTTGAATTTCAGTTTGGTACCATCTGACTGTTTTGGAGCAGTATATGTTTAAATCTATTAGCAAGCTTGTGCAGAGTTTACGAGTGGGAGGAGAAAGGAAAAGCAGCATTTTTTTTTTTTTTTTTTTTTTGAGAAAAGTTGAGCTTTGAAAGCTACTGAAAGTTTTGGAATGTTAGAAGACAAGCCAGCTGAGAAACATTAATGGGCAAAGAGCAAGAGAAGAGGTCAAAACTCTACATGCAAATGTCCTTTCACATCCTAGAAATTTCTAAAGATTCACATGGCTTCAAAAATAAGCTAATTCCAGGGATACAATACACATATTTGCAACCAGTTCTAATATTAGTCTGTCATTATAATGGTATCTGAAAGCCAGTGATAATTATACTAGCACAAGAGAGACTAATACATTAATTTTATTAGTCTCCCAACCCCATGTGCCTTCTGTGTGGTAGTAGCTTCTTTTTAGGAAAAAGTCACTGTTCGTTGGTTTCTTTTTCTCTCCCTTTCTCACCCTCCAACCATTAACTAACTCTGAAATTTAACTTACAGTGAATATTTCCATTTTTGCTTACGTGCCATTTAAAATGCTTTAATCAAGGTTTTAAACCAATTTATAGTGCGGAGTGACTGTCATGTACTATGGTCTACATGCAGAAGCAAACTAGAAATTGAATTAACATTGAGCACTAATATAAAAATCCCATGCTGCTCTCTGAATGATTTGATGGATTTGTGAAAGTCAAGAGGCAAAAATGGACAATGACCATATCTTATATAACAGCCATCCTTATGACTGGGCACATATGCTTGTAAAACAGGAAAAGAACACAAAAATAGAAAAATATTTGAATTTTGATATGAGTCAACTAATTAAATGTCAAATATTGACAAATTTTGTATATATATTAGAAGTTAATCCACCACTGTGTTAAAAGGTTTGTAATGGGTTCCATATCAATGTGAATCAAGTCTTTTTTTTAAGTGACCACAGGCAAAATAAAATAACTATTGGATGAAAGCAGTCAATTTTGATTACATAAGTTTCCTTCATATTTCAATAAACGTTTTAAGTACTATTTTTCAGCATGGCTTTCCACATTCACTGTAGTGACTAAAGCTACTAGCAATGATCATATCTTTTCAATTAAAGGATACAACTACTTGTAGCTATTTCTGGTGCAACTAAAATGTAAAAATGTAAAAAAACATCTCCTTGAGAAATTAAGATGGCCACATAATGGGTGTTGTTGCTAAATCTGTATTTTATTTTCACTTACTTTTCTCAATATTGGAGGGGAGGGAAAAACAGGTTTTAAACTTCAGACTTGTTGACTTAGAAAACAAAATCCATTTAGAAATTTCTCCTTATAAATTAATGATATAACGCATAATGGTGTGCACCTCCTACATAAACCTAAACAAAAGTATTGTATTTCTACTCCAGAAAAATAAAGCATTAAGTAATAAAAGTCCATTTTCTTTTCCTTTAATGGTCTCTAACTCTACTGCTTTTTACAAGTGACTGTAATTACCCAACCATGTAATATACCTGCATAGTATGACCACATGTCTTCTATTTGTTTTTCCTCATTTTCTTGTATTGCATCACCTGCCAAGTAAAAGACCCTGGCATTTCACATTCTAACATGTTTGTAAAATGAATACTGCTTCCCACTGTTATCTGTATGTGAGAGAGTGAACCTGCAGCTCAATCAGATGTGTATGTGAGCACACACATGTTCAGATGATGGATGTTGGGATAGTTGTTAGCCTTCTGACTGATGGCCATGCTTATGTGGAGTGTCTGTGGATCTGGGTACCATTTAGCATGACAAAAGTGGTTCTATTTGGCTTTAGCTGATTAAAATTCATATCCAAGATTTCATGAATATGAGTTACTTCAAACTGAAGCTCAACAAAGGCAAAATCATATTCAAGAAATTCTTGGCCTTGGAACCGTATTTCATGTTATGTTGTGGAAATCCAGCTATTGTCTGCAAATGTCAGATTATACCCATTTTAGCTGTGCTGCTCAAATAGGTATGTCTCCCATTTAGAACCAATGTGGTGGTTTGTGTTATGATGAAAAACATAGGAAAACATAACAAAAAAATAATCTCCTATGACCCAGTTGTTGAGTTCCTCAGTTTCTTATGTTCCTGAATTTATTCATGAGCACAGTCACAAAAATCCTTGAAGACCCAACAGAAAATGTAGTGCTACACTGTAAAGTTCAAGAATACTTAATTGGACAGGGAAAAGGAAGAAATGATAACACCATAAATAATGCATGGTGCAGTTCTAAAAAAGACTGAAATTTAGTTGGTAGAGGACTTTCTGTTGGGAAAGTGTATATGCTATGACCAAATATAACTCTGGGCTTTGGGGACGATACCCTCATTCTTACAGATTTTATTTGCTTTTCTTCCTATAGCCTCTTTAAAATTCAGGGCTGTGTTTGTACAGATGCATTTCAGATACTCTGTGAACTAGCTGAATCAAAAGCATTCAGGTTAAGTTTTTCAGGTAGGTTGGTTTGTTCCAGTGAAGAGTCTCTTTCACTTACAACATGATGCTGGCACATATAGACATTTCTTTAATCTGCTTTTTATATACTACAGGACCCAGACAATCTAATGCACAAATGACGTGTTGCATTTCCCCCTTCACAGGAAACTAGAGATTCAGGGCAAATGCCAACATTTTCCTTGGGTAGTTCTGAGCAAGTGAAATAGGTTGTCAGCTATAAATATCAAATATACAGTTGTAATCTAGTGTCTGTATATTTTTTTTAACAGAAAAATTGCACAACCTGTATAGTTATTTGTTTCTATCTTATCCCACATTCAGATAGTTAAGCACTCTGCCTACTGGTATTATGCTGATCAGATGTTGCTTTAGTATACTGGGACTTTTAAGCAAGTTTAATAGAAAATCAAGTTTTTACTCCATCAGGGTCATACCATGACAAATCAAACCCAAGCATTTGTAAGGTTTTAATAGTTTGCAGTCTTACGCTTTTCAAGGACTATGTTGCAATGGATGCAGACAACACCTTTTAAAAATGTAGATTGCATTCAAGTAGCAAGGGGCAAAATAGTTAAATGGTTAAGTGAAAAAGCCCAGCTACACAGGAACAGTGGAGGAAATAAAAAGAAAAGCACAGAAACAAAAGACAAGCATTCTACAGCAGATCTCTGTGCCTATTTGTTTACTAATGCAAACTAATGCAAAAATAGTGCAGGTAATAGTACCTACAGGAAACCAAGTACCCTACAAGTAGAAGCCATGCTTCTGCATTTGCCACACTAATGTGAATTTTGGATAGATTTCACCCTTCAGTATTCCAGAGGCCTAAAATACATGAGATGATTGAAATTCTTATTCCTCTAAGCACTGGTTTTGTGGGACCTTTGGGAATTCTAATTTCTTTCCAGCACGCCTCTTTATGAGCACCAGTGTGTGATGTGGTTTTCCAGCAATGTAACCCAAACTTCAAGCCAGATTCCCTAATGCTAAGTCTGTGCTTATGCACAGAATTGGCACTGGGAAAACTCACTAATGAAAGATCTCTGCAATTGCATTTGTATGTGTGGGTTTTTTTGTTTTGTTTGTTTGGGTTTTTTTGTTATTTTGTTTTGGTTTTTAATGTGGGCAAATTCCATGATTTTTTAGGCATGGAAAGATTGATAAATATTTAATAGTGTCCTCTGAGCCCTTCTAGGAATGGCTGCAAGCTTTCGTTGCTTTTAACAGCATGTTGATAACTGACAGGTTGTGCAAGCCGTCTGCTGATTTTAAATTAAAGACAATATTACACTGAAATTTAGCAGTCACTACATTTGCAGCAATCTATAGGTTTGCTGTTCCTGTTTTGTTTGCTTCCTCCCCCCTCCCCCGCCCCCCCAGCATTATGCTTATTCTGAGCAGATGGCATCATGTAAAAGAAAACAGGATGGCTTCATTTTACTAAGGGAAACCCCTTGACACTTGGTAACTTGGTCTTTATCTGCCTCTGTGTTTCTTGTTTCTATAAATTTGCATTGCAGACTTCATGGATTTTTATTTTAGCTGTGTTAAGCCTTTTAATAAAGCCATAACAGCTCAGTCAGCATTAGCAAAATGTGCTCAGGTTATTGTAGGTTATATCAAGCTCTTAGGCTACAAGCATGTCTACCTGAAAAATTTACCAGCAGAACCATCCTGGCATAATCATCTGCATGTAACACCCCTGTGAATGTCTTGTTCGGAATAACAGTGTACTTTTTTGCTTTAGTTTATGTCAGTTTACATTTAGTAGCTTTATAGTAGCAGTATCCTGACAGGTTTAGAAGTTGTTTCAACAAAAGCATACTTCTTTCTCTGCTCTTTTGGGAAATTAAAGTTGCTTTAATTTATTTATTTTTTAATAATTATTTCTAGCCATATTTCAATTCTGCAGTCAGAACTCCAATTAGTTCTGCTTTGATTCATCAGGAATAGCAGCTCAAAATGTATCTTCCTGGAAATGTAGCTCATTTTGGCACTAGCATCACCCACTGGCCCGAGTAGCATGTTAATATTTGGGGCCTTTCCAGGTTCCCTCTGTCTGGAGTAGAAACTTACGCTAAAGCCAGCTATATTATTTAATGCAATCCTGTATTCTCATAGAAAATTTATGAAGTCCTTACTTCCTGAACCCAGTGGAAATAAACAACTTAAAACTTCAGACTCTTCCTGGCCTGTTCCCGGGGAGTCCTTTATCCCTGCTATACTCCCTGGTTCTCACAGGATTTCCTTGTTTTCAGTAGAATTGTATGCATTCACCTTTCCAAACCAACAGAGCTCTAAGAGTTGTCCCTTTCTTAGAAAAACTCCTTTACAACATTGATTTTTAACCTTGTTCATACTTTCTCATGAGAATCAATAATATTCAGCTGGTTTTTAGTCTTTGCTGCAGAAAGAAGTATTTTCCCAGAAACTTTCAGAAATATCTTTCAGGCTAAGAGCACTATGGTCCCCCTCATCAACAAGACAGTTGAATCAGTGCGAGTGGATTATACTGGGGAACTCCTGGTTTAATTAGGCTGAGATCGCGTCTCCTTTGAATTTATTGTCAACTTCTTTGCAGCTTCATGATGTTAAGGAATGACAGAGTTATGAGTTTGGTCTGGTCAGTGTGGTCCAGACATGTATGACCTATTGTTTTCACTGCTGTATTTGTTACATGATTTCTAGATTTCCAGTATTTCTTCTACTCTTAAAAGAAGATGCTACTCAGGGTAACTCTATGGCCATTATAAGTTGATGTTGTAAGAGTAAATTTTCTTATAAATTAAAATTTCTAATAATAAAAAAGATTCCTGAGAAAGAAATTGGACCCCAAAATGAACATAAATTCTTTCAGTTTCCCTCATTGTATTAAGGATGTATGTGAGATGTCGTATAGGTATGAGACCAGCAAAATCAAATGGGCTTAGGCTTTCCCTTCCTGCAGACACACTGTTACCTCCTGATTAATTTTCAGCTTTGCTTTCATGTCTCTTGTACCTGCAATTTTTAATGTAACACACCCTTTCACAGAACCAGCATAGGCTCTGTTGATAAAATGGCTTGTACACATAACTGCTGTGGATGTACAGTAGGAGCAAAAGAGATTTTTTTCTTTTTGAATTCTCTAATCTTTCAGTCATTTTGGGTTCATAGAAAACAGTATTTACGGAAGGAAATGCTATTTGCAGATTAATTAGTGTTCCCACCCATTAGTTCAGGTCTTTCTCATTCTTCTGTGAAAATGGTCTTTTAATTTTTAAAAGCCAAGTGCTCCTGCAAAGCTTGCATTCCTGAGCTTCATTTTCTGCCAGAAAGGTAGAGTGCCCATCTTATAAATGTGGCCTTGTCTAAATCTGTATCTCTGGGAAATTCCCACTGATTGTTCCAGTTTAGTTCTTCGTTAGAAAATCATGAAGTATAACTTCCTCAAATGCTTCCAGAAGTCACAGTCAGCTAATGCTTTCGAACTGCTGTGTGTCTTGAGTGACATTCAGACAAGCATAGACAAAACTGCCTCTAATCTTCTAGTTTGGTAGCTTTGCATTGCTGGAGCTGCAGCTATCAGTATGTCATGACAAATTTGGTCCACTCACATATGCACATATAAGTAATTTTAGTAAGAAAAGTATGTGTTGGGAGAAGGTACAACCTGCTCTCTTCTCTGCTTGAGATATTTTGCTGACTTCCTGTGGGACTTGCTCACTGAAACTTATAATTACTTCATTAAATAATCTTTATGTAACTTAGAATATGCCTTTGCCTACTGATGAATTTTCTGTCTTTGTTTTTTGTAAGATCAGTCTTGATAAACAATAATAAACTGAACTTGGCACTTTAGTATCAGTTTCCCACATTCACCTGCCTCTTCAAGGATAAAATAAAGAGTGGAGAATTAGGACTGTATAGCCTTGTATTGGGAACAGCTAATATGAAAGTGGCAGGACTAAACTGTGACATTTTAGGGACTCTAGAAGATTTCTGAAATGGTTAGCAGCTGGTATTTAACAATGGGAGAGTGATTATAGTTCCTGACTAGATTTTAAAAAATGACTAATGATTTTAGGCATTAGTGTTGTGAAGTTGCAACTTGCACGCATTGTAAAAGCTCCTGATTTTTGAGGAAGGAAAGAGTACAAAAGCACCCAAAATGAAGAATCTTCAAATCACAAATTGTCTCTAAAGACAATTTCTTAAAAATATTTCAGAGGGGGTGTGTTTATATAACTAGGATGTTTGAATAAAGCCGAAACAGGAGGAAGTTCACAATTGGAAGGCCTGAGACTGTGTGGAGTTTTTCTGTTTTTCAGCTCAGTGCTTAAAAAAATCAATGTTGGAAACCATGACACAATGGCTTAAAAATTTCCACAAGTTCTTACATTCTTTTTCATGTTCCTTGAATTTGAAAGGTCCACAAATCTTGAAGGATATTTTTAATAACATTTAAAATTATCAGTAAACTTTAAGAACAAAGAATTCTTCATCAAAAGATATTCCTTTAATCCATATTTAATGTAATTATGACTAATTTGACATTAAGAATTTGATTGGATTGTTGTGTGCCAGAGCTTAAAGACTGGAAAGCAGACAAGCACTTCCCATCATTCACAGCTACTGCATAAACCAAACAAATTTATGTTCACATCATTTCTGGCAGCAGCATTTGAAATATAAACAGAAATGTTCTTCTGTCTCAGAAAAAAATAAGGGGCTACTCCTGCAATGAATACTTTTGCACTGGCTCAGCATTTTGTACTACAGGATTACATTCCTAGATCATGGTGTTAGACAGTTTTATTAAATGGCTTTTAAGATATTGAAAATACTTAGCAGGAAGATAATTCAAAATGATTGGATAAAAATTCAGTTTCTAAGCTAACATTCATGGGAATCTGGTGATAATAATGTTTGACTTTGTATCTTAGCCTAATATTTTCTTTTAAGTGTTTTCTTCACTAATATTAATATATTTTGAAATTAATAGCTAAAATACCTTTGTTCTTATGTGTCAGATAATGATGCATAACTTCATGGTGCCCTAGATTGCTGAAATTATATCTACATTCAGTAACCTATCTTCATATTTATCTTCTGGTTTTTTTGGGTTTTTTTTGAAGAATAAGGATAAATATGCAAATTCTGCTTTTACTTTACAGATGCCTTATGCTTTGTTGAGGATATTTGAATATTTGGTGCCCTTGTAACTTACTACTTAATTGAAGATGGTTGATAAGCAGCAGATGTGCTAAACTGTAAAATATCTCCCTTTTAGCCCTGGTCTCTTTAAGGTCACTCTTTGATTCTAGTTACTTTATATGTTTAACGACATTTGCCTCCTTTCTATGGTATCTTCTTATCGTTTCCTCTTTTTGAAATGACTGTAAGTACCTGTGATTCTGCTTTTAGAAACAGTTTCCTATTTATTTAGAAACTGCAAGAAACAGAACCAAAACCCTCCCTACTTGACAGCCGATGATGTTCAGGGTGACCTAGGAAGCTGTTGCTAACTGTCCTTTCGCTGGCAGCCCCCCTGCATCACTCTGCAAGAACGGCTAAGGGGCAAAGATTGCACTTATCTGCTCTTTGTTACATTTTCTACCCTTTGTTTTAATGCTTTGCATCCATCTCCTCTGAGGAGAAACTATTTTCAGTTTCCACCTGCCCTGAGAAACTTTCATTTTAAACAGCTTTATTTTAACAGTGTTTTCAAAGTCTGTAAAGCACCTACTATAAGGTAAGATTGCTTGTCTTTGCACAAAAGAGTTCAAGCTCTTAATGTGCCTGGCTTTTACCACTATCAAGGCTCTTCATCAAGAAAGTGAGCCCAGAGCCTGCAGAAATACCTGGAAATGAAGGTGTTTCTGAAAAAATACCTTTCATATATGAGCCAGCTCAGCTGCCTCTGACAGGGAACCTCTACAGCTGAGAAGGATGGAAATAAAGAAAGCCCATAGGACTGCAAATCAATGAGAAATGTCAGCAGGAGAAATTTCCTTTCATGAACAATAGGACCTAACTGAGGAGAAAAGGGAAGGAGGACCCTGGCCAAAAGCCAAGCAGAAGCAAAGCATTAGGTGTTGGACAGCACCTAAGGCAAGGATGTGTAAAGGGGAGGGGGCAAAGAGGGGCTCAGTCCCTGCAAAGTGTATTGGGGAAAGGAGAGGGTCTCTGTGTCAGATGGGAGATAAATGTGAATAGGACAAAGGAATGTCAGAGGAATAGAAATTGTGCAAAAAGGCAATTAAATTAATGTAGTTACATGGCCTAATCATCTTTTGCAGCTGAAAATACGTATTTTTGTAACATCACTTTTCCGTGGTGAACAATTGTTGGTTTTTGTCGTGGGGACCTTGTGTGCTTGCCAAAGGCAGGACAAACAATGCCTCCGTCACTTCTACTCACACAAAACACTTGGATACCCCAAAATGTTAGTACTGAGGTTTTGTGTGACTGTAAAAAAGCTTTTTTCATGGCTTTCTGAAATAAGCAGTATACTATTAAACCCTGACTATGGAATTGTGGCATTTAGCTGTCAACGGCCAGCCTGAGAGTGTGACTCAACAGTACCTGCAACTTGCGCTACGTTTTTCTGGACTTCACCCATATGCAAGCTTTCGATGCTTGCTTGATACCTGGGGAAAACACTGCAAGAGTTTTTTGGCCCTTTCCCAGAGGCAATAGGTTATAAAGACGTGCTTAGCAAGCTTCTTACTTCTGTTCTTTCAGTTTCTAACTTCTGTTGTTTAATTTTATTATTTCTGTTGTTTATGTAGGACTTAGAAAACATTTTTTTTTCGCCTGGAAACTCAAGGTATTCATGGTCCAAATTTTATTTGTAAAACTAAGTATACAGGGATGGATGTCAGATCCAACTGAACAGAACCTTTTGCTGGTTAGTTCTTTCTTAACAGATATCCAAGCAGCAAAAACCAATTTTAATCTGTCCTTCCACCTATTCCCCTACCCCATGTTGCTAAACTACCATTTTGCAATATTGGGAAACACTCTCTTAGCTGAAACTGGGGAAGTGATTTTGGTCTTGTGGGACTCTGCAGCATTCACATCGCAACAGAGGAGCTCTAGGTGTGGTGTGTTCGGTTGTCGTTGTCACTGGAGAAAGGAGATGTGGTTCCTGTCCTTTCCTCTCTGCTGCTCCTGCATTGCAGGGATGGGAAGGAGTACTCAAGTGAGACGATAGCTGCTTTTTCTCAGTAGCAGTGCTGACATAAATGGATGTCAAAGTACAGCCTCGGTGAGTTGAACCTGGCAAGCTTTGGCAGTGTTTTGCACTGGCAGGGAGGCATGAATCTCCCACAGGAAGAACAGGTTTCATTCTCTAAACATTGCTCAAAAAACCCCACTTGTGTAAGAAGTGGAGAAAATGGGACTGGTTTTCTCCAAGGCACTCGTATTCCAGCCATGCGATTCAAAACACATTTTGAAATGGCAAGAAAGAAGATAAATACACAAAAGTTGTTACAATTAATGTCTGACCATTTTGCCATGTTTGAGATTTCTTTTAGTAAATTTCTATATACAAATCCAATAAGAAAGTCTACCTTTTTTCAGTTCTGAAGTTAAAGTAAAAATTCACTGGTTTTTATATCTTTTTCAATCTGTCACTGGGAATTCAAAACAGAATTTAAAAAAACATCAAACAAGCAATCTACTCTTAGAGGGAACTGAAAAGCAGAGTACAGTGTAGCAAGTTCAGACATTAAAAAGCACGGGAGAATATAATATGCTCTGTGCAACGCAGCTGTGGCTAAATGCCGATTTGCACATTAGGACTAGATTAGCATCGTTCAGATGTGACCTGCATATTGAATAACTATCACAAGTATAGTACTATTGATAAAAAATGAAACTGCACGGTACGCTTCAGATCTAATATACCACCCTTTTGTGTTTTCAGATTCTACAGAAGTGTAAAGGAAGAGCTACTACTTCTAAATTTTTATAAAATGCATGTAATTTTGTTTCCTATAAAAGATCAGTTTGATACTCAGTATGTTTATAAAACAGAATATAATATTGCTATAAAAGTGATTGTCTTTTAGCCACTCAAAGACGAGAAATAATCAAAGAAACCACCATATAAATGTTGATTATTTCTATTCTGAAACCAGTCAAGATTGATTTAAGGTGGTGTGGCCAATTTACCACCGATTATGTGGCTACAGTGCCTGCATGACTCAAGTTTTAACATTTTGAACTTCAAAAAGACCTTAGTATTGATAAATCCAGCTGACTCACTTTCAAATAAAATGTAATTTGCATTTGACATGAAGAATGTGTTGTGCAGGAAGGCCCCTGAAGAAGTTTTGTGTTAGTTAAGTGGTGAGCTTTAGGATAATTACTTTCTGCAGCATTTCCCCAACTTCTGACAACATTCTTTCTTTGCACAAATTAAAAAGCTGAGTGTCCTCGCTGAAACCAACAGGAAGAGAGGCACATCTGGTGTGTTGGTGGTTCTGTCCTGCAATAACATGCAGCACGCTGGCTGCATGCATTGCTTTCCAAGAAATGTCCCTGCCAGCGAGGCCCACCAGCGGGCCAGCGCGCTGCGCACCCCGTGGCCTCTCTGAATTTTGGCATATCTCACTAACACAAAAAGCCTGTGCTGCATATGCTTAAGGTGTCGGTGCCATGGCAGAAGCTCGGGGGAGGCCTGAGGAGTTTTATGGTGAGAAGGGCTTGCCTGAGAAGTGTGAAGGGCTGCAGGTAGGGATCGAGTTGGCTCTGCTCGGGCTGTCCTCTCAGCCCTCGCAGGCGCTCTTACCTGCTTTCTGCAGCAACACCCATGGATGGAAGACAGTTTTTCAGAGCGTGCAAGGGTAACAGAAAATTGTGCCTCTCCAAATGCACGCTGGGGGAAAGTTCACTAAATTTGCATGGAAGACAGGGCAGAGAGTTGCTTTCTTCTTCATCTGCCAGACTAGAAGGAATTTTCTGTCCCATGATACCTAACAGATCTCATAGCAAAACCAGATCTGTATCTAAATATCCATCTAACATTGGGTAGGCACATAGAAACGCTGCACATATATCATGAGATCAACACATGTGCATAGTGTCTCTATGCACACATGTATAATGGCAATCTTGTATTTACTTTTTAAAAATTACTAGTATGTGAAAGTAAACCTGCTACTACTATTTAGTAGATGGCATCAGGCTTGTTCAAGTGTTTTCTGTTTTATGGGGTTTGTTTGGTTGGTTGGTTTTTGTTCTCTGCTGTCTAGTGATAGATGGGCAGCTTTTCTGTATTGACTTTTAGCTCAATGTCCAAAGGTGATATTGAACTTCTGCTAAGACTTTGCAGAGTATAGTGAAGTAAACCATATGCCCCTTATAACTGAATGATAAACTGAGGCACAAAACTTAAGGTTCTTGCCAAAGGTAATAATCAGACAGAATAAGAGTATCAGGATTTTGGAATTTTGGATTTCCAGACAGCTCTACACAAACCAGTAGATCCAGTTAGGGAATCACGCTTTAAGTGGTGTAGACAGAAACTCAGGTTTTCAGAGTGGAAGTGTGTACCTTAGCTATCTGGTTACTCCATCGTACATTGTTAAGGTGAATCTACTAAGGTGTGCTCTCTAAATCAGACACCTTGTAACAGAGAAGGAACTTTTCATTCCTGGAATAGTATAAGTTTCCTGTACAGTAGGCTAGGAGCTTAGAATAAAAAAGTGGGCTATTGATTTAATTACTTACAAATTAATATACATACTAGCTTGTACATAAGAGGACAGCATCTTGTAGTTACTCAAATATTGCTGTTAATGATAGCAAAATACAGGTTCTTGAATTGTTATTTTTCTACTATTGTCATAATTAATTCTGTTTCAAGCATACCTTATTACAGATTTATCACATTGACAATGCTACTGAACAATTCAATTAAAGAACACATAAAAGCTGTAGGAAGGTTACTACCGCTATGCGAGACCTGTCTCATTTTCTCTACAATGCCATCAAAAATGGATGTTGCTCATTGTATCACACATATACTGCCATGTTTTCTGCAGTGCAAAATAATCTTTAAAGATGTGTTAAAGAGAATACATAGAACACACTAGCAAATGCTTTCATTTTTAATCATACTGCTTTTATATTGCAGACCATCACCAAAGATCATCCATTGTTCCTTTTGCTTTTCTCACTTGTGTTTTGATTAGGTTACCACTAATGTCTGAAAATATTTCCCATGGCCTTTTCCACTGCTGCTGTACAGCTTTACTTGCAGCAGGCACAAGAAGCCAACCCATTCACACTTAGCTTTAACTTCACTCCTTCTCATCCAGCAGTCGAGATTACAGTACCTTTAGGGATTCAGTGTATACTGCATGGATGGGACAGGGATCAGTCTCTATTTGACAGCTTTGTTAGCCCTATTATACTAGCATGAATTGTTAGTAAACCCCAATGTCATTCTGTGGCCATGCAGTTTTGAACGTGTATGCACCTAAGTAGCTGTGGTCTAATGAATCACTTTGCAGGATTGAAGTCCTTGTTAACACAAACTGCAGATAGAACTCCTGATGCATCCAGCAAACAGTTTTGTTGAGCAATGAAGTGCCAAGCAAACATAATTTCCCTGCAGTGCCTAAATACATTATAACAATTATTTTACCTTTAAAATAGATCTTAGAGGTCTTTTACTTCAATAGCTACACGAATGGAATTAGTGGTGGAGGAATTGCCCCAGTTCAAGGAGTTATTCTATTCCTCTCTTCTAATTAATTAAAATCAATTAACCATACTCTTATGCAAAAAATTCTACAGAGGTCAACAAAGGAAGTTACCGGATTTTTTTCAGACATGTTTATGGTATCTGTAAACTTTTATTGTAAAATTCATGTAGAATTCTGTACTAGTAAATGTTCTTAATCATGCAAGTTTTATGAAGAATCTTTTACATGAACAATGGCTTTAAAATATCTATATTCTTGAAAAAAACCCCAAACCTCTCTAAGTCATATTTCATGAGACATTCCCTGCCACAGTTGTATGTTAATGGCTGATTCTACGTATCTGCACTTTCTCTGGAGGGGGAGAAGGGCTGGCTGGGATTTCTATTGTGCAGCAGAGTTCCTTGAGTCAGAGATGTAAATCAACCCACTAAAATGGGACATCAGAGCAATTGATGAAGGGTGTACAAAGAAGAACAATGTCAGATTATTTCCTGGCACTGTAAGGAATACAAGCCTCATGCTGAAATATGCTTGAATGATAGCTCTGATGAAATAATTTGCTTACCAAGAAATGAGATCCATTCATGCCCAGTTTTTCTACAACCACAGCAGATTCAGGCATGCCAAACTGAGGTGAGAAAAAATAGAATTATTACAATAGTATGAAACTTGACATTTGTAAACAAACTAATTAATATTTCCATGCTTAAATACTTGGGGTTGTGGAAATCTTTATACTATTTGACATATATAATTAGAAAAAGAATATTGGACAGAATAACTATAATGCTTAGAAATAGGTAGTGACTTCCACATAAGAGATAAGACACAGTATCACCTCTTTCTTAGGAAGAAAGATTACAGGGCACAAGGGCTGATAAAATTGTGAATGGAGTAGACAAGATGAAATTATGAAGCAGCAAATACAAGATACATGGAACAAGGAGCCCAACAGAAATACACTGTGGAACTTTAATTGCTATGGAGTAAGAGGAGGCCAGCATTAGAAACAGGTTAAAAGGTAGCTTGAGAAAAAAGTCCATCAGTAGCCGTGCAGTCACCTCAGGAAATGGCTATATCACTGACTGCTGGAAAATGAAGGCTATCTAGGAGAAAGGTCTGTTGTTACATGCCTGTTTACCAACCTCTCTATGCCCTGGCTGCTGCTTGGCTTCAGCAGTAAATGTTTGGGCTAAGTGTGTCTTGCAGTTCCTGTGATAGAGGGCCATTGCTGTAAAGAATTCAAGTTCAGAAACAGGATTTCTTTTCTGTAACATGGTTGCGGTGGTGGTGTTTTTTAAGAAAGTTGGTGTTGATTATAAATTAAAATGAAACAGGAATGCCCAGAAGTAGTATCGCTTTATGACAGAAACTAAATAGTAATTTGGGAAAAAAGTGGACACATTGGATTCTCTTTATCAAAAAGTAGTAAGAAATGGAGCATGGCTGAAGATGTCCTAAATATCTCACTGTGTCTTAGATGGTTTAGCCTGGCTTTTGAAAGAAATTACAGTTATGCATGGAAAGTGGGAAAAAATTTAGAAATCTTTTATTTAAGAATGTACCACTCCTGAAATGAGTTTTAGTATTTGTAACGCATAACTGTAAATTTCCTTAGCAGTAATGACCAACTCAGACACTAACAGAGAAATATTAGTGAAAATAAATTATTCTCATAGAAATATTTATGTGGCTTTTCTAATATAATTATTTATTTCTAGAATACTTAAAACTGATCACGCTTAAAAACATTCAAAGTGTATTTTATCTACTTTTCTGATATGCAAATTTCATATTCAGACATATATTCAGACAGTATGTTTGGCCTATAAGCCAATATGCTTGAGTCTATAAATTGTTCTTTTGTACTATGATTGGGAGAGTGCTGCTTGTTTGCAGTGCAGAATAGATCACAATTCAAACGAGACGATTGGCGTGGGTGTTGGACCAATGGTTGGTTGTGGGATGTGTTAATTTGCCATCAGTTGCACTGATGATGGAGAGGTAAAGAATCAAGGTAATGTACGCTTTCTCCTCTTGGCTTTTGCCCATCTATATTTAGTTGGCTCTCTCTCCAGTTACTGGCTCTGATGAGCTGCTTTTGTGCTTTGCCTTATGGTGTTAATCAAGTATGTAACTTTTGTGTGAGGGAAAATTTGATCTTTTTACCTGGTTATCTTGCTAGACAAGCAGATGTCTCATTACTTATTGGGTCTGGCTGAGATGGAGTTAATTCTCCCCATAGCAGCCCTTGTAGTGCTATGCTCTGCATCGGTAGCTAGAAAGGGGTTGATAACACACCAGTGCTTTGGCTACTGCTGGCACAGCGTCAAGGCTGTCTCTCCAACATTTTTGCTCCCCCCCCCAATGGCACACTGGGGCTGGGCAAGATCTTGGGAGGGCACATAACCAGGACAGCTGACTTAAACTAACCAAACAGATATTCCATACCATATGATGTCAGCTTAGATATAAGAGCTAAGTAAAGGGAGACGGAAGGGGGGCATTTTTGTCTTCTGGAGCAACCACTACGCCTACTGAAGCCCTGCTTCTCAGCAAGTGGCCAGACATTGCCTGCTGATGGGAAGGAGAGAATAACATCATTTGTTTTTCTTTGCTTTCATGCGCGACCTTTGCTTTCACTTTATTAAACTGTCCTTATCTTGACCCACGAGCCTTTTGTTATATTTTCTCCCCCTGTCCAGCTGAGGAGGGGGAGTGATAGAGTGGCTTTGGTGGGCTCCTGGCACCCAGCCAGGGTCAACCCACCACACTGGTGTTTAGTGATAACCATGGAAGCTTTCATTTTCTTACAAGTACATTAACTTCATAGCACTAAGATCAGTACCAAGCAGAGGGACTAGACTCCAAGGCAAATGGAGACCAAGCAGATAAACTCTGAATGCAACATGGAATATCTCAGTGTTGTTGCAATTATAGTGTAGGTGCAAGATAACAGGGAAGTACATGCACATGTCTAACAGGTTTCCATTATTACCTTCACTTATTTATGAGGAAAAAAGCAAAATCAGTAGGGTTTATTTTTTTAGTAGTGAAGTTATTGATTTTATACAAAATGACTTTCATGATGCTGGAAACACTTTGCAGAATGGCTAGTTAATAACTTCTGTTACACCAAAAATCTATTTTTGGAAACATCATTAAGACTGTTAGCATTAAGGAAATGCTAAAATTGCACTGTACATATGTACATACGCCTTGTACATATATATTATGCACCAACCTCAGTGTACTACTTCTAGAAGACCCAGCCTTAGTCACAGCACATAAAAGCTGATGTGACATTCCTGAACTGCTGTTAGATATATTGCATTCTGTTCAGTGCTCAGCAGTCTTTTTATTGTCAGACTACTCCAGAAACATTAATTAACTGCTTTTTCTAAGACCACCCTGTGAGATGAAAACTCTATTAGTAAGGGGAATTGAGGTGCATGAGAAATAAAACTCGTACAGTATCCAGTGGTTTTGGATGCCTAACTATAGCTATTTAGGATCTGAGAGATATACATGCATATTTGCATATTCAATGTTTCGGCATTTTTACCTTCTGAGCAGAGCTGCCACTGTGATTGCAACTCTCAGCTCTCGCCACTTCTGCAAATCAGAGCCTGGAATTTCAAGTCAAGCACTCAGGAAATGTCACGTTTTTTTCTGGGCGACTTGCATGGGTTCAGGTAAAAATGCTGAGCTGGGGCAGTGACAGAATCTGATATTTCATGGCAGAAATAAATCAACATTACCATGAATTCATTCTCTCTTTTTCAGCAAGCCCTGGCCTTGTGCATCTTACAGTTTCTGTAACAGTCCAGAGTAGTGCACAAACATACTGGTTTCTCTGCATTGAAAGAGGCAGGGTTTTGTGAATGGAAAAGGTAGTACATGAAGAAGCAATTACAGACTATCATGATGTGTATGTAAAAGGGGGAAAATTCAGGTAATCCCACTTCTGGCCCATTTGAGTGCTTGTTTCTGCAACCTTAACAGCTTTATTTTAGGGTTCATGCATATGTATGCCCAGTCTCAGGGAGAGATCCAGCACAGCCCCCGGCACATTGGCTGCCTGTGGAAATGAGGGTAGTATCTGGAGCGCTGGTAGGGGGAGCTGAGCTGCTCTGTACATGGTGGCCGCAGGCAAACGGCTGCTACTCCCCAGTGCTACTCTTTGATACGCAGAATGGCCACGCACTTAATGTTGGTTATACTGTAGTAATTAGATCACTTAGCTGCTTTAATCAGTGATGCGAGTGTAAGCATAGGCATTAACAGCTTTTTATAAAGTTGGAAGACTCTCTCCTAACAAGTCCAAAGCCAGTAGTTACAGTGTGCCTGCTGAAATTTCCCTGGAAGCCTCTGAGTTGTTGAACAATTGTTATTAATTTTCTGTCTTGTATTTTGCTGTAGAATTGCAGGGTACTTTAAAATCATTACATCTTCTATTAATTAGTCTGATTTCCTTTAAGCTTGAAAGGCTTTGCGCTAATTAATCCTCTGAGTAGCTGTTCACTGTAATAAGTTCACATAATAATGATACATTATCATTATGGTGTGAATTAATTCCATGGCACAGGTTAGCTTTCTCAATGTGGGGACAAAGGTCCACCTGTGATACATCTGCATTGTAAAACTGTTTGTGTGTTGTTTTTTTTTAAATTGTAGATGAATGAGCATATGTACTTATGCACAAGGCAAAATGGGAAAATAATAATGCAAAATGAACATTTTAAACTTTGGCCTACTTTTTACATGGCTACGAATGAAACTCTTGTAGAAACACTTCATAACACTATTAATTTCCTTGAAAGACTGTATGCTCCTTCAGTTGAAAAGGACGAGAAACCTTAATGACAATAAATTCTCACTGTTGGTGTAAAGCAGGTACTGGAAATGATTGGTGCTTCTACAGTTAGAAGTAGAATGAACATAAGACAGAAAAATCCTATATGTAAAATTATATAGAGAAACTTGCATTAAAAAAAACCCAAAGGAATGTAAAATAAGACTATATATCAAAATGCAGTAAATGGACTTCATTGTGTAAGCAAGCTACAGGTAGAAGTCTAAAACCTGGGTCATGGTATTCAGTAAGTTACAAGGAAAATTCTGATAGCAAGAAAAGGATATATTATGGAGGATATATTTTATATGTCTTGGAGGAGATTATTCAAGTAGTGAAAGGATGTCTGAAGACAAGCTTGGAATATTTTGTGCAACTGAGGTTATTTTACATATACTAGAAAGGACATTGCAGAACTAGGAAACGTACAAGCAGACAAAGGAATAATTAAAAAAAAAAATTCAAGTACCTTACACTTAAGCAACATCTAGTGACTACTGTGGGTATATATGCATTGAGAAGAAAAGATGAACAGTAGATTCTAATGGAGAAGCTGTAAATTTTAAAGTGATATTAAAATATAAAATCTAGACCCACTTTCAGTGAAATGGTTATTTCTTCCCAGCAGGAAATAAATTGGGGCATGAAATACCTTTTCTATTATGAGAAATATCCCTGTGAGCAAACATTTTCAGAACTTTTGAATATCTGTGCTAGATTTAGGATAAGATACCTGTTTTTCAAAGATAAATCCATTAAGTTTCTGCTAGCTGAATACAGACTGGATTGTCTAAAGTTTTACATATACATTCAGTACCTGTCTTAGGAGATCTGCAACTTGAAAAGCTGTCCAGTTCTCAAATTCTTCTTGAGATGGTAGTTTTGTAGCCATGTTGCTATCCAGTGAGAAAGACTTGATCTATATGAGTAACACTGAACTGTTGCTTCACTGTTCTTTACTGAGCTGCTGTAGAAATCCTAAGAGGAAGTCCTTTTTGCAACTTTTTTCCTGTTTGCTCACTTAAAGTGAATGCCTGTGAAGGGGCGTACCAATATTCTTCTATGAGTGACCCTTTCCAGTATAACGAAACTGTAAGTTATTATATCAACATATGCAAATATCTGCCATTACTGAAATCAGTTAAACAAATTCTGCTGAAAATCAGTGTATAAAATATTTCTGAGTCATCAGCATTAGAGGTTTAAATATGCAAACTATTTTTCGTATTGGTGATAGTTGTCTCTGGCCTACCTTGAACTCCCTGATCCAGTTGCTTGGATCTGCCTTCAGATTACATTTGACTTGCTTGTGGGTTTTGGCATATTGTGCTGTGGTGTTTAGACAGAAAAAAAAAGAGCTCAGTTGCAGAAATTTTACTTCCATATTGTCACATTGTATAATCTCATTGTTCATGTCAAGTCTGGGCATCATACTTACGGGCTTAAATAAATCACTCAATTACTCTAAAGTGATGTGTGATCTAAAGTTTTGGTTTTTTGGGGTGTGTGTGTGTTTGTTGTTTGGGTTTTTTTTCCCCTGTCATTATTACTGCTAAAGAACAAATTGTCAATAAATTCACTCCAGTGCTACGTTATCTTTTCAAAAGGTAGGGCTAACATAAAATGCTTGTACTGAGTCAGACCATAAGCTCATCTGGTCTAGCATCTTCTTTTCTGACTGCGGTCACAAGTGAGCTACCTAGGAAACTATAAAATAGGGCAAGTATGTAAGACTTCCATAGTATTCTCCCAGTCTCCACCCATTCTGAACTCAGGGATTTACTGCTCTGGGTGTGGTTTCTACATAAGCTGCATATATATCACATATGTTACACTAATGATTCCCAAATTTGGAGCCATGACTGTTATCCTTTAAGGAGGGACATGTGCAATGGACTGGGCAGGCACAGCCAGGAACCACTCCTGGGCTGCAGGAGAAGGAAGACAGAGGTTTTTAGTGGATGCTGGGGCTCAGATGGAGTCGAGAGGGAGCAGAGCTGAAGGAGGCTCAGGATGGGCACTTCCGGCCCTTCGCGCCCCTGTCCCTGTCCAGCCATCTCCTCTGAGCTGCATCCCTGCCCCACTCACAGCCCTTCTCTGCCTCTTCACCTCTAACACAGAATATGCTTCCAGTTTGAGAGGAGTGGCATATGCAATTCTTAAATTGAAGAAGGGGGCAGGGTGCATATTCTAAAATGGAGCAAGGGGGAAATGTCTGAGAGCCATTGCTTTATAGAATGGGCAATAAAATTGCAAAGATGCAGCTGCAGCTGCTGAAACAAACCCAGTTTACTTTGCTCAGCAGTTCTGAGTCACCACAACAGGACAAATATGAAAGCTTCCATAAAAGGCCGGAGACCAAGGAATGTTATATTCTGCTTTCCAATTACTCTTCCTGTTTTATTTCCCCGTGCAAAATGGATCTGGGGCACATGTTCAAAGATTAAAATGAATTTCAACTAGGTTGAAATGTCTCATCTGCTATCCTTCAAATTTTCCTGCGTGTATTTTTGCTGTTAGTGACTGGCAGGTCAGTTGTTGCTAGTGAATACTCTTAACTCTTGGCTCTCTTGTGAATTTGCTGAACATTGAATCTGGCAAAACTCAACTCCTGGAATTTCAGAAATGCAGAATTGAGATAGAAGCCCTTGCAACTTATACTTGGCTTCCTCAGAATAATCTCCAAGTGCCTGACTGGCACACTATAAGCAAAATTATGTTGAGTTTCATAGTGTTTCATAGTGTTTAATGTTTCATAGCGTTGGCTGTGAGTTGTTCCAAGGGAGACAACATTTCCCTGGATGACGGGAGGCAGCAGTACTCTCTTCCACTGTCTGCAGGACCAGAAGAGAGAGGTGCATGTATTCCTCCAGAAATTTTGTTTGCCTAGCTGCAGGAGCGATTGTGTCAGTAGTAGGGTCTTCATGTATGGCGGAGATGGGAAGCAGCTGGGTAGGAGGCATGTGTGAGTTACAGGTTTAATGATTGCTTAGGGGAAACAACAAAATAACAGATGGCATCAGGTCTGAAACATGAATAAAGAAGTGAAGCGCAGCAATGCTGTTATTTCTGCGGTACAGGCTGAGTTTGGTTACTGAGTAGGTGTAAGCGGTTCTAGCTCAGAACATCTCAAAGGCAGATTAAAAATAGTGTTTTAAGGATTCTGCAGTTCAGCGTGTGCTGCCAGCAGTGCCTGCTCTTCTTCTTACGATTGCTGTTAGACCAGTAGCCTTTTCAGAAATACTGGCATGCAAGGAGCTGCTCTTTGCTGCCTGCTGCCCTCCACTGTTATGTTCTTACACTGCCTGGCAGTCAGCAGCGTGAGCTGGAGCCGTGCCCTGCCAGCTCGCCCACCTTGCTGTGCCCAGGCCTCCGTCTTCTCCCACCTGGCTGCTCTCTCATTGCTCTCCCCCAGCACTAATGTCTGGCTAATTCTCCTATCGTCGCCTGTGTTGACATTGCCTTAATTTGTGCTCTGGGTTTTCAGAAGAGTACTCTCAAGAGGCCAATGTTTATGCAGTTCACCTCTCTCCACTGCGTGAGACAGAGATCTATTTGGGAAGGTCGTGTTCAGTTTTGTGTTCCCAGAGGGGCTGTAGCAGAGCTGGTTGAACCACAGGGACTGTAGCTTGCAAGAAATATTTTGCCATTTGTGTTTTAGTTGGATTAGAAATGATGACAACAATAAAAAAAATTAAAAAACAGGGATGTGTGGAGGCTCATCAGGGATCCCACAGCTAGTCTCTTGATGCTGATACTGGCTTGATCAATGCCGTAGTTTTCTTTCCTCAGGTGTGCGCAACAAAAATGGAGACTATTATCATGCACTTCCACTTGCTTTCCACTACGCTCAGGGGGATTATTTCAAGAATTGCTGGCTAGAAGGACCCCAGATTTGGTTACCAATTCTACTTGGTACCCTCATACCTCTAGTTACTCTATGCAATATATCACCTTGCATGACAATCCAAGTAAATATGTGAACTTGAACACACACTGGCTGTACGGGCTACAGTGGGGTGATCCTTGAGCATAATATTGAGGCTTCCAGAGTCCACCAGATAAAGACAGGCCACAGATGCTGTTTCTTTCCAAATGTCCAGGTGCCTACACATAACTTTCAAGCAGATTGTAGACACTTGAATGAGAACCAGCACTAGCCCTGGGCAGGGCATGCTCACTCGCTACTGAATATTCCCTGGAGCTTCTTGATCTGGCATGGACACTGGCAGACTTAAAAATCTGCTCGGGTACATGTGCAGAGTGTAATCTGTTATTTTAAACTTGTATCTAACTGGAGATATTAAAGCTTTTCATTCATACTGTTTAAAATTTCACTTCTCAAAAAAAAGCAGAAATCTGATTCTGTATATTAAGAAATTTAATTTTTCTGGAGCCCTTAGCAAAAATGACATCTAGTACTTGAAAACTACCAAATTTCAGAGGAATCTTATTTAATGTGTGCATTTTGTACACCACGTAATTTGACTTCTAAACAAATTAATTCTCATACATAACTTGTAAATAAAGCAGAGTTAACACATCGTTACAGTATATATTTGAATGTATTTTTTTCCTACAGTCCGAACAGTGCAAGCCACATAAAGGGCACATCTCTACAGGCTACAACTCCTTGGAGTTTCATAAATTAAGTTCTCAACTTGTGGTTTCATAGAAATTGTTAATAAGTAGTATAAAAACTGGTTCCTAGATCATATCACTCGCAGTTCTTACTAAATACAAGTATACATTTTCATGAACATAAGCACTAAATGTGTTAAACTTATTTCAAAACTTTCAAAGTCAAGTTCTGCTTTGCAAAAACCCATAGCAGCTGCAAGCAACTTATTTTACTGGATGTAACACTGGAATACTGCTCTCAGGAAAATATACTTGAGCAAAATAACTCAATGAAGTATTACTGTACATAAAATATGAACCATCGTCGCTGGGGTTTTTTGCCCATTTTGTACAAAAATAATGAAAGGAACATGACTTACCATATACTCATTTTTCTTCTCTCAGGAACACATATTGGAGCTGATTCCAAAGAAGTTAAAGGAGCAGTTTCTCATGTCTGGTCTTGCTCCTTAAACTGTCCCATATGTATTTTGTTGTTGTTGGTGTGATTGACAGGCTTGGCATTCATGGTGGGTGGGAGAAAAACATTCTTAAAGTAAAAAGCTAGAATAATCTCATGGTCTGAATAAGTCTACAGAGAATGTTGGAAAATGAAGGCTTACTTACAGCTATCTGCCTAGACATTTGATAAAATTTTGCTGATTGGTTTTGTCTTTTTTTTTTTTCCATGTAACAGGAAATAAAAATAACAGAATCAACAGAAATCATAGGGTCTGGAAGGGACCTCAGGAGATCTAGGCAGGGCTTCAGCAAAGAGGCATGATCAAATACAACTAGAGCAAATTGGCTGAGTCTTGGAAATCAGTTTGGTAACCCTTTTTTCTAACTGTGGGTCCTTGGGGCAGCATCAGGTTCACCATGTCCTTGGGTGGCACAGCAGGAGGAAGAACTCTAATAAATTCTGTGCTATACTGCTGGGGGGTGCAAGAGAAAGTGTCTGTTTGTAAGCATAATTGCTGTCTAAGCAGCAGATGGGCTGGTCTTGGACATCCTCTCTTTCCTGAGGATGAAAGTTTCATTAGCATTTGTTCATAAGTAGTGATTTAGGAAACTCTTGTTTAGTCCTTTCATTCTCAGCACACTCTTCAATTTGGGTGCATCTTAACTGAAAAATAGGGTGGCCAAACTGGACCCAGTATACTATTCCTTATCCTGTGGTAAGTGCTTTCATCTCAGCAATATCCCCATGTACTTTAGAAATATGCTTGTTATTCAACATCTATGTTATTAACAAAATACTGAATACAATTAAGGCCAGAACAAATTCCTATGGGACCTTGCTTGAAATAGCCATTGAGTTTGAAAGTGATTCACAGATGTCTTCTCAATGTGAGCCAGATAGGCACTTACAATATACAGAACTGTCATCACATTTCTCTAGTTCGCATGTGATGATTTTTATATGGGACCCCATCAAAAGCTTTAGTGATAAAAAAAAAAAAAAAAAAAAGCCTTTGTGCCCCTTATCTACTAGGTAGCTATTATATCAAGGAAGGAAATGAGACTGGTTTGACACAGTTTGTTCCTGACAAGTCAGTTTTTACTGCAGTATTAAAGAAACAATTTATATTGAGGCCCAACATTTGCTTTAGTATATTTGTGAGACTTGAAGTTGGGCTGACTGTTCAGTAGTTTGTTGTCTTCCTCCCTCATCTTAAAGCGTGGATGTTTGCTCTTCTTTAGCTAATGTCATTTTACTGAACTACATTATGTGCTGAATTTATAGCACTCACAGTTCAAGGATAATGCTTTAACTAGTTATTTACATAATCTGTATTGAGAATTTCATTATGCCATTCTTATTTAATTTTCTAATCCATGTTAATATTGGTAATAAATATTCTGATCCTGCTGTGACTGCTATCAAAATTAAGCATCTGGTCACAATCTTTTCTGTGAAGACTAATTAAATACTTCAGTTTTCTCTCATATTTGTTATTTATTCTCTTTTTTTCCCACTAAGGTGTGTCATTTCAGCTGAATTTTAATTATTGCCAAATGCTAGGTATTTTGTTTGCTTGTTTTGTCACAGAGGCTGAATACACAGCATAAAACCCATTGTCTTAAGGGCAGTTGCTCTTTGTCTTATCACTCAGCCTTTTAAAATGTTTTTATATGGCTTTTGATTGTTAGTTTGACCTTATCTTTGAATCTAGCAACAGATTCAGCCATTATTCCAGAAAGATTTTCTCACATCTAACCGTGCATTAAAAATGTACTTATTCTCATAGGTATTTGTTTGTAACCTGAATTTTGCACCTAGTTTTCTTTTTCTTTTAAAAAAATCCATGTTTTTAACTAGTACAATAAAATATAACAGTAATAAAAACCCAACCTGCTACAAAAGTGACATTGTTCATTAGAAATTCTCTTTGATTTTTTTGAAGGCTGGAATTGATGCTGTAGTGCTTGGTTGTGATATCCTTTGCAAGTACTCAGTATTCTTTGCAGTTTAACTGAGTCTTTTTTTGATTTTTATTCTTTTGAACACCTTGACAGAACTTGCTGTCTATTCCTCTAGATTCATATGCTGGTTTGTATAGTTTGCACTTATATTTTATATCATTTCTTTATAGAGACTCTCCTTCTTTGAAATTCATCTGTGTGTTGACTATTCTGATAAAATATAGGAAAACGTGTATGAACAGATTTCTGCCTGGCAACATTTATATGCATTAAAATCTAGTGAGTAAATTTCAAAACAGAAAAACAATATTATTTCAGTGTCTTGCCTTATCATTTAAATAACATTCCTAGGCAGCTTAAATTTGAAAAGCTGCAGCTGATGCTTATTTTAAATTATTTTGTTTATGTTCTTTTGATGGATTTTGTTAGTATAATGAATTCTCAGTGAAACACTATTGATTTCTTTGAGGCTTGTACGTTGATATGTGTAGGTCTTTCGCCATGCACATGACTCTTGATAGGAGATAAATGGAAAAATGTCAAATTAATACTTCAACTCCCGGTGGACATACTAATGCATCATTGCATGGTATTTTACAGTGGAAGATCTCAACAAAAGTTGACCCTGTAGGTGTTGAAGACTGCCATGAAGTTAGTATAAGAACCAGAGCGGTGGGGGTTTTTTGCTGTATCTGCTTCTCAGGCCCAGAGTTCTCTGTCTTTGCAATGAACTTGGTCAACTCCAGCTAACTGTAGTTAAAGGAAATTCCAAATGATGTTTCTAAGGAATCTGCCTCAGTATGACTTCCAAAAGAGGGCTAGATTTAAATAAAAATACACAAAGATGTGCATTTATTTCAAGTGTTATGGATACCTTTCATTTCTTTGAGGTATAGGCACAGAGGTATGTCTCCATTCCCCATTTGCCCCATACTTCCACTCTAGTCCTTACAGCCCTTGTAACCTTTGGAACAGTACATCCAGCTACGAAGCAGCAGTTATGTTGATTTCCCCAGTGAACTAGTATTACTCAAGTTCACTGAATCAATAGTGGCTTGAACCAGAAAAACTTCAGTCACAATAGACTTTGGAGTCGTAACTGCAGTATTTGTTGTTAGGATGCATTGTTAACAGGAAATGTAAGGTATGTCATGGAAAACAGAGTTGCTTCTGTTTTGAAGAGGTATTTCTTCCTGCTTAACATATGGGTTCAGAGAAGAAGGATGGCATTTCTCCTGTGCTCTTCCTGAGCTGGGGAACTTAGAGAGATGCATCAAAACAATAGTGAAGCATTAGTGTACCACTGTTGTATTATCATCAGTATTATAGTGTATACATAGTACATATTATATATATAGTGCATGTATAATATATAGTATAGTAGTATAGCATGGTATTATAGCACTGCAGTATAGTGTTATGATATAGTGTTTCCGTGCTACTGACATGCAGGTTTATTCAAAAACTTGCACCAGGTGAATTCACAACGGTCATAGCTTTAGTTCTTCTATTTACTTAGAATGATTGAGATAAAACTGGACAAGGAAAATAACTGGATGGGGGAACAGGACACTGCAAAATCTAGGACCTCTCTGCAGGACAGCAGAAAGTCTCAGGGAAACCAGTCAATTGTCATATGAAGGAAGGGAAGATCTGGGAACAGAATCTGAGATAGAGAGTTTGGACAAGGTGTTTATTGCTTGTTGTCATGAACAGAGCATGTGGAAGGAAGGAGGCAAAAAGTGATGGTTTTGGGGAGCCCTAAGAGTTTAGGGAAGCATGTAGTTCACTTTTATGGGTGAGAAGAATTGGGTGGAGCATGTGCCAGCTGGCCAGCATCCAGATGTTGTTTGGACCAAAAATAAGTAAACCTTCTCCCTACTTGCAGTCAACAGAGCCCTGATAATGAAGTCGGAAAAATGAACTTCTGAGCCTGTTAAATAAAGACAAAAGAAAAGAGGAATTCGAAGGGGGAAGGGAGGCTTAGAAGATGGATAGAAAAATTGAAGAGCTTGACAAAGGGAGGGGATGTAGGAGTGGAAGGGTACAAAAATAAAGAAAATGAGAAAGGAGGTGATGGGGAGACAAGCTGTATAAATAGGCAATGTTTCTCAAGGTTTTTGGACTCATAAATAGAGCTTTTACATGTCTTGTGTCCTTAGCCTGCTGACATAGATAAAATTTTATGAGCAGAGTTTATTTGACAGTCAAGAGAGAGAGAATATGATAAAATCTCAATAAATAAGAAAGACCTTAAGAGCCAAGAGGTCTATAAGTTTGGGTTTTTTTTAATTCTGACTGCAGTATTTGGGGAGTGTCAAAAAGATATTTCAAGAGATAATATGTTTATGATAATAAATTTTAAATGAAAGAACTATCAAGAAAAAAATGTCAAAAAGTACTTTTTAATTCTTCTCATTTGAGTCACACAAACTCAACAATTGCATAACCTTTTATTCTAGCACCTTTTTATTAGTTTGCTTTTGTTTATCATTTAGGTAATGGTAATGTCATCAAACCTCTCTGTCAGCATGGTATTAAGTGAAATTAGATCTAGGTAAAATGATCTTATGATAACAAGAAAGGTATGGAAGGAACAAACATTCATTGACAGATTCTTCCCCACACCAAATCTGGAGGAGTCTTCTATTGTTATATACTAAATACAGGCAGAATTTAGTATGGTTATGTCCATTCTCTTTCCATTTTTCTTGTGCACTAGCTTTTGCTTTTGTCAGCCTTTCTTCCATAGCTTTAGCATCTCCAGTTCAACTGTCACAGAGATACTCAAGGAAAGCCATGAATATTCTCACAGGTATTTTCTTTGCACAGTGCCAAAGTCACTTGTTGCAGTACGAACTGATGACAATACAGCGTTGTTTCAGTTTATTCTTCTCTCCTCTCTTCCAAAGGCAGAAGCCATGCTAATCATGTTAGTTTATTTCCAAGGAAATAGTGTTGCCTGTTGGAAAAATGCTGGGGCTTCTCAATATAATTAGGTAGAGGGTGAATAATGACATGGGATGTACCACAGGGCAGTTTTGTAGTACTAGTTGGAATTACTGGGAATGAGGGTAATAGCTGACTGCTGCTTGTGTGTGTCTTGCATGACAAACAGTACCATTAAAGTATATCTTGAGATTTTTCCTGTTTCTAGGGAATATACTAGGGAACGCTGGGCTCAATATCCATGCATATTGCAACCTAACTGAGAAAACGCCAGTAACAGCTGCTCTTGTGTTTTGTAAACATTCCTCTGATAAGCTTCTTAAGGATCTAGATATAAGGTGTTCAGTATGCATCCATCTACTGACAGTATTATAAATATTGTATTTCTGACCTTCAGATTTTCTCTCTTGATTCCTGGTGAAATGATATACTTGCCAGTTTGACACTGCTGACGTTCTGTCTGCCTGGTCTAATGTTGTTATACCATGATGCTTTCTGATCCCATTGTCATGGGAATGATATATCTCAAATGATGAATATACTTGGAAGCAATGTGGGAAATAAACACATTGGCTAAACTTCATTTACAACAAGAGTTTTTGTTGCAAAATGACTTCTTTTGTGTCCAGTATAATTGATTCTTGTAATGTTGATGTATCTAAGATCCATGCTGTTTTCTCAGATAATTTAAAGGAGGATAAGCTACTATTCAGGTGGATCTTGAGTATCTCAGTTATGGTTTTAGCCAGATTTTCCCTTGCTTTTGACTTCCCATGCACTGCATTACTGGGCTTTGCAAGACAAACTGAACAGTAGTGGAAATAGAAGCTTCTTGTTTTCCTTCAGTGGTGAATGCTTCACTTCTCTAGAAATGTTCTCTTCCCTAGAAGTGGTGAAAGTGAACTTCTTTTCATCTCTAGAGAAGTGAACCACAAACCATATGAGGTGAGAAAGAGGAGAAATGAACACATAAAAATTTTGCGCTCTGGAATAATTTTTTTCATATACCTGTTCTGTGTTTTTGAACACACCTCAAAAGCAGCCCTACCTTAGAATTCCATGCCTGTTTTCAAAAGTTGATTGGATGTATGAGGTGAATGAGACCTTGATAGTGTTACCTACATTCCTGATAAATTGAAGTCTATTTTGATTCAAGTGTTTTATGAAAAGTTAGTGGGAGTTGTTTATGCATAACCTTCATGTCCTCATTCCTCTGTTATTAGAAAGAAATGAAATGAGAACTTAAACATAAAAAAAAAAAATTGTCGACAATAAATGTCAGGCTGATAAAAACCTCACTGCTGACCTTCAGAACAATGAGATTTGACTATAATGTGATTATCCTCTGAGGTCAGAAGTTACAAATCAGATGATGCAGTGATGACTCTAGTCCTCTGCAACCTACACATTCTGCATAACATCCCATGCCTCATTTGCCACATCTTTTCCACTGTCCAGAGCATGATCTATTATTTCTGTTTGCAATTTTGCATCTTTCCATTATTGGCGGATGTTGTGGTTTAACCAGCCGGCAACTAAGCACCACACAGCTGCTCTCTCACTTCCCCCCAGTGGGTTGGGGGAGAGAATCAGAAGGATACAAGTGAGAAAACTTGTGGGTGGAGATAAAGACAGTTTAATAGGTAAAGCAAAGGCCACGCACACAGGCAAAGCAAACCAAGGAATTCATTTACCACTTCCCGTGGGCAGCCAGGTGTTTAGCCATCTCCAGGAAAGCAGGGCTCCATCATGCATAACGGTGATTTAGGAAGACAAACACTATCACTCCGAACGTCTCCCCCATTCCTCCTTCCTGACCCAGCTTTATGTGCTGAGCATGACGTTGTATGGACTGGAATATCCCTTGGGTCAGTTGGGGTCAGCTGTCCCAGCTGTGTCCCCTCCCAAATTCTTATGCCGCCCCCCCCCCCCCCCCAGCCTGCTCGCTGGTGGGGTGGTGTAAAAAGCAGAAAAGCCCTTGACTCTGTATAAGCACTGCTCAGCAATAACTAAAACATCCCTGTGTTATCAACACTGTTTCCAGCACAAATCCAAAACACAGCCTCATGCTAGCTACCATGAAGAAAATTAACTCTGCCCCAGACAAAACCAGTGCAGTGGGCTACAGCAGACAATTGAATTCTTTGGCAATTCTCACCTCTTGGTCAGCTGTGCCCCAGTTCATAACCAAAGCACTTAATGTGCTATACATATAACTGGCACATGGGAGCGCAAAAGCTATGGGAGCATACACCAGCCCTGATATACCTGTATCAGCAAAATTAAATGGAATGGCCCATAGCTTATAACCGATTACAGGTTATATAATGTCATTGTAAAATTGCTCTTAACTGTAGTTTGTCTCTTCTCTTTCCTCTTGACTTGGGTAGCTGACCTTAGTTTAGTTTGATTTACAGGCGCAGAATTGATTTACAGTTAACACTCTATCACAGTGTATGCTGGAGGTTTTCTGATCCAGTGTCCCTATCACATCACTGAGATGATGCCATCAATGATGCTTACCTGCCAGCCCAGCTTTTGGATTTCTACTGCCAGTTTGCAAAGTGCTTACATGAGCTTCTAGAGTCATGTTTTTGTTTCTGGTTTTAAAGAAAGCTCAACAACATGTAAGGGACAATAACTACCAAGTAGTTTTGAGATTACATCTGGAAAGCCACACAATCATTTATTGATTAAATAGTTTCTTTCCTTACTGGGGATCTTACTCACTTTTTCCCCCATAACTTTATCTAGCAAGACTTGATGCAGGACCAAGCAATGCTTAAATTGAGGTATTGGAAGACTTAAGTGCTGAAAACTACTTTGCATAGAGAAGGAGTCAACAGAGGTTCTGCTCTGGATGGACCGAACTCAGGAAGTTCATGATACTATAAATAATTTTTTTCATTTTCTTTCTCATTCTTACAATAGATGAATTGGACTCAGCTCTCTTACCTCTTGCTGTCTCTCTCACAGCATGCAAACCCCTGTGAGTCAACACTCTCTGTAAGAGCAGCACAGCGGGAGAGCAAGGCCACAAAGAATGCAATATTTTTGTGGGGGTTTTCTTATATTAGTCTCCTTCAGATTTCTTATCTGTATCCCAGGAAACCTGAGAGCACAGATACTTGCTTGTCAAGAGGCTCTCTGAAGCAAAAATAGGCTGAAAACAATCTCTGAGAGGGCAAGGAACGTCCTAGGAGGGATGTGGTGGCCAGCTTCAGCTGGCTCTCTGAAAGACTGGCTTCCACCCTGCTACTGATAGAAAGCTGGCTGAAAAAAACCAAACCAAAAAAGCAACCCTCTGTTTAATGTGAGGCAATATATTCATAAGGATTGCCTTTCTGCTTCCCTTTTTTCCTGACTTTCTGTCAATTTGCCTTCAGATTGCAAACTGCCTGTGGGAGTGGGGACTTGTCCCCCTCTTGAAAGATTAGAAACATCTTAACAATAAGGTGATTCTATTGTAGAAAAGCTGCTTTCTGTGTTTGCTCAGTCCGACTGAAAGACAGAGCCTTTGTATTTATGGCATTTAATCCTTTAACACAAACATCCTTGCCTGTACTACCTATAACTAGTAAGAAAATACTTTTACAATTAGTTTCTACCATTACTCCAGTTTTAGAAACTCTTAAAAGTATTTCTGTGCAAGTGCATATAGAAGAATTCTACAGCATCCATCCTACAGAAGTAGACTCTGTCCAAATACAATCAATCTCAGAAAGAGCAAAGCTGAAATGTAGCATTTCACATAAAATTTCTCAGTGATATTTGATAGCTTCATAACAGTAGAAGAATTTGGGAGAAAATTTGACAGGAATAACTCTCTCTGCTTCAGAAGGTAGCCACCTTCTTTAAGACCTAGTTGTAAAATTTTGTACCTAATAGAAGAATTTGTTTTGTGGGTATGACTTTGGAAACTTGGAAATCAAAATCAAGTGAGCTTCTTGAATGGAGCTGACCCCCCGCTGTTTGATTCTTGTGTATCATTTAATGTGCTTGTAGAGAATGGATCTTTAGAGTCTCTCATACTCCCAGAGGAGATTAATAGTACTGGGAACTATTTATTGAATGTTGTATGGGAATGTTACCGTTGAGGCTTAATTTTTGGTGAGGGGAGTTTAGTAGGTTTTTGCCTAATTCCCCAGTAGATTGTATCCGTTGGGCTGTCCGAACACATTGAGTGTTCTAATAATGTTCTAAATCTTTTTTTCACATTTACTCTCACAAGATATACTGCAGAAAATTTTTAATCTGATTACTTTGTTTAGAGATCTAAATTGCAAATCCATCACAAATAAACCCACTCATTTTTGTAAACTGAGTAAGCAAAGATAAAAGCGCTATCAGAAAGGATGCCTTTTAGCAAACTGTTTTATCAAAATGACCCCAGAACTATTCAGTTAAAGTTCAGGGACAACTTGAATCAATTGAAGTGCTGTTTATTTCCAGAGAGGATCTTAATCCTTAGTGTGCTTTGTTTAACATTACAGGATCTTCTGGGAGAAGTCAGGGCTTGCCTTTGAAGTTACCAGCTGAATTCTGAAGACTTTGCAAGAGAGCAGAGCACTTTGCTGGACTGACACAGCACAAAGGTGGTGAAATCACATCACTGTTAATGAATGTTTTTCAGTATATTTTGAGAAGATGAGTTGGAGCTAAAAACAAGTGAAGAGGATTATTGGTAACTATGCTTTTCACTGTTTGAATAATGTTTCAGATAAGGATATCAACATACTCCCCACCCCCCCCAAAACATGATGAGGACATAGTAGAACAGGGAATGTGTTGTAGCACAAGCTGTACTGAGGAATAAGATATTACAGTTGGTTATAGCAGGTGAGATACCCTGTGTATTTTTAGTCGGCACTAGGGCAAAAACAGGAACAGCAGAAGACTTTTTGAATGGTGAAAGGTATTTTATGTTGAACAGTTTTTAATCTAGTGCAGCTGATCCTATATAATATCTAACTAGTAAAGCTTTGTTCTATAAGAGTAGCACAATGAAGTTGCAAATCCATTCTGTATGTTATGAAATGAGTATTTTGAAATAGACTGCTTGATTTGAAGAAAGAGTAGTGAACTTAGAAGTGGAAATTATTCTTGCCAAATATACCCTTTCATGCAGCAGAGTAAAGGTAGCAGTGGCCACATACACATACTGGACAGATTTTTCCACTTCTTCAGGAAAATTTATTGAATACCATTTTAATGATATTTCACTGTGCTATGTTTGTTTCTTACAGGATTAACAAGTGCAATTTCAAATAATTCACTTCAATAGCAAATCTCTTATAAAAAATGCATAGATGTATTTATAGTCCAGAGTAAATCCCGATAAGAGCAAGGCACTAGTCAGCCAACCCTGATTTAATAAATTATTTTCCTATATATTTGTTCTCTATATTTATTCTGAAATATAATAATGGTGATCAAAAACACATTGCAAAGCGAAACAATGAACGATTGTCTGCAGTTGCAAATATCTGTTATCACAGATTCATTCAATGAAACAGTTTCTAAGATGAGTTGCAATGCTATAGGCCTAGCTTAACTCTGATGATATATATGCAGTGCATGTATGAGATGCTAGCATTTAATCAAGAGAAATACAAAGCATTATAATGCCATGTTGTAACAGACCATAAGGGGGAGTACTTAACAACTACATTGAATCGTTAGAGTTTGGGAATAGAGACTGAAAGCAGGAGATTTGATGCAAGGCAGCTGAACATAGGTATTCTCTTCAACTCTTGTTGACAATGAAAATCAATTTCCTAAAAGACTTCGTCAGATCTTTAGACTCAAAGTAATTAAGTCCCCCCATGTATATATAAATTAAATAGTAAATACCTTACTGAACCAGGACCGTTATAATTACTTTTAAAAAATGGAGTGGTGTTTTTTGGTCACTTGGAAAAAAGTGTGATAGTTTCTTGTATTTGACTGGATGGTTACTTTATTAAGTGTAAAATTGGGAATATTTACACATACAAATTTACTGTTTCATTTTCTTTCCTATATTTATGCACTAAACACATGTTCTATCTGTAATTTTACCGTAGGTAGTTGATGCACTTCTTTTATGTTGATGTTGTTTACTAAGAGACCTTTTATTGTTACTGCTGTAACTGAGATAGGAATCTAGCCCACGGTATACATTCATGCAGGAGACATTTGCAGCTGTCAGATAGTTGGCAGCTCATTGGCTTGTTTTGAGATCTGTGGATAAAAAACAGTGCAGATTAATAACAAGATATAGAATTGTATGGTTTTTTGCTAACTGACACTTGATATCAAGGGGGCTTAACACGATAGTTGACTGTTAGTTTACCCCGGCAAATTCTATGTGAAAAACAATAGTAATGTAACACTTTCAAAAGAAAATGTTATACTTTGCCCTTTATTTGGGAATCTTCATGTTCTTCTTAAATGCTATTCACACAATTTAAGCAAGTTGTAATTACCAAAGTTAGACAGAATTCTTAACGTTCCCCTATTTGTCAGCAGCGGAAAACCAACAAATACAATGTCAGAGCTTTGCTCTGTACAGGTATGCAACAGCCTCTCACTGTATCTTCATAAGTAAAATATTGTGGTAACTCTAGAAGTTATATAGAAGTTGATATTTTCAAAATCTGCTCTTTATTGCGACCAGCATGTGAAAGGGAGAGAAGTATAAAAGTGCTCAGTTTCACCTTCTCATTTGTCTGCCAGGGCTGATATTCCCAATGTGCGTACATCACCTTGTAAATAGAAACTATATTATGATATGCCAAATTCTGGCTTTGATACACTTTCTGGTGAATAGATGTTTGCTGATGTTATAGTTTCAGGACTTAATGTTTGTTCAGTTTGAAATGAGGTCTTAAATGAACGCTTTATTTGAAGATGATATACAGACATTGATTGTAAGCCTAATGGATTTTCTCTCTGCTTTTGGATTGATTAAAGAGTGGTTTCTGAGTTAGAGAATTGGGAATAAGTGATATTGAACACAGACATTCCATGTGCATTTTCATGCTTCGGTAAGTCAAGTTCAAAGAAGTGTGTCAACAGTATATTGGAAACGATACCTTAATCTCCATCAAACCATCTCTGAAAATGACCAAAACCTTGAAAGGAATTTCTGTCTTAACAATGAGCCAAAGACAATTGTAGCATTTTTTGAAAGGGTTACTTTTTCTTGCCAGTGAGTTTGTGTTTAGGGGAAACAGGGAGTGTGTTCTCAGTCAGGGGCAGTAGTTCACACTCCTTCCTCAGATGAACTATTTGAGTATTTGACATTCCTTCCCTTTCCCACCAAAACCAGTGATCACAAAAATGTGGGAACTTAGCTGAGCTGTTCTTAGCACAGGATTGTTCTCATGTAGGAAGATCATCCCTTTGTGTTGAAGTAATTGATCCAAATCATTCACTGAACAAATCTTCCTCCATTTCAGTTTACTGTTCAAACATTTGCTGGATAAAATATTGCTAGATTTAACACTGGAATCTGGCTTAAAAATTAAAAAAAGTATTTTGCTTGATTTATTTCTATCATATGGACAGAATGACTTGGCTTACAAGCTTCAATTAAAAAGTACGAGATTAGTGCCAGAAGAATTTACATCTAGAACAAATCCCATGAAGAAAGAAATTAAATATATATGGATAGTACCAACATTTCTGTGATGCACATAAGGGTCATACGAGTAATCAGACTGGAATTTAATGAAGTGTCATGTCTTAAAAAAGCACAGAACATGTTCAGCCATTATGCAAGATGTTATGGTTTAATATTCTTGCCTGGATAGTATAGTAATAATTAGTTGGATAGAAAGAAAATGTGCCCCAGATTAATGTCCCTCCTCAGTCTCTGAATCCCTCAGGAAAAAGTTGCTATCCTGAATCTTTGGTGATATAGGACTGCTGTCTCCAATAAAGTAGTACCAACTGAATCACAGATGTTTTCAACTTCGAGCATTTGACCTACCTAATACAAACAAAATGTTTTTAACATTTGTAGAAGAGAAATGTGCATATGCATGTGTACATACCAGTATGCAGATACAAAGCACGTTTTTTCTGCAGCAGTTGCAGAGTAAAGGGCACCACTCTTCCCTAACTCTTACTGAACTCTTGTTTACTTGTTTAGACTTCTGGAAATCTTAAATGAACCCCAAGATTTTGCCATCTATTCAAGTTAGTTATACTAATTGAAGCAGAAATAATCCAGAAGCTGGCCTTAAACCAGGAATGAAAAAGGAAACTACTCAGTGTAGAAATCACAGTACTCATCTTACTCTCCTTTTTCATCAAGGCTTCAAATACAGGTTCATAAATTCATAGGTGTTAAGGTTGCAAGTGACTAACAGTCATTAGAGAGTGTGACCTTTTGCATAACAAATTATGATTTATGTAAATAAATTCTTGCTTTATATCCTATGACTGTGATTGAACTAAAGCATATAGTTCATAAAAATATCCAGCTTTGATAAAAAGACTTTCCAGTGCTTGAAAATTTGCCACAATCCAGCTGCACAGAAATTGATAAAGGTGAATGGATCACATCTGCCATCTATTTCTGGTGAGAGCTTGAACTTATCAAGATATGACACCATATCGGTCTAAATACATCTAAGTATATCCCATTATGGCTAGTCTTCTTATGCCAAAATATGACTACTAAAAATCAAGATCACAGTTAAGAAATGGTTGCAACTTCTTTAAACAATAGCATATGTTTAAAAAAACAAAACCAAAGCCCCAACACAAATAACCCCCACCCCAAACACTGTTCAGTACTGTTATAAAAAGCAAGGGATCCAACATATAAATATATGGAACTGGTTGTTCTGAGGTTCATGTTGCTTATGCCCATTTAGGACTCAGTGCTTCCAAAACTTAGATAAAGCAGTTAATGTCACCAGCAGAATGAGGTGAAATAAAGTGGTGGAGTCATGTCCTTGTTGGTATTGCATCTAACTAATGTTTCTCCAACAGTGCTACTGTCGTGCTAAATTCAGCAGCATAACCTCTGAGATGTTTAAGACAGGGACTTCTATGTTGACTTGTCTTTTAATGACCTTTTGGAGAATGGAGGCATTTCTTCTTAGTGAATTCTAACTACATAATAACACCAGCTTCTGCAGAGCAGAGCAACCAGTGCTGCGTTACATAAAAATATGGAAAAAAAAAGTTCTGGGAGAGAAAAAACTGGAAATAGATTAAATGCTTTGTTTTAAGATTTGAGTTTTTTTTACTTCTCATTTAAAAATGGTATTTTAAAATCAAAATATCCCTAAATTTAAAAATAAAATATGGAATTAGGAAAACAAGTATTATGAAATTGCTTTATGTTGCCTGGCTTCACATCAAATGAAACACATTGTTCAACCTAAATTGAATGTGGATATTTTTGGATAATTGATACAAGGAGTTTCATTTTTGGTTGAATGAACACTTTCAATCACAGAGAAACATTTTGGTTTCATTTCATGGAAAACGTTCCACCTTTTCCAATCAAACAAATATTTCTTTCAACAATTGTTCAGCAAATGACCTGAAAACACTTTCTTTACCTGCTTCCATTCCTACAGTGTGTGTGCTCCTCTGCATTCAGTATAAAGCACTTGCCAACATGAATGCACTAATTTGCCTGAGAACTGTGTTTAATTTGGGGCCCACAAGGGTCGCAACAGAATGAAGAAAAGGGTCAGAGTTAGATTAAATAGAGAAAAGGTGTAAAAGCTTAGCTGAGAGTTCTGCAGAGGGAAATTGTTGCTTGTATGACCACAAAACCAAGCCAGGTGGATGCTTCTGAGTCAGGCCTGATTCCAGCCTGTCAGACACTGTTAGCCCAAACACAGCTGTTACCTCCCCACACCTAATACACTTACACAAACAGGAAAGTTTCTTTATTTGCATGGAAATTAATTAGCCATAAACCCATTTGGCAATGTGGATAAGTAACCCCAGCAATCCTGACCCTGCTACTCTAATATTGTCTGCATGCCCAGAACCGCTAGCCCAATAGTACTTTTAGACATAGGCCATGGGATCCTACTGAATTCAGCTCTTAACTCTACTGAACTCTGAACTCAAAACATTTAATCTGTTCATTAATGTTGAAAAAATTATTCCTTTTAGCCAAAATCAAAGCACAGGTTTCAGACCCTTGCTCGCATCAGTGCTCAATCAATTTTCTCATTTTTGGACATAGTCTAAAACACATGCAAATGAGCTCTGTTTTCCCAAAACCTAATAACTATCCTAACCTGATTGTTGATATGGATATATTGCATCACCCATAATAAATGGAGGTTGCTGGCCCAGACTAAATCTAGTCTGGTGGCCCCTTTGATACAGATATCTAAGTACATGCTATCTGACCTTGTTGATCTGGACCCTAGCCCTTATTCTAGATTTAGGCTTTCTTACCTTAGCTACCCTTAGTCCAAGGTTATTCTTACTACCCTTGTTTGTAGCCATGTTGAACACCTCTTCTGAGTAAGTACAAACCAAACTTAAATCCTAATATGTATTTCTGAACCTACCTCAACCTCTTTTTATTCCCTCTTGTTTCTTTCAGCTGCAGCCATAACCTTTATCCAAAACATCATTCTATTCTATCAACATGCAAAAAGCAATATTTATTATCCAAAATATCATGGCCCAGGAGGTAAAATCATGTTTGGAGCACTAAATTTGTGCTAAGTGCAGTCCTATTCTTACCTTATCAGATGCTGCAGAACCCATTGCCCTTGATTTCAGGTTGATGCTGCTTTGGTCATTCCCCTATATTTAGAGTGGGAATAAAAGCAGTTCCTCAGTGCAAGGTTTGTATACAGATGGAATGAAGTTTACTTTTCAGGCACAGAGTTAAGACGGTACCTCAAAAGATTGTGAGGCCAGATTCCTATATTTAGGGGTAACAGGATTGCTGCTTAATAATTTGCAACATAGGCTTTCTTAAATGTGTAAGCCTTAAGCTTGCTGTATTTGAGTCCTAGGACTGCACTGGAAAATCGTTATGTGTTCTCACAGCTGAAAAAGATTGAAAAGCAGTGATCTAAATAGAAGGTGAATGAGTTTGGAACTTCTAGTCATTTGTGAAAATAAAACCCCTGAAGAGCGCTAAGTATGCCACTTAAATTTACACATGTGCCTGTTTTGAGATGTGAGGAATGGGGAGAGTATCGACTACTTTTCAGGCATATTCAGCATGAATTAGTGTGAAAAGTGATATATAACTCTTCAGGAGTATCCAGTTTATTTATAGTACCAAAACAATCTTAAGAAGGTTGAGCATTTTTAATGCATCTATTTAAATGGATGCCTGTAAAACATGGCTTCTCAGGAAAGAAAGCAACAGGACAGACCTTCAATCATTTCTGTAATGAGAAAATATTCTCGGATTTAACAGGAAAAGAAAATCTGACCAATCACTGTTTTAATGTATTGCTAAAAATCTTTCTTGCTTGCTCTGGAGATGATTGAGGAGGCTGTATAGCCTTTTCTAAAAAGTAAGTCATAAAGCAACTGGCTCTACTAACATATTAATTAAGTGCCTTCTCAGCTGATTCTTCTAACCTTAGCCTGCTTAGGCTTTGCAAGGGCAAGGTTTTTCAAGTTTTACTTTGTGGTTTAGAGAGTCAGGTGCAGCAGTTGACTTGTTTTGCCTCAGACATTTTACAGAGAGGCTGAGTTGTAAGTTTTCATGTCAAATGTACAGTATTGGGTTGTGAGTGACAAGGTGGTAAAAAATTGTAACTCCATCTGTTATATGTACTACATTTTCCCCCTCTACTCTGCTCTTGTAAGACCCCACCTGAAGTACTGCATCCAGCTCTGGGGCCCCCACCACAAGAAGGCCACGGACCTGTTGGAGTGAGTCCAGAGGAGGGCCATGAAGATGATCAGAGGGCTGGAGCCCCTCTCCTATGAAGACAGGCTGAGACAGTTGGGGTTGTTCAGCCTGGGGAAGAGAAGACTCCCGGGAGACCTTATAGCGGCCTTCCAGTACCTAAAGGGGGCCTACAAGAAAGCCAGAGAGGTACTAGTAGTGATAGGTCATGTAATGATAGGACAAGGGGTAATGGCTTTAAACTGAAAGAGGGTAGATTTAGGTTAGATATTAGGAAGAAATTCTTTAGTGTGAGGGTAGTGAGACACTGGAACAGGTTGCCCAGAGAGGTTGTGGATGCCCCATCCCTGGAAGCGTTCAAGGCCAGGCTGGATGGGGCTTTGAGCAACCTGGTCTAGTGGAAGGTGTCCCTGCCCATGGCAGGGGGATTGGTACTACGTGATCTTTAAGGTCCCTTCCACCCAAACCATCCTATGATTTTATATTTGAAGTAGTTTAATTTTATGAGTTTAATGCTCTTTTATTTTTCTAATCATTTTTACTCAATGAATCTGCTAAATTCCTGTGCCAAGCAGTGTAAAATAACCTCGAGAACATCTTACGAATCCAAACACATATAGTAGGACTGAGCATGACTGAAGAAGTACTGTCAGTTACTTTTTCTTTCCTGCTTAGTCCTTTAAAACAAACAGTTATCCCCAATTTCTGGCCCTCACGTTCACCCTTCTACATTGTAGTGCCAGTTGTTTACACTGGTATTTGTGCTGTAGCATGCTTGTGGGTAGCACAGCTGTGGAGGTAGCATGAGGTGACCCTGTGGTGGTGTGCTGTGAAACGGCAGGGAGTGCGCACCACGGCTTCGTATCTCACCTCAAAGGCTGGTGGAGTTTGTGTTTTGTTGTCTGTTGGTTTTGACCAGTGAGTAGTGAAGACAATATGTATAAATGGTTGCTAAAGTTAAAGAGCGTTTGCCCCAACAATTACTACATCTAACTGTTAGAACTGTAACTTTAATACTTTGGCAAAATAATTTTGTATGGAACTAAGAGATAAGAAATTATGTGTGTATATATAGTGTACATGTATACATAAATAGTTTACTATTAAATGCAAATACTCTAAAGATAATTTTGATACCTTTCAACTTTTGACACCTTTCAACTTTTATTTGACAATGTCTACCAGAGAAGAGCTATTTAGTGTATTTGTTAATGGCCTGTATCATATGCCCTTGATATATGCCTACATCCTTGCCATCATCAAGTCCTTCCTACTCAGAAACTGTTCTCCTGGACAGAGCCATCTTTTTCCACTGACTGCAGCAAAGTGAAGAATATTATTTCCTCTAATATTTTCTCCCTCAGATGTGAAGTTTTTTATTCCCTCTCAGACACATCTGGTCTTACAGTCTGATTTAGGTGGTTGCTTTAACCTCCCTCTATCAGTATTCATCAAGAAATATTTATGTTTGGTTTCCTTTCATGATGCTGTATGCAACCAGAACAGTAAGGGCTGTTGCAAAGTTGGACTGAAATTTTCCTTCCAGCCCTTTAAGCTGAGCATTATCACCCACAGTTGTCATGTCCCTCCATCTCCCCCCGCCCCACCTTGAGTTTCTGACACCTGTACAATGTGCAGGAAAGGATCAAGAAGGCATTTTAACTCACATAACCTGTATACCAGTGAAATAAGTAACCAGAAAACCATTGAGTCTGCTTAAAGGGAAAGATATACACTACATATAATTATTTGTGACAGAGAATTTTCTGGATTTACTGGTGTACGAAAAGATACACAGATTTTCCCCCTGCAGGTTGTGCAGTATGACATATTTTGTACCTTATTAGATGCCTACACATGATAATGGACTGACTGACCAAATTTTCTGTACATACAAAACCATACTGTTAGGAAAATATAATTTGATCAATGTTAACTGCATGGTTCAGTGATTATGATGCTTATATACACAACTTATATTTTTTTAGTAAAATCTGTGTATATAGTTTCTATATCGTGTCCCATTTTGCTTATATAAGCTTTTTCTTACTTGTAACACAAGAGACATCTTGGACTACTTTTCCATACATTTAAAAGCGTGACTACATCTTACCTCATTATTTTCATCTTAGTAGTTCACTACTATTGAAGTATCTTCCTCTGCAGACCTTTTCTTCTTGACATGAGTTTGATATGCATTCACTTACAGCTGTCAAAACTGTAGCCTGTGTATGTTGTTATACCTATGGCTTCCTCATTCTTTGAAGCTTATTGTGCAATTGCTGTGCATGTTACGTTGAGTGTCTGTGCAATAAGTCTGCACAGCACAGACCAGTAGGTAAGACTGTAAGAGAGAAAAAGCAGTATTTTCTTCAGTGCTTCCTGTAAGTAAATCAGTGATCTGGCCTAAGTACCAAAATCTACAGGAGATTTTCTCCAAATCCTCCTACTTGACTCATTTGCTTTGGACAATGAAAGCTGGGTGATAGATTGGTATGACTTCTATGGTGCTTGAATCAAGCTTGTAGCAGAACAGCCTAGAATAGCTAGAAATTAGCTGGTTGGGTTTTGAAAACACGTATGTAGTAGTATTGTCGAAATAATTGTTCTTGGCTGTCTGATAACTTTGGCGTCTGCTGGTACCTCCTCTCCATAACCATCAGCACAGTCTCAGGATTTAGGCCTTTCTCTCCTCTAACTTGGCCTGATTTTACGTCTTTGTAATTCCACATATTTCAACACAGTCAAACAAAACAGACGCTAAATTAGTCTGTGTATCATGCTTGTATTCATGACATTTTGAATTCTAGTGCATTGTAAATCTCATAATGATCTGCCAACAGCAAAAGAAAACTATGATATTAAATTGTGTCCTTAATAATGTCATGAAGTGCAGTGACTAAATTAAAATGTCTTTAAATTATAAGCAGCATGTATTTTGAGTAAAATTTTGAGTAAATTGTTGTAACAGAACAGCATCCACAAATAGATTTACCTGCTTTATATCCTTCCTGCTGTCATGCTTCATAATATATGATAATAATTAGTTTAGCATAGGAATAGGAAACCAGAAGGATGTAGGAAACCTTAGCAGAAGACAGACATTGAAGCTTTCTGACAGAAAGATCTTCAGTACAGCATGATATTCCGATTTGTCACTTAACTATTGAATTACCATCTCCATTCATAGTTATGCAATAGTACGTTGAGTCTGACTTTTCACATAGCAGAAAATTAGCTTTTATTTCTTAAAACTGAATCCTCTCTGCAGCAATAAACGTGGGAAAGAGGAGTAAAGCTCATAATACAAGTACTTCAATTAGGTGGAATTATACTGTCTCTTTGAATAGTATAAAAATGTGTCAAAATTTGTGATGGAATTTCCTAATAAGTAAGTGTGCATCATAAAATAATGGCATGAGATTTACATCTGTGATTTAAGGAGTCAGAAAGATGGCTCTAAAGGCTGCCTTCTCAGAAATACCTAGGGACAGTGTGGTTTTCTTATAAAGATCAATCAACATATGTTCACAGCTAAGTAAGTATATAATACTACACTGGGACAGGGCTTGTAGGGGCTATTGCAAGTTTGAATTGACTTAGAAATATTGACTTTTCTGCAGGATGAAACAAGGGAGCAAATTTTGAGATGATAGCCTGGAAAAGGAACTGCCGGTGACTTTGAGAAATAAATTTTTATGCAGCTGAAAAAAATTAGCTTTCATGGTAGTGAAAGGTAGAGCCATCAAATCCACACTTCAAAACAAAAATGTTAAAGTACATTTTGATACTCCAGGCAGCTGCCAAATTATAGGTAATGTCAGTAAGAAATGGAAAGAATGCTTTTGTGGAAACTGTGTCAAGAGTGGTTTTGGATTAAAAAAATCCAGCCGGATAAAGCAAACTCTTTCCTGCTATGAATTAATCACCCGGCTAGGTTACTTCTGCTGTAATTAGTTCTGCATTAGTGGAACTCAGGACCTCAATAAATCAAAAACGTGAGAATTCTGCCTCATTCCACTCTGCTTTCTAGCTTCCTTCAGTTCAAATTTCTAGAATAAAGAAGCCTTCTAATTGATTTTTCCTTCACCTGCAAAATTCACAACACATCACTCAGGTGAACATCTGTTTTGTTTCCTCTCTGGAGGTAACACAAAATTATGTGTAATCCTCATCAGCAATTCTTTCAGCTTCTTTGACTTTTTTTTCTGCAGCTTGTTTCAGCAGAGTGTGCAGAAAGAGCTCTGTCAGGACTCACCATACTGTTAGCCATCACCTGTTGCTTTTGCTCTATAGCTAGAAAGTGAGATAAACTTTCTTAACTTTCTTAACTTAATCACACTTAGTGTGATTTGCATAAGCTTTTGAGAGGACGAGGGGACATAATGCATTCATAAGTTTTTCTTCCCTCCGCAACAACATTATCTATGGTACTTACTCTTACTTACATCTCTCTTTTATATTACCTGGTCTGATTATCTCCTCAGCTTGATGGTGTGGGAACTGCAAGCCAAAGAAGCTTTCCTCTACTACTGAAAATTGAGTGTATAGCTGAAAACTTTATGTGAAACGCAGCAGTAGCCTTTTCCCGTTTTTCATTATTTTGGCTTAACTACATCTATCTTTATTGAATGCATCATGCTTTACTATCTGTAAGTGTAGAAGGCATAAATGTCAAACATACTGCCGTTTGTATATTCTATAAAGTAAATTGGTCTAGAACTGCATTTGCAGTGTTACTGCAAGATGCATCAATTCCACCATCTAGTAACTATTAACAACTAATTAAAAGAAGATACATGATCAGTTTAGCTGTTACATTAGCAGTGTCCTACTAGAGGAGCAGGGGAGGAAATAAGGACTCTTTATGAGACAATGCAGGTAGCAGGATAAGAATTTTTATATAACAGTGTATTAATTTCTAGTATTATCATTTTATATAAGAAGTTTCTGAAATGTTCACAGGAACATTACTTGGTCATCATTGAGAGAAATAATCTTTTCAGCTGCTTAAATATAGACCGTGCAACACTATTTGTGTAGCTCCTCATCTCTGAAGCGTTGTTTGGTATTTGTTAATTAACGGAAATGCCCTTAATACTGGCAATGACATGAATGTGAGAGAATAAATAAATGGCACTCAACATCCAGAGACCTTTACCTTTGTAAACTGTGTTTGGAAGAGCTGCAGAACCGTCAAAGGACCTGCCTGACCATGTATATTGATGGGATTATGCAGACATGTCTCTGCTTGTTGCTGAGAGGTTCATGAGGCTCCCACAAGACTACAGTATAAAGAAAACCATTGATGCACCAGCACAAAAAATCAAAGAATAGTCCAATAACAATCACAACAAGGAGCAGCAGCTACCATTAGCGGAGTAACCAAAGAGAGCAATTGTAAGCCTTGTTACTGAACAGAGAGACTGAAGGAAGAGTAAAAATAATAGTTTCCAGGGAATATAGGCATATTGATGTGGCTAGGAAGTAGCTCCTGCCAGGATTTGTCACCAATTACTTTTCCGCATATTGTAAGCGGGAACCCTATTGCTCTATTTAATTATATAGCATTGTGATATCACTATTCCCCAGTTTTCTCAGAAAGGGCTTAGAAGAACAAACCCTTTCTGTAATAGCTGTGTATACAATCAGTTAAAGAAGCTGCCAGCTCTTGGTGTGATTTCTACATGGGCAGTTTTTGAGTGATGTTGCTAAATACATTATTCTTATTCAGGTTTTCATCTCCAATTTGGGGCAAAAAAAAAAAAAAGAAAAAGATAATAAGCAGCTATTCTGACCACATACATCAGAAATGTACATTTGATGACAGCAACTACAAGATTTTCTTTCCTCTCTAAGCCTACTTTATCTTACATGCCAAATACCGTGATACAGCCAAGTAAGCACATTCAAAGCGTACTATCAATTCATCAGTTTTTCAAAATTCTTGGTCATCTGGGTGGTTTATCATCTTTGGTGTGAATAACTCAAGCATGTATACTTCAAAGTTGCTCCCTGAAAATGTTCTAGTAGTTCAAAGAATATAAACACCAAAGGGGATGAGGGAGAATTGATTTTTAAATGTATCTAAACATTTCCAGAATATACTTTTCAACTTTTCCTTATCTCTAATAATAGTATATTTATTCAAAACACTGGAATCAAATGTAATAGTGTGATGTTCTTTTTCTGTGTTTTGTAGGCTAGCCAGATTGGTTTACCATGCTCATTTTGTAAGAATTTATATATTAGTATATGGGAAAAAAATCAGGACTAAAGAAATAGATTCATGCAACATAAGTTCAAACTGTACCTTGCTGGTGCAGGTAAGCACTCTCCAGGAACTCCAGGAACTGACTCCTTTTGTCTGATGGAATTGTAAGATATTGTTAAGGTTGTTGATTACCTGCTAAACAACAATGAAAACTTCCCACATAATGTGGAATTAAGGACAGAATCTTGAGGCCTTCATGAGTCCATATGACAAGTAAAGCAGAAGACTGAAGTAAAACAAATAAATAAAAAGATGAAAACAAACCCTGTACTTGTTTGTAAGAGATAAAATGTCACAAACAAAGTTTGTAGATATTTTACACTTTGGTATATGTACATCCTTCAAGTTTGTGCATTGGCTAAGTGTAAGTGGTACAAATATAGAAAAGTTCTATGTAATAACTTAATTTAAAAATATAATTGGATTCCACAAAATTTTTACTAAAACTAGGAAAAACACCTGCCATGTTATTTTTAGGCATTGAGAGATTGGTAGAACAGGTAGAACAGCAAAGGGAATGCTTAGCAGCCAAGAAGGCCAGAATTTAAACAAAAGCAAAGTTGTGGCAATATCTAGACAAAAAACAAATATCAGAAGGATTTTAAAATTTCCATGAAATTGTTCATTGGAAAATGCTGAATTACCAAAGACTTTAAAATGAAAAAGCTAAGAAAAATTAATCCTTGTGAAACAATAGTGCATGAAACACTGTTAAGCCTATGTGAAATCAAAACCAGTATCCAAACACTCACTTCTCTACTTTTTATTGATGCTGCTTGAGAGATGCTTTCTCTGTAGGTTAGCATACTGCAGCTGTGTATTAAAAGCACATTTCACCCCACTTCACAGGAAAGCTATATAAAATAGGCAAGTAACATTTTATAAAATATTTACAATGCAGTTCACATGAAAGCAGGGCACTAAAAGACTATCTGACAGTAATCAAGAAGGTGCAGTGAAAGCATGTGCAAATACTGAAATTCAGAGGACCTGAACTGTGCTTTCCAGAAATTCTGTGTTCCTGCACTTTTACTCCCAAGGAAACCCACTTTGAAACCAGATCCGTACTCTGGCTTCAGGCTGAGGTCTGTACTAGACACTGCTTGAGGACTGCTTGGGATGCTGTTGTTGGCACACACATCATAAGCGATGGAAGACGTTTACTTAAATGCCCAGCAACATTTGTGTACATCTCGTTCTTAATCTGTCCCTTTGATAGCATGTAAAACTGATCCACAGCAACATCAGAACATGGAAATTTGCTCTAGATTTCCCTGTACTGAGATGGACAAATTTCTGCAAGTTTCTGTAGTTTTAGGCCACTAACCATATGTGGTGTCATGACTTACATAACAGGCTACTTTTCCTTTGTCATAAATAAGAGCCATGCTTTTCCTCCACTGTATTTGCTCTCTCCCTAATGCATATTCTACTTTCTGTGTTACTGTCAAAAATATTATAAAGTAATGTTGTAGGAGAGTAGGTTATTCACTCGTCTGGGATATGGAAATCCTGTTAATTTTAGAAGGTATATTTAATAAAATTGCATCATTGGCAGGGACCTTTTCATGGTATTATACTGTGTTTATTAGACAGAGAAAATCTCATTGCATTAGGTTCAAAGCTAGAAATTGATTACCAAAGGAGCTGGGTGCCTAGGTTGCTTCGATATTTTGAAAATCCCACTAGGCCTCTGTTTGCAGCTTTTTGGCACCTAAATACCCTTGAAAATCTGGCTCAAGAGTTATTACAGAAACACAAAGGAATAACAACTTATGTTTTTCATGCCAGAAGGATTTTACTGGCACTGAGCATCTTGATGTTACACTGGGGGAAATTATATTTACATATTTGAGAGCACTAAATTAATTATAACATAAAATAAGACTTTGTTTAACATAGGTAAAGAATCTGTTCTAAAATACATTATTCCTTGTAGGGATTGAGATAAAGTAAAACATTTTACCAAGCCTAGAAAGGCTGTAAACAGGGAGACGGCCAGTGTTCAACGGTTGATTAGTAGTCTGGAAAACAGACATGGAGCAACAAAATAGATTGCTCAGCCTTAATGCCAGACCCATCACTATTAATTTTTTTTTTCTTCCTTGCTGCCATTCTTTTGTGTAAGCCTCTTAAAGTCTGCTTGTCCATTTTCCAGTTCTTATGAAAATATCTTGTATAATTTCAAAATAACCTTGAAATGATCTACTTTGACAATTTTAATGTTATGAATCAGAAAGAGGAAAAGGTATTTTGGCTTCTGGGTTATCCTTAGGCAAGGGAAGAAATGAATGGAGTCTAGTGTATGTACTGAACTATGTATATATTTTCTTCATGGCTTCAGGAAGACCCCAGAGCTGAAAGCTCTATATTAATTTTTGATGGTTAGTTTCTGTTCTGATGAAAACCATTTCTTTGTATCTGTTACAATACAGTTGAAGCAGCAAGACCTACAGGGCTGGGAAAATGTCAATAATACTTCTATAATTTAATTTTTAACTCATGGCAATAATTGCAGGAAATGAGTTTTGACTTATTTTTCGATAACATAGGTTGTATATCCATCCATGATAAAATGACAGAAAATAAAATTGATAGATCTGACTTAGGCAGGATTTTTCCACCTTGCTTCCTCTCCTGAACATGAGCAATGAGAATTGCAAGATATAACATTTCTGACACATTCTGAAGGACTGGTAAAATCCAAATTCTCTGCTACACTAAAAATAAAAATCCAACTTGATGTGGAAATGGGGATATATACCACTGAAGTAGATTTGTGCTGAAATAGATGCACATGCTGTAAATCTGGTTGTTTGCACTCACTTTGCTCTGGTGGAAATTCAGGGTGATACCTAACTGGATCCAACACAATGTCTGTAACAAATTTTAGCATAGTTCTCTGATGACCAATACCCCATCTTCTGGGAGAGGATGGTACATAGCCTCCATAATCACCCCTGTAGTGGTTTGGAGGTCACTGGGTGCTTAAAAGCGGTAAGGTAGTTACTTTTTCTCTACTGTACTGTAGATAGCAGTACTTTCCAGAGCAAATAGTAGAAAGCAAAGTCAGCAATGCATGCCAAAAGTGTATTTCAACACATCTCTAATGCTTTCTCTTTGTCTTTCATTGCCTTAGTATCAAAACAGCAAAGGATTTCTTTTATTGTAAATTTAATTTCAACAACTTATTTTTTGTTTGCTCTCTCAAAAAAACCTATTGGTTTTAAATCAAATTAATTACAGAGAAGTAGCAAGTGTACAGGCTATTCTACAACATTTTTGTATACTGTTATTTAGTTGTATTCTAAGACATAGTTCCTAGCTAACAGTAGGAAGAATTATTATTATTTTTTAAATAAATTGAAAATTAATGTGCCCTGCAGTTTGGAAAAGTGAGATCTGGAAACAATTTGAAAGCAGAAATTGATGGAACTGGGCCATTAAACCAGCTGAAGACCTGGTTGATATTTTGAGATAATTTTGCTATGATCAATTTTATTTGGATAAAGTCTTTACAGGTAATGGCTGTTTTAAGGAATGAAAGCATATTCGCACCTCTCTAGAGTAGTTCTGTGGAAGAAGTCCCAGCTGGTAGAAAGCAAGTGATGTTTCTGCCTGTGTAGCACTTGTTTTTGATTTCAGAGGGGAATCAGAAGAAAATTACTTCAATGGGTGGTGACTTTAAATACAGCTGCTGCCTGGCAGAAAGTATGTTATCTCCCTTTTACCCAGGTGAAAACACTTCTACCTTGTGTCATGGATAGCATCAGAGCTCCAGCTGTATTGTCCCAAAGGAAGAGACAGAAAGGGATGCGTTCCCCAAACCTTTCCTGCAGTTATGAAATAAAGTTCAATAAGTATGTCATTTTTATTATGCAGAGGAAGATGGGGATGACCAGAAGGACATTTTTGATGGAGCTGGCAAGAAGAAAAGGTTTCCGAGTAGAAAGTGAACTAAGGTAGGAAAATGTTTATATGTGTAGAAATAACATGTAGTAATGCTGCTTGAAGCGTTCTAATTTAATAAATGTAATCATGCAAGTAAGTGTGGTTGAAGATTTTGCCTACATATTTGGTGGATATACTTTGTTCTTCCCGCTATAAAGATGCTTCAGGATCTCAGTGGGTGTTGCTAAAGTGTGGTTCGTTTTTATTGTCTTCTGGGCAAGCAACAGGCAGAACACAAACATTAGCAAAATTTCTTATTTTTTACCTCTAAAATCTGTGGTTCTAATTTATCTTAAGTTTGTTAATTTTAACATGTCTACATTTTTCAGTGTACTGCTTCTCACATGGCAAATAAAAACTGTAAGGTGTGAACTTGTTTTTCATGTGATATGTGTCTATGCCTTTGTATAGTCTCACTGGAGTCAATGAATCATGTCTTTAGCTGATTTAAATCAGCCATTGTTTATGTCCTCCTTGAAGTCAGGTTAAGATTAATCTAAACTCAATGGCCAATTCCTGAAATGAAAAAACATTAAATATACAGGAACAGAAAATGTGATGGGTTGAGGGGGACATTTCTCTAGAACACCTCTAGTATTCTAATATTTAACCTTCCTGTGAGTAATACACTGATGTGAGTCTCAAAGTTACTGGCTTACGCTTTGGTACAATCTGTAAGAGCACTGGAGAAAAAAACTAGGAATAAAGTACCACAGATGTGACATTTCAGGATGAAAATATACTTCACCTGCAGATTTGTCTGGTGGTGTTTCAATAAGCCAACTCATTTTGAAGGAAGCCTTCCTCCAAATAGTGCTTTTCATGAGTGCTAGTTATATTATGCAGTTCTCTGAAAGCTACATTGTTATGTAGGCTCTCTGAAAGGCTGGAAGAAAACCAAGTATTGATCATTTGTCTGTATCTGTATGCAGATAGTATACAACTGGATCCCCCCTATAAAAGCTCATTTCCACAGATTTTTTTCAATCCCATTGACTTTGAAAGCCTGAGGAAGAGGGGAGGATGAAATAATTTGTAAAGCAAGATTCAAGCAGGTATTGAACAGAAGTAGGCAATTAGTGTTTGATACAAAACTAATTGAATTCGTAGGGGAAAAAAAATGAACTGTGCTGTTCTGAATCCTACATTAACAATCCATTGAGGACTGAGTAGACGCTTTATCTGGTCTGCTTTGACACACAGGTATTTATTGCCACTATTTCAGACTTTCTGTAAGTTGTATGCAAGGCAGGTGTTATGTTTAATTTCAGCCTAGCTGCTACTGGATAAAACATAACTATTTAACTGTTGATTTTTGTTTTTGAAAATGCCAGAGGAAATGCTAAATTTGTTACGTTCTGTGCCAGGAAAAAAGTGCAGCTGTACAGGTACCAGAGGAAACTGGTGTGCAGCAGCTAAACTGCTGCTGTGAGCATAGCGATGGCAAAGTTCCCAGATCTGCAGCTCGGTACAAATACATTACATATGAATATTTTATATAAAGTGGAATAAACCACAGGAAGCAGAAGTTCTATGTCTCTAACTGATTTTTTTTTTTTTTTTTTTAACTCAAGCAAAGATGTGACAGTTTAATTAAAGTAGAACCTAGCAGGGATAGATAATAACAAATGCAATAGTATTTCATGAATATTCACCTAACCTAGACTTTTAATCTTTTAGATTAAAATAAATTTGGATTATTTTTTTCCCCCCAATGGACTCTGCTCTACAAGCTTCACAATATGGAGAGAAAAAAAAAAGTGCTATACTGTAACAGTCTTCGTATTTCCAAAGTATAATACATTCAATACATTTTATATCTTTCAAAAATATAGTACATTTAATGTATTGGAGAGTTATGTGATACCCGTTTTCTATGGTCAGTTTCTAGTATTTGTAATTGTGGTTTGGTGATTTAATGAAATCAGTGATTATTGGTATGAATCAGGGTCACAGGGATAGGCCAAGGGGTTTTGTTGGTCTCCTGGAAAGTAGTTTGCATTGAAAGGTTGTGCAGCCTGCCTTCATCAGTTATCAGCCCTCATTTTTAAGGTCCATACTAACCAGCTATCTCTACCAGTGGTGTCCTGTCTGCTTGGACAGGTTGGTAGATTAACTTCTCCAGGTGTTACAGAAGGGCTGCAAAGCAATCTGTCAGGTCTGTTTGAAATTTACTGTATATGCACAAGGCTGTCACCAGGATGGGTTAGCAGGAGGTTTACGGAGGCCTGCAAGTGGAGGCAGCTGCTATCGGGACAGTTTATGTTCCAATTCTAGGCTTATTTCTATAGAAACTAGGTCAAATAATGACACTGTCTTGTCTGTGCCTTTTCCCCAAGAAGCTTAGGAATCTGTTGACTGATATCATTTAATTTTGGCATATATTTCAGAGATACTGAGGTTCTACAAGTTTCATGAAAATGAATAGTTTTGTCCTTTATCTGTTGTTGTCTTTGTGGGTAACAGCACCCTCCTGGGGTTTGTGTGTGAAGGGGGAACAGTAGGAACCACTCAAGATTTCCTACCAAGTTAGTAGTTTTCTAAACTTGCTGAGGAACATCAGCAGGCCAGGTAGAAATTTACAGATCATCCTAAGTGTGTATGTAATTTTTTCTTGAAACATAACTGTCCCTGTCCATTATTTTCCTGTGGAAGGTGCAGAATTGTGTCTTTTTAATGATGAACTATCATGGGATTCTTTCCAATGTTATTCTAGTACATGGACCCAAATTTAGTGTAATAAAGTCTGTGCTACTGTATTTTTAAGCAATGTACACCATATAATCTATTGAACAATAACTCAATCTGTACATTTTATATTCACTAAACTAAGATATCAGTTTTGTAAGAGACTGGCCTCTTAATAGCAAGGAAGCAGTCTTTAGATGGAGTGCATAATTCATAAGTTATGAACATTTGACAATGCCATAAGTAAAAAGCTTAATATAAGAACATAAAAGTTAAATTTACAAAAAGATATTACTAGCCGTAAAGCTTTAAAGAATTATTGTTAACAGACTTTTTAATACTGTAAATCTTTCATTCATTGATCAAGAATATTGAGAAGGGGCTATCAGGTATCGTAAAGTAGCCTTTTCATTATGGTACTGGTCGCGCAAGCCAAATATTTTCAGAGTCGCAAAAAGTGCGTAATAGGTTAAAGTCTTTATGGAAGGCAAATGATACTGAAAGAAACAAAATGCTGCACTTACGGGAGCTTACGGCTAAAGTCTTTCCTCAAAGCAGATTCGGTGACTGGAATAGATATATTGTGATATGAAAATACAACTGCTTCCCACATCCTAACGTACAATATATGCTAAAATTTCAGGAAGTGCGTGATAAGTAAATATGGAAATAGCAGCTCTATATGTGTACAGCTGGGTTCAGGAAAAAAGGAGACTTCTTTTTCTGTACTTCTTGACAGTGACTCTGTCACTCATATTGTGGCCGAGAACAACTCTTACCTGGAGGTGCTGGACTGGCTGAGAGGACAGGCTGTGGGCGACAGCTCCAGGTTTGAACTACTGGATATCTCCTGGTTCACAGCCTGCATGGAAGCAGGAAGACCAGTTGATTCAGAAATGAAGTATCGTCTCATGGTAAGACAGATCCTTCAGTGCAAATACAGTGATGTTCAAAATGCATGACTGTGATTAGTTGGTTTTTTTATATACTTGCGTTGTGATATATTTTTTGAATTTAAAACCTTTTTTTACTAAAGTTTACATGAGTAATTCGCAGTTTTAACAGATTAAAGAGACCTTCCATACCTTCTCTATCAGTGTCTGGTAATGCTAAATTACTATGCCATCACGTTACAAACTGGTAATATACATCATCCCTGTAAAAAAAAAAAAAAAAAAAAAAAAAAAAAAAGGGGGGGGGGGGTGCCATTAAAGGGGAAATATCCATCAATGAAGCACTCGCTGTTGTTGTGGTACTTGTGGTATTTCCACAAATACTTCAACGTCATGGTAAATGTCCCACTGAGAGCAGTGTGTTTTAATGGGCTCCTGATGGAATACTTTGCCTCTTCAAAACAATACAAAAATATTAAAACCTTTGCTGTTTGGAAGTGATCAGCTAACCACTAGGCCCTTGAAGGACCTGTGAAATGAAGGCTGCTGCAGTCTGTAGACATGCATTTACAAACTTGGCACCATCAAGTAAAACTGTCCTAAGAAAAAAAATGGTTTTATTATATTGTATTCTCTCCCAATGGGAGCTCTAAGTCAGAGGATATTGTGAACGGCAGGCTGATTATTTGGTGAACGGTGTTTGACCTTGAAGCAATGGATGATGACATACTTTGATCTATATCTGACAAAATTATGTGCTAATTTCTCAAATTGGAGCGTAGTGTGAAACGGTGGTATTCAATACCCCCAGTACAAACTATAAATGATGAGGGTGTGGTAGGGATGCCTGGCGCGCTGTGCACAGAGCAACGACAGCACGTGCCGCTGGGCCGTGAAATAGACCCTGCGCTGCGGCAGGATGAACCTATTCCCTTGTTCTGCACGCATTCAAGCCTCACGGTGATGGATATAACATGCCCTGGTGAAGAAATTAATTCATACATCAAGAGAATAACAAATCTGGTCTAAAGCTCTCTGAAGTGAGGGATTCCTGATGATTTCTGAGGGTCTGGATTAGGCTCCATGTGAACTGTTATCCCACTGCAAAAATGATAACTGGGAAACCTGTAAACACTGGGACCACGGCAGGATCATCAGCGTGTACCTTCCTGTGAGGCAGAGGATGCCTGAATATTTAACAGCAGTATCACACTGTTCGCTGCTTCTTCATCCTGTTTAGATTATGAAGGATGATTCATAAATACCACCCTTCCCCAAGAAAAACTGTAGCTCCTGATTAATTTTTTCAAACATCTTTCATTGCCAGAAACTATTTTTCAGGATTTTACATGTAAGAATTACTGTTTAATAACAGTTGTGGGTGGGGGTGGGGAGTGAATACACCAGATGGAGCTGTCGCTCTCAGACTCAGCATAATTCCATGACAGAATATGTGTTTGTATTTGCAATCCTTCCAATGAAGTATTTTTGCAATATGTTTATAATATTTTCAGTGAATCTGCTGGAGGGAGAATAGACCAAAGAAATTAATGCAAAACAGAAAATACCTGAAAACCTTGTAACTACTATATTGTGTAATCTCACAGGCAAACAGGTCGTAAAAATAAAAATACTGGGTATGCAAAGAAGTTCTCTAAACAAGAAATAAATCCAAAAACATCAGCAAAAATCCTGTGAACTTTGCTGAGAGTTTCACATCAGGATTAAAAGTAAACTAAATTACCCTTTATGTACATTCTTAGTTTCAGCAGTGTGTAAAGACCTATAGATTCAGACATCTCAGAAAATAGATGGGTTTTTTTCCTTTCAAAGTCAGAAATGCCTTTGTCTTTCTCCAAAATGTCTCCAACGATGCTGAAGCTTACTTTTTTTTTTTTTTTTTTTTAAATCAATGAGGAGGCCACTGCAAGTTGAACTGCCTTAGTTTTCTTTTATATATAAAAGTCCTTTTGGAGTACTGCTGGAGCAAAAACTTCTGAAAAAGGTAGCAGCACTGTCAGGAGACCATTAGTATACTTTGAGACTGGCTCTGCAAGTAAGACCTTCTGTTTTTATCGAAACATAAAGATTTCGTGGTAATAAATGTAGAGTGCAATAAGCAAGCCAGTGACAACTGTACCATTAACATTAAAGCTTATAGTTAAGACCAGTCTTAATTATATAGTGACTCTAAAGAGATAAGCATATTTGTAAAGCAAACAAGGAAGGAAGAGCAAGGATTCTAGAATTTCAGCAAATTTAAAAATAATTTTATTGTTGCAGTGTCACCATGATTATTTTTTTTTTCTGCCTTGAGAAATGAGGAAGGGTTGAAGTAATGGTGAATTTTCTTTTTAAGTACTAGACCAAAATCATATATAATGTAATTTAATTGGAGTTTCACTGAAGACAAATTTGGTCCATTATGTCAGTCCTGTAAAATGTGAAATGAAAGTGAATGAACAACCCTTGAACTCAGGCTACATCATGAAGGCTTTGAGGTATAAGGAATGGATTGCAGTGGGGGAATGTTTTGGGTGAATAAAATTGCCATTAATATCAACAGCAGTAAAATTTCCACTTTCAGATCTTACAGTAGCCTATTTGGAAGGTTGTTCTTCATTCAGGACATTTGTTTTAATGGATTACTAAAAAGAAATGTCCTTCTTCATGCAAAACAAGGGGAATAAAGTCAGAGTTACAGACGATTAGCTAACATATTAATTACAGTTGTCACCAAAGTACATCTTTCTGTGGTTGCGAATGATCCAAGAGGTGCTCTGATGTTAGTGATTTATAGGGTATAAAAGGTTGGGTGACCAGATCTAAGATGGTCTGAATTCTTATTGATTCATTTGGTAACAGTTGACTTTTATAGTTAATAGCCATCATTTAATTTAATAGGCTATGGAAGTGTGGTAGCCAAACATCCGCTTTAAAGGGAAATCAAAGTATTTCTCTGCTTTGTCCAGAGATGCCCTTCCCACCACAAGCAGATGGGTATTCTGGACAATAGCAGGACATGGACATCAATATGTATGCAAGGGCATCCCCATATGCTAGAAAGTAGTGATGTTTCCTGGGTAATGGAAAAGAAAGAGGCAGAGGGGAAGCTTTCAGAAGGATAAAAAGAAAGGAAGAGAACGTTAAGTGGGTTCACATCCTCAGCAGCCTTAGGAACTGTGCTGTGATTGTGTCTCTTCCGCCTTTTTCTCAGTCAGAACCCCAAAGTTGTTAGTTAGTTAGGTTTTTTTTAGAAAGGAAAAGAGATTTATTTCCTGAACAAAGGATTTCCCTCCACATTAGGAAAAGGAAGTACCACATCTTTTGATCCCTTGTTGTATCATGTGACAAGCAACTCATATTTAACATTTTCTGGAGTGTCTCACTCTGTTGCCTCGTGAAAGAGAGAGGCTCTAACTAATGGAAGAAATTCTTCATACTGACAGTCAGAGTTTCCCAGAAAATAAAATGAAACTTATAAACTGGCTGCCTTCTCTTCATAAAATGCTGGATATCAGCAGACTTCATTATTTGATCAATGCTGTCTGGACTACAAAGCTGCTGGCTGTTGAATAAAGTGGCCTGACACAGTCTCTAGTATCTGCGCACCTTACTCACTGCTGCTCTGTTTTCTCTCTGTTATTTCCCTATGTCATTATACTACTTTGTGTATTAAAAAAAATAGTTTGACAAAGAGCAAAGTAGTCCTCTACAAGATTAATTCTGCAACTAAGCCCCTCTGCTGTGCAAATAGATGCTAGTGGTACAGGATGATTTTCTTGCTTATGCCATGTAGAAAATGTCACCGTGAAGGAGTGGCAGTGACTTTCACTCTTACTTCAGCCTGGATGTGGGGTACAAACTCTGACTAGCTCTAGCAATTCAGTAGCCTACACATTTAGATTTTTTTTTCAGTGGTTGCCCCTGTGCAGTGTATCATAATTTAATTTTAATGTATTGAATTTATCTGCAAAAAAAGGAATTTTAATTCTTACTTTTTTCTCATATCCATAGTTGTTTCTTCCCAGTACTACAAATTATTTTGAGGTAGTGTGAGTTTCCAGGATTGCTTGTTCTACACTGTAATTGCTGCCGGATGAAAGTTTTGGTTTGTCCCATCTGATCTTCCCACCAAAACCCAGTATCAATCCTGTTCCTATGTTCTGCTGATGATAGATCATCTCTGTAGTTCTCATGCAGGCATCGTAATATTCCCTAAAAATCAGACTATAGTGATTACTGTTTGCTAGATGTTTTTGCTGTTGATTTCTAGCTGAAGTTTCTTCTGTTGTTATATATAATCAAGGCCTGTTAATTAAAAACATAACTATTACTGATTAAGAAAAATGCTCAAATATCTCTGCTAAGGCAGGAACAGGATGTTTATGTGCCAGTCTATCACCCTCTTAAACGCATAGAGTTTCTGCATTAATTCTGCTCTCATCCACAATGCTAGGTAATGCTACATGTAAGGTTCTTGTTCTTTGTGTGTATATATCCTAATGAAGATAATAGCTTATTATATATTCTATTCAGTAACGTTGTGTTTGTTCGCAGTCTTTGCAGCTGGCACTATCATTTCAAGCAGTATATTAGCTGTAATCAGTCATAGTTTATATGATTTAAAATCAATTTTAAAGTATAATTCATGAATGTGTGCAAAAGTGGATGAGTTGTGCTGTTGATCCTGGCTGAAACCCATTTCAGTTATTCCCAAGAGTGGTCTTACACATAAAATAGCTTCCTTCCTTTCAGTGTATACTATGGAAACTGCCATATAATTCACTGCTCCTTCAGCTGTGCAAGTAAATGCCTTTTTTGTGTGTGCATGAATACCGTTATTTAACTACTCTGTATCAAATACAAAGGCAATTTAGCATGAAATTATATGTGTGGGGGAGTGTGTGTGAAGGCACATACACATATTTATAGGTTTGCCTAGCACAGATGCTAGCTGTATGTCTGCACGTCTTTGGATACAGGGGAGAAAGGGCTCATCATTCCATTATTGGGGTGAAAATTTCCTCCATGTATCTTTGTGATATTTTTTGTTGTTGTTGAACCATTTCCCTGTGGTTTTGGATAGTGCAATGCAATACATTTTTGATAGATCTGCTAAATGTTTTCAAACAAAATGACAAATAGCAAAAAATACACAGAAATGCTGAGAATGCTTTGGGTGTTTCCCAAGTATTTAAGATTTGGGCACTTCTAATGAAAGCAAAGGGATTAAAGGACTGGGCATATAAGGCAGCAGAAAAGCTGGTGCTAGACTGTCTTTTCAGTTGCTCACTGGTCAGGACACTTGCATATTGAGGACTTGTGCTTAGGACTCTCTTTTGTCAACAGGGACACAATTCTGTGTATCCTGCCTTTCAGGAGAATCCCCCCCCCCCCCCCCCCCCATTGGGGTGGGTTGCCCACAAACGTTTTTGTTGATCTTGGTCGATTTTGCATGGAGCAAAATTAGGTGAAAAGCAAACAAGCATGTAGGTAGCCTGGTGGTTGGGAAATTCCCATTTAAGATTTGGCACCTGGTTCCTTTTCCTTGCTCCAGCAAACATCCAAAAATGATGTCTGAATTGGATCAGCATGTAAGGAAGGGGCTGAGTGAGAAATCACATCATAAGAGGAACACTAGCTGTTGGTTGAAAGGGTGGAGATGACTCTTCCATGGCTGTTTGTAAATGTTTCCTTTGCTTTATAATGACCCCAAAATAGAACATTTAGCTCAATGAATTAAATCTAAACCAAAAAAGTTTTCTTTCATTTTACCTGGAAGAGGGGGGAAAAGTTTAAAGTCATACAAACATTTTTCCTCCACCACTGAATTAAAAAAAAAAAAAAAAAAGTCAGTTATTTGAGCATCTCCTTTTTTCTTTTTTCCTTTTTTCCTTTTTTCCTTTTTTCCTTTTTTCCTTTTTTCCTTTTTTCCTTTTTTCCTTTTTTCCTTTTTTCCTTTTTTCCCTTTTTCCCTTTTTCCCTTTTTCCCTTTTTCCCTTTTTCCCTTTTTCCCTTTTTCCCTTTTTCCCTTTTTCCCTTTTTCCCTTTTTCCCTTTTTCCCCTTTTTTCCCTTTTTTCCCTTTTTCCCCTTTTTCCCCTTTTTCCCCTTTTTCCCCTTTTTCCCCTTTTTCCCTTTTTTCCCTTTTTTCCCTTTTTTCCCTTTTTTCCCTTTTTTCCCTTTTTTCCCTTTTTTCCCTTTTTTCCCTTTTTTCCCTTTTTTCCCTTTTTTCCCTTTTTCCCTTTTTCCCCTTTTTTCCCTTTTTCCCCTTTTTTCCCTTTTTCCCCTTTTTTCCCTTTTTCCCCTTTTTTCCCTTTTTCCCCTTTTTCCCCTTTTTCCCCTTTTTCCCCTTTTTCCCCTTTTTCCCCTTTTTCCCCTTTTTCCCCTTTTTCCCCTTTTTCCCCTTTTTCCCCTTTTTCCCTTTTTTCCCTTTTTCCCTTTTTCCCCTTTTTCCCCTTTTTCCCCTTTTTCCCCTTTTTCCCCTTTTTCCCCTTTTTCCCCTTTTTCCCCTTTTTCCCCTTTTTCCCCTTTTTCCCCTTTTTCCCCTTTTTCCCCTTTTTCCCCTTTTTCCCCTTTTTCCCCTTTTTCCCCTTTTTCCCCTTTTTCCCCTTTTTCCCCTTTTTCCCCTTTTTCCCCTTTTTCCCCTTTTTCCCCTTTTTCCCCTTTTTCCCCTTTTTCCCCTTTTTCCCCTTTTTCCCCTTTTTCCCCTTTTTCCCCTTTTTCCCCTTTTTCCCCTTTTTCCCCTTTTTCCCCTTTTTCCCCTTTTTCCCCTTTTTCCCCTTTTTTTTTTCCCCTCCTCAGTCTAAATACCTGATTTTATATTGAATAATCTAGTGTTTTCTGGGAAAACTCTGTTCTTTCAAGCTTATCCGCTCTTAAAGCTTTGTGGTTTATCAATATTACTGCAATAATAAGAGTAGTAGAGACTTGCCCTGTAGAGAGACTTTTTTTTTTTTAAATGACAGTGCCATTGAAAACTGCCTGCAAGAACTTACTGCAGAAAATGAAAAATCCCAGTAAACACCAGATAAACTGGTATTGTTAGTGCAGCCAATGTGAAATTACATGTTTTTCCTAGAAAGATGGTAGAAGCGTTATTATTCTCTTGCCTTCTCTTTAAAGGTACATATTTTGGGATCATGAAATGTACTTTTGGTATTTTAGGCTATTTGACAGGTGTGTCACCAACCCTTCTCCCCGTTTTTTGTTGTTAGGAACAAGATCAGTCTCCTCCTTTGAATACACCTGAATCAGAAGTGCCATCATTTACTGCAAGCAAAGTATCTCAGTATTCGTGTCAAAGGAAGACAACTTTAAATAACTACAACAAGAAGTTCACGGTAATACTTATTCTATCTATGAAATAAAACCTAGCATAAATAAAATAATACGGTACTTGCATCAATATTTTCTATGGTACCCTCAGCAAATTCATGAGTTAAACAGGCAGCACAATTATAAAAATTTAAAAAGTTATATATCTGCCATACTTAAATTAAAATTAAGTTCAAATTTAATTACATCCTTTAAGTATTGCTGAAAGCTTAACACAGTGGATCTTTAAATACACTAATAGCTTGTAAACACATGAATTTTTAAAACAAATGATAGAATGGCATTCTGAAAATGTCTTTTAGCTTTTCATCACAGTCTTATTTGACAAATTGGAAGTAATGGTAAGCGAAAGTTTGGTTTAGGTCAGTCCAAGGTACTTCACAATTGCTGTGCTGCCTTCTTGCTTGCCCAGGTGTTTGGTTCTTCAAAGTGTGATTGTAAGCTTGAGATTTTCACAACTGCTTAGTTATGAAAACAGATTGCATGATCAATGTAATTACTTTAACATGATGAAAAAAAGCCTTAAATTGTCTAGTTAAATAGAAATCTTAGAGACTGTCATATATCCTATTTAATGCTCATAACATTACACAGTTCAGTGGGTATGAAGAGCCTGAGTCACCTGGTCTAAATTCCTCTTAAGTTATTGTGCCTAATGGCTCCTCTTGGCTGGCTCTAGATACTCAGTGACAACTATTCAATAGGAAACGTTTGACACAGAGACTCTAATGTAGTATAGTCTGGATAAATCTGGCATAGTTACATTTATATGTTTCAATTATAGCGTGAAACACCTTCTCATCTTCCTAAAGTTTTATTATTTATTTTGTTATTATTTATAATTTTTATGCTTTTACTTCATGTGTGCCTATAAATACACAAAAATCTTTCAAGTAAATATTATTTGTAAGATCCATGTAAAAAGAATAAAACCAGATACCAGTAATTTGAGAATAAAAAACATTTACAAGGTAAATACTAAAACCTCTGGGAATTCAGAACTAAAGATAAACCTAAGAGCAACTCTGAAATGTCTTGAATGCATAGTTAAAAATTAAAACCCCTAGATTTTGCCTTGTAGTGATGCTTTTAAATAATGATCAATTATACCAATTATATAATAGTGTTTAAGGTACTCAAGCAGGTTGAACTGTTTGCTTATTTAAAAAAAATTCCCATTTTGAGCAATCTGATGGGAATTTAGTTTTGACCCTGCTTTGAGCCTGAGGTTAGACTAGAGGCCTCCTGAAGTCCTTTCCAACCCCAATGATTCCAACATTTCCAAAACTGCTTCTTTTGAAATAGCTACCATGCCCCACCTCCTGCTAGAAAAACAAGGCTGTGAATGCTACCATTTAATCTCTTGAAAGTGGTCATTCTTTTTCACTGTTTACAAATATCAAATACACCCTGCTGTAGGGTAAGGTGTCAGACCAAATATAGTATGATCCAAAGATTCAGTAAAATACTGGCCTTCTTGGAGAAATAGGAAGTAAGTGCCTTTGTTCTACACTTCCTGAAAACAGTGGAATACGGGAGTCTGACTCTTTCTTGAATTTTCTGTAGTAAGACATTTTGTCAGTCATTCTGAAGGTAAAAAATTAGAAGTAATCGTGATGGATTATGGCAAAGTACAATGGCTACTCCTAGAAAGCAACAAGTTGTTGATTTTTAATTATCGTTAACAATTTGAGCACAAAAAGGTCTAGAATAAGGTAGTTCTCTTTTTAATGTTACCTTTTACAATTATTTTTAATTTTGAAAGATCTAATATCTTTATTTGTAAATTCACACAGTATTCTTCCATTTTCCAAGACTGAGTACTATAACTCTAGTGAATATATAGTTTGTCTCCTAGCTGCTGAATTCCCGAATTTAGTCCAAGATTCAGTTCAAGTGAAAACTGTGATAGCAGCAACATATTCATTGAGTGGTTTCTGTCATACTTGTGTTTCACAAAGAAGCAGTCCCTAAATTACTTCCAGGTTTATCATTGCAGCAGTCTTAATGTCAGAGGACAACTTGTATTTGATAAATGAATTTAGCTGAACACATGAGAAGCAGGGCAGTTCGATGACTGAAGCACTGAGACTCCCTTCTGTTATCCTATATATCAAACATTTCTGAGTCTGGCTAGAAATTAGGTTTTGTAGTGACAAAGGTAGCAGTTTTTCATCTTCATACTTTGAAAGTAACTGTTCTGAGTTCATGCTGTATTTTATTTCTGGAGGTGGTACTGGGCAAGCTGATAATGCGTATGAGTCTGCCTAGCATCTGCATCTTGACAGTTGTAATGTGTGGTGGGTTGACCTTGGCTGGATGCCAGGTGCCCACCAACCTGCTCTATCACTCTCCTCCTCAGTGGCGGGGCGGAGGGAGAAAATAAGGTGGGAAAAAACTCATGCGTCAACATAAAGGCAGTTTAATAAGAGCAAAGAACGTGCACAGAGGCAAAGGAAAACAAAAGATTTATTCTCTACTTCACATAAGCAGGTGATGCCCAGCCACTTCCTGGGAAGTAGGGCTTCAGTACGTGTAGCAGTTGCTCCAGAAAACGAACATCATAATAACGAAGGCCCCCCCCCTCCTTTCTCTTGGGTTTTATTGCTGAGCAGACATCATATGGTATGGAATATCCCTTTGGTCAGTTTGGGTGAGCTGTCCTGGCTATGTTCCCTCCCAAGATCTTGCCCACCCCCAGCCTACTGGTGAGGGGGAAGCGTTGGAGAGACAGCCTTGATGCTATGCAAGCACTGCTCACCACTAGCCAAAACACTGGTGTGTTATCAACACCTTTTTAGGTACCAATGCAGAGCACAGCACTATGAGGGCTGCTATGGGGAAAAATTAACTCCATCTCAGCCAGACCCATAATGTAACTCCTTAGGGCTGTTGCTCTTTTTCCTCACAACCAAAGCTTGCAATAACAGCAGAAAGGCTTGGGTGTTTATAGACTGCAAGAGCTGGCCGGTTCCCTGGAGGCCTGCCAGTTAGTCTGCCTAATGTCAGAGGAGCCTGATTTTCAGTTTTGCTGTTGTTTTGTCGGTCTTGCATTAAACCTGTAATTCTTGTTCTCAAATAAAAGTGTTCCAACAGATTTTTCAGTGCGAGCACTTAGCAAATGCACTGAAGCATTGGTATAATTCACTTGTGCATGCTGTGGGCAGCCAACCATTAAATGACAGATTTTCCCTGGCTCAGAACTCTATATCCTGAAAATTAGGTCCAAACCATCTTGAATTATGTGTTGATGATAGTATTTTGTTATAACAACTTTATTCTGTGAGCCAGGGTTGTTCCCTTTCCTTACAGATTTTCTATTTTCTTTGGTTAGCTTGAAAATAATGTTTTTTGTTCTTGCCTCTAACAGGGTCACAAAACTATTCCTTGCTTATGTGTTCTTGGATGAACTCATATATATTCTTCCTCTTACTGGACTTTGCCTTGATACTGTGTATCAAATTCCCCTTTAAGATGAGTAGTAGTTATGTTTGAGAAAGAGTAGTATTTACATTTGACATCCTTTAGTCTCTTCAGAAGAGCAGGAAAACAGTCACTAATAGGAAGTGACGTGCGTACAATGAGGCTTTGACTGTGCTGCTTCAGACACATTTGGAGACTTCATTTCTGGACAACTTGGTATTTAATCAGCAGTTTTAATCTTGAGTCCTCTTCTGTATATATTTTACCGTGAAAGACCATTTATTAAAACCAAATAGCAGAGATATTTGATGAGAGCTCATGAGGACAATGTGGTGGTTTAACACACTAGATGCAAGTTCTGTGTTTAAGTGTCCCATGTTTTCTTTCTACTGTAATGGCCAGAAAATAACTTACAGAAAGGTGGGCAAACCAGTTTTACATCATGGAAGAAGGTGCAGAAGGGTTGGCAGACTGTGCAGATGTGAAGGTTTCATGACTGTGTTTGGTATGGGGTAAATCCTACCCAAGTTATTTTGTTTTATGAGCGGTTGAGTAGTATTAAGGCCTGTTGTGTGAAGAATAGACTAGGTATGTCAGACTGCATGCCAAGGAGGAGACAGTGGCATTGTGTGGCAGTTCATGGAGGAAAAATGCAACCACTGCAGGCTTGTGGGGCCTCATGCAGTCTTTGGGTCACTGTGCGTCATGTACCATGAGGTCACACTACATAGGTTGGGAACCACTGCCATGGGCTTTACTCATTTGAGTGATTCAGGAATGCACCTGAATGCATAGCCCTGACTCCAGAGGTGAACTGTAGCTGTTCAGATGGGTAAAGGTGCAAAACAAAAGGGCAAATAATTTCACCAGAGGCTGTGCCTTAGCATGTTTCCTTTACGTTTGTCTTAAACATTGATGTTATTATGGAATAGAATACTATAATATTGTTCTCTGGCTCATTTGTAAATAGCTAGCCATCCTCCCCCTCTCCCACTGAAAATATACACTTGGGGGCTGCATTGTGTTTTCATGTGGTAAAATAAATGGAGTCATTCTGCTGTGCCCGAGAGGGGTTGTTGAATTTGAATATTAATACCAGACTGCAATAAAATTCAGAAAGACATTCTTCTGTGAGGAAAATACAATTTAATTCTTACAGAAGAAACTAATTAAGTCAGAGGCAAATGGTTCTGTGATTCTGAGGCTTATTGCTAATGCTACTGAAAGTTACTCTGCTTTGGCTGTTACTCATGGTAATGAGAACGTGGATGTTTAGCATGGGAAAGATGCCTGGTTTCCTTTCCACTCTGTTAGAGAGAGAAAAAAAAAGAAATTCCCTTTTTTATTTTCTCTTCTTTTTTACCTATAGAACCATGTATCAGTTATGCCAGTGGCCCAAGCATTTATTATTATTATTCCATTTTAAAACAGACCTCAGGAGAACCTCAACTTTAATTTTATAATGAACTTGGGAGCTCTGTAGGTAGAAAACCACTAACTGAATGCATATCCGTAATAACATGTACTGTCTTACTGGCATAGCCTGCTTCAGTAAAAATTCTTCAGACAGTATATCAAAATTGCAAATTTTGTAAATGTATGTGAAGTGTACACCTACCCATAATGAACTCGTGGTTTGGTCTAAGGAGCAAATGTCTCTTCTCACTTTTAAGGTAAGTGGGAGGGTGCTCCCTAAAATACAGAGAGAATATAAATACACCTGCACTTTTTGGCAACCCAAATTTGTATGTATACATCATGTCTATGCTGCTTTCTTTCACCACATTAATATGTGTAATATACATTTAGCATTTTATGTTTCTTATTACACTGTGTGTTTTCATCTAGGGCAGTGTTATGTGATTGTCACTCTCACTGCATTTTTGCTCTCTGTCAGCAAATCTTTTCTTGAAATTGTCTTGTTTTCTTTCACATTATGTGGAAAAATAAGGAAACTTCTCAAGAGTACCACTCTTCTGTTGTAAGAAATGAACCTGTTATTATTGGTTAATATGAGGAGCAGCTGGAGCTAACATATTTATTTCTAATAATAGTGTGTATACAAGGACCCTGAGATCTTGCACATTACTATTATTCTCATTCTTTCAGCTCCTTTGTTTCTCCAGCTGATGTAAGATGATGTGATAAAATCTTTGGACCTGGACACATATTGGGCTTTTCAGTTCAGATACCAAAAATAATAATAATAATAATAAAAAAAATCAGACTGAACAAAAATGGATAATTTTATTTATTTGGAATCACTTTAGTCAACACTATAGGTTGGCTCAAATTGCTTAATTCTCCTTGAAATAAGCACCTAAAATTGTTTATTTTCTCTGTGTATACAAAAGGCATTCACATGCCCTATGTCTCTTCCCATTGACACATGAAATTAGGATTTACACTGGGGAAAGTGAAAAGAAAATTATTTGAATGAATAGTTTGCTCTAAATCTCTTTAAAATCACTTTGGTCAGTTCTGAATGGACACCAAACACTGGCAACAGCAACGTGAAGAGAACTAGGAGCCACCCTTTGGATTTATGACTTACTAAATAAACTTCAAGTAGAAAACAGTGATTGAGAGGAAAAGCGATTTAACTCAAATTGCTCTTCTGAGTGTAATAGTCCTTCAAGCAGGTATCATGTAGGATTTTGTTGTTGTTGTTGTTTAGCTCACTTAGCTATTTAGCTCTTTGGTAGATTAAGTTCACCTGTACAATGGTATGTTATTTTTTTTATTTGTGCTGCAGTAGCATTTGCAGGCTCAAGTAAGATAGAGGTCTTTTTTGTAAGAGATGCTGTACAAACACATTGTGAAAGACAATTCAAGCCCTGGAGAGTTCATAGCCCTAACAGACAGCAAAGGAAAGATAGCAAGGGAAACAATGGCAGAGAGGTATGAAGCAGCTTTCCAAGGTCACACAGCAGAGGAGCGGTGGGTATAGGCATGGGAATAACACAAGTGCTCTGTCCATGAAGCTGTAATGCTTTTTTTACAAAACAGATTAGATTTAAAATATGTTCTTGGTAGTATAATATTGGTGATATCTGTTCTCACAGAGTCTTAAACTGGAGGAAAAGACTGTTTTGCAAGTAACAATGGAACTGCTCTGATAATCTTGTTGAAACAAGCAGGACAGTATGAAGCATAGCATGGGACCGTTAACTTCTTTTGCTTTCCTGAATGTGAGTGGACTCATACTCTGATATTCATGCTGAATGTTATCGGGTTAGCTGTTCAGCAGGCATAAACCAGCATAGCATTATTGATTATTATTTTTTTCCAAGAATCGCTCTCATATATTAGTTGAGAATCTTGCTCTTTGTGTTGATTTCAGTGTTGTGATTTTAGCATTTATAATATTTCAGTGTGCATTTTTACATGTGCAAGATGCTTACTGGTAGCTTTGCTTTGTTAATGATATTTTATCTTACTAGGTCTTATGCCAGATATTAAATGAGCTTCAAAACTCCTGTCAGTACATCCATCCTCTTCCTTATTTCTAACATAATTCAACAAAATCTTTGTGTACTTTTGTATCTGACCCATTGGGGTCTGGAAGTCCATTCCATGCCCAATGTTTTCCATAGCCCAAGTTTCACCAACATACATTCCACAGTTTTAGACACGGATGGAAAATTTGCAGTAACTGAAGAACTGAAATGTAGCCCAGCTATCTTTCACATTAAATTAGAGCAGCCCCTGCAGAGTATGCCAGAGATTATGAAAATCCCACGTGTTGGAAATCTCTAGAAATTTAGTTTCCCATTAAACTAGAACCTTTTAAATGGGCAATCTGAGTATTGATCTGATTGATAAAAAGATGGTTAGGTGCTTAGTAAGAAATACAAAGGTTTAGAATAAATCAGGGGTCAGTAACTTTCCTTTTTTATATTGCCGTAAGTAGATTTCACTAGAGATCTAATAGACTGCAAACCTTTTCTCAGCTGATATAGGAGTTTCATGTGCTTTTCCCTTCTGGAATATTGTTCAATATGGACTATAATATTCAATAGGCAGCAACTCCACTTGGAGAGCCGTTTCTTTCTTTTTTTAAAGCAGAAAGATTTTATTAAAAAGAATGTCAAAAGCAGTTTTATGTAAAAAGACAGATCTGTAATTAATTGCAGCATTTGCAGGCAATGTTTTGTACAGGGAATAATGAATATTCAATACTATTTAATTGTTTATTTAAAACTGCTTAATGAGCTTCACAAAGGCAGGAAAACATTGAAAAATGCCAACTAGAATGATAAAAACGCTTTGATTAAATTTTCTTACTGGCTGTCAGCAGCCTCTGAGTAAAATGCTACATGTGATTGTTTTTTCTCAATAATAGTGGTGACACAGCTTTTCTGAAAACTGCCCTCCTGCTACTAGGAAGGGGCTAATACCTCTCTAAAACAGCAGTGGTGCTGGTATATGCAGACACATTTATCACGATGGCTGATTATTCAGTGTAGAATATATCTATTTAAATGTGCATGTGAGAGGCTGCCTGTTGGGAGTGAGAAAAAACATCCCTAGACTTTGAGCTTCCTAATCAAGAAGATGACTTTGCCGGTCTGTCATTACTACACACAGCTGAGTAGGTACTTATGAGAACTGTTTTCTGTCTATGTGTTTGTCGTGTACAGACTATTTTATCAAGAAGGTAACAACTATATCTTTTTGGTTCTGTTCCCTGATTAATTCTCCTAGTGTTGACTGGAGTAAGAAATTTCTTGCCAAACACTGCTTTCTTGAGTATTCATGTGCATAGATTGTAAAGAGAGAAAAAGAAAGAAAAAGTAATCATAATTTTGTGACTGTAAACCTCAGCTCAAGTAAGAATTAGCATCTTTTATTGCATAGAAGGAAAGAGTCTTTGAGCTGATAAAGAATAAAAAGAATAAGAACTTGAGACAACATCCAAAAAAACCTCACAGCACAGGAAACATCTGACTCCTGTCACCCCACTGGTAAAAAATATATATTCCCCATTTGCTTTGCAGTACTGTGTATGCTGTATTTGTTCTTCCATATGCAAAGTGGGATGAATCCATGCTGCTTGTGACCTCAAATTGGTAGTTTCCCCTTTTTTTGCATTAGTTTTCTTTCTAAATGGGAACTATAATGTGCACCTGTCTTTAACCAAAAAGTATGTAATTAAATACAACATAATCTGTCAAGCAAATAAAGATCTTAAATGTGGAAAAAAAGAAAAAAGAATAGCAGTTGAACAAATCCAACAATTAGCCACTGCAAGAGCTTTAAAGACAGCTGTAAGGAAGCTAAGTTTTTGTGCACTATTTTTGTAATAGAACTCCCCCCCCCCCCCCCGCTCCCCCCTTAAAGGAGTGTTTTCCACCCTCCCTTTGATTCCTTATACCCAAGGGCTAGCTGAATGTAAATACTGGTATAAACTTCCAGATCAAGCATCTTGCTAAACAGCTCTCTATCTCAAGAGGTCTTTCATGAAATGTTATGAAAATGGAATTGCACAGTGCTTACTAATCAGGGTAGCTGATAAATAAATATGCAGCTAAGGGGAGGATTCTTTCAGTGAGATGGACAACAGGTGACTGATCCTTACAGAGATCAAGGAGTGAAGTTATACTGGTGATACAGAACAAAGCAAATTCTCTATAGCAAGCCCTAATTAATTATTTTTATACACTTTAACATGGTAGCACAGAAAAAAAAAAGGAAAGTGCAGTGGGTTTGTTTAGCTAAGGTGCCTACTGTCAAACCAATTAAGATCTCATATTTTTGATTCATTAAGAGGAAAGTTTTGCAAATCCTAGGGTCAGTAGAGAACATTTTCTTGCAGATTGTGGTTTAAACCTTCATTTTGCTTCAGTGAGACTATAATATTTATAGTCTGAGCAACACGACATATCAGATGGTCTGTTTTTCTAGAACTGACCAAACAATAAAATGTAATATGTAAGTAATCTACATTCATTTGTGAGAAGCACATTTAATTTTAAGAAGTTGTTCTATTTTAATGATCTAAATGATTGTACCTCAAGTAAAATCTTTTCATTGTTGTTTAAATCAGGCTGTATTCCTTCAGTGCAGGGTGACAGATGCTGTTCTCAATTCCACAGATGTAGTAAAGGGACTGGATTTGCTGTCACATCATTTAGTGGGCCTGGAATTGACTCCAGTTCACCTGGAGATATTACTCATGTAGCATTTAGGATGTGCAAGGCCTGCTGTTTTTTACTTGGCTTTATTTTCCGATACAAAGCACATTAATGCTAAGATAAAAACCAAAGCAAAATCTAAATTATTTTTTAAACTATATAATGATACATTTAATTACAAATTAAATTAAATATGAACCTAAATATGAACGGTGATTCCATAAACACTGAGGGCAGGAAAAGCTGTTCAATCTCATTCCTTCCTACTCTCTACTGCAGTCATTGTTCTAGTAAGCCATTTGCTGTCAATGTCTGTATCACAGGGCGTTACTCATCCTTATTCCAAAACCATTTCTGAACAGACACTTGGACTACTGCTCAGTGAAGAGATAATTGCAGGCAGATGCACGCTGACAGCAACTTCTTTGTTAGTTTGTAATGCCTCGTGGGGCAAAGAAGAAGCAGGAGCAAGTTGGAAAAGAGGAAGGATATGCAGCAACTGATAGAGTGGGACATGTATCCCTTTCAAGGCCGGGATCTGTTAGCTGCTCTTTAGAGACTTTAAACGGTAAGAAATGGCATCTCCAGGAGGAGTGCAGGACACAATGCAGTGCCGGAGCTTTGCAAGGTTGGCTTGTTTATGGTCTGTACCTAGCCTACCCTGTGCCATTTGAATGGTGCAGAAGATCATCCCTAACAGCCAGGCGTGGGATGCTTTTTAGATAAATATTCTGAACAGTATCTTCTGGAAATGGTACACTCTTAGGTGGTTTCTTCGGAGATGTTTAATTTTGCAGTCTTTTTTGAGGTTTTGTGCAAGGTTTCATTAAGAACTCAGACTTCCAGTTGCTGGTCAGCTGCAAGCCTTCTTAAGTTCTTATCTTAGGTTATTCACAGACTTTTTTTTGCAGCATTTGTTCTCTCCCAAAACACAGTGTTCCACAGTGGGAAACAAAAACCTGCTTCTTTTCTCTACCACTGTGTGATCTGTTCCCTGCATTTAATTTCTAAAAATTGCTGCTATTAAGATATATATACATATATATATATATTTTTCTCATATTCTGGGAGGGAGGGAGGGAGACAGACTCCAAAGCTATGTAAATGACATATGGATAGTTTACAAATAAATAAATAAATAAGTTGTACTGGCAATCTCCACGTAGTTTTGAGCGCAATGTCAAATAAACCAAGCCATGGATAGCTGAAGAGCCATAAAGAAAATGTTTTTCTTTTTGCATAGGTCATACAACTGAAAAAAGAGGAAAAAGTGAGTTTGTTCCTTAAATTCCTAAATGGAAGCATGGCTAAAAGATCAAAAAGGAGGTGGTTTCCAGTATTGCCACAGACTCCTATTTGTTTGTGTCTGAAAATGAAGATATCATGTACTGACCTGCTGGATTACTTACGTTTGGACACAATTCTAAAAAGTATGGTGCTCTTTCACATTGATTTATTAGATCTGCACAGAATATGGAAAGTCTATCTCACAGAAGGTTTTAAAGTTTGGCTTTGTTACAGATCGGATTCTTTTCCCACATTTGCCTCTCAAATACCATTTTTATGATATCTGGAAAATTTCAAGTGGTTAGAAAATTATGCTGAATTTTTTTTTATGAACTCTATCTTTTCACCTTAGTATAAAGAAATCATTCTTGAATTAGCATACTAAGTAACCTTTCTAAGGAGTATGCTGAATAGCTTAAGCTTTTATTAACCTTTAACTTTTTTCTACACCTGTCCTGTCCCCCCCCTCCCACCCCCTCGCCAGGATGCCCTTGAGATAATGGCTGAAAATTATGAGTTCAAAGAAAATGAAATATTCTGCCTGGAATTCCTGAGAGCAGCTTCTGTGCTGAAATTTCTTCCATTTCCAGTAACCAGAATGAAAGATATACAAGGGTTGCCTTGCATGGGAGACCGAGTCAGAGATGTCATTGAGGTAACATACCTCTGAATTATCTGCCAATTGATTCTTTTACAGATCTACTTTCAGAGGTCACAGAGTGCAGCATTGATACCTGTGTGTATTTACATAACCTTCTGTATTTCCTGTAATAACATTATATTACCCTTGTTACTAAGAATGCAATGATTTCTGGAAACCTTTTGCAGTAACATAAGGTTCTGTCATGGACCCCCTGCCCTTAGGAATAAAAGTAACTAATGAATAAATACAAATTAGTAAGTAATGCAGTATCATCTTTGTATGTATTTTTTTTTAAAGGCTCGCTCTGATTTGGATGTGACAGGTTAACTGTTAATAGTTTTCTTCATGTAACTTCTGCCCTTGGCAACATCAATTTGCTCACCTGAATGCTTTATTAGAAATACTATTTTTGCAAAACTGGTAAATATTTTAATACTTTAATGTTAAGTCCTACCTTTCTATAAGTTATAGCAGAGCCATTTATCTAGGTGATGGATGAACTTTACATTCTTACTGGAGCTTTGAGTATTCCCTGCATTTTTCTTTAATTCTTAGCCTTTTCAGGACCCCACATCTCAGGTGCTGTTACTCCAGCAGGCAGCTGATCAGGGGGTCTCAGCTGTCTGGAGAGGTCATTGCTGACTGCTGTGATTCACTCTGGCTCCTTGTTTGCCTCACTCCACCGGTTAAGAATGTAGTCCCTGAAGTGCTCTTTGTACCTACTACCTGGGGACTGGGAATTCAATTATGATGCCACAGAAAAAAGGATGATTTGGGGGGTTTTATTGCTGGGGTTTTTTTTGTTTGTTAGTCTTTATCAGAAAGATGAAAGGAACTGTACACTTAAGAAAAAATATATCTGTTCTTATAATGTTCTTTTAAGAGAAGTAAACTCAACCAAATAATGAAATCTAATTTTCAGGACAACTCATTGATAGCTTATGATAAATAACTGCTTTCTGGCTGTGAATTTATGAGTAAATAAGTACTGTGAAATATATTCCATGGTCCCAGTTTCTACTTCATCCTTGAGTAAATTTATGAGTAAATAAGTACTGTAAAATTTATTCTGTGGTTCCAGTTTCTCCTTCATCCTTCAGTAATTATCTGTCTGAACAAGGATTGCAGAATTTGATCCTAATGCAATAAAACAATATGCTTGCTAAGGATGCTCTTCGTGTTTTTACGGGTTGTTATGACTTTCTTCTAGATTGGTTTACTAAATCTTACCATAATCTTGGTATTTTTTTTAAAGTAATGTTTTTTCTTTGTTTAGGAGATTATTGAAGAAGGAGAGAGTTCTAGAGCTAAAGAAGTGTTAAATGATGAACGATACAAATCATTTAAGGTAAATCTTTTGAAGTTTGTTGCTGTTGTTTAAAATTGCATATATTTTCTTCTGTTTAGTAGAGCTTAGACATTACCACCAATTTTATTATAAAGAAACATCCAATATCAAGTATAAAGAAAGAAAGGTCTTGAATAAAGAGAAAGGGAGAGAAACTGATAGAGTAAGGAATAATGGTGAAATCAGTTACCTTTCTAATTAATGTGATGCATACACAGCTGCTCTTAAGCTTGAACAAAACAATCTCTTTTTCCTGAAAACTAATGCAATGCATAGTCTTTGCTGTAAGTTTAACCTGATGTTGGGTTTATTTTTTCCTCAGTTGATTATTACTATAACACTATACCATCTTATTCTGGCATTAAGAGAATACCAGGTGAAAAAGATGACTCAGATCTATTTTAATTCTCTTTTGTGTGAGGCAGAAGGAAGAGGACTGGAGATACTTCTTTCTTAGGCAGATTGTAGGTTCAGTGTCACGGTTACACTTCATAGTTACAGGGAATCTAAAACACACAGATAATGCAGTTTGTATTTCTTAAATTTTCAGTGAATTCTCCACTGGAAAAATATATACTGCACATTTTTTTTTTAAAATTTTATCTACAGTTTTAATATCTAAAAGTATCCTGTTTGTGCCTTCAGAAAAATTTAAATCAGAGTAAAAGGAATGGGACTGTTTAATTCTCCCCTGCATTATTCACTTTTACTTCAGCTATTGAAAGGCTCTTCCATTCTCTCTGATCCATAATACAAGTATGAAAGGATGTTCAGTGATTAGTTTTTGATGCTACCTGTAGCAATACTCAGAGAAGAGGTGTAGATTCACATGTATAGCAGAATTCAGGAACCGGACCTGCTTATTAATGGTAATAAAGATTGAGGATCCACCATTAAATTTTATGTTTCAGGGTTTAAGAAAATTTCTTGGAGATCAGAACAAAACCTATCAGGGGACAGATTATCTCAAATATGCTTTATGCCTTGTTTCACATGCCAAATTACAGCAAACTTAAGTGGCTCTCTTGTTAGCTGAGTACAGTCTCAACATTTTGACTAAATTGCCTGTAGCCAGTTTTTTCCAACAATTTTTTTTATGGGTTTCTAAGATAGCTAAGTAGAATCCTATAATATTAGTGAATTTCTAAATTTTACTGTTTAGCATGGTTCTGGTAATGCCTATAAATCACTGATCATGACTTAAAAGATCACCTCTCGTCCCAGGACCACAGTTATCAAACAACTGAAATAAATTATACAGTCTATGTTTGAGACGTAGGGTATGTGAATGACATGGTCAGTTTGCCTTGTTACGGAAGTGGATGCTGCAAAGAACAAGTTCATAAAATTCACTTTCACCAACTGAAAAAGAGCAATGATTGCATACACAATTGAAGAAATGGGCTACTTGCTACTGACACTGCACTCTTGGCAGTGTCTCTAAATTGACATCTATAAATATATTGAATAATAATGGATCTTAGTATAGAAAGAAAAAAATGTGGTTGTTTTTTACTAAAAATTTGAACAGTGGCATAGAATCCATTTTCTTTAGTTCTCCATCCCAATATTAATTAAATCTCTTGGAATTGTTCTAAACCCAGTAATAGACCATTTTGGAAATATTTTAGTACTAGCAAAAACATTAAAAGATAACAATCTAAGTATTTAAAAAATCACATTCTTTCATAAACACCCGTGATTCAGACAAAGAATAGGTAATTTCATGCATTATATACAAAATGTAGGGTAATTCCTATTTAATATTTAATTCCTGTTTAATATTATCCAAGATTTTAATTTTTCTGTTTTCTTTATCTTGATTATTTCCAAGGAATTAATCTCTTTAGAAAAACACAAAATAAAGCTAGTATGGTTGGAATTCGGAGGTTGTAGATTCAATGGAAAACAGCAGTTATTCATGTCTTACACAGCTACTCATTGAATTCTATGAAAGTACAAAGAAACTATTGAGAGCTTCAGTATTGACAAATTGAACATAAAGAATGTGCTTTTGGGCAAGCATGAAAGTTTTCTGTCTTGCTTTTATGTCGCTGTTTGTCTGAGATATTGATCCACTGAATAATGCTTGCAACTGTGACATTTTTGCTTTACATCCTTTCTTGGGGGATAAGTTAGTGCACAAAATTACTTTGGAATAAATGGAATATAACCCTACTACAACTTCAGAGACTGGTAGATTTTTTTTTTTTTCCCCCCCATTGGACAAAATAGTGAAATCTGTGCTCCAAGTTAGAAGTACAGGAATTTAGCTTGGCTCATGTGAGGACTGAAGAATTGTAAGACTGTTTATAATATGCAAGCAAACAAAAATTACCATTTGTACTTGAAATTGAATCCCATTTTGGAAAACAGTATTGGCGTGACCTCCAAACATACGTTTTTTATAGAATGCAGTATAAGAATAGATTAGTTGTCTTTACATACTTACCATCTGTTTCCATGCACCAGTAAGACTCATTGCCCTCGGTGCAGAATTTCAAGGGCCACAGGGTTCTCACTGACCCCAACTCTTGGCAGTGCTGCAGCACCAACATCATGTGTACAGCTGGGAGCTGGTAGTGCATATAATACAAAACCATAATGTCGGTCAATGAGGAAGATAGTCTTGAGACATCTCTTATTCTGTGAAGTCAGTGTAAGGGAATCCAGCTACTTAACATTATTATTTGCATTTCTATTAAGAAATGCAGTAAAAATAAAAATCACTATCCTTATTTCAAACCTTAGTTGAAGGTGTACATTTAGGCGAATCATGTAAAGATGCCGGAGCTGCTACTGTATTATTGTTTAGATTTCATTTTAATGAGAACTGTCCATGTATAAAAAACAATTGTCTGTTCAACATAACTATGCAAAGAAAGGAAGCTGAATCTGTATGTTTGTATTACGGTATCTTCAATATAGGATAAACTCTGCCCAGTGTTTCCTGTGAAACCTTGTTGTTACCTATTTATTGTTAATTCATTGCTCCTTTAGAAAACAACACTGAAATGTGTGTTCTTCCACTGACCTTAGCTGTTTACCTCAGTCTTTGGAGTGGGAGTGAAGACATCTGAGAAATGGTACAGAATGGGTTTACGAACTCTGGAAGAGGTAAAAGCTGACAAGACCCTGAAGCTCTCAAAAATGCAGAAAGCAGGTAAGGTGAAAGTCTCATAAAAACTTGTATCTCAGTGCTCTAAGAACTTGATAACAGAATCAGAGGAGGAGGCAAAGTTCACTTATACATCCATTTCTTGCTGCAGTGTCTTGTGAATATTAAATTATTAGGTTAAAATAATGTTTGGACTAACAGAGCTCCTACTTAAAAATGGTGTCATTCAAAACATATGATTATGCATGGTTTTTTAATTGCTTACACAGATACCCAATGAAATCTGCTCTTATACACAAAACTATTGATGGGTCATTATTGCACAGATCGTGAAAAAATTACAACATTAGGAAAGCCCAGAACTACTTTTCAGAGGAGACCTGTCTCCTTCAAGGCAGCCCTAGTTTAGTGATAAATCTAGATTTGTAATAAAGTACTTGTAAAAGTACTTTCATAATCCTAGCACATCATAATTTTAAAGTGTTAAACGTGGTCAAATGAATAATGTTGCTTCCCCATAGATTTGCGTGTGTGCACACACATGCCATGTCCCTAAATAAAGGAACTCATTTAAACAAAGGAATCAGTTACATTAAGAGAAGGGGATTATATAACAGGACATTAACATAATGTAACTTTATGTTTGCATTAAACCCATGTGTTTTATGTAACCTCAGTAACCCTTGGATCAGCTTGCCTGCATTCATGCTCCATTGTCCTTTTTTCTTTTACATATCATATCCAAATGTGAAGCAAGCTGCAGGACTGGGCTTTTTTGATACAAGCTCTGTGATCAGACATAAAGATAGCTGGGATATTTCACATACCTCTGAGCCCTGTACTTGGGCAGAATCCCATCATTTTGGGAAGAGCACCTTTTAAAGCAGTATGTCCCAAAATGCCATTGATGGGAGCTGGTAGAGAAGTCAGACTAATTTATAAATATTCAGGTTCTCAGCAAGTGGAGCAATTACCCTGAATGCTATGTTGTTATAAATTGAAACAGCAAATTATAATGACTAAAATATATATAAACTGTAAGGACAAAGATGAGGGAAGGAAGAGGCTGTCTCTTGCCTGTGATCCCCCACACCCCAAGCAGGAAGCTGACTCCAGGAATGGCATGGAGGAAGGAAAAGACTTCTCAACAGGCTGGATATAAATATATTTGTTCCCACAACATGTCCTGTAACATGTCCTATAGTTTCAGGTACAAGATAAAGCATTTCTTAATTCTTGCTATTAGATAAGGTTCCCTTGCCCATGCTATGAGTTGTGTGGTTTAACTTCTTGGTGAGAGGTGGCTATTTCACACGGGGCTTACATAACAGTATGTAGATTTTGATAATTCCACAGACTGATTGGCACTTTTTTGCCTTTGATTTCCAGGGTTTCTCTACTATGAGGACCTTGTTAGCTGTGTATCTAAGGCAGAAGCGGATGCAGTAAGCTTGATTGTCAAGAATACTGTGTGTACGTTTCTACCAGATGCTTTAGTTACCATAACTGGTGGTTTCAGGAGGTGAGTGAAAACAAATGAGGTCACGTGGTTGTTTTATTCTGGTACACACAGAATGATGTTTGTGTCTTGGAAAAATCAAAGAAGCTTAGTGGGAAAGTATCAGAGGGTTTTTTCCATATTTTTTTTTTCCCCAAACAGGAAAGAAATTCCCAGGTTCCTATGTTTTATTACTACAGATGGTTGGTTTGTCGGAACAAAATCTAAGAATAGCGTGCTGGAAAAATTATGTTTCGATCACGTACCATACTTGAGCATATTTTTTTTTTCTCTTTTGGTGGCTCTGAATTCCCAAGACTGAGACTATTGTAAGGCCATGTTGAAACAAAGATATGATAGCTTTAAGGCAATCTTGGTTTGTTTTTGTTTGGTTTTTTTGGGGGGTTTTTTTGAAGATAACTTGGTCATATGAGATTGAAAGGTGCTAAGGCAGAGTTTGTAGTGTTGCAAGTATACTTTGCAGTAAACACTGACTAAACTGAACATAAAGTACTGACTAAACTGAATATACACTAACCTCTGTATAGCTAGGGTGATCTCAGAATTTCTTTCCTGGGTGATTTTTGTTCCTAAAGCTTTTGATCTTGGTTTGCAAAACCAAACCCAAACCTGTTGCTCAGGACATACACAATTCATTCTTTCAGCACTTATTTGAGAGCTTTCCTAAAGCCACACAGCAAAGTGTTGAGACTGGGAATAGTCTTCAGGAGTATTGGGTTCCTTGCTCTGTACTCAGTCCCCCATTATGTCACTGCTTGTAGTACATGTCATGCTCATAAACCTAAAAAACTTAGCACCTTAAATCTCTTGCTGCTGAATTTGTTACTGTGTAAAACTTTGACTATGTTTTTAACACAAAAATATCTTTCAAAAAATACTGGAAGTATTCTCTTAGAACTTTAAAATACACAATTCTATCACTCTCATGCAACTTAAAATGGTATGAAAGCAAAAAGACAGAAGAATGCTAATAATTAATTATCAATTGTGTGATTTATTATTGTAAGCCTACATAGGCCTACATAGACTCACTCTGGTGCTAAATTAAGACCTTACAGGATTTTTAATTGCTATATACATACACAGTGTTTATGATGAATGTATTTTATCACCTTTGTGCTCCCTCATGATATCTGTAATTATTCCTTGTATGTCCCATATTTATTGTAAGAATGTTTGCAGCCACCAGCTACATGATTTCTATAAAACAGTGTGGTCAATAAGAAGCATTAGGCTCAAGTATGAACCCTGGTCAAAGGTATAAGAAAAAGATAAAATTTTATATTCAGAACCTCAAGTGTCATTATTTTGTGAGTCCTTGTTTAAGAGGCATGTGATGGCAATCTCTTCGCACTGATGCAAATCAGTCAGGGACCTTGTGTTAGTAAGTTGGATATAGCTGATTAACACATGTCTAGATGGGTCAGAGAGTTGCAGGGACAGAACTGTTATCACACTGAAAATTCTCAGTTTCTTCTGATATGATGTATTTGTGAGCTTTGTTGGCAGCATAGTTGTTTGCAAAGTTGGAATCTCACACATCAAATTTAAGCCTGTTGTTTTGCTTAATATTTCAGAGTCATATGATAGTTAGCTATTCTCTTTTTTGTTAAGAATAAGCTTTTGTATCTTTAAATGGGTGTGTCAAACTGGAAGAGAAATTATTTAAGTATCTAATTATGCCTTCAGTGAGTAATCCTGTATATTAATTATGTGCCTTTAAATATACAGAGCATATATTAAAAAACTAAGTTTCAAGATGTCAGTCCTAAATGATATTTTACCAGCCCATGGAAAACAAATACTACAGCGTAGGATTTGTAGAAAACTTGATTAAATGGATTGAGGTACCTTTATTAAGCACCTATATTTTAATTACTGAACTGCAATAGAGTTGACTACTCTGTTCTTTTTTGCCTGTCTCGTATAGTGGCAGTACTCATCAGCATGAGGTATGTGTTAGCTCACTAGCTCACAGTTTCCAATTGACAAATTATTATTTGTTTCTTTCATCATTATGTAAATATTTTAATAAAAGTAGGCAAATTTTATTAATCAAACAACTTGATTCCCTCATACTACACCTTGTACACTACTAACATAAGAGAAAAAATAGCTTGTGATTGCTCTGAATAATATATTAATTCCCCAGGACCCAGATTTGTCTTTTTTTGTATATTTGTTTCATAACTTGGAAAAAATAAGCAGTTGTTTGTGTTCCTCCAGATTTGACTGGAGAGTTGAAAGTCAGGAGTCTTATAAACCTTACTTACTATGCAGGACGACTGGATGAATTACAAGGAACAGAACTTCCATTAGCAATCTACAATCATGAAGATTCAAAAGGGTAGAGGTGAACTACAGGAAAGTTACATTCTTTTTCCCAAACTTATCAAACACACACATGGCTGGATATATTTAATGATTTACTAGACCTTTTCCATTAGATTCCTGGAATTTCATGAAATCAGATGTTGTAGTATTTCTTTTAATCAAAATTAGGAAGCATTGTATAAAATTCCAGTAAACAATAGCTTTTTTTAAAACCCCAGCAAACTTGTTCATGGACTTTGGTTTGATTTAGCTTTCACCTTTAGTCTTCTGTATTGCTTCTTGTACTAGTCTTAATGCTAGTTGGTGTTTATAGCAGCCATAATCATGGATGATGGTAGATGAACCATGTTTCAGGTATGGACGAAGGAGCAGCTCAAAAGATTAAGAGCAAACACAGGAGAAGCCACTATCTGAAGTACAAAAGCATCAGGGCATCAATCCCTCAGTAGTCAAACTGCAAGCACAAGTGCAAAAACAGACTTGATTGGCAGCTGTATGTTAGAAAGCAATAGGAAAATGAAGAGCAGGATGGACAACTGGCAGTGAAAATGATGGATTCTTGAAGAGAGGAGACAAGGATATTCTGAGCACAGGTTTTGCTGATAGTCTGGAGACTGTGTTAGGACACTGATAACTGCTTGTGTCAAGGCAGCAGGATTGCAGGATTAAGCCGGTGGTTACCCATTTGCTGATTATGCAGCACTGGGGACTTCTGTTTGCATATTTCTAATTCAGGATGGTGGAATTTTCAGGGGGAGAAAAAGGCCATAAACAGGAAGTGAAAATCAAATTACTAAGTTGGATCTATGTGGTTTAATCAAAATACCAGACCTACAAGTTGTTAGACTGAAGCATGAAAACTGGAAAAGCTGATGCAATCTTATTGAGAACATACCAAGACCTGTTTCTCTGACCCATTGCATACAGTTTATTTCCTCTTTTGCTCTAACGTTCTGTAGTTTCAGCTTAGCCCTCAAATTCTTTCTTTTACCTCTTCTCAAGGGTCAGATTACTGAAGGAGACTTCAGTGTCTGCTACTTCTTTGATGCCTTTTCTTTCTGACTCTTTCATCTTTCTGCCTGTCTTCACAAAACAATAGCTTATAAAACATCTTAAATCAGAGGTGCTTTCCATGTGGTTTTGGTTGGAAGTGGCAACAATGCTATGTTTGGTTGAAGGCAACTCTCTTTTCAGCTATCTGAATCCATAAAGGAATATGAAGACTTAAAAGTAACTGAAATAAAGGTTTGTGATGGCAACCCTTCAGTATCTCCCTAATTTGAAATCATTCAGGAGCAGAAATGAATAAATTAATGAAGTCTGGATGAGTTTATCATTTGTTACTCCTCTACAGAAACACTTAGCTAACTGCCTGTTAAACATACTCATTGAGTTTCAGTTGGTATAGTTTCATATGAGAAGTTGGGAGAATTTTTAAAAAATCTTTTTCTGACACTTATCTGGGTCATTTTGAAACAGAAATTACAACACTGAAATGCATAGAAATACAGAAGTAGAACAATTGTATTTATGAAATAAATAAATCACACCCACACAGTGTGGAAAGCATTTCATTGTCTATCTAGTGAGGCCTATCAGCTCTGCTGTAGAGAAGGAAGTATTGAAAATGCTGATAATGCACTATAAAGCATACCATGGACAATGTTATCAGAAAGACTGAATTTGCCATGCAGTTTATTTGAATCAGGAATTGGCATGGCATTAGTTTCAGTGCTCAGCCTCTCTTATTTTGAATTGCTGAGATTTAAGGCTGTTTTCTTCTTAAAGTTAATGAGAGAAATTCTGAGGTGGGGAACAGTACCTCATATTACAAGTCACAAAAGCCACTGTGGGTGAAGTTTCCCTTCCAACATTGAGTTAAAGAGAGGCCCTGGGATGGGGAGAAAAGAAACTTTATTTTAGCGTGCAACATCCCTGATTAGTACTGTGTTTGTCCCAACTATATCCAAGGCAGGAGTGTAGTTTAGGCTAATGTATGTTACCACTTTTAAATGAGAGTTAAACTGAGGACCTGAATTTTTTTTTCCTGGTTATTAAAATTGTAATTTTATTCTATGAGGAGATTTAAGTTTTTTTCAGTAGTAATAGCATTATCTCATCTTGTATATGTTAGTACATGTTACAGAAAGTTTGATTCGTATTAGCAAAGTGTTAATGCTATTATTAATAATATTAGCATCTTTGCAGGATTGTTAGTAATGACAAGTGGAGAGGGAACTTCAGACTAGGTTTCATGGCAGTAAAACTGGAGTACTTTTTGCCTTTTCCCATAGTTCCATGTTAGGACATGGCTTCGCAGTGACTTCAAGAACAGGTTGTCATGGGCTGAATCATTATCACCACATTCTGCAAGATCCTGTTTTTTTTGCTAACTTGATTTAGCTGCTGATATTTGGTTTTGCCACAAGAGGTAATCTAGACGGAGGGTTTCCTAAGAGCAAAAATGCTTGGAGGAAGCATTGTATACTGTATGTAGTTTACGGCTTCAATCCCTGTACTGGTTATTCATATCTCAATACACACACCCACAAAACCCAATTTTGACTGGAGATGTTCAGAAAAGGATCTGGAATAAGAATTAAATACAATAATAAGGATAAATCATCATGTTCATTAACTGCATTTCCAGTATGGCTTTCTGTTAGCCTTTCTGTGTGCTTTGTCCACATGATTAACAAATGATTTACAAATTAGGTTTCAGTTTTCTTGTGTTCCATGTAGCACACTCGAATAGTTGTGGTTAGCTCTGTAGCAGCAGGATTGTATTGCTATGGTATAAGCACATAGTTACTATATCATCAGTAGGCACTTATTTTTTAGAAGTTACCTAGGCATCCTATTGGTATAATGATTTCAGTTCTGGCTTTCTCAAATGAGATTTACTTAGACATACTTTTGTTAGTTTCTGTCGGGAGGAACGGCCGTAGTCAAGCCTGCTCCGTCCCTCCCGTCTCCGTCTGCTCCGCCGAGTCTTATGAGCAGATTTGAGAAGCCCTCCATCTGTTTCTCGGCCTAACAGATTTGAGGGTTGCGAGCGGCGGAGGAATGCACAAAAGTCGACTCAATATGAGTGATAGAAGTGATTCACTTTACTTGCACGGATAGCTCACATTTACACAGTTTACGATAATTATGCCTACTAGTCCTAATATTATTGGTACATTGCTAATGTTTATTCATTACTAAAACACACCTACTTGTGGTTTGCAGCTATGTAGGTTCCGCAATTTTCTCATGGGAACTTTCTCAAAGTTGTCTATGAAACCTTGCCAAGGTCACAGTGGATGCAGTTACTTATCTCATTCTTCAGCATCCAGGTGTTGCTTGTCAGGCCAGGCTCTTCTTATCTTCTTTTTTCCCAGCACACAAGGACACAGTATTTTGTAATCTTATGCTTCATTCCCACATAGCGGCTGGATTGCTCACATGCCTTTGCCCAGCCAAGAAATCCCCAACAAGTTTCTCCCATCTTCACTCTATCTTAAGGCAAAGTAGACTAAGGAGACGCTTCGTTTTAGATAAGTTTTCATATTGCAGTTCTTAAGAAGGTGTCCAAGTGTCTTGGGCAATGCATCAAGCAGAATATCTAGTGCCTATCGTGTATTATTTGTCTTGGTGGGAGGCTAATTTCTCAATCCTGCATCAGTCTTCAGGGAAGTTTTGTCTCGGACTCTCTTGTTATTGAATTCTGTTCTAACATGAACCTAATTGTAGATCACTACCTCCTTGCTTGCATTTTATATTATCTTTTACAAATCGGGATTTGAGGCTCTGTAACATTTGAAGATAAGGACTGCTAACAGAAAAGCAACGAAGACAGCAAAGGACAGGGTCTGTGTGTTTGTCAGGCAGCACTGCCATGCTTTTGTATATTTGAAAATTTCTTTCCTGGGTGCAGTGACATTTCTTACAAGGCAAAGGAACTTATAAAGGAATGACATGGGACAGGACTGTTGTGTATCAAGAAAATCATTTAAAGATATCCCTCCTTTCAATCTCAGAGATAAAGTAAAATGAAATGGCTTGGACAAGGAAACACTTTGAGAGATTATTTTACAGGCTCACGCGCTGATGAATAACTAATATTATTGTGGCACCTTCATTTCAGAAATGAGACTTCTATAAGGCATCTGGAATCAAAATTATCTAACTGTATTGACACATGCTCATAAATGAGAGGATGTGAGATCAAATGTATGAAGAATATTACACTTCCTAAGCTCTTGGTATATACTCAGGACTTCATGGTTTATTTAAGTGAGCTAATCATGTGGCATCTGACTGAATTTCTTGATAAATCCTGATAAAAAGCTCTATTTGACCTTTTCATATTGGATACTCCTAATACAAGTATTCTTTAGCAGGCTGTAGAGGTTCTACAATGAGGCTAGAACACCTGACATGACACCAAATCTTTGTTAAGTTCTGAGAAATAAATGTATTCGAAGTCCTATTACATAATTTTTTTTCTTTCAGCCCAGATGTAGGATTAAAGTAGTGCCAGATTTCAAACTAATATAATTAATTTAGTCAAGTTTCTTTCATTAAGTTTTTAGACAAACTCCCAAGCAGAGGTTCCTTATTCCACTCACACCTTGTTGTTATAGTGTATCTTTACATTTACACTCTTCTTAGATATAGTGGTTTCTATGCTTTTTTTTTTCCTCCAAAACACAAGCTATAATAAGGTAAGATATAAGCTGTACCCAGCTGTTCAAGTCCAAGTACTGTAATTTCTGCTCACTTTCTTCTACTGCTGTTATAAGAAGTAAATTTTTTAATTTGCTGTTATTTTTTTTGTCAGGGAGAAGTGTGCTATAAAGGAGCTGTGGGGCAAGCTGTTCACTGAACATTTGAGCTGATACAGTAGTTTGCACACAGTCTAATTTAAGCAGATCCTGGAATAATCTAGCAATTTTTCCAGCAACAGACTGGAGACTGTTTGGATATCATTCATGAGCACAGCTTTGCCTCTGATAAACTATAGTCCACTTTGGATGAGGCTTTTAACCCAGAGGTATTCTAATCTGATCTGCTTGGTCTTAGAGCTTAGTAAAAGAGCTTCACCCTACTGAACTTCCTCAGTTTAGAAGTGTTTGACCTTGAGGTATTGGGATGCTATGAATAAAAATATTCTGTAGCAGGAGTTAGAGGCACTACAACTGGGAAAGAACAGAGGTCATCACTAGTTTCTGCTTCTAATTTTCTGTAACCCATTAAAAAAATAAGTTGAGAAAGGAGAAAATCATTTTTATCCAAATTAATGGATACCCGAGTCAATTTAGACGATAACCTATTGGAGTAATTCAGACACTTCCTTTTGTCATTAGAGCTTTGATTATTTTTCCACTCATTTCATCTATTATTAGCCATGATGAATCATGAAGTAGAAGCTGATGAATAAGGTATCTGGGAGTCATGGACAAAAAAGTACTCAGCACAGTGTATTCTTTCAAAGCCTTTCAAAAACTTGATTCGGTATTTTTTACACACCCTACTCTACTCAAACCTTTACCACTTTTGCAGGTTTATCAGCTCATTAGAAGGGTGCTGTTTAGTTATATACCTCTCTTCTCTCTAAAGTTACTTCAAGTGATGGGTCCAGAGTGGAGGTAGCAATGCTGCCGATTTCTGTGAAGCCAGAAGTTTTACCCTGTATATGTAGAACCAGAAACTCCCTGGATTAGCCTTACAGTCTCCATGATAACTTACACCTCCTGGAATGCATTTGTCACAACCTTAACAATGTTTATTATTTTCCATATCCTATCAACAGTGGTGATGACTACTAGTAAGCAAGCCAGAGCAATACAGCCAGAGCAATACAAGTAATGTTTATAGAGCAAGATACGAAATCCCAGACTATATTAATTTAGCACTACTACAACAAAGCCTTCTGTATTAGCTTTTTTTTTCTTTTTTAACTGAATTGGACAAAATGAGAATGAAAACCAAAACTAGGGGTGATGTATTTCCTTGTCAGGCAGTCAATCTGAAATTTTAGTTATGTACTGATCAGGTTTGTTACCATTTTAATTCTAGACAAAGTTTGTTTATTTTTTATGGAACTGGCTAAAATCTTTGAAGTTACTGCATTGATGACTGCTTTATGCTATTTACTGTATTTGTCATTATACAGAGTATAAGGAATATTAGCAGCAGCATTTTCAAGTCACAAAGGTGAAGCAACATATCACAGGTATATTACTAGGAGAAAGATAAAGTATTGTCTTAAAAATAGGTTATTTCTTTACAGTTCACATAATAGTGTTTTGTTCATTTGATATCCAAATCTGATATTCAATGTTAAAATGAAAACCAAAGTGTGCAATTAATAGAAAAAATGCAAGAATTTCTAGTAAAGATGCAACTATTTCTAGTGTAATAACAAAACTACAATTCACAGGACTCTAACTGCTTTTGACCACAAATTCTAAGTAGGTTGCCTTTTTCCTGTAAAAGGTTATTTTAAAATAATGTATGAGACAAAGTTGCCAGATGATCTTGGGCTGCTAACTGCATAGATCAGTTTGGCCATTATCAGAGGCAGAAACACCCTGTAACAGAGAAACTGCTGATAGATGTGGTAAGATGCAAAAGTTTAAAACCAGCAACAATAAAGTAGATGTGAGTCAGAATAACTGAAAAACTTGCTGTAAGCAGATAATTACTGTATACACACATACATATACATACATAAATATAATACATACATATATAGGCACTCTCTATATGAAGAAAGAGCAGAATGACAGCTAATAATGGTATTCAATGAATTTTTCTCCTTTTGCCTTTTTCTGATTTGCCCTTTGAGGTCACTTTCAATCATTTTTGGTACATAATGGTCAGCCATTTGACAATTCTGAGTTTCTGAATTATATGGAAATATTTTTAGAATGCTTGCCACTGCATAAAACCAAAATGTTAATGGCTTCAGTAAGTCAAATTAAATTTTAATAGCCATAGTTTAATTTTCCTTTTAGCCTGTTCACATCCTTTAAGTACCATTAAATGTGATTCAGTTGTCTTCTAATATCAGCTGACCTGAATAGCCTTTTCAATTAGCCTTTTAGATGAAGCAGATCTGATACATTTAAAATAAATAAAGATCTCTTTTTATTGGTTGAATGCTGATATTCACAGCTCATTTAATCCATTTATTGAGATGCAATGTCAAAAGAACAACAGTTTCTTTGTGCAATGCTGGTGAATAACGTGTAGAGATGAGACAAAAAATCACAGCATCTTTGTTTTGCAAGTGGATGGAATTTAAGGAAGCGAACTCAGATCTATTTAAGATTTTAAGAAAGATGCATGATTGAGAAACGAAGAAACTTATTTGCCAAGAAGTTACACATTGAAAACATTTTAGGAAACAGTGAGAAAAATAGTGAGCTAGCAATGTAGATTCCCCTCATTAATTTATTCTGATGTCTTGCAAATAATCTAATCTCTAAAGAGTAAATGGATGTCCCATGTTTTTTAAATCTGTTCATTCTATATTAATGTATTATGTTTTAATTTAATCTTTTTATGGATTATTTTACTGTTTACAATGTCATAAGTCTTTTACTTACACAAAAAGTAATAGAAATTGTCAGAAATCTACCATAGTTCATTCAAAACATCTCTAATGTTTCCATAATTCTGTTTGATCTCAGTTTTGGTTGACAGTTTCTCAAAACCTTCACCTTATAACAGAGACAGCCTACTGTGATTAAACCTTCACTCTGTATGGGGGCAGGCATGGGGAAAGAGGTTTCTGGGTTTGCTTCTGTTGTACCCCGTGCTGAGCAGTAATCTGGGGTGTCTATTATGTAGAAGAGCGAGACTGAGGATGCTTTGGACTGTAGGTGTATCTTTCCCAGTGGCTGTGGTTATCAAAGTGCAAGAGAATGGTATTGTCATTAGCTAGAGAAGATTTCAGCACTGACTTCAGCTTTGCCTTCACCGACTTCAGCACTGCCTTCAGTTTAGTTGCTTGTATGAGTGTCAGATTATAAACCTGCCCACAAGTAACTTGCTTTCTCCTGACGTAAAGTCCTAGCTCTGAAACAAATAAGAGTCTATCATGACGGCTGGCTCATTAGACTCACCTGAGTGGAAAGAAGTGGTGACAGCTGTCAGTACGAATAACAGTACTCCCAGCTCCAAACTCCAGTGGCTTGTGCAGTGGCACTCTTTAAGATAATATACCATTAGAATTCAAAAAATGTTAAAACAGATTTTGCATTATTTACACAATTTTCTAGGCAAGTTTGCCAAAGTGAATGTTTTGAAAAGTTATAAAGTGGGGTCATAATGCAACTATTTAAAGTCTCAATGTATCAATGAAATATACTTAATAACCTATATTCTACTGACCACTCCTATTTTAAAAAGGTTAGCAATAAAAATTGTTGTGATTTTTATTATGCTAGGTTAACTAAAAATTATTCAATTTGGCATTTTAGAACAATTGACATAGGCAGTACTGAATACTATTAGCATTATGAAAATTAAACATTTAAGTTACTAACTTCTAGTATGACTTATATTGAAAACACTTCTCTGTTTTTTTTTTTTGGAAGGGGAAATGCTCTGCCTTTCCTTGAACATGACTCTCCCAAATACATAATTCTTCCAATATATAAATGTCATTTTTCAGTGAGCATAAAACACACATTAAATAAGCTCACAAAAGGTCTTTTGCACAGGACTTGGGCATTGATGCTGATACAGTTTGAATACGATAGCATTTCATCCAAAAAAATTGTATCAAGTCCAACAGCCCCAGGCATTATTATAACATACAGTCTGGGGTTGGGGCAGGGAGGCAGGTTGCATGATACAGAGCATGTACTAAAATTGATTTATCAGTATAATTTTCTAAGCTAGATAATCTGCTTCCTACACTAATGGTCAACTATTGCTCTTTGAATGTTTTCGTAATTTGGGACTAGATTAGTATGATATGTCATGGGGGAATAAAAGCTGTTCTGATTAAAAGGAAGCTGTACAAATAATTGGTACCTAACATTAACATGTACAGAGATGTATTCACAGGCTGAATGAGCTTCATTTTCAAAATCTGTAGAGAGAACGACAAGTAATTCTTTACAAGAAAATCTCAGGCAAGATCAATGATGATAACCTTAGAACTACTCTGTAGCAGAGTCATGTTATATGTGCTGCAGTTAATTTGGAGTGCATGAAATAGGGCTCATGCAGTTTGCAGGCTCATTCTTTTTCATGCTACTGATATTAGGCATATAGTAGGAATATGACAAAGAGAATATGAATATCTAACTTTTAGTGAGTTTTGATTTTATCCCATGCTTCACTATGTGTAAGGAAGTCTAAATTCACTGACAATTTGATTAACTCTTTTTGGAATTTTATTTTAGTGCCTTTTCACTAATGTTTGGTTGGTTGCTGGTTTTTTTAATACTGGGGGACAAGATAATTTGTATATTAATATTTGGGAAGAAGTTTGATGAAAGGGGATGCTGACAATGTGAAAATTGCAAGCCAAAACATATCAGTGGTGTTATAGAACAGGTCTATACCCAGAAACTAAGATAGTGAATGAAGTAGATAATACGTTTATATTTAAGCTTAGTTGGAAAATATCTGTCAAAGTGTTTATAAGTATTGTTTGTTTTCTGTGAAAGTTTTCAATTCTTCATTGAAGAACTGGACAGAAATGTCATTCTCTTGCCTGGTAGGGGCTATAATTCAAGTGATTTGTGTATCTTTAGTGAAATGAGTTCTTTAGTTGGAATTTCTCTTTCATGATGAGCCTCAGCTATAGAATTTTCATACTATATTGTGTCATTTCACCTAAAGACAGGGCTATGTGCATCATGGAAGAGGTAGTTAGAGGCACAGAAACCTCTGTGAAGTGTTACAATGCCTTTTCAAGATCACTGAAATATTTTATTTAGGTTTTGGCCAAGAAATTGAAATTACAACTTGGATTAAAACATTTCTTTCTCATTTATATTTAACTGTCCACACAAATCCTTCTGCTTTCTCTTATTTTCCTGACCAGCTCTGCTAAACCCTCATTGTAAATAACAGATAGAGTGATTAGAGAGAGAGAATAAACTATCAACTATAACTATCATTCAGAATTTGTAGCAAAATCAAGCACCAGCAAATATTTTCCAGTCATTAGTGATTTTTTTAATGGTTGGTTTTTTTGGTCTTTTACATGGGTATTCCGTGGATGCATCATATTTTGAAGTACTGCTCTGAAAAGTGACAATAATCTGGGTGTCTCATAAATATTTGACATGAAGACAGCTTAATATCATGCATTGATTTCTGAAATGTTCAGCCAACGAATTTAAACAGACTGATTTTAATACTTAGGCTAGGAAGTATATTGAGGTAGGATATTTAAAATATACTACATGAAAAGTATTTGCTGTAAATGGATAAGCACTAAGGGTTTTACAGGCTGGCTCACAAATAAATAGCTATAGAGTAAAATATATTCATGATAGTACATAAAACTGGTAAGTAAAAATCTAAAAGTTATAGAGCATTAGGTACAAGGAGGACTATTAAGATAGTGGTATATATTCAGGGAAAGATGAAGTAGCAAGATAGAAAGAGACAGGATATTTCAGATAAGGTGTTAAGATAAAAGAAAAACGTAAGGAACAAGAGGTCAAATCAAAGGCGTATATGGCCTTGATGAGATAGGGATGCATAGTTTGTTAGACAGTTCTGTTCCTTAGATTTTATATACGTGTATTGAGTTTGTGTGGCAAGGTTTTGGTAGCGGGGAGGCTACAGGGGTGGCTTCTGTGAGAAACTGCTAGAGGCTTCCCCTATGTCTGATAGAGCCAATGCCAGCCAGCTCCAAGACAGACCTGCCACTGGTCAAAGCCAAGCTCATCAGTGACAGTGGTAGTGCCTCTGTGATAACAGATTTAAGAAGGGGGAAAAAAAGTTGCTGCAGCACAAAACTGCAGCTGGAGAGAGGAGTGAGAATATGTGAGAGAAACAACACTGCAGACCCCCAGGTCAGTGAAGAAGAAGAGGGAGGAGGTTCTCCAGGCACCAGAGCAGAGATTCCCCTGCAGCCCGTGGTGAAGACCATGGTGAGGCAGGCTGTCCCCCTGCAGTCCAGGGAGGTCCACGGTGGAGCAGATCTCCACCTGCAGCCCGGGGAGGACCCCACACCGGAGCAGGTGGATGTCCAAAGGAGGCTGTGACTCTGTGGGAAACCTGTGCTGCAGCAGGCTCCTGGCAGGACTGATGGCCCCGTTGAGAGAGGAGCCCATGCTGGAGCAGGTTTTCTGGCAGGACTTATGACCCTGCGAGGGACCCACGCTGGAGCAGTCCATGCCTGAAGGACTGCGCCCCATGGAAGGGACCCATGTCGGAGCAGTTCATGAAGAACTGCAGCCTGTGGGAAGGACCCACATTGGAGAAGTTAATGGAGGACTGTCTCCCATGGGAGGGACCCCATGCTGGAGCAGGGGAAGAGTGTGAGAAGTCCTGCCCCTGAAGAGGATGAAGTGGCAGAGACAACATGTGAGGTACTGACCAAAACCCCTATTCCCCATCCCCCTTTGCTGCTGGTGGTGGTGGGGGGATAGGTAGAGAATTCAGGAGTGAAGTTGTGCCTGGGAAGAAGGGAGGGGTGGGGGGAGGGTGTTTCAAGATTTGGTTTTATTTCTTATTACCCTACTCTGGTTTGATTGGCAATAAATTAAGTTAATTTTCCCTAAGTCAAGTCTGTTTTGCCCATGACAGTAACTGGTTGAGTTATCTTTCCCTGTCCTTATCTTGACCCACAAGTCTTTTGTTATATTTTCTCTCCCCTGTCCAGCTGAGGAGGGGAGTGATAGAGCAGCTTTGGTGGGCACCTGGTATCCAGCCAGGGTCAACTCACTACAATATAAAACAGTTTCATTGGGGTTCACCTCCTAAAAAGAGGATGCCTTACAAAATCCAAGCAACTCAAGGTGGAAACAAAGAGAGACAGTAACACTGCCTGCGGAAGAAAGTGGTACTCTTTTCTAAAGGGAAATCGAATCAAAACTCTACATAAAGGTAAATTGAAACAAACCCCTGCTAGCAGTTCTCAATAAGTTCCCAGCAGTAAAGTCAGCTGTAAGGTACCATTAATGAGCTAAGGATAGAGCCTGATTATGTTTAAAAGATTTAATTAATGTGTTAAGAATGAATAGTGCCAATGATGCTTAGTGAGTTTTGTGTCAGACATATATAGGTGCACCAGAAAACAAGTGTCTATTTCTTATTTTGTTTCAGACAATTGTACTTAAACATCTCTTTCCCTATGAACTCCAATGCCTGTCCCTAAGCAATTCAGGACAGAATTAGAAATAATTCATTACATATTGTCTTGTATGTAGTCCTTCTTGAATGTATGTTGCTTCCTCTGAGAGCTTTCTGATGCCTTACATGTTTTCAAGTATATTTCTTATTATTCATGTAGCAAGATAATTTGTTTGTTAGTATGTTTTACTCATAAGTGTTTCAGGGCATCTACACCAGAGATGAAGTTGCTCTGAAGATTTTGCTCTCTGTTAGTGAGCAGTTACTAAGATGAACAATATTATGTGGTTCACTTTGCAAAAGAGATTTTGCAGGCTCAGATGCCAGACAGTTCAGGGTTTGCAGGATCTAATGTCTGTTGTTTAGAGTGAAGAGATTGAAAACCAGTTCTAATTATAATATGTAATATACTGCATCACTTTTACCATGGTTTTATTCATAGAAAGCTGGCTTGAAAACAGGATATTTATAGCAGAGTTTACTCATTGCTGATTTACCCTTTAGCAGAAGACAAAGTTTATTATAGGCTAGTTAGTTGCTGTAAAGATGGTTGACAGCACAAAGACTGATGTTTTCCTGGCAGATAATTATGAGAAAAGCTGCAAGTATCGGTGACCTTGTAGTATGCTTACAGCAACCAGGACATACATTTTGCAGATCCCTGTGAGTAAGAGTAGCCGTAACATTTTACTTACATGTGACATGATCATGCTGGTGGTGTGGGGACATGACAATGAGGAAGTAACTGCTGGCTAATTTGTTTTTGTTTTTTTTTTTCTACAATATGAATCAGACAGGACATTTTCTACATGTCAGATAACAAGGAAAAGACTAAAATGGTTAAAAATAAATCATGTAGGAAATGCCTGAATTACGAGACATAGCCAGAAATAGTTCTTTTGGTTGGTTTCAGTTTGGGAATGGTGGAATTTATTATGGATTGTTGCTATACTGTGGGAGAGTTGATGGAAATGTTTCAGGCAATCTTTTTGAAGAATGGAAAATCAGCATTAAATAGAGAGTGGCAAAACTTCATAAGATAGACTTGGCTACAATCATCAGCTATGATAGCTGTTCTATCAGACTACTAGGGGCTATCTTGGAGAATAACAAAAAAAAACCCCATGAAAACCTTATGGATTGCTGCTGCTTATATACAAGTTTATAAACTCATATTAGTTCATAGATTAATAACCTTACACTCTGTATGTTATGTTAGTGATCAAAGACTGCAGAAAATTTTCCTTTTATCTTGGTATATCTTACACCTAGACACAGTTCTAGTGGGTGAACGCAGCAAACATTCCTGGTTATTTGATCCTGTTACAGAGGTTATTGTGTCCAGCTGCACCTAGTTTATCTGCATTAGTAATAAGATCCTCATTGAACATTGCTTATGAAATGTCTTGATGTTGATATTATATTATGCATTTGTATCACTACCATAAATAGTACTACATCCAGACTTACTAAATTTAGATTGTATCTCCACAATTCAAGTACCATAAATGAAGTGTGAACAACTTATTGGTACATTCTAGCTAAAGGTAGTTGAGAGCCTTGACACTGATTTCAGCTGAATCATGACAAAACAGAAGGATACTTTCACCTGATTGTTTGAAAATTTGAACTGGCAAGAAATGGTGACCCAGAAAACGCACCTTCACATTTCTCCTAAAGAAATAAAAATGTGTAGCTACAATGAAGATACCCTTAAAATGCTCCATTACCTAAGGTCATACAACAATGCAGGTTGAAAAAGTCAAGGTTATATTCAGAAAGAAGTCAGAACAGAACTTTAGAGAAATATGACGTGACTGGTTCAGAGACTCACTGAAAATACACAGCTAGAGCTTTACAATATCTGGAACAGGAAAAAAGGCACAGAGAGAACACACAAAAGTTACATTCTCAAACAGGGTATCTCCTTGCCATGGTTTGAGAATTAAGAAAGTTGGTTAATAATAATCAGAAAAGTTTTCAATTTAGGATTAAATCAACTAAGCCAGCTTCATGAGCCCCTTAGACTGATGGAGGATCATGTCTTGAAGCAGAGCAAGGGAATTTTGTAAAGGAGGGTAACAAGATTTCACTATGGAAAGATTTACTGAAGGTAGAAGGTAGATTTAATGACAGGCTTGTCTACACTTTAAAAGGCTTTTCTGGTATGCTTATACTTGTAGAATATATTGGCAGCCTTTCTCTGTGGAGATGCAGTGTTCCTTTGCCAGTACAGTTTAAATGATTTTCTCAAATGGAATAACTTATATTGGTCCAAAGGGTATAACTGTTTCAGCTCCAGGGAACTGCTGGCTAACAATGTGATTTCACACAACACAGCTATCTTGGCAAAACGCTGTTGTAGACCAAGTAGACAAGTTTTGAATTTCAATTTATGTTTGAAAACTGATTGCAAAACAGGCATAGTTGTGTTCCATAATTCTGGTGTAAAATAAGTTCATTTTAATAGTAAATACTTTCTCTGTAAAAGTCTAGTTTTCTAAATGTATCCCATAGGTTAAGAGTAAAGTCCTCTTCCCTCAGACAAAATTAGTTGATTGACAAATTAGGTCTTAAAAGAGAGCAATCTCATTTCCTTTATATTATGCTTCTGTAAAATTCCCAACTACCTTACTTGCAGTAGGGTTATGTAAGCGTAGTTATGGAAAAAACATATGTAAGTCCAATCCTGGAAAAACTTAACAGTTCACTCTAAAAAGTCAAGTGAGTGAGCAATGTTGTTAAAACTAAACAGATTGTACACATACTCGAAGTTTAAACTGTGCATAATTGTTTCGGAAGCACTTGAGTAAAACTTTAGTGTCTTGGTAGAAAGGCTAGACTCAAACTTACCATCTTGCAGCTGTAGGCTAGCAACACGCAACTGATAAATTTGAAATTAGTAGATATTATATTCCATTGGATGGAATAGGCTAATAAGATATCTTAAAGTAAATCACAACTAAAGTGGAATTTTACATATTGCCACAAAATGCCAGAAAGTTCAAGTTCGTAAATCAGCTTCTCATGTCTTTGTGACTAACCCAAATGCATGAACAACTACCTGCACTCCTCAGCCATCACACCACCAGCTCAAACAGAAGTCTTAATCCTATTTTATGTTAGAATTTGGGGGAGGTGTCTTTTTTTGGTGGGTTTTTGGTTTTTTTTTTTGTGTTTAGTGGATGCAAGCAATCTATTTCTCAGTTCAAGGAATTTTAATAGAAAAACTGTCATGTTTATATAACTTCCAGTACAGCTGAGGAGGAAGCAAATACAAACCTTTATTTTTATGGTAGGTTGATTCTACAGATTGTCCCATCACTGCCAAGTAAGTGAAACCCAGGCTGAACATCTAGTATCATTCAGACATTCTGAAAATGCACGTTTCCTTTCTTGCATGAACATTAATATGGTCTTTTAAATTGTTTAAAGTGAATGTTTTGATTTTTGGAAATGCCAAAGTAGACATGCATGAAAAAGAACATTTTGATGGCAGTTTCTGTGACAAAGGGATATGACAAAGAAATAATCCATTTGAAACTCTCAAGAGAATTAGCTAGAGAGAATTAAAATGGACTGGGATTGAATGCATGTTTTCAATCTACCACCAGAAAGCTTCAATATGGCAAAAAAACGTTGCTATAAAGCTATTTGTTAATTTTGTTATAGTGTCAGTATAGAAAAATAAATTTTTCTTTCTTCTTTCAAAATAAAATATCTTAAAAATTAGCTTATATATATTAATGAGATTCTGAGTAAGTAGAATAGAAATACAATTCTTAACCGAACAATTCTCTTTTGGACAATAATAGTAAATGGAACCTGCCTTAGTTGCAAAATCATTTTTTCTAGTTAAAAAAAAAAAAGTTGTGTGACAATAACTTCATAAAAACATTTTTCAAAATATACCGCTTTCATAATTAATAATGCAGACTGTTGTCTACTTATTTCAGTAAATAATTTGAATGCAGCTGACCTTTCTATTTTCCCTGCTGCATTATTAATGATGTTGAAGAGATCACTAGGTTATTGTTCTAGCAATATATAACTCGCTTAGCTGAGGTTTTGGTTTGCAACTAATGGTATTTGAAATGTGGCACCTGAGTAGATTATGTACCAGCTGAGACGGAAACAAAAAACTGGAAAGCTTTCTGACTTACAAATCCAGACAGAATGTCAATGCATTTCAACTGTTCAGTTCCACCTTTAGGCAACTGGAGTACATGTATAATCTACAGCCAGCTCTTGATTACTCTATCTAAATACCTCATGATGGCAAACTTCATTCTCTGTCAGAACACCAGCAGAAGGTGGACACAGCACCTGAATTTGTCTTGAATCAGAGCAATTTCTATATATAATGATTAATGCAGATCTAGAAGGGTCCAACTCTCTCCCAGTTTGCAGTAGCCTGTCCTGAAAAGTGCTGATCACCAACTACCTCCAAAGAAGTCAGACATTAGTCCTAAAAACCTTAACCCTCTCCTTTCATCATCTCATATTGATTGTTGGATAGAGAGAGAGGTCTTTTTCTTTACCTTTTTTGTTTGGTTTTTTTTTCCAAAATTCATCATATTCTGAGAGTTCACTGAAACACCTGGCATTTTTGAGTGCACTGATCTCTGTGTTGTATTCTTCCTAAGTAGAGGTAGTTGAATTTCCTTGTCTGTCAGTTTGCATAAGTCTAAAGTCTTTGTTAAACCTTTGAATTAGGCCAAAAGAGACTAGGTATTTCAAGATTTCTGAGCAGGTCTAGTCTAAGATGCCTGCTTTTATAAATAATAAAAATGTACCTTCTCTTCAGTCAAGCCTGATTCTTCAGTACTTACTACATATTGGAATATGTTCTTTTTTCTCTGCAGATTTCAGAATAATTAAAATTTTACAATTTCTGGTAACCAAAGATACTGTACCACTGTCATACAGACTGTTTCTTAAAGAGTGAGAAAGCTTGTTCCATGTTATCATAGAATACACTGACAGTAGAGTTTACACATGCAAAACTAGATAGATGTTTTAAGACTAAAGTATCATCTGCATACTCTTACGTTCCAGCTGAATACATAAGATCCCAAATCCATATCAATACTCATTGGAGTGTATATGTTTTTCAGTGTTGAAGAGGTTTTGCTTCGCCATTGATTGGCACTCAGCAAAATTTATGTATGCAGGAAGTTTCTATGATGTCATTTGAAATGCTTGATTGGAATGGAGTGTAATTTAAAGGATTTGCCAAGACAGCAAAAGCAAAACTTCAGCAATGTATTTCATGACTTTAAATAAAACTGTGACAGATTGGTATGGTACATTTCATAAGCTTTAAAAGCTTGAAATTATATGGACAGCTTCCAGGTACAGTTACATTATTTACATGAAATTGAGACAGCACTCTCAGTGATTCAAAACTTAAGCATAGTTTTGTTTTGGTTGGTGGAATAGTGAATTTACTTCAAATATAGAATTCGGAGAGCCTAGAGCTGTTAGTAGCAAAAAGTCTTCTTGTGAGCAAGCCAAAGAGGCATAAATATTCATCATCAGGGTATGATTGGTAACAGCCACATTCAGGCATTTATGTCACAGAAAGCTGGAAGACAATAATGCCATCTAGGCAGTACAACTATTATAATATATAGAGATAGCCACAGTTTTTAATTAAGAAGTAGGTGACTAAATTCTTACATGGCTATTATCCTATTTTGCTGTCTCAGTAGAAACCAGACTGGTAGAGGACTAGTTCTATAAACAGTTTTAATAGTGTGTAATAAATTAAGTTGAAATTTAATTTTGTTACTGTGTTTCACAGAATTTTTTTTCGTTTTTTTTTTTTTTTTAACAGCTCTGAGGTTGAGTTAAGGTTGAAGGGAATTAGTTTCAGTATGTGAGTAATAGGTGGTCGTCCTGAAGATAATACATACAAAAATAGGTCAATCCATTGTCTGTAATGCTTTTGTTTGTACAATAATGTTTTCTAGTCAATTATAACAATTTTCTGATTTATCTTTTCTTATTGCATTGAAGTAACATCCCATATCTGCTAAAGCAAAGCTTGAAAAAGACATCGGCATGACATGCAGTACCCAGGTGTCTTGTACTTTGAGAAACAGTGTTTAGGTTTCTTTGGGGTCATAAAAGACACACACAGTCAAGCATAGCATGACATACGCTTGGTCTTTCAAAGCGTGTTTAATGAGAGACTAGGTGAATGGCATGCATTACTGTACTTTTTTTGAGGCAATGTAGTCACTGAGGGTGAAATTAGGTTTTAAGTAAGATTTTAGTGGTATTGCGCAGGTTTTGCACTGATTCTCCTCACTTCAGTTATTTTTCACCCTCAGAGCATAGCTCGCAGAAATATCCAGAGATGTGATCCCTTCTGCAGCAGGTGACACTTTATCCTGATTTGATACAAGAAAGATGTTTTAAGTAATGCATTCTCTGCATTGTTAGGTGTTTCCCTAAAAGTCTCCTTGAACAGCAGCTACTGATGCTCCATAGCACTGATATCCTGCTGAATAAATGAGAAAACAAAAGTGTTTGTTTTCTGTATCCAATATTAAAGCTATATTCCCTTATGCCATATGAGTAAAGTTTCTGCTCCTAAAGGGAAAGGGATTTTTCCATTGCTACTTCATAGCAGAGTTGGATTAACTTCAAAAATAAAATAAATAGCTTCCACAGCTATGGAAAATGAGTTCTGCCCCTGGTGTATTAGAATTAGTGTTACACTGGGCAAGAAAAGTAGCATTTTAATGAAGTGTCCACCCTCAAGCACCTCTTCCAGAGAAGACACCTGTGAATCTTTGCCAAATACTTATGTAGTTCAGCTGGGTTTATGTTGAATTACTTGGCTGGGTGAAGAAGCTGCTATGTGCTATCTTTGGCAATTCAAACCTTTGTGGAAGCCTGATTTATAGCTGCCCAGGAGAACACTGGCTCAGTTTTCACTATGTTTTTGTTTCAGAGACAGTCTAATCTAAAATGATTTTATTCTTAAATCAGTGGGAAAAGTAATTCTGCAGACAAAGCTACAACAGCAATTTTTTTTTAACCACAAATTGCCTCAAAATGAGTCAGAGTATCTCTCATAACTGTATGTATCTTTTCAGTTAAATATATCATGAATTCAGTTTTAATTTTAATTGTCTTTCCTGGTGGCAGAATTTATTTCAGTTAATTTCATTTGATTATTGCTATTTCAGACCTTCATCAGCATCCTATTAAACCATCTCACAGATATTAATTATGCCCCAAAATAGCCCTGTGATGTACAGTCAGGGAAGAATTAATCCTTGAGGGACAGGAATTCCAGAATTTCCTTAGATGTGGAATACAAAATTTCAGTCAGTTTGGATTTAGATTTCCAGAAGTACTCAACTCTCAATTTTTATCAGCTTGTGCAAACCAAGTGCAGTAGGGTGACTGAAAGGCCGGGCACTAAAATCAGAGTCCAGCTATGAAATGTCTGTGCAAGTATTTTCCCACATTGGCACTTCTCATCTCAACATGTATTTTACAGTACATTACCACCTATATGGTATTAGAAAGAGAAGAGAATTAATTTTGACACTGGCTGGGAACCACGAGTATCAAACTGCCTTCAAAGGCAGCTAGGATCTAATTCAAATAACAAACCAGGAGAGCAGAAATTATCCCAAGAAGCCAGATATTCCTATACCCTCATATCTGTCTTCCACAGAGCCCTGATCAGATCTTGCTTTATTGTTTTCCTCTTTACTTCAAACATGTTACTTTATTTTTGAAAAGCAGTGACTGACTGTGTATGTTGTTCTGTGTTGGGATTCATTCACTTGGGGTGAAATAACAAATGATACCTGCCATAGATACTTTCAGGGTAAGGTGTGTGGGGGGATCCTTCTTGGTTGTTCATTTTTTAATAACCATGGGCAAAATTATGATAAAGGATTTGTAATTATCCATTGCATAAAATAACCTGATAACCTACACAACTCTCTCTTCCTATTTACCACCCCAGTACTGCAATGGAAGGCTTCTGTGAGTTTTAATTCTGGAATGAGAGCGATCTATGATTCCAAAAACTACAACCTTTGGGAAGCTTAGTATGTCTTCATGTGATAAATGGTATAGATGAGCCTTCTGACTATCTAATTTGATGAACTATAAAATGGTATCTTGCCTCTGGCATCCTCATCAATCTTATGTCTTTGTCACTTTTAAGGTGGAGGTATAAAGATCATGCACCTAGAGAGCAAGTGGAGCTGCTGGTAGATTTTGGCATGTTTGAGTGCCCCTTGTTTAGTCTGGCTGAATGTTCCCCCTTCCACTCTGCCTCCACTGACAAAGTAATCATTGCACAGTGTGAGTCATGCTTGCAAACAGTCACTTTTTGCATTTTGCTGTCTCTGCTTTCTGTGTGTCAGTGTTTTTGGATTGTTAACTTTGGTTGAGATGCTTTTGGAGTTCAGTGAGCGTTTATTTTCTTGCTACCTACTCTATATGTGTGTGAACCACCATTGCATTGACACTGTTGAATCTAAATGTTGTTTTGAAAATGTGGAGCTGACTTGAATATTAAGGAAAACTGCTGAGCTAAAGCTGACAGTGATTTGAAGAACAGCTTATGTGTGGTGTACAGGGCTTAGCTGGTCGTTTATGATAGCAATGGACTGGTATAGTGTTATGCTGCTACTTAGGCTGTTAATACTCTTTACAGCATTGATCAGAATATGTAATTGCTAGTTTCTGAGGAAATAACTTCAAATAAATGTTACAGCATTTTATTGTAATTTGGAAGACCCTTTCTGTCACAAACAAGATAATTTTCTAACTTTCTTTTAAGCTATCACCCAGTTCGTGTTGCAAATGAAATGAGACTGTTGCAAACATTATCATTTCTGCCATTCAACAAAATCCTTCAGCATGAAATCACTGTTGCAGAAACCCTTGCGCAGATATAGTTCTGTTCATTTGCTTGGAAAGTGCCTTGTTCCTTCCTACATTCGTAGCAAAGGTCAATGTCCTTATAAGTCAATAAAGCCACTTACACTAGGTCCAGATTTCAGACCTGAAAAAAAGGTCAGAAGAAAGCATGCTGAAAGAATTGATTTCTGATTAAATTCTGAATTGAGTAAATTCACTCAGGCAAAATATTCTGAGAATTTTACTTATTGGTCTACTTTGCATTTATATTGTATTAAACTGCTAGTAACTTATACCTGAATATGCAACGTTATGGAAAAAGGTTTTGAAAATCTGTAGTATTACAGCCAAGAATTATTCTTGGCTGAATGAAATCTGTGACTACTTTGCAATCAATGGGATTTTTCTCCTCTGGCTGTTAAACAGTCCAGGATTTTACCTTCTATGTAATCGTTGTAGCACTGTCACACTCCAGTACTTCCAGCTTAAAGATTTTTTTTTTCTCTTTATAATGGGGTTTATCCAAGAAAAAGCTGTAGTTCTTCATAGTTTGAGGGACAGTAACTCAGAATTATTTTAATATCTGACCGTAAGAAATTGTCCATCTCTTGTTCAAGGTCTCAGCAAAGACTGCTTAATAAGCAAACCCCCAAGCATGCAGACTACCTGAGATTTGGAATAAAAATGTCTGTTCCTCTTCTGAGAATGCATATGCTGGTGGAACACAGGTAGTAGAGATACCTTAATCAGGACTATGGTTATTAAAGACAGCATTACCATGACAGTTCTATTTGGTCAAACTCGGCTGATGTCAAATAATAGTTCTATGTTGCCAGTACAGTGGGAGTTAAATTGGACCCAGTGTAGAGGATAGCTCCCTGGAGTAAAAATATGGCATCAACATCAGAATAGTCAGAGAGAAATCTTTGAACTATGTATGCATGTGTGTGCATGTTTGATTATAGCTGTAATTATATATTTGACTATGCATGCACAGTGTGTCTACTAGTTTTCCATCAGGAACATGCATTTTATGGTACTTATAAAATATTTGTTTGCTATATCTAAAATGAGTGATTCTGCTACTTGTCCAAGCTTTCTCTTTGCTGCTTAAACAAAAGTTCATTGTGTTATATCACAATTTGTCCATTCCTTTAGCTATGTGTAATCTTCTGCAACATTTAATCCCTTTTCCATTGCCACACAATCATCACTTCAGCAATTGCATTTGGTCTGCCTAGATGTTTATGCATATTGCTCATCTATATTCAAGGGAATATTCAAATGGCCTCACGTATTTTCAAATCACTTGGGGATATCTGTCTGGAAGCTGTCCTCCCTGCATTTCCCAAAAGAAGAATGCAGAGAAGATGATGCTTAATTTAACATGTAATGAATTCCCATATTTCTTTCCACAAATAAAGGACTCGTCATCTTTTTATATCGGCTTTCAGCATTTTAGCTAGTATCCAGCTTGCTCTACAAATGGATTTCAGCTGGATTGCTTTTAATCTGAGCTCTTTGGAAGGAAGGGAGAGTTATATCCTCTGCTATTTTGTGCATACTCTCTACATGCTATCTAAGGTTTACTTTTACTGATTTTCCCTGCTTTCTGTATCAAAATACAACTATACAATAAAATGGTCAGGAAAGTGAGAGTTTAAAAATCTTACCAGTTTTGTGGCGAATATTGGTTGCATAGCAATTCCTGATGGCCTGATTTTTTTTGCTGTCTTTCCTGACGGCAATCATTCTCAGGAAGCTATTTCACAGCTATAGGTTTTTTCTTGTTCAATGTAAAGGCTTCAAATTATATGCGTTAAAACATCCATTAACATTTTTAAAAACCATTTCAGTCTGCCAAATCTGAATATTACTATTATCATAAATGTACTGGTTTAGTAAATAAAATCCAGTTTCATCAGACAGACTAACTCAGAACATTAGCCAATATCAAATGTTTAGAAGTTCATATGCCTTCTTCCACAATCAATATTATCCCACAATTTTAACAGGAATAAAAGGTTCAGCCAAATAGAAAGAAGCCTGAAATATCTATGCCAAATCTGTTTCTGTTCTCCATTATTTGTCCTAACTTCATTATGTTATATTTTGTGGCAGTCAAATGAGTGTATGATTTGAAGATTTATTATGTAATTAATTGTATGCAATTAATTTGCTTCATTCCAAGAACCCCACATAAATTTATGCTTCTTTATTATTTAATATAGCTGATCAGATGTTGGAAATAAGCACGTTAGTTGTTAGTCTTCCAGGTTCTTAAATACATATGCTTGGCTTCATGCAAGTGATTAATGCCGCCAATGTGTGTGGCAGTGTTCTCATGTGTGGAGTTCAGTATGCGTGTGCAAACACTGAAGGATTTAGTACACATGCAGCCTCATTCAACACTTAGAATGCTATCATTATGCCAACAAGAATTTTGTCTGAATAAGGAATAGATAGGATTTGCTTAATAAATGGAGACTTGACTATGCTGTGACTGTTACAAAATGAAAAAAACCAAAGTATTTGGAAATTTTCCATCTGTTTTTTGAGAAACAGAAATACAAGTTGGCCAGCTTGTCTCCAGAGCCAGTGGACCAGTCATCTCTGATGATCTTTCTGAGCAGCTATTGAAAAACTTTTTCTTCTGCATATTAAGTGCCTTCTTCCCCCAAAAGAGTGCTCAAGTGCCCTTCCTGAGATGATGTTGAGAATCAATTGAATTACAGGATGTGGCAGCTGGGAAGAAAGAGTATTTTAGACTGCCCTGGAAAGTCTGATACTAAAATGGATTCCTGGTTCAAAATTTCTAACCAACAAAACAAAGTTCACTTTGCATTTCTAATCAGAAGTCAGGCAAATAATTTGTTATTTAGCCGACAAGGACAGATCCGAGGGAAATCATTCAACTGGAGAACTGTTTTCACACAGAAGTGAAGTCAGAGTTTTGCTTGAGAAGGATTTGTAAAAACTATTATAATCCCACTTTGAATGAAGTGTGAACCTCTGAAAACAAGAAAATGCAGTCTCTAAAGCAAAACATCACAGTGACCCATTACTAAACAACCTAAATAAACCAAAGACTAATCTAGTACAGTGTGCGGGGTTTTAAAGTCAGAAGTAATTTTTATGATCATCTAGTGCTGCAGGTAGGCCATTCAGTTAATCACTTTAATGGTTTGAAGGACTTCACAGAAGACTTTTATCCAAGGATTTATCCTATTTGTTCTGGTGTATTCAACAGCAGGGTAACAGTTGGATTGTCAAATGAGAGAAAACTTAACATCTTTCAGAATATGACTCTAGGAACTTGAAAACTAATGGGTACATTTTAAAAAGTTGTTGGTGAAAAAGAATGAGTGAGGTACACCCAATAAGAAAAAAAAATCTAATACAGAGCCTGTAAAATCAAACCAGGAAAGAATTCCAGGGAAACAAAAAAATACCTAGATCTGTGTATTCCTCTTTATCATTCCCATGGTCTCTGAATGCTAAGCAGACAAGAGTAAGAATGTCACTGCAGTAGAGCATAAAATATTTTTAAAAATAAATTATCCATATTGTGAAAAAAAGGGAGGAATCATGTAGGGCAAAATTAGAGAGACCTGAAAGAAAACTGGAGATAGAGGAAGCCAGTGAAGAAAAACTACAGTATAGCAAGGTTAGCTGGAAAATACAGGTCTGTGTGTATGTACTGTGAATAATGCCAGACTTGGATACATCTGACCATAGCTGAAGAAGGGGTCTGCTCTTGGAGAAGAGCCTTCACAATTGAAGGGACCTGATAGAGAATATGGTGGTGAACAACTCTAGGACTTAGACTGCAACATTTCAAAGGAGAAATGCCTTTCCTTGGTTAGCACGTAAAGCCAAGCATATTTTGGCAACACTGAAAAGTGAGTAATATTTCTATGCATAATACAATGTCAATAGTAAAGGTAATAATAAATCATTTTTATGACAGATCCATCCGAAGGTGTTGTGCTGTCTGTGATTTTACTTTGATGCTTATATTTCCTAGAAATATGCCTGAGCAGGAGATGCAGTTACTCTTATAAACACAGGCTGTTAATGTTCACTTTGTATTTCATGCACTTTGGGGGCTTGCAAGGTTAAGAAAAGCTTACAGTTTTACCTAATGCAAGCACACATGTGGAAATACAGTATCATCTTCTGTATCCACTTGAATTCTGTATAAGCACAAAGATTGCTAAATGGTTTTCAGGGTTTTGACACATAACTCATCACTGCAAAAAAGTGATTTAAGCTCCTCCATTAGTGAAGTTTTGTGAGTGGTAGAGGAATGTCAGTCCATCTTTCCTCAACTAAAGTCACTTTATCAGAATTGTCATTGATATGACTTAGCTGTTATGTAATATCCTGGGATTTCAAAATACTTTGCACATATACTGCTCTAAAATGTCTAATCATGCAGATGTTGTCCTTGTAGATTAAGACAATATGATTATCTTTTGCCATACGTTTGTATGTTTAAGTTTTAGTCATAATGACAGTTATGTTTGATGACTTGGAATCTAGATTTTGTATTAAAACAATAACAGCAAAAAAGAAAACTCCAACAACCTTAAAGGTAATAAATTGACTACTAAGAAATGCTTACCATCTTTATACAAGTTTAGTCAGCCAAGAACTGAACACAGTTAATTAACGGTGCTCTGTCTTTTATAGTCTTCAGGCTTGAATAAATTATTAGGACAAAACTTCAGTTTCAGTTCTGCAAGGTGCTGGGTTTCTTATAGCTCCAGCCCAACAAGGATTCAGGTTTAGATTTAAAGAAAAGAAGGTGTAAGCAGATCTGAATAGCAAATCCAAAACTTGAATCCATGTCCTTTCCTGTTCAAAGCCTCAGAAACCTAAACTCCCCAGTCATGACCCTGATTGCTCTGCTCCTAGGGACACCTACGCTTTTGCTTCATAACAGCCCCAGCATTTCCAGGTATAAGCAAATAATTTCCCAAATCCTGCTTATGCCCAGAGGGGATCAAAAAACTAGATAGATTATCACTCTCATTTCACAGGAGGCTGTCGTGGTTTCAGCCCAGACGGTAACAAAGGACCACGCCAGACGCTCACTCACTCCTCCCGCCCCCTCTGGTGGGGTAGGGAGGAGAATCGGAGGAGAGAAAAAGAAAAAAATCCAGAACCTCGAGGGCTGAGATAAGGGCAGTTTACTGGGACAACACAAAAAAAGAGAAGTTACAACAGCAACGGTACCAATGAAAGAGTATACAAAAAGAGTGATGCACAGTGCAACTGCTCACCACCCGGGACCCGACGCTCTGCCACTTCCCCCACCAAAAGTCGAGAGAGCTCCCCCGCGCTCCCCATTTATATACTGAGCATGATGGCACATGGTATGGAATAGCTCCTTGGCTAGTTCAGGTCAGCTGCCCCAGCTATGCCCCCCACCTCCCAGGTTCCTGTAAAAATTAACTCTATCCCAGCTGAACCCAGGACAGAGGCCTAGAAAACAGACAAGCTCTGAGCAACTCTCATGCACATTAAGAGGGTGTATATTATTTTTTCTAAAATGTCACTGCAACTGTTTTTATTTTAAAATAGTACTCAAATTTTATATCAAAGCCTTGTGATTAGAGTACATAGACAGTGGCCTGCCAGAATCAAATCCCTACATCTCCCACTATCCATTAGTGTGCTAAAATCACTAGCCTGGGTGGATTTATGCCACCCTGCAGTATAAAATGGGAGATTTGTAGACCCAGGGAGAGTGTGATATAGCGTACTGACTAGGATGCCCATTTAGAGAGGAGAATTCTCAAGACTGCTCCCTGCACCGAGCACTGGCTCTGTATTTTGTATTTCACAGTCAGTGGATGACAAATAACTTGGCTATGAAAACATTAAACAGTGTTATCCTTCCTGGCTGAGTGGTTTTAATCCAATAGCTAATAACAAGTAAGTAAATAACCTGTGGACACTGGCGTGGACCCAAAGGCTATCTCTGAACTCTGGTCCTGGAACCGTACCCCAGTGGAAGGCAGGAGAGGAGACTGAAGAGATGCCTCCTGTGAAGCGGGAATGTTGCCAATATTCCTAACTTAGAAAAATAAGGCAATAAAAAGACAAGGAATCACTGCACCAATCACTGGGCTGCCAAATGCAATACAAATCCAGGCACCGATAGCATCAATTTGGTGTTTGTTTTTCAAACAAAGTGTTTGTTTTCATTTTAAGTGAATGATGCTTAGTCAATCTGTGTAAGGAACCTGCTCTCCTGAATGTGAAGGGGTTTGAAAAAGACTGCAGCCTGCAGCGTTCCTCTTGGAAAACTGCAGGAACGAACAAGAGATTGAGGTTTGATCTCTGAGGCACTTAATCAGGTGATGAATTCTGGGTTTTCATATCCAGTTTGAAGACCACGTGTCTTGTACCGTGGTGTTTAACTTGTATATAATCAAGTCCTGTATCATATCTAGTCTTTAGGTATACAGTTGGCTTTAGCTTCAGTGAACTGTTGATGTGCAGATAGAGTTAATTGTTGATACAATTGTTGATACAAATACAGGTATTTACATACTTCCTGAGCTGGGGACAGAGCACCTATCCCATCCTATGTGCCTTTTATGTAATTTTATGAATAGCCATGGTTGTACATTTGTATGTATACAGACATAAATACGTAAACATATAGATGAAAAGCCCTACTCTGCTGAAATCAATGGCCACATTCCCTTCAGCTTCAGTAGAATGATGGTCTGAATCTATGTGCACTTTACTGCATCTTTTTGCATGCTTTACAAGCCATGAGTAGTATATATTATACAGTTTTTTAATTTACTAGATTGTTTTTCTATTTTAAGGAAGAGAATAAATTTTTCAAGAGTGAAATACGTTATTTGGTAAAGAGTACTAGTGGAAATTAGACTAAGTGTTCCAGTAACAGCCTCACAAATTCAGTCAGAAATTAATCCAATGTGAAGTAGTTCAAAGAGAAGCTGAAATAACTCTGACAATAACAATGATTTTATATTGTGTGCTTTTATATGATATTTAAACGCTAACTTCATGAATAAAAAGCGTTTCAATAAATGCTCTCTGTCTTGGGAAATAGATAGCCAGTGAAACACCTTGGATTTCTTGGGATTTAATGGCTGGATTGATGCAGGATTTTGTAGATGTGTCAAGTACCAGAGGAAGAATCGGGAATCAGATCCCAATTCCACCAGCTTCTAATTTCTTCCTTTGATTTTTTTTTTTTTTTAAATATAATTTTAGGCAAGTTTTCTTATGCCACTTTCTGGATCTCTAAGATAGGAATAGTAAATTCCTTTCCTTTCAAAAAACATTTTGAGACATGTAAGTAAAAAGTGCTATGTAAGAGCTTTGGATTATTATGGTAATTTAAGAGATAATGAATGTCATCCTACAAAATAACTCAGAGAGTGTTACATGGAATACTAAATGTTTTTAACTTCTTGAGTTTGAATTGCTGTTCGGTTTCTAAGCCTAGACTGATGCTTTGTTTGAAACTTCTTTTGAAATCATTTCCACCTGTTTAAGCAGTTTTGACTTTGCTGCAGACACGGCACAATAGTTGCATTATAGTGGGTTAGACTGCTTGTCAAATGTAAAACCTAGATTTTCATTTCCTTACATCTTGCTGCTAGCGCTGTTCAACTATCCATCAGTCAGATGATTTCCTGTCATGCAAATGGGAGTTGACGTGTCTGCCAATCAATTCTATTCCTACAAATTTTCAAGTTTAAGAAATAAAATTTGGTTTTATGCACTATTTTAAAAGAACAAACTATTTCATGAAATACAAAAAAGCAAATCTTTTGTTTTGTACAGTTCCCATTTTCACTGCTTGTATAACAATTCACAAGTTCTCTGAATACTGTACACAATGTTGAACTGAAACACACCTCAGCTATAATATTGTGTACCCTTGTGAACATCAGCAAGAAGAGACTCTTCCCTTGAACACAAGAAAAAGATTTGGAGTTTTACACTTAGGTGCCACTACTCCACATTTTGGGTGCTTACTCTGCCTCTTGCATACTGCGCCTAGTTGCAGAAATATCCCCTCTGCTCCTTTCTCCTTAGGCTGGCCTGGTTACAGCCAATAAATAGATATGTATGCAGTCCCTGTTGCAGTATTTAGACCAAAATGAAAACCTCGTATTGGTTCTGCAATCCTCATGAACTGCACTCTAAGATAAATTTTCAGATGTTCTCAAACATTTTATAATTCTGAAGGGAAGCATTCCGACAGCACACTTTTGCCTGTTTTCCAATGATAGCTACATCTTAATCTGACTTAGGTTTAACGCATTTGGTAAGTGGATGAAAGGCAAGCCGAATGCTTAGACTTAAATGAAGAGCAACAAGAGGTTATGACACCATTTTTCATTAAGAAGATTTACAATTAAACTTTGTGCATATTGATTTAGTTGTGAAATCCTTAGTGGATATAATAAATAAGCTTTAGTCACATTAAGGCTGAACTGTTCTTGAAAAAAAAATCAAGCTCAATCTCTGCAAAAAAGCATTGTTATATTTTAAAAGAGAAGAAATGTAAAATACTCAGGGATTTTATGTCTGCCATTAAAAGAAACAATAAAATTATTCTTAATCACAGTTTTGTTCATTAAAGTGTCCATCAAAAGCTAAAGAAGAATATTTAAGCCTGCATTAGTCAGACTGGCAAGTTTATCTGCTGTTACTGCACTGGATTCATAATATGTACTATTGTATTTTGATTATGTTTTTTTATCCAAAGATGACTGAAACCTTTTCTGGGACTTAAGGGGAAGACAGAGAGAGATTTAACATCAGCAAATGGATCTGCAGTATCTAGTTGGACAACAGAGAAAATACATCAAAAAGCTTAAATTATTGCTTAACAAAGAACACTGACAGACCCGATAAAAGAAACAGAAGTTTCCATTTTGATTATGTTTCAAGAAACATTGCTATCACTTTATGCTGCAAACTTTTTTTATAATGCAGCAAAAATATTCTCTTCAAAAGTAGTGTGAAATTCAACAGGAACTTAACTCTTTTAGCCTTCTTGTTATTTATTGCTTCCAGGGGTAAGAAGATTGGACATGATATAGATTTTTTGATCACCAATCCAGGACCAAAAGAAGATGATGAACTTCTGCATAAAGTTGTTGACTTATGGAAAAAGCAGGTATGAACTCAATAACATTTGGCCAGAAAAGACATATTCTAACAGTACTGAATTAAGCCTATGTAGTGCTTAAAGAACGTTGACTCCTTTTACATGACTCCTTTTACATGACTGCAATATTTTAAAATTGAATATTGGTCTATTTGGTTATTAATAATGATGATGTAGGTGCATCCTCCAGTCTGAATGCTAAAGTTGAAGGTTATATCAGAAGTACTCTATACACATTCTGTTATATCTTACCCTAAGAATATGCAGCTAGTCAGAGGTAAGACATTGAGCTAGGTGGAGTTTTGATTGACACAGCAAAAGTGTTCTTATACATTGAAACAAAACTGTAGTTGCTTGATTTCTCCTTGAGATGGGAGTAGGTTCTTCCAAGGGAAACTACTTCAGGGAGCTCCAGCTTTAAGTGTAGTGGATTTGGGTGACCTCATGGTGTCAGGTGAGCAAGTCTGAAAGCTTAGGTACCAAAGACCTGGAATTCTGGCTTCCTTTCAGCCCATAGATTAGCATTTTTCCTGGCTTCCATTGGAATATTGTTAAAATTGACATAATCTTCCATGATGTCTGGGTTTGGAAGAATGCACACATTTCAGAGATGGAATTTTCCATCTAAGGGTTTTGGGTTTTCTTCTATTCAGCTTTCTTCAGTTTCAAGCAGCTTTACAGTTGGAAGCGTCTGAATTATAACAGATGCAGGTACCTCAAAATATTCCTAGGTCAGAAATATAGTATGTTGGGAGTAGTAAGCTTTTGTTTCTTCTTCTACCATTCTAGCCAGCTAAGATATTTTTCAACGTTTACAACCTGTACTGTTCAAAGGAATTGAGGACATTTCAACAAGTAAAAGGCCAATTCTCTGTCTGAGGTGAATCACCAAATGCCCCACTGCTAAGTCAAGTCAGCTTTCAGTGCAGATAACCTGGAGACGATACTTTTGAACTGATTCTTGAACTATATACTTTAATTAATGTATAATGGGTTAACAGGTGAAAGATTAAAAACATCCAACCAGACAAAGCTTATCTGATTGTATAAAGTTAACTGTCTCGAGGTGGTCAAAACTTTTCAGTTGGCTTTAATGGAAGGGCTTCAGAATTTTTTTCCTGGTAAAATACAACCTTAGCTGAATTCCTTTTCCTTCAGTTTTCTTTTGGTCTTTGAAAAGTTAACAGATTATTATTAATATTTAGATTTCTGTGATTTCCATCCTAATTCTGTATGGAAAGTGTATGTATTGAAGTAGATTGCTAGCAGGTATAATTTATCATACTCCAATGAAAAGCAATGAAGCTGTGGCAATTAATGAGTGCTGAGGAGCTAATCTATTTTTATCTTTTTATTATTTATGTCAAGTTTCTTTCTCAATCATTCTACTCCCTTTTTTCTGGAAAAGTTGCATTTCTTCTTGGAAGCTGTCCTGTTACCTTCTTAAGCAGACTGGAACCGCTAGGAAGCCATGTGTGCGTCCTCCAAAAATCATGTTTATTATCACACAACAGAAAGGAAAAGCGATGACAGGCTGAGGCTAGAGCCTGCCCCAAGTGCAGCCTTTCATTCCTTCTCCCATTCTATCACACTCCACTTACATTAATGAGAACAATGGCTGTGATCTGAGAAGTTTGGCAACTGCTGAAGCTTTTCAGGTCATTCTGAGCTGCTTTCATTAAATGGAATTGAAAGGAAAGAAATAGAAAATAAATTGTTCTTGCTGATTTTTTTCTTTTTTTAAGCATAAAATTTCACAGAAGTGAGTACAGGGAGAGTATGGGAGGTCAAGGGTTGCCAAGGGTTTGATGAAAAGATTAGGATTCCTCTAGGAATCCCAGCATGGAGAAAATGTCAGAAGGGGAGATGCACAATGGCTGTAGAAACCAAACCCAAAGAAGCTGGGGTTTGTTTAAAGCTATGGACAAATATTTTCTGTGTTCTATTTGTCCTCCAGAATTTTTATGGCTTGTTCTACTAGCTATACTGCCTCTCTACTGTGGCAGTTGTAATAGACAGGCTTTTACTGGTACTACTAAAAAATAAGCTGCCAGCAAAATCAAAATGCAAAAAAAAGAGAGGAATTACACTCCTCTTGCCTTTTTATTACCTTTGCTTTCTAAGAGGGAGGAGAGGACACAAAAAAACCCCAAACCTAAAGCACTTTTATACTTTTTGACAGTCCATCTGTCGTCTGCTTCACAGCTTTCCGCTTTTGTGCTATTGCTTCAAAGCTTAAATTCATCAAAGAACATCACTGAGGTCACGATGTTGACGTCCTTTCAGCAGCTCTTGGTGAAGGATTCTACAATGTTTAACTTCTAAACTATGGACCTCAGCCTTATTGAAATAGTTTAAAGGGGCCTTTTTCTTAGCTGAAAAGTTTATCGTAACAAGATCCTTCCATTGAAAGATGTTGAAAACTTAAGTGGTTAAATCAACACTATTATGCTCTTCGATGCAGCTGCAATGCAGGTTATGGTTTTAATGGTTCCAAAAAGCTTCATAAAGAAAGTAAGAAATTACTTCTGTGCGTTAGAGTTTGGTAGTCCATGGCCAAACAGGCTGAGCCATCTGTGTCGATGCAGCGTCATTCACATACTGTGTAAAGACATTTTCATTTTTTGCTTAAAACCTATATAGCTATATTTAGCACAGTTACATATTTCAACAAAGGAAGAAATACCGTTACTACAGACATTCCTGCACTCGTCATTTTTTTCCCTTTGTATTCATGTAAGTATAATGTTGCATTTTTCTTTTGACTTTTAGGAAAATGAGGAATGTAGATGCCTGCCTATGCTTACTTATTTTAGTATATTAGTGGTCTGGTTTACAATCTATTATTCACCCTTGCTGAAGTGAACAGGTCAGGAAGGGAAAGCCTTGATGTCCCATTAAGGTGGATTGTAAGGAGCAAGTAACCAGTCTCACTTTTTCATTGCTGGAAATATTTTTTGTAAACAGGGTTCACAGAACAGTGGCACATTCATTATTGAGTGACAGCTGGATTTTAGCAGCAACAAACCTGTTCCTAAGATACAGAAACAGTTAAAAGGCCAGAACAAAGAGCTTATTTTTTTCAGATGAACGCTCTGCCTGTAAGGATGCAGACCTCCTTTGTGAACAGATATTGTCTCACCTTTTGACTCAATGCATTATGAATTTTTGTTGCATTCTGGCTCTGCTTCAGCAGGAGCTGAGGACGTTCTTACCTAAAATAGACTATTGCATGGTGGTTAGAGCACTGGACATGAGACAACTTGGCTTAAATCGCTTTAGGCAGAGGATGGGGCTGAATCTGATTGTCCTGCTTATGAGGTTATTGCATAAAATGGGCAGAAGCGTTCCATTTCCTGCTATGTTTCATGTGAAGATCCAGGCAGCAGTGGCATTTCTTATGACATCTGATCCTTCTGGTGTGTGTTGTATATCTGTATGTGGGTAAGTATGTATGTATATGTCCCTATCTATCTCTCAGTTTATCTTGCTCACCACTGCAAGTGCTCATGGCATAGAGAAACATCTCCATTCCTGGACTCCGGTGCTGGTCTGTCCATTACTGTTAAAACCAGGCTGTTCAGGACATGCCCAGAATTAGACCATTCTGATGTACAGGGAACTTCAAGATGAAAAAGGGGCCAAGGCAGTTGCATGATTCTGCAGCAGCTGCAAAGCTTTGTATTGCTGATCAAACCTTTGATGCCATTTGCTAATGATTTCTCACCCTAACAGGTCTGACTGCTCCCAGGCATAAGTTCCTTGAGCTGTTCCACTTTATAGAATTCCATGTGCCTCACCTAGGTATTGATTTTTCTCAACTAACATACCTAGATCCTATTTTGGATTAGCTATTGGTATTTCACTGAAAAAAATCCAGTTTCACTTTATTAAACCATCTCAGAAGGAAATTAAGAGCAACAACATATATACATTTCAGAAAAACATACTGGTTTACATCTTCAGGTGGTATAAAATGGTCCTACTTAGCTTTAACAGAATTAATCCAGCTACCAACAATTGAATAATGACAGCTTGTAGCATTAAAAATAGGATAGGATTTCATTTAATTAAAAATGACAAAGAATGCCAATGACCATATTTGGATTGATTTTTCAGCTGTTGATTTCATATTTTTCTAGAAATTCACACTTTTCCTCAGTTTGATCATGGATTTACTCCAATATCAATGCTATTGATGTGCCAGAACTCAGTCTATTTAAGTAAAAGTGTATAATCATTCTTAAAAGGGAAAATTGTTGCGGGTATTAACATAACTGCCCTAAAAACATACATTTGGTTTTGATGATGTTGTAAATTTGAGAAATGAAAATGCCCACATTTTAAAACGATTGTGTAAACAAAGTCTACAGCACTTTATAGTATATTGATCAAGCTGAAATTTGCAAAGAACTGCAGATTCCCTGGCACAGAGTAATGAGAAGGCTGCTGTTTTGCACCTAGCAGTTGCCAGAGCTTCACACAATCTTCATAGCTGACTGCCTTTTCAGGCAATACTTTTCCAAAATGTACAGAAGTGCCATTTCAGCTTTACTTTATGGGGTCATGGTGATGTCCAGTGCCTAATCAAATTAGGTTAATTGGAAACATTATCCCAATGGATATGACCTAAGCTTTGGCTCCTATTTAAAGGCAATATCCTGACTTTGAATCAGGTTTCGATTGCTTGTTGAACTCGGCATTTGTGTAATTGTTGCCTAATTGCATTTTTTTAAAGTTGAAGCAGATATTTACAGTTGTCTACATACTCTCATGCTCTTCCTATTAGCTTTAGAAATTGCCCAGCCAACAAACTATGAAAAAACACTACGGAGTAACCCAGAGAGAGGTAGTCCTAAAACATCTTCCTAGTCACACTTGCTAACCATGGCCATCTGCAAATACTTAAAATGTATTCAGGTAGAAGACATGGCCTAGTCAGCAAGGGAAAACAGCAGTAGGAAGGCTCCAATACTGATTTGGTGTAACTTCTTCATGATTGCTTGATGTTAAATCTCAGGGACCCCAAGGAGTGTTCATTTGAAGTTCTTAAGTATGAAAATAGGATGAGGGAAACAAAAGAGAGAAGAGATCCATCTTTAAATGCTGTGGTTTAACAGGAAGAATTTGTACTCTTCAAGCAGCTGAGAGATCTCAAAGGGAGGACCTTTAGTAAGTGTGGTATCCAGGATGACTTCAGGTAAAGAGAATTTCTTCATCTTTAATACGGGCAATGCAGCAAAAACTGACACGTCAAATTTACCTTGTATCATTTACTACTATATATTCCTGTAATGAGTAGCAAGCTGGAAAAAATGACTGAAAACTAAGTAAAGCTGATGCAAAAGAGGTCATCTGTAAAGTGATAACACAGCTAAGCATTAGAATGAAAATATTGATGAAGCAGCGATTACAATGTATGACTAAAAGTTAAAAATGAACGTCTTAAAAAGCCTGAGCATTTTATGTCAAGGCCATTTTATCTATTACAGACACACAGGTAATACATAATCATATCTCCTCGAGAGCTTACAGGCTAAAAATCCAAGTATGGGGTACTGGTGGCCATGTGTGACTGTCCCCAGATCTCACTGAGACAAAACAGTCTCTAGGTGCTTGTCTGCTTGCCCCTAGAGAGAGAAACCACTGGAGGCTGTGATATCTTGCTGGATTTCTCAAGTGATCAGAAACAAAACTCCTTCTAAGACTTCCTATCTACAGTAGGAATTCCATTCCTTTTGTAGTCCACCTAAAGATGGGATTTAATTCCTGATTTCTTGCACCAAAACTGAGGAGATTTCAACTTCACTTGAACAAAGAGGACACAAACACTTATATAGACTGTGGCAAATGTGCAAAATTGGTGATCTGAGCACACCCTCTACAAACACCATACAGGTACTGGAAATGTAGTTACTTGGAACTGTAAAATAAGACTTTACCAAAACTTAATCTAGTTAGGATTCTGTCTCGGGACATAAATTATTTAGATTCATTCCGGGATATGCTCTGTAATGCCTCAAATCTCAAAGAGCAAAAAGGAAAATGAAGCAAAAGATGAGGAAGTGCTGATGAAGTAGCTAGAAGATTTTTATAGAAAATGGGAAGAATGTCAGTGCTTAATCAAAGCTTGTAGTCATCAATTAATGGTCAATGATCAATGAGATTAAAAGCTTTTTTTAGCATTAAAAGCAACAAAATTAACCTGAAGGCAAGCACAGTTTCATCAAAAAGAGAGAGATAATAAGCAGTTATGCGTTAACATTCAACAGCTGTTTTGAGTCTATGTTTGGAAATAGCAGGCATCAGTGCCTTGTGATGTTGGGGTAAAATTAAGAAAAAATTACGATCTGTTTTAGAGATGGATGTGAGAGAATACCTGCTAAAATTAAGCATTTTCAAATCAGCAGACTTGGAAACTAGTAATCCAAGAGAAAGAGCTACGTAAGGAGTTTTCTCACATTAGTTTATAATAAATCTTCAAAATCAGGAAAAAATCCAAAGAAGTGAAAGAACGTCAATGCAAGTCAAAGAGTTATCATTAAAAAGATTGGCCCAGTGATCCATAAACAACCTGTGACTGATTCCCAGTAAAATAATGGGATTGTTAATTTGGAACTGTCATCAACAAAAACCTGGAGGCTGAAAATATAATAATATCTATCAGTGTCTCTTCATGGAAATCATAACTTGTTAAGTGTTTTTGTTATGCTTTTTTTTGGCCAGAATTATACCTCTGAGCAATAGAAGTAATTTATTGTTGTAAAGTATTCTCTAAGGTATTCAACATATTATCATGTAAAGTTACCACACTTGCACTATATAAAAGAAATAATCAAAACCTGGTGTTTAATATGGAGATATTCTTCCAAAAATCAGTTCATTGTTCCCCTGTGTTCGTAAGAGATCTGACCTGGAGACCATTGTAGTTAACCATCAACAGCCATCAAACAAAACCACTTCTATACATGCTTAGCTCAGTATTGCAATTAAAAAAAAAAAAAAAACAAACAAAAACCGCAAAACTAATATGATTCTTTACCATGTATTAAGGGATGTGTTAACTAAAAGTCAGGAGGCATTCTTGATCATGCTTTTTTTATGGTGAGACTAGTGTAAGAATTCCTAGTCCAGAAGAAGGAGAATGTGTAAACATTCGAGGCACTTGAAAAGGAGAGACAAAAAATTGATTCAAGGACCTAAAGAAATCCTGATGATGGAAATTTTAAGAAACTGAGTCTATTAATCTCATCAGTGAGAAATCTGAGAAGTGGGTTTGATCGATGTGTAGGTTTAAAGAAATGTAAAAGGAGATATGAAAAGACATGTGACAGTTGTAGGCTTGTTGATCTTGAAGATGAAAACTAATGAGCTTATTTAGTCAGAACATGAAGTTAGTAAGTTCAGCTTAGTAGTTTTCCTTCCAGTAATAACAATTAAACACCTGATAGACTATGAAGAAAGTGGTTTATGCACTATTGTTGCTAACCTTTGAAACAAAGTTACATTTCTTTTGCAAAGGCAATTCTCAGAAGTCTCTACTTTCTGTGAAATCAGGAGCTCAGATGAGGCAGTCACAGTGGTCTTCTATATTTTATGACTCTATAAAAGCTAAATTAAGGGTGAGTGTACCAGGACTTAGGCACACATCTAAGTGTTTTTGGCATGTGGAACCAATCTCAGAAAGCGGAATCTTTTTGCCAGCTGAGCCCTTCTGCTAGAGATGGCTTCAGTGACACTGAGCATTGTCGTGTTATTATGTATCAAGCTCCATTTCTATTCTGAAGACTCAAGGATGAGGAAGGAAGCAGTGTGATGGAAAGTATCTGCTTTATTTCTTTGCTATTGTGTATTTGATTGTGTATTCTTTAAAAAGGATGTGCTGGGCAGCAGAGAGAGGGAGGCTGCTCCTTGTCTTGTCCCAGGTGCTGTGCTTCGGGTGATGAGAGGTTTTCTGGCTGGTGAGGTGAGATTGTGCTTTACCTGAGGGCAGCTGAACATGCAGAGCTGTAAGAAGCTTTGGGAGTGCAGGGTAAATCTGAGATGTCCAGGAAATCAGTAGCCTTGGAAGCTGCCTAGAAATGCAAAGAACAGGCACAGAGACAGGCCAGAGGAATGACAGAAAGATGCTTTTCCTAAGGGCCTAGAAGGGATAGTGCAGAGTTTGCTGCAACCCCAGGAGCCTTTGAAAGGTTGCTGGCTACAGAGCAAGGCTGGAAGAAAGCATGACCTCTTTCCACCCAACCCTTCCTACTGTGCTGGATTAGAAGGAATTAATTTACAATGCTCCATTACTTCAATTTTTCTTACTCTGAATGTTCTTTATTATAAAAAGAAAATCTTGTTTTTGTCTTAATAAAACCTGGTTCTTGAGGATCTACCTTTTTTTGGTGCACTCCCTTCAAACAGAAGGCATGGGCAGGGCCCTTTCATCTCTCTGGAGACTCCAGATCTTGTCAGAAGGAAATCTCACACAACAGACACAGTCCAAATGCTCTGTTTGGCATCTGTCAGCAAGACTCTGCTTCAGACTAATCTGTTTTTCTAGATGTCTGCCATGTGGGAAAGCATCAATCCCTATACAGAAGTTTCTGTTGACATAACTAGAAAAGGCTTAGGAGGAAAGGATGGAGGGGAAGAATTGCAAATATTGTCTCCTTAGTACAGGGCAGGACATAGCCACTATCAGATGACTACCACTGCACGTTTCCCTCAAAGGATCTGCTAATATTTTTCAAAAAGCCACAGCTGTTTCATGTCTCTGCTTAGCCCAGATTTGGCCGGGCACAGTTCTGTGTTTACTGAAACTGCATTTTCCATGAATTTTTAAGACAACTGCCTAGAAACTCTGAAATTACAGTAAAACCAGTCCAGCAATTCAATGTGAGCAATGTCTTCTCTTTAGGGCTTACTTCTATATTGTGATATCATTGAATCAACATTTGTAAAGGAACAGCTACCAAGCAGAAAAGTTGATGCCATGGATCATTTTCAGAAGTGTTTTGCAATTTTAAAATTGTATCAGCCAAGTGTAGACAACAGCAGTTACAACATGTCAAAAAAATTTGATATGGCGGAAGTCAAAGACTGGAAGGCAATCCGTGTGGACCTGGTCATAACCCCCTTTGAGCAATATGCGTATGCTCTTTTAGGCTGGACAGGCTCCAGGGTAAGTAACCACAACAGTCTGTGTTTTCTCAGCATTTCTAACCTATTTTTGCTGTTGCAGGACCATTCAGGGTTCATGGATATTTAAAAAATGTTCCTTCTCTCCACATGTCACATTTCATGCTGTCATCAACCTGTGATCATAGGTTGGAGCTGATGAACTCATCACTGACATTTATGGATATCTCTCTAGAGGAGTTAACATCTATTTTCCTTGAAGCTTAGTATTTAGATTCATGGACTGAAGAGCTAGATTTTCAGCCAGTTGTGTTGTCTTTTTACATCATTCTAGTGTTAACAAGCAATTTAAATGGTTACTGAGTAGAGAGATGATTTGGAAAGTGTCACAGAATTTTACAGGAAATTAAACATTTGAGGAAGAGATGTTCTGAATTGGAACTTAATTTGTTTTGTAGGAAATTGAAAACAATTTTACATGTTTCTTTTTGGATTAGATAAAATGTTTTGTTTCAGTTGTATTTTGAGTGTTTTAAATTGTAAAATATTGGAAAATTTTAGAATTTACACATTAGTTTTGAACTAGAATAAAATATGTTTTGTTTGATATTTTACTAATTGAAGAAAACTTGAAATGATAGCTACTTTCACAATAGACACTGTAGTCAGTGGGTATAATATAAAATAGTACAGTATTTTCAAAATAAAAAATTCTATGTAAATGCAAACTCAAAACTCAAATGATTAGTCTCTCTCCAAACAGAATTATTTTTTAATCTGTTCTACATGCTTGCCTTCTGATGTTCATTTTCTTAGGAAGTGATTACATGGTATAATGGAGAGCTGCTGAGCCTGCTCTGAACACTCTTTTTGATGTGCTAGAAGCAGTACAGGTGCATTACCACTCTGTTCTACTCAGGTTAATTGGAAGCAGGATGTTATAGACTAGGCAAAATGTTGCAATTGATGTGTTCTCCTGCTGAGCTGATGAGTTACTTTAGTCACTTTTCTTTTTTGAGATAATAAAATGTATTTATTTGGACCCTGGATAAGTTCTGCAGACTTTGGGGTCCTTCTTACCCTGGAAGTGTTTGGCTACTTAAAAGCCCTTCTCTCAACTCCATAGGTGGGTGTCTACACTAAAAATGCATTTTGTGAGGCCCTTTGGTTGAGTAGGCAATGACTCCATCTTTCTCTGCCTCACTCAGCTCCTACTCCCTGTTGAGATAATTCACCTACAGACTGTGGGAGCCCATCATAGGCTTACTTTGTTGTACAGTGCCCAACTATTCTTGGACTAACCAACGGAAATGATGGACCATTGCCTATCAAAATATTGTCCTTTCAGATGATCAATTTTTTTCAGGCTGTAGTCTTTTAATAGAGGTAATTTTTACATGTTAGTTTATTATTTGGTTTGGTGTTGGAACTCTTATACAAAGGATAACAATTTTGGTTTGTCAGAATTGCTGGTATTTGCTGTATCTTTTACAGCAATTTGGTCGTGATTTGCGGAGGTATGCTACTCACGAAAGGAAGATGATATTGGATAACCATTCCTTATATGACAGCAGAAAGGTACTGTTTATTCTCAGAAATAAAGCTACTGTGTTTTTATTCCTGAGTCTACATTTTCAGTTTATTTTTGATATTCAAGTGTACAGAATATTTTTAGCTTGATTCTCTATCTATTGTGCAGCAAAACAGTCCCACTTTTGCAAGATTTAGTTTCACTGACAGAGCCTGATTAAATCTGAACAAGTAAGTCCAGAAATCTTTTTTGGCATTGCTGAGGTAAGTTCTGAAATTTAACAAGAAACATACATTAGACAATGGTGTTTGGAAGGAACTGTGCAACCTTCACAAAACTGAGAACACCTCATCTGCAAGTATTTGAAAAAAGTATTTTATTGTCCTGTTTCAGAATGAAAGGTCATTTCTGTGTCCCAGGCACAATTTCAACAGGGATTGTGCTGACATTTTGAAGAAAGAAGGGATATTGAGTGGTACAGGCTCAGTTAGAAGGCCTGAGGAAGTTTTTGTAGGGTATGATACTAAGTGGAGATCAGGGATCATCCTGCTTTTAAAGTCCTGCATTCAGAAGTCTATGTGGAGTTCTGTTTAGTCAGGCTTGCCAGTCTTAGTAGTAATTGGTAGTATTTCTGGTCTAAATGCTCTTGGCTGCAGTTATACTGATCTCTGCATTTTTCTGGCTTAATGTCTGTATTTGTATTAGGCCATTTTAATAATAAGCAAAAATCAATATAGAAGATGTTTATTGATGTCATTATAGGGGAAGGCAAAAGTACCATGTCAAGATTTTACATTAATCTTTCCTATATATTTGTTATAGAATGGAGACTGCTTTTAGCATCTCTACTTACATGCAGCATTGTCTCATTGTTTGTCTGTTAGATGCAGCAGTGATCTAAGCCCTCACTCCATTTCAGCTGTCTCCATATGTGCTTGTCAGGCTCAGATGCTATAGCATCCTCAGTTCACATAGAAACCTGGGGAAATGATCAGACTAATGATCCATTTAGTCAAATATCCTGTCTCCAACAATTGTCAATACTAGATGCTTCAGAAGAAAATATAAAATTGCATAATAGATAAATATGCTATCAGATGTCTAAGGGGGGAAGTTTCTTCATTAACTCAGGGATGATGTCAGAGTCTTTCTGCCTGTTTTTTATATTTTGAAAGCATTCAAAACATAAACTCTTTGCCTCAACATAATATAGCAAATGTTATTATCTGCAAGTTAATATGTGCTCTGTTAAACAGCTTTTTGGGTGTAACAGATAACTGCACTAGGAAAATACAAAGAATTTAAGAAATGCCAGTGTTATTTTTTGTGTGTAGCAAAATTTTCCTGCCTGGTGTACAAGGATCTATCATTATATCTGCTGCTTTTATGTGGAACACTGAGGTGTTCAGTGATGCAAAATGGACGCTGTTCATTCACAAACAGCATCAATCAGTATAATTTTTTCTTTATTGTGTTTAGGCTTTACGTACCATTCAAAACCTTCTGGGAAAGAAAATGTGAGTTTCCATGTGTATTTCACTGGACTAGCCAGGATGTTTCACAGATAAATGATGAGTTTATCTTCACAATACCCTCTGGGAAGAAAGATGCTCTTGTCTTCACAAATTTTCAAGTAAAGAACTGAGGCAGAGAAAGATTTAAGGCCCTAAAAATCCATTGATTTGAAGGGCCCCCCTGTTTGCAGTGTCTGGCCTGAATTTTCTCTTGTTGAATATCTGCCTTAGGACTTTGAAAAATACATAGAAATGTGTATATCCATGACATGTTTCCCAAAGCCATCAGCTGTAGCTGTAACTGAATCTCCAGACCTTCTACAAGGCTGAGTCTCAACATACATTTCCCCACTGCACTGCCCCAAACTGAAGAAACAGCATTAGTGAGAGGACTGAGAAGCAAGACTTACAAAATTTTCCTTATTGCTTATTATATTGCAGGAATTCTATGACAAGGGCAAGGAAAAAAAAAAAAAAACAAACAAACCAAACAAAACAAACCTTCAGGGTAAATTTCAACTGTCTTGACCATGAAGTCTAGGACTTCCATATATCAAATGAAGGACATGAATGGATCAATTGTCCCTTTTTGTGGGGGCACTCTGCTTTTGAGTCTGTCCATCATCGTCCACAATAATATCTAAGTCTCCCTTTTCTCATTTAATCCCAGACACAGCCAGTTTACTTCCAAATTTTATTTTCTGCTGCAAAACACAGATGTACTACAGATTTCAAAACAAGAAGTCATGTTAATCTGTTGACACGGCAGAATACTGTTCTTTTCTCTGCTGCATTCTCAGAAATAGCTAAATTACATAAGCTGAAATTTTCCATAAAAAAGAAAATTCTAAGACAGATATGCAACATGAAAAATTTTAGACCAGGCAGCACTGAAGTTATAATCTACTTAAAACAGGGTCTTTTATCAAGTAGTGTCATTCTAACAAGAAGCAGGGAGACACCCCTCGCCCTTCTAAGTATTCTACTATTTATAATCTAATGTGTTAAATTAAAATAATTTTTTTCTTATTTTTAACTTTGCAATTTTTTATTAAGTTATTCCCATAAAGGGCATTTTGAACAAAAAGCCTTCCACACTGCCACCCAGTGTGTAATAAAGTCACGAATGTGCATAATACAGCAATGGTGTCTATAACTGTGAAACTTGAGATGATGACCCATAGTGGAAGAGGACAAATTTGCAGTAAGTTGTGTGGCTGCCAAGGTTGATTAATTTTTACAGCCATCAGGTTAGTAAGCTTAAAATCAGTGATTACAATAATTAGTAACTTTAGTGCTGTTTCAGGGAACATATACCCAAATCGTGAAATGTTTAGGGTTTTTTTTTCTTAATTTAATTATGAAGACTAGAGAATCTTTACTGTAATTCTAGTGCTTTTATTTAAAAAACATTTGACTCGGGGGGAACACTAAAAACATGGATGTTTTATCTGTACCATCTCTTAAATTTAGATTGGAACATGAGCGTATGTATTTAACAAGGACATTTTTCTTTGTGGTAAGAAATCTTCCTTTCTCAAAGGAGAGCTTTCTCAAAGCTAAAAACAATCAGGAAGTAGATATCCCTTGTGCAAGCTGATCAAGATCCCTCAATAAAACCTTAATTAAGGTTAATTAGGCACCATAGGTAAAAACTGAATCATCTTTTCCATATTTCTCTCCTTGTTTGCTGAAGAGAGGTTACCTGATATCACTGGCTCTGTCTAGGCAGACAAGCTTTCCTGCACAACTCTGGAACACTCACTGGGGTATAATTCAGGAGCTGGGCCAAATCCGTTCTGCTTCGTTCTTCTTTTATTACTCTGTGTGCATGTACAGCAAAACGGATGGAAAGGTCAGGGAGAGTCAAACTAATTCTCGATCCTGATGAAGATCAAATCCTTTCTTTAAAAACACTTGCCTGTTGTCATTTAAAATTTTGCAAGCTGGTATAAGTTAATAAACCATGCTATAGCAGATATACTTTGATTATTATTTTTTTTGATGGAAGGTAACAGTGCCTCTAAGAGATTGTATTTCATTATAAAAGACAACAGTTTCCTGGGTTACTCTATGTTCCAATATATAATTTGGTATACTTTATTCTTCTATATTAATATTTATCAGCCCTTTGGCACTGAAGCTTCCTCTGTGGCCCACTGTCTGAAATGTGATGCATGTCAGAGAATCCCAGATTCCCACATTCGAGGGGTTGTATCAGGAGAGAGTCCTGGTTACTTTAGTGTATTTCCAAAGGGATTCTGACAGGAATAGGGAGCATTAACACAGCAGTTAGGAATCAATTACATAGCTTTGCAGAGGGGAACAAAAGGAACAGATATTTCCTCCAGGGACTCGTTACAAAGTTACACTGTGAAATTATTCCTCAGCCTTGATTTTTTTTTTTTTTCCTAGTGTGAATCTTTTTTATATATTTGTGGAGTTTAGAAGACAGTGTGCAACTATCAAACTAATTGTTTTTTCAGTTCTGTAATAAAAAGGTCATTTTGTAGGTCTTCCTTTGGTAGGAAAATTGTGACAACAAAAATTGCAAATTTACTACCAATTATCTGTCAGCCTCTTTTTCATAAAAAGATGAGTGGATGTCCAAATCTGTGCCTCTTTAGAACTGTGTCCTAAAGCTATGGAAATCAGCACTTGTACATACCAACTTGAAGTCTGAAGTTTCTGTGATTTACATCAGCTGGAGATCAAACCTTACAAAGATTCCCACAGTTACGGAATGAAGAAGTTCATGGATCAGCCATCAGGAAGAAAAAGAAATTTTATATTCCCTGTGTCTTATTGCTGTTGCCCTGGTTACAAGTGGCATGACACATTTATGAACCAGGCCAATAACATTCTCACTGTAAAACTTTTCTGATTCATGAATGAACAATATGCTCTCTAAGTAAAGTAGAAGTGCTTTTGCAAAGAAGAATTTAATTTTTCTGTGTGAACCATAAATCAGGTCACCTGAAGAATAGGCTCTTCCATAGAAAAAAAATAAGGTCTTTAAGTTGGAAACCATGGCATCACTGGTTGTTTTTACACCCCTCTGCATTGGATTGGGAGTCATTTATCGCTTAATCCACTATAAAGAACTTCTGGTTACAACATGCGTTGTGTCTAGACTTAATCAGGAGCTAACAGAAGTGTAAGCACTGACCTTTGTTAGGTATTTATGTAATGCAGTCATCAGTTCTCTGTCTGAACTGAAGTTTTTAGTGTGCATGTATATATGCAGTTTGCTACATACAGAGATTTGAAGGGCACTTTCTTTGCAATGATTAAAAGTTTGTCATGTACTAGGGCAGTTGTTAGCAAGTTTTAACAACATCCTGACAGCTTTTTAACTGGGTGAAATGGAGAGAGATCTAGTGGATCTAACTAAAGAAGATACAGCTCTAAACCTTGTTTTAGTTTTAAACAACTGTCTTTAAGCTGAATAACTATCATCTGCTTGCATGAGAATGCAATAAAAGTGTGAATTACTTTCACTTTAATGTTTTATTATTTTTAAAGTGATTTTTAAAGTGGCCTGCAAACCACAGGGTTTCTATTCTTAAAGGAGTAGCTGTCCTTGATGTATGAGTGCTTCTCCCCTTTTACAGTGTCAGCAACCTGGAATAAGATTCAGGAACCGCAAAGATTGTTGGCTGCTTCTTTACCAAACTCTGGTGCTATTAGCTAGAGTAGAGTATCCTTGTCATGCAGAAGGGCACTGCAGAGTGTCTGAAGCTGGACTCTATGATATTGGATTTTTGCACTCTTCACCAAAAGGGTCGGTAAGACTTCATGTGGAATTACTGTTCTCCCATGAAATGGCTCTCGGACTCAAGTGTGTGCTTTTCTTCAGTAAGAATGTTACTTAAGGAAAAGCTTCCTTGTTCTCCAGAATATAAAATGCTATGGTCCAGTCAGCTTATAAACTTAGCATCATCTTTAACTTTGAAGTTTCCTCCACCATAAATATAATGTCTTATTACCTGTCTGTACTCTCCGTGCCTTTACTTTGTCTCTATGATTAAGCTCATCCAAGTCTCCATTTCTTCTTAATCTGACATTGTTTCATTCACTTTTGTAGACTCCAATAGTTTTGTAGACTTCAATGTTGCTGTCTACTTTCTCCTGGGTACTATTAATAGCACTTCAAAATCGAGGGAATGACTGTAAAAAGGGCAGCTGCAACTTAGTGGTGTATAATGTCAGTTTGAGAAGTTACTTTCCTTACCCCAGTATTGAAAGGATCCAATAGGCTCTTGTGAGTTACCTAGAAAGCTACCATAGCTCTGGAAGACATAAGCTGTCTTTCTGCTGAAATGAAAATTAACCAGTTTTAAATATAGCTTAGATTCCACACTGTAAGCACTAAAACAAAATTCAAGTTCCAAAAACTTTATCACCAGGAAAAGCTGCCGTTTTAATTTAAACTAATTTTGTTTTACCTTCTGTTATTCTGACATTTGCTCTTAGCTGCTTTTTGGCATTGCTGCAAAACCTTGTTTTTGCTTGATACTCTTAAACTTTCCTGTTCTTACAGAACCATAAATATGTTGGATTCCCCCACCCCCGCCCTTACTCTGTGTCCCTGGATGTTATCTGAGGTTGCAGCTTGCAGTTCATAAATACCAGACTGTTGCGATCCTGTTCTTTCTCATGGCTCATTCATTTGAAGATCCAATTCAAATACCCAGTCTTTGTTATAAACAGCTATAGATTTGCTGCAGTCTGGCTTGTTGAAGCTCTCTCTGCTCCCTCTTGTTCTCTATGTGTAGTCACTGGATATAAAAGGTCCTTCTTCAGCTTCCAGAAACCCTGACATATGTGATTGTTAAGACATTATGCCTGTCACTGGTATCTGAATTGTTTACACTGATGATTGTGAAGACAGTTGTCCCGCAAACTTCCATTCCCATTGAAGAAACACAGCCTAGATAACTGTTAGTGTTTAAAGGAAAGGTTGAATGAGCAGGCTGAAAATAACGTGATGTTTTATCAGTTAGATTCTTCAGGGTTGTGCAGTGTCCAAGCTCTGAACTTGGAAATGTCTTACGTGCACAGCCAAATCACTCTGAAATTTATGTGTAAAATTTTGCACACACTGCTGGTGTTTTGGCTCAACAGAGAAAACAATCAAGAATAGCTATTAACATGTGTGGAAGGCATTTGTATGCAGACGAGGAGTAACGTCTTGAAGATGACCTACTCTAGTTGTGCCCTTTCTTACTCTGCAGTAGGTCCGCTCTTGCCTAGTAAATATGTCTTTTCTTGTATCACTTTGTAACAGGGCGTTGTGTCAGGCTGGTAGACTGATGTGATTACAGTCAGCTAAAAGATCATGTACTGGTTCAGACATGTGACATCAGAGGGCATATTCAAGCAAATTTCAGGTTTTCATGTTCTCTCATCCCTCTTTTAATCCTGATTTGGCTTGTGAAAAGGCAACTTTTGAGAAGGAATTTTGACATTTACCATGAAGTAACAATTGTATGAGCTGAAGAGAGCATACATATTGTTGTAATGTGGCCTGAGGAAGGACGGTGGTGCAGAGGTTTGGCTAATAGCTTGCAACTTGGGTCACACTGTAGCCAAATTTTCTCTGCAGTTTTAAGCAGATCGTTTAACCTTCCTTGATCTTACTTCCCAACAGTAAAACCTAATTCCCACAATGCAAAGGTGCAGTAAGGATAAGTAGTTAACCACTGTGGCAAAAACTAGTTTTAATGAAGAATTTTGATCACTCAGCATTTTGCCTTTCCCTATAACTAGGAGAAAGAATAAATGTTCAATGAAGAATTTTGATCATTCAAAATTTGCTTGTTCTTTTAATCAGAGGGAAATTCAAAATGTTGACACTTGCTGCAAAAGTAAATGTTTTTGGAATCTCAACTTTGGAAACAATCCATGGACCAGACTTTTCTAAACCTCCAAAGCTCAGACAGCTCCTGGGGCTCCAAGCTCTGAGGCACTCAGCTTGGCTGGATGCTTCAGGCTCATGGAGGATAAGCTCTGGGGATCCTGGCTCTGATGGAATTACAATGACTTATTTGAACTCCCACCAAAGTGTCAAGCAAGTTGTTGAGAAGATGGGCAAGCTGGCAGGAGCTCAAATAGGCTTAGATTTTTAAAAATGCCTGGTAAACTAGGTTCTGTTGGATTTTATTTTTTTTCAGGGCAATATCTTGATAATTACATCATTTTTATGTAACACCCAGGTTTAGGTGAGTAGGAAAATTACAACAAAACTAAATTCATTAGTGTTTTGCTGAATAGATCTGTTCACAAGGCAATGGGATATTATGTTTGCGGGACTATACATGTGTTAAGTAGAAATATTGTTCCCTAGAACTGTCTTTTCTCTGGGAATCCTGGGAAGTTGCACTCCAGTGATTCTCAGCCAGCAGAATCCATATATCATGTTTCTCTATAGAGCTTGGTGTGAGGATGCCCCAAACTTAAGTACAGAAGATGCTTCTGAAAGGTCTACTGTGCTATGCAAAGCCCAGCCCTACCGCTTATACCATGGATAAATCTGGGTTTTTAAAATGCAGGATTTACCAACCTTTTTTACTGTTACTTCCTAACTAAACTCTCTTATTTGGATTAATTTAAAACTAGTACCATTACCGAATACTTCTGAACCCATATTGTCAGAAATAAGCTGCTTTTTGGTTGTTTTTATATTTTGGTAACTATTTGGAAACTCTTCCTTGTAGCCACAGTAAAGAAAGATGTTTAAAACTTCCTCACCACACTTCACACAGTTTCAGCTGTAGTGGGATTCTCTATTGCTCCTTCCTTTCATTCAAGGTGTATTCACTATTCTTGATGCCATTTGCTCTTCAGCAGTTACTCAGAACTGAAAAGCCTGGCAGAAGTCTGCTGTATTCAGTGTCTGATCTGTAAGCACTTCCCATTTTGTAGAAGGCTCTGCATAAAACAGGAATTAGTTTCAACTGCTCCATGCCCAAAGTTCTGAATGATACATTTCCTCAGATTGTTATCTTTTGAGCACATGTGTGAGCATGTGGGAGTTAGGCTGAATGAGAGGTGGAATGGGCTGGATGCATTAAGCTGCTGCAGGTACTTTTCTCTGTTTCTGTTTTGTGGCAGGAGATTTCTAGGGATGGCATATGGAACAGCTTCACGGCTGCATCATGGCCATGTAGAAAGTGTCTCTTTCTTGCACCATTATCACACTGCTACCCAGCAGAAATCCTCAAGGTGGTTGTGGGATCTGAGGGCTGGATTTGTCTTGCAGATTTAGCTTTTTATCTTATATAACCCCGTATGTTTTCACAATAATATTCCAGAAAGTCACTTTTAAGTCCAGTTATTACTTTATGCAGTTCAAGGCAGCAAAATTAAATGATGTAAATAATTAGCATTGCTTTTTTGTAAAAGAGTAGCTGGGATTCCTAGGGTATAATAGATTGATTAAATTATTAGCATATGAATGTTCGTGCACTAACATTGTAGGTTGTTGAGTTTTTGTAAGAGGAGGGGCACAAGCTCAGTGTTATTTTGAAGAATCATCGGAGCAGAAAGCAGTTATTAGTTTTATGTCCTATGAAAATTTAAGACGGGAAATAGCTGCCTTAATGTTTTCTATTGTTAAAGAAATATTGGAAAAAATATGACACTCTACGCAGAAGACTGTATATGATTGATGACAATTTTGCATTTAAAAACTATTGTGTGAATTTGAATGGCAGTAAATGATATTTAGTTGTTGAATAGCGAGAGAGGCGGTTTATATAACTGCTCTGAATAGTAAATTCACAAGATGCTCTGAAAACTTCATAATGGGACCCAGCTTTGCAAAACATTAAGTGCTGTACAGTTACAATGAAAATAGTAAACCCCTATGCTCCTAACTGTTTTTTTAAGAGAAGTTTTCCTTGGGAAACCACATGAAATACGCATGAAAGGGGAAATTTATCCTGGGATTTCTTCCACACTCCGAAGATCACTGTTGCACAGTCTTTAATTACTTGCCTGCAGAAAGCATTTCTATTTAGGAAAATCCTTAACTGACTCTTCAGGCGGGGCTTGCCTTGTCTGTCTTTGCATATATGAAGCCAAATGAAGGTGTGATGGCAGCCCAGGTAAATGGTTGTTATATGACTGTAATGCTTTGATGAGCTGGCTCAAGGGTGTTTGTAACTTTGCTGAGTTCTGCTACTACCCATCTTTTGCCCAAGTCGTTGCTTCACAGACAAACACGGTGTTTGCAGCAGCAGCCCATTCAGTCATGCCTGGCAACATACTTGAACTTCTAGCCTCCCCCACGATGTTCAAATTTTTCTCTGGCTGAGTCTAAGTCCCTGTTGCTGGCATGCCACTTAGTCAGCAACTTTTATTTTGAAAAAACTCTTACCTGACATTGACCACATTGGTCGGAAAAGTTATGTTCATGTGGTAGCTTGGCTTAGAGGATGGAAACAACTCTGATGAAGCCAGACTGACTGCAGATGGCTGGCCTGTTACTGAACTTTCCAGAACTTTATAAACAGGTCTCCTAATAAAAAGCCAGCTTTGTTTTCCAAGCATTGATTCTTTTCTGTCACTACCCAATACGTCATTTCTCAAAAACATGTATCACTGGGAAGAAGAGAGTTGGCTGTGATTCTATACCCTCATTTTATTATGTAAAGATGTGTAATATTCACACATTTTGACTGTTTATTCAATAGTTATAGTCTCAAAATTAGTTTTCTTGTGTCATCTGAGAACATTTACTCCACACTACCTTTCACTGAGAAAAGATGCCTGCAGAAGTTTACTTGCACAGTTAAAGAGACTTTTTTTACGATTCTTTAAAAACTGCATGTTATAGTCTTATTTTGGCAGATGCTGCTCTAAAACTATGAAGTTATAACAGTGAGATAGTCAGCCTTGAGAACATCTTGATGAATTAAACATGCTGCAGCTGCAGAGTTTGCTTTAGATGTCTGCAGTAATGACTGGATTAAAGCTAAAGTAAACATAAAGATCCAAAGTTTGTAATATTGATTTCCAATGTGATCAGTTGTTCATACAATCATTACTACAATTAAACACTGAGTCATTGTAAACAGATGCACGTACTTCAATTTACATTCCAATTCTCTCTCTGTCTCTCAGGAAAGTGGAAATTGCATATGTGATTTGAGGGATTTGTTCTTTTTGCACCTGGTCTATTTTTAAAAGTTAAGAATTAAAATAATATACTTTTCTTACCTCTTGGTAAATTAAAAAATGATTATGTATTTTCTTCCAAAGTGTGCTTCTCCCCAGTGTTCTCTTAGCAGTTTAAATGTTTCACATATACCATATGATTCTTCATTTTTACAAAGTCCGCGTGTAATTCATGTATATATTTAGCTAATTTAATCCCTTTGTAATAGCAAGCTGTACATCTCACACAAAGATAAATGTACCTAATTGTTGTTTCCTTTGCTTGATGTGTTTTCTGAACAGTTCAGTGAAACCTGTGTTGCTAATGAAAAGAGAGAGCTCTCAAAATGCATAAGTAGGTGCAGATCCAGAATATTTTGACTATATTTTTATTCATTTTAATTTCTAGGGCAGTACAGAGCCAACCATTTTCAAGTGTTTTAATTCAATTATTCAATCAGTATGCTTGGGTAAGTTATTGAATGTGGAGCAGGTAACATAGTCTCAGATTTTCTGTTAAAAGAAAAAAGAAATCTATTGGGAAGAAGCTAGGTAAAGAGGAAGCTGGAAAAGGAAAGAGCCAAGGGCCAGAAAGGAAAATGGGCTATGGAGTGGGAGTGAGAATGGGAAGTCTGTGGTGGATGTACAGATTTGATAAGGAAGCGCAGAGCGACTGGACAAAGCGACGGGGAAAGGAAAGGGTATATTTGATTAGCAGCTGCACTGTGGAAAAGAATATGGGTTGGTTGAAGGGGTTGAGCTGAAAAGGGGCACGAAAAAAGAATGATAGGCGAGATATGAGTGGAAGTTTATGGACTAAAAAATAAATTAAATTCATCAGGCTAATGCTCCAAGCTGGCAACAAGAAATGGGTAAACTTTCCATTGCCCCAAGTAACTGACTAAACCATGCTTATCTCACTTTACTCTGGATATGGCATGAGTGGAGCCTGAAGTTACATTAGAAATCTGAGGGGAGAGATCAAGGCTACGATTTAGTATAGGGAAGTAGGGAAGAGAGGGAGCTAGAACAGATACAGATTGTAATGACTCAACTTGCTAAGACTGATTGATCCCACATTGGCCTGCAACCCAAGATTGTTGCCAGGGCTGTCAGCAAATATTTGTTAGCCCTGTGGCACAGTATATTTCCTGCCTAGTGAAAGAAGCCTAAGTACTTTAGAGGAATTGAAGGAAGCAGTATTTCTTTGAAGAAAAAGAAGTCTTTATGCATAGACACAGGAAGACAGAATTAAGGTTAAAATACAATCAACCACATTCTGGGATTTCTTAAATTGCAGGTCTTTGATTTTGCAATCTCATTAAAGTTATTTTGAAGTGGTTTGTTTATAATAATCCCATATGAATTACTCTCAACTGTGTTTCATAAAATCGAGGATTCCACATTTTTCTTGTTTCATTCATTCATATGAAGCTTTATAAAGACAAATACAATAAGTCAACTTAAGAGTATTTGACAAGCTCAAGCTACTGTAAATAACATAGACTTAAAGCAAAGCAGAAGTATAGATAAAGTGGAAAAGTAATCCCTGTTAATATTTTTAAGGATTTTGTGATAGGACACAGATTGTCAGAGAACTACAGGGGACAATAAGGTTTTTTTCTGGTTTTGTTTACAACAACGTGCTATTTAACGTGTTAAAATTTTTGCCTCAGTTGTCACATAGGAAGTTCCAAGTTTCTCTTCACTTTGTGTGCCCAAAACTGAAAACATATTCTTATAGTCTGGATGGTAATGTATTATACTCTTTATTTCTTGTGGAAAGTTTTTAATTTTTAAAATTGTAGTGGGAGAGTGGATGCATAACTATGTACTGTTTTGCAACAAAGTAACCACACATCTGTAATTTTAAACAGAGAAGAGATCTATTTTATGCATAGCGTGGTCTTGTTTACAAACTAAATTTTAGCAAATAAAAAAGTGCTTGTTCAGTTAAGTCAACAGATAACATTAATGTTTTTTAATATTTTATTTTTCAAAGTGTCAGCTCATCAGCACTGGCCTTTTTCTTTCTCCTTCATCAAAGCTACTTGTAGTAATTAGATTGCATGTAGAAGGCCTGAAGGTATTTTGTTACTCCACGTTATGAAATAGTTAATAGGATAACTGCCTAGAATATCCTAATATTAGCCTGATTATTCTATTTTTCTCAGTGAATATACTTCTTATTGTTCAGAAATTTAATATGACTAAACCTATAGCTAGATTTAGAGAGTAGTTGTAAGAGAAACATTCAAGTATGGTATTTCTGATTAAAAGCAAAGGACATGTCCAGTGGTAAAATGAAATGAGAATTTATGATTCTGGCTTCTATTACCTTCAAAAATTATTCATGCCCAGAATTATTAGAATAAATTCCGCCACACTATTTTGCATCAATACCATTACACGTGATTTTGCCTGAGGGTATTGAGTCAATGGGTAATGCTCGTAATACTGCTTTTTCAATCATGGTTTGTTGTAATGTCATTTCAAAGAGTCATTTTTTTCTCTCTGATTTATTTATCATCTTATTTGTAGCTGGATTAGGAACAGATTAGTTTTTATTTTAAAGTAGGCATGGTGATGTAAATATTACTACAGAAAATACCAGTTAAACATGAAAATTACATTTGGAGATAATATAATGTCAGAGGCACTTCAGGTTATTTGCTACTGAAAACTGTTATGATACCATCAAAAGGAAAATGCACAGTGTCTACACAGTGCTGTGGAATATTATTATTGAACTTGATGAAATACTTCACATTTCTAGCACAATTAGTACTTCAGCATTTATGTTCTATAATTATCATGAAATTGTTTGTACTGTTAATAGTCTCATTCATAAACATAGCATAAATATTTAGCAAAATGTCTAATTACAACCAAAGCAAAAATCACCAACACCCAGTCTTAAAACAAAACCTCTCTCTCAAAAAAACCCCCAACTAAACAAGAAAAGATTGGGAAAAACAAGGAAGAAAAAACACCTGAAAGCTGTTAGTCCTATTGTTTAGGAAAGTACTAGAAGATAGATGCTTAGATATTATAGCATATATATGTGTGTTGACCACAGTGAAGATAAATACTACTCAGAGTAAAATGTACTAATAGGTAGTTATGACACAGTTCCTTAGGGCTTGATTCTCTTGTGTTTTTTCATCAAGCAGTGTCTTGTTCTGAGAATGATGTCTGACTGACTAGTAGTAGAATAAGATGTTGTCCCTCTCAGGCTGGCTAGCAGTATGAATATCAGGACCATGGAGAAGTTTCGTTTTTCCGTGTTACATTCTGACAGTGTTCATACTACACAAGATAACCATTGAATACAATTATTTGAAACATCTTATATAATGACAGGATTGTATGCATTTTAATCTGGAAATTGCTTTAGTTGGACTTTTTTTTTTTCCCCCTTCCTCTATTCCTTCCCCTCCCTCTCCATAAAACCATTTAGCTCACTGTGAAAGTTACTGATTACAATGATTCTTGTTAGCACTTTGTCTACCCTAATGAGTCAGCTAATGATTTCAGAGAAGTAGCCACCAGTTTATGGATTGATGTTACATTGTATTCCCATACTTTCATTGTAGATTGAAAGCACTCAACCTCATATCGCTCAGTATATTGCAGGAATTTATGGATCTTCTGTAACACTTTCTCTACAGTTGCTTTACACAATTCTGGGTCTGTAACTGGTGTAAAATTGCAAAGCTATTTGCTACACTGAAGCTCTGAGCAGATTTACGTTTTCTACCAAAGATGTACAACATTCATTCTTGTAAAGTTAACAGTAGCATAGAGAAGGAAGAGAAAATAGCTGGCTTCCTGATCAGCGTTTGCGAAGTATGCTTTCATATTGGTCATTACAAGTCAATAAAAGGGAGTGGAGCTGGTTGTAATGCTGAAGGTAGGCTGCATGGCAGAATGTGACAGACCTGAATGACAGATGGAAATCCTGGTGCAGGGCCTGCACCCATTTATTGATGGCCGTAAATTCATGGATTGAGGAGGCGCACATCCAGCTGTTGAAAGAAAATAAAATCATAGTCCCTGTGGGTAAACATTGATATCACCAAATTCTGCTACTGAAGTCAATATTTTTTAAGTGTTGATGGCAGCACTGGGCTCCTGTTAGTTATTTTAGTAAACATCTCTATGTACTACCACATGCATTCCTTTTTGACATATAGAATATAAAATAAAATCACAGCCTGCTGTCTTGGTTAGGGTGATGGGCGATGACTCAAATTCTACATTGTAAGAGCTGGAGTTAGATATTCAGGGAAGATTTTAAGGAAATATGCTTGAGAGAGGCTAGCTTTCACTCACATCCCTTGTATTTATTATAAATCATACTAATCAAGTAATGTTGCTTTTCTTTAGGTTAGTAAATTAAAATATAAACACAAGCCCGTGTTAATAACCTCAGCAAAATACTTCTTTTCTTTGAAATCTGTTCCTTTCTATTGCTATGGAGAGTTATTGTGCATTTTCTCACAGGTTTCCTCAAACCTTGTGGCTTATACCTTTCAGAGCTACTAGCTGTCCCAGTTAATGCATAAACTCTGTCTGCAAGAAACCACTCCAGAAAATGATTGATTTTGATAGTGGAGAAGGTGGAAATATCTTTTTGAGTAAACAAATTTTGAAGAAGAAGTGATTGAAACACTTTAAGTTTGCAACATCCTTCCTCACCCTCCCTTGCAGCTGCTATTCTTGCTGAGTCACTTTGCAGGCACTACCTGCACCTTCGTCTCAGAAACCCACTCTCTCAGAAATCCATTAAGATAAAACAAAAACAGGTTAATTAATATTTTTTTATTCTATCTGCTGCATGGCTTTACTGAGACCCTAAGAAGTTTATCTAGACTATTGCTTTTCCCCCACTTTCTCTTTCCATTACTTTCTATTCTAAGTGCCCTTTCGTTCTTGCTTTTTGGCTGGCTGGTGGTTGGAGTAGATTTGTATGGTTCTGTAAATTTTGTTTGGAGTAAAGTGTTCTGAGTAATTTTATTAGAAATTTTAGTGTGAGTTAGCATCTACCTGAAAAAACAATTCAGAAATGTCTGTACTAAAATTCCACTGAAAATTTCTTTTCGCTATTTTCTTCAATTTTACCTCCCTGACTTGTTCTATGTGTTGCACTTATTCTCCATATGAAAGCACTGAACTGCAGAAGCTCATCAGCAGGTTCAGTACTGTAAGAAGTGTTAGCACAAGAGACACCATTAGCAGGTCATGTGAAGTCACTCGATGACACTCTCCTCCATTCTGTTTTTTTGTCTTTTGCTAGTCTGTTACTGACATCCTCCCCTTTGTCCTTCTCTCCTCCTTTATTTTTTACTTATTGTTAGAAAATATTACTAGCATCTCCATATTTATGACTCCAGGATAAACCTAATTGAAGTTGATGGGGATCAAGAATATAATCAACTCAAAGTGTTTATTTTGGGACTTGGAATAACTTAATTGTCAATAAATAGAACATCCAACTAGTTGTGCCATGGCGTGAATTTGGATAATTTTTCATCAATCAGTCTGTATAATTTGATTACCTCTCTTCCAAGTGACCTTTCTGAGAGAAGATGTAAGTGCATAACTGAAACACAACATATGTTCTCCCTGTCTGCCTTGTCTTCTCTTGGGCTTTCCTGACTCAGTTTCTTTGACAGTGGTCCTTGTACTTGTCACATCCAAGAATTCCTAGACACCTGCATTCAGTGGATGGCCTTGGAACTCGGCTTTTTGTTTGAAAAATATGCTTTCCTTGCCAGAGGTTGACTTTTCTGTGACCTTAGTGTTTTCAGGTTTTCTTTTGGTTGTGAGCTAATGGAGATATTCAGGCTAGTGAGGCAGAGCAGGCTTCCCAGGTGAAAAGCAGCAGTGAACTTGCATGATTTCATGAGGCTTAGGTGCTAAGGTTTACCAGAAATCCATGCAGCTCACTGTAGTCAAATGAAAATGCCTATAGCACTGGACCATCTTTAAATTTGCACTGAGATCTTACTTTTCTCCTCTTACTGAATTTGTGTACTGTCAGTCACAGGAACTAACATTTAACTCTCAAAAATAGGAAACAACTGGAATTATATTGATATAAACCATTAGGTGTTTGCCTAAGGACTTTTAACTTCTAGTTGGCAAAATCCATGCAGCAGAATTGAATTACTGAATCATATGAACTTCTTCATATAAAATTGAGCCAGAAAGATGCATGCTTTTCTAATGTAATAATTTTTTTGCAAAATTTTAACAGCTAAGATAACAACATATTTTTTGCCTTCTGGCCTCTTTGTTCCTTCTTTTTTCTTACCTTTCAGGCAGATCTCATTTCTGTTTTTAAAGAATTTTGCAGTGCAAGCCCCAAAACTCTTTTCCTTGCAATTCTGATCACACAATCAATGAAAATGTGACTAGTTGAAGCTTTCAAATGTCTATTTATTTCTTTCTCCTCAGTCTTTTGTGGTTTAGAGGAAGCTGCTTGAGGCTATTGTCACATACTACATTTAATAACCATATATCAAGAAACAATTTTATGTACTACTGCTACCTTTTTAGAAAAATTTCACCAATGGTTGTTTTAGCATTGATAGAAATTCTTCCATAAAAGTGACAGTTGTTTGCACCTATTCCAACTTGTTTGTTTTATTTCTAATTATTGTTATTTCTAACATTTTCACATATGATAAATAATTTAATGCTATACCCATTTATTGTCAGAATCTTGCTCTGAACTCAATAAAGTATGAGCATTGAGTACAGAAGATAGCTGCAGTCAATCTAAGAATTGCTTGAAGTGTTACGACAAAAAGACTTCAAAGTATTGTTTTATGGACACATGATTGTGCAGACATTTTTGATGCAATGATCAGACTACCTCCTTAGCTGAATATCTTCAGCACAGTATGCAGGAGTTTAGATCAATATAGTTAGGAAATAATAAATCATAAAATAATGAAATATATACTTACATTGTGAGGTATACATTATAAAAGGCTGATTTATGAAAAGTAGCATCTTCCTAAAAGCGTCTGCAGTCCTACTGTGACCTGTGTCCAGTGGTGGTGCATCAACACTTGTTCAAGCAAAAATAGCCCCATGACAGAGAACAGATAGGGTAACGCTCAGGTCAGGTAAACGTATGTGAACATTACCACTGCTAATCATGTAGAAAGTATTTGCTACCTGATAGGTTTCTTATGTTTCTGCCTTCACAATTCTTCCTGTAGGCTCATTTTATTCATTTAATTAACAGCTATTTATATTGTTTTACTGGGTATAAATGTTATTTGAGCAAATGGAATCAGAGAAAAAGGGAGTGTGAGCGGTTTAATAGCTTTGCACCTTTAATCTAATAGGACTTCTTAGTATATTCTGTAAATTGTAGGTCTTTGGTGTTATGGTGCACTGCTTCACTGAATGCAGTGGCCTTTCATATCTAGAGAAGTGCTTTCACACCCTGGAAGCTATTACAAGCAATGTAAATAGCATCATCTCTGCATTAGTCCCATGTATCATTAATTAAAAATCTTTAATTGACCTGGCATAAATGATGACATGTGAAGATGTGACTAAAGTGACAAATACATATGTAAGACAAATTTAAGGTGCATTATGGTATCTTTTACTATGATTGATTAAGCAAGTCCTGTTGTTACTATCATTCATATACAATTGAGTTTACCCACAAAATTTATTTTTAAAGTGGACTCTGTCCAAGCACAATGAACAGTTAAGTTCTGAGTTTGCAAATGACAGTCTGTCCTCTTCTTTTCTGTTGTTCATTTATCATTGTCATGTTTACTGCCACTGTAATAATTCCAGACATGTAAAGTGATGGGGGTTTAGACTGCTTGGTATTCATCATTCAGTATACTGGAAATACTACAAAGTTAGATATGATGATATTTCCATTATATCTCCATTTTAATAATTTTAAAAAGGAAAGACAATATTAAGGTAATTAAACTGATGTGAATAGATGTCACATGTTAAACACCATATAAAAATCAGTGAGAGAAGACAAAAATTAGATGAGAAGATCCCTAACTACCCTATCTAAGAGTTTGCCATTTTAAAGCATGCAACATCATCAGGATACAAGAAAAAGATTAGAATAAATGTGTATTTTAATGACGTTCCCAGATACTTTTCTCAAAGCAAAGTTGTATCAAACAGTTTTGTAATTTGTTAACAAGATACTGTTGGCAATATTCTGTGTCATCCACTCCACACTGCCCCCCTGCCCAATTTATTTGGTGAAACAGTATGTCAGAAGGAGTCCAGACAGACCTTAATGATTATGGCCCTTCAGGGTCTTTTGCAAAAGGAGGGAGGGTGCCTCCTACACAATGTCATAGTTTTCCAAAGGATAATGAAATCCACTGGAGTATGACTGCATTCTTTCTGAATTACAGCTGCAGAGCAAATAAAAGTCAGCACTATGAAAAGAATAGGAAAAATGGCATATGGAAGGAAATTCTTTGGTCTTTCAAAGGGCACGATTTTGCTATGACTTATTCAAGAATAAATGCTCAAATAATGTATAAAGTAGAGTTGGGCCAGTAATCATCTAGGAAACTTCATAGTTAATTCCAGTTTTAAAGAAGGAAATTAATCAAATTTCCATCATGTCTCACCTTCAGATCAGTGGGTTGCACATGTATATATGCTGTACATACAAACCTGCAGCTCTTTGCTCTCCAGCAGATTCTGTTGGTTCAGAACCATTAAATCCCATTTCATCAATGATACTATCTACATTATCCTACAGGCTTTTATTTTGAGGTACTTGTATTCACACTAACTTCCTAAGTTCATCTCGAGATGGGGAAAACTATAATCAAATGCCACAGTGACAGGCTGAGAGTTATTTATAGTATTACTCAATCATTATAGATTACTCAATTTGGTATTTTGCAACACACTATTATTACCAAACTATTTGGTAATAAAGAGTTGAATATCAGCTTACTTGTAATCTGATTAAATGTGTGCCCTTCAAGAAGGCTGAGTTAATATTGATGGAGAGCATGAGTAGATTTGGTTTCAGGAAATTTGTGTACACAAAGCTGGCAGAGCAGTTGTGGGCAGAGCAACAGCTTCTATGTCTCCTGAGTGAGCAACCTCAGCAAAGTATAGTTTTGTTCAATGCAGTGTCAGGAGGTTGCTATCACTGCAGTATTATTCCTTCCTGACCAAACAGAGGAAAGGAAGATGGATGGCCACAGTAGAGGCAAGTGTGGGCTGGGTGTCTAAGCAGTACATTTTCATTTCAACAGCCTAAAGGATTTATCTAGGCTCACTGGAAGTACAGGTTGCTTAATACATGAACAGTGCATATACAGTGGCCTGAATTTTCATATAATAGCAAGATCCTTTGTGTTATGAAAATCAAGAATTTGTGCACAGTAATGTCAAGTAATCTCTGATTTCTTGAGATCTTTTCGTCTACATCTTTACTGGACAAATTGCTAACCATATTTTAAGGTTTCCTATCTTGATGTGTAGGGTCAACCTACTTGTTAAAATACTTAAGAAGTAGGTTAGAGGCACATGAAGGTACTCCAAAAAACGGAAGAGAAAAAGGGGTCTGAGGTACTTTCCAGTGCATTCAACTTTTCCCCATTATTTAAATGACCTATATACAAAATCAGTAAAATCAGTGTTTGTCCCCCAAAAGAAATGTGCTGTTGGCCAATGCTGATTTGTATAACTAAAACTAGAACTCTACTTTATTGAATAATGGTTTTGTTTTGCTGGCTTTGTCATATTAAAATGTGCGATGAAACCAAGTGACAATAGTAGTATAACATCTGTTTGAACTTTGGCAGTGCTAGTTAGGATATCATCAAGCAGTGCTAGCTCTGTGCCTTCACTCTCTGCTTCTCTTTTATCAAAAGCTTTATTGATCATTAATGCCAAAATGAAAAATAAGAGGTAGCTGTTCACATAAGAAAACATTTGGATGGCAGCTGTTCTGCATTAGGTGTAGTTAATGGTCATTTGCAACCACAAATGTAATATTTACATCCATTGAAATAACAGAATTGATTAAATGGGATAAGAGCAGAGTGATACCAGCTGCTCCAGAGCATTGTTTTTTGTAAGTTTGATTGATGTTGATTGGGCATGTCTTGGATCTGCTGAATATTAGTAAGAAGCTGAAAAAAAATCACAACTAGGCAAGGAGTTAATTACTTCTCTTGAGCAAAAAGAAAAGGAAAAAAGAAGAAAGAACAGTAGCGAATGCAATAATCAAATTTGCATCACTGTATAAGCTCTGCATAGATTGACAAAGAAGGAAAATCGCAGGTTATGATTAACATTAATAACACTTACACTGCTAAAGCAGTTGGCAGATATCAGCTAGAGATTCATTTAGAAACATGGCTTGTAGCTACTGAGAATGGTATTCAGCATCAGATACTTTGTATTAGAAATTTTCCCTGTCAAGCAAATGAAATGAGTTTTGCTTGCAGAAAAACATAAAGTGACAGAACAAAAGAAATGGGATGCAATTTGGGGTCCCAGAGATATGAAGAGCTTCTATTAAAGAGTATCTATAACATCTGTCTACAAGTGTAAGATCTTTTTTCTTGTTTTACTTTTCTGCAGTAATGTACATGTATGGATTGCTGTCTCTTGTTCTTAGTAATAGTAAAAGAAAAAAAATAATCCCTAAAATCCTGTCCTCCCAGGACATACTTTAGGAACAAAATATTCCCAGTATTGTTAGCCGATGGACAGCTATCAATGTCGTCATTCCTTTTCTTTTATTCTGTTCAATATCTTCTTTTGTACCATTTTTTCTACTCCTGTCTATATGAAAAAGGATCAGTTTTCCATTGGTCAGTTTTTGGTAGGTTCTTTTTTATTCCAGAATCTGACATTTGAACTTCCTAGGAAAAAGGAACATTATTTGTCTATGCTTTATAAGCAATCTTTGCTATTGCAGACATAACTTTGAGCTGTCAGTTCATTATGGATATGTGGTTGTTTTCAGCTTTTCATGCTCCAGCAATGCTCTGTAGTTGTCGGGGGCACTGTCCCAGAGGCTAAATATTCATATGCTGAGAACTTCATGGTGGAGGATAAAATACTTTAGAAAACTGAAGACTGTTTTTTCACTACAGGTGTCAAAGCAAAAAGGCATACCATGTTTGTTCTGATTTGATTTAAAAAAGAAAAAATATCCTTCAAGCAATGCGCCAAATTATTCCCTCAAATTTCTCATATGGTGTGTTTGAATATGCAAATTGTCTTATATAAGTGGAATTCGTTATGGAAAAGTGTAAACAACTTCATATACCTTGTTAAGTACTTTTACTATGCACTCTAATAACAAATCTCTGATACATATGGAATGTATCACTGCCTGAAATCAATGCCTTTATGGTAGAGCTGAATACAATGTCTACCGACCTCAGTGTGAAAACCTTTATTTCAGTGGGTTTGGTTTGGGCAAAGAGCAATGGATGCACGACAGTTCTGCAAATACAAATATGGGGAATATAAATGCCAAAGAGTTAATATGACAAGCAAGTATCTTCTGAGCATGGGAAGACACTGTACATATTGATACAGGATATTACAGGAACAGATACAACTTTAGAAGTTACTTTCTGATTTTGTAATATATTTTATTAACAGAACACATTACTTCATGCTGCCATAATTACCGTTGACTCTAATTATTTGCCTATTAAGATCGCTTTTGTCTAATAAAAGATGAACTGTCTCCAAATAAAATAGTGAAAATGTTCCATATTACTTCACCGTATAGCAATAATTTGCTAAGGAAGATAAATGACTTAGTAACTTTGGATGATTTCAAGAGGATATCAGCCAGAACTGCTCTTCAATATGTACTTTGCTGGTTGAAAACTCTGGAAGAGGAGAATCGGAACCTCATATTCTGTACTTTCTCTCCTCCCAAGCTCAAGGGAACACTAATGGCCTCTGGCTCTATTCACTCAGGAGCATCTAACCTCTACCATCCAATTTAGTCTTCATAACCTTTCTAGCACAGTTAAACTGGCTTTCATTCTGCTTTGTGGCATTGAAAAATAGCTGTAACTATTCTGGCTGTTGGAGCTGAATAGCATCAGCAAAAGACGGGCCTTTTCTGTAGAGTGGGGCTTAGAGCTTCAAATTTCAAATACCTCTACACTGAAATGGAAACAAGATTCTGATTTGGTTGAATCCCCAATGAAGTTTGAGTCCAGCGGACAATTGATGTTACGTTTCACTTTAGGGGTTCAGTTCTTCATTATGCCTTCGCAAAACTGTGGCTCCTGACAGGACTGAGATATTGGATCAGGCACTGCAAAGAATGGGACTGATGGAGAATAACAATAAGCCAGGAGGTACCAGCTGAGGAGCATATTTCAGGTGCAGCATGAGGCTTCCCTGGGCTCAGTGGTTTTGCTTATTCCTTCTGGCTCATTGTTCCTTCTGCTTTCCTTCTACTGATGCAGCAGCTTAGACTGCATTATGTAGCCTTCACAGGCTCTGGTGCCATACTGCTTGGCCAAGTGGCATCACCAAGTCTTTTCTACCAGTGTTGATCTTCTTTGCTGACTGATAAGTAACAGGGGGGTTGAAAGGAGAAAGAGTGAAGTGTCAGTAACGAGAAGCAGGATCTACCTGTTCCAGCAATCTGCCTACCTGCTGCTTTCTGAGTCCCTTGAGTTATCTGATCTCAATGGGAGTAAGAGACAGGGAAGCACCATCCAGTTCAGGGAGTGAAGGAGAACAAGGAGGAGAGAACACAGAGGAAAAAGAAGGAAAAGTTGTGAATCTCTGGTGCCAGAAGTTGTTCCAGCATACCCTGGGCCTGCTCTGATCTGGTTATGGACTGCTTTTCCTGACCCATTCCCATAGATATGCTGGACAGCATAGCCCTCCTGGAGACACCACTTGGCAGCTGAGAAAGCAGAGGTGCTAATACAAATGTCCCTAAATTTTACGGTACTCAGTGATTTTCCTGACTCAGTGGAATTCATAAGTGGGCAATTCTCTGGGCAGCATCTCCGCTTTCACGGTAAAAAGTAAATCCAGATTATGAAACTTTAACCCTGAAGTTTTCATGACAATGGAGTTTGAGATTGTTCAGAGAGGAATGTGGATTGAGACTTAACTTCAAATGACTCAGGAACTGCTGAACTATTAAGTATTCTTTTCCAATAGAAATTAGTTTTTCTTGTGTCCAAACTCCCCTAAATGGTGAGTTTTCACTGTTTTAATATTCATCTACCTTAGCAGCTTTTTAAATTAATTTTGTACTTCAGTGATGAAAGGAATTCATAAAGCTTTACTGTATCAGTCATCTTAGGGGGGGTAGGCTTGTGGGTGGTTCCTGTGCAAGAATACTATCCTGTATTATCAGAAGTGCAAATATGAAGAAACAAAACTAGTTTTTACTGTAAAACTTTCATTAGGAGTGTGTGTGTAAAAGAAAAAAAGTTGCAGTTGTTGATCCCTTATTTTCGGCTTGTTTTTCCAGATGGAATATTTTGTCTTTTCAGATAAGTATATTTTAGAAATTTGGAAAGCGTTGATGCTTTTAATGCTTGGCTATACATAGTTAGTGTAACCATTGAATCAGCTTGAAAGCATTTATATAGAAGACTACTATATTAATTTAAAAAACATTGATGTTTTTATGAAGAAAGTCAAGCTGTTGACCCTCATGGAAGGGAAATGTAGGTTTTATTTGAGTTCTAGTCCTAAAACTTGTGCACAGAGCCTTGAAAAAATAAATCAAAACAAGAATTGTAAACTATCATTAGAACTGAAAGCATCAAGCCACATTAGAATTATTTTTTAACTTGCTATCACATTTCAAGGTCAGCATACTGATGAAGACTGTATTCTGGAGAGGATACAATGGGTAGAACTGTCAAAAATTAACTCCTTTTAAACAGCAGGAAACATCAATTGAAATTTCCTTTTAACACCCTTATTGTCTTCCTTTTTTTTTTTTTTTTAATTTTTTTCACAGAGGATCTTTCTCAAAGCTGGAAGTGAGGAAGAAATCTTTGCACATCTTGGCTTGGACTATGTCGAACCAGGGGAAAGGAATGCTTAAAATGATTCACCAGTGCACGTTCATCAGTTGACAGCAATGGTCTTTCTGCCTATCTTGTGGTCTGATTTAGAGATATATATATATATATATATAAAATACTTGTTTCTATGAAAACTAAAAAATTTTAAATATATATTAGTTAGAAGCCATTATACACGCTAGAAAAGAAGAGTATAAGTTCTTCAGAATCCTTTCCAATCTCTTCTGTTTTATTTTTTGAAGTTTCTACATGGGAGTGACAAGATAGAGCTTGTTTTGGGGGGGGGAACTTGAAGCTGGTGAGATTTTTGCTTGTGATAGGAATTTAACATTCCTGTGAACAATACTTGCTTGTTAAAATGCTGTCAGCTATGACAATACCTAAATAATACAAAATATTTGAGCTGAGTCCAAAAATTACTGAAATGCATGCTTATCTTTAACTGAATTTCTTAAGTATTTTGCTGAATCCACATATAAAATTGCTACTGTACATAAGGCTTAATGACCTAGGCAGTAATTAGTCTGGCAGTCTCAGCAAGTTGAGGCTTGAATTGTAATATTTTTCCAGGTAGGGTACCACGCTACAAAAACTGTAAACAAGTAGAGAATTCAGCGAGAGTTAAAAAATGTTTCACAGGAAGGGAAAGAAAAAGTGGAATAACTCAGTAGCAATCTTCATTTGTGAGGAAAAAGTACTATAAATTTGGAGTACTCATTTGGACTAAAGAAGGTTCAGGTTGTGTGATGTGATGGTCCTCATTCAGGAATTTGAATCATAACCTGCATAAAAACAGCTGCTTTAACTGTTAGGCTGGTGCCTGCTCCAAGTTGAAAGCTTTTAATTGTCTATGCTCAATTTATATAGATGGAAATTTATTTATTAGTGTATATATATATATATGCATTGGGATGGAAGTTTACTTGAGCTGTTTGGCTATTGGCTGCTCTAGAATGGTATTCCCTCTTTTTGGTCAGAAATTCATCTTGGATGTGAGAGACTTCCTGATAAAAGTAATCCTATGAGATATTTTGGTTTCAGAAAATTTCCAGGTAGCTCTTGTGACTATAATGATAATGAAGAATTTGTAATACATTTATTCTTTAATGAACAAGGGCATTTAGTGCTTTAGGACATGAAGTTACTTACTGACCATTCATTTGTCATTTGTAGAATAAAGGTGATTAAGAACACCAAGACTGGTCAAAAAAATTTCTTGCTTAAAAACCTGAACTTTATTTTCTCTGTTAAGGCCGATTTCACATCTTGGCGTGACAGGGGGAGAATGGCAGTGACAGGGCCAAGCACAAAAATTATTACTGACAGCAATGGCATCCCATATTCAAATGATGGCAATATTCCATGGCAACATAGACTTGAAGGTTCTACTCATGCATAAAAACATATGCCAAGGTTTAGAAATACAGTGCTTAGCTACAGGATGAATGACTTGAAGTGCAAGTGCCAAAGCTATTGCTGGTGAGAGAAAATTAAATAGGAACTTCTGAGAAGCTGCTTCCCCAAAGGATGATTTGCCTGGTACAGTAGACAGGATAGTACAAGTATTAACGAAACTTCCAGTGTACAGTTTTATACGTAATCACCTATTTCTGGTTGTTAAGATAGGTAGTAGCTGTATTTTTGTGAAATGTATTCATTCATTATCATGGTTAGACTCAGTACTATAAAAACACTTTGAAAATATGAGTTCACGTTAAATTCTGTTTATTTGTTGCCCAGATCTTTTAGGATACAGTTTATGCACCCCACATTCTATCTCCTCTACTGTATTCAAGAAAAAAATGCTCTCATCAGTTTAATGCATTTATTCACCAGGCTAAAATGTTACAGGATTAGGCACAAAAGTGTTTGTAGGAAAATGAAGGCTATTTCAGAGCAAAGGTTCAGTTTTTGCAACAAGGATCTCATTCTATACATACACCCATCTAGCTCACAGGTAGTGGGTAGATTTCCTAAACTTTAACAAACAACCTGAAACAAAAGCTAAACAAGAATGGCTCTATCAGACTTACTGCAAGAAATGCATGCTATGCTATGAATCCATTCTATAATTTGTGATAATCCTAATTTTATGGTACAAGCAATTTAAAATCTGTAATTTAAACCTAATTTGGTGCCATTAGTAGAAATGAAGGCAAGACTTTTTTTTTTACAGTTATAGTTACATGACAGTCTTGATACTAAGAAAAAGTATGCTGAATTTGTTTACTGGTTCCTTTCAACTGAGGAATGGACTTTTAGAGGACTGCATCCTAAACTATTCTAAAACCTCAGTCAGGGATGTAGAAAAATGTAATAACAGCATGGAATTTTATTCTTGCCTGTGCCAATAAAACCATTCTTTTTAAGTGGAGTTTTGCTAACTGAGCAGAAAATATAAGGCTACTTTCTAAATTGCTCTAACTAGAAAGCACTGGTGTTGCTTCCTGCTTTATTATGCTGATGTATGAAGCATCTTCTCTGTGTTTTGCATCAGGATGCTGACACTTAAGTAGCAATGACTTTTTTCAGTCCTAGTGGAAGAGAACAAAAGCTATGGTATCTTATATGAATATTCTTTCTGCCTGGCCATCATTTATCAAAAATTATACATTCCAGTTCTGCTGTTTCTGCATACTTCAAGCCACAGAGGAAATATGAAACATTCTGATTTTCACATGAAGAAATAACTCCCATCTTGCCTGCCTATGCATCACTTATAATTATACCACCTGTGGGGAAAAAGATACCAAACACAAGTTCTGTCAGCTCCTTCAAGATTGGAAGAAAACAGAATATCACTTTATTCTTTTTTTCCTCTCGATTTTTTGTGAACTTTTGTTAGAATACATCTTACAGATTACTCACTGGATCGAGTATTATCAAAAATTATGGAATTGTTAAATGGGAGGTCAGATTAGATGACCAGGGTGGTTTGACTATGAAGAAGATAGCTTCTGTTATGAACACCTCTGCTGAAGAAGCTGATACCCAAGTCACTATCATAGCTACTGTATGCAGGATGACCCCTGATAGCACTAGCCAAACAAATCATGCATGCGATGGCAGAGCCAGAAAAGCACAAACTCAGGTTTTAGTAAATAATCTCTGAATTATAACATGGTGCTTCTTGTATCAATTAAATCTAGTCCTACAATTCTGAACAGTCTCAGCCTTGTAATGATTTCAGTGGTTCTTGATGATGCTAGTCAACTGAGACTATAATTAGAAAAGATGGAAGTCATACAGGAGAACTGGGGTGGAACAGGTTAAAGGAAATAAAACCTCTATCAGTTGAGCATATCTGGATCCACGAGCATACTGAAAACTCCCTACAGTGTGGTGGAACTGTTGGCGTCAACAGTAATGATGTTTCTGAACTCATGAAGGACAGGTGAGGCCTGGGGGCCTGGAAAAGGGCAAACACTTGTAAAAAGAACAGACTGATGTTTGTTACAGGGAGAAGGGAAGAGAGAATTTCAGATCAGTGCACTTAATATATCCTAAATTGCTGGAATGATTAATAGACTTTATTTTTAAAGCACCTAGAGGAAAATAAAGCGATAGGTTATTGGTAACTTGTTCATCAGACACAAATCATATCAAACTAATTCAGTTGTAAAGTCCCTGGAGGCTGATTTTTAAAATGCCTGTCCCTCCTCCCCTGCTTCTATGCCAAGGCAATTTGGCAAGTAGTAAGAGGAAAAGGATCATTGGTTTTATAAGCATCTACATACTAACTCTCTAAAAATTGATCAGTGACTCTATCTCTGGGAAAAACATATAAAAGTTAAAATGAAAACCACTGTATTTATTTCATGGTTTTGTGGTAATTTGTGTTTTGTCGAATACCCCACACAATGTGTTCCAGTGACAAACATGGTATAACATATATTGTATAGGTAACACAAGGTAGTCATTAAAAAACAAACAAATAAACAAATCCAAATGCATACACAAATGCTTTCCTACAAATCCCTTAAGGAAAAAGCAATGAAATATATCTATTTAGATTGGTGGGTAATAATGTAGTTAATGTCATCAGTGAATCTAGGTGGTATAATATACTAAAGGAAGAGCTTATTGTATCTACACAACTCTACAAAATTGCAAATCCAGGCAACCTAAATATTCATACAGCTGGCATTACAAACTTGAAGCCACACAGACTTTCTGGAAATTACTGGAAACCTGAGAACTGCTTCTAATTTACATAAATAACTCCAGAACTTTAAAAAAACAATCCCAAAGGTCTGCATACCTTATAGTCCCCAAATGAAATGTGTTTTCTATAGTTTATGGCCAGAATTGTTTGGATTTCTCAGGTGAGACCATCGTATTCGTTTGTGTGAAATGTATTCTTTCACTTTTTGAACACCTATTTCTGTCTATGATACAGTTTCCTTCAGCAACTGCAGTTAAAATAATCAAGTCTTGGCTGTAAAAGGTTAATTGAAGTCACATAAACAAATGAAGACAGGGAGCTCTGAAAACCTTCCATAGAGGTTAAGCTTCTGCTGGCATGGCTGTCAATCTAGCTAGGAGATGATGCTGCTGGCTTTGCCTTTAAGGGCCCAATAAGGGACGTATCCATAAAAATGTCATGTGTGTAGCTATAGGTGAGTCAGAGTTTCAGAGCTGTCCAGTTCTAAATTCAGCTAATAGCTAATTAGCTGATCTCTGTCTGTATACATGTTAAGCCTCCTTTTTTTTTTTTTTGTTTGTTTCATTTTACAAAGAGGACCAAGCAATTTGCCCCTGCTGTGTAGATATACTAAGTGCCTTTTATTTTAATCAGGATGCATCAGTTGTAACTTGTTTTAGCTGATGATGCTCCTTAGGAAAAAAGATCAGTTCACAGTCATGGTTAGTATCCCCCCTTTAGGATCTAATTTACTTAGGATGAATTGTCTCATGTCTGTTTACAGCTTGTTTTGTATGATATGTGGTATCATACATTAGGTGTGTCAAATTCTAACTCTGGATTTGGTCTATTTATTTTTAACTAAAAATGTGGATCTTTGAATGGGGAAATGAAGTGTCTTCAGGTGTCCTACATCTCTGCCATAATTCTACTGTCCATGTGTGGCCTCACATCTTGCTCAGGTATCTACAAAGTGGGTTGCTCTAGGAGTGCCTGCTCTCGATATTTAGATTCCCAAATCTGTCTACATGGACCATTTGTTCCACATTTCCATTTCACTATGCCATGTCAGCTCCTCCTTCCTGTATTTGACATGACAGCGATTTGTAGCTAGAATGTGATTCTGTGGTGGCCAAAATAAATGCCAGCCTAAGCATCAAATATTGAAAACACAAACCTCACAAACTATTCATCAACTATTTTTCCCTCATCTTCTCCCTGGTCTTTGCTTCTTTCAGTTTGTGTGGTCACTTCCTTGTTTGAAGGTTGTGTGGAATACAGTGAAAAGATACATTTGCCACCCTGGCCTAAGGTGCTCTGCTAAAGCCAAATGTTCTCTGTTCTGGTATCACCTCACACAATGTCAAATCATACCTAGGAGAGGCTTTCCTCCATGAATGCTGTTCAAACACCTTCAGAATACTTAATTTAAAAATATATTTAATGACTTCTTCAATAAATGTGTATTACAGGCAACCCATAAAATCTAACACTATTTTTCGCCTAATGCCTCCAAACGAATAGTATTCTCAAATACTACTGGTAATACAAACAATCCATACAAGTTGCATTGTGGGGGCTACTGAACTACATATCCCAGAATCCCAAGTGCCTCGGGTAAATGTTCTCTCACTTGCTTGATCGGGATTAATCATACCTGCAGCTGGTGACTGACTATGGGGAGAGAGATCACGTGTTGGGTAAGTACGAAGGCTCCCAGTTTGCAGTGTTTTAGTAAGTAAACACACTTATTTGAAAAACAGGCTACTTTTTTTTTTTTTTTAAATTGTTGCAGGCATTTGATTCTAGTTCCTTTGTGACTGTGCAGCAAAGAATACTGCTATATGGCATATTGCCTTTTGTGTTGCATTCTCTCCAAAATCAACATGTTAATTCAAAGGGGTTTTTAGAAATGGCAAAGCTTCCCAATTCCTTTGCCATCATTTTTGAAGTTATAAGGGAAAAACATTTATATGAAACCAACTCAGAAGCATTTCTATTAAATAAAGCAAGCCTTTCTAGCAGGAGTTATATTACATGAAATACATTATTTCATGTATTTGTTGCTATATATACACACACTATATCCAAATTATCCTAAGTTTTCTGTCAACTTCAGTGTCTTTTTCTCTTCAGGAAGCTATGCATTAAGATATAATAGAAAATAGCAAGGTCTCCATTTTTAAAGACTAGGTGATTTCTCTGCTAGGGGACATGTAGTTTATATTCTAGAAATTGCTGGTTGCAACATCAGGGAAAAAAGAGTAAATAATAAAAACCTTATCCCAGCGTTTAGAAGATAAAATAGTAATCTTTATATATTTCTAACCACTAAAAGAGAGGTGATTTGGAATTGTCTTCACAGCTGTGTAGAGAGGCTCAGGAGTTTATACAGCTCCAAAAATGGAACTTGACAAGGTTATGTAATTGTGTGACTAGGTAGGAGTGTTTCTGCAGTTGGAAACTATTGCTGATGATACAAGTCTGAAAGTGTTCAATTTTTGGTAAAGACCATATGGTCCTGTGGCTTCTATAACTGTATTCTATGAATCCTACGCTTCAATATGCAGTGGCTAGAAAATTTTGCTTTTGCCCTACTCTGAAATGCAAAAATCAAAGAGGATAGCTAGGATCTACTGCTTCCAGTGATCCTGAAATCCTTATGCTCTGGTTTAAACTACATTATGATATATGTGTTGGTTTTCTATGTTTTAAACTAAACTAAAGTATCAGAGATATAGTGTGGTGCCTTTTGGCTTTTGCACTATGCTTTTAAGTGTGTTATAGGCTGCTAGTAAGTATTTTTGTGTTGGCGTTATGTGAGTGGGAAGTGGTTGTTTTGGAAACCCTTCCAGACTAGTTGCAGGGCTGTAGCTGTTGCAGGGCTCTTGACAAATGATGGATGACATAATTTGAATCCTTCATGATACCAACACTAAAAAAGAAAACAAATACCACAAATATCAGTATCTGTTTGGAAAAGATGTCAGCATTTCAGAAGGAACATAGATACTTCTCTCCCATTCTGTCTCGCCCCTTGCCCCCAGTTAGATCTGACTTCATTAGGGGAAAAGGACATGTATCTGAAGAACTCAAAGGTCAACCACAGAACAAGCGCTCTCCTGCTGCCCATTGAAGGGGCTCACAACCCCTTTCTTTACCTACTTGCCTGAAGGACCCAGAGTTTCCCTTTGACTGCATATGACCAGAAAGTGGGATATTGAACATTAAGCAAATTTCTGTTGGATGCAAATAAATGGGGCCTAATGAACTATGTATTTAAAAAATGATGCTGCAAGTCTTTCTAGTACGTGTGTGTATACAGGGAAAGATTTTCAGAAGCACCCAAGTGAGAAAGAAAGTGTAGATGAGTTGGCCACTCCACTATGAATTTTAGTGACAGATGGCTGCTAAGATAATCTGCACTAGATGATAAATGACTATACATTAAAGCCTACAAACCATAAATAAACACAAAAAATGCCTCCAAGAAACATTTGAACTGAGGTTTAATGATCATACAAAATTACTAGCAAATCAAGAATTACAAGCTTTTGAAGAGAAAAAAGGCTGAGCAGAGAATAAATATTCTTCTAATGTAATGGAGGGATGGACAGGTATGAAGACTGTCAGTGATGAACATCAGAGCTGTCAGTGATGAACTTATTATTGTGATTATTCCAGTCCCTGGAAAACCAAAAGAAGAACCTCAATGAGATGTGGTAAATCCCCCTAGAAGCAAGTACTTCTCACGCCCAATAACATGGGTACACACTAAATGCTGCAAAATGAAACTTTGATGTATAAGGGAGGACAAATTAGCCACAGATAAATAGGTAAGAATAACAAAAATGAGTAATGATGAGCTATTATGAGTTACAAATTTTAAGATAAGGTTGTAATATTTGTGAAACAATAATGGAGGCCCACTTGAGAGCTGAAGTAAATTACGTTAAATTAATAGAGTTCAAAAAAACCCAGATGACATAAAACCTCATAGTATGATAAACACCTATCTCAATGGGCTAGTTGTGACAAACCACTATTATGGGTAATTATTTTTTACTAGTGAGAAAGGGGAATAGTATCTTCAAAAGTATCCAGCTTCCAGATTCTGTAATCTCAGCAGTTCCTTATAAAAGAAGCAAATAGCATTGACAGTGATTCTTATTGCAACAGAACTTAATTGGAGAGTGTTTATTTTTAGAACTAAATCATGTTAAAAAGACACATGAATTTTGTAAGAAAAGAGTGGAGAAAATAATTTTCTATAGGCAGAGGTTTACCATATGAAAAGGAATACTGTCATTGGTAACTTTGTTGTAACAAGACCTTCTATTCTCCACCAGAATTCCGCCCCCACCCCCCACCCCGACTAACTAGTGTGTTGATACTAAAATCTAAATTACAGTATTGACAAGAGCTAGGAGTTGTTGAAGACTATTAGGTCTAGGGAGAATTTGATTGAAATAACAGAGCAAGAAATTGTAAATTTACTTTAGAAGACACTAGATCTGTATCAATAGAGAAATGTATTCAATAGTTTGTATGCAAGGCCCTGTTAAATGTGACTCAGACTGGATGAAGAATAAAATTGCATTACCATTTTAAGTTACCCACTTATGACATTTTTACTTCCTTTTTTTCTCCATTTTTTTCCCCTCTTTTTTTCTCCAAACTTTTTGCTTGTTTTGATGGGGAAAACTGCTCATTTTCCCTTTTTATCTCTTCAAAAATATTTCACAAACAGCCATATAATGTTGAGTACTAGTTGAATTTCACTGCAAATAGTTTATCTAAAAGCAGACAGAGATAACATAATCTGAAATTATTATGCAGATATATCAATCATAGGATGTCACCGGGTTCTCTAAGGGAAGAGAAGTTTAAGCCTCAAATTATTAGCTTTCTATATGTGTGATTCATATTCCTGCTGTGGTATAGATTTCTTATTGTAAAATGCAAAAGTCATGTTTTTAGGTCTTCATGCAAAGGTGATCAAGAAAGTATTGTTAGGAATTGCAGTGCCACAGCAGACCAGTGGTCTTTCCACTGCTGTGTCCTTTCTTTGATCTAAGTTGTTTCACAAGTTGTGTAACACTTCCTTAACTCCTTAGTGCTCAGTTAAACATGACAGTCATTTTTGTGCAGAACCAAGTAAGCTGTGTAAAAAACAAGCAAATATTAAGACACCGAACAACAGCATAGTGTTGGACAATGATTGACTGACTTACATGTATGAGGAGATGCTTGCTCTCACCCAGCACAAACCAGACTCTAGGCTTCTCAACCAGGAGACCTGTTTCAGCTCATGTTGTGTGGATTTTAAACTGATGAAAAGCTATTGTCTTTAAAGAAGGCTGGGCTCATTAATGCCAGCAAAAGAACTGGGTTACACTTGCAGTGTCTGTGTGGATAAAACTCATGGATGAAAAAAGTAATCTGACAATAGGAAGTTTGTGTGAATCAAGCAAAATCAGAAACCATAGTCAGAAAGTAAGCAAACAGAGTTCATTTATGTAAAAATATACCTTGGATGCTGTAAAAACGTAATACTGTTGGGACCTGCATATATTATTTAATCTATCCCTTTTAGGAAGTTACTCAGTAGGGTATTCCAGACACTTCTTAGTGGCATCCTAGATTCCAGGATCCCAAAATAATGGAAAAAATAATGTAAGTTGAGAATAAAATCCCAAACAATTTGGAATTGGGGGTGGTGGGGTGGTGGGTGGTGGTGTTATTATTTAGCAGGACCATCATCATGCCCAAGAATAGTGAAGTCACTATCTTTATCTGGCCTCATATTGTTCAACTTGCAATTATGTCACTTTATGTATGCCTGTGAGGACTTCATGAAGTAAGGTTATCCAGTTTTCTTTCTGAGAATGTAATACTCAGAATTAGCTCATATCTTAGAAAATTAGGATTTCTTACAAAAGTTATTCCATCTTTGAAGTTGAATATTTAACAACCACAAACAGAGTAAGTACGCACAGATCAAACAAAGGTAAAAACAAAGTGTTATCTCACTTGCCCCCCTTTTTTATTCTTGGGGTTTTTTTGATAAACCTTACCTTTCTCTGCAACTGAGAAAAAAATTTGGTTCCCTGATTGTATTATCAAACTAGCTGATTTTTACAAAGATACTATGGCTATTAAAAATATCAAACCACAAAACTCAGTTTATGGAATACATTAGCATTCATGACTGATAATGCAAATGTGAATTATGTCACGGTACACTCAATATACCATCTGCTCCAGAAAGAAAAACATCTGTTGGTAAATGTAAACTGTGGAGCTTATGTGGTATGCAATATGTTCAGATACTGTATGGAATAAATAAATTGGACATTGACAATCTATTGTGTTAGAAGCATTCAACTACTCTCTTATGTGGAAAAGAGGAAGAGCTCAGCTGCAAGTATTTTTGAGATGGTGGAGGAAATTATTGTGCCGTGTCCCATCCAGATGGTTTTTGCTGAAGCCAGTCACTGGCAGGCTGCTGCAATCATCATCTGTGGTTATGAGATGCTTTAACATAGTATGGACATAGATAAATGTGCTCCTCTACAGTAGAAGTTTCTGTGCTTGAATTTTCATGATGGTGATGACGGTGCAATTTGTGATATTGTTGCTGTATTTTCTGGCTTTTAAGATGAAAATCATGATCATGAAACATGTGTAGTCACATGTATGAATGATAAAGACTGTTGCATATTTAATAATGATAAATTGCATCAACAGAAGAATAAAACTGTATATTTTCAATGTGCTGCACTAATATAAAAATGTAAAATGGGCAGTAGTTTTAGAATTCTAAGGACCAATCATATAAAATCTAAAATCTAGCCCTTGTAAAATCTAATGCTTTTTATATTCCTGATTTAGAGTATCCTGTTTTCAGATTAATTTGTTCAATTGATTTTAAGCACTTAGACAAAGAAATGCTTTTTTTTTTTCCTTCACAACTGAGTGGGACAGCTAAGGCAGAGGTGAAAATCTCAGAACACCCCTGTTCTGCACCCATATGCTGTGATAGAAAAGGGTAGCACCAACAGTACTTCAGAAATTTCCTTGACAACTCTCCATCCATTCCTTGTCAGCTCATAGAAAGCACAAATAGTTTTTAACATATTTAACAAATTGTTAAGTATGCAGAAATGCATATTTGGACATATATCCAAAAAGGCAGAAAACTTATAAAATTATTGGGATTTTTGTTTCAGTTTAACCTCCCCCCCCACCTTGTGAGAAGGAATTTATCATAATCTGTGTTAAAGAAGTCAACTAATGTTTGTGCTAGTGATGGTTTGCAGGTTCTGCTTGTTTAAGCATCTTAAACTGCTGATGTTTATTTGCCAGGGAATAAAAGCCATTCTGTGGTATGCATAATGCTGGTGTTACTCCATTGTGGAGTAATCTGAAAGATTGGGAAGCCTTGCTCAAGAAGGAGATTTGGGCTTCTGCAATTCTCTGCAAGAACCCTCACAACGCTTGCATAGTCGGTCTCCACATTGCTTTTGAACAGCTCTTAAGCTTTTTACTCCACCGTTGTCCTTGCATGTCATCGTTTCTTTTCTTCAGTTTTCCAGCATGTTCACATTCATTTTCAGGCCACAGATAGCAATGCAAGACCGCTGCAGGCAAAATATGTTTAAACTATTTGTTTGGATCAAACTCATCAGTCTACTGTTCTTTGTGGTACTGCTAATACCTGTGGTATTCTTCACTCCATGTATCCATTTATTTGAGAGAACTTTTTATTCTTAAGGTTATCAACTGAAGTGAGTCTCACAAATCTCTCCATTAGTGTTAGTTAGCATGTTTAGTCACTTGCAACAGAACTGACTGATCAAACACATGATGAAACATCTTTGCAAAAATAAACACTAAAGAAGGGTAGATGTAGCAGTTTTTAAAAACTGTATGTTAAATTGGTTCCAAATATTGCTACCTTGTACGAAGTATATTCTATGGATTGATATTCAAAGCACTGACAGGGATCAATGCCTGGACTGAACTCTTTGCTACGTATGGTTTCTCCAGCTGCTCTACCAGTGCTCTAGCAAGGGTACCTGCTTTTAACGCATTATCTGTGGCATAAGTGAGCCACACATCTTCTCTTAGTAGACCTAGCTTCAAGTTTTGCTTCTGTCAACCTTTCCTGGGACTTGTGGTTTATTCTGTGCTCTGTTTTAAAAAATTGGGGTGCAGATATGTTTTTCAGGTCTCCTCTGTACGAACAGAGATAAACTCTACTGTTGAACATAAATGGTTTAGAAAATTCCAGAGAAGACACAAGCAACAGTATTTTTTATAAGCTCTAACTTGTCAAAAAATAGATTTGGAAATATGGAGAGGTTCACAGCTATCCTGTTGTAAGAAATAAAAGCACAGTCCAAGATATCAATATCCAGATAATAAAAGAGCAGTCTATCTTTCTTAGTTGAAATAAAGATAAGTTAATAGAATGTACATAAGCCTTAAATATCAATCACCAGACTAGCAGCTCTCTTCTCCTTTTCATATTTGGACTGAATGTTAGATACAGGAATGATTATGTACTAAAGACGAAAATAACAGCTAAACAACATTTGTTGCTTTTTTGTTGAATTTAGATGGGAAATGTTACAACACATCCAGTAGCAGAGACCAGACAAATTATGTAAGAACAATAAAAATGCCTGAGGGGCAGAAGGTGTTGAAGAAAGATACAGTTAAGTATCAGCATCCATGCAAGAGCATGCAAACATTGCCAAAGGATTTGGCCTCTAAGTGCCAGCATATATATTAGGAACAGTGCTGGGCCAAGAACGGAATGCTCTGAGGGACATCAGAGCTGAGCTTATGCTCTGTAGGAAATTAAAAATCCCACAACAGCCCAAGGTCAGAACCTGACCACTGGTCTGCAAGTTACAGCTAGACAAGATTAATATAGGCAGTATAGGAAAAAAACAGTATGTTAAATCTCCTCATTAGAGTCCTGTGGTGCAGTGATGACTGAAAGAATACAAAGAAATGCATAAAGAATTGGAAGTATTTTTAATTTTTTATATTTGCTCAGTCCCATAATTCTGAAATAATTCATAGCAGATTTAAAGGAGATACAGCCTTTGGATGTAAAAGACAGCTATTTGAAAGCTTACACAATATAGGGGATTTCTTAGCTGAGTGATTGTCTTAACCTAGCAAATCAAAGCAAAATGGCAGTCAAAAACATTTGACAAAAATTTAGAAGGTATAAAAAAATTATCAGCAATAAAGTTTATAAATTATTAGTGCAATATTTCAGTTTGAGAAAACAAAAGTAAAACTAGCTATATGATCAGTGGTTTTTATACTACTTAATGTAAGTTGCACTCTCTGAATCTGGGTACCTTCTTAAACAGGTGTTTACACTTGGCAGGAAACACAGAAGTGTGTGTTGAATAGTAGGTGTTGGTGACTGCTGTGGAGATGCAAAATACAACTCGATCATTGTGAATCTGTAGAATATGTCAGAAATCTTGTTTGACAGTCTTTAAAATGAAGGAGGAGAGTCTGAGAAAACAGACAAGGGAGTGAAATCCAAGAAGCAAAAGGAATTTGGGGAGTGAGGCAGTAATAGAATTCACAAGAAGCTGCTCTCTCCTGGGAGAGAGCGGAGGTGCTGGCAGTTGACAGGCCAAGATGAAGTGCTGTCGTATATGCCTGACAACAGTGGAAAATGGACATAGAAGAGCTGGAGGAATAGAAGTTTTAAAAATAATTCTTTAGGAAATAAGGCCTGAAAAGAACAAGTTGCTATAAAGCTAAATACAAATAAAAGTGTGAAGTAAATGAAAGGCTTATAAGGAGTCAAAGCAATGGCTGTGATTCTCCAGATCTTGGTTCACCAAGCAGTCAGCCTGTCTTTTTTGCAGGGCTGCAACAGACAGGACAGTGGGGGAGTTCTCTTCCAGTACAGGATGACATTTGGGTATGGTGCAGATTGCCATGTCTCCTCCTATGTGATCACAAGAATCGTTCTCTTTTCTCAATCCGTTTTAAGATAAAAATGTTGCACTGCAAAGTCAAAGGAGATGTAAGGCTTTAGACGTAAGAACCCTCCATTGCAAATACAAGATTCAGTGGTTAAAATAGGATCAAAGAAATTAATAAGAATTATGCAATTTACCTCTAGTTATGGAGGAGGATTTTCTGTAGCTTTTGTGTTAGTTACATTCTGCACTTGAAAATGCTACATTATTTATGGTATGCATAAAACTTGATTCTCTAAGGTCTGTGAAGAGCTTTTTTATTAAAAAGAAGTGGCAGCACATTCTGTTTCTTGATATCAAACCAACAGCAAACACTAAAGTCATGAGTGCTGCTACCTCCCTTGATTTGTATCAAGAGTATATTTAAAATTTACATTAATCTTTTTTTTTCAGAGGATCATGGTTCTAATAGACTGTTGGATATTTAAAATGTGAACGATGACAGGTTGATTAGTTTTTGTTTGTACAACTTTTAAAGCTAAGAGTGTAACATAAATAATACAGTATGTTATTTTCAACTGGCAAAGAAAGAGAATAGCAGTTACCTCAGAACACCAATTCCTGTTTACCAAGATATTTTGGAGAAACTGTGCTACTGTGGTGAGAATACTACATACATATTCAAACTGTGCATTTACGATACCCAGCAGTTAAACTTAAATTATTATGACCTATTTGGCATTCTATTTGGCATGTGAAATACCGTGGTTTCTGGCTTTAACAGTTAAGTGGATTGTATTTCTAATAAAGAGAGTTCTTGCAGCATGGTAAACTATCATTTTCAGTTGGTGTCCACAAGATACAGCTTTAGCCCTGCTATAACTTACATGTCTGCTCATTTCCTCTCTGCTTGTGTTCTGCTTCTTTCTACTCATCTAGCAATTATAGACACTTTCAGGTCACTCTCATTTAATTTTTTTAAACGTTGTTTTCAAAAAAGCAATGACGTGACTGCAATATGAATATATAATGTGTAATATGAAACATGTATTTGGTTTCTTTATTGCTAGAACTCAGAGGCAGCCAGCTCATGGATTAGATGCTGGTTATAGTCCCCCACAGTATCTCAGAAACCTGTAAACTATTTTCTAGTTCCATATGCACTGATGGTCCTAGGGTAGGCCTAATGCAGGGAGAATTGGAAGCGGTGGTGGTAACACAAGGCTGTTCCCAGTGAGGTGAAAGACCCTGCCTGGAAACAGCTGAAGCATAGGTCTGGAAAGAGGAATGAGAGATTTTGAAATGAGGGGAAATCAAAATAGGAAGCTGAGAGAAAGAGAGGTGACTGCAAAATGTGCTGTGCTTCTCTTCTGTTTATCTTCTCTATACTAGTCACAATAGTGTTGCTTTCATCTGCTCCTTAGTGGCTCCCTGATAACCTGTGTGGTCTCATCAATCATTAAATCTTTTCTAATGGTTTACACTAAACAGCTTGTTCTGTGTTGCCAGTCCATGTTCACTTATTTGAAGACTTTACTATTGTGATAGTTTTGCCTTCCTAATTGTTCCAGTGCTCTCTCCTTCTATACTCCATAAGTTTTTTCATCCTTCCTACCTTTTTGTGCCCTGGACCCATTGTTAGCAGCTTCCTGTTTCTCCTGTGCCAGTAACCCTCATCCTCCATCACTCAATCCTCTCGTCCAATAGACTCCTCTACTGGTCAATCAGTTATACACATTTCCTAATAATCTGACCAAATTAAGCTTCTTGTTGACATCTGTTCTTGGAGTTAAGTGTTGTGTACTTCTAAACTTGTCATTTGTAGTAACACCTGAAACTTTTAAAGGACATTTGTGTTGTCAGAACTCAACAGATTAAACATGTGGACTATTCTCCAGGGCATTAGGAGATAACAGATGACATTTAAGAGCTCACTAATACTTAAAACCTCTTTACAGTGTAGATTTGAATCATTGGTTTCATTACATACATTAAGAAACAGAGACACACAGTAATATAATCAGTTGTTCAAGGTACCTAGCAGCAAAGCAGGGGAAAAGGTCTTGAAACTTAGTCCTGTCTTTAACACACTAGGCCACACTGAGAAAACACTTGTTCTGACTGGACTAAGTGTTTTTTGTCTGGAACATACTACTAAGACTTTGTCTGGATAGCTATTATTTTGAAAATGTTTGAAATGATGTTGAAAATGATTACTATTTCCTTGTGGGAAGGAATCCTGAATAGAATCATGCTGACAAGTTTGCCATTGTGCTAATAACTCCCTGCTTGTGTTCGATGTTTACATTATTTTCTGAAACTACTGAAGGAACAATCACTTAAAGCACAGGAACAAAACCAGAATTCATTTTCTCCTTTAAAAAAAAAAAATTGCAGGGTTTCAAGAGCATATGAAGCAGAGAGCTGTGATCTTCGTCCCAAAGGAAATGACCTTTGTTGTGCTTTCCAGTTGTTTTCTGCTTCTTTTCTTCTGTACTTCATATAGTTGAAAATTACTCCTGAAAGAATCTTTCCTAGAAACTATATGCCAGCTTGGCTCCCTTGGACTCAATGTGCATTAACAGGTGGGATGTATTAGGCACCTTTCTGGAGTGCATCTCGGGCAAGCCTAAGTGTGGTGAGTAAGAATAATCAGGAAATTTGCTCCAAAAATTCATTCCAGAGCTAGACTAAAACAGTAATGTAGGTGCACCCAAGGACTCAAAAGGTATCAGAAGATTTCTACATGTTAACCCTCTCTGTCTCTTCCCCTCTACCCCCTGGAAAAAAAAAAAAAACCCAACCAAAAACAAACCAACCAAAAAAACCCCTAAACCCCAACAAAAAGAAAAAATGGTTCAAAGATTGTAAAAAAGTCTGTTCACTCCGTAAGTTTTTGGTGGTTGTTCTGTTAGTGTGCCTTTCATCTTAGGAAAAGTGACTTTTGGTCACTGATGATATAACTACAAATTAAAACTTAAAGAATTCAGACCCAGTTTCTGTGTTAAGCAAATTCTGCTGAGATCAGTAGTAGAGAATTTTGTCCCAGAAGCAACTTCTGTTGCACAGTTTAAAATCTATCATATCTGCTGTTTCAAAGGAATTTTCTATCAGTGTTCCATAACAACTGTTGCAGGAACAAAAAGCCAAGGGTTTCCCTTGTAAAAAGATCCAAATTCACTCATCCTTTTACTGTAAGGTTGAGAGATTTGTTCCCTAACATTTTTATTGGGTTAAGGAGTCAAAGTTATGAGCAAGCAGTAGCGCTTTTTTTTTTTTTTTTTAATATCCTGCAGTATCTGTTTTGTTCTTGTAGAAAGGCCTTCTAAGAAATAACTAGACTCCACTTATGCAAGGCAGGATGGAACTCCATCTAGGATTTAGTGTGACCATCACTCGCGGAGAATGCTAACAAATTATTCTAGAAGCCTGAGAGGTCTGAGAGTCTCATGTCTCAGACACCTCAGTTACCATGAATTAAAACCTACACTGAAGTTTTCTGTGAGACAAATATTCTCGTTTTCCCTCTCAAAGTACTTTTGACACCCAGACAAGAAAGATACCCAAACAGTGAAGACAACTTCAACCACGCTGTGTGTTCTCGGCCCATGAATCCATAGCTACTGGGATGAGTACTGACGTATATAACTGAGAAGCTTCAAACTACTCACACAATGTTCTTTAGAACATTTCACTGTAATGTTACTCACTTACCTCCTCCTACAAGAATCATGCTTGTTCACTAAAGTAACAGTGACTATCAGACTTGAGTTAGTTCTAAGTTCTGAGACAGCTTTGAAGGCTAAAAGCTTGTGGACTATCAGGGTTAGAAATGGATGACTGTAAGACTCCTGGGAATCTCCCATTATGAGTGGTAACCAGCTTTTGTTTCTCTCTCTGATCCATAACAAGGTTTTGAATAAAGCATGAAAATATTCTCAGATAGATTAAAGGATTTTGTGATCTTTAACATATTATTTAGCATTTTTATTTATAAGGCCTCTATGTTCAGACTTACAGAACTAACAGAACATAGATTTTGCAGGTGAAGGGATTGGGAAAAAAAATGGAATGAGCCTTTGAAAAACTGTTTAAAAAATAGTTTTCAAAAATTCATGCAACAGTTCTAAGAATGGTTTATTCCAAATAAATGCCCAGGTTTGATTATTCCAGATTTACGAATTTCGTGTTTTGCCATTCTAGAACTTTTTGCTCCAGAGGCCTATTTGCTCAAAATATTGTTATGTTTATCACTTCTATTACAAATTCTATCAATAATACTGAAAAAATGTATTTTTAGTTAATTTCTTGGCATGTAGGTGATCCACTGATCTTTAATTCCTACTTGAATTAGGAATACAAAGGATATAAATAGGTTGGTGTACGCAGTAAGGGTGAAAGGAACAGGAAGGATCCTATCAAGTTTGAAGAGTTCTTGAATAATTCTATGATTTCCTGCAGCATTTGTTCATCCTCTGCATACTTGCCCCACGTGGAACTTTTATCTCCCCCTGCAATTGCTGTATGGGCTTCCTGAAGCAAATTTTCCTACTGCTGGAGATAATTTAGTTCAGCATTTTCAAAGGGGTTTTAATTGTTTGTTTTGTGAAATTAACTAGCTAGATTTCTAGTAAGGAGATAGGGAAATTTTTTAATCCATTAGTGTACAGCTTTCTTTGCATGATATTTAGATAATTCAATATAGAACAGCTACCAGCTGCATGAGTGCCTTGAATGTACAACAGGCCAAACAAGACAGTAACTGGCAATAAGAATCTTTTGCTTAATGATTGTTAGTATTTAAAGCCTTCATAAGAAGAACATTGTTTGTCAAGAATACCTGGTACCTCTGTCATTTCACCATTCCTATGATGTGAGAAATAGGACTATGAGAAACATGTTGGGGGCATGGCATCAAGATGTATGCTAGACTGTTCACTAGGCAGATTGTATAAGAGGTACAGAAAAAGTTACAGGCTGGAAAGATCTTGGTTTATTACAGGTTATGAAACTTCTGGGCAGTTAATGAACAACCACTACATTGTAGTTTCAGTGAAATTAATAAATAGTAGGACTAGTTATTTATTGATCTTTTCATAGACTGTGCTTAGATATATTGAGGACCATTTAAATGAACATCATCAGTATAACCCTAAAAATTACAAAATGACAGAATCAGCATCTGCTGGTTTTTGGTTGGGGTTTTATTTTGTTTGTTTTTTCTTTGCTACAGTACAAAACAGAGCAAAAAGCAAATCACTGCCAACTGTATAAATATATAAGATGACATATCTTTGTAAATATTTAAATAATTGTTAAAATAACCTTCCTAGTTTTGTACAATAAGTAGTGCAAACTGGTATTATGCTTCCAAATGCTCTGCTTTCTCAGTTCTGTAATCAATGCAAAGATATAATGGGCTTTATTTTAAAAGAGGATTCACCCAAGTGTATTGTGTTTGTTCTCATGGTTTTTTTAAGACATCAGTTGGATGCTTTCTAAAGCATTTGAAAGCAAAAGTATCATTTTCTGCAGATGCACCACTGGGATTTCAGTAAGCATGCAAAATATTTTGTACAGTTTTTGGCTTCATAGCTAATAATACTTCCTGAAAATCAACTCATTTCATGTCCCTACTCCCTGCCACCTTTCTCTTGGACCAATACATTGATCAGGTAGTCAGCATCTGCAGCAATGGCTGAACTTTCCAAGGCTGTGGTTGTGTCTTTGCCAAGGTCACATACCACCATGCTGACCTAGAAGCAAGCCAATGACTAAATCAGTTTACTATGTTTTTTTCTGCTCTAGCAAGATATGTGAGTCCATCAATGTTGCACTGCTATAGGCATGGAAAAGTTGTGCAGAGACTGTGCCTTCTCCGTGATGCTGCTAGACTGTGCCAAACAGCCAGGAGTTGTCCTAGGCATTCTGTATGTGAGGAAATATCCCATACAGGTATTTTACATGGGTTCATTGTTGGACCCACTTATTCCCTATAAAGAATGCATCTTTCTTTAACCTGCTTTGGAAGTGGATTACACTCAAACACAAAAAGACAAACACAGAGAAGCACAGGTTTGCTTTCAAATGAAGCCAGTGAGAAAGAGCTGTTAGAATTTAAACTACCACCAAACTTGTTTTACAAATGCTTTCTGATATAAACAAGTACTAAAGCTTTCAGTGAGCATGAATGCAATAAAAACTAGTGAAGGACATTGATAAGAGGAAACAAACTAAATGATTCAATTTGATTCTTCTGTTTTACCAAAAATGTATAAAGCAGAAAAAAAGTCCACATAAGGAAGTGCCAGAATACTGTTTTGAAATGTATTTAAGAATACATTTTATATCTTGGGATTCATGTTTCATACCAGATATATAATGTGCTGTACAGTGATGAGAGAAGTAAATACAAGCAAGGTCATAGCAAGATGGGCTGGGACTATGCTCTGCCCTTAGTTATTTCAGTCCCTAATGAACTGGGCATATTTCTCCCCTTTTTAGTACTTTCCTTTTGCTCCTTTCTGATAAATGTCCATATGTGAGCATGGAACATGCCTAAGCCATTAATACTTACATGTTAGGATATCATTTTCCTTTCTCTGAAAGCAGCACTGGCTTCTCGGAGATGATCCTCTAGGGTGATGATTCCTTACAGCACACTTATATGAGAGATGACGATGTACCTTACAGCCACCCCCAATCTTCCATTACAATGAACTCTGGTAGAGTAAGACCCTGGAGAGTAATGTTTTTACAGTCTCATTACTATCTAGTGTATTAGACCATGGCAAAAACATAGCTTAATGAAAAATATATCCTGTTACAGTGAATGATCACTTGGCAGCAATGGTTATTTTAAAACTTTATCTAAGGCCTTTAAACTAAGCTGTCACCATCTGTTCTACCTTCTAATTATACATGCAAAAAGAACATAATTCACAAGTGTATCATAAAAGTGGATAATGTAATTGATTAAATGATATTGCTGTATGTATGTGTGTTTGGTTATTCAGTGCCTCTGTTTTGCTTTTTAGCTCATAAATCACTCTGAATACATTGTGCAGTGACTTTTTCTTGGCAAACAGACAAGATATGTACTCTCTCACATTTGAGGGGAGGCAATGAACTAACTATAATGATAGATGGAAAGAGAATACCAGAGAGGTACAAATACTGTGTGGTGGTGCAACCCTTGCCCTGGGCCACATTGTGATGTCAGGACCAGCCAACATTGTGTTCTTGTGCAATGAGTTGGGACAATCTGGTACTTTCTTATCCTGGCTATGGTACAGTGAGTTGGGATGATTAGGCACTCCCTAACCATACCTGAAACTCCTGTTGCCTAGAACTGTACCTGAAACTCCTGCTGCTTGGATCATGGCCCACCTTGGAAAGGTGCTAGAATTACCCGACAAGAATTATGGCCAGAATGGAAATACATTGACCAAAGTCAATCAACTTGAGAACCTATAAACAGTGGCCCTAAGTGAGGCCCTTTGAGCTCTCCTGGACTGCAGCGGGCTGCAACCAGCATCTTCTTCTGAGTGGGACGCCTCTCAGAGCTTGCAAACTCTCCAGTTCGCAAATTTCAGAGGACTGTCGCTGAAAGCTGACAATGGGATCTGAGCTGAAACCCTTCACTCCTTGAGACTCAACCCTCACCTTTTGAGAAATGCCAAGACATGTGAAGTGAATATTTGACTGAATTTGAGGGGAATTTTTAACAGATATACCTTTGGTTATATCTATCTATCTATCGATCTTTGTATCTGTGTATGTGTGTGTGTGAGTTGACCTAGGTATCCGATAGCAAGTATAGTATAAATATTGCCATTTCAAATCTATAATTGTCACTGTTGTGATTGTAGTAAATTCTATTGAATCACTTTGTAAATGTTAAAACAGTCAATGATTAAGTGCTGCTAAATCTTGTGATCCACTTTAAACTGTGAATGAACCTTAGACTGCTGCTACACACATATAATCCCTTAAAACATGAACTGTTGACCAAGTCTGGGACTAGGAGTGGATCCAGCCCCATCTAGCTCCATCAGGGGTTTAAAAAGCAAGGGGTTTTTCTCTGAAATTCATGACTCAACGGGAGGGTCTTCCTTACTCTTTATATTCCTTCCGTTAGACATAAACTGTTGCCTAAGTCTGAGACTAAGATTGGACCTAGCCGCAGCTAAGCTCCATCAGGAGTTTAGGAAGCAAGGGGGGCTTCTCTGAACCTTGTGACTCAATGGGAGGGTGTCCCTTACCCTTTCGCATCTTCTGTCTCTGTATAAATCATTCTAGTTTGATTCTAATTTAATTTTCCTTTGTACACTTCATCCATGTATTAAGTAATAAGAGTGAACCTTGCCATTGAACTTTGTGAAGTCGCACTCTTATAAACTCCTATTAAATCACTTTTGCTAATACCCTTGACGGTGATTCTCCAAGCGGCCCAAACCACTCATTTGGGACATATTGCCAAACATCAAGTGTGCATGCTCCAGTTCTTTGAAAGAGTTGGACCAATCTGTTCTCTTGCAGTACCTCAGAACATGGGGACCTACTTGGAAACTGTCTGACATTAAATAAATAGCAAGAAAGAAATTGCTTGCTTAAATGGCATCTGACTGCCATAGTCTGCATGTAACCTTTTGCATGGCATTCCAATATCTGTGCATTGTTACGAATAGAAATCTTGGAGCTTTGTTTTACTAAGTCATCCAGGTGCTATATTACTTTCAAAAATATTGCAATGAATTCTGTTGCTATTACATGCTAAGAATAAGTTCAACTTGTCTAGGGCCTTAGGGAGGAAAAAAAGCCTGTATGTTAAAACAGCTAGAAAAAAAGGAAGAGCCACAATAAATAGAATGAAAAATTACTTGTAATTTGTTACCACAAGTAGGAAATTAACTGACTTCATAGATTTCAGATAATAGTAAAACCTGAATAATAGCGTAGCCTTTACAATAATTAATTTCCTTAAAAGTGGCAGATTTTAGTGAATCCACAGAAAACTGCTTGGGAACTGACACCCCAGCTTAAGGTCTGTTTTGATGAGAGCTTGCTTAGGCAAGGTGAAGTAGAAATTTGAAGTGCCTTCTACAAAGCTCTAGTAAAATTGTAGATTCCCTTCAGATTCATCTGTTTGAAGAGGTACTTAGTACTAACTGCACTTCCATTTAGTTTTCAGTGTTTCTGCAGTAACTTTTCTACAGTAACACACTGTATGTACATTTTGCTACACACGGTGTGTCCTAAGTGTGTACATAAAACACATTGCACAAGAATGCATTTGTCTGAATGCATGAAAGAAAATACTCACAATGAAAGCTGTTTTGAAAGATGCTTAAAATTAAGCAGAAGAAAATGTCATTCTTAAATTTTTAGCATTCTAATAATTTAGCTGTCTATCCATTTATGCTGTAGATTCTGTGATTCCCAACATGCCTTTGCCAACTTCCTCCCAAACAGCTCTTCTCTAGTGTTATCTTTGTCCCCTGATTTAAGCAGATAAGGAGAGTGAGTTCCTTGTGACATTAATGTATATTTAATCCAGATCATTACTTCGGTAGTTTGGCCTCAATCTTCTTCCAGGGACTATAGTACACACCCCAGTCATGTCCTGTCATGTCTTTTGCTCTTTCTCTAATGTCTCCTTCCCTCTTTCTGACAGGTAATTTAGAAAGCCTGCCACATACCTTCCTTGCATCTGATTCCACTGGATGTGAATGGATTGAAAGATGGAATGTAGTGGAACAAAACAATCTGTAGCAAGTTTGAGTATTTTAATAAATATTTTAAAATATTTGTTTGACTTCACAAGGATTTCCTAAATATTAACAATGCCATCCAGACAGCACTACTGTGACTTTGCCAGGAAATAACATGTGGTTATTTCCTTAAGAGGTTGTTTGGTTTTTTTTAATATCAATAAATAATACTTTCCTCTGGTGCTACTATGTAAAAAAGAAATTTATGCTTAACATATGTTTGCTTGGAGGTAAAATAAATGTATGATGGAGTGTTAAAAAGCAAACATGAAATGTTAGGGAAGCTTAAAAGGCCTGCTAAATCCCTAGATGAGTACATAATACACTGTTGTGGTTTAACCCCAGCCCGTAACTAAGCACCACGCAGCCACTCACTTGCTCCCCCCCACCCAGTGGGATGAGGGAGAGAATTGGGAAAAAACAAGTAAAACTCATGGGTTGAGATAAGAACAGTTTAATAGAACAGAAATGAAGAAACTAATAATGATAATAATAACAATAATAAAATGACAACAATAATAAAAAGGATTGGAATATACAAAAGAACTGATGCACAATGCAGTTGCTCACCGCTCACTGACCGATGCCCAGTTAGTTCCTGAGCAGCAATCCCCCCAGGTCAACTCCCTCCATTTTACATACTAGGTATGACATCACATGGTATGGAATATCCCTTTAGCCAGTTTGGGTCACCTGCCCTGGCTGTGTCCCCCTCCCCACTTCTTGTGCCACTCCAGTCTTCTTGCTGGCTGGGCATGAGAAGCTGAAAAATCCTTGACTTAATCTTAACATTACTTAGCAACAACTGAAAACATCAGTGTGTTATCAACATTCTTCTCATACTGAACCCAAACCATAACACTATACCAGCTCCTAGAAAGAAAATTAACTCTATCACAGCCAAAACTGGGACACACACACAGCCATAATCTGCAATGATGTATTGCTCAGAAGAGCAGACAAAACAGGCAGGTGTCAAACTTGGCAGCTATATAAATCAATAAAACCCATAAATTAGGCAGTGATACGTCAACTTAAAATGTATGGACATATGCAAAGTCTCATTTACTTCATAGTGCTGAGCCAGGGCACATGCAAGGAGATGGTAGGTCCAAACACAAATTGTAAATGGTAGGATTAGAGCCTTAGGAGTAGAGGACTGGAGCCAAAGCCGCTTGAATCAGTGGGAATTCTTATGCTGACTTACAGTGAACTGTTAATTGGCCCCTGAATTATTTATTCTGAAACCTGAACAGATATTCCTTAATTCATCCAACCTGTTGTTCATGAATGTAATTTTTACAGCTAGGCAGTCCTCTGCCTTTGGCATACTGGCACATTTTGTCAAAATCAGCTTCACAAAAGAAGCTACTGTCTGAAACCAGAAAAATACCTAATTATACTGAGTTCAGAGCAGGTTGCTATTTTGAGGATTCATTAAACTAACTCAAATTCATGAACCATTTACTTTGTTGCTAAAATGTTCATATTCTTCCAGAAGTCAACAGCAAGCGAGCAGTTTTCTAGTAAAAAAAGAAATTATACCATTCCAGAGGCAAATGGCTCCAATTTACAGCTGTATTAGCAAGACCTAATTTTATCTTCTTTTTCCAACTTTCCAAACCACCATTCTCCTTTTGCATGCTCTGTATTCTGCTGATCTACTATGCTTCTCTCAATTTTTTAGAAGATTTATTTTATATTGGATTTTCCTTCCTTTATATTGTCTTTTTGTTAATTTGTTTTTTAAGCTTTAGTGGAATGTAGTTCTTATACTAGAATCAGAGTTTAACTTTCAAAACCACATTTTCCTCTTAAGTTGGAAACTGGGAAAAGGAAAAAAAAAATCCTTATTATACTCAATCTTTAAAAATATCAGGAGAGCCAGAAAAGAAATTTCCAAGGGCTCAGTATTTTTAAAAAGAGATTAATTCTTTTTCTAAAGCAGTGATTTAATATGGCAGATCTTTTGAGATTTTCTGTAACTAGGGATCAGTCTTTTTTTAGTTTCCAGTAACGAACAACCACAGAGATACTGACTCAGCTTGACAATGTTTATAGTAGTCGTTATTTAAGCTATATTATAAATGATTTTGAGATATAAAGCCAGTTGCAGAAAGAGTCTAAGAGGCTCTCTGATCAGTGATGAGGAATTGTTCACTAGATAACTGTAATTCATATGGCAATCCACAGAGCAGAGCTGTTCTGGCCAGCTGTCCAAATTCACTTCATTGCATGCTTAAGCTTAATTAGACTTTGTAGAGTGATGGCTTATAAGGACAAAAGGACCTATTGGCATCATCCATGCTGACCTCCTTTGCAGCACGGGCTGGAGACTTTTGCTGAATAAATCCCCATTCCAAGAACAAAAAAGTCTTTTCAATCAGGCATCCATTTTTCCTGTCAAAACTCTGGTGATGAGTTGTAACCCTTAGTGCCTTTGACCCAGTGTTTCCTAACTACCCTCGTTCAAATTTCTTCCTTACCTGAAGCTTTATACCAGCTGAAATCAGTCCCTGATCTCATTCTGTCACGAGGGGCCTGGAGAGGCCCCGCTCTCAACTGCCTGCCCGCAGGATGGTCTCCCACAGGCGAGGATTCTGGTGAGCCTTGGCCGCTTGCGGGCTGTTTCCAGGCCCAGCCGGTGGGCTCTGCTGGCCCTGGGTGGGGTGAGGCCTGTCCTGGCCTCCTGTGTTTTCCGCTGTGAAGAAATGGCTCCCTGTGCTCTGGTGGCTGCCTCACAGCCTGCTGCCACACCTACGTGCCAGGATGGGAGCAGCCTGTGGAGAAGGTACTTTTTTTTTTTTTTTTTCCCCCCCACCCTCAGAAACAAGGATTTTAGTATTGACCTGTCTGCCCTGCAGTGCAGGGGCAGGGCTGGCACCTTTACAGTGTTTAGCAGTATGGGCCCATGGGTGGAGGTGCCACGGCCATGACTGAATTCTTGTCAAGACCTGGCTCTTCTTGGGAGATCAGCTGCTGCCTCAGTCCTTCCAGCAAAACTGTGCCCATGTGTGGGAACCATGTGGCTCCACATGACACCAAAACAGTCTCCCCTTAAACAACGTCCCCCACTTGGGGACATTGTGGTCTGGATGGAGCCCAGGAAGGTGGTGGGCCGTTAGAGCTGGATTTTAAGATTTCTGAGTTGCCTTTCGTTAGTCAGCAACTTACACAAGTATGTCCCCAAATGGGGAGTGTAAGTCTACTTTATAAGTGAGATTGTCAGTTAAATTTAAATGAGGCATGCAAGAGTAGAAAGGGATTCCACGTAACAGACTGACTGCTCATAGTTACATTTGCTATAGGTACCGAAAGGAAGTATCAAATAACTGTTAATAAATGGCTAGCTTTCAATGGCAACCAGTGCAGATATTTGGTAATCTAATGGTGTGCACTTCAGGTGGTGTAATAAGCACACTGAGAGCTCCCTTTCTGGCTCACCAAACTTAAAATGGGGGACTGTGTTCTCCATGCCTTGATTCTGCCTTTGGAAGTATACATGCTCATAATTAATTCTAAGGGGTATTTATTTTTAGGCAGAAAGAACCTGTAAAAACTGAATGAACTGATCTGTAAAAAAAAAAAAAACAAGAAAAAAATTCTCAGTTAAAGTGAAAGAAGAGAAGTGAGTAATAGCATAGAGTTATTTTCTTCACATGCTTGCACTTTCAGTGTTTTCAGCAGTTGTAGCATTAAGATTTAAAATGACCATGACTACAAGACCTGTATGTGTACTTGAGCCTGATTAGCATTTATGTTCCGCAGCTGATGACAACAAGACTCAGCTATAGCTTAAAGATCCATGAGGGTCATGCTGACCACTTTCTTGGTTTGATAATATATAAATAACCTTCTTAGACTAATACTAATTAACTTTGTACAGTTTCTGCTGTAAATTATTTTCTGAGCCTCTTAGGATTGCTCTCAGCCAATTGCATACATGGCAAAAGGTTAATTGTTTGTGAAAGACAAAGAAAAGGGCACCTCTGTGACTCCCAGTAGAAATTAAGAAAATAATGAAGTCTTTCTCTGGGAATTCATCTACTTCATGTGTGATGTACTGACTGCAAAACTTCTATGATATTCAAATATATATTTTTCAAGGGCAGTATTTGACAAAAACAGAGTGTACATTTATATAAAATAACGGCATGGATTTCTGCTTTGTCCAGAAACCTGGCTAGCAACAGATGTGATAATTTAAGCTCATCTGTTTTGAGAGGAATTATATCATGGATATATAAAACGCATGTATTTTCTATGCTGATCAAGGCATGCTGGGTTGTTCAAATTAGCCTAGAGAGTACAGAGAAGTTGTACTTATATACATGGCAACCACTATCAGACAAATAGGGATTGCATAATTATTGTGGCATGAAATATTTATGTGGCATATCATTACCAGAAGAGATGTGAATTGCCAATTGCACCCAACAAATCACAAAAGAAACTGCATGTGATGCCACACAATGATGTAGGTTTTTAGAACTTATTTAGAGCTGATTTATAATGCAGGGTTTATAGAAATGTCTTCATTTTTTAAAAGACATTTTTAATATATTGTCTCTTTTGTTTCTTTCTGACATCCTTGTGAAGAAACTCATCTACAGAGGTGTCAGTTGAAGAATCCTGAAAATAAAATAAAAATTATTTCAAAAAATCTGTAAAAAAGCTTTTAAAAGTTGAGAAATAATGTGATCTTGTAAAGAAACTATTTCTTCATCCTTCCCCAAATTACTTTCCTCTTGTTCAAGAAACAGTTGTTTTCTTCTTCCTCATGCTACTGTTTGGGCTTATACTTCCTCTTCTGTGGCCTTCTAGAGTTGATTGTGTAAGCAAAGCTGAGATCAGTCAGCTTTAATGAGTCTTACACGTGTAAAGATCTCATATGTGGGGAAATAAGGCAGGTTTTCGCAATCCAGAATTATAGAACATTGTGGGTTTTTGTTACTTGTGTGTACTTACACATACTGTTCTGTAAAAATAACTAACATTTTGCAAACCTCAGCCTGAAAGCTGTGAAGTATAATAAAGAGCAGAAAAAAAAATATTTTGGAAAATGGTAAGGAAATAAAATAAAAAGCTAGAAAGCTAGCATGTGGAAACCTGATGGTGGAAGTAAGGTAGAAGTAAAAACCTGTGCTTTGGTACTAAAAGTTTTGCTGATGATTTCATTTTACATAGCAGAAACGATTGCATAGCTTAAAACCCAGGCCCTGAGTGGCATTTAAGGTGCAGTGTACATTTATGTTGTATAACTTTAACACCATACTTTCTTGGTCATCAGTGTATAATCACGTCCTGGGTGAAATATCAGCTTCATTGAATTCAGTGGGTATTTTCTCATTGCTTTGAAGAAGGGCCAGACTTCATGCTTATATGTATTTACTTCTTTACTAATGCTGATCAGCCATGAGAAGGAAACAGTTTATAATGGAAAACTCCTCTTCTTGTCTTCACAATTACCATTTCCAGCTGCTGCAGGTTCTCTAAATTGGCAGACATGACACTTCCTTGTAAGATAGGCTAGTAGTTCCTCCCCTTACCAGTAACAGGAGAGTCAGCAACAGTAATGACCAGCAGAACTTCCATTGCCTCTAAAGCTTCTTAATATGTGAGTAACATTTGAGTAGATGTTAACATCTCCGGTGTACAGATAAAGAAAAGTAAGTATAAAGCAATGTATTCTATTTTTTAAAAAAGTTTTTTTCACACTGAACTTTTAAATGGTTCTTTCTTGGTTGGAAAGGAAAAATGAATAATTGATAAACTAAAGGCAGCAGAGAGACGCTGTAAAAACAATGATTTTTACTGAAAATTTGACAAGGAGTCATGTTACACCAGTCTGAACTGGCAAAGGTATTAGTTTCTGGATAACGTTTAATTTGAAAAACTGATTTAAGATGATTTGGCAGAATCAAATGGAGACAACATTTAGGATCTAGAATGGGCCGGCTAGTTTTTTGGCTGTAACCTATACAAGCACTAGTCTGAAAGAAGTTTCACACCTTTAGCTTACTGACATTTTTTCTTCTTTATGGAGCTCGATAAATGAAGGTTTGATTAGTAGATGTTCTGAAACTTGTTTCTGACCATATGGGAAAGCATAATCTTTTTAGGAATGATCTTAATATCTCCACTGAATATTTAGAATTCTAGCAGAAGAAACGAGGAAATACTCACTTCTTATGGAAATAGTATCTACCAACTCACTGGAGGTGAAGGTTGGAGTCTTTTGCAATTGGGATATGTGGAGTCACGCTGTAGAGGGGACACTAGTTAAAGGGTTGGGTTTGCTCCCGTATGAATAGAAAGGAAATTAAATAGTTGTTGCAGTGAATAGTCACGATCGCTGTACCTTTCTTTAGTAGTCAAAGTTGTATGCAGGAGAGAAAAAAACAAAATAGTTGGTGACTTGTTTTTGCGCTTGAGACTGGCTTCAGATGTTCCCACAGCCTTCTGTTGGAGCATTCAGGTTACACAAAAACAATGAATTTGCAAACTGACAATACCTGGCCTTTTTGGCAGATGGTATCAGTCATACAGTTGTTTTCCTGTCTTCTGCAGACAAGTCTGAGGAAGCACTACATTGGCTCACATACCACTGTTGGAAATTTAGTGTGTGAAAAATACTAAGCTTTAGAGTAGAACACAAACTGTATGATGATACAATATTTTTATTTTTGGTATGCATAAATACACATATATATGCAGTGGCTATAACTGAAGAAAAGGAAGAAGGCTCGCATAACCACTCTAGATGAACAAGGCCTATAGAAATCTGCAAACCTGGATATGCAGCAACTTTTACAGTGAAGATAATTTCCACAGAAAGCAAGGAATAATAAAAAAGTGAAGATAAGGAATTACAGTATCCAGCTATTACTACTATAAAATATTAAATGAATACATTAAGAACACCTGTTTCATTTAGGTTTTTTATATTTCTTGTTGATGAATTGCTGACATAGTAAGCTTTCAGTGGTTTGCTTCATATTTAGTTCACAAAACTCCAAATAGACCAGAAACATGAAGCTCAGAAATCTGTTGTCTTTTAAAAAATGTTTTGGTTTGGGTTATTAGGATGCTTGGAGAGGGCAATTTTTCTGCACCTACTTAGATACTGGGGTTTTTATGGTTTTGTTTTTGGTTTTGTTTTTTTTTTTAAATCTAATTCTAGTCCAACACACATTCATTGGGTCTAACAGAAACAAGTCTGGAAACTCAATCTTCCCACAGTTTTGATAATTTATATCTACTGACAATCAGGTATTTTTTTACTATGTAGAAGGCCTAACTGTTATACTCCATTGTCCTTTTCTTTTTCTACTACTGGGGAATATAAATAAGAATGCATGATGTGCCTTCTTTAATACCACTTACCTTCCTTTGTGACAATATTTCACAAAACTTACCTTGTTCTGACTGTATTACAACACATTTTGGAGGCCTTCTATAGCTCCAGCCTTTTTTCTCATCCAGACATAAAAATGAACTATTACAATGATATCAAGCCTGTTTGCAACTGCTAGAAGGGGATCTGTATTCTGTCACGTGTTTCATCATCTTTTAAAATTCATTACATTTCTAAAGCACATTTTTCCAATGTTGTCAATCTTTTCCTAGTAATGCTAATGAGCCATGCCTTGTAATACTTCTATAACAAAGAAGCAATAACTGTTTATTAACATGGCAATATGTACCTATTAGACAAATACCTTTTAAAATAATGCTAACTGTTATTTTTAAATGCAAATTGAATAAAACATCAATAAAAATGTCATAAAGAATAACAAAGAGGACATAATAACATTCTTGATTGTATTTGATTTAGCTGCTTTTAATAAAATTTGTATTTTAGACTTAGTAAGTATTACTGCAAAATTATTTTAAACTAGGAATTTTACATTTTAGTATATTCTTCTTTTTTAGATATGCAGGGTTATTATGAACACTGCTTCTTTTTTATATTCTTAAGACTATTTGACATAAGGTGATTTTGTAAAAAATATACTTGCTTTAAGAACCATTCCAGATTAGCTTTTGCAGCTTAAAAACTACAGAGGTTCTGTTTCCATATGTTCCTCAGTTTAAGTCTCTAGAAATATTTACAGAATCTTTTTGGTTTAGGGGTTGATGAGTCTCTGTACCAGAGATAATTTTGAAGTTCTGTTTATTTTAGAATATACCTCTCTTTATTCTTAACAGTATTTGTTCTTTAATCTGTGTTTTACTTAACAAGCAGAAGGTGGGATGTTCAGGTTCTACACTTAATGAGGCAATTTACAATCCATTGTTACAATCATGGGTGCAGCTTGGCCACATAGTAGTGCATTATGTTCTTAGAGTTGCTTAACCAAGGAAGACCACAAATCTTACACAAGTCTGGTGAGTTGAAGGCTTAAAAAAATAGTAATTTTAAAAGTCCTTTATATTGATATGACAATAATGTTTGTATTCATGTTTGAAAATATCTGGAAAACCTGACTCAGAGGTCACTTTTATTAATTCTATGGTGTTCTGTGTTGCGGGGGGGGGAATAGATGTTTGTCCATAGCTAATGACTTTTAAGCGTATGAAAAGGATTATTTGTATCTGAAGTAAGTAGAAGATACACTAGGCCTGCCTTTGAAACACAGTAAGTGGTAGAAAGGCAGTAACATCAGTAGGCCTTGATCATTTCAGGATGCTGGAGAATTTTAGAAGGTTATAAGTTACTATGAAAAAGAACTAGGATGGTGACAATCTCAACCTGTAACTAACATTGTAATAGAATTAAAATTAGGCATTAGAACACAACTTATATTTGGAAGAATGATAAAGTTGTTTTTTCAGCTTGAAGACAATGAGATAGGCAAGTTCTGAACAAAACACGTACCTTTAGTTGCAGCCTGTCTTTCATGTTTGGCGATTAAGTTGGATTTTACAGAGGCTGGATGAATTATTGAATGTATGCATTGTTACAACTTGAATGTCCTGGTATTAGTAAAAAGTATTGTTTTACAGAGGAAGAGAAATACATTACTGTAGTAAAGTAAATATTTAATAGCAATGCATGGCATACACACTCCATTTTTCCCTATCAAGACCAGCTAGGAAAGACTTGCTTGTGGGAAGTTGTATGACATGATTTATGCATGCATACTTCTAAAATGCTTGGACAGTAATAAATATGATAATGTATTTATCTCTGTCTTTGAATACTCAATCTTAATGTTTGATTTGTAAACAGAAATTTTGTTCTAAAAGTAAAAGCACCCCAAAATGATATCAGCAGGTACTTTAAAATATATTTGCACTGATTTCTTCTCTAGATATGTGGAAATACTGTATGTGAAGATTGGTTAAAAATAATCTTCACAGTTAGATGTATGATTAGAAATAGGTTGGTTTGGTGTACAGTGGAGGATATTGTGTTTCTCAAGATAGGACAAGTTCTATATTGTTGGTAAATTGTTCATTTTACAACCCTGTAAATAATTCTACTGTTGGCTGAAGCAGATGGGCGCATTGCTAATCATCCGTTTAATTAGACATATTTTATTTTTTTTAAATTTGCAGTTATAAGATCCACATTATTCAAAACTTCTAAGGATTAAGCCTTCTCACCAGAAATGACAAATATAATGGCAGAAACAACTTGTACTTGGACAGATGTTTCTAAGTTTACTTACTGTTAGTATTTTTAATATTCTTCCTGTAATACCATAGATAGCTGTTATTGACTTTATTAGTTTCATAACAGTGCAATTTGCTACTGAACATGCTGAGAAAATCACAGCTTTGATAATGAAAGCTGGAAAGACAAATGCTGCAATTTTCAGTAACACATTTATAGTTCATATGTGGCTAGAGATTTTCATGCGTTATAGCTTTTATAGTGCTTCACATGTGTTTCTGACATGTTTTTGTTAGTGTTCCATATCTTAATTTTAACATAAACAGGATAGTCCTAAATAGGAGTGGTTGTGTGTCTGTACATATAAGAACATAGCTACTCATTTCATATCTTGCATATCATTGAATATTCTGGATATATATTATGTGTATTGTTCTGTATCACAGTATATTAAATGACATGCAAAATATTGATGTCACCTATTTTCTTCATAATCCCATGGCTCTTCTACAAAAGCTAGAACAGTAAGGCTGGCAATGTAAGTGTTACAATACTTCACAGTCCCACATCAGCTTCATATCAAATGGGTTAAGACAGATTTGAGTTTGGGACCGTATTTGAGCATCCTAACTGCTTTGGTACATTTTGCTTTCATGAGGTTTTATTTCTAATGGCAGAAAGCAGTTGTCATCTTAATTTTAGGCTATGCTCAAAATAAAGCTGAATGCTAGATTCTTAGTTCTGACTCTCATATAGAACCAAACAATAAGAGTAAGCTTTGATCTGCAGAATTGAATTCCTACATGCCTCCATCTTTATCACCTCTGCAACTCACAATGCAATTCTCTGACCTACACTTTTTCTTTTTTAATTTATCTGTGTCTACAGACTGCTATGAAGTAAGCAAGGAAGAACAGTTCTGGCATGGGCTCTAGGGCCTCTGCTACTTTGATATGTTAGGGAAACTGCTTTTTACTCCAAGAATAGATGATTATTTGATTGGTCACAACTAGAGAAGCCTAACAAGTGCAGTTGCTATAACACATCTACCAGAAGAAAGATTATAGTACTAAATAGAGCTGGAATATTCAAAAGGCCAGAAAAAAAGAGACTATTTGTACCTGGGTAAGAGGCTGAGGAAAAAATGAAGTGTTAGCCAAACCCTATCTCTTTCTGGCTGACCAAAGGCAGGAAGAAAGTTTTTGAAATAGTTTTTAAACAGTTGTTGCCGCAGGATGGCTTATGCCTTTGCTTCTTGATCACCAGTTACCACTACCACCACCACCTCTAGATTGGTTTTTTAACTACTGAAGTAAGTAGTTGACAGTGTAAGTCTAAGTTATGTATATAAAAGTAGTCTTAAGCAGTCAAATATATTTAAACACATATATTTATAAATATATTTTATATACTATTATATATATTTAGATGTAAGATACATTTATATTTTTATTCATGTACTCAGTGATCCCTTTTGTCTGTATCATTCACCTAGAGCAACTATTACACTGAAATCTGCTATGGATAGAAAAGTTTATGCTAACATAGGGCTTAAATTTAATCATGTCTGTTAAACATTCATTCCTTCCTGCCTCTGAAACAATTGTAAAAGAGAGCTTGGGTTTCGTTGGTTTTTCTTTTTTTACAAATAATTAATAATACATTCACTGAGAATGTCAACTGTGATTTGTAAACAAACTCGATCTTTCAAAGAATTATTCTTACTGTCTCTTTTATCATTTTCCACATAAAAACAATCAATTTATGCAGGCCACTGAAGAAATATTATTCAGTTCACCCAAGCTAGTATCAGAATCTACTAGTGTATGGCATAATTTAAAAAAATTCAGAAACAAAAACAATTGGGTGATTGTATTTTCAAGTTCAAGATATTTGAAGCAATGTTCTTTGTGCACTTTGTCTGAATCATTTTATGCTGGAGAGCATATTTTCCCTGTATAAAAGTAGAAACTGCTTATCTCAGTGGTGAGGAAAGTCTGTGCCTCAAATACAAATGAGTAAGTAAACTGACTTCTGAAGAATGCTTCTCTGTGCTTGTAGTGAAGCTGAGTTCTTGGAGGAACACTGTCATTCACTCAAGGCTTGTGAAGGGTGGTGTTCTAAAACCCTTTTTTCCCTTTCATTTAAGGTGCAGATGGTACAAACATTTAATCTAAACAGAATGTATTGTTAGAATAGTCTAGATAGGCTATGATCAAGAGACCACAAATGGGAACAATTTGGTTTTGAAAATTTTTTATCTGATTACAAGGATAATGACTTGAAAGTCAACCTGGCAATTTTGCATGATTAGAAAAGTGACATTCATGTTGTTTTCTCATCATATTTCCAAATAGAAACAGATTTCTGCCACATATTACATATCATTTATCTCTTAAATGACTCTGTGTCTCATTTTGAATCTCTTAACAGTCTCAGCTATTCCATGCATGGAGCTGTTTTGTTGTTTTGACAGGCAAAGACACATCAAAATCATGTATTAGCCTCTTTTCTACATCACTGAGTCTGTAGGAAGAGCTTAGGAAAATTAAACCAGAGAATTAAATATAATTTTTAAAGGGGTTTGATTATATCAAGTCTGATGTTTATGCAAAAATAGACTCCTTAGAGAGGACGTTTATATTGAAATAAACACTCATATTTATTTTACCCAAATGAATGCCCATCTAATTTTGAATCCTTCATGTCCACATTGTGCAAGTGCATTTAAACTCGTAGGTGTGCTTCCAGCCCTAGACACTGTTTTACTGAAAGGAAATAGGTAGAGACAGTGCAGCTGACCTATTTTTATATCTTTGGGTGACTTTCTTACAAAGCACTCTTGTGACATCTGCATGATTCACAAAGTTTAATGTGGTATGTTATAAATAAAAACTTTCCCCATTTTTGCTTTTTCTACAGTATCTATAATCTACTTCTGTGCTCAACAGTATCCATGCTGTTTTCAACACATTTGATTAAAGCCTTATACTGTAAAGAAAGTGGGGTTTATGGATATCTAGGCCTGTTCTGTGAGTGAATTTCAGTTGTGGACTTGTTTCCATGACACTTACTTCCATCTTGGTCTCAAGATGTGGTGTCAGTGCAAGGATTCTGTCTTTTCACCTGTAGCATAAGGTACATATTCAGATAACTTTTACTGAGCCTGTGTTTTCTCTTGAAAATAAGAATGAAACCAGAAGTGAGAATCAATATTTGACAACAAAGCTGACTTGAGTTACAGACATATGGTGACTAAGAAATTTATTTTTTTCCACTCACAAATTTTAGCTTGGGCTTTAGTCAGTATCCATCTTAAAATTCACTTGCAGGGTAGAAATTACTGAAACTATTTCACTGGAGATGTTTTGACAGTGGAGGCAGGTCACCAGGAGAGTCCTTCAAGAGTTTATGCTAGGACCAGTGCTCTTCAAAAGTATTCACAAATGACATTATGAAAAGGCATGAACAAAGAGGTGAAAAGGTTTTGATGGCTTTATTGGATTACTGGTTATCCAGGGTATTAAAGAAAAAGGTGAACTAGTAAGTAATTTCAGAAGGATACAGCAAGACACAAGACTGAACAGTAGAAAGATGAAATCCAGTCCAGATAAATGCAAAATCATGCAAGAAAGTGAAAAGTTCTAATATCACATTCAAAATTACTGGCCATTACTACACAGGAGTGAAAACTGGGGATTATGGTAGGGCCAGGAAAATGTCAGTCCAATATTAAACAAAAATTGTTATGAATTACCAGGAGAGAAGTAGGAAACAAAACAAAGACCATAATAATGCTGGGCTATACATCCATGCTTTATCTCGGTAACTGTGGACTGTTCTGTTCCTGTTTCATAAACAACGTAGTAGAGCTGGAAAAGGTTCTATGCAAGACAGACAGGGTGATCAAATTGATGGAACAGCTTCCATACAAGGAAACTTAGAGAATTTAGAAAAGGGTACACTTAGAAATTCAAAACTGGAAAATCCTCTACTCACTGTCCCTTACACTTTGATTGTTCTCCATAATATAAAGCTAATATGTTTACTATGGCATTGATCAGTATTACTGCAAGAGGTTATCATATCTTCTCTGGAATACTATTTTTCTCGCTGTTGGATTTCACTGTCAGGTGTGCACAACCCTCCAATGTTTGAGGAAAGATATAATTCATTCTTGGTCTTATTTAATTAAGGCTGTATACGTATTCATTTTACTTTCATTCCATGTTTCTGCTGCTTATATTTTTCCTCATTGTGTTTCATTGCTCTGTGGAAATTAAAGGAAAAAACTCAGAGAAGAGAGCCTGGAGCTGCTGGAGCTGGCAACCACTCCTAACGCTGCTTAACAAGAGGTAGTGGTGTTGTGGAACTGAAGGATGTTGAAGCAGTGTGCAAAAAACCTGTAAGTTAGGAGGAAAATTGAGTTCATGCAAATAGCATTTATCAAATCAAGATGGAGAATTCAAGTGAATACAAACAATAAATTGACTCATTCAAGTTATTTTTAGCTCTGAATTTTCCCTGGTACTATAACCACCCACTTCTGTGTTCCTTATACCCATAAAATTGTTGATCACCAGTATGTAACACTGCCCATTTTGACCACTGCCTGAACAGGTCTTTCACAAGAATCTAACTTTTTCACAAGAATCTATAACTCATGTCCTTCTCTTGTTTCATGTACATTCACATCCAGTGCTTGTTACACTTATCTTCTTGATCTTGCTCTCCCAATATTTAGGAAACTCTTCTGGGTTTTTGTTTTTTGTTTGTTGTTTTGTTTTGGTGTTTGTTTTTTGTTTTTTTTTTAATAAATCTATGATGTGCCATCCTCTGCCTAAACATTGTTGTTTGTTCTCCGACTAGGCTCATTCTATCTACAATCTTGTCATAATGCCATAGAAGCCAGAGGGACCCATTCAATAATTTAGTGGAGTATATCACACCACCACTTAATTTTACCCATCTATTCTTATTTTAAACCTCATAATTTGGACTAGTCTATTTCTTTATTTTGAAAACTAAATTGTTCCATGCCCAAGGAAAAAGAATAGGAGAAGACAGAGAGCTACAAATGACTAAGGTATTTTAGCAAGGTATATAGGGCCAATATCATGGGTGAAAGCAGAACTTCCAAATTCCTTTCTATACTCACATGGAAACACTTTTGTCACAGCACAGATCTGAAGAGCAGTTTGACCCTGGGTTTGTGAGCAAGATATAGCAAATAGCTGAGGAACAACATAGTTTTTTTTTTTAAACTTTCTTAAAAACGCAACTCACACTTCTCTGACACACCAGTATTGGTCAAGAATATCTTCTCTATGCATGATGAGGATTTTTACAGGTGCTTTACAAAATATTCTGCCATCTTCCTACAAATTGTCTTGAATATCTCTTTCATTCCTTGTCTATAGTTTTTGATCTCTTCCCTCTGCCTTCTACTGAATATTTTAACACGTTCATTACCCAACAGCCTTCCTCCTTCTCTTTCTGTAATTCACATCACAAACTGCCTACTGTATTTTTTTTTGTGATGATTTCTGTATACAGTTTATGACTGACAGCGAGTAAAGTAAATCTGTGTTGTATCTTTATCAACAACAGGTATGATTGGTGTTAGTTTTTTGAAGTCTTTTTAATGAGCAAGATAGACTTTGAGCATTCTTTTTTTCTGAGGTTTTCTAGATTGCACTTGATCTTATGTTCACTTCATTATGGTTTTAAACTCCAACTCATAGGGAATTTCCCCACTATTGATTAAGGGTAATGGTCTGAAGTTCAATGAAGGAAAAACTTTTTGGTGGCTGAAAAAAGCATTAATTGCATGAATGATATTGGGCCTGAATTACCTGTCACCAAGAATGAGGCTGCCATTTTAACATTTGTCTGTTAACTCCAGTCATTCAGAATCCATTTGATTTCCCAGACACTGCAAAAGGATTGAAGACAATAGATGACATATATAGTAACAGGGAAAAAATGGAAAGTAGTCAGGATGACAAATATTAAAAGCTTTTATTTCTTTTCTAGTGAAAAGTTTTGTTCTGGGGCTGCTTTCATACTGAGATTGAAACATAGAAAAATCACTTTTTTTTTCTTTTTTTTTTTTTGTCCTTCATACCAATGAATGTGTTTGAAAGCTAGAAAGTTGTAAAGCACTGGGTTTTTAGATCATAGTGACAGTCTTTGGAAAATGGTAATTACTGCATTATTGGTCATTCACATTATTTATATAAACCTCTCTGTTTAATCATAATTCACATATATTTGAAGCTAGCTGGCACAGTTTTGGACTCTTATGAACATCTTGCTCAGAACTAATGGCATGAAGGCATGAACTCTCTCTTTTTCTCTTTTTTTTTTTTTTTTTTTTTTTGGCACAGATGGGGTATTCCAGAGTTGAGCAGGTTACTAAATCTTTTCTATCAATCTGTAATAGGATGTTGATCCTTTGCCTTCTGATAATGAGAATTATCAGATTTAGAATTTGTCAAAAGCTTGCTTTTCATTGGGCAAAAGAGTAAATTGGAAAGGAGGTGACCAGCAAATTTCTTCCACAACTGTAATCTTAAATCTGAAAAGGTATGTTGTCCAGTTATAGTTCTTGTAACGTGATTTCCCCCCCCCCCCCCCCCGCTAGTTCTAATAAAGGGTTGTGTGGATTGACGCTAAGAGTGGTGAGGGCTAAAGCTTAGGGCAAGAGCTAAGAAACCAGAAGAACAGTTTGTATTGTATTTTAACACAATAGAGATTGTGTTGAGTTAAAAATATTGCTAGCAGAATCATTTGAGGGCAAGAAGAATCCACTGCTCCATGTTTGGCAGACTCTGATGAAGGAAAGTAAAAGCTGAACATGATCTCCCAGTAGTCCATAATGAAGAAATCATCACTTACAGTAATATCTCTTATTTCAACTTTGCCTGTGGCAAAGGTGGCGAGTTGCTTGAGTTTGCTAAGAAATTGCTTTATAGTTTCTCAACCGTTGCAAACTGGAGCAAATAATCTGCATTCCCCACCCTGCCCATGAAGAGTGTACTTACCATATATTACCTGTGTGTCCAGCCACTTAGAAAACACTATTAAAATGATTTCAGTATGCAGGTGAAAGAGAACGTTTCCCTTTTTCATATCTTTGCTAAGCCTTATGCTAGGACAGATACAAACCAACTTGTACAGCTATACTACTAGTATGTGTTTTAAGATTTCTTTGGAATTTTGTTCATGCTTGTTTAAGTTTCATATATTCACTTCCTAGCTATATATTTCCTCTTTTCATGGTTACTTATCTTTGCTTGAATCCAAGTTCCCCATTGCATAATTCAGTCTCTTATGCCTATATGGGAATGACTGTCAAGCTATTAGGTTGTTTTTTTATTCCTTATTCTTTATTTTGGTCCACCAACTACTTTAAAAAAGTCTGTGAATGGTGACTAAGAAAATGGAACAACTTGTTAGTACCTTTAAATTAGCTATGCCTCTCTATTGGAAAGAAAAAAAAACCCCAACAAACCACAACCTCCAAACCTGAAATAAGATGAGTGAGTACAAAGTGAAAACAGCTGAAAAACATTCATAGGTTGAAATTCGCAAGATTATTTCAATAGGAAAAATTCAGTCTCTTTTTCCTTGAACTTTTTTATGTCTGGAAAATAATTACATAGCTTTAGGCTGCCTATGTTGAGCTGAGAATGAAGTGAAAAGCCCGTGTATTCTTCTTCCATCTTCTGAAAAATGATAATTTTACAGTTGTTAGAATCCATCTTCTTTCAAAGATATAATGACATGTTTTGCTCTTATCTATCCTTAAAACATTAAATCTTTTATATGAATTGGTTGACAGTTTTTGAAGGATAACCTTTTCAACATCATAAAATAAATGAAAGTGGTGAAGGATTTAGATTCAAAATGCTTTACCAGTGCACTAATAATTTGATGAGCACTGCTATCATTTTTCTAAAATGGCATTAGATTAAATCTTATTCATCCAGCAAATTCTTTTGAAGAGTCTCACCTTTAAAAGTTGATGACACAAACCGGCTTGAAAATGTGATTGTGGTATTTGAAATGCCCTGTCTCTAGAGTCAATTATTTATGATGCATGATGGATATTTTGTATGTTTCTTTACAAGACTCGTTACCTTAGTGTTATTATTTTAAAAACTAAACTTACAAGGACATAATATAGTTCCCTCTCCATAGTAAGATCTTGTCTCTGGTAACTTAGCACATTTTTCTCCAGGCATTCATGTCGGCATCACACGACCATGATGTGAAAGGAAATTGCTTCCAACGCCTCTAAAATTGCTTGCTTGGCTTGAATTAATCTTAATCGAATTTCTGTCTGAGATGTTTAAAAACCTTACAGAATCTCATCCTTTGAGAACAGCTTTGCTAATTTGATTCTACATTCCGAAATGACGACAAATTTTGAGGCCCTGCAGGGCTGCTGTTGCTGATAATGTTTCTATGTGGGTGGCATGAACCACACTGTTCATTAATGTGACATACCTTTATAATGAATGTCCTCATATAATAGTTAGTGATGCAAGTTCATTGTTTTCCTATTTAACTGTATTGCCTCCTTGTCTAAGGGACTAACTGTGCATTCAGTCTTGAGAAAGAAAAACTAAGAAAAATACAGTGTATTTATCTTCAGATATCTAAATTGTGAAGAAAGTCAAATTTCTGATCTTGTAAATGTGATTATTTTTTAATCAAGATAATCAAAAAACTAGAGACTCACCACAATAGAGAAAAAAAAAAAGGCAGAAAGATCTGTATATCATCAAATGACTTAGAAATGACTTTGAGTTTGTAACACTTCAAATAAGTTTTACATACTTGATAAATTGAATTGTTTCTTTTATAATGAGGAACCAGATCTGAGTTTCCAATTACAGAATTGTGTGTAATTCATTTTTAGGTATTTCTAAACTTAAAATGTTATCTACTTGTACAACATTTATTTTAACTTAATGTCCAAGATGTTCCTGAAGGTACTTTTTAAAAAACTTAATGTCTGTAAGCAAAACTGTTGCTATTGATATCAAAGCTGGTCAAAGTGAGCTCCAAACAGTAGATGTTCCTTTTTGCAATAAAAATCAAACATGGTTAGAAAATAATCATGTCTCAATAGAGTTTGAGAAAAATCTTACTGAAGTAGTATTGTGTTAAAATAAGAGTAGCCTAAGTGTGCTGTGTAGTAATAAAGCATATGGAATCCTCCATAAAGAAACAGTCTATATATTAAGAAATTATGTACCAGGTCTCAGTTTGGATTTTCTGTTTTCTACACTGATTGCTCATTCAAAGAGCAGTGGTTATTCTGTTGTGTTCTCTCTGTAAAATGGATTCCACTTGCTGTAATATCTAATATGGAACAAAGCTGACAGCAGTAAGCAATGCGTTTTCCTTGGCTTTGCCTCACATTTTGTCACCTATGGTATACCCAATCACAGATCAACATGATGTGCTGTAAGCATCCTAATGCACCCAGGAAAGTCAGACATGCAGTTGTAGTTGGAGAATAATTTTATTTTTTATTCTAAGTGATACTTACCTAGCTCTTTGGAGCTATATATGTGTAATTAATGAACTTTACAGCTTTGTGGGTAGAATTAAACTTTGCCACACCTTTTTAGCAGGAAAAATAATTATTTTTTTAGAGATTTCTTATTTTCATCTACATGTCAGACTTGCATGTGATGTATTATTCCTCAATGTATTTACATAATTTTGATGGGTATGCTTACTAATAATTAATATTTTCATTCAGATAGTTACAGGGAAAACAGTCTTTAAATAATGCAACTATCTTGTGCACATGCCCATATACAGACAATATTTTAAAATTATGGAAGAAAGCTGTGCTATTTAAAGGCAGACTTGCTCTCTAGTGGACATTTTCTCACTGTAATCAATGAAAGGCCTTGCTGATTTCAACAGCAATATAGGGGTGAAAGCTCCTGAAGTTAACTCTAACTGTTAGCTCTTCCTGTTTTCTCCAGTATGCTGGGTTCTTTTGCATTAAGCAACCAGCTTTCCACCTACTTTTTTATACTGTGTTATGTTCTTCACCACACATCATTGCAATGAAATTTTCTTCCTGTGAAGAAACATCCAGTCTCTTCTTGTTATGTGCTCCACAAGGATTTCCTTAATTTTGACGAGCACATTATTTTGCTGTTATCTTCATTTGTTCAGTATGCTACTAAGCTAGCGGTTCCTCCAAGTGGGTGAGAAAAATGCTGCTTATGTTTTATGACTTTTATTACTTTTTATGTAATCTGTTCTACACAATTTCTTTTTTAACTTTATTTCTGTTGACCCTGCAAAGATAGATTTAGCACCGTATAGTTTGACTGTAGTACTGTATGGTAGCTTTTTAGTGAGGTAGTTACTCTGTAGCCTGCACTGAATTTGGTAACCTGCTTTGACCTCAGTATCTGCAGAGAATGAATTGAGAAAACTCTCTTGTGAGTAAATCACCACTTGGCTTATCATACTCACTTCTCAGACTTGAGAAGGTGTTTTTAAGCGCTATGAAGTGATGTCTTGAGAAGAGGTGACCTTTGAGGACTAGAAAGCAAAAGGTCAGGAAAACCAGTATGGTAGGGTGGGTTTTTTTCCTTCTCTGTATCCCACTGAACAACACGGAATTTGCACTGGTATGTGCATTATGGTGGTACTAACTCCTGAGAGAAACTCCTGTGCTTTAAAACCCTATTAAAAGAACTTGGAGAAGGCAGTGGTAGCTGCCATCTGTGTAGTCTTGCTCTTCCTATGAATTACAGGGCATTGCTTGTGTGTGGTTGACCTCAAAAGAGCTGCGGATTCTGCAAGCTGGGGCTGTTAAAATAATTCGTGAATGCCCCCCCCTTTTCTGTTCCTTTGTGGGTTTTACCACATTAGGAAATGTTCTAGGTCTGTCTTCAGCATCTTGAAGAACAAATGTTAACTATGAGAGTGTCGTGGTTTAACCCCAGCCAGCAACTAAGCACCACGCAGCCGCTCACTCACTCCCCCCCCATCCAGTGGGATGGGGGAGAAAATCGGAAAAAGAAGTAAAACTCATGGGTTGGGATAAGAACGGTTTAATAGAACAGAAAAGAAGAAACTAATAATGATAATGATAACACTAATAAAATGACAACAGTAGTAATAAAAGGATTGGAATGTACAAATGATGCGCAGGGCAATTGCTCACCACCCGCCGACCGACACCCCCCCAGTCCCTGAGCGGCAATTCCCCGCTCCCCCCTTCCCAGTTCCTAAACTAGATGGGACGTCCCATGGTATGGAATACACCATTGGCCAGTTTGGGTCAGGTGCCCTGGTTGTGTCCTGTGCCAACTTCTTGTGCCCTGGCTGGGCACAAGAAGCTGAAAAATCCTTGATTATAGTCTAAACACTATTGAGCAACAACTGAAAACATCAGTGTTATCAACATTCTTCACATACTGAACTCAAAACATAGCACTGTACCAGCTACTAGGAAGACAGTTAACTCTATCCCAGCTGAAACCAGGACAGAGAGCAAAAAAGTATTATTTTGTTTTGAACTGAAATACTGTAATTGTTTACACAGGTGATTTTGTTATCCTTTATTAAACTGCCTACTGGGACAGAATGATCTAAAGTAGAAGCAATCTAAACTATAGAAAAAGTCAGATGTAAATGTCCTTTGATTTCTTAGTGAAATAAACCTATCCAATAAAGGTTCTTCCAAAAGACCTAGTCTATTATATGCCACAGTATCAAAAAGAGCTGAGTATTTGTGTAAGTCCTCACTCACCAAATTATCTGAGCTGAGTGCAAAGACGTGACTGTAAAGCTTGTTTGTGGCTGCATTTGAAGTCACTACTTGTGGATTTAGTTTTGTGCTTCTTGGTACATAAATCAGCCAAATATATTTCCTTATTTGTGATTCCCTGATGTGTTTGGCAGCAGTGACAAAGTAACTTCAGATAACAGCTAACATAGGAAGTCTCTCTCTAAGACAGAAGATAAATTTACAAAATAACTCATAAAACTGAGAAGAGGAGCGGGTTGTAGTTCTCCGTTTCATACTTGTCCATTCTTGTAGAAGTGCCAATGGACAGTAGCAGAAGTGCTCTCCAACTTAAATATTTGCAGGAATGGCTCTACATTCTGTGGCCCAGTGCAGATTTCTAAGGCCACCTCCTAACCTGGGTAAATGAAAATACAGGGTTTTTCTTCCTTAGGGAGCACTTCTTGTCTTTTAAATACTTTTATACAATCCAGAAAAGCTTCTGTGGTTAGAAGAATATATTTGAATGGGAACCTTTGACTTAGCCAAAACTTTCCAAAGATCACTTGCCTATATAGTTAAAGTAGGTCTACAGTAGAGTAATTCTAGAGTTTCTAGTCCCACTGGCCACAATATGACTCCTACCTTTAAACTTATTTGTGAACAGGAAACACTAATTGGAGGATCACATTGTCTGCAATAGGGTATTAATTTCACTTTTACAGATGGCCCTGAATGCCAGAATGTGGTGGATGGCTCCAGAAACAAAGTGTGAAATAAATCTTGTCTTAGAATCACAGTTTCAGTGCGGGTTGCCTTTTGCTCAGTGTAGTGTGGGTTACAGGCTGGTCTAGCCTCCTCTCTGAAGGAGGCTGAGTACCATTTTTAGGACCGTCCTCTTGTGACGCATGTAGATGTAGTAGCTCCTTGATCTAAGCACCTGACTGTGTTCAGGAACAGGAGGTGAAAGACCCCTCTTTACAAAATTCTGAGCTGTGAACCAGCTGGAGTCATTTGGTTCTTTGGCTCTGTGTGCTCCTCAAACACCAGCCATTGCTATCTCCTTCAAGGCAATGATGGCGGGCCAGAGAGCATCATCTTGGGGACTGGCAGGGCACTTCCACTTCAGCCATAATGAGATATGCCATCCGTTTTCACTCAGTAGTTGTGTTTTATTGCACTTCTGTGTGCATGACCTTGGTCGTCTACTTGTTATTCACTCTGCAGCTCCTGTAGCATGGTCCAGGAAGAGAAAAGAGTGAATTTTGTTTCTGCCTTCTCCTCTGTGCAGGTAATTAGGAGCTGTGATGACATATGAGTACTACTTCTAAGTTAATTTGAAATACATAAATAAACATTTGCAACATTGAAAATTTGAGTAGTATTGACTATCATATTAAATAGAGGAAAAAATACCTCATTAAACCTGTTAATAATCTCTTTAAAGTTGCAATTTTTGTAAACAGAAATAGAATATAATATAATAAAAACTTGTTTGGATTGCATGCTGCTGAAGAGTCAGTGCAGTAAAGTTCAGCCCAGTTATTGGTTTTCTACTGCTTGGCATAAAATTTTTAAATTAAGAGGCATATATAAATACAAATTTACATCTATAGTACCCAGGAACACAAGAAAAAACAGTCTGAGTAGTTATGAACTATTATTCAGTCAGATTTTTCTTTAATTTGCCAAAACTGTAGAAAAGTATTTATGTGACTTGTCTGTACCCTGCTAAAATTTTTCACAAAGACTTGCAGGGATGCTGTGCTCTAGGTTGACAACTCCTTTTCCAAACAAGTGCTGTGTTAACCCAGCAGCACTTCTCTGAGAATTGCCTTTATCACTTGCTATGATGCAGTGACTGGTGGACCATGACAAATGGGCTTTCTTCCTGCTGTTGTGAATGAGTGCTGTGAAACTCCTTATGTCCTTTTAGAGCTGACAGACCTGATCTTTTTTATCATTATTTTTTAAAGGAAGGTTGGATTTTGTAATATTTTGTATTTAGCTCTAAATGCTTTCAGCTTAGCCATGTCTCAGCTCTTTCACATATCTACACCTTCTTCCAACTCTCCAGAATTCCGAAGAGCTACTGCCAGTTTGTTTTACACAGTGGCTTCATCCATGTTGTGCGTCTCCACCATTGCTCTTTCTTTCTTTCCTTTTTTTTTTTTTTACATCTTCTGTTGATTTTTATAAATTTTTTATCATCTTTTACCACCAGAAGTTAGCTGAAGCCTCTACCTGTTCACATGATGACTAATACTTGGAAAGCTCTAAAAGTAGTACCAACAGTTGTGGAGTAAAGTTCTACTGACTGCTGAACTTCTGAATTTGGCCTGCCAGCTTATGGCAGTAAGTGTTGTCTTGCATTTACTATGGAATTTTATGGAGGCCAGTTGTCCACCCTATTTCCCACATGCCTCAGGGCTGTAATCAGCTTATTTAGCTAGCAATAGTAGTCGTGTGTGCAAGTGGGAAAAGGAGCAGGCTCATAACTTAGCCTTTTTATAATCCTTTTTCACTCTACATTTCTTCCTTTCCCCTCTTATCTGGTACTGGAACTTTTGCTACCTATATCAAAAATAGTAAGGAGGGGAACACAAGAAGCAGCTGATCAGAGTAGCGATGGCTAGAATTTTTTTTATATTATAGATGGTGCTATCATCCACTGATCTAAAGCCTGTGCTGATATAAATATCAAGTGGGAGCAGTCTACACCTTCTCTCAGAAACAGTACAGCTTGGAGGATTCCAGAAATCGCATTATACCTCTCAGGAGACAGTACAACTACAGTGTGCTCCCTGTATCAGTCATGAGATTGTCTTTAAAATGCAGTCTGTCATCTAGATGGAGACCTCATTTCTTAAAGCTGTTGATTCTCTGAGACAACACCCTAGTATGTTCCACAGATTACACAGTTCAGAGTAATGTATTTGTTGTAAGACAGGGCAAGAAGATGCAGAAAGATTCAAAATACATTTTTTTTAGTCAGGAGAATGTTTTCATGCACTCAGCCCTTGAGCCCCTGAAGGGTATTTTGCATACTTGGTGGTGGTAGTAGTAGTATGCAGGTCTGCTGCAACTTAGAATCATACAAAAACTTAGCTTGGGACAGGTATCTGGAGGTCTAGCCACACCACAGAAAAAAAGCAGGGCTAAATTACAAGTCAGGTTACACTGTGCAGCCACTTATCTGGTTGAGTTTTGAATATTTCCAGGAACTGGAAATTCTACAGCTTCTCTTGGAAATTCTTCCAGTGCTTAAAGACACTGTGATTATATATATATATATATATTTCCCCCTCTTCCCCCTTATATCCATCTCAAATTTCTTTTGATGAAGCTTGTAGCTCTTGCCTCCTGTCTTTTCACTGTGCATCTCTGAGGGGAGCTTGTTTCACTCTTACCTGCAACTCCCCATAACATAGTGTAAGGCAACAGTTACATCCTCCTTGCCTTTTCTTCTCCAGGCTATAAAACCCCAGTTGTCCAAACCTCTTCTCACTAACCCTTTTTGATTCCTTCTGTCCATTCACTTATGCCAAGTGTGGTCAGAAAAATAAACCCTAACCAGCCTGTATTTTCTTGATCTAGTATTATAGTTATGCAACTCTGGTGTATATTCTTGTTCTTGTTTTGAGTGGGCATGAGATAGAAATGTATAAAATGAGTCATGGCCTACCTAGGGATAAAATTTAGGCTTCTGGCTACTGACTGAGGTGTTCTGACAGATAAGCTATGAGTCTAGGTTTTAATGCCAAGTTAACCATTGTGTGGAAATTAATTTTGCAGCAGGGATTTATCATTAAACTTAAGCAGCTTGAGTGTCATTCTTTCCTCAGCCCAGATAACCAAAAGGTGTCTCAGAACTGCAAAGCTCTGAACCTGTTGTCTTCTACGCCACTAGTTGTGGGGTAGCCAAAGTACTCTGTGTTTCTGTCTTTAGGAAAGAAAGGGGCATACTTTGTTGAAAAGAAAGAGAATAACTGGTACATTCTCTAAGCTGCTCTTCAAACTGTAAGCAAGTTCTTTTTCTATTGGTGAGTCAGTCTTACTTTTCAGGGTTGTCCAGTTCTGTCCTGAGGAAACTTCTGAATTATTCACTGACCATACTCCAAACATGATTATGGTAGTTGTGCATCATTTTTCTCACATAGGATGTAAGAATTATGCAGGACCTCTAGGTGCCATTGTATTAGGCATCTTATGTTCCCCTGATGGTTTCCATCTCACTTTCTTTTCTTAATGTTCTCCCTCATTTTCATGCATTCTGCTTGGTATTAATGGGGAAATGATCACTTTTTGACTAATGGAATGCTTCACCTGTATCAGATCTTAAGTCCAGATAAGTGATATATGTGAGCTCTTTGATTCTTTATATTGATTTTAATGTCTCATAATAGTTTCACTATGCAGTGGCTTGTGCCTCTAAGAATTCACTGTTTACAGGTTAATTCTTATATGTAAGCTTCCACTTTTACCCTTGCACTCAGCTAAAAAACTCTGCCAATTTAATTTTGGTTTTGGAACCTTTGTGTTTGTACTGGTAAAAAATGTATTTTTTTCACTCTCCCATTATCCATTAATGGCTAAATGTATATAGTACAGAGAGTGTCAAAGGAAAACTATATCCTAAAAGTGAATATTTCTAAAATTTCTAAGGCTGTTAAAGCAGGGTTTTGGGGGGGGGGAGGGGGAATGTTTCGCTGTCTTAATTCTTCCATACATGCAAGTATGAGTGCACACACAGACCCACAGTGTCTTGTCCAAGACTATCCTAGAGTTAGGGGAGATGAATTACACTGCTGAACTCTTATCCAAGAGCAATCCAACTCAACTTGTTTAGGCCATGGATCAGACTTGTATTATGAATGTGGTAGTATTATGTACCTTAGAAAATTGTGGGGTTTGTTGTTGCTTGTTTTTTTCTTCAGGGAAAGCTATAAACTTCAGTGTACACTTTTGCTTAAACAAGGACTCTGTGTTGTCTGGTTTTTAGTTTTCCATTTAAAAAAACTGTATGCTGTCATAGAATAAAGCTTGGAAAGAAACAGTTTGCTGTTTCAAGAGACTCTACAGAAAAAAAAAGAATTGGTGATTACAGAAATTCCTTTTTTATGCATATTATGCTGTTACTGTACAATGTCGCAAATAATTTCTGGAGAAGCTTACCTAGGCAGGAATTTTATGGATTTTTTTTTTTTAATCTTTCCCCCCCAACACCTAGCTTCAGTGTGATGCAACAATCATTTTGTTCTGCTTTTGGATACAGGTCTTCTGTTTTAATTTTAATCAGTCATAATTTTAATCAGCTCATTAGAATGCCTATTACTAGAATGCATATTATGAGTGTTGAGAATGAATTTTAAAAAATCCCTTGCACAAATTTAGAAGTCCAAACTTTGCTTTATATGAGTTTTTTCTTTTGTTGAAAAATCTGGGTTTCATTGAACTGTCTTTTAACTTCTTCAATGATAATACAACTTTTGCTCTAAAGTTTACAGTTACTCAGAAATCTAGTTTTAATATTAAAGTTGCAGAGTTCCTGTCAGAAATTACTGTAGATTTCTTTAAAGAAAAGAAAGATCATCTCTGAATAGGGTTGAAAGAATAGAGGAAGTGAGCTTGGGTTACAGGCTGAGTTGTTTTATGTTCTCTCCTAGTCCGTGACATCAGGGAAGTTGCTTTGCCTTCAGTGTCTCTTTTTGCCAATCTGAAAAGTTTAAATAATAACACACAAACACTTCTCATGTTTATTGTGAACTAATTAGTTCTGTATCTGTAATCAGCTCAAAATACTGCATTTTACTATATAAAATACCATATACTGTGTATTCTTGACAACTACGTAGTCAGCCATGAAATGCGATTTTTTTCTTTTTTCTTTCTTTTTTAGAAAAAAAATCTTACTCTAGTGATTCAAGAATTTTAACCAAAAATATGCATTAAACTGGTTTATTCAGTTATATTAAATGTCACAATCTAACTGTCCAGTGATGTATTGTTTAGATACTCTTAAACAGACATTCTTTTATTTTCTTAGATTACCTCTTATTTTTCAGTAAGTTTATTCTGCAAGATGACAACAATATAGTAAATTAGAAAAATTGGTGTGAATTATAAATTTTTCATTCACATTTCAAGTTTCTGGAGTTCTTTGAGAGCTACCCAATTACTATCCACATGGCGAACATAACATAAGTGTCCTTACTATGAAAATGTAAAGTAATCATCAGCTCGTCAACATCAGTGTTACTCAGAAAATTCATTACAGGGTAAGCGCTAAAAGTTCTTTTTTAGTTTAAAGCCTACAGCAATTTGATACTTTTTCATTACTATACATACCTGAAGTTGTCTCATTTAGTTTAAAGTATCCACTTACTGGCTTATAATACCTTTCTCTTGAGTCTTTGCGTGTTTTGTTTTTTTTCACGTACCCAACAAGTGCCCTACATTAATTGCTATTTTCTAAGAATGGTGGGAACTTTTAAAACAAGTTCTACTTCATGTTAACTCAGATGACCTTGCCCTGTCTCCCTCACCCTCAGATTCTTGCATGTATGCTGTAGTTTGATCACCAAAAAGCTCTCTGTTGAACCATTGCTTTAATTCTTCTTTATGATATTTCTTTCAGTCTATGTTTTCTTCACAAAATTCAAAAGACCACTATCATGAAAGATTGTAGACTGTGAATGCTGAGGGGGGAAAAATTATATTTCACAGGAATTCATATTTCTGTCTTGTCACTATTAATGAAGCCCAAGTTGTTAATGTCTAAAATTCATAATAATCTCTTGCCAGCAGACTGCATAAAGAGAAGATAATCAGTTTAATGTAGGGTTTGATTCCTTTGCAATAAGGCAAGCTGTATTTGTGATATACATAGCAAAAACTTTTAGTCAGCATTCCAGTTTGCTTGCTCCAAGACAAAAAATGAAATGGCTTTAAGAAAACTCAGTAACAATAGCTTAGGGACAATTAATTAGGAATACAAAGGAAAACTTACCATGCATATTGAGAGATCAGAGTAAATGTTTAACTTTAAAAATCTGTTGCTTATAGCAGCACCAAAAACCATGTGTGAATGACAGTGGTTAATAAAGATGGATTCTGAGGGATGCTTGGATTGATCTTGCCTAACTGTAACTTTCTACAAGTCACTTAATCAGAATACCTCTTGACTTGGAGACAAAAGTAGGTATCCCAAAGAGTAATTCATCTCACCTATTCGAGACACCTGATTCAGATGAAATGTATCTAGAGGTGCCTATGTCTTACACTGACTAGAAAGGGAGTTCGGTAATTAACTTAAACTAGATGCCTACCTTTTATACAGCTAACTGTAAATGCATTAATGACATATAGCTGAGGAAAACTGCATGATTAGTCTGTCACGATTAGTATGCCTGTGTAGGAACGTAAAGCTGAGAAAATACAACTGACAATCTAGTGTTAATGGACAAACTGTTAGTGTAATTTGGGTGAAATGCCTTACATTTAAAGGCCCTTCTCCCTTTAATTCCTGATTGCAAATTTGCTTTTCTCAGATAATGACCAAAGGTACTGTTGCCATAGCAGCAAGTTGCTGCTTCTGAAGAAAAGAAAGGGCAGTGTAACACATACAAAAATAAGCATAAGCTTTTTGGGTGGGGAGAGGGTACAAAAGGTAAAGATCTTGTAGAAAGTATGTTTATGGATTAATTTGCCCTGTGTCATTTACCTTCTGCCAAAGACAATTTTAAAAGCACTGAGAGCGAGTTTTCTACTGAGGTGGAGCAAGGACCAGACATTGCAACCTTGATTTCTTGTACAGGAGATGGTGTACAAGGCACAGCTCATATCTCTCGAAAAGAAGGTTTAGCACAGATAAGAATTAGGTCACCACATTGGAATAAATGTTAAAATTCAACTATATTCTTTGCTACCCCATAGCTTGTCCCTAGTGTTAGTATGCCTGTTCACCCTCTACTGTGCTCTCATTTTCATACCATCTGTCTCTTGCACTAGGTGACAGATACAGAGGCTTAAGTGGCTGAGCATTTGGTAGGTATTATGGGAAGGACATGGGGAAACAGAGGACCTATTCTTGATCTAGAAGAAGGAATCTATTTTAGAACATGTGGATTTTATGGGAAAAGTGAGTTTTCTAAAAAGGATAATTGCAATGCAGGTGAAAGGGTGGAAATGAAGGATGGAATACGTTGTGGAAATAGAGGAGCCAGGTTGCCATAGTAAATTCTTGGAAGCTGATAACCCTTGAAATTCAGGTTATAGTTAGTCGCTACACCTATTACTGCATACCAGTGTTAGTCTGATATGACCTGTCTTAAGCTTATTTGCTGCTTTCCATATGTTGCAGTGATCCTCAATATTGTTGTAAAATTACAGTAGATAAGTGTCCTGGTGTCAGCTGGGATAGAGTTAATTGTCTTCCTAGTAGCTGGTATAGTACTATGTTTTTGAGTTAGGTATGAGAAGAATGTTGATAACAAGCTGATGTTTTCAATTGTTGCTAAGTAATGTTAAGATTAAGTCAAGGATTTTTCGGCTTCTGATGCCCAGCCAGAGAGAAGGCTGGAGGGGCACAAGAAGTTGGGAGGGGACACAGCCAGGGCAGCTGACCCAAACTGGCCAAAGGGGTATTCCATACCATGTGATGTCATGCCCAGTATATAAACTGGGAGGACTTGGCGGGGGGGGGGGGGGGGGGAAGACCACTGCTCAGGAACTTACTGGGCATCGGTCAGTGAGTGGTGAGCAATTGCACTGTGCAACACTTGTATATTCTAATCTTTTATTATTACTATTGTCACTTTATTAGTGTTATCTTTATCATCATTAGTTTCTTCTTTTCTGTTCTATTAAACTGTTCTTATCTCAACCCACGAGTTTCACTACTTCTCCTGATATTCTCCCCCATCCCACTGGGTGGGGGCAGGGTAAGTGAGTAAGCGGCTGCATCGTGCTTAGTTGCTGACTGAGGTTAAACCACAACGATAAGAACAACACTAAAATAAATCCTTAGAATAACTTTTATCCTGTCCTGAAAATCCATAAGCCATTCAAAACATTTTGTTATTTTGCACTTGTTACTGTAACTACCTGTTAGCTCATACAGTGATGCTGATTTGAAGCATTTACCTCTGAGCTGATTTCATCAATCATACTTTAATATCTTCTCAGTATGTGCTTACTTTGTTACTCCATAATATGTTTCACCCAAAGTGAAACTTAAAGAAAAACTGGAAAGAAAAAGTAGATCAGAAGAAACCTATCATTAGTAAGGGGAACTGTACTAGCAAGTGCTAGTATGTTACTTCGCTTATTTCAGTGCTCAAACTATAACTTGGTCTATGCCCAGCTCCTACAAAATAATCAGGCACTCAGTTTTTACTTAGTCTCCTAAAGTTTATGAGAACAGAGCATATGCACAAATCAATCTTGATTTTCTTCCCATGCCCTGCCTTGTCAACACTTACATATGCTGAAGATCAGGTATAATAGGTTGCCTGTCCAGTCGTGGAGAATATTGCTGTGAGGTCCTTGGCATCTTCACAATTGTTACATTTTTTCACCCATGCTTCCCCTTTTAACACCCTGCAGAATTACAGCAGGCAGAGACTAAAGGTCCCATATTACTAATTCCAGCCATTGTATGTTTTGCTTAAAATTGCATTGCAAGTCTTCCCAGCAGACAAGTAATCACCATGTTCACCTGGAACTGAACTCTTGTCTACCCACTTTACCCAAGGGACCGTGGGATGCCTTGAATCAATGTGGATCAGTGTGTACAGTGAGGCTGAACTGAAGTAAATGTTGCTTAGAATAGTGAATCCCTCTCTTTCTCTGAGAAGCCTGGCATTTTAGAAAAGGTTTGTGTTGTGAAAGTTGTACAGACATCCTTTATGAACAACTTAGAACTCCTAAAACTTGGTCTCCTAAAACATGATGTAAGCTCACTAGAGTGTATGAAGAAATTATACAGTATGTATATGTGGGTTTTGAACACATGTAAGAAGCTCAGCTTTTTCAAATCTTTTAATTGGGTTCTTGATTACACCGCTCCGTAGGACTCGCTGTGTGATGTGGATGCTACTACATCAGTGGACCACCATCACGGGCTTTGTAACTTCAGGCCTATGCCTTCTGAAAACTGGACTTTCATGGATCAATGCCACTTTCTCTTCTAAGGCTGTCTTCCACAGGCTGCTTGATTTCGTAGGTTTGAGGCCAGCTCTTTAAAATTCCTCTTTTCTTAATTTCATGGTCTGTTTCTCATCATGTAAAGCTTTGGCAATCATTGTCCTATTATTAAAGGGCATTTCCCAGTTTGTTATCATGGGTCAAAAGCATTTGTTTTGGTTAAAAATAATGAATAGGTGACACATTCCAAGAGACTTGTGCATATTAAGCATTCTTCAATGATTAGCATGATTATTTCGTTATCTGCATGTTTAATTTTAGATTGTCAGCAAGATGCAGGGATGCCACCTCAAATACCTGGTTGTTTTGGGGGGTTTTGTCTGTGTGTGTAGATATTCTTCTAGAAAAATGTTATTTTAGCAAACTGCAAGCTCTATTTAGTAAACTTGATATTCATTTTTGAGAATCTTCATTTTCTCAGAAATAAATTAATTTCCCAGACTTGTATGAATTTAACCACTTCTCCCAAAATTTCCATATGTTCCCAAGATGGCTTTCCACAAGCTAGTGCTTCAGAAGCTCTGTCAGGATTTTGTGTTAAAGATCTAGCAATTAATAGAGCTAGCAATTGGTAAGAGATTTTTTTTTGACTGGATTTGAACAGAACAGGTTTTGTAAAATGAAACTACGTGTCAGTTGTCTACAGTATTGCGTTTGAACAAATGTATTATTTCAGTCACAATGAGTTCAAGGTTTTAGGGTTTTTTTGTTGTTGTTTGGTTTTTCTGCTCTTGGGGGCTTTTATGGTGTGGTCGTGGGTTGGGGTGTGTGTGTGTGTGTTTTGTTGTTTTGCTGGGTTTTCATAACTTACTGATGCTTGTACACTAGTTTCCATGAGAGGGTGGCTGATTTCCACTGGTAAGAATGAGAGGGCAATCAAGGCTGCCTAAATAAAAACTTATCAGCATCTTTTCAGGTATTCTCCTAGCATTTTTGATGGTAATTCTATTTCTCAGTCATTCATTTTTAATTGTAAATAAAGATATAGCTTCTCATTTCCCAGCTCATAGCTGTGAGTGATTAATGTGCAGGAACTGGAAGAAGGTGTGGATGAATGCCACAACTAAAGAATGTTTCACAGTCTGCTTCTGCTCCTCTATCACCTTATGGTGCTTTCTTTTATATAATTAAAACAATCCTATGATTTTTCAGACACAACAAACTTTGTCTTGTGAAATTTATTCTGCTACTCAGCAGGAATCTTTGCAAGTTCTCTCCAGCTGAAGCAAACAGATTTAGGTGCATTTGTGCAGATCTATAAATTGCCTTCTCAGTGTCATGTGGTTTAGTTAATACCTTTTCTTTTTCCTACTATGTTGATTAGTATTCATTTAGAAAAAGCAAGAGAGAAATTATGGAATTAAATGTGCATAAATTTAACAACAACAACAATAAAATCTTTGTCTTAGGAGGGTTGTCTTTTTCCTGAAGCATATCTGAAAAGTAGGCAAATGGAAACACCAGATTTTCCTGCAGTAATTTTGAGAGAACTGTATGGGTAACAATTCTACTTATGTAATGAAACCTATCATTTTCTCTACCAGTGCCAAGCAGAAATGAAAATGACTAAATGACACTCAAATTCAGTTACACAAAACACAAATATGAGGACTAAATAGCAGATAAATGGTCAATAACCTAAAATGAAAGTGGATAATGCAGTATGTAACTTTCAGAAGGAACTATAGTAAGTTTTTTGAACTGCTAATAACTTTGTTTTTAAACTGCAAGTAATAAGACCACAAAAAAAACCCAACAAAAAAACCCAACCAAACAAAAAAAAACAAACCACCAAACATAGCCTTTGATACTCTTTTCCAGTGCACTTCCTGAGGGCAATTAGAAATAGTTGTGATTAAATTTGAATTAAATTTTAAATTGATTGGACAGGAACAAGGATATCTAACAATAAACTTATTTTGGCCTGCTCCCAGTTGATTTCAATAAAGCAGCATTTCAGTTAGTTGGCTGAAATTGAATAGCAATAAGAGAATGGGAGAAAAGGTAGGTCACAAAGGAGGACTTCCCTGGTCATTCTTTACTTACATTTTACACTGCCCAGTGACTTGTATTGATTTGTTTTCCCCTGTGTATACTGTTTAGGAGCTAGGATATATTCAGTTACTTAAAAATTGGTGCCAGATCAGACCTATCAAAAAGCATTTTGAGCATAATTATCTTTTGCATGTCTACTACCATCTAAGAATTTTGAAAATATTTGCAGGATAATATTATTCTAGGCTAAAAATATTCACTCTGAAATAATTTAAAATTAGTTATATGAGTATTACCAAAATCACAATAAATATATAGTAAATAAACCCAGTATTATTAGGAATTCAAATGGTGTACTTCTCATCTGGTGCAAGTATGAGGTATATTCTGAAGCTATTCTTTTATATCTTCTAAAATAATGGACAGTTTATTTTCTTTAGCATAAAATCTTGTATTATTTCTGAAAACATGAACTATAGCTCCAACAACCTTGCTGTCTATAAGGTGGAGAATATAATACCTCTCTTATGATTTTCCACTTTACATTGCTGCAAAGCCTGACATTATTGGTTTCCAATTCAAAGCCAACGCCTGCAGAGAGTGCCTGAATCTCTGTGAGGTTATCTCAGTTTGCAGGCCTCTTAAATCAGCTATTCAGTAGTATATTTGGAAGCAAAAAAACATATTTAAAGATGTAGTTAATGAATTTATATCTAAGGCCCTAACTCTGACTAATTTATGCATTGACAATGCAATATTTTTTGAGAAATAAGCCTATGTTCACAGAGCTGTATCTGCTAGTTTCTTTGGCAGCAACTGTACATATTGGAAAGCCCTGCCTTTTATGAGTCCTCCTAATTAGGAGTTTTCACTGAACTGAATAAATGGTATGTGTATAATTACTTGATATAGCAAGGATATTTTGGTTTGTTTTCCACTAACTCCTGTGGGGCAGTAGGCTATTTTTATGGAATTCAGAGAAGTAAACGAGAAAAATAATCTTTGATATGCCTACTGTCAATCTATATGGGAAATAATCTATAAATGGGAAAATGATTGGGGGGGAAAGGGAAGTCAGTGTGCATTTAAACAATAAAAATATTTTTTAAAGCACTGCATTTATCTGATGTATTGTGCAACTTGTTCCTTCTAGTGCAGAGAATTCTAAAATTCTAGGGGTCTGCTTGAGATCCCAAAGGATCAGAATAATTCCCCTGTGCCATGCCAAATTTCTACTTTTTTTTTTTTTTTTTAAATTAAGAAACACCTTCTCTCACTTAGACTTGTTAAAATAATGCTTGAATGCTGACAATGATGATTTACTGGATTCTACTGAGAAACGATAGCCATATAAAGGGATGCTAACTTCATAAGCTTTCACTGTTTGTTTGTTTATTTATTTATTTACAGATAGTTGTTTGAGTGCTCTAGAAAAACAGCTGTAGCTTGGCAGAGCAGTTGGCATCTATTTTTCCAGTTATTTTATTCGTGGTTGCCTTAGTCATATCTGAGGTTACCAAGTGTTTTCTTTCCTGTTCTGCCACAATGTCAAAGTTTTGTGGTATGTCGTTTCTTTTTTTCAATAGTGCCTTCCTTCTTTAGCAGGGACTCCTGTCTTCCCTTTATTTGGCCTGGAGACAGATTGCTTGGGTGAAAATCAGTTTTGATGATGGTGAAAGAGTCTTATGTAGCTAAAAGCAATATGTAATTCATCAAACTTCCCAATTAAACTGTGTTTCTAGATGTTATATTCCTAGCTCTTTAGTTCAACATGTCTATTAACAACATGCTTGGATAAAGCTTCCTATTAAATATCCTGTGGATGTTTACCTACAGCAAGGTATAGTAAACCCATGCTTTTACCCAAACAAAAAAGTAGTTGCCTATTGAAAAATTGAAAAAGTAGTTGCTTCAGCATTAAATTATTGCAAACTTTCTTGCAACATGCAGCTGGACTATTTGTGTGGGGGTTTTTGGTCCATTTATTACTGGTTTACATGATCATTAAATTATTACGTGCTTGCTGAATGTGAAGAATATTCTCCCTTTCACAGGATAAATGAGATACCCAAAGAGTTCAGGCACCTCAATAACACATTCTCAGAAGGATCTTCTGAAAAAGGTAGAGTCGTTACCATATAAAAATTCATGGAAAAGTTTTCAGTTCCTACTGAACATCCTTGTTTCACTTCTCTCTGCTAGCTAGCAAGAACCTATTCATCATCATAGACAAAGAATGACATTTTTCCAAATACTTTGTATAACCGGGGAGAAATTACTCTTTTGCTTTATTGAGTGTGTCATAGAGGATTTGTCCTTTTATTGTAAAGCATTTTTAATGCTATTTTTTCTTCCCCAAAATGCTGTTGCATGGTTCACTGATGCCAGCAATCTGTGTGTGTAGACCTTTTCTTCAAGTGAGGTGTCTGAATGTATTTCTAAGATTTCCTTCATGCTTTGACTTTGAGTACTCACCTGAATCATACTGTGTATTTGGTGAATGTTTTTTAGGTAGCTTTTAATAGTTTTTAATTTCAACATTCTCAATGAGTAGTATGTTTTAATAGAGGTGTGCCTGGTATGGCGTATTAGTTCATATTTTTTTCTCTTCATGTTTTATTATATTCTGTGCACTGCCACATATTCAAAGATGCTTTCAATCTGCAGGATGTTAATTTTTATGATATTTGGGGATTTTTTTTTAATTATTCTTTTTATTTTTCATTTGTACAAGTACTTAATTATTTCCCTATGCCTTAAACTCATTAAAAAAAACCCCTTATCTGAGGTTTGTTTCACACTTCATGCTTAACTAGACAATCCACAATCCTGCTGTAAAATAATTTTATTTCCTAGTTCACTTTGACTGTCTCCAGATATTGATTGCCCAGTCAGAGTAACTGAGGCAAATAAAATTTATTTATAAATATAATAAATCTTGTAGAATTAATCATTTTTCTCTATTAAGTATTCTTTTATTGTAATTTATGTGATTGACTATGGTCTGGTATAATATCTATTCAGCAAATAACAGCAGTAGGGCTGAACAGCTTTCAGACACTGATTGTTTGGATACTCACTTTGAATGTTTATAATGTGTTGTGGCTCACTTACCTACTATAGTTTTGCTCCATGAATGAAAGTTTTTGAATAGAGGGACAACAAAGAATGAATAGCAAATACTGTGTGCTTACTACCCTGGCTTCAAATACACTTTACAAAGAGTAAATGCTAAAGTGAGTATTCACACTGTCTAACTTCAGGCATTTAATTGCAATATCTGTGTTAAGAACAGATCTGAATATTGTCAGATAAGACGGGGAAGCAGAAGGGTTTGTAATTGTGTTCTGGACTTTTTATTGTAACTATTAAACATTTATACTAAGCACAGAGGAGGAGAAAATGCAGAGCTTGTACACTGACCTTAAAGAGAAATGTTGAGTAAACTACCAAAACATTAACGTTGTTAGTGAATTTAACAAGCTGGATCAAAACCCTTTGTCTGCAGTGTATAAAGCATTCTGGAAGTTTCGGACTGCTTATGAGCTTTTCTCACCTCCTCTGCATTAGAAATCAGTAGCCTTTCAACAAGATTTTAATCAATCTCAACCACCCTTTCAAACACTCAGACTAGAAACAATTAACTAAATAAATGTCTACCTTTAAACTAGGATACAAAATGTAATTGCTTTTATCACATTTTATAATACTGACATGGCACAGAATTTTCAGTAATCATAATTGATCAGTGTTTTGAATTTAATGTTGTTTTGGTAATATGTAACAGGTCCAGTAGCACAGTGGCCCCATTTTAATTGGTTAATACTATATTATGGTCCTGGCCACCTTTTGAATTGCCATCAACTGTTCTTACAACGTGCAGAATTTCCTTCAGTAAATCTCTTTTGGGTCTTGATTAGTTCTAGTGGTGTTTAGATAAAGTCTCAGTGGGACCAAAATTTGAGATGCTTTAGCTGTTAGAAGTTTCTCCTGAAAGGCAAAAGGTGGGTAGGAATTTCAAAGAGAACAGCAAAATTAATGAAAAGGTCAGAAACGTGAATGAACTTTGCTATATATGCCAATAATGGTTTGGTGGCGAGGCTCGTGGGATAGATAGATGTCAGTCAAGAACGCAGAGCTGCTGCTAGAACAGTTAATGTGACCTATATCTGGCCATGTTCCTGCCCCCTGGCCTTTCAGATGAGGACAGGAATCACTTAGGAATTTACTTGACCAGGGAGAGTGGGTTGTACTTACTGTCGTCCTTAAATGTGATTCTGGGAGGTGTCGCACATACACTATACTTTGGGTATGCAGTAGATGTTGTGTCTGGAGGAAGGGCTGTAGTACCTGGCACTTGAGTGCTAGCAGAAAAAAGCAGTGTGATCTGGAATGGCAGGAAAATAGGGAACCATTACCATAAAGAGTAAAGCTATTAACACTCTTTGCTGTAATTTCTTCTGGCAATTTGGAGGCTCATACTTGAGACTGCAAGGCAGTCTTGCAAGGTCTCCACTCACTTGTAGAAGAGACACATCACTGAAACATGATACCAAGTTTTTGACACTGAACTTTTTATGTGCTTCTGTCACTGGCATCAAGCAATCACCCTGTCACTTTACCACTATGGTACTGTCTAGTTTATCTGGAGCACGTACCTTACCTTTTTTGCAAAGGCTACATACCTCTGGTTATAAAGATATCAAGACAGTATAGTGATAATGAACTGAGATTAAAAGATTCAGGTCTCATTGTAATACACTGAGTTCTTCAGCACCTAGAAAAGCTCATCTGAATTTATTTTAACACAAAAACCTACCTCTATTACTCTGTTATAGTTATTTCATGGACATCCTTTGGAGAGAAGCACAAAGGTAATGTACTACAGTCTCATAAATAACAAATTTTCTTTGTAGTGGCATCAATATAGTTAAAAAAAAAAAAAAAGGATAAATACTATGAAAAGTGATTTGAAGCACTTCTACAACCATACTGGGTTTTTGATGGAGCTCTGCATACTTTTTAAAATTATACTTCATCCCCTGGACCATAACTGTCAACAGTCATGATTAATTTTGTAGCATCTAAAAAACTTTGAATTATTTTTGAAATGTTTCTAATCTGCCCTGTCTTATATCCTGCCATATCTTATATTCCATTTGTAACTTAGACCGGCTGACTTTGGAAAAATTGGTAGTCCTGCACTTCACTAGTAATCAATTGTTAATACATTATTAATAAGGTTTTTACTCTGTCAGATGGTTACTTTAAATAGTACAGAAAACTTGTGTAAATGGAGTTTCCTAACTGTATGTGAATAAACCAAATTCAATAAGCTGTTTTCTTTCAGTTACCTAAGCAGGAGATATTGGCATTTATTGATCTCTGTTCTCTATCTGTCCTGTTCTCAGCTGAATGTTGTTGTTATTGCTATGTTTTGGGAATGCTACATCTGGACCAGGATGAAAGGAGTGTTATTTCATCTAACTGTGATTTGCAGAGCGAGACTGGAAAGAAGGGTCTTGCCAAGTATGGAGGAGCTATGGCAAGAGGGGTGGTTTGCAGCAGAGCTGTGGCAAAAATCCAGTGCCAAAGAAGGTTTTGCAGCAGGTCTTCCCTGGGCTGTGAAGAAGTGGTGGCAGGCAGGATATCTGTTGCAGTGCAGGGATGCAGGGATTCTCTGCTTGGACTTGGGTCTGTACCTGAGCTGTGTGGGTAAGGGAAGGCTCTGCTGGCTTCATACGCTCACTGGACTTACTTGGGGCTGTCTGGTGGTGCCCAGCAAGCAGGAGCCTGCTAGGGAGAGGAAGCCAGGGTGGGGGTAGGAGCGCTGTGGTGCATTTCACATTTGATGTGCTCTCACCTTACTAGCGAGGTGTACATTTGCTGCTGAATTTCCTGATGTATAGCAAGGAGTTAATGACTGTGCTAACACCTGAAGTTCTCAGTATTCAGAAGGGCAGAAAACTTGCTTAAGTAACAGTAAGGACTGTGCAAAGACTGAATCTCAGTCTGCCTTATGAATTTACAAACCAATACAGTAGAATAATGCTGAGTTTATTCTCATGGATACCAGGAAGCAGTCCTTACAGGTTTGGGGGTCACAGATTGTAGAATATAGGCTTTCCCCATGTTCATGTATTGAAGAGAGAAATAAGGAGGGGCCTCTGAGAATTGTCTGTGTGAATGTCTATTTCGCACTGTGCTCTACCTCTGGGGATATGGCACATTTGGGACTTGAAGACAGTATTAGTCTGGCATCCCAAGGGCATGGAAGAGAGCCCAGAGGGAATGCAAAAATCTTCCATCTGGGCTAGATCCCTGCTGGATTTCAGTAGATCATTCTCTTCCTGCTTAACCCTTCATGTCTGCCACTAACTATTTTGATAAGCAAGAATTTTTAGGCACAAAAGCTCTCCAATCTTTCAAGTCAGTTGCCTTCTGGGTTTATTCTGAGATTTATAAATACATCTACAAGCTTTTCAAACTTTCTTTTTCATCAGTTTCCTAAGGGAAAACTAATTTATTTCAAAAGAGGATTAACTCTTTCAAAGTTGGTGGGTTTTTTCCCCAGCTACTAATTAGAAATGTGTATTTCTCCATTCTTAGCAGCCTTCTTCCATATTTTAACATTGATTACTATTATTACCTAGTAGTCAGTGCATAACTTTCATATAGACAGCATCCCACTTTTCAAACTATATACAGTCTTTCAATGAAAATCTTTGTCAAGGGAAATACCCTGTTATTTTCCACCTCCATAACACATGTTGTGCAATGCACATTATGCAAAAAGTAGAAAAGGGATCAAAAGATTCTCCTTTCTCCAGTATCAACTAAAAAATGCATTATATATGTGTGGAGAATCACAGCTTTGGCCATGCTTAAGTTTCCTGTAATATTTTCTTTATTCAGTCTCCCAGTTAAAACATTTTATCAGATAGAAGCTCCTGGTAGCTCTGCAAACTGTTCAGATAGTCCCTTTTTAAAGAAATAATAGGGGACAATGTCTTTTTTATTATAGTTTACTAGATGTTCTTTTTAAATTATCCACAACATGACAGTTACAGTTTTCTTTTAGGTGCAGTTGATTGTGTTTTAGTAATGACCTTTAAAAGTTCTCTTCATAGCACATTTTAGTCACTGCCTCTAATCCTGTAGGAAAAAAAAAAAACAACCAAACCCAAAACATTAAGCTAAAAATGTCTGGCTAAAAATACACATAATAATATTATAAATAACATGAAAGATAACTTTGGCCTTTTTCAAAGCTCTTAACCTGTGAAGCCATAAGCTGCATGTGGTATAACTACTTAGGAACTCCAGACTTTGCCAGAGTCTTTGAGGAAAATGAAGGAAATAGACAGCTGATATTCCTGGGACTGAAAATTTAGGAGAACTTGGGCAGAATATGTTGCTTCTAAAAGTCTTCAGCTCTTTATCTTTGTCAGAGAAGAGCAATAAAGAATAAATTGTTCCCTTTTTTTTTCCTATTTATATTACCTATTGATATGCTGATATCTGAAATACAATAATCGATAGAGATGCATACTGTGTTAAGAAATATTCTTCTTTATTATGGTAAGAAGAACATTTCAGCTTATTAGTTAGAGGTAATTGAACTATATATGAGTAGCTAATATTCTTCATATTTTTTAGTTGGTAGGCTGCCAATTTGGCTCTCCGTTTCACTTTAAAGTACAGTTGTTTCATCAATTCAAGTGTCATCTTGACAACAGAGGGTGTCAGAATCAACTAGTTCAAAGCAGCCTGACACAACATTACTTCTAACTCAACTTATGTTTGAAAAGAAAAATATTTCAAGTCCCCTATTTTGAGTTCAGATCTGTGTGAATGATGCTTGTTAGGGTATCAGTCCAGTGCTGTCTGACAGACAGAAATCCAGAAATAGTAACTGAGAAAGATGTCTCAGTGAATATCAGTGAACAGTATGAGGGATGGTCATTATTTATCAACTAAATTCAAGTTCTCTGTTTTGCATTTTTAAAAGATCCATGTTTGTGTAGTTTGCTTTTGATAATATGGTAACAAAAGAAATATGCAAAATTATCTAAGTTTTGGTGAAGGACAACTATGAATCAAAAGTTCTTGGACAAAAGATTTTCGAAAAAATCTGCTTTACATTCAATAATCTGAAGGTGTTTGGTGGGGCTTTTTTCAAATTAAAGTTACAAAGGCACAATTAGAAATCAACTACAGGAACAATAGTACCACATATTTGAACGGTATGGCTAGCAATAAAAGCAAGTAGTTCTAGGTTGTGTGTTGAGGATAGGATCAACTTGGCATTACTGATGGGAGAGGAAATAAGCAGTAGGAAGCGTTTGTAATGAAAAGATTCACGGGCAGAATATTCTCAAGAATATTCTTATGTTGGATATTGTCTCTAGTATATAGAAACTTTGTTTTTGAAAAATCATCCAGAGCTGAAAGTCAAGAAATTGAGTAGGAGGGGGGCTAGAAGGGGGCCACGTGTAGCTCTTGATGTTTTACAAATTAGGCAGTGTGACCTAATTGGACGGATAATCAAGTTATCTGTTAGTAAAAGCAGACTTATATGTCTGATACTGTTCCTAGTGAAGTAAGTGATAAGGCTCCATTGGTTTCAGTTTAATAAGGAAGGTTTGGTCTTGATATTCAGAAAGGTTTTATTTGCAAAATGTGTTTCAATTCTGTCTTCATATGGCTTCTCTGAACTTTCACAAGAAAATTATTGCCTGTCTTGAGGAAGCTGGGAAAGAAACAGTCTTGAGTCAAGGTCCTGACTCAGTGCTGTGGATGTAGTTCTCTCCTGCTTAGGGGAAAAGTGATCTCAGTGTCTATAACTCCCCATGACCCAAGAAAGACAAAACATTATTTTTAATACTGTAACTAGTGCCTAGGATAGTTTGTAGTTGGTGTTTGTTGTTAATGTGTTTCCCCTTCCTTTTTCCACCCTTTCTGAAAACTCTGAACATTCTTCTTCTTTCATCCTGTGCACATTTTTTTCCTTATCCTGTTGTAGTAAACAGCACAGGTGGGATGTCCTATATCCTTTTGCATGGTACAGTTTGAAGGCATGAGGATGCAAAGTCTTTTGGAGAAGAACACTTGTTTTCAAGGGTTACAACACAATGTGAATCCAGCAACACAGCTCTGATGTCCCCAAGGAGCGTGTGGAGTACTTGGATCTTGTTACTCATCTCGTTGTCAGGCAATAATAGGATATGAACAGATACTGCGTGTGCTCCAAGTGGAAAAGTGAAGCTGCTTTCCAGGTGCTATTTCCTTTAACTAAAAAAATTGGTAGATTGGAAGTGTGGAACACATGACCTGAAATCAAATCAAAAGTCTGAATGATGTAATAAAGTCTAAAATTCTTATTTCAAACTGCAGGCCGAATTTAGGCTAGGAATGAATGGCACAACTGCCATTAACATGAATGGGATTTTTTTTTCCTTTTTTATAGGCTGGAATTTAGATCTCGGTATCATATGATCTGCTGTTTCTTGACTGGAACTGGTTTTCAGTCTCTAGTTATTCACCAATAATGGCAAACTGATTTCTGCTAGTGAAGACTCTCAAATTGTCCTTCACAAGTTTTTACTGTAATTTCTTTTTTGGCCTTGGGCTTTGAGAACCATACACCAAACTGACTGTAAATTAGCTCTAGAGTAAAGAACAAAATCTTACACTGAAATGTGACCCTGCAATAATTAACAAGGTGCCTCAGAGGGTTCCATGTATTGTGATACTCTTTTCTCTTCAAGCAAATTAGTGGTCCTTGTGATTCCTTGTAGATTCCGGTGTTGTTTTTATGCAGATGACTTTGCAATCTATGTTAGTGGGCCATCTGTCACAGACCTTCCCGTTGAAGTACAATGTAATTTGAGCCTTGTGCAATTGATTGCCTAAAAAATAGATTTAACAAACTGTTTCTATTTCATTTTGACTTTGAATGTTTTTTGCAAAATATGCCATTTGAGCACAGTCCTTTTGGGAAAATAGTTTTGGTTGGTTTTTTTTTCTTCTAGATATTATTTTTTAGCTTTTTATGTATTTTCTTGATTACTTTGTCAATGACTATTGAATAAAATGAGCTTATTTCTCTACATTAGTAAAAGATTATGTTCTTGTGAAAGACACTTAGGGTTAGTTTCCCGTTTTTCATTGCTACAAATTCATTCCAGTGACCATGTACGTAGTGTAACTTTTTGCCAGTTTTACTTTGAATTCAACCAATGTGCCATATTTCTGTTTGATTTATTTTGCTTTTTACCTTTGGGCTTTCCTCAGGGACCCATGCGTAGACTGAACTGATTATGCTGAAATGAAGATTCTACCTGTGTTAGTTTACATTTACTCATAGATTCATCTACAGAAAAATGCTTACTTGTAAGACTCCAAAGTCTTGTATTTTACATTTCAGCATCCTAAAGACACTGATACATTTAAATGTATTAAATTCATTCAAAATGAAAGTTTTCTGATGTATGGTCCTAATTATAGTTTGTTTAATAGTAACTCACTGGTATTCAGTGATCTGCATTTTAGTTTTCATTTTTATAAAGTCCTAGATGTACCGCAATGGACATAAAACATTTGCACACTGGATATACTTTTTAAACCACTTTTTTGTTGTTTTTCCACTGCTTATTTTGGGCCCTAACTTTGGAGGTTGTCATTTGAATGAATGCATGAAGGTCTCCTCAGGGGGTTTGTCTTGTTTAAATAAATTGAACCGAATTGATTTAGTATTCCTATTACAATTTGTTAAACTTAGGCTGTTGGGGGACATACTGTCACTGGGCTTTGTTATGGATTACAAAGAGGAGAAAAAAAGGAACTGCTCGGCAGGTTGTTTTGACGTTAATTCATCACTTGTATAACGTGCAAAAAATGCTCCTTTTGTAGCAAAAATTTTTGATCCTGTTTAATTACATTTCAGTTTTATATTGTTTCAGAAAACAAAACAAGAGAGATAAATTTTTAAAGTTTCCTTACATAGCTCTTACTTTTAAATCAAAAGTCTCCATTGAGTGATTATAATAAGCATCCTAATTATAATAAACATCCTAATTATAGCATCCCCATCAAAAAAATTCTGTGGTATTTCTTAGTCAATCACGAGAAGCAAATAACATGAATTTCTTATGTCTAGATGTAAAGTCATCTAGAAACTCGGAATGCTTGCCCCACCTATGATGTGGGAGATGGTATGCTGGAAATTAGTGATTTTGAAAGTTATTTGGAGCCAGGGTGGAAAACTGGTTGAACATCATAGTGATGCTGAGTTAAAGGGCTAATGTGACCTAAGACATAAAAGCACAATAATACCAAAAAGAGGTGGAAAGATGGATGTTACCTTTGTGTGAACAGGACAGTAACTGTTCTTGGAATACTAGGTTCCCTTCTGGAACCCAAAATTTGAGGAAGATGCTAAAACATTGAAGAGGCTCTGAGAAGACTCACAAATGTGCTGATAAGATTGGAAAGGAAGGACTTCGAAGCTCTAACTAATTGGTTCAAGGAAATCCTCCTGTCTGTGTGATACAGAAGAACAAACTATCTGATTGTGATAATCCTTTCACTGCTAAATAACTATGAACTGTTGATTATTTTTATGATGAAATGTTATTAAGCTATTGTTCCAGAAAAATTCCTAAAAAATGAGACATTCTTTGAGATCTGATATACACATATTTAATCCATTAAGTTTAAAATTGCTGATTATTAGTCTTTGGTATTTCAAGGTTGATAATCTTTCCTGGTTTCATTTGAAAATACTCTGTGTTAAAACACTTTTTTTTTTTTTCTTTTAACCTCCTTTTAAGTGTGTTACTGTATTGGAATTATCTAAAAAGTTTTTGCTGAGTAATTTTTTAAAAAGGCTCTAATTTACACTAAATACAGTATAAAATGCTTGTCTCCAGTATATTCTCGATGGCACCACTCTGATGATTTATTACTACAATCTATTATCACAGCAACCATTCTTTGATAATGTGCAGAATTGGAACAATAAATCTCTGGTATAACAGCTGAAGAACTGATACATTCTATGAATTTAATTTCGCAGTGTGTGAAGGTTTGTGTCTGTTGTGATGGTGTTAGGAATTTAGTGATCTGTGGTCAGTGAAGAAACATAGACGTTTTCAGAGGACAATTCAGATTATGGATGGGCCAGTTTACGCAGGGAAGGTGTCTCACAGTAGGCTTTAGGAGTCCTGGGTGACAAGTCTCATGACTGAAATTTGAATTGTAAGCCTAAAGTTCAGAATCCTCATCTCAGAAGTATTTAGGTAACAAACTCTCATTGATACATTTTCATTTGGAGTCAACATCTACATAACATTAAGGATCTGAACCCAAAGATACATATCCAAGGGTATACAGGAGCAAGAAATTGAATCTCCAGGTTGATGGCCTAGCCATCAGACAGCATTTGCGCACACCCCACTTCCCCACCCCATCAATTCTTTTTAAGCTCTTCTTACTCTAAGAGGAAGAATGTAAATGACTTAGTGGTTGTGAGCTATTCCTGAGGAAGCAGTGATACCAAAAGGGTTTAGGGATCATAGTGCAGAGACAGAAATATAAGACCTACCAAGCAAAGTAAAAAGCAAAGTTCCTTAGTTTACAAGTAGGAAAATACTGAGTAAAATAAGTGATGCTGTATTACATTGCATTAATGAGACCATTGTAGCTATGCCCTCCATGCTTTAAAACAGATTCTGAAAAATTGGAAAATGTTCCTGCAGGAGCCACAACAATGTTTCAATCAGAAAACCTGACTTGGGATGAAAGACAAGAAGCTCTGTCTAGTTATTTTATTCAAGAAAAAACAGAAGCAATTTAATATATCTGTTGGTATTCCCACAGAGAGAAAATTTCTGGTGGTAAAGGGCTCTTTAATCTATCTGATAACGATGTAAGAAGATCTGGTAGCTGGAATCTGGAGCTAGAAAAATTCAGATTAGGTACTTTATGCATATTTTACAAGGGAAATTTGGGAAAGCAAAACAATCGGTGCATTTTTCGCTGCTTCAAATATTTAAATCTGGAAACTTTTTTTGATGTTTTGAGTTTTGTTTGTTTTTAATAAATTACAGTAAATTCAAAGCTATAAGGTTGATTATGGCCATGTTTGTGTGAAATGGTATGCTATATGATGCAGGTGACAACAGATGACAATAATCTTCCTTTCTTACCTTTTAGAACCCATGACTGATTCATTTTTTTACTGTGTGACTTGTGATAGCATCTGGAGAAGGCAAACTTAGATTTTTGAGTATTATCCTGCTAGACATTAAACATGTGTGTATTGAAGACATTGCTCCGGTTCTAGAGATTTGTCGGTCCAAATAATTAGTAATGAACAACCTCTTTGCTTCAGTTAAATATAACAGCTCTCATATATGTCTGGAAAGGTTATCTGTGGAGAGTGAGCAACAGTAGTTCTGGCAGAAATGAAGTGTGCTTGCAGGAAGATAAAGTGTGTACTTTCATTAGAACACAGGAGTCGAACTGACTCCAAACTGCTGCTTTCTTCATTCAGGTTCATTCAACAGTCATCTCACTAAGTAGTCTGGTAGATGTAACTTTTCTTTGTGTTACTTAGAGAGCTCAAGATTTTAAAACTTGCACATGATTTTCAGTGATGTTGGCTGTCCACAGAAGGAAGATAGATAGAATATCATATAATGATATTTAATAAATATATACATACCCTATGATATTTAATTTATAGTTTGGAGTATTCCAGCTATTCAAATACTAGGCTACCAATAAACAGGTGAGACTTGTACTCAGCTGCATGGAACTATAGACTGAATTCACAAAATCTGTCACTCACAAAATCCATAGACGATTAAAACAGTTTTCTAGAAGTATACTAAACTTCTCTGAGCTCTCCTTCACTATCCAGCTTTAAACTTAGTCAGTTACTGTAATATGTGAATAAAGTTCTATATTTACTTTTAGAAACTGTGACTTCAGAAACAAAGGACACAACGCATTTACATTTAAAAATGTAAACATACTGATGAGTCCTTAGGTGATACTTATTAGAGTATAAACCTGCTTGCTTTGTTTTCTCTTTTTTCCTAGTGAATTGAGATCTTACTTTTGCAGGTCTTCTAATATTATCTCAGTAATTTGCAATTTAATTTACTATTAGATGGCAAAAATTGCTTTTTTTTTTCTTTCTTTTAGAGTGATGGTGTTTTATGGATTTGGTAGCATGAAGCAAGCAGTAAAATTCAGCAAGGGTGAAATTCACTCTTGGCAGAAGGCCGGAAAAGGGAATGTGCTCCAGTTATGTTGTGCCTGAGACCTGTTATGACATGGCTCTATTGAAAAAACTGTGGGACTAGAATTCTTGAAGAATTATTCTCAAATGATTTCTGGTATGCTGTGCTGATACCACTGTAATATCAGAACATCTCGGAAAATCAATTAATTTACGGTCTGTAGCACTCGTGAGGAACCATTATTTTCCCAGACAGAACTGAGTGAGATTAAAAAGTTTTCCCAAGGTTGTGCACAAAGTTACTGTTGAGGTAGGCACTAACTAGAGCCAAAAGGAAATCAAACTTTTATCCTATTAATTCAGACTTTTCTTTGTGGAATATAGAATGAGAGCAATTGAGAATTCCTATGAAAATTCGTATGTGGATAAAAGCATTATGCTTTGTTAAATTTAAAGTATTTTTCTTTGATCTTGGGTTTTTGAACTTGTTTTGTGCTTAAAAAAAAAAGTCCTATCCAAAAAATGGTTAAACTGATGTTTTGCTGGTATAGAAGAAAGTTTTCGGGTTTTTTTTCCTAAACCGAGTTTGTGCAAAATCATCAAATCTATAGGTATTCCTGTTAAAATAGCATTTTTTTAACTTTTTGATGAAACAGTTCTGTGTACTGGTCTTTGTGTTTCACAGTCCAGTTCTTTGACTAAAATTTCATTCTTATTTTTTACAAAGGACACAGTAGGAGGTATATGGTTTTAAAAGAAATGAAAGGTGTATGATTTAAAAGGAGAGACTTGGCAAACTTTGGTCCACAGTTCATTTTATAGCCATTTTGCCTATTCCATTTTTCTTTTTACAGCCTAAATTCTAAATACTTTGAAGCTGCAATGATAGGCAATGCTACTGCTCTGGTACGGAAGTAGCTTTGCATTTAATTTTACTTCAGGTTACCAAAGATGCATTCTCTATTATGGAAAAGTAGATTCTTCACTTATATAAGGTAGAGGTGAAAATGTTCTATTAGGTCTCTATTTTCCTGCCAGTGCAAGAGGTTTCCATTTAACTACAACCTGAGGCATATTTTCTTTATCATTAGAGAGATGTATGTATGCCATGTAATTATTTCAGTCCAGCCCTCTGGGGTTTTAGAACATTTTTGACAGAGAAATCTAACAATGTTTAAGATAATAACAAAGGATAGGTTGACTGTCAGATTACAAATCCTTAAGGAGTTCTGACAATATTAATCTTAAGGACACTGGATTTCTATGCTAATGGAATGGTAGAAGGTGGCAAAGAAAAGAATGCTATGTAATGGTTTGCATCTCCTTGTGCTCAAATTTATTCTTTGGAACTGAAGTGTAAGTCTATGACAAACTAGGCACAGACTAATAAAAAGACCTGATAAATGTTTGCCCTATGTTGACTCAGTTCTGAAACACTGACAGAAGGCAATTTTAATTGTTTGAGTACATCTTTTATAAGAATCATTCAGAGCTTAGTTCAAGATGTTTGCAGACCTTGCAAGCCTTTCCTGTTCCCTTCAAATCCTACCATTTTTTTTCTGCAAGTTCACATTGTTATCAGTACAAATCAGATTTGCTTGACAATTACAGCTGGAATTTGGAATGCATTTACATTATGCAGTGGAATATATTTATAATATATTCTAATTTCATATATAATGCTGGATATCTATGAAGCATCAATAAACTGTAAAAGATCAAAAGAATAATAAATGCCAGGAAAAGTGATGTATAAATGTCTCCTGTTTTTACGCCTGTCTGCATATATACATTTTATAAAGATCTTAATTACATACTCACATTGAAAGTGCATATATTTTTAGAATTGTTTTGCAACTTTCACTTAGCTGCTTTGATTTGCAGTAGATTTCTTGTTGTAGTTATGAATCTGCACTTAAACAGAGATTGAGTGAGAAGGTAGTCATGGGTAGCAAAGTTTTTCATACACTTTGAATTGCCTTTCTGCAACAAAATGTTGTCTGGCAAAGTTCCAGAAAACACAACAGTAGTTGACAGGGAGACTGAGAATCTCCTTATTTGTTAATACATGCAAACTTCTGTATTTGTCTACCCGAATCTCTCCATTATTCTCAGAAATGAAGCTGAAGTTCCTGCTCCCATCCCATAGGAATGACAAGGAAGGAAGACAGTGTTTTTTGGTTCAAGCCCCAAGCAACACAGAAGCTAAAGCAAGCTGCAACTTAAATGCCACTTTGGCCTGTAAAATGAACCTTTGAATACTAAAGCAATAGGTGAGTGAGGTAATTACTAGAAATATGGATATTTCCATGGTTTATCACTCAGTGCCAACATATGTGTGTTATCGCAGTATGCCAGTATGGGCTTACCATTGAATACTTGCATAGTGGAAATATTCAAATTCACTACACTGTATAAAGGTTACTCTTTCTCTCAAAAAAAGGTTTTGATGTTCAAAGAAGAAAATGTGTATAAAAACAGACATATACAAGTTCATAGGACCATGCAGGCAGCAAAAAAATAAAGGGTGCTGAGCCAACTGACCGCTCTCTAGCAGCTTTGGAAAACTGTGGCAATCAATGAAGGTCCCCCATGACTAGAGAAAAGGCAAGTGTCACACCCCACCTTCAAGGTGAAAGAGCAGAAGGTGGGGAATTACACACTCACTTTAGACCACAGGGAAATTCTGGAACGGGTCCTTTTCCAAGCCATTTCAGGGCACATGAAGGACATGAAAATGACAGTGAACATTCAGTGTGGATTTTCCAAGGACGATTTCTGTCTTACAAACCTGATTGCCTTCTACAATGGGATGACTGTCTCTGTGGATGAGGAGAGAACATTAGATTCATTTAGCTTGACTTTGTCAAGGCTTTTGACAGAGTCTTCTGTAATATTCATCTAGCCATCTATGGAGATAGAGCTAGCTGGGTGGACTAAAACTTACAGTAAAAACTGGCTGGCCTGCTCACTTTAAAGAGTAGTAGTCAATGATTTGAATTCTGGGTGGCCCATTATGAATGTTTTTCTTCAGGGTGGCCCATTATGAATGTTTTTCTTCAGGGTGGCCCATTATGAATGTTTTTCTTCAGGGATCAGTACAGGGGCTGAGACTGTTTAATGTCATCTATAGCGGGACGATGTAACAAAATGCACCACTATAGACCTGTGGATAACACCAGATTGGGGGAACAAAGCCTGCACCTGGGAGGGAACAACTCCATGAATCAGTTCAGGTTGGGAATCATCTGCAGCTCTGCAGAAAAGGACCTGGGGGTCCTGGTGGACAAATGGAATGTGAATTAGCAGTGTGACCTTTTAGTAATGGGAGTTGAACACACGCTTGGCTGCATTAGCAAGAATGAGGCAGTGGGGTTAGAGAAGTGAATACTCCCCTCCCTTCAGCACTTATGATGATATGTCTGGAACACGATGTCCAATTTTGGTCTCCTCAATAAAAAAAGAGACATTGACAAACTGGAGAGAGTCCACTGCAAGACTTTTAAGATGCTTCGGGGCCTGGACGTTATGAGATATGATGAGAGGTTGTGGGAAGTGTGTTTAGTCTGGGGAAAATCTAAGGGGAGATCTAATTGCTGTCTTCCACTATATAAAGGAGGATTATAGAGAAGAGGGAATGACGCTCCTCTGAGAGATGCACAGTGAAAGGACAAGAAGCAACAATTGCAGACTACAATGGAAATTCCAGTTGGCTATAAGGAAAAAAAAGAAAATCACAGTCAGAGTGTTTAAGCACTGGAGTACTTGCCAAGACAGAGTATGAAATTCCCATCCTTAGAGATATTTAAAACTTAACTAGATAATTCTCTAAGCATATACTTTGTGTATGATTCTGTGATTATTTACTCTCTGCTTTTAATATCCCTTTACCACCTCTTTTGGTCAAGTGCCAGGTAATTCGATAAAATAAATACTAGCAGTAGTAATTACTGAAAACTTCTTTTATTTTCTTGAAATAATTCCATGGGATTTACTGTTACAGATAGCTAATTTTCTAAATTACAGTAAAACCAAATGCTTGAAATAGAGAGCTTTAGAAAATAATTTGTCAGGAAAAGGTTCCTTTCACACAAAAATGAAATAAGATGGATATGACTGTTCATATTCAAATGCAGCATACTGTAATTAGCTTACACTATCTTTCTCAAGGGAAAGAAGCTAAAGCACTTAAGTAATACTTCAGATAGATTTCAATTCTTTATGATGAACATAGCTATTCAGTCGCTGACATATAATGGCCAATATTTCTTGTACAAGCTTAGCCTGCATGCCTGATGTTATTAAACAATGCTATGATGCTTATTAACATTAACTTACTCATTTAGTGCACTGAAGTATTGATCTGTCTTTTCAGAAAATGGCAGTGGAGTTTTACTATGAATGACTCTGCATAAAATCATAACTCTGAGTTTTCACTGCATACAGTTCTTGATCTCAATAGACTTAGTAAGTAAAGTAGTCTGATGAAATACAGTAGACTTTCAGCAGTCTTTCAGTGTACTGACCCACATATTTGGGCTAGAACTTCACTACCTATATCAATGTCACAGACTCCAGTAACCTTTATTATTTGAGAAAGATGTCCAATAATAATTCTGTAGGAATATTACTCGATTAATATTTGTAAAAACATTTTTGGATTCTTGAGAGTTTTTAAAAACAGTTTAGTTTGTCTATTCCTCCATTCTGCCTCTATATTCTTCTATAACTTGAAATTAACTTGATAATGCTAGTCAGAAAACAAAATGTAATTATGCCAAAACAGCAATACTTCTAGATTATTGTCATATAAATAACGGATTGGTTCCCTAGTTTGACTGACTTGTCCGTAGACTCTCTTGCATGACAGAATGTATCTGGACAATTTATCTTATTTTAATGAATTTTATAACCTATGGGAACAACTAGTTTTACAAACATAGGTATAAAATGTTCTCTCACTTGATATTGAGAAAATATTCAAAGCACAGTGCGTCAAGAATAGGAGGAAAGCTAAAACAGAAAGATTGACCAAGGATTATGTGATATTCAAACTGAATATTAAACAGTGTGCTAAATGTCCTTCAATGAATGGCACCAACAGCAAGGAAGAATGTGTATTCCTATTCTACATTAGATATGCATATGATTCATCAAAGTTATGACATCTGGTTTCCACCTCCCCTAGACCAGTCTAGGGACAAATTCTTCTGTGCAAAGGAGAATTTGTGCAATTTTTATGTGCAATTTTATCAAGTAAATTCTGTGCAATTTTTATGAATTTAATTGATTGTAACATCACAAATGTAACATTAAAGTTTGTGGACAAACCCTTCATTGAAGTCTTTTATTTGCTAAATTATTACTGGTTTAATGGAAACTACTACTCTACAATAGTAAGGAAATTCCTTAGGTATATATACTTCACTCAGCAGCTGAGATATGTAACATGGCTAAATTAATCCATGTCAGGCAATGTTCACAGGACAAGTCCCCATACAGCATAATAGTGCTTGTAAGCTGTCATTCATTCAAATGGTTCAAATAAAAGATCAAGCAGAGCAGAAAGTGGCATTTCAATAGGACTTTGTTGTAACAAAATCACTAGTGAAACAGAATTCCAAATCCTGTTGTTTATCATTTGAGTTGTGCCTTTGAAGTAAATTGTACCTTAATCATATCACTCCATTATGCAGAAGGTCTTCTCCTGCTACTTAAAGATGGACAAATCCCAGGCTGAGGTCTGGGAATTAATTTTTTGTGTGTGTGTGTTGGGTCTTTTTTTTTTTTATAAAAGATTTGCTGAGAAGGGAAAAATGGCATTGATACAAAGCATAGTCTTTTTTTTTTAAGCACTCAAGAATACTCATAAAAAAAAACAAAATTAAAGAATGTTAAAATTATTAAATAGAGAGGAAAAGTAGTTAGATAAACTCTCTTAAAACTCATAAGCGTATATTCTAGAGTTTGAATTCAGGACTCTAAACTTGTTTTGTTGCTAGGTAAAGTTTGAGGCTTTTTGTCTTATACTGTAAATCCATATAGAATCATTATCCTGTAACAAGATATCCTGGCTTCCTGATAAATTTGACTTATAGATGACCTGTGAAATTATTTCAGATGATATCAGGATTGCCTTTTCTTTCCCTGATATCAAATTATTATCTTGTTTAAGATTCATATATGCACTCACAGCAGTTTTGGTGATGTGTAATAGAGGAGTCAAAGCTCCTGCAGAAGAACTGGAAGAATTTAGAACGTTTTTGCTCTATTTCCAAATATATTTTCTTACTGGTCTTTAAACTTCAATTTTAGATTTTAGCATTCCCCACATCCCTATGTACTGCTACAAGGCCTTGAAAATGAAGGATGTTAAACGAATTTAAGGGATTTTTTTACTTTTACCATTTTAGATATAACTTATTATTTATCCTTCTATTTCAGTGGTAAAGGAGGAATCTGACTACAATGGTGGGGCCAAAAATCCTCTAATTTTGACAATTAATTGCTTAAAACCACTATTTGTTAAGTGAAAACTCAGTGATATTACAGGGAAAATGCTTTCATATCCCATGTGCTGTCTTTGAGAAATCAACCAAACCAGCTAGCTCGGTATTCCTGTATTTATTTGGATTACACACTAAATTTTTTTTTTGTTAAAAATTACAGAAAATTTGTATATTAAAAAAAAGTTTTAAAAACTTTAAACTTTTTAGCAATACTTTTAGAATAGTATTCATACAAAAATTCAAATTAATTCTAAATTGTGATTAAATCTAAAACTTACAAATCTAGTATTTTATCTACATATGATATTAGTGTATATTTTGTTGGTATAAATAAGTATAATAGCAGAAATCATACAGATTCTGTGATCAGATCTTGATTGAAATGAATAATTTCAATTATTCATAGAAGTTTAATGCTTGAATTTAATTCTATCTATTCATCTTCGATGTGGCAATCTTTGTGCAGCTGATGAATGATTATATTGAAATTATATAAAAAATAGAATTGTAATGTTTTAAATTGATATCAAGTTCTCAACCTTTTTCTCCAGGTCCCCTAAAACCAGGTACTAATATGATATTCATAGCTTTATGGATGCTGTGACTGGGGGGGGGGTGGTGCAGGACGGGATGGACACCAGCTAAGCTTTATTACTTTGTACTTCTGTTATTGAAGTTCCTCAAGATGTCTTAGAGCATTAATACTAAAATCTTAACTGTAAATTTGAGAAGGATAGATCTGATAAGTTTGTTCTTTTCACCTTTTCTTAATCTGTTCTTAGTCTGTTCTAGTTTACCTGTCATTGCATTGTGAGGGTTAAGTGTTGGGTGTTTTAATAAAGTTTTTTAGAATGTTAGCAGTTCAGCATACATTTCTACTTGAAAAAAATATGGGCTAGATTCTGACCTCAGAAGACTAAGCCTGTTACAGCCAAATCCATCATGTTTGGGCCTCTCTAATTTGCTGTTCTTAGTGTGTCATCTAATAGATAGCAATATACCATGTAAACATTGCAGTCATCTTCACAGAAATGACAAAACCTGACTGATCGTGTACCTTTTAAGATAAATTTCTAGGGGTCCAATCCAATAACCACAGATATCAAGTGAAATTTCTACCAAATCCAGTGAGTGCTATAGCACTCCTAGATAAGAGGTAACCCACATAACAAAATATAGAATTTAAACAAAGAATTTAGTATGTAAAATACAGCCTTAAATGAGTCACAAAACTACCAGAAAATTTCAGACTTCTCTTTAACAGTTATTGGAACTGACGAAACTCTTAAGATGATGTTCATCATTTGATCAATAAATCCTTACATTCTTTTGAAAAGCATGTTCTTGTGTGTTTGAGCTGACATAAAGTTTCACCCTCAGAAAGACAGAGAGGAAAAGAGCAGGGATTATTGAATCCCAAGAGGGTTCTTTCTCCTGCATTTTTTCTCAGTGATGTTATTTTGCATTATTATATCTGTGACCCAACAAATCAAATACTCGACTGTGCTTACAAAGCAGAGTGAAATTCTCACCAGCATGTTGATATGGATTTTCTGATTGTACTTCAGAGGATGTTTAGCAGTTCTAAGAATAAATAACATGCATGTTTTACAGTTCTTGAAACAGAATTTTAATGTATAGCTTAAGTAAAGATATTAGGATATATGTGCTACATGTTAGATTTGTTTTGCAGATGTCAATCAAATTTCTGCTTGGAGAAAAATTACTCAAAGATGTAAATGAAGTAAGTTTAGAAGAAAGTATCACAAGCCATTCCTCATTTAAAGACTGAATGGGATTCTTGTTTAATTTTGTAAATTCACCTTGCTGTATTAACACAGTTAAATCCCGTTGCCATAGCAATCCACTTCTCACAGAATAAAACTCCCATACATTCCTGTTTTATTTCTTTATTTAAAACTTGTTTCCTCCATCCTGATACATTTCAGTTTGTATAAACACTAAAAGAAAAAGTATTTAGTAAACAAATTCTCAGGTAACAGGTCTTAATTTTGATGACATAATTACATAGAACAGCAAAGTTTGCTTTCATGTTTTATTTGGCAAGGAAAGAAGAGGAATATGGGACATTAAAAGGAAAAAAATAAATAGGAAATAAAGTAAAAGTCAATTTAAGAAATGAAAGATAAAAATGTGAGATAAAAATACCAAGAAAGAAGTGGTTAGAAAGATGTCAAGATGAATGAAATTAGGAAAGAAACACAAAGGAACATTTCATTAGGCAAGAATTTGCAATGTGTTGTGATGGGCAAAACTAAGGTGTTTGGTTTTCTTGGTTTTGTTTTGGGTTGGTTTGCATTTGGTTTGGGGTTTTGGGGGGGGTGAGAGGGCTATACATGGGCAAGAAAGGCAAATAATCCTTTCCTACTGCTTACATTGCCACAGCTCATAGAGTTCTGAATAGAGTGTTCCATTGTTAGGAGATAGCACAATATAGATTATCCCTCACACAATAGTAATTTTTTATTCATTTTTTTACACTCAGTGCATAGTGCAATTTGTGAAAATCTAGCAGAGTTGTTCTTGGTGTAAATATCATCCTAAAATCAATATGGAAGAAACATTACTTCTTACTTTCTTATTAGATAGTTCCTTGTGACCTTAATACTGCTAGTAAGTTCTCCACTTTAAGTAATAGTGTTTCACGTGTATCAATTGTGTTTGAAGTCTTACTGTGGTTGGTGCATTGAAACCTTCATTTTTCCACTTCAAGAAATAAGCATGGGAAAAATCTATTTCATTAAATCTGTTTATTTCCCTAATGGAACCTAGGTTCCATTTTTGTCCTGCTTCTTTTTCTGCTTGATGTATAACTCTTTCTGCATATTGTTGACCAACAGGTCTGTAATTGCCTAGATCTCTTCTGGTTTTTTTTCCACCTGCTCTTGAATATAGGTTCTTGAATATAGGAATTTGTGATGCTCTTGCTGTTAGACACTACACTCATCTGATAGACTAGTTAAAAATTCTAATATGAGGAATACCTCTCCCCCTGATTCAGCTGGAGGTACTGAGCCTACTTTTGCTTTTATTTTAAATATGAGCAGTTCATTTCTTGTCCTCATTCCTGCTAGCCATCTTTCCTTTGCCCTCATGTTTATAGCAGTCTTACTGGACCATTAAGCTGTGCTCTTTTCATCTTCTATCAAAATCCTTCTTACTTCCTTGTATTTTTAGGTTTCTGGCTGAAGAACCTCTTAATGATGTGCTTTAATTTTTGTTGCAAACTCAAATTCAGTGTGATTTCTGAAAATTTTAAATTTTTTCTCTACATTTTTTGAATTCCAGGGTACAGTCCTGTATTGGTTTTGTGTGGCCAGGTTTTGGTCACAGGGGAGGTTACAGGGGTGGCTTCTGTAAGAAGCTGCTGGAAGCTTCCCCTGTGTCCAACAGAGCCAATGCCAGCCAGCTCTGAGATGGACCCACTGCTGGCCAAGGCCGAGCCCGTCAGTGATAGTGGTAATGCCTCTGGGATAACATTTTTAAGAAGGGAAAAAAGTTGGGACAGACAGAAAACAGCAGCCGGAGAGAGGAGTGAGAACATGTAAGAGAAACAACCCTGCAGCCCCCCAGGTCAGTGACGAAGGAGGGGGAGGAGGTGCTCCAGGCGCCGGAGCAGAGATTCCCCTGCAGCCTGTGGGGAAGACCCTGGTGAGGCAGGCTGTCCCCCTGCAGCCCAGGGAGGTCCACGGGGGAGCAGATCTCCACCTGCAGCCCATGGAGGACCCCACGCCGGAGCAGGTGGGTTCCCGAAGGAGGCTGTGACCCCGTGGGAGCCCTGCGCTGGAGCAGGCTCCTGGCAGGACCTGCGGATCTGTGGAGAGGAGCCCATGGAGCAGGTTTGTTGGCAGAACTTGTGACCCCGCAGGGGACCCACGCTGGAGCAGTGTGCTCCTGAAGGACTGCAGCCTGTGGAAGGGACCCACGTTGGAGCAGTTCGTGAAGAACTGCAGCCCGTGGGAAGGATCCACGTTGGAGAAGTTTGTGGAGGACTGTCTCCCGTGGGTGGGACCCCACGCTGGAGCAGGGGAAGAGTGTGAATGAGTCCTCCCCCTGAGGAGGATGAAGCAGTAGAAAATAACGTGATGAACTGACCGTAAACCCCATCCCTGTCCCTCTGTGCCGCTGAGGGGGTGGGTAGAGAATCTGGGAATGAAGTTGTGCCCAGGAAGAAGGGAGGGGTGGAGGGAAGGTGTTCTGAGATTTGGTTTTATTTCTCATTACCCTACTCTGGTTGATTTGTAATAAAGTGAGTTAATTCTCCCCAAGCTGAGTCTGTTTTGCCCATGACAGTAATTGGTGAGTGATCTCTCCTGTCCTTATCTTGACCCACAAGCTCTTTGTTATATTTTCTCTCCCCTGTCCAGCTGAGGAGGGGGAGTGATAGAACAGCTTTGGTGGGCACCTGGCATCTAGCCAGGGTCAACCCACCACCAGTCCTCTTTGGTAATAATTTCCTTTATTTCATTCTTTTTTGTGGGCTATCTGCTTACTTCTCAGTATTTGGAAGAGGTTTTTCAATTAGAGCTGAAGCCTTGTAACACTATTTATATAAGTTTCAGGTTGCCTTTTTCAGTTTTTAAGTAAAGCTTCACTACACTTAAATTCTTGAGCTTTTCATTTCAGAACACTTCACTAATTATTTCCAGCAATTTCTTAAACTTGCCTCTTCAGAAATGCAGGAAATATAGTTATGGAACTAGTAGTAGTTTGTGACTTTAAAGAAAGCTGTTAAGGATATTCCAGCACCCTGTCAGCTGGTAAATTTGTCTTAGATCCTATATGACACTTCCCCGGGTAGAAAAAAACAGTGTAATAGAAGTTTCTATTACTGGCTGGTAAATTGTGGCCTTACCATGCATACGGTTTCTGTGGAAACCTCTCTGCACAACCTCAGCAGCTGAGGTTGCTTCTGCTGTCTCCATATAGGCATACCAGACCTTCAGCAAGAGGGTGACTTTGCACCTGTACCCAAATTCATTCTACCTACTTTTAGACATTAAATTAAAACCCCCTTAAACTGAGATCCTTGTTGATGCTTGCCAGCACAGGTGCTACCAGCAGGTAGTCATCTCATGGGTAAGCAGACACAAACTTATGGAGCCTTCTCTCTCTCTTTCCATCTACAGTGGAAGCCTAGGTTTACTAACCTTCTAATGTTGATGTCTCAGCTAAATCCTTAAATCAAGTAGGAAAACCTCAATTCTTTCTACTCTTTCTTTCCTATGTTCTTTCAATTTTTCAATAGATAAGCTGCTTTTTTCTTGGAGGACTAATTGTACAGATTATGAATGTTAGAATCACTGAGCAAACTCCTAGTGTTTATATAGACATATATCTCAAACCATTTGCATAATACAAAAATATAGTTGATGCTTTATTTACATTATACCAGGGCCATAATCCATAATGAAATCACATGGGAACTTCAGAGTCATGTAGCAAAGCAGTGATCCTAATTTCTCCTGAGATCATCTGTGCTATATCAAAATTTCATTTGACTCTTTAGTCAATGAAAAAGATTACTCATCCAGTCCATATCTATTATTGGTATCTCAAAGCAAATGAAATCTACAGAATCTACATAAAAATTTAAGGGTTTTTTTTCCTTACAAGTAAAACACTTATGAATGTATTTCAATTAAATTTTCAGAGGATACATCCATAAAACTTTCCAAAGGAAACACAATGGTTTAAAACATTTTTTTAAATTGAAATAATTAGAAATATGATTTTTTGTGACGATCAACTATTTTTAACAGAAGACTCCTCAACTGAATAATGTTTATATCATTTGTCAAATAATATACCAACCATTTTGTCATAAGTTATCAGATGTGTATTATTCAGCTAGATCCAGATAGCTCCACATTCTCTCAGTAAATCACTGTCATCTTTGGACAGTGGCTGATTTTAGAAAATCAACTTTTTATCTGGAGATAAGCCTGATTCTAAAAAACCTCTATACTTAAATATGAAGGATGGAAAGATGTCTGGGCACAGTTCTGAACTTTGATTGACTTCAGTCACCCCCAAATTACAGATATCTTGTAGATGCACACTGAAGTGCAGGATGAAGAAACCAGGATGACAGCTTGACTTAACAGTGCTGTCATGAATCTGATACTGTGCAAACCACAAGATCACAACAGTCCTTATCTAAGTGTTCTGTATGCAAACACGCATATACATATATTTAAGGGTAAGCATATGTTGAAAAGTGTACTTTTCATCATTTTTTCACTGTTTTTTTTATGACACTGCCATACCACCTTGCTATTTTCAGATAAAAATTCTATGCTTTTTACTTTTCAACACTTAAAAGAAACCAAGCAGAATCATATTTCAATGATTTATGGATCTTGCAGTAAAGTTGTGTGTGTTACTGGGTTACTCTCATGGTGTAATTAACACTCACAGTGCTGCATTGTGAAATGTCTTCTGATTGAGAAGGGCTTACTAAGCTCCAAAGAGCGGTATAGCTTTTGTGCGAGTAGCTTTTGTAGTTGGTTGTTTCTTCACTATATGTAAGACAAACAATAGGCTATCTTATCCTCCTAAAATTAATTTCTTTTAGTCTTACCAATGGTACTGTGGAAATTTTTTGTGTGCTATTGAAGATGTACCACTTCCTCAACACCTGCTGGTCTAAATTACTTGGAGACACTGGGAGTATACTTGCTTTCACAGGTATTTCTAACAACTAATTGCCTGTGAAAATTCATTTGGTTATTTGCAACTTGAAATGACAGGAAGTGTTATGAGAGCAGTAGGTGAAATATATTCCCAGCTCACCCACCTCTGGTTTTTAATTCTATTGATTGAGCTTTAGCATATAGACTGTATTGCTGCTCCACTGACTACTATATCAATAATGAAATAATTCAGATTTGATTTCTATATGAAATTAACTCTACGCTATATTGTATGTAACGTTTATGGAATAGTATTCAATTTTATGGTGGGAAAAATTATTCAAGTTAATTGGAAGGAATAATAATGGCATGTGCTATCCTGAACTTCCATCATTATCCCTTTGTATAATCAAAATCACAGTCTCGCTTCAATTGGCATCGTTCAATAGAACTGTTATTCCCCCCAAAAAAGTCCTGTAGGATTCAAATACTTTGTGGCCATGTGTTCCATGTCATCAGATTCCACCTAACAACTTTTGAACAATTAGCTTGTTAGCCAAGGATCCGGAGTACACAGACATACTTCTCTCAGTCTCGCAGCAGAGCCACATAAATCTCACTCTTTCCGATTCATAACCTGTGAAAATTAATATCACCTAAGAAAAATACGGAAAAAGAATAGCCAAGATAAAAGAATTAGGCTATACTGCAATGTTTAAATTCTTGAGGACATAAAAAGACTAGCTTACAACTGCAAAGAGAAGCCCCCAAAATGGACTACATTTGCCACATATGATTCAAGCTTTTTCCAATACAGCATTTAAAAGAAACATTTGATTTAGTAGAAGTTAGAAGACTCTGAAATCACCAGTGTTCTCTGATATGTGCAAAGTACATTTGACTCCATGCTTTATAAATTTATGCTACAAGATGTTGCACACCTTTAGCATTTATTTGTCCATGAATATAAAGATATAGACAAGTTGTCTATTTTTTGCTAAGTATTCTTTCCTAATTTCATTTGTGAATTAAATCAGGCATTTTAAAATTATATTCCAGGCATGTTTTAAATGATACACCAAAGGCTTATTTTTGTATGGTGTACCTTCTGTCTATGTTCTCATTTCAAAGGTGTGTTAATTGCCTGAATTTTATTGTGAGTTACCTACCTGCTATTCATAGTGCAATGTTTAAGTAGGCTTTTGGTGTTGTACTGGATCAATATTTTGGAGGAACTACTTTTGCCATAAAAATAAAGGATTTTACTCTTTTAAAAAAAACTGTAGGCAATTTTTATTACTTTGTAATCACTTTTTCACTCAGTAACTTTGGCTAAGCTTTATAATCCCTGTTCACAGGGCTTTCTTCTATTGAAGAAGACCACCTAGTTAGTCATGTGCACAATTTTAAATTCATATAAAAGTTTCCTCCAAAATTAATCATTCACTGTGACTACATATTTTCTTCATAACAGAGTGTATAATATGTGCTACATCCAGGTGTCCTGGCTAACATCTAAACTGCTGGTTTTGGTAGCACTTCACTGCAAATGCAGACATCCATTATAGCTCACCTGCTGGTTTAGGTAAGCTCAGGGCATACCATCCATTTTTCATGCACTCTACTTTCTGTGGGAACCTAATCTGCATAAAAGGGCCAGAAAGCAGCTCTGGTACACTCCAGGCGATTCCTTTCTTGAATGGTTGGCAGTACAGACCCATTGGTATGGCTGTGGACCTGTTGTGCTATTGAAATGTAGTCTAAGAAATTATTTTCAGGAGGATATAGGATTTTTCATGGTTACTCGCATAGGGTTAAGTGATTAATTATCTCCTGCTTCCAAACCAGAGATGGTGAATCCACACTGTGCTACACTATTTCATTTTGTAACTTGGCTTTTTACCATCTAAAGGATCTTTGAAGCACCACTTTTTATTTTACTATGTAGATATGCTTGCAAAAATAGATGATTTATTGAGATAATGTGATCCAAATCTATAGAGAGTGCTTTGAAGGTGAGCAACCAGTTCCTGAATTTGCATTTGCTGAATCCATGTATTCAGAGGGAAAACAGTCAAGAGATCAGAGCAGTGAACAAACCTGCTGTCATTGTCCTGTCTATCTTGCTTTGGATTCCAAACTGATTGCAGCCCAGTTAAGGTCAGCAATTTAATTCTTAAGAACAGGGGTTTACAATGATCCTGGCTAAAGTCTGTAACACCTGAGTTCACTAACAAGGGTTCTCACTTAGATACTTCCCTCCCTTTTCCCTTTCTTACATAAGTTTGTTTGTAGGCTTGGCTTGAATTGTTTTCTGTGTCTTTCCCTTTTTATTGTAGATATAATTAACAATTTCTCCAATTTTATATTTTCCTATCTCTTCTTTTTACCTTATCTAGCTCTTTCTGTACATTGCCTGAAAATAGAATTTTTGGAAGCTTTTCAGCACTCAGAGGTCTCATCTGCTGGCTAACATTACTGATTTCTTTATTGATCTACTATCTTCTTTGTCTGCCTTCCACTTTTAAACTATCACAAAGAATATCTATCCCTTTCTTTTACTGGTTAGACAACAATGAGAAAATTGTTCTCCAAAATAAGCACAACTGATGCCATTTTTTGCTTGGAATTGCTTATTTGATCTGTCAGTCATCCCACCAATTTCAAACACAGCTAGAAATAAAAAGTTGGACTAGAAAAAACAGAATGAGGATGAGTAGTCTTTAGCCTTATACACTCTAGGACAAGACTATAAATACAATAAGACTTCTGCATGTAACTTCTGTCATATTTTTTAAATACTGCATTTAAAAAACAATGGTTGTATGCATGATTTGGAAACTGAACAAAAATAACATACCAGATTTGCTTTACTGAACTGTTTAAAAGGCAAAAATATTATTGTATGTGGATAAAGAGTGATTCTGTAAGGAAAAAGTTACAGATATTTTAAAAGAGGAAAATATGTGAAAGGAAAATAAAAATTTCTAGTGCCTCATACTAAGCAGATATCATATTACAAACATTTTGTTGGTTATTCTCCTGGAACAGTTCCATGTTTCGCACCTAAGTGCAGTTATAGTTTTCGTATGATTTTCCATTCTATGTTGACAATAAGCTGAATGGGATTGCGATCACAGTAACAGAAACAGCTGTGTTAGAGCTCTAATTTTGAAGGAAAAACAACTGTACATCAAAAAATAATGAGGTTGAAGACAATTGGCTCACCTGTTTGAGCATGTACAGCAAAAAAACTTCTATTTCAGTTGTTTGCACACCAACCAGTGTCAGTCAAGGAAAAGGGGCGGCATTAAAAGAGCTAGAGGAGAAAGGAAATAATGATATTTAAAGTATCTGAAGCAATCATTAAAACATGCACACCATGACACCATCTAACACTTATCATTCTTGTCCCCAATTTTCTTCTCTGTCATTGTGTTACCCAGTGTCATATCTAAAATTACACTGCAAATTCCTTGGGGGCAAGTTTTGTATCTCTAATTTATTTTGCAAACTGCCAGCAGTCTTGGGGTGCTGTATAATAATGTGCTGGATCTCATCAGTTTGCAGATATATTTTGATACAAATAACAGCATGCGTTTAGTTTGCTAACAAGGTTAGTCAAAATCAGGGGGTTTTCCCATTATTTCTTGTTACCCACTTCTGTCTCTGTGTAAAACTGTGTGCACACAGACATTCACACAAATTCCTCTTGTAGGACCTCAGTCCTGCATACCTGTTAAAACAGTATAGGTTCAGAGTTCAAATGGACAATATTTCTTTTTTTTATTTCAGTATGGCTCAAGCTTACAAGGAGACACAGGTACTCAGTATCTCAAACGATGTTCTCGACAGTTCAGCCTGCTTATCCCCAACTCAGGCAAAACTTACGATGAAATCAGAGCAGCTACAGCCTGTAAGTCCATGAATGCCTGCTGTTTCTAAAGTCTCAGATCTCAGCTGTTGGCTCAGTGGGAGTTTTACCTTGTGTGGTACTGAGTTTCTTCATCTCTCATTGACTTCAGTGAGAGTTGAAAGGTGGTCAGCAGGTGATGGCAGGTACCAATAGAAATTTAAATGCCCGGATCACTTTGAGTACCTAAATATTAACACTGAGAAAGAGTAATCCTATCTTGGGAGTGGCAGGAGGCACTTTATCCTTATACCTGCCTATCAGTAGGCTGTCCTCAAAACGGGTAGTCGTGCTTTCTCCTTCCTCCCCCCTCAATTTGGTGATCTCATGGAAAACAAATGTTTTGGGGGCTTTTGTAATTATTGTTTTTTCCTGTTATATTGGTTACAGAGTGACTCCATGTGTGATCACAAATTGAATAGACTGAATCTGAATATTAGGTGAAGGACGGAAAAAGTGGAAACTAGCGGTATCATCCTGCCAATAGGTGTTTTTCAATATATTTTGAAACTGCACCCAGTGATAAAGGTGAAGGAGAAATCTCACAAAATTCTGATGATTTATTTGCTTAACTGCAGATGGAAAGACTAGTTAGAAATTATCAGCATGTTGATGTTCTGAGAGTTTTGTCAGATCACTGCCTAGACATTAGATTGGTTCATATATCTGGAAATTTCCTTTGCTTGTATTTCCCCTACAGAGCTTCTGGGTAATTCTGGATTTTCAGAAATTTGAAATAAATCAATTAGAAATTTGAAAATAGCTGAATCTTCTACTGGTAATTCAGAAGGTCTTTGGATCATCTTTTCATTCTAAATACAGTTTCATTGAGTTTATTTCAATTTCTTGTGATACTGTATGAAATTGCAAGTTTTCAGCAGTCACTTTAAGGAATTTCATCATTTTTCCCCTTTTGTCAAATTTAAAAATACTATCATCAATGATTAGTGAAGTTATAAGTAGAATCCAACCAATTTCCCAAGATGATATAGATATCATCTATCAGTGACTATGGACAACTAAAAAAAGGACTTGTTACAGGATGCTCTGTGGACTATTGTTCTCCGTATTGTGGTACTTACCTTTTTTTTTTTTTTTTTTTCCCCCCACATTCAAGTTAAAGCCAAAATGGACAGTATCAGTAATTACTTTTGCACCAGGATTCCAGATCACTTTCTCTGCTTGTAATGAAAACCAGTAATTTGCACAACTCAGACGTAGTAGCTATGTTAGTGCCTCTCATAACATATTCAGATTTTTTTGAAGAGTACATATACTTTTTTGATCTTAGTTCTATATGTTTTTTCTTTTTTTGCAATCTAGTTTTTTTTAAATTCAAATTTTTGATTCAAGACCAAAATGTTCTAGAAACAGAATCTGTTTATTTAAATGACACTGCTCAGGGTCATCTGTAAAGCATTACGAAAACTGTGGCCCAAGTTAGTTTTCTTCTGTGTTTCCTTATGCCTGTTGAATGTGCTTACTGAAAACATTGCAATGTTGTTTCTTAAAACTGTGATACAACGAACTTGTTTCTTCCGAGGACGGTCTTTGTTTCTTCAGAAAGAAAGCGACAGCCTTGAATTTTTTGTAATCAAATCACTCTCGTCTACTGATAGCACATTTTCTTCCTAGAAGCACCAGTTCCTTGAAAGCAAATTTACTTCTTTGTGTAATAAAAGAGTTGGTGGTCTTCCTTCCTTTAGATTCAGATATACCCAAATACTAGTGGAATATACTCTGCTTTGATAAATGTAGAGTATACTGTTTGTTCAGCTTAATAATGCCACTTGAATTCAATTGCATCTTGCAGTACACTAACTCTTTTGTACCACTATGTATCTACTGCTTTGAAGATGGTTATACAGATAAATAACTATTCTTAGTGATTTCTGATTCTATTATTGATACTCATTTGACTTAGTGACTGCTCAATAACTGAAGACTTGGAAGGGTTTGCAAGCCTGGATTCATTAGCTGATTTAAATCAGCCATCTAAAAGTTATTTGTCACTCTGTTAGTCACCAAAACTCCCTTGGTAACTATTAGAGAGAAAGAGGAGCTGCTAGAAGGTTCATCACTTCCATCTTTAATACCTACAGAGGAATCCTAGGCAACAAGCTCAGTCAGCCTCTTTTAAAGATGACTAAATTTAGGTGAAGAAAAAACACTTCCTCTGCTAGTGGTTTTTTTTTAGCAAACATAAAGAGGCTTGCAGATTGACTTCAATGGAATGAGAACTGTGTCCAGTGAGCTAGACTACTGGACTGGGTTTTTTAGTATGTTTTAATTAGATACTAACTGATTCTCACTATCCGACTGTAGAACTCTATAGTTAATAGAAGTTTGTCATTAGGAACTTCATCAAAGGCATTCTAAAAACATAAATAAGTAATGTCATCTGCTGTTAAAATTTGTAAGTTCCACTGTAATATCCAAAAAGTTAGGTGGGTAGAATTTTCCCTAAGCTGCACTATGCTAGTTATCCCTTATTAAATTATTGCTGTCCCTTAGAGGCATGTTCTGAAATACTTCCTACCTACTTATTTTTTCAATGCTATTTCTCATTGCTAATTACCTGGAAAGATGTAGGTGACATCTGACCCAAATCTTAAGAGTAAAAAAAGCATATTCCGAGCTTTAAAATAAGCTTGTGGTTTTCTTCGATTGACATGAAGTTTTTTGGTTTGTATGATGAGATAGCCCAAAACATACATGAACCATAGATCAGATCTTCTCAGACTCTTTACAGTTCAAATTGGGAGGAAGAGAAAGGACAAAGAATTAATTTAAAAAGTCAACTACTTGCCTTTTTGTCTACAATTTGTCCAGTGTCTGAAACAGCCCACACAACTTAGAATAGCTAACAAGACATGGTTGTGCATCACTGAAGTGTAGTATAATCTGCTTTGTACTCCTCAGACCAAGTTCATCCAGAGATGTTCCTTACATGTCAGAGGTAAAAACAGGTAACGGAAAGGCCAGTACTCCAACAGAAACATTACCCAAAAATCCTCTTCCTCCAGTTCTTCCTGTAAGCCCAATTGCTTTTCTGTTTACAAATTGGTTAGAGTGTGGGATGAAATTTGGCTCCAAGCATACATGGCAAAAATAGACTTTTGTCCCATGAGTGAAAGCTTCTACTCTGTCCAGAGCCACGACAGCAAACACTTCTTTGTTGAAACACAGAAGTACACTATTCCCCATCCCTCTCTTGAGAGGAAGAATGCTATCAGTATGAAAACGACACTTTTCTATTTCATCAACTTCATACTTCTAGCACTTTGCCTTCAGAGTTCTGCAGATAACTCACTAAGTGCTCTAGGCAATGTTGATCAAGAAAGTTATGTAGAAAAAAAATTTAACCAGAACTCATGGTTTACATCTTGCAGATCTTAACTGGCTTTGTGTAGAATGCCAGTGAATAGTGTTTTGTTGTTTTTGAAATGATGCTTGTCTCTGATGAAAAGAAATCAACAGTGTCTAAGCACTCTTCAAAAATCTACTGTGTGATCAAGGACAAGAAATTGAAGTCAGAGCCTTACCAGTACATAATGTTGCTCTGTGCCATTATTAATGAGTCTTTGGAAAACAATCTTTAAGTAATACTTACTATTTGTAAAGAATTTAAAAATTAATTATGTCACTACATTAAAATGTGCGAGTTTATATAAGTTGATGCAATATCAATTGTGGTAATAAACCTACTTAATTTATTCTGATGACCATTTTAAGGAAAAAAGTAACTTTATATAATATTTTCAATTTATTCACAAATTTGAGAATAGACAAGTTCATTTTATATTTTAATTATCAACAATTTTATGTTTTATTCTTGTTCTTGATGTTTTATTCCATAGTTGGCCTAAACACTCAGATAAATACACCACCTTATCAAATAAGGGGACTTTCCATTTTTATAAGGATGGGGGTGCAACTACTTTCTCTCATCTTCACTGGAGAGATTTGCAGAGAATATTCCTCAATAAATTGTATTTGCAAAATCTGATTGGGACAGAAATCAGCCCGGCAACATCCTATTTTCCTTTCACTATCACACCAGCTGAGATCAGCTACATAGGGTTTGATAGATAGAGTTATGGGGGTTTGGAGGTTGATCATTATCACAAAACAAGATTTTAAAACTCTGAGACAGATTATTTCCCCATTACCTACATTGCTCTGCACCCTTTGTGAATTGTGGGTGGGACAGGGATCCTGCAATGGGAAAAAGCTAAAGTAACACCCACTAGATAGGCCCAGTGCTTACCTATCCTTCTTACTCAAACCAGTCTTATCAGTGTTATATCGGCTGTAACTGATTTATTAGAAAACTCAAGTTTTTGCCTGGGTAGGACCAAAAGCCGGTTGCAGGGCATGTAAACACCATATTGTTTGATTTATGAGTTGGCAACTTAATAGTGTTTGGCAGATTTAGTAAGGTCTCTAAGTAAATAAATAAATAGCTTCTGATCAGCCAAGGAAAAAACAACAACAAACCAAAACAAAAAAAAAAAAACCCAAAACAAAAACCAACACAGAAAAACATCACAAAATGCATCATTGACTTTCCTTTTATTCATTTCCAGGCACCATTTAGTTCAGTTCATAAGAGAAGGGAATTGTTTAAGAATGAAAATATTCTAGATGACAAAATCGGAATGTAAGACTCAAAGAATAAAGGGAAGGTCATTGGGGAAATGCCTAGGGTAGCAATTTTTTCCAGCTCAATGGGAGATTTCTTGATGCACATTGTTTTGGAGTTTAATGTTGGGGAAAAAAAAAATCAGTTTATTATTTATTTACATAGTCATGTTCGGTGATAGAAATAGGTACGAGTGGAGCTGCCTTATTGTTACTTTAACATGTAGTACGAGAATTAAATGTGTTGATACGTCATAAACAAATTTATGTCCTCCTCTGAGGAAAAATCCAAATGATACAAGTTAAATATATTAACACAACATTTTACAAAAGGATAACTCATGATATATCATTTATTTCCATGAGTTATAGATGACCTCATAACTCATGAGTGATGGAGCAAAACAGAGCTGGAAGTGAGTTAGGAAAAATTATCAGTAGAAATAAATAGTGTATACAGAATCAGCCAATTCTACAAGTTCTCTTTATGGAACACCAATTTTCATTGTAGACTGTGCATTGATGGACTGTAATATTTTATATGAAGTGCTGAAGCAACATTAGCACCTTGGTTGAAGTGCGAGTGCTTGGTGGTATTGCCAGTGGTTTGGAAGTAAGTAATAAGCATGCATGTAAAGGGTTGGGTTGTGGTTTTTGCCCTTGCTCCTGAAACTATTACTAACACAGGCAAAGCAGAAATAATTACAGATAGACAAGAAGGAGGAGATTAACAAATTGTTTGCAATTTTTTATAAATTTATAAATTCCTCTTCAAACAGAGATCCTGTTTCCCAGAATTTGCAGACAGCCCTGTATCAAATACAGAGGAAATGATGTAGAGCAGGCAGAGCCAGAGGAGAAATGGGTAACGAGTTTAGAAGAATTTGCTTTCATCCTACTGGCTGTAGAAATTACCAGGAAAGATAATAAAATTCCAGGTACGTTGTAGAGAGCTGAATTGTCTTTGTTTAGATCTTCTACTCCTAGAGTGTTTTATTAATATCAAAGATTTTCCAAATGAGGAGCTGTCACTCTGTCTTCTCTATGAAGTAAATGGAGATTACTCACCTGAAGTATGGGTCATCCTCTAAAGGAACCTATCTTTGTATTTTGATTATATAGGAAATATAGATGACTTAACTGAGCTTCAGTGCCTCAAAAGACACAATAGATGCGCGACTCAAACTGAACTTCAGTATGATGGTCTGCAAAAATGACTACTGCAAAGTATACACAAAGGGTGAACAAATGTGGGTATAGAGGTAACTTTACTTTGATCAGTACAAGAATTGTGGGTGCTGATTGCTAAAAATGGGAGGGTTAAAAAAGGGAAAAGTTATTAAAACTGGAGAAAGCTGCCTTGCAGAGAGGCATGACAAAAAAGAACTTGTTCTGTATGGCTTCGCAAAGAAGTGACTTGCTTATGATCTAGAAGTACAAGAAAAAATGAAACTAAGTGTTAAAAGACTGTTTAAACTAGGAGAAAAAAAAATATCTTGTAATAAGAACTCCTGGCTGGAAGCTGGAGCCAAACAAATTCAAACGAGAAATAAGGCACAGTTTCACAGCAGCAATGGTATTTAACCTTCAAAGCAAAAAGCCAAGGGCAGTGTTTGATTCTCCATCTCTCTGCCTTCAAATCAAGACTAGATGTTTTTCTGTAATACATTAAACATAAACTACTGAGCTGAGTACAATTGAAAATGAAATTTAATGACCTATGATATACAGGGTCAGAATAGATGATCTAATGGATCCTTCCTGTCTTGAACTGTATGAAAAAGTTAATGGAGCTGCACCATTTTACAAAGAATTTGTCTTTCACGTCCATTACTCAGCACTTTTTTCCTATTTTTTTTCAGCTGGCTTGTGTAAATTCATGTAGAACTGGCTTTCCTTTGAAGGTTTTATTCCACGTATTACTATACTGAGATACAGAAGGCCTATCAATTCCTCACATTAAATTTGGTTTGCAAAATTATTTCAATTTTCTAAAAGTATTAATGCCGTCCTCATCACTAGCTAATGCCAAACAAATATGCTTGGCAATAGGGTCTTTGCACTCACATGTTTGTGTACCTAATTAATTCAGATGTAATCATTCACTACATCTTCATTCCCATATTTCTCCTCCTCCGTGTCTCTGAGGTTTTTTGGTAATTAGAGGGTTGGAATTATGAATTCTCATAGTCTTGTGGGGGGTTTTTACCTTCTTTTTCTCACCTCATCTTTAAGCAGAATTTTATTCTCATGTCTCTTCTTGCCCTGGAGGTCTGTACAACCTCCCTAGTGCTATCCTTATTCTTTTTCCTATCTAGCAGCTTAATCCCAGATTGATTCATTATATTTCTCCGAGGCTCACTATAGCAATTTTTCAGTTCTGATTTTTCTCCTGATACACACAGCTCTACTTCCCCCCGTCTCTTTCAAGTTTTCGTCTTCCAGAAAGTCTGGAAGCCCTGTGTTTAGAATTAATATCCTTCCTTGGGAATAAATCATGTTTCTCATGTAAGTACTACACTGCCATGTATTTGATTACCAGATGTTCATATTTTGAATATCATATTTCTGTAATGGCATCTCCAGAAACAGTATCCTAGTTACACTCTGGAGGTAGAGGCACCCCATGAATATTTTATAACTCTGCTCATGGAAGATTCTCCTAAAGTGTCTTTTATAGCTTATTTTCATGGTGAATCAATTGTCCCATTGTTGAGCAAGTTCTTTTTAACCTTTATCACTGCTTCTATTAGTTCTAAGCCTCACCTCGCATTGCTCTAGTATAAATAATTATACACTCTTTTTCTTCTTGTGAGAGTATCTCTAGAAAAAGGGCCTTTTTGTCAGTGTTTTGGTCAGGATCTGAACTTTCTAAAGGACAATGGGAATTCTAGTTTTGGGCAGTGGAAATTTCAGTAACTGACTAAACTAATGAGTCCTTTTAATTCAGCATCATAACTTTAATGGCAGGCAGTGTCAGATGCTTGATTGGAGAGTGAAACAGTTGTTCAAAGGGAAAGTTGTTTTTTAGTGGTGGTTTGGGGATTTTTTAAACATGTTAAGCACTAACTGGCTTACTTTTTGACATGAAGTATATCTACTATTTATGCATTAATATTTTTCTTTTTTATTTTTGTACCACTCTCTAGCTTCTCCTGATGCCTTTTAGAAAAGAATATTTCATTAGTTGTATTTATCTTTGAAATGTGTGTGGAAAGTGTGAACTGACATGCATATCCCAAACCCAAGTCTATTAAAATTATTTCCTGTCTCCAACAGTTTAGGAGGTATACCTCTCTCCCAACATCAAATTATTCTGTATGACATGAGGCATGTTCAGTTTGTCACTGATTTCTTCTTGCTGCAAAACTCAATTATTTAAGATTGTAGAAGAATTAATTCTATTTATTCTCTTCTCTGCAGCTGAATGATTTCAAGGCCTTGGTTCTCTGAAGTTTTAGGTTATATATTCTTTTAACACTTCTATCAATTGGCAAACTTATTCCTAAATGTGTATTTGGAAAGAAAAACTTAATAGCTAAAGCTGTCAAGTAGTAAAACCTTTAACAGCATGACAGTTTGGTTCTGGAGTAAGATTTGGACCATCAGACTGAGAGGATTGACAGTCTCTAAGAAATTCTTTATTCCGGTCATTCTTTTAGAATGTTTGGAATTGAAGGAAATTTTAGTTTGTAAACAAACAGTGGAGTAAAAAATAAACTGTAGATAAACTTCAGATGTGAGCTGAACCCATTGTGGTTTCCTTTTAATGGCTAACACTTAATTAGAATCTTGCTTGTTATCAGTTAAAATCGCTAACACTTCAGTCTGTGGGGGAAAAGACATAATTTTCCTACCATTAAAATTTAAACTACTTTAATTTTGCAAGATTATAGATAGTGGGGTGTTTTCAATATTACTAAAATGTCTACAGGTTTTTGACATTTTAATCAAAATAACTTCATTTGCTAAAATGTTAGGGAAAACAGGTGTTGGTGAGAAAGTCTTTGTGGAAATAGCAATAAACATTGAATTAAAAATGATAATGTTAAGGAAAACTGTATACATAACAGAAAATACTGGAAAAAAAGGACAGGTTTAACTACTTTTCAGTGGGGAAAGAAAAGCATTAGAATGTAGACCCTGAAACCCTTTACATACATAGTGGCAATAGAAATAGAAAGAAAAATTACAAGTTTGAAATATTCAAAGTTCACCTTTTTATACAAGTTCATAAACAAGAACCATTATAATCCATGAAAAATTATTAACATCTTTTTCCAAAAAGATTATATAATTCTTAAATCTTTTTGAAGCTTAATATTATCCTTCAATTAAAAAAAAGATTTGACAGTAATGGCTAGAACACCTCAAGAACTTAAACAGAACCAGTACTGATACTTGTCCAAATATTATCTCAGGTAGGGAGCTGAGAGTTATGAGTATGCAGGGAATTCTGCCCCAACAACATGAACACAAAGTGAAGGGTGTCCCCCCAAGTTACATAGAGGCTGGATCTGCTTGTGAGGATGCTTCACATTATTGTGTTACATGACACTGTTCTACTTTGTGTAGAAGGTTCCTATAAGCATCTTTGTGGCACGTTCATTCATCTATACCTAGAGTACAGATTCTGCTGCTGCCTTAAACTCTTTCTGAAATGTGGTGAAACAAAGACTGGAAAGATTCTGAGTCCCTGAAGGGCAGGGATTGGGCTGAGACTGTGACATTCCTATCCATCTGCTTTCTTTTAGATTATTTCTGATCAAGATGGTTGTTTTTTTTCAAAACAGGGAAAAATCCTGAACCAGATAATCAGCCATATTATCATGGGAAAAGGTATTCTTTGCCGTATTTTTCCTCAGCAATCAGCAGAAGGGGAAAAATGAACCATCTCCTTATCAGAATTAACACATAATTTACACTATGTAAAAATTGGATTCCTGGAATGAAGTAAATTCGTCATTTCCTGATATGATTACCAGAAGTGTTTCTAGTATCTCATTCAGACTTTCATTTCTTCATCCTAACATTCTACTGTGTTATTTGCCATCATTCAGGAGAACAGGTAAGGGCATAGAACAGAAGCATAAACCTGATGCTCAGCTCACTCATAAACTCAACTGCAAACTCAACGTCAGGAAAGAAGTTCTCTTGAGTAATTTTTTTTCCAATTTCAGTATAGTTGTGGAAAAGTATGATTTTGCAAGAATAAAAGATTATAATGTAAAAAGATTAAGTGCCTGCTTTTTTCTTACCATGCATATGGGTGTAAAGCTAATATTCAGATTTAGTGCATACATTAATATTAGGAATGTGTTGATAAAAATATGATACAAATTAATTCTTTAATATTCCATATCACTTTTTGTATTTCATTTCCTCATAAACAGAGAACAGCAATACTAAAATGACCACTAATACCAATCGCAAGTCCATTAGCTAGCATTTTGTAGGTGAGTTTATAGTTAGTTAAGTTAAAGTGATGCTGATGTTCTCTAATGCAAACATACCTGTTGGATAATAAGCCTACAGGTCTGTAGGCTTACCTTCTTTCTCAGTCTTTTTAGTACGGTTGTAAATCTGAGAGGTTCAAGGTTGTATGGTACTCTGTCAAATAATTGTTAGAGAAACACCATTTGCTTGAAAAACATTGTGGGAAATGTGCTTAATTCCACCACTAAGAAATTACACCAAAACCTGAAATCCTATGTAAGACACTTATTCTCCAGTCGATTTGTGTATGTAATTGAAATATACAGGAAGGGCAAGATTATCCACTAAAATATATACTTAAAAGGAAACCCCACTGAACATTTCCTAATAATTCTTAGCATTTAATTTATTTTTTTAATTATGTTGGGTATCATGCTGATGTTTTTACAGAACTATGTGTCACAACCACAGGGTCTTACTCCTGTTTGGTAACATTTTTCTTCTAGCTATCCTTTGTGGTTTTTTTTTTTTCCTAGGTGCACTCCTTTACATTTATCTATACTAAATTTCATCCACTGTGAGAGTTTGAGGTCAAAGCATCTTTCCACAAATCAGAGCAATTCATGACAGTGAAGGCTATCTGAAGCGTGTGCCAGAAAAATTCACTTAATAGTACAATTGTCTGGGAGACAAGTAGAGTTCAGAGGCAGCTGCTTTCTGCAGTAGGTTTTCCATCTCTGGCAACAAGCAGTCATACAGATTATATTTTTCCTTCGGAGCAGTAACTCTTGAAATGGAGTAAGTACCAAGGGAATGCAGATTCACAGCCTGAGTTTTTTGCATTTTTTTCCTTTTCCTAGTAAAAAAAAAAAAAAGCAAAGTACTATTTTCAGCATTTCCTTTTAATTTATAGCAGTTCTTCACCAGGATAATAAATACCAAATTATTTACTTCAGAGGATTGAGAGGATTACTTAGTTAATGTTTAAAAAGCACTTTGAAGATAAAAAGCACTATTGAGCTGCTTAAGACTTACTGTATAGTTAATTATCTAAAGGTCCCATTCTCCCCCCTACAGGTTATTTCTATGTAGGGGAGAGTAAACTCTGAGCTTCATATCATGACTTTCAAAGCCAGGCTTTTAAAATATTATTGGTTTCAAAAATTTGCTTTTTTAGTGGCCTGAATCTGATTCCTTTGAAGTCAATGGCAAAAGTCCAACAGACTCCACTGAAGCATGATGTAGCTATTCAGAATAAACAAGCTGAAACAATGGTTAGAGTCCCTATCCACATTATTTACATTTTCTCTTACTTAGTGTGTATATATGTGTGTGTGTATATAAATGTTTATATATATGTTTAAATATATGTACACACACTCAGATGGTGGTTTGCAGACAAGTAAGATGTGTTTTTTAATTTGGGACTTTAGGTATATGGCACTCATTCCTTCATAAAGAGCCACTTCTAGAGAGACACGCTGATCTTGCTGGGAACCTCCACAGGCAAAATGAATCCCATTACAAGATCTGAACAGAACAGATGAATTACCTTAGCAACAGTGGGGAAAAAAAACCTCTTGAAAAGGCTCCACCTGGCTCCTGTACTCTAGCCGCCTCACAGCTAACACGGATACCTCATACGAAGAAATGGAGAAAAAGGAGAGTTTCTGAACCCAGCACTCAGAGTCAGCCCTTGTCCACAACAGAATCACTGAAGGTAATTACCAGTCTCCCCTTCAGTATCTTAACAGTTAAAAACATCTTAAGTGATCAGTGTAAAGTAAAAGTTACTCTGCTGAGGACAGGAATCTCCCTTTGGACTAAATAGTTTGGGAAATACTGTTGCACACATATTAGAACTTTACTGTAGAAGACATCAGTCCTCCAAACACTGGTACATATACTTCATTTTGCAAACATTAAATACCTCTTGATTCTGGTATGACTGATTAGGAGTCAGATGTTAAGTATTTGTTAATACTAGCATAATTATGTCTTAAATTCATCAATATATGCCATTTGAGAAAAAGTCATGAGAGTTATTTATTTAACTGGAGTTCATAATTGATTACTCCCTAAGATAAAGAACAGTATCTCAACCTGAACTCATTTAAATTTGACCTTTTAATGTGCTACAGCAGCATACTATCTTATGCTTTTAGCTGTGTTGGCTCTTAAATCAGGGTCTAGATGTAAAAGGTCATGCTGAATTCTTGAATTACATTTTTAACAAGAACCACACTTAAGTTTTTTTCATGATTGATACAAAGAACATGTAGGGATTGAAAAGGAAAGAGTAAAGGAGTGAGAAGGGATTTGATTAACAAATTGGTCTCTGTATACCCTATTCTGTTTGCAGGCATACACTAATCTGATGACAGGAAGCACAGCTAAAGAAGTGATGGTTAAAACACAGTACTATGAAATTAGTTGATCTTTCTAGTACAAATATAAACCTTGAGTTAAAAAAATGAAAGTTTGGCCCATGTGTGTCAGATGTTTCCAAAGTACAGAAGTTAATTATGAGTTTATGGTTTTGTGCTTCTAAAATATTCCTCTCCCACAGGATCTCATGAAATATGTGTGTGTTTACAGGAAATTGTGGAAATAGTGACTCATCTTTTCAATAATTTACACAGGATAATTTCTTGAAAAGCAAGATCAGCAGGGGCTTTTTTTCTGATTGCAAAGGATTTGGTTAGCTACCTCTGGATACTCTCAAAACAAGGAGAATTTTCAAAGCAGTATCTAAGTGATGTTTGCTCTTTGGCAATAGTTTTACTACTAGTTGCTCTAGTCCTCTAAACCATAGCCTCATATCTGTTACTAGGATTTTTCAAAACTTTGTTTCTGACTGATGTTATATTTTCCAAACACTGTTGTATGTAAATGTCACAAAATGCTCCTGACACATAGAAATCACTCAGGTTCCTCGAGCTCTTCTTGGGGTGTTTGTACCTACTCTCTGTAGGCCATGGTAGTTTTATTAAATGTGATTTGAGAGATTGAAGGTGAGTGACAGTCAATGCTTCTAAAAAGTGATTGAAACCTAAATTATATGTTCTATCCTTGAATACTGCAAAAAGAAATGGAATGATGTCGCCAAGGGAATTGGAATACTAAATATTGTGACACAGTTAAGTTCAATATAAGTGGATTGAGCAACAAATAGGCTGTGTCAGAAAAAGCTCTTCACAGTCATACAGACAATTAACTGAGCCCCACCCCAATTACCAGCCCAGTGAGGCAGCACAGTGAAGCCCAGGGGAACGTGACACTCCTTCTGCCCAGTCTCTCTGTCAAACTCTTGGGCAGAGGCTCAGCACCAACACAGAGCAGTTCCACCTCGGGCACTCTGCTTCTACACTGTGTTGGGTGTCCACATAACAGTGTTCCCCCCTAACCCCAGCCTCTACTGCTAAGTGTCTTTACAGCCAGATGTTGACACAAGCTGCCAATGCAATCTCAGTACACCCTTCCAACAGTTTAAGGTACCATTCTCCTGTCAGCTGTTGATCCACGGCCCATGCTCATTACGCTCAGATCCTCTTTGCATGTCAGCCAAGGCTCATTATGCTCAGGCGTTGTTTGCAGTGTCCTCTTGGCCATGGCTCATTACACTCAGTCACTCAGCCCTCGGTCAAGGCAAAGCCATGATGCTACCATGTCAAATGATGCTACCACGTAAAATGAAGGATATTTTCTATATACCTCCACTCAAAGTAAGCATTTATTCCTGTCAGATGATAATTTATGAAACTCTGGGATGGTTTTCTATATCATGTTTCTGCATCCCAAATACTAGAGCTGCCTGTGGATTGTCTAGTCCATGATGTAAGTTGCAAGACCTTTTTGGGTTCCTCCAGTTTACAGCTGAAAATTATAGCTCCACAGGGAACAGGAATAATGTATAAGCAATATAGATATGATGCTGTTTTTCCTTGGCTGCATCCCCTATTGCAGGAGCTGCAAGAACAGGCATAGAGTCGTCACAACAGATAAAACATACCTCCAGGATATTGTTATAATGATGTCAGAAATATAATGAACTCTTTCAAGTATTTCTTATAGACAGCCCTGCAGAGCCTAGCAATATTTTCATAATGAAGAAAATACAGGAGCTTTGTTGCTAAAAAATAGAGCAGGTTCTTGCAAATGCTCAAACATAACATGATGTCCAGCATAATGAATATGTTAAATGAATAGCCACAGGATACAGGAAATATTCTACAAGTCTACTCCATTAATCTTCTAGGAGAGTGAGAATCTGCTACAACACTGGAATTTTCATTTGGGATTTTCTAATTTAAAGCTTATTGTAGTCTTTATTTCACTCTGAGCCTGCAAATAGTAGCTAATGAAATTTGACCTTATAGACAGAAGGTGAAATAAATAATATTAGTACTCATCAATTAGAAAAGCAAAACCAGTAAGCACGCATTTTAAAAGTACATATGTAAAAAGTACATTTCTGAACTGCAGAAGTATTTTAAATTCTTGCAGTGACCTGTATGACCTTCTCATCAATATGCCCCACATGAATAATGCAGCCACGCAAACTCATGCCATTAAAAATTGTAATAATTGTCTAACATGCACATGCAACATTACACTGGGGATCAATTTGGCCCAGAGCATTCCATTAAAACACAAAGTGAGTTTCAAATGTATATGTTAAAATGAAACATCAGCTATAATGAAAAAGGAAGCAGAACAGAGTGGGCTTTAGGTATTAGTATGCATTTTCCTTTAGAGAACATTTTGCCACACTTGTACTATACGTAATGCCATTCCATATTTGATGGACAATCAATCCACATTTTATTTTGCTTTTAAAATTATCCTATGAAAAGTACAAGGCAATCAATGTACTGTGCTCTAGAGAGATGGTGGTATTATTTGAATTGCTATTGTTATTTAATATTTAGTTTTCAATAGAGTCTCAATTATGGTCCATTGTACTAGTTACCATACAAGTACTTAGAAAATGTGGCCCATAATCTAAAAGTTCAGCATCTCTGTTTGAATTATGAAGCTTTGGTAAGCTTAGAAAAAGATAGGGAAAACACAGTAGAGTGTCCTGGTGGTTATTTGTTCTTCATATGTTACCCCTGAACACTCAGAGATTGAGATCACTCCACCGTCTTGGCATTCTTGTATCAGTTCATATAGCAGGACACCTAAGAAATCATTCTATTAGAATTAATGTTTTTTAAGTAAACCTAAAGACCTTAGACACTGCAGAATGGAGTATTGGACTTTACATAGCTTAAGAAGATTGTCTTCATAATACTCTGCAGAGTTCAGCCCCTTACTTTAGCAGTGAGGAATTTAGTCACAGCTAGATGAAAACTAAAAAAGTATTAGTGGGTGTGTTTGCCTTTTACCAAGTATAGAATCTGCCCCCATAGATGTCCTTGACATGCAAAGCATATTCCAAAGTGTATAAGAGGCAAAGCAAGAATGGATCAATGATTGGAGAAGGTAATTTAAGACTTTGAAAATCCTCGACACGTTTTGGCTTGATTAAAGAGCACAGGTGAGAGTTCTGTTAGTGCATTTACGTAACTTTAGTGGGGTTACCGGTAAGGAAAGTGATTGTCCCTGACACCAGGTGCACACAGAAGTTTTAATGTGTCTGTGAAAGTATTGTGAGGCAGGTTTACTCCCAGAAGACAATAAATGTATCCTTTGGGTTCCTCTGTCTGTAAAGCCATTGTGGCTACTGTGTGCATTGGTATTTTTAAATCTCAATTATTATCAATGCATTTACTGCATAAAATGAAGACATACATTTATGCATTGCTTCCCACTGTAAGGTATTTATTAGCTGAAGGAGGCAGCCAATGCTTCACAACTTGCCAGTATGTGTGAAGCTTTAAGGATGTTTGTATTAAAGTAATGAGTTGATGTCATTGTACATGTGCTGCAACTAATTGTATGTAGCCTCACAGTTCTATGTAAAAACCAAATTTTTAGTCCATTTATTCTGCATTGACTAAAACAAATTTACTCTTTCATTTCCCTGCTTTCTTCTTCAAATTAGCATATAATAAACAATTTCTTAGTATTCTGAGAGAAAAAGGGCAGATTTCACATAACAAAACAATGCAATATTGTTCTTTTCCAGGCTAATATGGTACACACCAGATTTCAGCCTGTAGAGAATTTTGTAACAAAGTGGTAAACAGGGATTTGGAGGAGAAATACTGACAGGTCTGTTACTAGCATTGTAATACTGTTGAATATGAAAAGTTTTTGCAAGTTTCCATCATATATAATTACAGTACTTACAAAAGCATTTCCCAACACAGAAAAAGGCTAAACTTAGTAGCAGCCAACCTGTCATTCTGCCTCCTTTTTCAGCATTCCTGTTATTCTTGGAGGTCATTTTTAATGAGTATGTACAAGCACCTGAAAAATCAGGTGCATAAATTAACTACCAATTAAGGTAGTTTAAAAAAAAAATTTAATTACTAGTTTCTATATATAAGTCCACTCATTATCATGCAGTATGGCTGCATGTTTATTACATAGCAATTACTGAGGCTCCAAAGAAAAGTGATGTTTTCATTGTGTTGCAGTCCTGAAACTGGATGTAACATGAAGCAAAAGAATTTGCTTTAAAATTTATATGTCAGTGGGTACAATTGAAAGAATGTTATCATGACTTAATATAGCAAGTGCTTAATTATTTCTGTATAACATTTCCCCCCCACATTTAATATCACTGTCTGTCTGGAGTGGCTGTTGACCTAGATTTCAAGTAATTGCAATGAGAATACAGAATTGCCTTTAAAGCAGTGAATTTTTTTCACTGGATTACTCATGACAGCTGAAATGGTGAATTCATAATTGATAAACTTTGTTGCCACCATCAACAGTGAACTGGAATTATTACCCAAAATCTTACGAAACAATAACGGTATCAGAAAATATACAGAATGTTGAGACTAGGCCTCTGTAGAAAATATCACATTTATTTATAAGGCAGAAAGAAATATAATATCTACAGATACAAATTAAAATGCCTATGTATTTGGGTATTAACATGCTAATTATCCTATGAAATATGATCAGGTGATAGACATGTATTTCAGGCAATTTCACTGGGATTTGACTGAGTAGCATAATCAACATTTGGCATTACACCAATAAAACAAGGAAAAATATTTTTTTTCTATCAAAGAAAGAACAGAAGGTAATAAGGTGAAGAAAGAAAACAAGGTAAAAAAGACCCATTTGCTGTAAAACAACCTCACTCCAACAAATCACAGAGTAGGTACAACAGAGCATAGATACTTATAGTTGCAATTTTGATGCAGGTATTCAGATGCCTGGACTCCAGAGTGGAATCCAGAAATATAAGTGAAATGCTATGGATATCTGCAATAGTTAAAAGGTAAGCTATAAGTCTCCAATTGGAATCCCAATGTGGTGAGTAAACTATCTGAGAAGGAAATGCTGAGAAGGTGAACACAACTTCTAACTTTTCATAACTGTTCACTAAGGACCAACAACCAGTATCCCTCTCCAGTATATAGCCATTTAATCTTTCTTTTGAAAATTTCAGATAGGCTTACTCTTTGTTTAAAATTTAACTGCTGGAGTAGGACAAAAAGAAGACAACATGGTAGTAACAATGTCCCTTTTATTTAACAAGCTTTGGTGTAATTCTTCAGTTATCTTTTGGGAACTTAACTCCCACTGCAAGCCAGGAGAATTATGTACCTAATTACTTCTGTACATATGATGCCTAGAAAGCAGAACACTACTCAGTGTTGAAGACCTAAAAGCAAGGTCCTCCTCTGCCTGAGGGGATTCAAACCCTGTATTCTCAGAGACTGAGCTAGTCCTGCAATACACCCAGAGTCAAAATGCCAGTCACCTATGTGTAGAGTTTAGCTACCATCAGATGTCACAATTTTATAGCGGTGTTAGTTTCATCAATTTTGATTCAATTTGATCATGGTGGTTCAAGAATTTTAACGCCAGTAAAACACACAGATGGAAACTAAAGTCAGTAGATGGTAAATACTCCCAACTACCTATGACCTCTCTGTTGTGCATCCAGGCATAATTCCTTCTACTTTTTTTTTTTCAGAAATGTCTCTCAACGTAAACATTATTAGAGCAAATGGATGGCAATTAGGTTGCTGCTGACATCTCAGAATACAGGATACCTGCATACAATTTAAGTAATATGCAGACTGTAACTTATAGCATCAGAGACATTTTCTGTATGCATTTCATTCAGCACTGTAATAGCTATGGACTGTATTCAGCACTTGCTAGCAAAATTAGCCTCAGCTAACTGAATGTTATTTGTCTCTTTCCATTTCATTATTCACCATCATTTGTTGTTGATACCTACACTATTAGCACCACATGAATCACCTTAAAGTAATTTAATCAGCCAAGTTCTCCTGTCACTTAATATTGGTCAACTCAGGCTGCACTGGTATAAAGTGAAAGCATAATTTAGCTCAATAACTGAAAATTAAAGGAGATGATGCTTGTAATATAGATTGCATTCTTGTTTGGACTTCAGGTTCGTTGCCCTTTAGTAGGTCTTTTTTCCTGTGTAGCTCACATTGATGACAAGGGTTAACAGTGGCCATTAGTAGCTATTAGTGCAATACTGCTTGTAGGTACCACCCACTGCTAACTCTTAGACTGGCTATTATTCCCCGTAAAATTACTTTCAAGTATGCACGTCAAGCATGCCAGTATCGTCATGATCAACCATGGACAGTCCATTATCTTCAAATACATAATAAATATTCAGGACTTTGGTTCAAAAAAATCAATGTATATTTTTTTTTATTCCCAGAGTTTTCCATACAGCTGGATAAAAGGACTGAAGACAGTAATATATGAGAAGATCAAGGAAGAATGCAACATAGGTCAGAATTCTGTAAAGGCAGATAAAATTATAAGATCTTATATGATGAAACTTGTATGTAAGACTTTATTTGTTAACATGAGAGGTTATCCGGTGATTTGTCAGGGAAAAAAAAGAACTGTGAAGAAGACCTTAGACACCACACAGCCACACTATGTAATATGTTTTTACAGTTCACTTATGGAGTTGTAGAGAGACCTGTACACTGCAAAACAGAGTGAAAGGTACATATGATCTCTCTCCTTACTTTGACCTTTGATCTGTCAAAAAGACAGTGAAAAATTACATTTTGCACCAGGTAGCTAACTCTTTGGTTAGTTAGGGTCGTTCCTGCCCTTTCTTGGAGGTGATGTATTTCAGGTGCTGAATCTGCAGTACTGAGCAATTTCCATTGCTTTTGGCTATAAAGTAATTGGCAAACAACCAAGCCCCTGAGGGGCAGGTATTTCACCATTATGAGGCATTTGTCATAAACTGTTGAGGGTTTTTTTTAACCTTTAAAACCTGGAAAGCAATGTCACAGGGAAGTGGGATTTTGAAAGCATGGTGTTATAGATGAACAAAATATACCCCAAAGACATTATGCAGATGCTTTGCACCCATATATACATATATATAGCATTTAAATAGTATCTGTTCTATGTAACTAACTGCAAATTATTACATGATGAACAAAAATAAATAGGGCATCCTTAAAGAGTAAGTTGTTCACCTGACAGCAGCTTATTTTGTTATTATTTCTGTCAGGACACTAGAGACACTGATAGTACTTAGACACTTAATATTGGTTTTTACTTGGACAATTTAAACCAAGGCACTTGGACAATTTAAACCATTGTGAGGCAATTGGGGCATCAACAGTTCATATTCATTTAAATTAATCTAAACAATGGTATTATGGAGTCAGAGTAATTTAGAAGACTAAGAAAACCACTTCTCTTAATAGTTTTCTATAGAGAATGTTGATGAAAATTGGACCCAAACATTTTCTGAGACTAAAGTGTTTTAGTTATTATTCCCTTAGGATTTCTTTTGTAGCCAGGAATAAATACATATGGCCACTTTAATTTGTTTTTCTCTTCCAAAGCTGTCAGTCAACTTTTGGCAGGAGGGACCATTAGGCAGATGACTAGCACCTTCATTGCATTTTTGTCATCACTTAGCAGGACCCAGGATACTAAAGAGAGATGAGGCAGAGAAGCTGAAGAGGCATGGTAGATGAGGGATTTTCCCAGCAGGCTTCTGGGAAAGTAAGACCAAAGTAATAGAAAGAAGCTGTCAGGATATCAAAGCAAGTTTCTGGGTTTTGTCAGTGTCTTTAGGAATACAATTCTGATAGTTCTTGTAAACAGGAGAGAAAAATGTCTGTTTAATTTATTTCCACATCAGTCCTTGTACACAGGTAATCCTTTCTGCTTAAGGTTTTTGTGAGTTTTTTTGAAATAATTAATCTTAGTTCTTCTGAACTCTCTGCTTCATGTAAAATACAAGTGCAAGACCTATGTTTATTTTCATGATAGGAAGTACAGAACTCTCTTTGCTTAAGGATGATGATTAAATCTGTATATCTTTATATGCAGTAGCAAAGAAAATTATGTGTAGAAGGAAAAAAAAAGAATGAGGACGATCTGTACTACTGATTCTGCAGCTCCAGATGGTAGAATACCTCAAATGATGTGAACTCAGGTGAAGAATCTCAAAAGGAAGCATTTCCTTACCAGGTATGCCTTTATATTGTACCACAGAGATCGATGTGATGCATACCAAGAACAAGGGTACAGGCCACAAAAGTTGGAGTCACAAGTAGACATTGTCTGTAGTTTTCTCAGGTATCCTCACAGTTTACTAGGAAGTCGGCAGGTAACTACAAGCAGAAAGGCACATGCTTCTCCCCCCTAAGTATGGGACTCCTGTATCTTTTTTGTTTGACAGTTCCTAAAAGGGGAAAGAGGAGAGTGGAAATGTGACATCTGTGGATGCCACATCTAGGGTGAGGTTTAGTGTAGTTATCCATGGCACTATTGAAATACAAGGTGTTTAGTTTTTGAGAGATTTATTGGATGGGGAAGCTGGTTTGTATGTTATGCACATAAATTTAAAGATAAATTATGCTTCTGCCCTCAGTGGAAAAGATGTTAGAAACTTCAAAGTTGCATATTTACTTGAGCTTCCATCCTTCACTCTGAAGTCAACTAAATGAAGTCAACATATCTAACAATATAGATATGCTGCTACGCAGCAACCGGTGCAAGAGAGTTTGCTGGCAACTAATGAATACCAAGAGAAGGTAAAAATCCCAAGCAGCACTAATGGTCCTCAAATAGTCTTATGTGAAACAGAAATGCTGTAAGAAAGAATCTTGAACTTTGAAATCTGCAGTCTTTTAACTGTACAGTATTGGGAAATTCTAGAGCATTTTGTGGAAAATAGTATAGCTGTTCCATAACTAATCTTTAAAAAAATTATAACACTGGATTGTTCTCATTCAAAATACTTCAGATTTTATATCTACACTTTTGCATTTTATATTTTGAATTTTCAACAAAACCATGTAAAATCAAAACAGCTTAGTATTTGAAATGCTATGCATGTCCAAATGAAACTGACATCTTTGTGTCTGAAAAGAGCACACTTGGGGCAGGATAAAAATGCAAACATTTTCATCATTTTTTTTCCATAATCAATAGAAAATTGATTTGTTATATCTGCATAGTCCCAGTCTTATTCCAGTCTTATGTGTTTATGTGACCAGCTCAGCTTTGGAGGTTATAGTGTTATCATGTACAGAATATTTGGCCATTGATATGTATGATTGCCGTGCCTTTATCATTAGTTACTTTCTCTAGCCTTTCCATCATCCACAGATTTTATCAGAAGTTTTTTATTCACTTTTACCTCATTGGTGAAAGTACTGTATATCTTCAGGATTTATACTGTTATGTGAAGAACTCTATCAGAAATGCTTTTTCTAGTCTTTAAATTAGTAAGTTTTTGTTATGTTTAGTGTACAATCTATAGATATTATATTGCACTAATTTACTATCACATTATCTTCCAGTACTGATTCAAATGCTGTACAAAGGCTATTGCATCTGTTCAGTTACTTTTATCAACTAAGTCAGCAATTTTGTTGAAGAATGAAATCAGGTAATTTGACAAGACAGAATACGTGCAAATTCAATCCTGCCATTTTTGTAAATATGGCTGACATTGTTTTCCACCTGTAATTTTTGTCAGTTGACTCCCAAATTTGTGTTGCCATATTTTCCATGGGTTTCATGCCAGGCTAACCAGCCTGAAAAAACCCTATAGTCATTCCCTCTAATTTTTCTTCTTTTTTTTTTTTTTTCTTCCCCATACTGATACAGCATTAGGATTCTTCCAGGCATCTGAAATTTTCTGGCAGTACTAGGAACACAGTGATCTTGTGTATTCATGCAAGTCCTTTGGGCAGGGATGCTCTGGGCATCTTGATTATAAAATATCAGTTCTAAGTAAATGTTGTCTAACATCTCTTCCTACACCCTGCTTAGATGATTTAAGCATATTATCAAACTTCTTCCAAAATACAGTACAAACATATTTATTGAATGTTCATACATTTTCTATCTCATCTCTAACATTTCCACATTTTCTGTCTGAAAAGGTGTCTTTCTTTTTCCTACTACTACAGATTAAAAGATCCTCCCTTTTAAGTTGTCAGCCATCCATTTTCCTAATGTCTTATCAGTAAACTCCAAATTGGTTTCTACTGCTGTCGATAGGTTTCTTTTCCTATTTTTAATATATTGACGTGTATTAAAAATTGCTGCCTTTGGCCAGAATAGGCTTTAATCAAAGCTGAAGCCATAGTTAAAGCAACTATTTTTGTGTCATACTGATAATTTTGGCCTTCCACTATCTCATTTTATGGATCTTACAATTGAATCATTTTTCATTGACTTTTTCCTTGTAGTCACTTCATGCATAACTTTCAGCATCTTAGGAAAGTTGCCTCCAGTAAAGACCAAGGATGTAAAGGCATGGACCAGGCAGCCTTCTTTCCTGTGTTAACCCTGCCCAACCCAGCATGGTTCTTCTGTCACATGATGGGGGAGAAGATTCATCCTGTTCTTTCTCTTGCTTTTAAAGAAATCAGGTGTTGATCACTGTTTCCCAGGCAACCACCAACCTCCTATCTTGAGAGTAATCCATTTTAATCCACGGTTTTGAGGGCCAAAAGAGTTATTTTGAGTTAGGTAAAGTTCTTTTTTTTTTTCATTCAGTAAATATTTCTTTTGCTATATACACAAAACTTTCAATGTATAGCTCCTAGTTTATGTAAAAATAGGTTTCTTTTTTTTTTTTGCACACATTATTGACAGGCATTTTGAAAGGAACTCATCTCACTCTAATCTGATAGTCTGTAATAGATTTCTACCTTGGCATCGTTATCATATTCCTTTAGATGCCTTTAAAGCCTGTGCTTCTGATGTACTAGTAATTCTAAAAGAGATGGATGTAGAATGGTGAATATGTACAATGTTTCTCCTATCTACTCTTCTTTTACATAGTCTACCTTTTTTGAATATGCAAAAACCAGTTATATTAGCATTCACACCATGAATCATCACATCAATCTCAGGAATGCCAGTTATGTCCAATTCCTTTTCCACAATGAGAATTTCCAATTCCTTTTGGTTGTTATGGAGTCTCATAAGACTTGCATATAAGCAACTGAAAAATGTCCTCTTTTTCTTTGTATTTTTTTGTCATATCAGTTCAGTTTATTTATGAGGGTGCAGATTTAAATCTAGTACAATGATAACCAAGCTAGCTGTAAATGAGCTAGCTTAGATATCAGAAACTGTCAAGTTGCAACAGCATAAAATTCAGCTTAGGCTAATATACTCCAGTACTATTTGAGAGGTCACCTGAAATTGGGATTGTATTCTGTTTGCTTCCTTACTTCATAGCATTGATTATTTAGTGCCCTCCCAGCTGCTTGAACCATTCTCCAACTGTTTGTATGGTATCTCACATGAATGTGACCCACAAACTTAAGCTTTCTGCTTCACACCAGTTCCACTATCAACAGTAAAGTTCCCATATTTCCACTGCTAGGCAATCTTTCACAAAGTGGAACACGTACCCTTTCCCCATCATGATGTCTTCTTCAAAGACATTTCAATTACTGGTAGTTCAGAAACCTCTAAAGATGAAGGAGATTCCAGCAATGATAGGTTGCTAAGACACTGAAAGAGACCAGGGCTTATGAAACAATGCACTGATGCACAGATGTGCAGTGATATTTGAAAATCATGCACTAACCTTTTAAAAAATGTACACAGTGTTTAAAACAAAAGTCTAAAGGCTGTCACTCTTAGACTTTCTTTTGAAATGCATCATAATTTTTCCTGTTACAACATTTACTTACAAAACTCTCTAACTGCTTCACACTCATTCTAAACATGAGTGCCAGATGGCACTTGTCCTCAGGCCAAACATACCTTCCATGTCTTGACAATTCTTTTGGTTTAATGTGCTTTTTGAGAGAATGATACCCTTGCAGAAGCTGCAGCAGAGAAAATGTTAATGCATTTTTCAAAGCTTCTCAGAGCCTATAATTTACCCTTTGCTTTCCACTACCTTTACTGAGTGCCACATTGGGTAAACAGATGATCAGTGTGTCCGTCTCACGGCAATCCTATTCACTGTTTGTTCACATCTCATTAGTAAGGTGGGAAAGGCAGTGAATTTTATTTGCTAGTGTAGTTCAAATAATTATCAACCCACTCTGATGTCAAGAATAAGTGAAACAATGCAAAAGGAACACTCATAGTCTGACAGTAGCTGTAAAAATCACATTAGATGTTCTGTTTACTTCATTATGCAATTAAGACCATACAGGATAGCAAATGAAAACTGATTTCAAACAGAACTCGATATCTCCACACATGTAACTATTTCATTAATACTACATAGTTTTGAAAACTTCAGTATCTTCCTATCAACCCTCCAGCCCTACACAGTGAGTCTTACAGCTTATCTTCAGGTAGAGTTGAGAGTCTCAGCTGCAATTGCTCTTGCGTTGTCTGCAGTGTCCAGTTCTAAGGCAGTCCATGTTCACTATCGTATTTGCAGTCAGTGCTGTCATGGTTTTCCCTCCCTAGATGTCTGATTCAAAGCCTATTAAAATCGGTGGAAGGGCTGTAATCAGCTTCAGTGGGCTTTCATTGTCCATAGTCAGTCTCTCCTGTCACTACAAGTTTTTCACCAAGTTATGTGAGCACTGTTGTTACTAATATGAAGAAATTCCTTGGAAACGAACCAGAGAAAGGTTTGTGATCAAATTCTATGAAACCTTATTTGACCAGTTTGTACTGAGTATTCTCAATCAAAAAACTATTTTCACTCTGAAGACCTACCAGTTTACCAGACAGGCAAATAAAGGCAGTGAGCTTAATATTTGTACAATAGTTAATGTTAATTTAAAGCCACATTACTGGTGCCCTTTGCTCAAGTTCAGAGAAGAGATAAATAATTTTGCAGGATAGCAATTACTCCTTTCTTGTATTATCTGTTGCTTTTTTGAGTTCCAGCAACCACAGTGAAAGACATTATTGAAATAAAGCTCAGTCACAAGAAAGTATTGGATTGTCTTGCCCTGTCCTATTTAAAAGCTAGATCCAGGGCCCTAGGGACCTTGCAAGACCAAGCTCACCAAGGTGAGTTTAGTTTTGGGTTTTTTTCTGGACTAAACTTGATTGGGACAACACATTTTTTTATTTTGAAGTGGTTAGAGCTTTTTTGAAATACTTGGAAATGTATGATTTTTAACTGTACTACTATCTTTACGACCCTAAAAGGTCACATCTATTATATTCTGCAGTCAAAGCAGCTCTGCAGGGAATCTTATCTCTGACATATGCCACATTATGCAGAATCTCACCCATCTAATTGCACATCATGTACAGTGACTTTTAAAGAATATTTTTAGGCCCTGAGACTGTTACTAACCTTTAAAAAATGCTCAATCCATTTGTTGTGCCACCTCCTATCACCTGTTTAATTTTTGTCTTGTATGACTGTTAAGGTAAAAAAACCCCAAACCACTCCCCCGCCAAAAAAAACCCCAAACCCCCAAAAAACAGCTTTACTGATTTCTTTGTGTATAAGCACAGAAAAATCTGTACCATCCATATTCAGGTGAAAGGATCTCCTCCCTAAACAATCATGTTGTTATGGCTCATACAAGACACACCTATGGCTTAATTACAATGCCATCTTTTACATGAAGTTCAAAGCTATTAGCCCCTTTGTGTATATTTCCTTTAAAGATTCTCTTGCATGGCCTCAGTGGGCTCTTGTACTGCTAAATATTAACTTGTAGGACCATGTTTTGTGTGCGTATTCAAACTATCGTATTGATTTTGTCTCTGTGTAAAAAGTGCTGAAATATACATTTAGTTCTGAAGGAATCTTCACTGGGATTAAAAGGAGTACATAGTAGATATTGAATTTCAATGGCAGCTGAGTTCTTCACTCACAGAATTATCTGTAAAAGTCTCTGCCAGTATCTTTCCTGTGCTTTTGAGAAATTTAGGAATTAAACTTCAGCATGTGGCAAGCTATTTATTACTGCAATTTATACTTTTAGGAAAATTAAATGTGCATATATATTTTATTTGTATAAAATATTCACAGGCAGTTGATAAAATACTGTTTTTCTAAGCAGTTTAAATTGACTCCCTTTTTGCCCAGCTTCTGCAAATCTAAAATTGCTGTACATTTTAAACATCAAATCATTCCTCTTCATGCTTGAGGTTACTGATCAAGACAGATTCCTTAACATTATACTTGCCTGTCAAAAATAGTGGACTCCTCCAAATTTGTGAAGCCATGCAAAGTTTACATGGAATATGATTGTAAAAATTTTGATCCCAGACACAACATGAATACTTTTTATTTAAAACAAAGGAAAAATGGTTTTAAATGTATCATTTGTTACCTGCACCCCAAACAGACCAACATAAATATCTGCAGGAATCTGTGAGAATTAGAGTCTAAGAAGCTTGCACAGCTCAAGTAAGAATGTTTCATCTACATTAATTCTTCCTTACCTTTGTGCATGACAATCAATGGAACCAGATCTGTGGGTTTTTTCTTCTGTCATGGGTAGACAGATATTTATTTTTTTTTTAGTGCAAGTGTAACAGGAGTAGAATTATTTCAAAGTGTTTGCAGTTTGTTTTTGTTAATATTAATCCCTAAAATACTTGCACTCCATACAATGAAACAAAATAACTTTGAGGTCCCCTGTGCTAATACCTGTTTTAATAGAGGTGCGATTTGGAGAAAAAAATGTATGTAATTCAGTGTGGGACTTAATGTATTCATGTAATTTCATAGACTATAAATTAACAAATTACAATGCTCTGCCCACAGCTTCAGTGACTAAGACACTGTGGAGAAAACGTTAACCGTTCTTTTTCCTAAAAAATGTCATGTGGCTAACTATGATTGAATAGCACAAACTATTATTTGAAACGTATGAAAACTCTCTAGTACATACACCAATTCATACAGTAAGTTCTTCCTAACACCATTTAGGATTTCCCAGTGTTATCTGATTTGTAAGAAGTCCAGCCATGTACAGCAATTTTAGTTTTGCAGAAGTGGAGTGTTTGCCATGTTGCTTCCTGCAGACATGGACTATACAGGGTTCATAGGTAGAAAAGTGTACGGTTCAGAAATGTAAAGATGAAGAATGTTTTTTATGTGCTGTTCGTGCTCATTTTAAGGTGAGTTTATTCAGACTGGAATGCATTTAAGTTCATGATTACATTTTAGAATGACTAAAAAGAAAGATTTTTCCTCTTTAAAGGCCCCCATAAAGGAATAACTACAAGGGTAAAGGGTGACGTAATATGGATCATGAACATCACAGTATGTGTGACTACTGAACATCTCTAAAGACATACAGAAGAATCCACATTAAACATCAAGACGTCCTGGATTCCCCCAATTGCTGTATTGGTAATGAGATGTCTGGAGTTTTAATCCATCCTAAGAACTAATGAACAGGTAAAGTCTTTTCCTTCTATTGCCAATACAACAGTAATAGAAAAATCTTTCTTTAAGCTCACCTTGCTGCCTAACACCTGCAGGTTTTTTCACCATCTTTCTGTAGCACTGTAACGATGTGTGCTGTATCACAAACACTGAGTTGTTCTTTCTCTTAAGACCAATCTAAGTAGTACTTTTGTCTCATAGCAGGCCCATACATTTCAGTGTGATCACTACTTTGCAGCAAGGTAAGATATGCAGGAGCACTATCTGACCTACAGTAACACAGAAACTGTAAAAAGATTCCATCACTGCAGGAATATCTTAGTACCCCACAGTGTTGTGAAGATAACTATGAAAAACATATTTTGTGGTGTACAGTCTGATTCTGAATGATGTTACTCTTCCAGCTATTCCTGAGTTCAGTGGGTGCTGTCCCATGTGTGTTTTGTTAAAGTAGTACTTAACATCTAAATAATGAAGATAACAGTGACCAGAGGTGTTTCTGTTCCAGGAAGCTGGTATTTTCTACTTTAGGACTGATTTATTTTTTTTTCAAAGTAAATTAATTGTTAAAAAAGTCTTTTATTTCCATATGAAAAATGTATAATTATTCAGAAAAGCATGAACGACTCTACAGCTTCTATGTTGCAGGAGCACCTCTCTGTATTTTTTTTTTTTTTTATTCACACAAATACAAGTCTAATAGTATTTCAGATGTATATACTTCTAGAAGATAATTGATTGAAAAGATTAATAGCTGTTTATTGGCTTGCTGTTTCTTAAGAAACATAATATCATACATTTACATTGCAGGAGCTAAAAAATGATGGCAAATTCCTCAAGGCATTATCAAACTGTGTGAATTTGTGTATCTGATCAAATATTTATTAGCTGCAGTCTCCTACTACACTGATTTTTCTTTTCATTTATTGCTCTAGGCCTTACTTCGCAACACTAAGGTGATACTCGTGGGCATATACCCCCAAAAGAAAGGCAATCATTATGAAATACCCAACTTCAAAACCACAGGCTGCCTGAATTTTAATTTTTGTTGTTTTTTTTTTCCTTTAAGTAAACTGCCACACTGTTTAATTATCTTTTCTAGCTCATTTACTTGACCTATATTAAAATTAAACAGAAACAAAATTTTATTATCTAGGCTGATAATAGATATTAATTTCTATTGAATGATGTCCTAAGCTTTTTTATAGTTATTTTTAAGCTCTATAGTTCTACAGAAAGTGATTTGTTGTGATTCTTTATTCAGTGTTTACTGTGATAATACAGCTGATGTGGTAGTAACAGTTGTGCAAGGCCCAGTCTAAGAATGGGAGAATAAGCTGGAATCAGTCCTTTGATTGTTGTCTTTGCCGCATTAACCATGTTAGTGCTGCCACAGGTTAATTTATAACGGAGACTAGGCCTGGTTGGAAAATTTCTGATGGAACATTTCCATCGGGCAGTATTGGTTTGTCAGGGGAAAATGGAAATGTGCTAATTGTGATCAATCTTTTGAATGAAACCAGACAAGTTTCTGACAAAATCCTGTTTAGTTTCTCAACAGCTCACCTGACCTCACTGGCTCCTTAGTAGCCTGTGGGCAGTTGCAGAGCCAGGGTCTGTGGGTTATCCAGGTTCCCAGATGGCTGACTAGTCTGTTTTTCCAATCGCAAAAGCACAACCTCCCACTTTTTAAAGTCCCCAGCAGCACATAGCGCTTGCTTTGGCGAGTTTGTGGGCCCATGATACTTCAGGCCATCAGGGAAGAGATGCAACATATAGATGGGCTCGAGATCGAGGGGTGGACCTGACCATGGACACTATTGCGCAGGTTATCCATGAATGTGAAACATGCTGCAATTAAGCAAGCCAAGCGGTTAAAGCCCCTGTGGTATGGAGGGCGATGGCTGAAATATAAATTCGGGGAAGCCTGGCAGATTGACTATATCACACTCCCACAAACTCGCCAAGGCAAGCGCTATGTGCTTACAATGGTGGAAGCAACCACCAGATGGCTGGAAACATATTCTGTACCCCATGCCACTGCCCGGAACACTATCCTGGGCCTTGAGAAGCAGGTCTTGGGGCGACATGGCACCCCAGAAAGAACTGACTCAGGCAATGGGACTCATTTCCGAAACAATCTCATAGACACCTGGGCCAAAGAGCATGGCATTGAGTGGGTGTATCATATCCCCTATCATGCACCAGCCTCTGGGAAAATTGAGCGATACAATGGACTGTTAAAGACTACATTGAGAGCTATGGGGGGTGGAACCTTCAAACATTGGGATACACATTTAGCAAAAGCCACCTGGTTAGTCAACACCAGAGGATCTGCCAATCGGAGTGGCCCTGCCCAGTCAGAATTTTTACATACTGTAGAAGGGGATAAAGTCCCTGTAGTGCACATGAAAAACATGTTAGGGAAAACAGTCTGGGTTACTCCTGCCTCAGGCAAAGGTAAACCCATTCGTGGGATTGCTTTTGCTCAAGGGCCTGGGTGCACTTGGTGGGTGATGCGAAAAGACGGAGAAGTCCGATGTGTGCCTCAAGGGGATTTGACTTTAGGTGAAAATAGCCAGAATTAAACTGTATGATATTAGTTGCTATATAACCCTGCTACTGTATGTTATCATTACTATAATTGTTATATGCTATATCCATAGTTCTATAGTAAGAATCACTTGGATCAAGCAAGAAAGAACTGTGATAAAACTGAGCAAAGCGCCGTAGAGGTGGAACCAGAACTGGCTCCAGCATGCAACAATCCAACGGTGCACACCATCCTCCTACTGTGTCAAATGTCATCTGCTCATCACACCGCACTGAAGCCCAATTCTGCTCTACCGACTGAGAGGACTTTGCACCATCCCTCCTGCCCAGACAGACTGGTATGACAGATGGAGCCCAGAGTCGGAAACTAAATGAACTCAACAAACATTTTATGAACATAACCCATGAACTAAAGAACTGATATCTCTGTGTGTATATACTTTTATATATATATATATCATTGTTCATATGTCTCAAAGAGATGGAAAGGTGGTGATGATTGATCAGAATGTAACTAAAGGTATGGAAACTGAGCATGACGTCAATGGTATAGAATAAGGGGTGGATACTGTCCTGGTTTCAGCTGGGATAGAATTAACTGTCTTCCTAGTAGCTGGTACAGTGCTATGTTTTGAGTTCAGTATGTGAAGAATGTTGATAAATCTGATGTTTTCAGTTGTTGCTCAGTAGTGTTTAGACTATAGTCAAGGATTCTTCAGCTTCTCATGCCCAGCCAGGGCACCTGACCCAAACTGGCCAACGGTGTATTCCATACCATGGGACGTCCCATCTAGTTTAGGAACTGGGAAGGGGGGGGGCAGGGATTTGGCCGCTCGGGGACTGGCTGGGTGTCGGTCGGCGGGTGGTGAGCAATTGCCCTGCGCATCATTTGTACATTTCAATCCTTTTATTACTACTGCTGTCATTTTATTAGTGTTATCATTATCATTATTAGTTTCTTCTTTTCTGTTCTATTAAACTGTTCTTATCTCAACCCAGGAGTTTTACTTCTTTTCCTGATTTTCTCCCCCATCCCACTGGGTGGGGGGGGGGAGTGAGTGAGCGGCTGCGTGGTGCTTAGTTGCTGGCTGGGGTTAAACCACGACAATTATCTAGGCTGATAATAGATATTAATTTCTATTGAATGATGTCCTAAGCTTTTTTATAGTTATTTTTAAGCTCTATAGTTCTACAGAAAGTGATTTGTTGTGATTCTTTATTCAGTGTTTACTGTCTTGGTGGAGGTCTGTTCTGTATTATTTTCCTTTTCTACAAACACGTTAGACGTGCAACAGATTCATTGCACTGAACTAGTCTGAAACTTTGGAACCAGTAAATGTACCAATAAGGCTTGTGGAAGACTGATAGTTGAAAAAAATTAAATGTCAGTGAAAAAGAAGGAAATGTGTACAAATTTCCCAACCACTCTCAGTTTCAACGCTGAGCCACCATTAAGCCTTCTGGGTGCAATGCCTTGTTTCAGTGCAGTTAACTCAGAGGAGCCATTCTGTGTGGCTGACCCAGCAGGAACACAGTGTCCACTGTATTACAGAAGCACTAAGGAATGGTACATCTTGGATTTTCTCCCATGACCAATCCTTCAGCACCTTTGAGTAAAGTAGAACTTCCTGGTAGGGAAAGAGATAGCCTAACGATAACCCTTTCTTCTACAATATTCGAGTTTTGTTTACCCTGTCATATTGGATAGGTTCACAGGATAGAGAATTATCTTCTGGGCTGTGATCAAATATGCTTTGCAACAGGACTTTGCTTCTCTGAGCACTGCACAGCAGGTTGTCAGGATCCCTTTTATAATTTGAACATCTGTGTGTCTATTTTAAAATAGATCAAAAGAAAAAATATGTGTTTTGCTCAGGAAAATATCACATCCTTGGGTTTTCTGCATTCCTGTAGGGCCATAAGAAGCTTTGGAGGAACCTGTTTTCAATAGTTTCACCATAGGAAATGATATGTATATAGAGAAAACCAGAGGTACTATCTTCTCATTCCATTCTCTTTAATGTCCCTCATAGATTCTCCATTTACCTCAGAAGATGTAGGCCAAAATAGGCCATGGAGACATTGTTTAAATAACACTCTTTATAATATCCCATGTTCGCTAAAATGGAGACATCTTCAGAACTAAGCTAAATTGACATACTGCTGCAGAATGCAAACAAGAGCACACAGGCAAAATAGTTCTGAATTACAGCTTGCAAGAATGCACATTTCATAAAGAACAATAGGAAGAAAGTCTCAGGAGAATGGAAAGTCTCACACTTGTGAGACCTATGTATTTATTTAGATTCATACAAACAGATGAAGAGGTGCCTATGCTGAGCCCTAGGCATCCTTGACTATTATGAAAAAGCATAAGCAACATAAAGATGAAGCATCCTGCAGCAATCTCTGCCATCCACAGCACTCTGTATTAGACCTTACAGCAACAGGAAATGAAGAGAAACCATGCCTCCCTCATTCCCTTTCTCCTCAAGCACCCTTCCAAAGAGGAACTTAGGTGCAGGATCACATGATGCATATAATATTGCTGTTTGGTTATTTCATTCCTGAGATTTTCTTTGCACAGGATAGATAGATAGGGATCTCCTGTATGCATATATATGTAGTCTTGTATGAAATGTTAGAAATAATGGTTTCTGTTTCATTTGTTCTGTGGTAGAGGACAAGAAATCCCCAATAAGTAATCACCAGCTAATACCTTGGTATAGATTCATACACAATGTTTGACCTGATATGCTGTCTTTTAATGTTTTTTTCTTTGTATAATCAATCAAACGTGTATATGGACAATTGATATAGCTAGAAGAAATTTAACATCAGTCCCAAGATTCCTAAATGATACATCAGAGATAAAGAGCTCTAGTCTACACTATTAAACCAGTTTGGAGAAATCTAAATTTTAAAATTGAAATTGTTAATAAAACAATAGTCATACCTCTTATCAGTTAGCGGCAGTTCAAATTTTACACAGAGCAGAATATTCTGTTATTCTGTCCTGGAGAGTGCTTCTGTATGCTGATCCTTTTCCCTTGTTTGTTCTTTTCTTCCACATTCTGAGAAGAGGCATGAGGGAACCATGTGATGTTTAATGTGGATGCATGAGGTTGAGTCAGAGAGATGTGTCTTTTTGTCTATTTGATTCTAAAGGCAGTGAGGTTTGGGTTTTGATGTGCACTTGAACAAAGGTAACTACTGCACACATGCTGTGAAGGTGTCTGTTAAGATGAAGATTACTCCTTCTTTATCTAAATACTTACCTGTGTTTGAAAACTACATAGAATAAGATTCAAGTTTTTGAAAATTATTATCACTTGTTTAATTAAAGCAGCCAAGCAGAAAGATTTGTAACAAAAATACTAGAACTTAAGCATTTAGTATGAATTAAAATGTCTGAGTTTGAAAGCATCACAAGAAAGAATACAGAGTAAAGGTAAAAAAAAAAAAAAAAAGGCCTGTGTCAAGAAAGAAGGAGCTGACTGATAGCATTAAAACCAGTAGACACTGAGGAATTTGATTTTTTGCAGCAAGACTATAAGGGTTATGTTTCAATAGGGTCACAGCGTGGATGAATTGTCCACAGGTAACCTTCACTCTGAGAACAGAAAGATGTCAATATAGTTAGAGCCCATTGCATAAGCAGTTCCCCCTTGTTATCCCAACAGGAGGACAGACTGTACCCATACAGATACCCAAAATGAGGAAACAGTAACAGCGGACCATAACCTGACCTCAAAATGATAGAGGTTGAAGTAAGCAAGATTCCGAGGCTAAAGACTGCTATAATTGTTCGACTTTTAAAATGGTTAAAAAGCCAGTCCAAAAACCAGTTCATTGTCAGCAACCAAGAGGAACCTAGGAGATGTAGCAACGTCTTGATACCAGCCATCACTTGTCCTCCATGCTCATACAAGGGATCTTGACTAGACCACAGAGATCTTCACCAGACCAGAGATACACACATCCTGGTGCCTGTGAGTATGAAAATACAAGAATGTGAGTAAGTGAAATCCAAGATAATGAGTGTGAGTGACTAGAACCAGTTTTATTTAAAATAAATATCACCTTCCCCTTCCATAAGGTTTTATGCTCAGTTTTGTTACATTAAATTCCTACAAAAACAGGCACTTACTTTTTCCAGAGACTTGTTTGTATTTTATGAAGCATGCTATACTTTTGTGTCCACAAAGGAAACTAAACCAAATTTGATTCCAGTGTCCTTATCTTCTTTCTTTCTCTAGAGATGCCAATGTGCTTTGCTTTTCATACAGAGACAGAGAGATGATAACTAAATTACTTTCTCCACCTGTTTACATATGATACCTTGTCTCTAGGTGGATTACTTAAGGCTTTACGGGAAGATTTCAAAGGTAGAAATGGCAATTAGGTATCTAACCCAACTGAGAAAACTACAAGAACTTTATTATAGAAATTGATAAACACTTGCTTTTCCGTAAGGAAAATGCAAATAAATTTATTTTGGTTTTATTTTCTAATATGAGCCCACGTTTCTAATGAATGCAATGCTGTAACTGCTGTAAAAATGTTTTCACACTGAAAGCTTACCTTCATCTATACAAATATAATTATAGACGAAGCCTAAACAAGATGAGTGGAAAAGTAGAATTTGTGATTGTAAATGCTTTGGGTAAAGTGGGGAAATGCAAAGCAGCAAGAGCACTCTTATCTCAGCATTGTCTACCATATTAATTTACAAGCATGATGATAGCATTTGTTACTATTTTGAGACTTAACTTTCATCTTACATATGCTGTTAACCTTTCTGAATGAAAACACCAATGACTATCTTATATGAATGGTAAAAGTAATGCAACTTAATATTTTATATAGAGCTGGGTTTGGATTATTTATTAATGTTATATTTAATCTGAACTAATTTTTTTAATCCCATTTGCACTTTCATTGGGGAGCATTTTTGGGAGCACAGTAGTGATCAATTCCACTCAGTTGCTGGAGCTGGGTCTTTAGCCTGCAAAGGGAGAAAAAAGATGCTGGAGGGAGAGAACAGAGTTCACTTATGTTTTCTTCCCTGATCACTTTTAACTGAATCAAAGAAGATTAAATAGGAAGTTGAGATGCTGGAGGAAGCCTCTGGCCACTCACTGTTCCAAAACAGGCTACAGGTAATTTGGAAGTTACAGGACTAACCATTTGCTTTCCACCCATCTCCCAATGGTTTAACAGAATCTCCTGAATGATCAGTTTTCTGATCATTCCTGGAAGCATTCCTAGAAGAAACCAGCTCCAAGAAAAGAACAGGATTGATTCTCTACCTTTTGCATTGTTCTGGCAGCAGCAAAGAAATGGAGAGCTGAACTAACAGGTCATATCCTTGGTTGACCAAAATTTTGCTAAGAGGTGTTGGAGATCATAGAACCATAGAATGGTTTGCATTGGAAGGGATCTTAAAGATCATCTAGTTTCAATCCCCCTGCCATGGGGGGCTTGAATATAACTGTTCTGGCAATCCCCAGCTGGTGGTGAGATTAGGGAAAAAATTTTTAAGCAGCTTTGTGCTAGAGGCTGGTCTAGTCAAAGATCAGGAGAATAGGATGACTTAGATGATTTGGGGTCTTTTCCTATGTGGAGTTTAGGCAGACCTAGGATCCTTGCCCCAACTCCTTCACGGGCATTCGCAGCAGGTCTGTGGACTTTTGATAATGAAGCTGGGCTGACAAAGCACTGTCAAAGTAGCTGGGATAATTCAGTAACTTTTGCTTTCTGTAAGAAAACTGAACTTTATAAGAAGAATTGGCTAGAATTCTTAGAGCAAGAGGCACAGAGAGTTTTGAAGACTGAGTTGTCAGGATATTACAGATCCTATAATATATATAATATAGCAGAAATCACAGTTGTTAAGAGAATGTGCAGAAAGCCCAAGCATGAGGTAATATATTAGCTAGCTTTTGTTCCCATTGCTTTCTCCTCTAAAATATGATGCCCTGTTGTGGTTTGGGTTTTGTTGTGGTGGTTTGGGTTTTTTTAGGTTTTTTTTTGGTTTGGGGTTTTTTTGTGGGTTGGGGGGGGGGGGGGGATGTCCCTGAGGTGTTCTTATGGTTTCTATTAAATTGTGTTTTATTTTAATTCTGTAAAGCAGCATTCGACATTGGGGTTTATGGTGGTCAGCTGAAAACTGCTTTCTTGGCAATGTATAAATGACTGAGTAGTTTTGGATGAGCCACACAACACAAAGCAAGGCTGTGTAAATATATCTGTGCTTGTTCTGAACCAGTAATCATAGGTGGTAGAAGTCCCTTAAATATCATTTATATTCCAGGAAGAAGGCAGCATTATTACTGTTCTCAGCCAAGCTAAGTACACTGAGTGAAGCAGCTCACAGTCATGATTATGCTGTTTTTAAAACACAGGCTCCTATGTGTATACTTAAGTATATGCTAAATGCAGTAACATAGTTCACTGAGCCTGAGTCTCTATTGTCAGGCATAGTCTAAAATCACAGATGCCCCGTGGAATATTAAAACTTGTCTTTTGATCATGCATTACACTGACTTTGCACAGAAGTAAATTCTTCTTAAATCTTGCAGGATAATATAGATTTGCTCCAAATTTATTCATTCATGGTGAATTTGCTTTGATAAATCACTCCTGTATATCTTTATTTGTAAAATTAGGGATACTGTGCCCTCAACTACCATCAGAGTTCAGGCACTATCAACAAATTTTTCTCTTTGCTTGGAATAACTCTAGAAAGCTAAAAGCTCATATTACACTGCACACGAAAATGTCAATTTCTGTAATTAGGAACACAAGCATAGTAACCTTAAATGAAGGTCATATCCTTACAAGAAGATTTATAATGAGGGTGACAAGTACACATGCTGCTGAAACATAACCCTCTGAACTGTACTGCATAGAAATTGTAGTAATGATTCATTGGTTTTGTGGCGTTTTTTAATTAATTCAGTGATGGGTGAAATCTCTTATGTCTTGCTTTTATTGTGTCTTTGTGACATTTGCCATATAATTATCATCTTTTAATGTTTCATAGGATCTCCCAACTGCCTTCTGTTCCCAGTAAAATTATTGTCACTGTTGGTCTATAGCATTATGATTGATTCTTTAAAACAATTAGATCATAGTATTGCAGCACAGACTCCTAATGCCCAAAACTCAAAGCTGTAATAGATCAGCATTTCCCAGGTTTCCAAGGGAAAGTCTTGTAAATTAAGGATTTATAACTGGAGTTGTATTGCAATCTCAAATTGCTCACTTGATCAGATGTTTAAAAACAGTAGTATTCTGAACATCAACAATTCTTTATTATTCTCAGGCAAGAACCTTTGCTTATGTAAGTTTGAAGATATTGATCAAATTATATTTCTGGTTAATTTTTAGTTCTAAAAGTTCTTGAAAGTGGAAAGTACTTTGAATCCTCTCAACCTCTCTAAAATGCTCGGTGTGCTAGCCATTGATACCTCATTCTTGTGTTATTTCTATTGGTATCTTTTGAAATTAAATCTATTCCAGCTACAAAGAGAAACTTCTTTTGCCTGTATTGAACTTTAATTAACACATCAGATATATTTTCTTTTGAAACTGTTCCCATAAGTTAGGTAAGATCAAGTCTGAAAAATCTTTAAAAGGTTTCTCAATGATTGTTCTAGTTGTATAGGTTTCTATGCTATTACACGAAACAGTATGGGTTTATATAGCTTATTTTGACTTAATTTTAGCCTGCATTTAAATGTTGTTTACTTGAGGCCGTTGATCATACTACCACAAATGGAAAAAACAATGTCCTTGGTGAAATGTATGAGCTGTCCTAATTAATATATAGTTTTCATAGTGCCTCACAAAGGAGCAATTACTGAAATAGTTCAGTGCATCAGATAAAAAAAAATTGTTTAGTACAACAGGTTGAAATGTTTGTGTTATGAATCCATGAAAGAGTTAAGACAACAACCCTGAAATTCATTGTTAAAATTAATTCAACATAGAAGAGTAAAAAATATGGTCCTCTCAGTGGAACTAACAGTATGACAAGAAAGGGTGAAAATTATATCAGGTCAGAACTTGCAAGTGCACTGACCTAGCAGCTTTGAAAGGATCTTCTCAAAATTAAATAATTTCAACTATTTCAGTTTATTGTGATATAGCAAACAATGTCTAAAATCACCACTTCCCTTAAAGAGAAGCTCTGCAGTGGATAATATTCTACACTTTATGAATTCAATTTATTACTGAAAATTCTTACCTTTATGTGTATAAGAATACTGATTTGAGTTCTCTAACACTACTTGAGTTACATATTTTCAAATGAACTAAATTGTAATACTGGCATAGTTAGTTTTAGTGAGACAGAGACAGAATATGTTTGCTCACAGCAGTATCTGTTAATTGTACATCTTTGATATCAGTCTGGAATCAGATAGTTCTAAGATTGAAGGAATATCACCTGTCAGGTCCAAAACCCATGGCACACTTACACAAGACGAAACTGGTGTCTGCATCTTTTGGTTTTTCTGGTTGGATCCTAAAGGGGAGGATTTTTCTATTGCAGTCCAGGACTGCAAAAGCAGCAGCAAATGGAGAGAGCTATCCAGAAGTACTGGGGGAGAATGTTCTCTGACATTTCCAGCCTCAGTCATCTCTGACCACTCTTTAGCTCATATTGGTCAATTGTAGACCCACCTGCAAAAGGAAGATTGCAGCCATTGTAGACGCAGGTTATCTGTGAGATTTCAGAGCCTGCATGTCGTGGAAGATCAGTGTAACCATATGACTGTAGCCAGCAGGGCACTGTGGTAACATGCAGCTTCCAGTAAAAAAGTGAGCTGTTAAGGGCTACTTCAGACGTCTTTACATAATTTTTCACTGTGTGCTATAGATATCTCAAGGTCTTTTTTTAAACAGGAGTTTAAGGCATTGCTTGATGAACAGAAACGGTACAAGTGTTGCAGTTTTAAAACTTCCCACTCCCTTTGGTGGGAATTATTGGTGGCTCAGCTAAGATTCAGCAATGAAGTCTGTGTTTTCCATATCTTTTCAATGGAAATTTGAACATGTTTGCTTATAGTTTAAGTGAACTCATTTCACTTTGCAGTGAAACCAATGAGGAGTGGTCACACTGTTATTTCCTGCATCTTACCTGAGAAAGGGTAATAGCTTCCTTAGTTTCTTTAACTGAGACACTTGTGATTTTCTTATCATACCATTAATTGCCAACGTCACTTAAATATTTTTGAAAATGTGAATGTAAGCTAATCACAGATACACCTCTACTAATCACATTTTTGTCCTTTCCTAACAATGATTTTGGCCAACTCCATCTTGTGAATTTAATTTGACACTCATTTAAATCACTGGTTCAGAACAATTTAATTTTTTTTCAGCACTTTCTTTCATAGTTCACTGTGATATTCTAATTGCTGTGGTACTGTCCTAAATTTGCAACAGGTGAGTCCTTTCAGATCCTTCTTTGCTGTTTACAGTTTCACTGATACTAAATCTTTGGGGAAGGAATTTTCCAGTTTAGGTTTTTGAAAATGGTTCAGAGAAATTAGAATGTCTGAAGAGAGTAGTGTGAGGAGTAGATATCTAATATAAAGGCATATTAAGTGGCAAAAAGATTAATAAAACTGGCAGACTTTATTCAGCAGAAAGATGTCTTTTACATTGTTGTGAAGGGTTATGGATGTCTTCTATATTTCTATAATGGCTAGAAGTCAGGCCTGGCTGTAAGGTATTATGCATGTGCAAGATTCTTGGAGAAAACCAATCGAGAATAGAAACTTCATTAAAATGACAGTGGTTTTTTTTAATCAGTCCCCTTCACAGCTGTCTTATTCAAAGGGTACAGGAATGATAGCTGACCTTCTGGATATAAAAATGACATTTAAAAATATGAATAAAGTACAAATTAATCCAGTTATAAAAGGAAAATACATTATATAATTTCTTTGTCTTTGGTATTACTGTTTTGCAGTGATAACCTGTCTCTGTTGAAATCTGTGGGAATTTACAATTGATTTTAACTCAGCAAGATGTACCGTCTCCTGACATTGGAAAAAGACTGACTGAAGAGCTTAAGGTGTCTATTGTACGGTTTTATTTTTGGAAACTATGAAAATAGAGTTCCTGATGTATTCTAATCTAAAACTAACATATACTGGGCCTGATTTTTGTGATTGCTTTAAGTAGCTTTCCCACACTCTGGTGGCTGGGATGTACACTTGGGAAGTGGGAGCCGTAGACTTGAATTTGCACAGGCTAAGGAGAATAAAACCATGGTGTTTATGTTTTTGAACAGATCAGCCTAACTGGTGAGTTGTTTTGAAAAAGGCAGGTATCACCAGCCAGCTTAGTTCCAGAAAAAGTGAGTCCTGACTAATTAAGTGCCTGTCTTCAGAAAATTATTCCAGTCTGTAGAGCCCACACGCATAGAGGTCCTTAATATGCCATGCTGTCAGTGGTACATTTGGTGGGGGTTTAGGCTCATTGCGATGCTCACAGTGGTTTATTGGCTGGAATTGGGTATCCCCCCTGTGCACAGAAGGGTTTTTGTGGGCCAGCCTACTGAGTTTCTTGTCTGTCTGTGTTTACTACTGAGAGAACCTGGGTACCTAACTTTTACTCCCTGGATCATCCTCTTGGAATCTGTCACCTAAGTTTTTGCTTCTGCCTAATGTGGAAATACTTTGTCCCTTTCTTTTCATCCTAAGTTTAAGGAAGATGTTTGGTCACTGTTTATTACTACATTTGTTGTTTCCCCCAAAATGGCCTTTCAGGTACTAGTATTCTTGCAAGTGCTAGGAATAAGTCAGATCAACTGTGATAATACAGCTGATGTGGTAGTAACAGTTGTGCAAGGCCCAGTCTAAGAATGGGAGAATAAGCTGGAATCAGTCCTTTGATTGTTGTCTTTGCCGCATTAACCATGTTAGTGCTGCCACAGGTTAATTTATAACGGAGACTAGGCCTGGTTGGAAAATTTCTGATGGAACATTTCCATCGGGCAGTATTGGTTTGTCAGGGGAAAATGGAAATGTGCTAATTGTGATCAATCTTTTGAATGAAACCAGACAAGTTTCTGACAAAATCCTGTTTAGTTTCTCAACAGCTCACCTGACCTCACTGGCTCCTTAGTAGCCTGTGGGCAGTTGCAGAGCCAGGGTCTGTGGGTTATCCAGGTTCCCAGATGGCTGACTAGTCTGTTTTTCCAATCGCAAAAGCACAACCTCCCACTTTTTAAAGTCCCCAGCAGCTTTAATGGAGATTACCTTTTTTGAGCCACTTTATCAGTGGTCTAGGACTAGAGATTCCAAGGTATAATCTAAAGGCCATGGTGAGTAGTAAGTGGCCATGGAATTGTGAAACAGAATTCTCACCTAAAACCTTTTGAAATTAATACAATCCAGCTTCTGGAATATGAAATCTTGTTACCTAAGAAGAAAAATGTGGGGTATTTCTAATTTTTTTTCCAAATTCTTTAAGGTAGAGAAAAGGCTGTTGTGGGGTTTTTTCCCCTCTTATGGGTAGATTTTCATTTTTGACAGAGCAATGTGCTAACTCAGTTATCTTAATGGAACTTTGTAACTACCCCCTTCAAGCTGTCATTGGTAATTACAATCATCACCATCAGTTTTGTGAGCTTGTAAATGTGCAAGGATTTGTGCTGTATCTCCTCCCATCAATTGTGTCTAACAGTATCTTTAAGGAGGCATTGGAGAAAGGGTGTGGTAGCAATCTTACTATACAGAAATCTGTACTTTGTTAGAATATACTTTAATTAAATTGCAAAGAGCATTAACTTTTCCTCTCTTGCTTGCTTCTGTGGCATAGACTTTTACTAAGCTTATACTTAGTAAAAAAACTGAGACAGGTAAGAACTGGTCTTGCTTTACAGCTGCAATATCTGTAAGAGGAAAGGGAAATTCCTGCTCTTTTTAAGCAATGTGTGCTAATGACAAATGCATCACTTATTGATATCGAAGGCTTCATTTCAGTAGTTAAATCAGCTGATAAACTATGGAAATATTTTTTTTTAAATCCGAATATAATTATAAGAAAGGTATACAGGCTGCTATGTCGAGAAAATATTCTGCATTACTTTGTTCTTTCATGAAGCAACAGCAGAAAAGGGGGGTGGGGGAATCTAAACCCACAAATCATTAAGTCATAGTTCCATCAACTTCCATTTATAACAAGTTTTGATGCGGTCAAAGCCAGTGTAGGCAATGGAAATTACCCCAGTGTGGAAATAGCTTGATTTTTTCATTTCCTCATACTTCATCAAAACCATTGTACCAGTGCAGAATGTAAGTACAACATGTTATTGTATTGATTTGAGTTTTGCTACTGCCCAATCAGCCACAAGTCCCAGCAGCGTGTTGTAATGACAGCAAGTCAGAGCATCATGTATCCATTGTTTCTAATACTGTCTCTTCTAAAAGAAGGCCTATTTTTGCCAGATTCACTCATTTTTGCCAGCTAAACTGTATTGTTAAACTAGCATTTTTCAAACTCCTTACTGACAAAAAATCTGGAACATCATTTAAGACTAGATCAAGTTTCAGATAAATATTTTCTCATCTTTTTTGCTGATTTAGGGATACAAACTCCAGTCATTGTTCTTTTTCCAGTAAAATGCAAGAGTTAATTAAGAGGAGCATACACGTGTGAAGTACTGAGTACAGCTTGCTAAATGTCTTGGTAAGTTTATTTCACTGTGAGGCATTTGGTAATCAAATGCAGATAATTTAAACTATTCTAAGTCTATCTTTAGATTACAAAAAAAAAAAAAAATTAGGGGGTATGAAGTAGTTTACACCCAAAGCATGAGTTGCCATAAAATTGGCATAATAGTTTTGGATTCCTAATACCTTCCTACTCCATTTATTGCAATGAAACAATTGACCATATTTACATAAAATTTTCGGTATCTTGGCTTGACACATGTTTCGAACTAACAAAGCCTTGCTCCATACACATTATTTTTCTATATAGCCCCCATTTTGCATAATTGCATAGTAATTAAAGCCTTATAAACAAACTTCAGCAGCTGTATTCATTGCAGTAGAGATGACAGAGTTGTGTTGCTGTGTTTGGCTTTTTAGCCTAAAGCCATTTAAAAATAGTTAATAGAATTTCATTTTGCTCCCTGGTATTAAAACCATGATAAATTTCCCCATTAAAGGTCCCTGACATTCTTATATGACAGTAGATGAAGCTGAGTGACATAAGCCTCTGCCCTCTTGTGGCAGATCAGGTTGGTGAAGTAAGCTAACTGTTAGAGAATACTTTCTTTAACTTCAACAGTGTTTCTATAAAATGATAAAAAGTTTTAAGAGTTCAGTTCTCCAGGCACTGAAATCTTTGCCTACTCTTATAGCTTCCTAATGGAGCAAGGCCCATGGGGAGAAAATGACTGGCCTTTCTGATTCAGCTCTGCCATTCAAACTCTGCTTTGAACACAGGTATTTTCAAATTTAAAAAAAAGGACTCCCTGTGCCATGGTGATGGGTAAAGTTCTGCTCACAAAAGAGTGCTCAGACATTCTGCAACTTCTCTACTGACTCTAACCAAGCAGGTTAGTCATTGTAAATATGCTGGCATACCCTGTTTACAGCAGACAAATCATCAAATACAGGAATAAGCTGTAACAGTTCAATCCCATCTTCTAGAGATACCAGAGAGAGTTAACTGAAGGGATATTTAATCAAGGTATACTTCAATACAAATGTTAAATAAAGAAAACTAGTGCATGAATATACTCATATTACAAGGAGCCTAGAGTGTAATTTGGACATTTGGGCAAGAAACTTTTTCCTTCTTTGTTGCCGTAGCGGCAAAGTATTTTGCAATGACATTTTTCAAGGCACTTGCTGATTCAGCAAACTCCATTTCTTATTTTGAGCTTCTCACATAGTTTGTGGGTGGTTCACCATGAAAAGAAAAGGTATAATAATAGAAAGAGGGGAGGGGCAGAGTTGTGAACAGAAGTAGAGGGTCATGAGAAATTTCTGGAGACAAGCTAAGAAGCTCTGGGTATATCAAAAGCCACAGCAGTTTACAATAAACACGTGGTAATGGTTAAAATGTAGAAGTACAGGAAAACATAGCTAAGAGAGACTGGATGTCAGGTTTTGCTTGTCTGTGCAGAGCTGCTCTTCTAATTCACTCTTGGAACCAGATCAGAAGAATCTTTTTAGCTCCAGTATAGTAAAAGGCTGAGAGACTTTCTGAGGGAAGAGAGATGGATAAGAAATCATCTGTAAAAAAAAACCAACCAAACTCCCCACCACCACCCCCCCCAAAACCACTCCAGGTTCAGCAAGTAGAAAAATAAGCTCAGACTAAGTATAATGCTGTAGCACTGTATGTACTCTCTTGAAACGTTGTGATATAAATTAACAGTAGATTTGAACTACAGCAATTAGTTCTGTTTCAATCTTGTGTTCAATATTTAAATACTAGCAAATATATCTACCATAAATAAAACCATATGGTATTCAGATATCAGATTGCCAAAGAAAACTGGCTGTAAACAAGTTAGCACACACACACACACACACACACAAACCCGTGAAAACTACAAGAATAAAAAGTAAAAATAGGAAAGTAAAAAATACCAGTTCTTAAAGTTTGTAAGGCCAGATTAACAATGTGATAACATCTGTCTGTCTGTAATGCAGTATCTGCTGAATGCCCTAGCCAGTCAATACCAGGCAATATTCTAGGAATCAATCAACAGAATGCTATTGATTTTGGGGATGTATCAGGAAAAACAACAACAAAAGGCGAAAGAGAGGACAATGGAGCTTTTGCCATGTGTTTGGCAGAATCTCAGCTTTAGTATTTCTGCAGTTGTCTGTAATGGATAGTACCCTTAATGTCTTCCTATCCAACCTTGCTACTCTGCCTTATAGAGTTTAAGATATCTTGACACCAAAATTATTATCTCCCAAACGAATAACAACAGAAAGGGGGGAAAAAAAAAGGGTGTGTGCACAAAGACTGACAATATGCAGAGTGCTAGCTGACAGAAGAAAACAAGGGGTGTGAGTGGGTGTTGGTACTGGGAAGGCCCTGCCAAGGCATGAGAGAGTGGGTAAGAAAGCTGCAGAGGGGTGAATGGGAGAACAGTTGAAAGCCAGGAATTACTGGTGTCTGCAGTGAACTTGGCCTTATAAAAACTATTAGGGTTATTGCTGCCTTATGCATTTAATTGAAAATCAAAAAAAAAAGAAACATTGTGGATTAGCATCCATGTAGTTGTGAGCATATTTATTATTAAATCCCACTTCTTCATGTCCTTTGTGTTCTGCTACCATGAGCAGACAGCCTACCATTTCTGAAACATCTGTTTTGAAAGACTTGTGAATATTTGCTTACAGTAGCATGTATTTAACATTTAAGCACTTTCAGCAACTCTTTGAAACAATTAGCTCATAATGAGCAGCTTCCATGCTAGCAAACTATACTAAAATGCTTATTAAAAACTTTAAAATGTTAAGACTCTGACTTTAACAAGAAAAAGGCCACACAATCATCAGCTCACTCTCGGGAGTCTTTTTGAGGTGTTGTTTCTACAAAGCAGAAAATAATTGCTGCAAGGAAGTTCTATTTCACTGTAAGTTTTTGTGCCAAGATGATGTCTGAACGTACGTCAAAGCCTGCTGAGGTTGAGTGCTTTGTGACAGACTCCTGAAACTTCATACGAACAGAGCTTTGGCATGATACATCATAAAAGTTACTTGGGATTTTCTTGGACTTCTTCATGAACCTTTATCTCACTTCCTTCATCATTATCAGGCCCAAGGTGCCACCTTGCCAACGTAGCTGTAGAAACTAGAGTTTGACAAGATACTCAAGCCAGGAAAAAAGGGAAGACAGAGAAAGTGTCTCCTGACGCCAGCAGTTCCAGAGAAGGGGACTGACAATGAGGTCTTGCTACAGGGGTAGACCATCATAAAGAGGAACTTGGCTCATAAGCAGGGCTCTTCCTTGTGGTTCTTGACCACAGAATAGTGTGGCCAATATTTGAGAACTCTGACTTCTTGAAGCTGTCCTTGAAGAATCAGCAAGATTTCTTTGTAGAGATCCCTCCCAGAGATCCCAGGAGTCTTAAAAAGAAAAAAAAAAAAAAAAAAAACAGATTAAAGTACAGCCTTGGAACTTGAATTCTTTAGTTAGCTGAATCACGAAGATAGAAATGGAAATAAATAAATTTAAAATCTCTCCTTTCCCCCAAACTTTAGGACTGTTTATTTTTGCCTTGAGATGTAAACTCTTCTCATCTAAATGAACCTAATCAGTAGTTTGCAACTTCTGGTCACTTTGCAAAATGGAAAAATACCTAAAAGGGACTTACCACAGTTCATTTCAACTATTCTATTAGAGGTATTGTTTCACATCAAATATGCATAAGAGGGAGTTACTGTAAGGTTATTACAAATTTAGAAAGCAACAATGCTATGAAAAATACGTGGAGTACATGTGCATAAATGTTTAAGCCTACATTTTAATTTTCTTTTTTTTAATCCATACCTCCACATGCTTAAAGCTGAATGTAAATTTTCAGGACATCAGTGCCTGGGAGGCCCATTTCTGTTGTGATGGAGGCTGTGCAATTGCACAGTATGAGATGTTGCATGCCATGACGAGCTGATACTTTAGGGAGACAAGAGTGATGAAGAAAATCTTATTTAGGGATTATAGATTAAGTGAGGGCCAGATAGAATAAATGTCCTTTGTAAGGCCACATGGCTTTCTAGCCAAAATAAGAAATAAACCTTGTTCACGTGCTCTGTCTTCTATAAATGTTGAGTCACTTCAGTTGTTTACTCAATAAAAATCACTCAAAGCCTTAACAACAGGTAAGAGGTGTCAGTATTCTTCAGCAGAATGTACAGATTGGTACTTGTATCCAATGTTTCCTGGCACAGTCAAGGGGAGCTTTATCATTCTCTGAAATGAGAATAGGATTTCAGCCATTTAGTTCACCACAGGTGTTATTAATGTGTTAATCTTTGAAAAGAAATGAAAGGTTTTCCAGTGTAGAACTTCACCGATTGTTCAGGTTTGAGATACAACCTTGTTAGCTATGTACCTGCCCTAGTACCTTGGATCCAAATGTCTCTACACCCACACAGTAACTCTACCCAGAATCAGATCTTGTTTTCTTGTGGATTCAAGCATGCTATACAATACAGCTGCTAGTAGGATGTGGAAGCTCAAGACCATTAATCTATTATTGATAGGCCACTTGGTCCAGAAGTAGCCATGGTGCTCCCACTAACAAGAAGAAATTTTTGTCATGACTTCAGTGGCCTTGTGCATGTATCTTAGATGGTTCACTCCAGCATCCTGTATCTTGGTTCCCTTTGTCATATGTATATGAATTGCAGTCCCATAGATCATATTCTGTGCTATTGAAAGATACTGCACTTACGAGGAAGCAATGAAAACTTATAAGAAAGATCTGGGGTGCAGATATTTGGAAGTACCTCCCTTTTTCTTTCATGCTCAAACACATTTGAAACACGGTTATAAAATATGTATTGAGAATCACAGTGATAAAATGTTCCTTCACATACTCTAAATAGACAAAAGAGTTCTTGCAAATTATGCAGGTTTTAAAGACATAAACCAAATAACCAATACATCTTCAGTATACCTTGTTTTCTGTGATTATCTACATAATTACCATAATTGCCCATTGTATTCAATTCATTTTAGTAATATTCTAATTGCTATTACATTCCTGAAAATGTCATATTTCTAGTCATTGTCAACATTCAACAGATGTCATATGTGCTTGGCATCATAAATTATGTAACATATCAAAGAAAAGTATCACTTTATCCTTGGCTAATTTGGGGGGGGGGAGTAGAATCTACTTTTTTTAAAATTCTATTTTAAGTATCTAAGTATTGCTTTACATCATGGCTTTGCATACATCATGAAATTAACATCTGTGAATAAATTGAGCAAAATGACCCAAATTAGAACTTGACCAAAATGCCATGGGAATATATTTACTTTCAACTTTGATGCCTGCTTCCACAGCAGATAGAAAAATAAGGTATATAATAATAATTTTAAAAAACATAATGAGAAAAATGAGCCTTGGTCATATTCAGCAAAAATTCTGAGGTTAGTTCTTCTTCCACTGTTAGGTATATTTATATGAGCTTTTAAAGGCAAACATGATTTCTGCCTGCCCATTCTCTGAAGCATCATGAGCCAGTTCTCACTAAATATGAGCCATCCAGCAGCTATGTAGCTTCAGTAGCACAACACTAAGTATAGCTACAACACCCTATATCACAGCAATCCATGGCTTCTGTTTTGAAGATGATTTCCTCTAATCAGCTCAAAATGTAGGCAGGCTGAAGTTGCATCCGGTGGTAAAATACGGTGTAGATATAATCTCTATCAACATCATCTGATTTAGTGTGTCATTCAGTAGGCCTGGACTCAGTCTTTTAGTTAGTTCTAATCAGAAGATTTCTACTTCCCTTGTTGGAGGTTTTTCATACAGAGTCCTCCAGATACAGAGGACAATGCTGCATTCCAAAACTCTCAAGCATCCAGAGGAAAAAAACCCTAAAATTAAAATTTTTGTTCTTGTATGTATGGGTTTTAAGTATGTTTAATAAAGTTAAAACATCTATATTAACAAATAGTTAACAAATGCCATACATGCAAAGCTACCATTGCCATTAGTGGCAGATCTGATGAATAAATGATACAGCACAGAACACTTGTCGATTTTTGTTGGCTTGCTTTGAAATTATTTTAGAACAGTTACTGTTTAAAAGAATGCTATAACATAAACCTTCACTACAGTTCCTGAGGATGCATCACCATTCTGCTCCCCAAACCAGCTTTGATCCCCAGTGACAATCTTGGATCCGAATGACAATTGCACATACATTTTGGAATCTCCAGAATGCTTTCTATGGAGGATTGATCTGAGTAAGAGTGTGGGAACCGTTTCTTGGAAGCTAACTCAAAAAAAGTTAAAAAGAACATTTTATTTAAAACCAGCAAAATTGAGCTAGGGAATGACTGAAGACAATTTTCAGGAGGTTTGGGGGTTTTTGTGCTTGTTATATCTTGCTTGTATAATGGCACCAGAAGACCCAGATTACATAAAGAGAGTTCACGAGAAGAGGTTTGCTGTAGCAAACAAAATTTTGACAAGGTGCCTCTGGTTTTGATGTCTCAAATACTAGATACTTAATATTAGAATATTATACTTATATTTAGTATATGCTTATACTTAGTATAAGAATATTTTTAGGGCATGAGTACCTACAGTTACCACATCAACATCAACTGGATTGTGAAAGCACTCTAAAGAATCGGGCCCCAGTTTTGCATAGGTTGGACATGTCAAAATTGAGGGCATATTTTTAAATCTTTCTTATTATCTCTACTTGTAGAGTTAATAAGCAATTAAGTCTATCTACAAAAATTTCTGAGGCAAACAGATCCATTATTTTCTGTGTTAACCTGCATGGTAGCCTTTGCCTATGAAGCATTATGTCTTAATAGCAGAGGGTTTATTTTGCTTATATGCCTTTTGTTTTGTTTTTAGAACATTATGTGGTACCTAAAACCACAGGAATACAATTATTCTTTGGTTTTTTGAGAGGGAGGTCTAATTAAGCAGGTCTCCACTGTTACAGGCACAGCTGTGAAAGAATTGACTGTGACATGAGTTATGTATCCCAAACTGAAGGCAAGGTTGCTCAATAGAAGATTAGGTTTACTGTTTGAGAGCAAAATCCCCAACAAAAGAGATAATTAACATCAAAATACAGATACCATTATTTTCTTGGTTTAGGTGATTTCTTTTTTTGATAAGTATGGTAAGTCATTCTTTTAATGTCAACCTGTTATTTTAAAGACTAAAATCATTACTGAGTAAGCTTCTTTGATGAGTTAGACCTCAAGAGAAGTGGATTTTATTTAGTTAAAATATCCCACAGTGCTCTGATGTGTTAAAATGACCCAATTTATATATACATTTATCAAGGAAAACATCTAAGTGAAATATCAAAAACTATCGCCAAGAGACCAAATATCAAAAAATAAATGAAGTCAAGAACCACTCTTTTTTGTTTTAATTACTGTCATTTCCACAATTCCCCACCTATAAAAAGCTGTGTATTTCCTTGTTCACCTCTTTTCTGATATTTTGTAGTTAGGCTGTTTCAGGCAAGGACAGTTTGCCTCAAACGAAGAGATATCGATCTTGATTTTGTGATGCAAATCTTGAACAATTCAGTCGAATGTTTTCAACTTCCTCTGTCATGGGTCAATGGCAAAGTCTCAATTCACTTCTACAAATGTAGGCACAGATGTGAGAGGTCCGTTTCATGATGCATGTGTAAACAGCTGAAAACGTTTTGAACTGGAAAGCAGGACTTCAAGTAGCTGAGAGTCTTAATTTTGAAATCTGCAATGTATTAAGGGAGCTGTAGCAGATTCAGTCTCCAGGTGACTATAAAATGGAGTCAGCCTATAAAGTAGTTTGGGAGCTGAACAAAGTGTAACTAGCTCACTTAGAAGTAATACAAGTACTATTTTTTTGTAATTTTATGTTTAGAACCTTCCACAGTTCCTCAGATTCATTTAACCCAGAATAATTATAGCTACACATGTGAAAATGAAGGCCAAATTATTTTATACCTTGAATTAAATAATTTGCATTTTAGATACAGTTCTTTATTTTTAACCCTGGGTGTTTCCTTTAGATGTTTTTTTCCTTGAGACTTATCTGCTACCAAGCCTTTTTTTCAGCCAAGGACTTCAACATTTGAGGTCATGGAGCAAAACCGCTGATTTTTTAAAATTTAATTAAATAACTGTCAACCCAACCATAGAGATAAAGGAACTTTAAATGGCCTGAACTTTACAGATTTGGAGAAGTAAGCAGGAGGAAACATGTAAAAGATGGAGTGAATAAGTTAAAGGTATGGGATATGATTATTGTTAACATAATCATCTATCAGTCTCTGTTTCACTTGGCTGATTGATAAGACTTCACATTTTCCTTTGAAAACAGTAGATTTACCCTGTTCTTTGCATTAGTCTCTTCTGTATCTTTTACTGTCATCTTTTATATCATAGTGAGTTTTCATCCTGATAAGAGGATAATGACCATTCCATAATGTCTGGATAAATAAAATCCCCATCTAACATTTTCTGAGCACTTATGTGAACAAAGCTAAGCTTAAATGCAACTTTCAGGAAAGCAAACAAACAAACAAAACTGGTAAGGTATTTCTTAACAGAGTACTTTGTTCTCATTTTCCTGCTTATGGAAAAGAGAGAAAATAATTTGCCAAAAAAGCCTAAACTGGAATTGTGCTCTCTTCAGTTAAGTTGCAAAGTTCCATCATCTTTTTACAGTCCTTATAAAGGGCCAAGTACAGTCCTTCAGCTATGATCCCATAAGTTCATGGGTCACCCTTTGCCATTTCCTGCATTCCAAGCTTCTCCGCAAGGTAGATGCATTTGGAGCTAGGAGCTTGAATCTGCTTCCCATATGCCACTCACAAAACTTTACCTGATTCATGGAGTTTGATTCCCCACTGTAAAAGTGCATGCATCTGCCATAGTTGTTTTAGGAGCACTGAGAAGAATACATCTCCCTTACTTCAAAGCTTCATGTGAAATGATGTCATGCAGTCCTTACAAAATGGACTGTTGATATCAAGGCAAAGGTTGTCCCATAAATTATTTTGACATGGGTGATCTTTCCTCGTATTTGCTGTAATGCACTTTACCTGAACAATCGTCTGGAACAACAGCGGCAAGGATAGTAACTTTTTAACCATGCTATCTGAACTCTGTTCAGAACAGATCTAAGAGTAAATTACAAAGTTGTAATAGTCTAATGACTTATCTACATGATTATTACTACTATTGGCAAAGAACAACAACAAAAATTCTATCATAGATGGATTTAATGAGCCAGCTAAGGTTATTCAGTGTTACCACAGCAATCAGACTGACTGTATATAAAATACTTTTCCATGAATATTTTTTCAGCCTGAAGAATAATCAGTTATGCATCTATGTAGACTGGCTAACCATTCCATATATCTTGCATTACAGACTGAACATACTGTTTTAAATCTCTCCCTTTGAAATCGTTATTGCATCTGGAGTTCAGCAGTGTAGTAGATGACAACAAATCCCAGGAATCAGGGGGCTGAAACTCTATACCAGTTGCTTCAAAATACAGGAGTTTAATATATCATGAATGGCTATTTATGGTTTGTATAATACCATCTGTGTGAATAGCAATTTATGCCATAAAAACTGAGAGGTTTCTGTGCTGATTTGCCCATCTGGTACTGAAAATAGCAGGGAGCGTCAGTTTCCTTTTGACTTCACAGTATTTGTAGAATTACTATAGAATAAGTGATTGGCAACTATGAACTAAAAGGAAATAAATACATTGAGGAATTGTGTTGACACACTGTAGTACATAAGAGTAAAACTGTTGATGCAGAGTGAAAGATAGATTTCCCTGAAGTCAATGGGAATTTTGCTACTGGGTTCCGCGTTGCCAACATTTCACTGCCAGTACACTGAGTTTGGCTATTTTTACCTTGAATTAATGTACAGTTCATCTGCTTTCCTATCCCTCCCCACTCATTTTCTCCTCTTCCTACTCTCCCTCCCTCCTTACCTCTTTTTGGTTCCTGTTCTGTATCTGCTGCATCTGCCAGGCAGTTAAATTTTAAAATAGCTTTTCCCTTTGAAGTGCTAATGCCAGCACTGCTATTTCTATAGCAAGTAACTTCACTGACTGTTGTGGTTTGCTTTTACTCTTTGTTTTATGTGTTTGTATGTGCATATGTAGGGTGCTATGTGACTTTAACAGTGAAGAGCTGGAAAAAAGTAGAAAGAAAAAACCTCCTAATTAAGTTTTATAAATAAAAGTTAAATCCCAGCTGCTCCACCTCAGGCTGTGATTTTGTCAGATCTCACGAGCTAAGCAGGTCGAACTTGGTGAGTAATTAGATAGGAGACCTCTGAGGAAAACCGAGGGTGCTGTATGTAGTGGCACTGAAGATTCAGTAGCTGCCACTGTTCCTTTTCAGTAAGTGTTAAAACATTGCTTATGTTGTTCTTTCTTCATTCATCCATCAGTCGCTATTAAACATGACAAGTCGGTATAGAACCTCTGTTTCAGAAAACCTTTACACTGTTTATTGCCAGAAGGTAGGATGATGTTCTTCTGAAAGGACCATTTGGTACACACACTCTTTCTATTCTTTAACCATCTGCTAGTGGCCAAGGATAGGAAAGTAGATGAACTATACATTGGAGACAGAGTACTGGACCTTTGAGCAGTTCCAGCGTGGCATTCATAGGCTTTTTTAATAGCCAGAATTTTTTTCTGTATTGAGCACTTGAGCAATCACTGTTGTCTTCTTCAAGATCACTCTTTTTGCTCTTGAATAAAATTCCTATGTGTGTGTTTATTTTAAACATCTATACTTACCTTATTTACAGTAATGACCAACTGCCCTAATGTGACCATTATACAATATGCTGCACATTTATATACCAAAGTAAAAAAGAATGTATTCCATACTTTGGTGTTAACCTTAAAGAGTTTGTGAGTCCTTGCTGATACTGTGAGATGAAAGCTCAGAGGTGTCCATTTTAAATATTTATGTTTCATTCTTTCACACTGGGAACATTTCATTCATAAGTGTGTTGCATCTTCTACATAAGTTGTTTCATTTATTTACAGGTATAGAAAAAAACCCACTGATTAATAATGAAGTCACCAGTTACATATGCACTGAGACAATTAATCACTTGCACTATCTGGATTATCCTCAAGGTTTGCTTTGGGAAAAATAATTTGAGATATATGTTTCCTGGTCTGTATCAGTCAGGAATGTACTCATACTTAGTTGAACAGTGGGTCAAAGCTTGACGTGTTTTCCTCTTGTATGGCTGTTTCTTTGAGCTGATCCTGTTTGTTTACAAGAAACTACAAAATCCTATTTCCCTGAACAAGGCAATGGAGTATTCCTTCACTGCTTGCTCCAAGCCCCTCTCAGCCCACTACCCTGCAGGCTCTCTCCTTTTCTAAGCTTTTTTCAAGGCTCTGGGGAGCAAATTCAAAAGATACCTGCCTACATTCTCTCTTATTTTTTCCTAGACTTGCTGGAGAGGGGATGTAGGGTTGTTAGGGAGGTTACAGACACCTAAATCTTCAGAAAAAAGTTGAGAATTAAAAACTTTTTCTCCTGTATAGGAAAGTCTTTTTGATTTAGCAGGTCTTTGGGGTATTTTAATGATAGCTAGATATACCAGTTTCAGCTCCCAAAGCAAAAATAATTCTTATGAACACCTTAAAGGAAGGTGTACCTCTGAAAATATGAGATGAGAATTCTGTAAATCAATTAATAACGATATGTATATTTATATTTGAGATTTATCACTTTAATAACAGCATGTATATTTACACCTGAGATTTATCACTCTGTCACACAGCTTTGTTATTGTGCCCAACAGCTGGTCAAAATTTGGGGGTTTGTAGACTATTCCCACTAGAAGGAGGAACCGTTAATAGAGATTGATCTTTTTTCAGTGCAGTCCTGTTTCTAAAAAGCAACATTAAAAAAATCCTGTTTCCTTGAGCCTAGCAGAAATTACACATATTGAAAGAGCTTATTTTCTTCAGAGATTCAACCCATGTCAGTCTGTGGCAGCAGCCCAAAAACTGTCTATGTTTTCTCCTGGGTACCTGTTCTTTGGCAGTAATTTGACATTAGCTCATTCTACATATTGGCTGTTTCTGCATGTTTACGTATGTCCTACATACATAGCCCCTATTTGTTTCACTTGTATTTATTTCCTGCTTAAAACAGCAAACCCACTCCACCCACTTCATTCACATTCTGAGCTGGCTCTTTCAAGCTTTTGTTTTGTACAGAGACATGTAATTGTGTTTGGGGTTTAGAGACTACAGTCATTCCAGCTACTTGTTTCTGCAAAGGAGCATAATGACTTCTTACATCTATCTTAAATGAAGAGGGACAGCTATACCCAAGAGCTACAATGAGGTTTACCTGACCTATAATTTTACAGCATTATAAACTATATTTCAGCTGAAACTTCAGGGCTAGCAAAACAATAAAGGTCTTGGTTCAGCATTGTGGTGTGGTGAGTTTTCCTTCCAGTGATCTCATGTCTGTTCCACCAGAAGCAGGAAATGCATCGAGGTTCTGAAGGGCAAGTCTGTAACACGCTTTACTCTTTGGGTAATTGCACAGCTTCAGGAGGATGTTCAGAGATGGTGTACTGTAGACATCAGCCCTGTCTGCAACTTTCCCTACCTAGCTGTGTATAGATAATTTTGGACTGTTTTCAGGGTGAGAGAACTACAAAAGCAATTTTACTTTTAGTTACAGTCTGCTCTTAGTCTGCAGAAGGTACAACTCAGCCGGACTAGCAATTTGGAGTAATGTCTTTTTTTGGATCATCTTATTCCTTGCTGTGACTGTTCATTCACCTTTCCTATTTTCTGTCTTTTCTTTCTTCAGTTCACTGCCTCTGGTGACACAATTTAGAGCAATGCAATGGACATATGAGTGAGGGTATTTAAGATCAAGTGCAACTTTAAAAATCAGAAATAGAGTTTATGGCAAAGTGTTTCAAAAATTATCTACACCTGTTTGCAATGCCCTCAGTTAACCCTTCAGGAATGACATAATTGCCCCATTTTTGGAAAATAAATTTGTCGTCTTTCAACACCATTGATGTCCTCTCAGTAACTTGTGTCTATTGCTTTACTGTTAATAAGGATTTCTAACAGTCTTTATGGCTTCAGTGAGAAAAAGTAATTTAATAATAATTAAGGTGTCAGGAATTACAATAGTCAATTACTAAACAAACATGAGAGAAGATGCACTTCTCTGGAGTATTTCAAAGGTTGGTACTGTATTGAATACCAGATGCCACTTATGTCAAGCCCTGAGGTTTCATATGATAAAGTTCCCATAAGTTTTATGCAGATTGAAATCCACATTTGTCTAGATAATCTCACTTTGTTATAAAGCTGTGAAGAAAAGGTCTTTGGAGAATGAGGAAATGTTGAGTCAAATTCACTCTTAATGAACTCTAGTGACTTGAGTACAGAAAGGTAGATCTGCCCTGTTATTTGTCAGATGTTTAACTCACTTAAAAATTAATTGAAAATTAAGGCAAAAGACACCCTTTATGCCTTGAGTTTTAGTCTGTGCTTCAGACTGGAACAAATACTCAATCATAATTCAACTGAAACCACAGTTGCTGTGTAGTGGCCAGAATTAGTTGTAAATCAGACCAACTTCATGAACCTTAGTGGATGAATAACGGTGACCAAACTTTGAGTATTAAGCCTTGAATCAAGAAAATGTCATATGGCCTTCAGGCCAGGGATATTTCACATAGCTGTACTACTATCATCTGTTTTTAGTTTTACTAAATCAGGATTGATCCTATCATAAAATATTTTTCCTTAAATACAATTCATTTTCTAGAAAAAAAATATAGAAAACTTCCATGTTTATATTTTACATAAGCTACTGTAATTAGGAATTTCATGTCAAATACAGTGACCCCTCAGAGAAAATTCAGTGAATGAAATCCTGGCCCCGACAAAGGAACTAGCAGAATTTCTTTGATTTTTCTGTGATCAAGATTTCATCCAGTCTTTAAGAGAGATGCACCAAGACTAAATGTTTAGATGTGACAGCACTGAAACTTGAAGTGATCCACAATATGAACACATATATTACTTGAAATATTTCCAATGAATCTGTGTCCATATAAATTCAGATATTACAGTAGTATAACTATGCATCCATATGTAATAAATCCGTCCATCTTTTAATATCAATAAGGCATCAGCAAGGATGTTAATCATTTAATAGAAACATAAAGTTGTACTTCAATAAATAAAAACAATGTAAGATATCCAGGGTTTGAAATTTTGAATATTTTTATAGGTACATAGCTCTACAAAAGTCACTGAGATGACTTATGAATAAAATTGCCCATGCAATTGAGTTCTGCGATAAGGAATCTGAAGAATTTCCAAAAATAGAAGAAACAAGTAAAAACCATTGAAAATAGGTCCTTTCTCCCCCCTCTCTAGCCATGGTGATTTTTCTTTAAGGCATAGTACTAGGCCATTTGTAAGTAGGAAATGTAGCACAGCAGATAGACTGGACTGTCACCAGGCTAGCTGTACATGTTTTTCTCCTCTATGCTTTTAATTATACTGTACCTTTATCCTTCTCACAAAACCATATGACACCTCATCCACCATCTCATTTAAGAGCTTTGCTTTTTCCAGAGTTTAATGCTAGCCACCTGGAAGCAGGCATCTATATATGGGCAACTATTTAAATGGAAGAGATGAAAACTAGTAAACAAATTGTGAAGCGGATAAGGACATGCAAAAGGAATAGGGCTTATGTTGAAAAGAGATGAATGCATAACATGGAATTTGCTACGTTATTTAAGAATCAGTCTTATTATTTTAGTATCTCTTAATAATTTCACTAGTAATCTTAGAAAAAAAGAAAATATGAAATTTACTGTTGATTCCCAACTTGTCAACAGCACACACATGATACTGGAGCCAAGAAATGGTGTTATGTTACAGGGTAACAAAATTCCAGATTACACACTAGAGCCTAAGAAAAACTTTTGGTATAATCTGGTAGTTTGAGAGACAAAAGTTGTACAGCATGAGAAAAATTTGTTGTTTGTACTGAGCACAGGACAATCTATAACCTATCAACATAGGAAAGTCATGAGAGAAAGTCAGGCCGATCCCAGATTTATCAGTGTTTAAATGGAGACGGAGAGACTTAATGCTATTATGCACATTACTAGTAAGAGTTTACTAGAATGCCATAGAACTCTGTCCATCAGTGTTTAAGACACGCTAATTCAAACTGTAATAGGTCATAGATGTTATCAGGGAAATACAGAACTTGTTTTATGAAAAGAGATTAAAAAGGGATCTGGTTCAATTAAATAAAAACTGAGTGTTGTATATTAATACATCAAATGGTGAACAGAAGAAACTAACACTTAAGAACATTATGGAGAGAGAAACAACTGAGACAATTTCTAATCAGACGAGTGACGTTCAGGCACTGCCTTCAGTAGGAACAGTGAAACAAACTGGTTTTAAGATGAAACACTGGATTACAGAAGATATTAGATAAGGTAGTCTGCTGAAAAGCAAAGAGTTTTGATTGGTGATTCACAAGTTTTGCTCAAGTCCTACTTTTTTTTACTTTTTACTGCTAAAACTGATGTACTCATCTGAAATTTTTGATTCTGATAAACTGATTTTTTTTCAGTAAAAACTAGATAGAACAGTTCCAACTAATGTTATGTGATTGTGTTGGAAGACCAGTACTAAGTGCAATGAAGTAATATGGTGGATATAGCCAGAATCAGTCAGAAAACAATGAAGAAAATGAAATCCACCTGAAAAACAGACACCAGAATGAAAAGAAAACTTCATTTCATCAGAATATTAATCCAGGACACACAGTTTTAAAATCAGAAACAGCTCTCTGACAAATCTCTGTCAAATTCAATTGGGCTGTGACAAATAATGGGATGATGTCATATGCTGTATTTTAAAAGCTTAAAATTGGCTTTACCTGTATTCTTACCCTACAGTAAGAATGGCTTGCAATATACTTGGGAAACTTCAGAATTCACAAACGTGAAGAAAATGTGAAAATTTTGAAAAAGATGACAAGATTTTTTCTCTGCAGAAGGCAAATATTATTTAAAAAAGAAAATTCGGCTGTAATTCTCAAGTGTAATTGTGCCAAATGTGTAGTCTAAATGCAAGCATTCAAGTATTAAATAGAGAGACTTTAGTCCTGCTATAAGTGCAAACCACAATGCAACCTCTGCTGTGGATTTACAAGTAATTACTCTTTTGTATACAAGTAACACAAAATCTACAGCATAATGCAAAAGGAAAAATAACAATCAAGTGTCATGTAAATGAAATTTTCCCACAAAAGCATTCTACCTTTTCATTTCACTTTCTTCTTCCTCCTTACACAGCTTTAATCCTCACTGCCTATGATTATCTAACTAACAGCTTGTGACAATTTGGGGGATCTCTCTATGTAAAGCTTATGAATTCTGTTTGAAACTTGGGAATCTCTATATAGAGCCGTGTCAGGTTGAAAATTCTTTGCTAATCTAAAATCCACAAGAGGTGGCAGAAGAAATTTTTGCTCCTGGCACACAATCAATAAAGAATTGTTAAACCTTTATAATATCCTATTCAAATACAGTTCCTTGAGGCATGATGACGCTACCAGGTAGGCAAACCTGGTTTTATAGATGAGGTGGGGAGGTAATAAATAGGTGATAAATCATCTGTTCTACACAAATTTCATCACCCGATAAGGGAGCTACCTGACTAAGAAGAAAAGGTGGCTGGAAGAGCAAGTGTCTCTTGCTTGGTGTTGCAGACTAAGCACATCTGGTAGTAAGTATTGGAGGGGGATGGTGGACTTGCAGGACTTCTACCTATATTTGGAGTGGAAAATAAAGGCAGAGAAATGCAAAGGAGCTCCTGCCTCTAACAGCTGTTCTGCAACCCTTAAAATCTGAGTGGTTCCTTACCCCTGCTGTGAAGGAACTCCAAGTCCAGCATACCGCAAGTTTAAACAAATGGTACTTGAAGAAATCAGCACTGCCCCTCAGAAGAGAGGCCAGTAAAGCCCCGCGCCAAGATCGGCGCCGGAGGACTGGGGCAAGAGCCGGCGTTGCTGCTTCAGCAGACCAGAGCAAGCTCACGTACCCACCAGTGGTCTGCTGCATGGAGAAACCTGGCTCTAGCAACTGGCAAGCGGCCGAACAGTTGTTTTTACCGAGGCTGGCGAGGGGTTGGCTACTTTTGTGCAAATGAGCCCTGTCCTGCTAATGTGGCGATGGCCACATGGATGCTCAGTGGCCTTTTTGCCGGCAGGGACTCCCGCACTGCCCGGCTCATCCCCTCCGTGCTTGGCAGCAGGCAGCTCGGGGCTCTGCGGCCCTCCTTCACGGCCGAGGCACCTGGCGGGCCGCTGGCAGCGAGAAGACGGGCGACGGGTGCACCTCCCGACCGCGGCCTGTTCCCCGCTGAACCGGGGAATCCCCCCCCACCCCCGGCGCTCAGCTGAGCGGCGACTGAAAGCCCCTTCGCGGCGTGGAGCCTTCGCAACTTCCCGCGGTTACTTCACCCTGCCCCGACCGCTGCCCGCCCGGGTCTCGGGGCGAGGTCCCGCCGCCAGCGGGCTGGGGCCGCGCGTGTCGCTCCCGTTGGAGCCCCAGCGGTTCCCCGCGCGGGCGGCGCGTGGGGGCGGCTCGCGCCGGCCGGGCTGCCAGGGGTGCCGGCGGCGCGCGGTGGGGGGTGGGGGGGGCGGGTAGAGATCGCCCGGTCACCTGCCCTGAGGAGTCCGCCTCCCTCTCCCTCAGACCTGGCAGGGCACGGGCAGCCGCGGCGAGCCGGGCGCTCGGCGCAGCCTCCCCTCCCCTCTCCTCTCCTCTCCTCTCCTCTCCTCCTCTCCTGCCTCCGCGCTGGCGGAGCCCTGCGCCTGTGGGGGAAGGTGTGTGTGTGGGGGGGGTGAACTCCGGGCGAAGGGACGCTCCCGTGCACCCTGCCTCTCCCCAGCCCCCGCTCCCCTCCGCGTGCCTCCTCCTCCGGTCACTGGGACTGATGAATTAATCATGATGTGGCTGCTGTTAATGCATTTATGTGGAGCGGGCTGTGCCACCGGCTCGAGGCGTAGCGCGGCGGGGTGAGGGAGTGAGGAGAGCGGCGGCCCCTCCGCTCCGCTCCCCTCCGCTCCGGCGGGGAGCCGCCGCCGCCGCCAGCCGCGCGGAGCCGAGGCCCCGGCCGCACCGCTCTCCATGGCTCCGGAGGAGGTAAAGGGAGTCGGGACTCGCTCCCCGTTTCCCCGGCAGTCAGGGAAGAGGGCAGGGCTGGGGGGGTGTGGAGAGGGCACGGCGGCGCTGGCAGGGCAGCTTTAACTTGCCGGGAGGGGGGGGGGGAAGAAATGCGCCTGTTGGCGGGGGCGGCGGGGCGGAGGGGGGGGTGGGGGGTGTTCGCCTCTCGTCGCGGAGGTTCCCCCCCAAATTCTGCCCGTGGTTTAAAAATTGCTCTCTTGGCATAACTCCGCGGGAGCCAGGCTCACTTTCATCGCCGCTGACGCTGTCAAAAACGTTGTGGCTTCAGCAGTAACAACAGCGAGCCCACTCCCTCCGCCGGGCTGCCGGGTCACCCGCTCCGTGTGAGAAATTAAACGCTGATAATCCATTAGCTTCGTCTTCCCCGCTTACGCGAGAGTGATGAAGACTTGCTAATTAATTTACATACGAGGGAATGATCTCTGAAGGAAGGAAAAAACACCCCGTTGCACCTGCTCCGCCGAGGCTTGTCATCTGAATCTGGAGGAGAGCTATAAATCATGTAAAGTGTTCGCGGTGGAGTCAGCTTCTGAGAGCCGTAGGATTATGTATCCAAATGCTGAATTTATATTTCCCACTAGGAAAAGACTGAAACTCAGGTCAGATATAAACTACATCATTTCATTTAAAACTAAACTGTAGTTATTGTAATTCTAGAGGGGGGGTTTCTTCTCTCCTGATTAAATAGAAAGTACCATTAGAGCATGTAGTAATGATTTACACATTATAGCCTGAAATCTCTTGCAGAGTTGGAAGTGGTTGACAGTATAAGGATGATGCTTCAGAATCACGTATGTCCTCTTATTTTTGCTACACATGGAAGGATTGAGAATAACCAGGCTGTTGAATTTTACTTTCAGTTTTAGTCTGTGCAAAACCATATTTTCTGAGATATAGAATGGAGGAAACTTGGACTAGGGAGACCACAACTTCCACTGAAAAGGTTGACTTTCTCAACTGCGGCAACTAAAATCTGTGTGATGTCTGCTTTGATTATTTCCATCCTTTGAAAAAAACTTTTTAAACGTGATAAGCTACTTCCAGGAATTTAGCTTACTCCTCCTAAGACAGTACTGTAATAGTTCTTGACACTTGCCTGTTAAATGAGCTAAACGGGGGAGAACTACTCTTCAGTAAGATGTTTGTGTTTAGGGCTATTTATTCCTGTGGCAGGTATTTCTCCATAAATTAGGAAATGGGGGTTTTAGGCTCATAAGGTCGTGGTTTCATATTGTGGAAGTTATTAATACTTTAGTTTTATGACATCAGTGAATTTTCATATATCTGACTAGTTTTGTTGCCGGCAAAACTAGACTGAGGTTTTGTCATTTCAGGTAGAACTAATTTAGATTGGGGTTAATTGCTTTAGTAGCCTAACATTTTTGATAATATTATTAAGTGGCAAATATTATTAAGTTCTTTTGTTCCAATTATGTAAAAATACTGCCTTCTGATTAAAAAGATGTTGTGTTATAGATGGAGACTGTACATCGCATTAAGCCATGTCATCAGAATGAGGGAATTAAGGAGCTTGTGTTCCTCAACAGCACATGTGATTTGCAAGTTTCATAAGTTGTGAGCTTATTGTAAAAGTGTGTGTATGTGTGTGGCAATAGAGGGCTATACTAGTAAAATAAACTCATAATAACCCAGAAATCTATGAGGTAAGCAAGAGCATATAAGCTAGGCTAAGCACTCAGTATGCTTACTTTGAAACCAAGCGTATATACAGTAGTTTTCATACCACTGTTCTACAGCAACAAAATCAGGGAGCCAAAAATAAGCACAAGCCAGAAATAAAAAGACAAAAATTTAAAAGGAGACTAGTCAGAGGGGAAGAAAAATTTTTAAATGGAGTCTTTCTGTCAAATCCAAGACTGCACGTCATTGCTGAACTAAGTCATACTCACATATACAGCAGTTCATGACATTTAAGGTGAAAGCCTCAGTTTAGTCTGTAACAAACCAATTAAAAGAGATTCTGTTGAGGATTTGGTTTATCACAGAAAAAGAGATGGTAGAAGTGAAATGACAGTCAATAAAGGTGGCCTTTGTTAGCTTTATCTTTGAACTTGGACAGGATAGCAATTTGTTTTCTTCTCTGATTCTTCTATCTCTAACTGGAAATGCTATCATGAACAGTCGCCAAAGTGGCCAAAGTATATTAAGTGGTGGACAGTTATTGGTCTGAGATACCGCTGTAATAGAAATACGTCTTCTGTGTAACCAGCATTGTTCTGGCCAGTGCTTTGGCTACGTAGATCATACATGGATAACATGGAAGTTCTGAAAAATTAGGGATTTGAACAATTTCTGTCATTGCTTAAGTTTCACTCCAGTGTACATTTTTAAATGAAATTTATGTTTGGCTGCCAAAGTGTGGATCAAGTTACATTGGAAAAGCATTTGCTTCTTTTCTAATCTAAAATGAAAAAATCATTTGTCAGCCAGAAGGATGTAGGGAGATGTGTTTACAGTCATCTGACTTTATTGTGCATACAGTAATGACTTGACTGTGTTTGATACAATGGGTTGTGGGCTTGGTGACTTCAATGAATGACAGACCCCACCTACCTTTCCAACATCTGCAACAGGTTGAGCATGCTTTCTGTATCACGAAACCATAGTGCTGCACGTTTCTTGATGGACATAGCTTTGAAAGAAACTGAATGGAGAAGAGTTAGCTGTCTGCAACATTGCTTAATATTCTCTTAATGCTATACAAATAACTATGTGGCAACTGGTCCGTACCTGTAGTCATGTGAATATGCCCTCTCTATTTTCTGTAGCTGTTTTTTAATTACACACTGCTGTAAGAAAACTTTTGAATGGGTTGTTCAATGATTAACATAAAAAGTAGTATGTTACAAGGGGTGCGGGTAGCTGTATGTCCTAACAGAAGCTTATGTGAAGTTTTTGGATAGCAACATCAATGTAGAAAGGATAGGGCCAGCATTTGAGGCATGTGTGCGCAGAGTACAATCAAATTTCTTTTTTGGCTGGTTATATAGTAAGCAGGAATCCATTAAACTGGCAAGGAGGACAAATATTTAATGAAGACCTAAAGAGGTAATATAATTTCAGTATGTTCGCAATGCACTGCTCTGTTTAGTTGCTGATTAAATCTTTTGGTCTCAAGGAGAGCTTCTAGTCATCTGCTTTGGTGCAACTTTCTATAAAAACATGTAAACTAGAGGGGTAGGGGTTTAAGTCTTAAGACTGTTTTCTCTTAAAGATAAAAAATTGCATGTAGTCCTCTCATAGCCCCAGTTGAACTTTAGTGGGAATGGAGGGAACAAAAAGACTGGGAAGAGGGAGAGCAGAATAGGGAGCAGTTCTTCATCATAGTAATTCAGGGCTGAAGAAAAGGCCTTTCTGAGTTAGGCAACAATCTTATCTAATCTCAGCCATAAAGTCACCACAGTCTACCTTAAAGCTGGTTAAGTACTTTGTCCTGTTGCTCTTTCTGGAAGGATGTTTCAAAATCTCTCTTCTAATGCATACTAACTTTCTTTGAACTTCCAGCCTAAATATATGCTTTGATTCCTAATTTTTAGTATCTCAGTATTGTTATTTAAAACCAACTCCTTCCTTGGTGTGTAGCCCTCAATAAATTATAAGCATTGATCATGTGCCTTCCTCAGCTTTTGTGTGCTAGGATCAAACAGGCAGAGCAAGCACCTTTTAGTCTGTCTCGTAAAACAGAATAAATAGGAAGATACAGAGCCTAGTAACTTGATTCTCCTGAATTCTGAACATACCTCACCTGCATCAAATACCTTATACCTGAAGTGTTTCCTCAAATTCCTGAATAATAGTGCTAATGCTCCACTTGGTCTACTGAAAATACTTTATCAGATGTTGGTGAAGATCAAGTTTGATTTACAGGTATGCCAGGTTGGCACACCTTCTGCATAAGGTATGCCTTCATAATCTTCTTGCGGTAAACTAGACATAGGTGTATGATTTCTCTTCTCCTGTTGCTCTCAAGTGATAAGACACCATGTAATCACAGAAATTCTGCTATTTGTAATCACGTGGCTTTGAAGAGTTGCTAAATGTTTTCCCATTTCTAATATGCCTGTCCCAATGGTTCTCCAATTTATTCTGTAAGTTAGCGAGAGCCTGCCCTGGATCAAGAGTGCTTCCTGTAACCAGTTTTTATCAAAACACTTCTATTTTTTTCAGATTCATAGACAGGAGATAAGGTGAGTCTGAAGAAAGATTTTAAATAAGTCCATTCAATATGTCACCGTTAGTCAGTTTTATATTCATTTCATTTTTGTGTTACACCCTATCTTTTCCAACTCAGTAAATAATTGCGGGGTGAAACCATATCAAATTCTTTACTGAAATCTGGCGAGATTGGAGTCTGGATTTCCTTTGCCTTAATATTTGCTTTTCACAGTTAACTTACTTGCTCCAGACTAACATATATTTTCAAAGTTATGTTGAAATTATCCTGATTTTTTTTAATTGTCCTCCTTTTTGTTAATTACCTTGTAATTGAAAAAAAAGAAAAACCCCAACTTTTCATGCATTGAAGTCAGGATAACAATTGCCTAGGTCACTTGCTTCTTTCTTCTTACACCTAAGCACCACGTTTGCTACTCTCCAATATACTCTCCACTTTGATCTAGCTTTTTTTTGCTACTCACTGTTTAAAAGGAGTAGTACCCTACAGAGTTCCGCTGATGATACTAGGTCCTGTGTAAATTCCCTACCCTGTGGCCAATCCATTAATAATCCAGGGAGGAAGCATAATTTAATAGCTCAAAAGCCATTGTCATTGAGATCAGGGGACTGATCCAAACACTTTTTTTTTTTTTAATACTTGGTTTAATTTCCTAGGTCAGCTTTGTGTCCCTCTTGCTTCTTTCTTTACCCATTCCCCCCTTACAAATACTGTCCATTCTGTTCAGCTACTCAGATGGTGTTCTCTTGAAACTTAACAAAAAAACAGGAGAGAGGTGGAATATAGTGGGATTTTCATGATATGGGCAACACTTGAAAATTAAGTTATTGAATTACTACTGCAAATGTACTATAGAAGTGGAAAGTAGTAATTGTGACTGTATAATACAAATTTACTTAGGTTATTCTGTTAAATAACAGACTGACCTATGTTTGTGATCAGTAAATTTGTTGAAATTATATAAAGATATTCTAATTCCCTAGATATCACTTTGGGAAGACAGCTCGTTCATGTGGCTCCACAGAAGAAAATTATGTCTTGCTTTTGAAAGGACTTTGAAACCCTTTTCTCAGTTTTATGTCCAAGTTTCCTTGACCTCAAAAGTGAAGAATCTCTCCAGGATTCTGGTTTTTGCTGGGTTGTCTGTCTATTTTTTGTAGACTTTTCTTGTCTGTTAAAGCGGGTTCCGATTTTCAATCCAGTCCTTATTTCTGCTGGTATCTGTGAAACAAGTGACAGTTACCAGAGCTTTATCAGTCTTCCTGCTGCCTACAAAGTTTTGAATGGAAACTGTGGAATTGACCAGAATCTCTTGCTAATGTTGCTGCAGGACTGCACCTCTGTCTGTAGCCTCAAAAAGCCATCACCCTTTTATGCATATTTAGAAGTTTCCAATTATTAATGTAAGGATCTATTCTGTTCAAATATTGAAGAAATTTCTATAGGGAAAAAAATCAGTTAAGCCCCTTTGGCTAAAACTAACAAATAGATTAGGAAGTTTTTAAGCCTACAGAAGAAAGGTAAGCCCTTTGTATTAATGAAATAGATGTTTCTAACTGAAATATTAAGTAAGTGGAAAAGCTACTGATGGAACATATGTGCTGCATTGGCTCGAATAACTTGACCTGGAATAAGAATATGGGTACATTTCATTAATTAAGTTAACGTGTGGTTTTGAAACAACTGTATTTTTAAAATGTTTCATTTTTTAACCTATAAATAGTATTTTGCATTAATCTTACTTTTATTGCTTTTTGACATTGCAACTTTTTTTTAAACCTTTCACTAGTGTTGATTTTGCTTAATCCCCAAAGTGTAACAAGATTTCCATGGAAATATGATGGTGTAGTATTACTCTTACTTCATACTTAAAATTTTTAATTGTAGATAAGAAAGCAGAGTATGTCATATAAGTGATACATTGAAAATTCAGGATAGGATGTTAACATTATCATGCTAAATAGCCGTAGTTTGCCTTTATATATGTAATGCAGCTGCTTACACAAAAGATCACATGGATATATAGCCACAGAATCACAGAACTGGAGAAGGTAGAGGGGATCTCTGGAGATCATCTGGTCCAATCTGCCCGCTCAGAACAGGGTCACCTAGAGCATGTTGCCAATAGCTATCTCCAGTTGGGTTTTGAGTATCTCCAGGGATGGATACTTTACAGCCTCATTAGCAAGCTGTTTAAGTGTTAGACAACCCTCATATGAAAAATGTTTTTTCTTGTGTTCAAATGGAATTTCTTGTATTTTTGTTTACACCTTTTACCTCTTTTCCTTTCACTGTATGGTACTGAGAAGAGTCTGTCTGTGTCTTATACATACTGATTAGATCCCTCCTGAGCCTTCTCCAGGCTAGAGAGTCCCAGCCTCCCTTCATATGACAGATATTCCAATCCCCTTATCGTCTCTGTGGCCTTTTAATGGATGCATACCAGTGTGTCCATGTCCTTCTAGTACGGGGGAGCCCAGAATTGGACACAGTACTCCAGATGTGACTTTACTGGTGCTGAGGGGAAGGATCACCTCTCTCAGGCTGCTGGCAGTGCTTTTCCTAATGCAGCTCAGGAGGGTGTTAGCCTTCATTGCTGCAAGGGCACTTTGCTGGCTCATGTTCAACTTCTTGTCCACCAGGACCTCCCATGTCCTTTCCTGCCCAGTTGCTTTCCATCTGGTGGGTCCCTAGCCTTTTACTAGTGCACGGGGTTATTCTCTGGGTGAGGAATGTGCATTTCCTTTTGCTGAACTTCATTTCTCCAGCCTGGTGAGGTCCCTCTGAATGGCAGGACAACTACTCCCAATTTCGTATGGTCTGCCAACTTGCTGAGGGTATGCTTAATCCCATTATTTAGGTCATTAATGAAAATGTTAAACTGCACTGGCCCCAATATCAACCCTTTGGGGTACACCATTAGTAACTGGCCCAGCTGAGTTAGTAACTGAATTGGTAACTCCAGCTGAGTTTTGTGACACTGATCACAATCCTCTGAGCCCAGCAGTTCCACCAGTTTTCATTTCACCTTGCTTCCGTACTTCATCAGTAATAATGTAGATTACTACTGCAGTGTGGCCAGGATAATTAATAGATAAAAATGTCTTTTCACCATCCTTCTTTGTTCTGATTTAATAGCAGTGGCACATGTGTGTACACACACACTAATTGACAGTTGTCCTTTTGTCTGTGTTTTAGTGTATGAGCATGAATTACCCATACCATGTTTGACACAGGAAAGATAGTATTATTTTATATGTCATGCAGACACTGCATTTTTTTGCATTAAATTTATTTCACCTCCTCATTTTTAAGGGAGAAGGACCCTCTGGGCTTGATACAGTTATGAAGATTTTGAAATGTCTTGAAATTGATTATGAAATGGGGGTGAATTAATCAGGCTATGGCTGAAGTTCATGAAGCCTGAATGGCCTTTCATTCAGCTGAAGCTATTGTGCAACTTATGTTAGAAAAATGCAAGGGCTTTTAAATATATGCGTGCTTCAGATGGCTAAAAAAGCTTGAGAAAAATTGCATCTGTATTCCACATTTGCTCTTGCTATGCCACACTCACTTCCTTTGCCAGCAGCAGCAAGCAGAAGAGATACTGGACTGCCCTCATTGTAAGCAAAGCTTAAGATTTCCAGGGTGATACTCAGTCCTCTGTTTAAGCTTGGTCTAGCATCAAGCTTTGTCTTCTGGAAAATACTCAATATTGCTTGAACAGAAGGAGTTTTCTTTTGGCTTATCAAGTCACTGGTGCATTTGCTTTTAGCTAAAAAGCTGTGTTTTCTTTGTGTGTGCGTGCATAGAAGAATGAGGAGAAGGAACCTTTTCATCAAAATGAAAGCTTTCCATTTACAGAATACTGCAAAAGGTAGTACTTAAAATACTGAAACTGCTGATTCTCTTTTTTCTCCTTGAAATGAAGGTACAGTGTCCTAGGGACACAGTGATGAGCTAACTATACTTTCAACTAATTCTTTGACACTGATTTTGAGAAGCAATCTAGTCTTTGCAGTTTGATTCTGAATTCACGTCCTGTAGGAACTCCATTAGAAAAAATGGAAGAATTTTACTTCTCTGTGTGATGCTGAGGCATCTCAGGGTGCCTCCAGAATTTGGAGAGAAATGGCTCTTGGCATCTAAGCTGCAGTGAACAGGTAGGAATCAAAAAAGTGCTAATGGCCACCTGTGCAAGTATGCAGCTCTAGCCTTTATTTCCAAAATCAATACAAATGTGTACGCTCATTATCTGAATTTCAGAAAAATAATTGGGTTTTTTTTTCTTCTTTTTGTTGTTGTCTAAAATTTCCTGTTAACGCTGTACATCTGTTTAACTTGGAAAGGCAAAGCAAATCCTGTTCAGCTGGTGCTATAAAAGATGCAGATACAGTTATTAGGTAAAATGTTACACATTACCTGCAGAACAATGGAGAAAATTATTTAATATTTTTCCCTACTATGATTCTTCAGATTGCTAACCAACCATTTTGTGTATTACATTTAAGCCTCTGCAAGTAGTCTTACCTTTTTGTTTAAAGGGAAGAAAAGATGCCTAATTAAACTTTGTATAAACTGGAAACAGAAGACTTTCCTTTTTTTGCAGGGATCAACTGTAGAAAATGTGTTCTAAGATTGTATTTATTTACAATGGGATCTTAGTTGATATCTGAAAAAAAATTGAAGCAAGGTAATAGGGAGATAGATTGTATTGATAAATGGCAAAATATCAGTTAGTAGAGACATGAGTGAATAAAGTAATCCAAATACCAAGCTTAATTTTTTAGTTTGTGGTTGGAGAGAAACTGGGCTACTTCTGTCCTTGTCATAACTTAGCATTTATATAGTGCTTACTAGGTACAAAACTCTTTATAGATATTAATGATGATCATTGCACCCTCTGAAGCAGGTAGGTGATCTTCCACAAATGAACAGTATAGGGCCAATATATTGTAGACCTAGAAATCTGATAGGAGTTTGAATATTGATATACATTTGTTTGAAGTGTGTAAAGGGCAGACTATATCCCTCAGTATCCAAAATCAGCTCCTAGAAGATACGCTTTCATTTTTAAGGAACAAAAATACAGGGTTTAATTCTGAACACTTGAATAACATCATGTCTCTGATAATGGAGTCTAGTCAGATGTAGTTTTTCCTGAATTAATGTGTTGGCTATTATACAGAACAATTTTTTAAAGGTTCATACAGAACAGATCTTTAATTTACAAAGATTATGTCAGTTTTAGCTTCCATTTTTGTGGAAAGGTGGTTACACATGGAAAGGGGGAGCTTGTCTTTCCTGTCTCCACCCTCCTTGGTTGACAGACTTTCCCTCCAGCAATCAGTTGACAGCAATCAGTTTGAGGATTATTTCTGGAAGGAAAAGGTTTACAGCTTTACTTCAACAGTAAGATTAAAAAGAAAGTAGCTGTCATCTATTTCCGTGGCTTAGCTAGTTCAAATCATAGCCATAAAAATGCCATATTACTCAACTAAGCTGTTCTGTGCATTTTATACAGGAAGCATTAAATTAAAGGTGGTCAAGCCTTGCAAACAACAGTTTGTAACACAAAATACAAAAAATTAAATTTTGACTGGAACTTCAGAATTTGTTATTTATTGTTTCTAGATAAACTAATTCTTAAAAATAAGTCTTACACAGATATTGTAATGAAATATTGTATCTTGTGACCTTGTCATATATGAAGGAAACGTAGATAATTCTCAGGATAAAAAAGTTCATGTCTTATAACAGCCAGATTCTCAAGTATCTTCCAGACTTGCCTCACATTAATTCCCACACCGCCATGTTTCCCATTGTACCATTTATGAAGGAAAGCACTGTCAAGTTTTAAGATGGAAGATCATTTGCAATTGTCAACTTTGACACTTTCTGGTGATAGATTCCTAAGATGCAGTATGAAAATAAACATTTAAGATATTTTTTTCTAGGTTGCAACAGTTGGACATCTTTTAGACCTAATCCCCAAACATTAGGTTCTGTCAGTCTCAGAAAGATCCGACTCTGCTTCCTTTGTAGCACATGCTACCTTTAGTTTATTCTGTAAATAAATAGCTCAGTTTAGTTAGATGCTATTTTGTTGCGGTTTTTTTCATCTCTTTACTTAATGTACAGAACTTCATTTTACATCTTTGATTTCTATACTATTAGATGTTGAGTCTTCCAGTACTTTTGGTAATCTGTGCATCACTGATTTTCTGGCCGTGATATTTTTTCCTCCGCTCCTGTAGTAGACTAATGAAATATCCTTACAGTGCGTAGACTTTTTTGTGCTTCTAGGGTTTTCTGAATTCAAAATCTGACATGTGCACTGGAGAATGAAGAAGAAGAAAAGGCTTGTTATTTTCATACTCTACTGCATTCTTATGTTAGCTCCAAGTTTCTGGATCCTAAAGTAACATCCATGCCTGTACACTGCAAAAAATCCTGAGAGATTAGGCCTCTTTAGCAGGTTAGAGAGCTGAATGTTTTTGTTGTTTTCACCCTTTTTTTAATCTCCCCTCAGCAAAAGTGTGGAAGTTTAAGACATTTATTTAAATACTTGATGGCTGGCTTTTTATGCTTGTACTTTATCTCCTGTATCCTGATAGCATAAATAGTGGCAGTGATAGAAAACAGGAATTTCAAAACTAAATTAATCTTGAAAAGAGGACTGTTATGATAATTACATATGGTGTTTTAGAAAATGGAAATAATATAAATCTTCACTAAAGAGTCGTTCTTCAAAGGCAGGTAATCAGGTATTCAGAAAAGACCATTGTATCTCTTTTCTTTTTAATCCTTGTGTGGTCATATGCACAGAATATTGTGCTTTAATACTCCAAGGAGTTGCTCTACTTTGCTTCTATAATGAAGCAGTTTCCTTTAATCAAATGGAAGCCAATACAAATACACAGGCATCGAACATAGCTCTATATTGCCCGCTGGGAGATACTTAAATTTGTGCTAGCTTGCACTGGAAGGAAATGCTGTTAAAGCATTTTGTTTTGTTTCTGCAAAAACTCTAATATTCAGAGTGTAAAATTTCCATTAAAAAAAATCAAATAGTATCATATATACTGATTAAGGTAATTAACTGTTTGGCCAATTATAGGATAATACTATACATGTTTTAACATGTTACTCCTGTACAAGCAGATCATTACTTTATACTGTAGATAAAGAAATATGGGCTGCTCTGCTGTTTCTAATTTACTTTTGTGATCCTAAGGTATTCTCATTTATTGAATGGAAATAATCATTTGTGTATATATATGTGAGGAAGGAAATAACTGTCTAGGTCTTAAATTGCAAGTACTTGTTTTGATGGAGGTGATTTTGCATTTATCTATAAAAGATTCCTTGGTAAAAAGGTTCAGAGAAAGAAGAATTTTGGGATTGCTGAGTAATTTTTAAAAATTATGAATCAAAAAATACCAATTGTCTCTGCATATAGCTTATTATATATGCATTAGTATTTTGACCCATTCTCTGATTGTGCAGTCATGTGCTGTTGGTCCTGGTCCCATGAAATGTGTTAATTGTGTACAGTTAATAATAGCCAGATACTTTATAATTTTTCATTTCCATATTTTAATGAGGATAATAAGATTATAACAATGTTTATTTTTACAATCTTATTATAATCTTATTTTTTTAAACAGATGGAGCAACCAAAGCATATGCAGTGAGTTGTTATATAGGAAGCTTTGGGTAAGACTTAGAATTAAGTTTTTGTTTTGTAGGTATCGAATGAGAGATGTTCAATATGGGTCTTCACTGAATAGTATGCCTCATGTACAATGGTTTAAACCTACTGCAGTGTGTAATTGATCTGAGCTTGTTTTTATCACTTAAAAATGTACTTACATGAGGCATGAAGGAATCTTAGGTGTCAGTGTAGGGTTGGTCAGAAACTTTTGGAGGGAATGTATCTGTTGACACACTATTTCAGCTTACTATTCCCTGAGGAAGTATTAATTCTGTCTGATAGAATTAATGTCTTTCCTACTCCTAACTGACTTTAAGGGAACTACAGGTCCCAGGAATCCCAGTTGTAAGGCAACGCTTACCATGCTGGCACCAGGAAGACTGTATAGCTAGGGGAGTTTGTTTCACCTAACTTGATGGAAAATCTCTTTTTTCTTTTAACAAAGAGCTTGGGGAAAACTTCTTTCCCCTTCTTCAAATTATCTAAGAAATTTTGCTTCTTAAGTGGAATAATTTCTTGTACTACTGAAGCTTCAGAATTCCTCAGAACACAAATTCTACCTTCCAGTTAGCTAAGTATCCAAGTGTAAAATACCTCCATCTTGACCTCTTAATGTCTAACTTACTCTAATTTTGATGCTGAGTAAATACCTACTTAGCTTTAATACTTAGCTGTTTAATATGGAGTGGCTCTGAAAAGTGAATATTGAATATTGCAGTCTAATTTGTAAGGTCATAAGGAAAACATTTTGCCTATTTGAAGTTTTATGAATTGGTACCTTTTTATTTTATGTCAAGGGAATGAGTTTAGGAAGTCTGAGTGAGATGGGAAGGGCTATAAGTGGTTTTCCCCCCAAATAACTAGGCAATCCTTTCTAAGGCCCATTCAGCGTTATTCAGACAGGTACAGCAGAAGGTCCCACCCACTTCTTTGCTAATGATAAGATTCTTGTTCCTCACTTTAATATATAATGCAGGTCTTTTTTTTAGAAGATGCTTTATTCTGTGCTGAAAAGGGAGGAACATTCAGTGTAATTTAGTCACATTTTCTTTTTAGTTACAGTTTTTACGTTTCTTACGAGTTCTGATTTCTTGTTCATTTGCCTGTTTCCTGTTGTTTGTTGTTAAGTGTAATCAATATCTAGTGCAGACTTCTTTTTATACAGTCTGTTTTTTCAGATTTTAAGTCCTTTGTGTTTCCTTAATGCATATTTCTACTTTATTTTTTCTGGCTTCTCTGGTTTTTTTTGTGGGTTTGGCGGGGCGGGGGGCAGGCTTGGGGGGTTTTTTGTTTTAATTTTTTTAAATTTTATTTTCCTTACACTTGCTTTCCACTTCTGTTTTTGCTCTCTGCTTGTCATTCTCCACCATCTTCAGGTCTCCCAGATCTGGTTTTATGAGTTCTGAAATGAAACCTCAAATCCTGTTGAACTGCAGGTTTTGATTAGTGCTGCTTGGGATGGAAATTTCTTCTGAAATGTTTCTCAGTAGATGACACCAGTTTATCAAAACTCTGCCTGTTCACCTGTATTTTGACAAAATCAATCACTCAGTGGTTCGGGTGCCCACCTGGTATCTGTATTGCAGTAAATTAGGTAGAATCGGGGCTTTGTCTTGCCACAATTTGCTTATACGTTGCACTGGGTAATTTTTTATTTATTTTTTTTAATTTAATGTTGAGAAACTTGTCTTTATTGTGGTGCAGGAGAAACTGTAGAGTATAGCAGTATAGCATCGTATTTCTTGGTGAACAAATCTTTGGCTGACCACCTTTAGATGAAAATGAACTTTGAATTTGGGACATTTTTGTCAAATCTTAAAGTAAACAATTTTGGAAGTAACTGGGTGCCAAAAGATATAGATGCCTGTAGTTCATTTTTTTCTGAAGCTATGTTCAGTATATTATCATTCACTTCTGGGTAGTAGCTACTGGCTATGACAGTGGTATATAATTTAGTAGCACAGCATATGCAAGCACAGGACTCATTCAGGATTTGAAACCTGGATTGTCTCCTATGTGCTTTTGAATCCACATCTTCTACCTGCTGGGAGAGTATCCACACAGTTAGTTCATAGAATTTTTTGTGGTAGAATGTTGGATTTGGACCTTTACACTGAAACTTATTATTTTAAATATTAATGAGATGGAGAATACAGCCATAGTGCCCATATCCCTCCCCTGAAGAAGTGGACTGCACCACAGATCTTGCTGTTTTTAAGGGCAGTTGCCTCAGAGACAATTTCACCTTTGATCTTGGGTTAGTTAGTTAATGCCTGCAAAGTGAAATATTTTCCCAAAATAAGTGAGGAATGGACCTTGTTTTCCTGATGTTCCTCCAGCATCTGAAAATGGACAGGCAGGTATAGTGGAAGGTTTATGTTCCGATCCCTCCAGGCAGTACAATTGTTCTTGGTTTCCGATTGTCTCCTGAATGCCTCCTGTGGGAGTTGGAGAAGAATGGTGTCATTGGCATTACCCAAGAAGCTAGGAGAGCTGTGCTAATGTGTGCCAAAAGCATCCAAGAGAGAAAGAAGGCTGTGTGGTGTCTGGTTCCTTAAGTTCCTTGGACAAATGGGGTTGCAATGTAAGAGCTGGAAATCACCTGATTTGCTGTAACGTGCTATTTGGGGAAAAGACCTGGGAAGTCTTTAGATGGCAACAAAGCTGTCTATTTAGTAGAGTACACTTGAGTGAAGTAAAGAACAGATTTGAGTGTCCAATAGTGCTACTACCAGCGCAGTCTCAGAACTGGCTAGTAACTTTGGATGCTCTCAGTTTTGTTCTACCAAATGGTATATTTTAAAAAAACTATTTATGGAAAACTGATATTTAATGTTTCTGAAAGTTACATTGATTTTAAAGGAGTCAATTTTTCAAATTCTGACTTCATGCTTAAAGAATCTATTCCTATATATTCATGTACTTTAATATATGTTCACAATGCTTTTTCATAGACTTGCTTCTAAGTAAACAGAATAAATTACTTTAGTCCAATTATGCTTTTCCTCTTGTTTTTCACCAAAGTCAGGTAATAGACCTTCTTTACATTAGTAATTGAAACACAGTGGGTTTTAATTGTCAGATTTCACCAGATACTTTAGGACAAGTACTTGCAGACATAACATTAGTTCTGCTGAAATCCGTAGAGCTGTATGTGGTTGAAGTTACAGTTGCTTAAATTGAGCTTGCATTGTGTACTTTTGAGAGTGGTGTTTGTTTAATATTGGAGTACATTCTGTATATTTGATTAATAGTTAAGTGAGACAAACATTTTTTTAAAAAAAGCCCATGGCATATCAAATTTTGAAAAGGACCTCAGCAGAAGAAAGGCGATATATTGAAATGTATTTTTTTCAGTTTAAGAACGTTTTAAGGAGCTGGCATAGGGAAAACTGTTAATTACTTTTAGGTGATATTTGGATTGTGGTATTGAAAGAAAAGCTTCCTACTTTGCAAATTATGCTAAATTGGGAAAAACAATACAGTCTATTTTGTACAAAAGAACTTAGATTAGTTAAAAGTATTCAGGCAAATGACTGTCAGACGTAGTTAAATGCAGATATGTAATATTACTCTGGGGCAAGATTAAAATGGAGGGTATCTACTGAATGGAAAAATCTTGGAGTGTGCTGATCAGCAGGGGGATAGAAAGACCTGTTAGAAGAATACCTGCTGTATAAAGCACTGTTTCAGTACAGCTGTACTGTAGCTGGGGAAAAAGAAAAGTGAGAGTTATATGCATAAATAAGTTGAAGTCATAGAAGTTTGTTAACTCGTATATACATGGGAGCATTCAAAGTTAAACTGAACTAAACATTTTTATTTACATCATATTAAGTCAATAGGCACATAACACTTCTTCCTTGTCTCTGTTCAGTGTATTCACTGAATGGCCATTTTATTTCTTAAGAAATATGTGTACACATGGATCAATATATTTTGCATTTCATTTGGTTTAATATTCCTGAGTTTTCTTATATTGATGTGACCTCAGATCCTATCTGTGTGCGTTTGTCTGAGAATAGTTACTTTGTGTGCTCAAGTCATAGATTCACATTGTCTCCCAGTGAAAATGCAGACAGGTTAAAAATACTGTTGTACCTTCTTGCCAAATAGCAGACCTAACCTGCTGCATGTGAAACTGTTATTTTGAAGACAATAGTAGAGAGTAAATGGAATACAATAAAAAATTTGATGTACTGTTCTTTCTGGGGGGAGCAAAGAGTATGAAACATGTTGAACAATAGGGCGGAAAGATAGATGTCCATGTTTTAATAGAGTCTAGGTAAGAGAAATGTCCGGGATTAATCCAGTGATGAATTAGGTACTATCCTACTCTCATAGACTGTGCTCATTGGACTTGTTATTATGTGGTAATCCGGTTTCTCCATACGATACCAATATAAAAGAAGACTGTCTTTGCCTACAGAGCCCAGTGGCATCCATTTTCCTGCCCACCTCTCTTTCTTACAGACCAAAAAGTGATTGTACATTGCACTCCATTTCTAAGTATGGCCTTCTTTGCCCTTCACCAGATTCCGCATTTGGCGCCCAAAACACAAGAACTGAGAGTCTGTTTTGCATCTACTGGGCTTGATATTATTGGTGAATCAAAAAGATGGGGCTCAGATTGGCTGTCAGTGAAAAAGCTGAGCTTTCTGCAGTGAATAATCAACAGTTGGCCAGCAGCTGCGCGTGTAAGGACTCAACTGTAGAGCCTTGTTGTGGAAAGCTAGTGTTTTATCATCCATATAATTGGTGTCTGAAATCCATCTGCAGCCATGTGTTGACAGATAGCTGAGGTTAGAAATTAACAGTCTCTAGCAGTGATAGCCAATTCCTGGAGAAAAACATAGATGCTGTAAGAATGTGATAATGCTATTGTGCTGATGTTGAACCAGTGTTAGAAGTCAGGAGAAAGGACAAAGCCTTAAGCCAAGGTTTTAGTCCCAGAACCTTGGCCAAATTCTAGTTTAAATATATGCTGTCTGCCTACCCTGACTGTCTTACTTTGAGGATAGTGTAGGGTGAAAAAAAGAAATTGTAAAATGTCCATGGTGCAAAGGAGCGATTTTAACTCTGGCATTATAAAATCTGAGACACCCAAAATTAACTTTGTGAAGTTAATCTTGCATGCCCCCCATAGTCAGTTCTTTCACATTAGAAAGTGGTGGGGGTTTGGCTGTGGCAGATGCTCATCTTTTTCCCTGTTCTTCATTTGTGGTCATCTTAAATGAATTCTGTGTTCAGTCATTTCTGAGGCTAGTGTAAAGAAGTAACATCTGTTCAGCTTGAAATTCTTGCTATTTGCTTTTAAATAAAATAGCCATTTCCCTTTTATCCCTCCCCCTCTTTTTGTTTTTTTCTTGGTGACAACAATGGTGAATGTTTTTTTCATGGAAGACAGACTGCACGCCCTAAACGTCACCCTGACATTCTAGGTCTTAAATTGAAACCTTTGGTTTTAGGTTTTTATATATCATCTTGGTGTATATGCTGTCCTTCCTCTCTATTTGTCAGAAAGATTAATGTGAGAGTAGAGTATTAGCATAGCACAGCACAGGATTGTATTAGCTAGTTCTTGTCTCTCTCGAAAGGACCCCTATTCCTTTATTGTATGTTTTGTTTGAATTTGTTGACAGTAAGAGTAGGCTCCCACTGAAGGAAAAAATTATCTCTTTGGAAAGCTAACAAAGGAACAATTCCATATAACAGAAGTGTCACAGAAGAGTGGTTCTAGTTTTCGTTGCTTGCACCTTTAGAGTAAAAAGCAGAAACGGATCCAGTAATTTAGTGCAATTCTTGGGTACTACAATCACAGTAGTTGAGAGTAGCTGCATAAGTGGACAATCAGGAAAATCGTAAAAGCACTTTAGTGTTTAAGGGTGTATACTGTTTGAATTCTTCCCCGAAGAAGCATGGGGTCACTATTTTTCACACTTAGGTAGGATGACAGACTAATTTAAACACTATTTGTAACAATGCTAACTGAGGCTGGTGAGCCACTGCCTTTCATTTAAGAAGCACAAAACCAAAGGTATGTCACTCAGTAAAGTAACAGGTAGATGTAGCTGAGGGGTTTTGCTGAATAATTCTTGGGAGAAATAAGGAAATGACACAAAGGTGAAAATGAGCCAAATGCTCATGACCTTGCATAAATGACTTGGCATAAACGAAAAGTATGAATTCAGACACTGCTTTGTGAGAGCTCTTTAGATGGAATGGTAGATGAAGATGAGTAGTAAGGAAAACAATTGCCTACTTGTGATTTGTCATGCTAAGAAAAGTGGAACTTAAACACTCTCTGTAAATAAGCAAGATTGCATCAGACACCAAGTTCTATCATCTGTTTCTTTCCTTAATCAGAAGAAACCTTGAGAACACTGTAATTTTATGTAGCTGTTTAGGTCAGCTGTAGTCGAGCTGATCCCACTTTTAGCAAGAACCAACTCTTTTCCTGCTGAAATAATCAAGATAAGAATGGAAAAAACAAGTTCATCATGCTTTGAAGCATTCCATCTTTGATCTGAGTAATTGTCCCAAGGGATCTCTAGAGAACTTCAGTTTTCTCATTTATTTTTTTAGAGCACCAGGAGCACTTTAGTCCATTGGGGAAGCAGTTATTAAATCTGCAGAGTGCACTCTAACTCACTTTTGAAAGACTTGCACCTGCTTCCATTGAAATGTCAGAGAAGCCAGCCTAGGTATTGGATGGGAAAGGACTGAATGTGCCTCTTACATATGACTTGTTACACAACTGCTCAGTAACAAGAACTATATTGTCAAAAAAAAAAATCTTAGTCATGTTGAAACTGGGAAGAGATTAATTCTTCCAGAATGGGATGTTGGTTTTTTATGTTGTTCTATAAACGTAGATAATTTTGAAGCTGTGGGTAATATGATCTTTTATCTAGGCTGGCTTAAAAATATGAGAGTCTGTAATCTACAGCATAGGTAATGTGCAAGATAACGATGTGCGTCTACTAAAAATGTTGTTTCCTGTACCATTTTGACTCTTACTGTATGTGTGGGTACTTGGCACTTATTACAGAATTAGCATTTAACATCTATTTATCTTACCCCTACTGTAAGACCCTTTTTCCTATTCCCATACAGTTCATACAGGAGTGCGTTGTGGTCATATTGTATGTATTTCCATAACATAGATATTGGGTGTTCTGGTCGGATTTTTTTTGTTGTTTAATAGCAGTAGAGCTAGCTCAGACCTTATTCAGTTCCTTAAAAATAAATTGTGAATCATTCTGTCATAGATTATAGGCTCGTACAATAATTCAGGTTGGAAGAGACCTCAGGAGGTTATCTTGGTCCAGCCCTCTACTCATAACAGGGTCAGTGTTGAAGTCAGGCCAGGGTACTCAGGGTTTTCCCAGTTTGGTCTTGAAAATGTCTGAGGACAGAGACTGTACTACCTCTTGGGGCAACCTGTTCCAATGTCTGACTGTCCTCATCATAAAAAGACATTTCCTTATATGCAGTCAGAATCTCTCATGTTTCAGCTTACATCTGTTATCTTGTGTCCTCCCACCATGCAACGCTATGAAGAGCCTGGCTCCACTGCTGTGATGACCTCCTTGTAGGCAAGCTCCTTTGTTGTTAATAGTAACATTATAGATGTTTAAGTACTCTGTCTCACTTAGAAGATTGGCTTTCTTTTTTGTGGTTCTGATACCAAAAAGGTATTGGAGGCAATTCATCCTATGTGTCTAATCTTCTCTGTCATAGATGTGGGTGCTTGAACAGAAGGCTCGAGGAGACCTTATCAGTGTTCATAAATATCTCATTGGAGAGTGCAAAGATGAACCCCTACTCTTCTCAGTGTTGCCCAGTGGCAGAATAAGAGACAATGGGCATAAACTGAAACACATGAATTCCTTCTGAACAAAAGAAAACAGTTTTTTACTGTGAGGGAGGTCTAGAGTGGGAGGTTTTGGGGTTGGGGTTTTTTTTTTATTATTTGGAAATATCTCAAATCTCATATAGATAAGTAAGTTTTACATGATGATAGAGATAAGAAGCAAGTTAATGGAAGCCAACTGAACAATAGCTAAAATACTGTTGGAAGAAAATGATTTTTTAAACCATATGTTCTTAATTAATTGCCTTTTATTTTGAAGCATGTATCTGTTGAAATGAGAGTAAAAGATCTTGATGTTCTTATTTCCTTCTGTGGATGCACTAGGTCTAATTACTTCAGTAAAGTTAAGCATTTCAGTAAAACCTGTGGGTTATGTCTCCAATCAGTTCCTATTGTTCCAATAGGAAAAAAGGTAAAGTATTCTGAGTCATCATATAACCAAAAATTATTCTTGGTTTTTGATTACATATCTGTCAGATTTTATAAGGCAAGTAAGGCAAGTAGAAGTTTATTCTGTTAGGTATACAAATCAAAACAGACTTTTCTTTTTTTAAGATAACTATTCAATTTTAGCCTGAGCTAAATTTTCCACAGAATAAAGTAATTTGAAAATGCACTCAGATTTTTGGAAGTGTTCTAAGATTTAAGGCTTGTAACTGAAGATATTCAGAATTACAGATTAATTACTAAATTGCAAAAGTAGTGTATATTGAGGGATTGCCAAACATTCCTAAAATGGTGTTTTAAGTCCTTTATTTGCAGGCAAGCGTGTATCCTGGAGTATCAACATTCTGTGTTGCTATTACTACTGTGATTCAGCACTAATGCACTAATTCATCTAGAAGGAAAATTTCCAGAAGATGGTCTGACTGGAGCCAGTGCTTTTGTTGTGCATACGCCATCCTTCCATGCTACCTTGATCAGCCAGAACTCAAGCACAGAATCTGTCACCTGTGTTAGACTCCTGCACAACACAAAGCATGAGATGTAAAGGAAAAAAACTACAGTGTAAAAGTAAGCATCAGAATTAAAACTTCTGACCACAGGGAAGATGTTTGTACTGTTTCACTCTGTACACAAGCAGAAGATGCCTGCAGGAAGTAAGGTGTACAGAAATTAGTCTTTTTTTCCCCCAAAAATGTTTCTATTGCATTTGCTGATTTTAGTTGTTTCTTAATTTACTCGATCATCAGAATTCATTGTGGACATCTTATACAGAAATTTAATCAACTTGTGCTTTATTATTCATGTCCAGTGTTGCTTGCACTCAAAAAAGAAGAGTTTGTTGCTTATGTCAATTGGAAAAGCCTATTTTGCCATTGCTAAGAGAGTCTTTGGTCAGATCATAGATTGAGATTAGGGTCTTGGGCAAAATCCTGACATTACTACCAGACCCAAAATTCACCATTGGCACAAATCCTAATGATCTTGTCAACCTAAGCAACTCAATCAGAAGCTTAGGAAGAAAATGTCCTGTGATACAGGAGAGTGACAGAGAACTCAAGATAATAATTGATGAAAATGAAGTAGTGCTTTTCAGAGTGGGAAACACAGTGATGTTGCAAGAGACACAAATAGTTGCCTGAGATGCAGGCAACACTAGGAAGTTTTGGCAGCAACCACAGTAGGCTGGGATTTCTGGACCCAAGATAGGATTCAGAAGAATAATCAACTTTTTGCTGCCTTAATGAAATAGGACTGGTATCTTAAATCATAGAATCATAGAGTAGTTTGGGTTGGAAGGGACCTTTAAAGGTCATTCAGTCCAACCCCCCTGCAATGAGCAGGGACATCTTCAACTAGTTCATGTTGATTAGAGCCCTGTCCAGACTGACCTTGAATGTTTCCAGGGATGGGACATCTACCACCCGGGCAACCTGTTCCACTGTTTCACCACCCTCATTGTAAAAAATTTCTTCCTTATATCTAGTCTAAATCTACCCTCTTTTAGTTTAAAACCATTACCCCTTGTCCTATCGCAACAGGCCCTACTAAAAAAGTCTGTCCCCATCTTTCTTATAAGCCCCCTTTAAGTACTGAAAGGCCGCAATAAGGTCTCCGCAGAGCCTTCTTTTCTCCAGGCTGAGCAACCCCAACTCTCTCAGCCTTTCCTCACAGAAGAGGTATTCCATCCCTCTGATCATTTTTGTGACCCTCCTCTGGACCCGCTCCAGAGGGGGCTCAAAGCTTATTTGGGAAAGTAATCTTGGGGAGTTGTATCTCATACTAGAATCATTTGGAGCTGATGATGCCAAGGGCCATATTTAGATAATGTTGATCCATTAGAATTCAGAATGCTGAAGCCAAGTAGTCAGACATAATTTGTTCCATCATGTGATTACACAAACATCCCTCTTTGTGCCCTACACCTTTGGCACCTAATAAAGCTAAAATTAGGAGTCTAGGCTCTCCATAGGCAGTGGTGGCTTCAGAGACTGATTCAACAAAGATAGGAACACCATCTGCATTGATTACACAGAAGATCCTCATTTCATGCAAACTTAAATACCTAAAGAACAACTCTTCAATTAAATTATGGAACTAGGGAGAAGAGAACATTCCTTCTATCCCCATCTATACCTGTCTCCTCCTTACAAAGGAGCTCTCTGCCCTCCCAGAACCTGGGAAGGAAAGCAGTTTTCAATAGATGGTGCTTCTGGTTTTGGTGTTTGGGTTTTGTTGGTGTTTGGGGGTTTTTTTGGTTTTTTTTAAATGTCTTCTTTTTTCCTCTCACAGACTTGGTTGAAGACAGGTCAAGTGTTCCTGCCTCTTATCCTAGTAGATAGAACTTTTGAGTATGAGACTGAAAATTTTTCAACCCTGTGCCACCCAAAGAGGTGATCTTAGCTATTATCATCTAACAAGTCTAAAATGTTTTAACGGATGAAAATGGAAGAGAGAATCAGTGTGAATACTTCTTTTATTCTTTTTTTTTTTTTTTAACCTGCAGCCATTCCATATTATCGTCTGGCTAATTGATACATATATATATATTAAAAAAATATGTTGCATGTCACTAGTCACACATCCTAAGGCAAAGTTCTGTGTAAGAAATACTTTTTGAGACCAGCCCTTCTCTGCCTGGAGATCACTTCCCCGCCTGTGAAGTAATCCTAGGGAAACTAAGCAAATCATTATAAATGCAGAGTCAGCAGAGAGGAAACCTTACACTGAGATTTTCCTATCATAGCATGTCTGCCATGTAAGTTCTCACACAAAGATTGTCAGGCTTCTACTTTCACATTAGGAAATATGTCTCCAGTAGATTGGATGGCAGGGTTTTATGAGGAATTTATTTTGTGGGAATAGTGAAAACTAGAAACAAAAACTTTCCTTCAGAAGCTAAACTTCTAATCCTTGATTACTTGGCTAGAAAAGTGACAGTTAATCTACTGGTACCATTAAGAATTGTATCTCTGTTATGGTTTTCATTTTCTCCTTGGGTAACAAAACCAAAGAATTTAGTATGCTTGTCATATATCCCTCCTCTGCCAAAGTAGTAATGTTGACAGCTCCCATGGCAGTAGACTGTTTTGCCGAATCTTTTACATAGATTCAAAACCTCTCAGTAGCCATAATATTCTTTACGTTTTTTTGGTTTGGGTTTTTTTTTGAGATGAACTCCTGTGTATGTTGAGCACCCAAGGATATCTGGGTCAACTTCACATTGTCTTGACTGGGAGTAAGCGACATCTTCCAAAATTAATTTTTTTTACAGTTGTGCACAAAGCTAAGTCAACTGCTTAGAGAAACTATCTCTGTAATAATACCCTTCAGTTTTACTGGAACTTCTCAAAATGAGGTGTTACACGTATCAACAGCCTAGATTTCAGGTATGAAACTCATGGTTAGAAGGGTCTAACTTTGGGGGTTTAGTCGCTTACAGAGGCATCAGAATCTGTATCTGTAGTGGAGTGATTTGATAAAGGTGTTTTTGCAAGAAAAAAAAAAAAGTATAAACCATCTTTGAATAAGATCAAATCTGGCTCAGAAGCATTTCTGGTACTGTCAAGTTTCCTCTTTTAGCCATGAAAGAGATAATAGTGCTCTGAGATAGAAGAAGATTGCCTTTGGATTTTAGAAACATGTTTTTAGGTGAAAGTGAATTTTCATTGTTGTTCTCTTATTATTTATCTATGATGACTGTGTTAGGTAAGGTGTTTTCCTGTGTTGATAAGCTTTTCTAGGAAATCACTTGCTGACCATTTCATTTATTAAGTTTTAAAGCTTTGATATCCTGGCCATGAAATGTAAATGTAAATGAGGTTTTATTCAGGCTTTTTGGTTTTGATGCATTTCCCAGAAAATTAACTGCAAATGCAAATCCATGTACTGAGGTTTAGAGATAGGTGTATAGAGAGGTAGGTGTTCTTGAGGAAATGTCTTTAACCTAAACTTGAATTTTTAGGTTTCTAAAATGTTTTTTGAAATGTGATTATTCTAATTGTTTCTTCAGAGAGGAGAAAAAGATACTGTCTCTGTCACCAAAGCCACTGTCATAGAAGCACCATTCACATCTTTCAATTTTGTTTTGTAAAAATATGTTTAGAAACAACAACAAAAATTTCCCAAGTTGAAAAATCATTAATTCACAGTTTTCCCTGTCTCTTACTATCCTGATTAATTACTATTATACCTGCAACTCTGTTTTGAAGAATGCTTTAATCCTATCTCATCTATCACTTTAAAAATAGCCCATTTAAACTCTCTCCAGATGTCATAATTTATTTTTAAATTTTAGGATTCGTTTTCAGGAAAAATGGAGCAAAATATACAGTAATATTACAATATATGCTACTTCCTGTTGTCATTGTCTAAAATTTTACCAGATTGCCTTCTGTTTCTAATAGGTTGTAAAAAAATTTTTTTTACATTTTATATTGACTTGTTTTTAGTTTGCCCCTCTTTTCCTCAGCTTATCCTTTTGGAACACTGCATACAGCTTCAGGCAGCACCTTTTTAGCATTTGCTAATAGGTAACACAGCTATGAAACTGAAAATGCATTTCTTAAAATGAAAATCAGGAAGGACAGTGTAGGGCACAGATCTGAATTATAGCATACAGTATTGCAGAGCACCTGCTAGTTGCTGATGTTTATGTGCTTGAGCAGTTGGTGGTACTGAAAACTGACATGGCACAATGAGATTCATCAGCTTGATAAGAATGAATCCCACAATCCATGCTGTGGGCTAACAGACACTGGTAAAGTCTAGTTGGGAATGAAGTGCTGTGGCTGTAATTGTGACAGACAGTGATCCCTACCAGTTCTACAAGTAAATAAATACATAAAATTCCTGTTATGCACCTTTTAATAGCCTAAATGTAATGCAGTTAGGCTCTTTTTCCTTGTCTGATAAATATAGATTAAAAATGATGTGATGTTATTGAAATTTTTATTTTTCTTCCTTAATATATTCAGAAAAACAAGCTACATTAAAGGTGTTAAAAGCACATCAGAGTATTCTGAGCTGCTTCACTTAGTGATTTGTTTTGAAACATGATACATACACAAAGGCAACGGTTTATAACTTCAGGCAAGTAACTAATTCTGAATAGAAACTTTACTGCTAAAGTGATTTAGTAGTATCAGCAGTGGTAAAGAACAGTGCTTATTGTTTCAATAAACAAGGCTACCCTCCAGATACGCCACAATAATCTTTTATTTGTATTTTTATATATACCTTCACTTACCAACTTTCAAATTAAAATATAGTTGATGAATCTTGATGAATATATCACTTTTACTACAGACTCAAGTATTTTGCAATGGCTCAGTGCAGGGCTAGCTAGAAGATTACATATTTGAGACATGAAATTATACCGAGTATGCTTTAATTGCACATTCTTCAATCCCAATCTTCAAGTTTTCTTTTTTTTTTAGTTTCCTCCCATCTGTGGTGACCTGTACAGATACTGCTGTAGCACAAAAAAGCTCTTAATACTTACTATAGATTCTAAAAAGTAACATGGGTCAATATTTTTAATAGCATCCTACCTCACAGCTGTAAGTCGTTTGTTATTTTGAAGCCCTGAAGATGTGCCACAGAATAGATTATATGTTATAGTCATTATTACTGGAGTTATCCATATTTTACATTGTTAAAATTATAGGTAACTGTACTTTTAATTAGTCAGATGAAAGGGGTTTTGAGCTGTTCTGAGAAACTTCTGATGCTTTCAACACTTCTCGTAACTTTGATCTCTGATTAAAATTAAATACTAACAGTTGTTTTCTAAAATTCTTGCTGCTTTATAATTGTTTCTAAGAGCATCAAAGACTAGAATGAAATTGATATTCTTATAACTTCCTTAAAATGTTGTTTTACCACAGAATACTAAGCATAACTTTCATGATCAGACTGTGCATATGAAAAAAATCATTGTTTAAGTGCAGAAAAGAATCTGCGCACATTTAAATACAAATAAAAGATTCAAGCCAGACCTAACTTCTTTCCTTAAGCTTATCTGTTTGCTCAAATGTCTTGACATTTGATGACTTTTCCATGCTATATTTCCAAATGTGTCAGTTTTAATGGGAAATATTCACAGTATCCATGGATAGGTATACCTCATCTCATCCTGGACTGAGGTCAAATCAAGTAAATCCCTGTGTCCAAACATAGGCTACGGAAGTCATTAAGCTTTTATATAGATTATAAGGATGTAAATACAGTTCGCTCCCCCAAGGGAGCAGACTTCCTGTGCATGCAATAATGAGTTCACACATGTAGTAGCTCTAATGTAGGGTGTATTGAAGCTGTTGTTGGTGCACTTTGCAGCTTGATGTGAGCATACATGGCAACTTCATGTATATCTGCTAATGTTGCTATGATTGTAGCTCTTATATTAACTCTTAGGGGGCTGTTTTGTTTATAAACTATATTTTATGCTAGTAGATGTCAGTTTTCAACAAGCCCAGATGTAGACTGGAAGTGTAATCCCATGCTCTCTCCAGAGATAATGCTGTCTGAGAGCTATACAAAAACAACTGAAATGACTGAAAGTGAGGAATTTTATATTTTTTAAAAAATACATTTCCTTTTATGCACACTATTAGTACTTCTTGGTTTTTACCTACCAGTATTTTTTTCCATTTTTTTGGAAATGTTCCATAGGTAAATGAATACCAGCAATGCCATGTCTTCAGGGCAGGTAGAGAACAAGGTAAGACTTACAACCAAACTGTGTTTGATGAATTCTATGTTAAATAATCACTTCCAGTAAAGACTTTTTGGACCATTTAGCAGTGTCCAGATTAGCCCATGTTGAGCATCTGGCACTTCTTTATAAATAAAGTGTTTGGTATATTAGTTTTTTGACTGAATCTTATGGGGATTAGATGATCTAAACTTCTTAAAGCTTCCTGTTCTACTTCTTTCAGGGAAAATTTAGGGAAAGAGAAGGTGATGCTTTGATATCTGTTTCTTTTTTTCTTCTTTTTTTTTTTTTTACTATGTTCCTGCAACCATCTGTTCTTTTTAATTTAGTTTTATGCCAGAAAGTTCTTACTCAGGGCAAAACTAGCTTTATGCAAAACACTGTGTGCTTCTTACATCCTTGTAAAAAGGTGTTGGATTTTTGCACAGAGATAACATTCCTTTGTGCAACAGTCTCAAAAAAAAAAAAAGTTAAATTTACCTGGTGGCTTTCTTGTGACCTTTTTTTACTGACATATTTTTTAAAAACATGGTTAGTAATATACTGATATTTAGTAAGTGGCAGTTGATGTTGCAAGGAGCTCAAAGGCTTTTTGTTCTTTGTTCTCTGATGGAGGATTTCATGTGAGGCTACTGTTTGACAGCATTGCTTGCTGTAACATTTCCTATCTTACTTTTGTCTGTGGTGTAGTTTAGGTGGATCTTTAAACCTTTCAGCAAGATGCAGCCAGAATACTTTGGTTTATGGAAATTTGCTTATTTTTGTGTCATTTTATGTTTACCTGTTTCAACATTAATTTCACAGAGGACAACAGTTACAATCAACAAAGTACTCTAATTTAAGAAAATTTTTTAAGCCAAAAATGGGGCATAAAATTAGCTAAATACTTCTTGGAGAGTAAATGGCATAGTTATAATTTTACATGCCATTTGATGTTGGTTAGTCATGCTTTACTTCAGAAACTAAGTAACTGACCATATGTGACGTGTGCTATATGTACCAGCTTTATAATCAGAACAGAAATCACATTATACTAGAAACTCTTGTAATGCAATTGTTAGTCAAACTTTACCATTTTCCATTTATTACAAACGCTTATTAAAAATACACATATAAATACTACAAGTTGATAGGGGCTCTGTGGCAGTCTTGCTACCATTCAAACAGAGAGCAGACAGCGCTTTAAACACAAGGGGACGAAGCTGATAATCCCCTTGCTTTTGTTGTGCAGCTTACTCCTTCCCTCTCACATGTCCTGGCAGAGAGACTCACTGTCTTAAATGCATGGAGGCAATAGATTTCCTTCAGCTTCATCTCTTGATAATTGCTGTGGAATCCCAAGATCACAAGAGGAGGGAGGAAATGCTCAATGGGAGGAGGGGAGCTGAATGACACATGTCTTAAAAGGGACCATGGCCTTTACTGTTCTCATCTAGCCAGATAAAGTTCTTCTGATTTCTGAGAGCTGGGCTACAGGGTAAGGAAAGTCCCAGATATTTCATTAGACTATTGCATTTACTGTGCTATTCAGTGGGTTTAATAAGAGTCTGATTTGAACAGAGAGGAAGGAATTTCATGGAGATGAATATCAGGCTTCTAACACAAATTAATTTGTATCAGATGGGTTCTGAAAAGTAATTCTCCTCAAGTAAGCCTCTTAAAGGACCATTTACCCTCTGACAGTTTATTTGAATTTGATTTCTTTAATCTTAAAAGACAATTTCTGGATCTCTTCTGGATCACCTACCCCAACATTCATTTCTCTGCTCATGTTTTCCTTTGAGATGGCAAATATTTGGGGGAAAGGAGTAGCAAGGAAACTTGTCTGTGGACATTTCAAGTTATTTTGCTTGCAGGCAGGTGAAAACTTTGAAGATTGACTCTCAGCGTGGGTGATCACTGGCAGCATGCTACAAGTATTCCACAGCAGAAAATATTTCATTATAGGTGCAACCAAAATTTCAGTCAAGAGGTGCAAGAGGAAATTCTTATTTCAAAGAATAAATAACAATGAAATGACAAGGTATTTAAAAAAAAAAGAAAAAAGTTTACAGTGGAAAAGCAAAATAAAATTATCAGAACCAGGGGGAGATCTCTTTTAGTACAACTTCATCAAATTGAAATTTAAAGGCTTTCTAACTCTTTGGAAGACTTTAATTAAAAAGTTTTTGTAGATTTTTTTTTAATTATATTTTTCACTGTATCTGGATTTTGATTCTTTATTTAACTCTACTGTGTATTCTCTCCAGGCAGCTTAGTAGCTCAACCTCATTTACTATTAAGAAACTAAAAAAAAAGGCCAAAGGGTAGGGAAGGAATACCAGTCTTTAAAATGAAGTCTTAAATATTTTTTCCTGAAGTCTTTTTATTCTAGTATCTGTCAGGGGATCTTTAGTTTGTCACTAATGGGGAAAAAAAAATTACTTAGGCTTCAAATTAAAGTCTATGTAGTTCTTAAAGTATTACTTTCTTCAAAATCAGATTTACAATAACAATATCAGATCTTTTTCTCAGCAGAAGTATATTATAGAACTTATGCATTAATAGCACTAGACAGTGTCTGGGCAGGAGAGCTACCTCACCTCCTGCGATATCCAAAGTAAAATCAAGACTATTTATAGTGGGAAGGGGCACACCACAGTTACTTCTTAAAAACAGTCTGCTGTGGTGGACTGAGGTCTTCTCTGTGTGCATTGACTTGTCACCCACTAACACTCTCCTTGTGGAACATGACCCATTGTTGCCAATAGCAACTGTGGATCCTTTTATTACCTTACTAAGGTAGATAAGGCAATTCAGTAGCTACTAGAAGCTTACTGTTTCAGGTCTAATTTCTATTACCAGACATGTGGGAAAGTCCTCCACTTTTCAGATTTTTTAAAGTACTAGACTCTAAGCTTTTTTAGTGCCAGTTGCCTTTACAAGCAGCATCTTCTATTGCATTCTTGTCCGTAGGGTATTTTGAAAATTATATTTTATTGCTATATTTCTTGTCCAAAACTGCAAAAGGTACATTTTTTTTACAATTATGTCAAATGTCCATTTTCAGAGGAGAAGATGAATATAAGGCATAGGTGGACAGGAACTTAAAAGTTGCAACCACAAACTAGATACAAAGAAACATTTATTATATTTTATTTAAAGAATCTGGGCATGGCTTGTAAATGATCAAAAACATGTGTGGATGTGATACTGTTCCTTGTGGAGTGGGTTTTTGCTCTGAGGGGGAAGAGGCCTTTCAGTCACCTCTGTTAGTTCTACTAATGCCTTTGCCATCTGAAGATTTCTCTCAAAAAAGATTCACTTTTACTGATGTATTCTATTTAATTACCTACTCAGATTAAACACCCTGTTCTTAATTAGTAGTAAGATTTGGTTAACAGTCACTCCAGGTTTGTCCTCCCTGCACAGAAGGGGCTTAACAAAATAGTGAAATCTCAACTGTTGGAGGAAAACTAGTGTTGGGTTTTTTTTTTTACTGTATTACAATGTGTCTTGGAATTCAAGCCTAGGACCACTGGGTGGGGCTGTACAAATGCCAAAGACTTCTGCCTACAAGAGTTTATAATCTAAGCATGAACTAAGAGACAACAGATGGATACAAACCAAGAAGGAGGAGTAACATGAGGAAACAAGGAGATGTTAGAAGGTAGTCATTCAGCAAAGGAGCAACTGGCTTTCGAAGGCCAAGAAAACAAAGAATTTAAATTAGGGCAATGAAATAGCTTTGCTGATACTTTCTAGGATGTTATACGTGCAGAAAAGCACCATAAGAGAAAACTCTGCAATCCTCCTGCAAGTAAAGGATCTGACAACAGAAATAAGGTACAGTTGGATGATGATAAATGAAAGATGGCAACAGACGAGGGTAGATTATGAAGCACAGAAGAAAATGAGGAGAAGCAGAAGACAATGCAGGTTTTGGGCCTATATTGTGATAGCTTCAAATCCGTTTAACTTTTCTTCTTTTAAAGAATTATGTTGTGCAACATTAGGGTTAAAGCATCTGTCCTATATACAGTATGTTACAGTTTATCAGAAAAATTGCACGCTAATCTGGCATAGTATTTTCTGTTATCTTTAAGTTGCAGTAACTACAGAATCCAAATGATTTAAAGATTGAGGCCTTCTGAGAATACATGTGATTCTTTCTTTTTGTGTGTCAGGTTGTTGAAAATTTCACTCTGAATGGCTACTGCCATGCTTAATTAGCAAGCAGATCATAAGAGAGACTGCTTCTTCACCAACTGTGACCAGCAGGTATTGACAAGAAAGTCATGTAAACTCTACAAATGACTGCTGGTGTGCTTAAAACAGCAGAAAAATATGTTCACTTCAATGTCCCTGGGGCATTTAGCTTTGTATATTAGACAGCAGCTTTTACTGGAAATGTGAGCCCAGGGCTTGTGAACCTGCAAAAATCTATAGATAATGTTCCAGCTGTTTGAAAAAGCCCACACTTATTGGTAGAATGTTGTCACTATTTAACTTAGCAAGTTCAAAACTTTTTTCTAGGGGATATAAAAGCAAAAAAGAGATTGTTCATTTTTCCACTTTTCAAAATAGTTTTGGATCTATTTTTGGTACCTTTTTCTTCCAGGTATCAGTACTAAAGCCTTAAAGCAGTCCTTTTCTTGTAACAGCAAGATCTTTCACTCTCTACCACCATGAAAATTTTAATCAGTCTAGTAAAATTATTCTCATAAAGCAGGAAAAAAAAAAAAAAAGGAAAAAAGTTAGAAGCCTTAGTTAATCTGTATTAAATTCTGGAAAGAACTGATGCCTTTGCAAATAAAATCCTGCTGTTACGTTGTTAGTAGAGAATTAGGTCTACATCCTAATTACGAGCAACTGGGATTCCCAAATCATGCTCATGAATAAACTGCTATATTGACCCTTCAGTGCAAGTCAGAATGCAGACAAGTGTCAAGAGCCAGCTGGCTTGACCATAGAATTCTCATTTGTGAAGGTGCTAATTTATCAATGGATCCTTTGGCTTCAATGGACCTAGGGCCCTGGGAATACTTTCATTATACATTTGTATTAAATCACAGCCCACCCATGGGGGGTTTGTGTGTATACATAAATGTGTGTACATGAATGCATCTCAATCCTTCTGTACAAAAATAATATGAAAGTGAGATATATAATTTTATTTAGCACACAGATTACAGTGTATTGGAGAATGCAGTGTATTTGTACCTTGATTAATTATGAAGTCTTACTAATTTAAGAGCACTCATGATCAGTTATGCAGAATTTCTCTTTTTATAAAACTGAAAACCAACATACATTTTGTATGCCTAGTCACAGAGATATGTGTGTATTCTTATTATCTGTATGAATTCAAGAGTGCCATATTGTGCATTAAAACTGGCAAAAGATTAACCCTGCAGACCAGTGTCAGTAAGAACTTTTTGCTACATTGAATATAGGTGCAATTTGTAACCATATTTTTGTAGATTGCCTAAGGAAGCTGTGGAATTTCCATCACTGGAAATTTTTTAAGATGAGGTTATACAAACATCTGTCAAGAATAGACAAGTATAGTTGATCTTGCCTTGGGGCAGACAGGCAGACTAAGTGACCTCTTGAGGTCCCTTCCACCTCAGTTTTCTGTGATTCTGTGGTATTGTGATGCCACATATTGTATATATGCATATAAATGTTACTCAGTTATGAAAGTTTATTTATACTATTTTATCCCACTCGGTTTCTTAAGCTTGGGGATTTATGTGTATAAGTAGGAAGGAAAGGAGAATTGCTCCTAATTAATTACAGAAACTTGAAATACCATTTAATTGGATGCTGCATTTTAAGAACTACCTTGAGACTGATAAAGAACAGAGTGCAAAGAAGAGACAAAAGCAAGGCAGCATAGATCAAGACTTGAAAGTTTGCCAAATCAACCTTTCTTATTAAAATATGTTTTAAATAGAATGCATCCATAAAGACAGGACAAAGTATTCTTATGACAAATTTATGAGGAGGAAAGAGTGGCACTGCCCGAGAGGAGACTTGAATGTTAGAACTGACAGTGGAGAGGTGAGATTAGTGCGAATTCCTAACCATGCAGGGTGCTGAGGATTCACAAGTCCTATAAAGTTCAGCATGATCTTAAGGAGTGTAAAAGAGTTGCAATGACAAGTACTGCTTTACACAGCAGATTGTCTTGTGCTGCAGGTTTTCCATTTGTGCATTTTTAACTGTGGATGAAAGAGCTAGAATTCTAAAGGTATGCTGCTTAAAGGAATAACATTTATTGAAGAACATTGCTTTTATTTCTTCCAGACAATGATGGTACATTTGGCAGAGTTGTTAGCCTTTACTAATTGGTGATACAAGTAACATGCTTGTTCAGACTGTTCTTCTGTGAAGTTCCTAAAAACGTATGTTTGCAGCCTCTTACTGTATGCCTTGTCCTGTTGATGGAGTGAGTGGTGCGATTACCTTTAGGACTCTTCAAAACTATAGATGGCAGCAGATGGCAGCAACAGTGTTTATGCCTATGCAGCTATGTCTGCAGTTTATTATCAACTTCCCAAGCTCAAAAACTGAAAACCCAAGGCAGGTGGTAATTAAACCGGAGTTGGAAAGGTATGCTGTTCTGTAAGATGTTTCTCTTTGAGAAAAGGACGGAAAAGCTGACGGATAAGGAGGAGAAAATATAAGCATTATTCCTGAAGTGTTGTGGTCTGATGTGAGAGACTGAAGGAGTTAATGTCTCAAACACTGTGGTGGGGCAAGTTCTGCTTAACGACAAGCTCTGGATAACGAGGAACTCTGCCTAGCAAGGAACCACAGATGAAGAGAAGCCGATCAGCACCCATCAGCAACAGGAGGGGGAGGGTGTGCTGGAGGGTGCACAGCTCCCTGCTCTGGTGTGCTGTTCTGATGTGCTGAGCAGGACAGCTCACCATGCAGGGAAGGGGAAGTTACTCCCCAAACGACCCCCAAGCCCAATGGCTCACAAACCGCTCATGACACCCAATTAGCCTAATGCCCGCCCAAAGGAGGGGCAAGGATGATAAAAGGACACAAACTGAAGTCCCGGGCACGCAAGCCCACTGGAACTGGACCCCTCGGCTGACTGAACCAACACTGGACCCCGGACCTGCGAAATATTTCTTTTCTCTCTCTCCCTTTTCCTTTTCCATAATCCCTACACCCCATCCCTTTAGACATAAACTGTTGACCAAGTCTGGGACTAAGAGCGGATTCAGCCGCCCCCAGGCTCCTCTCTGAGAAGGAGTCTAGAAAGCAAGGGGGTCTGCTCTGAACCTCCTGACCCAACGGCAGTGCTCGCCTTACTGTCTGCCCTGAACTGCTTCCCAGCTAAGCAAGGCCTGTAGTATATGTTTGGTGATGCATGGTTAGCACATGTTACACAGTTTACTGACATGGTTTCATGCCAATTTCTGTTGTGAGCATACCAATCAGTTCTTGTTGTGAGCAAATAAAAATTGAGTTTTGTGAGTCAAAAGATCCCTGGTGTTGTTTCACCTTAATCCTGACCTGGGAATTGGCAAACCTGAGTCATCGTCCTGAGAAATTGGGACGTGACATCTAATGATGGAAAATTAGTTCTCAACCAGATACTTGACTGTTCTCTCAGAGCCCATATTAGTGTCCTAACTGAGGCCCATCAAACATATTTTAATGAAATACCATTTTTGTTAAACATTGAAATGTTTCCATTTTGGTTTTCTGCAGAAGGAACATCAATTTGAAAACTTTGGCATTTATATGGCTTTGCAGTAGTGATCTCCAGTATACGTTGTCACTACAATTAACATAACTTAGTTGGTATGAGAAACACAGTGTGGCTTCTTTCATCCAAACTAGGCTAAGCTTGTTAGAGTTAACTGAAATTAAACCTCTTGTGAAAGTACAGCAGTATTTTCACTGGTAGAACAGAATTCTGCTATCTTGACTCTTGAAGTGTGCCTTAACCATAAGTCATCTTTCAAGCCTACTAACAATTTGTATCTGTGCATATGCATGTCAGTGTTTGTTGGGTTTTGGTCAATTGAAGACATCTATTATTTTGGGTGATGGGACTCCCCCACAATATTACTGAGTTCTGATTTTTTTAAGTTAATAGTATTTGATATTATTTAATATTTCTGTCATGAAAATACATGTCTACTATTAAACATTAGTTGTTGAGAATGCTCTTTAAATACTACTGTATAACAATGGACTGAAAGTATTTAGGTTTTGCAACTGACCCATTTCTCAAAATTTTTACAATATTTTCAGATTCAGAATACAAACAACTACATTTATAGAACAATCATTAAAAAGGAAGTAGCAATTTAGTATAGGAATAGTTAAGAGGTCAGTGAAAGTCCCTGCAGCATGGGACTAAAGCATTTCCTTTTATTTGTCATACTACATACCATTTTTCCATCAGTAAGATTAAAAACTAGTAACATGTAGGTAACTTAAGCTGTTTGTTACCTCAGATCTACATGCATGATTAACTTTATTATTCCGATAGACATATTAAAATAATAAGTGCTGATAATGGTAAGCACGTAAGCAAATATTCACTTTCAAAGAAAATAATATGAGAAAATATTTTCTATTGCCTTGAAAAATATTAAACACATATTGTTAAAAGTACTTACTCATTTTATATGCCTCTGTTCTTAGCTGTTTAGCGTAGTTATTATCAGGTGATGTGTACCTGGCTGCTCTTGTTAATAGGGGCTGTATTTGTAGAAGTATTGCATTTGTGAAAACTTGGATTTTGATATTAAAGGTTGTCTACTTAGAACTGAAATATTAAAATATACTGGAAGTTTCTGAAAAAGTTGCCCTATGTTTCCATCTCTATGGAGTCCTGAAATGTTGTTATGTATATATTTCTGAATCTAATTTTTATAGAACATGACTAGTTTGAGCCTTTTTGGTTCTGGGTGTTCATTCATCACAGTTAATCAAGTATTGAATAAGAATGTGTGAGCAATTCTGATGGGTTTTGAAAGTGAGCTATTAACATGTGCCTAAAGGTTTATACTTGATGAAGTGAAGTCCAAGTGCCAGATACAACAATCTAGTTAAAATATTCCAGTACTTGATGTGGAAGATATGTCAGCTGAAGAAGATGTTGCTGAAATTGCAGCGTGATATTGAAATAATTATATACATATTCTGCTTGGTTGTCTTTGTTAGAAGATGAAACTTTGGACAACAAAATAATGTAAGCAAACACTTTTAGACTTAAGTATGACTTTTTTACCTCAAGGGATTCTAATGTTTGCTTAAATTCAAGAACATGGCTAAGAAGGAGCTTTATTGGATATCTCTCTTCAGTCATGTCTTGAATAGAGAGAAAATGTGAAAATGTAGTTCTAAAAGTTAGTTGAGGTATTGACAACTGATCTTCAAGAACTAAGTTGTGAAATACCAAATGGTCTTTTGTGGATTCTGCTTCAAATGTGTATTACATTGGAGACTTTTTATGTTTATCTTCTCATGCTGAAAAGGGTTACAGCTGTACACATTTAAAATGTTATGTGCCAACAGGTAAGCACTCTTTCTTTTTTTAAAGTCAGTATTATGTTAATGCTTTTTTAAACACTGTGGAACCCTAAATACATTGCAATACTCTTGACAAAGGCATAAACTGCTAACATTTTAATAGCATCAAAAACTATTTTCTTCTGTTTTAAGAAACGAGAAACAAAAAGTCAGTGATTTTTATTAACTTTCTTACTTTCTGAAGAACCTTGAATCTGTATGCATTAATCTACTTAAATTTTATACGTGACCATTTTAAGCAAACTTTACGTATGACCAGTATACTGACCAGCTTATTTCACTGATTTCAGTTGTTCTAGTTCATATATTTTATTTGGAAGATTTAGTGAAATTTGCTAGTGGAGAAAATTACTAATGTACCACCAATTAGATTAAAAAAAAAAAAGTTACATTGCATAGAAAAAAATAAGAGCTTTGTTGAAGAAATAGTAAAGTCCTCAGTTACGGCAAACAAGCTTCAGGGGTTTTGGGGAAGAAAGGTTCAGTGCAGGTGTAATTTTATTTGCAATATAAAGAAGAATCAGTTTACACAAATTTGGTTTGGGCAGGTTTTGTTAGAATGGGAATAGAAGCAAATCCTTGAAATCTTGCATTTCAAGGTAGACATGGCAGTAAAGTTGAGCAGTTTTAAGAATATTCAAAGTTGGATTAAATGTCTTCTTTCTTCAGAACTGCAAAAGGACTGTGAGAAAATGAGAAGGTTCACTGGGCATCAGATCCTAGAGGGAGACAGCTGGAGACTTTTTATGTTTAAAATGGAGTTTCCATGATGTCATATCTTTGAAGTACCTTATGGATAAGAGAGATCTTGGAACTACTCTTGCTACACAAGACTACCACCAAGAAATAATTGTTCAACTTTTCTCTTTTTAGGATATACTTATGTTCTAAATTCATACAGTACGAATTCTGTTGCATGGGCAGATACAACAAGCATTTTGTTAGTTATCTCACCATTGTTGGGGGTATATATCTCTCTCATATAGGTGTGCTCCACCATCAGCTGAGTTCTTGTGACATATATTAACTAATTCTCTGAAGCATACTTTCTTCCTTTCTTGATTCTTCTGTAAAACAGAACTCTTTTGGACAGTAATGTACTTTTTTTCTACAGACTGCTAATAACCTTTAAGTACATGTATATTACTTTTACAGAGATAGTTAAGGGAATGTGGGGATGCCGCTGTCTATGCAATCATTTAAAGACATGCTAAACTCATAAATGCAGCAGTTACCTATAATTTGGGTGCAATCTTAAATCTCACAGTTGGTTAGCAGAAATGAAAGACTAAATTGCATTTTGTCATTTGTTATTTTGTTTTGTTGAATGATGTAGGAATACCTTAGACTATTAGTCCTTTTGCTCTCTTTCAGTTCTTCTGTTGTGCTTAGTAGTACTTGTTTGATGCATATTGTTGGGGGGGGGGGGTGTGTGTGAAGCTTTAAATGTGATGATACAGCCACAAAGCTGGCAGTCTAAAATATAACCACAATGCCATACAAGATGGAGGCAACCAGTGGAAGTAGAGATAGAGAAGGAAAGCTCAGGATGACAAAAATAAATCAGGATACAATTTAGACAGCTGTGTCTTAATAATGCCTCTAAATAGCAACACATTGGTCAATATTTGGAATGCAAAATTCAGAAGTTCACACGTTATTGTTAGGGATTTTCCAACAACACAGTGTGTGGGCATCCTATGTGCAGTGAATTTAGATGTGTATATGAATTATTGCTCATGCTCATGATAATTGCTTTCTTCATGCACAGCAGAGGAAGCTGTTGATTCAGGATTTGCAGACATCAGTGGACTGGTCAAGGTAGATTCACTCAAAAGCCTACAGAAAACTCGGAGAAGTGATCAAACAAGGTATTAGCATGGACAGGTCTGTAAATGTTTATATGCAAGTGCCTGTCCTGTAGAGGAAGCTAGAAGTGGTGCCTGTATTTCATTCCACATATTAATAGCATCATATTTCCAGTTTTTCATAATGCTCCAATTATCAGCTATTAGAGGAAACTGTTCCAGGTGAATCATCTAGCTCAAGCTGAATGTTTCTCAAAATTAACCTATTTCAACCATGTCTAAGAATTGTTTAAAAATAAAATAGGGGAAAATGTGGGTAAAACCTCTTAAAATTAAAAAGCTTGAAACCTGTCTTAGTTGTAGAAAGGGTTTTCCCTCTCTTGGGTTCACTTTTTGGAGTCTGTAGGGAATGGGCTGTTGATGGTTACAAACATCTAAGCCTCCAGTTCCTGTTTGGTCCTGGTAGTATTGAAACACATCTGGTCTTCCTTTCCAAGTGTCTCGTCTCTTTCTGTCTGTTCCTTTTGGCTTCTTGAGCACCCTTGTGGCTTTTCTGCTCCCTTGTGCTGCACAGTTTTTCATTGCAGTGCACTTGAGTGTGCCCGCTGGCTCACAGCCTGGATGCCAGGCAGGGACCATGGAGCCCATGACGGGGGTTTCCTGCTGGGCCTGGCAGCTGCTGTGCAGAGTGATGGGGCAGGTTTGGGGTAAAAAAAGCCATGGGAAGGTGGAGCAGGCTGTGTGCAGTGGGTGATTCAGAGAGTTTTGGCAACCAGGTTTTAAAAAAGATGTTGTATGTGTATAAACAGAAATTAATAGAAACCCTGTAACTTGGCTAAATTTGAGGGAAATTTTCATGGGCTCAGTAAAATGCTGACAATGGTTATATTACAAAGCCCTGTTTAACAAAACAACACTAAAGCTTCTCAAAGAGCAAGTTGCTGTGTATTTTTTTTATAACTTGAACAAATAATGTGATTTTTCCCCAGCTTCATTCTTGGAAGAAGCTCAGCTCAGTAAGTTGCCATTTTCAAGAAAAAAAAAAAAAATCACCTTGGGCAGGCATCCAAGTGTGGAGAATTTTAGCTGACAGTTTTTTGGCAAATTTGCATGCAACTGAAAACTGTATCTGCTAATAAACTGTGTTGAGCAGCATTGGTGTAAGTCATTCTAACAGTAATTAAAAAGGCAAAGATAGGTGGGACTAGGGAAAAGGAGAACTGGAAAAGAAGGTGGGAGGAATAAAGTGCAGGAACAAAAGGAGAAAGGTGAAGCCATGAAGGTAAATGCTGAGAGTGCAGAGCAAGTTAAATAGGAGAGATAAAGATGATGGAGAGCATACAATAGTTGGATAAAGGTAGATGATGGGTGTCATTTTACTGTAAACAGGTGTGTACTTAAGTGTTTTGGAATGAACAGTGGATAGAGTCATAGCTTGATTTCAGAGAAGTTGCATAGTCTTAACCAAATAATAAAATGTCAGGAGTAAAGATATTATGGGTTTATTAACATTATTTTACCCATTCTTACGAACTGTTCCAAAGCTATTGAATTCAGTCCAAATAGTTCTTACTGGCAGGTGGGATTTGTATCCTACACTTATTGTAGAGGATGTTTACTGCAAAGACATCATCAAATCTCAACGAGTGAACTGCAGAATGCTTTCATCTAGACCACTTCCAAAGCAGTGTATTGGCATCTGGAACCATCTGATTGTCTTTGCTCTTGGACTTAAGTACCAAATTAAAATCCTCTAGAATGCAAAAAGGTTCCATTGAATTATTCTAATTCATTTGACTATATCTTAAATGGCTCTATTCAGCTACTTTTGATACATCTCTAATAGGTGTATGTTTAGACTGTTTGAAAATTGAGATTTTGGCTAAACCTTCTTACAAGGAGGCACCAAGAAATCAGTAAGAAATGAAGACATGCCTGTTATTCCATTATTCAAGGATAATAGAAACATAAAAACGACAATAATGTAGACTAAAAAAGAGCTTACAAAACAATTTGTTAAAGACATAAGACTAGCATTATTTCAAATGCACCAGGAACAGGAAACCTGTCTTTATACAGCAAAATTTGCATGTGATATTAAGTTATTCAGAATAGAATAAATAAAAGCCAACTGCAAAGAAGCACCTCAATGATACTGAGTGATAAACTGACAAGTAAAATTCATGGTAAATAAATGTAAAGTAGTTCTCAAAGGGTAAAAAAAAAAAAAAAGAAACCAAAAAACCTTTTTGTGCCCAAGAATGGACTTCAGACCGACAATTACTGTTCAAGAACTTCACTGAGAGATTATATATTCAGAGATGTGTACTCACTGTGAGCTATGAAAATAGTAGCAGTCAAAAAAAAGCAAACAATACTAGAAATTATCAGAAACAAATAGAACAAAGTAGAGAACATCATGGTTACAAGCAGTGTCACAGTGGTGCACCTGCACCTTGAAAAGGTAAAGAGAAGAATGAGTAGGATGAGTAAAGGATGATTAAATCTTTCAAACAAGGAACAAGCAGAACTACAAGTTTTCAGTCTGGGAAGAAGAAAATTGAAGGAGGCTATAACAAGTTTATCAACTCATGAGTGGCAAGTAAATAGACTATGAGTGATTGTTCACTGACTGTTCTACTGCAAGGACATTGGGCATTAGATGAAACTAGTAGGTGGTATGTTTAAGTTAAACAAAAGGAAGTATTTTTTCATGTTTCATATACTTATGCTGTGGAACTCCTTGCCACAAGCCGAGTTTACATTGATTTGAAAAGTAATAAGACTGGTTACTACTATTATCTGTTAAGGACTATAAAGCTAATAATTCTGTCTCAGAGAGCCACTGAAACTCAGACTCACTGGAGGCTGGGAAAGTATGCTTGGAAAATATCACTGTATGTCTGCATTGGGTTTCTACACTCCCTTACATGTCCATGATGGGGCACTGCTAGAGAGGGGATACAGGTCAAGTGAAATGCTTGGTCCAATCAAGTATAGCCTTTCTTAGGTTAAGCTTAACAAATGTTTCAGTTAAAACTGCTGCCAAGATGCAAGCTTGCTTCAATTTGCATGTAGCTTCAGAGATGGAGAGCTGCCTTTGTTTCTTTTGTGTGTTTGTTTTAATTTGACTTAATCTGAAATTAACATCTCCATTGAGATGAATGGCATAGCATTTCTAGGTCTTTGTTGTTATTGTTACATGAAAGTATGTTCCTTTCATGGCTAATTATATTTTAATTTACTCACTGCATATATTCATATCTTTTCTTCTGCATTTAATCACATATCAACTGTTGCCTTGTATCTAATTCCTATACTTTCTTTTCGATACATCTTGAATGAGAATTGCGCTGTACAGTTCAGTGTTTATTGGCAGAAAGCTACATTGGACTACACAATTTTTAAGCATCAGAAAAACAATATGCAACATCTTTTATTAATGACCTGGATGATGGAGGAGACATAGGTGACACTAAGCGAGGAAGGGCGGAAGCACACTGGAGGAGAGGACTGGGTGTCAAAATGTTGTTGCTACATTGAAGAAAGGGTTTGAATAAAATAGGCTGCAGTTTAATAGGGACAAGCACAAGTAGAAACAAACAGAAATGTTTAACTGTACAAATCCCAGGTGTGGAGTTATTGACTAGTTAAGAGTGCTGCACAGAAGAATTTCATGTGATTTGATGGATTAGAAACTGCCCAAGAATTAATTCCATCCAAGCAAAAAAGAATGTAAGGATTATTTACATGGGCCATAGTCTGGAAGCCAAGTGGGGTGGTTGGTTGTTCTCTGTGTGAGTGAGGTCTTACCTGAGGAAACAGGCCTAGGATTCAGTGTTATGATCGATGTGGATATGAAGCAACAGAGTCCAGAGATCAGTGAGAATGGTCAGAAGTCTAGAAAACATGACTCACAAGCCACAATTAAATGAACTGTGACTGTTACCATGTACCCTTTTAGGTTTTTCTTTGCACAGTGTAACATCGTCAAATTCATTAAAGACTGTTACAAGACAATTGTTTAGAATTCATCACTTAATCATGTTACTTTGTGCCCTGACATCTGTAATATGTAAAAGGAGTTCCTAACTTTCTCTGTTAGCTTATTTCATTTTTTTATATTTACAGCCTCTTCTCTGGCATGTGACTCTAGTCTGTCATGCTGCTGTCCTTTTTCTTGTCCTCTGTAAGTCATCCAACTTTGCTTATACTTCCAGTATCAATGGAAGTTGATATCAGTTGAACTGTATGCTCTAATTGTATAGTTCCTGGTCTTCACTAAAGTTAGTGAAACTTGAAAAGCTGTGCTTTGAGCTATGACAGTGGAAACTAGGGGTATTTAGTCAGAAATAGAGATTTTTCTCTGCCCCTCTTTCCACAGAAGTCAATAAAGTAAACAGATGCATCCAAACGTATTAAAAATTATTTAGTCTTTATTTATATGAAATTTCTTTGGAAAATATATTAAAATACATTAGTACTTACATATTTTATATGATCTATGCCTAGTCATTATGATCCTAGAAGTGCAGATTTCTCAAACTGAATTCTGTTTCCCCGTGAGCTCTTGTAAAATCTATTTTATAATAGATTGCTTATTTAAGACACTAAACACTGTATTTTGAAATACAGCTTTAAAATGTCCTTTTTCTTTGTTGGCTGGTCTTTCTTTTTTTTTGTTTGCATTACGTAGGTCTTCAGTAATATTTAGTGGCAATGACACTCCTAGATTAATTGTCCATTGTTCAAAGCATATAACTTTGTGAGTTTTAATTTTGTTGCCTTTTTGTTTCACTGAAACATGTTTTTCCTGAACTTGCAAGGGGATGAGCAAGGGTTATCCTAGTTCATTTATCTAATGTAGCAGTCAAAGTACAAACTCCTGAGAAGGAAAGTCAAAAGATGTATTTTTCTCCTTATATTAACAAATTATTTATGCTTGCAATCTTCTGTTGACAACCACCTCTGAACTCCCTTTCTCTTTTGAGAGAGATTGACCAGAATGAAACACACTGTTCTAGTCACTCTGAACCATTAGTTTACCAAAATGCATTAAAATTTTATTGGCATTTTCTCTCGCTGATTTTGCATACTAATAGTGTGCTTGCCTTTGTCCACTACTGTGCATCAAGCTGAAGTTTTCATTGAGATTTTTGAGTGTTTCACAAAGAATCCTAAGGGTACAGCTTTACAGCAAGTCTGAGGGATCTAGATGTCCATCTCTAATTTGAAATTCAAATTTCAAATGAATTAGTAACTGAAGCTCCCTTAGGCTCCTTTGAAACTCTCAGCCTGTATCTTTTGCTGAAGAGATGCATGGTGCGAGGTTCTGAATTAACCGGATGCTGAAGATTTCCTGTGCATTCCTACACTTTAGTTTCTGAGCTGTTTTTTTAATCCACATTGAATCTTTGCCTTTTACCCGGAAACTAATAGTCAAGTACTTTGTCAAAAAGTCAAGAAAACTACGTCAACCTGTTCTTTTCCCCATGCTATGTAGCTTGCATGGTCAATGGAATCTAAAAGCCATGTAAAAATTTTGCTCAGCAAAAAGGGATATGTGTTGAATTATATGGGAGAGTTTAATTTTAGATATTACGGTTCCCTTCCTTTTTCTTAATTTTTTTCAATGTAATTTCTCCCAATTTATATCAATGACCATGACTTATTTTTAGTGTTGTTTATAGCTTTAAAATTGTTATCTTTCAACATGGGGGCTGATATTGCTTGATAGTTTGTCAACTCTGTCATTTAAAAATCCCTCCAGAACACCCAGATATATTTCTAAACATGCATGGTGACAACATTTCCTTTACTGTTCAGCTGTAGAAATGCAAGTCACCATTACAGTCTTAAGGAATCCATTTTATAGTTGCCTCCACCTTTCTATCACCTGGACATTAAAGGTATTTGGATTTGCCTTTGTAATATGACTGCAAGTTGAGAAACACAATTCTGAAGAGCACAAGGTGAGGAAGAGAGGGGAATATTTCAAAACTTTCATGACTTTCATAACTTTGCTACTAAGTAAATTATTATATGACTGACTTCCATGAGACTAAAATTAGACCAGTGTAAATGCCTCTGAAAAATTTCACTCTCAAGGCTAGTCTTCAAGGGGAAATTACTTGTAAGAAAGCTGAGGTTTAAATTTTAAAACACATTAGCTGCTGAGCTCTAACTCCCCATGTGAATAATCTCAGAGTTTGAGGAGTTTGCTCTACTTGGAGAGCATGTAATCAACTGTAGATTCAAACCCTGTCTCACTTTGTTATGGCATCACTGTCCAAGGTATTTGTGCTCCAGCCCCCACAGCAAAATGTGGAAATTGAATTCAGATTCATTCAGTCTCCACTCCAATCACAACCATGATACCATCCTTACCACTTTTGCCTTCCTACATACCTGCACTGTAGTAGAATCTAAATTTTCCTAAGGTTAGATATGTTGTAACAAATTTAAGTTCTTCTGTACTTGAACCTCTGTTCATGTTTCCAGTGTTTACACATTTATCTGTTTGCAGTAAACTTTTATAATCTACATTTATCAGCATCAAGCTGCATTGCTCATGAACCCAAGTAATTTAAATTCTTGAGTCTGACTACATTATTTTCTATTACTGCCTGTTCTTTATTTCTCTGTATGCTATATACATGTGTGTGTATTTGCACAAATATAGAACCTAACTGTGGTCATTAAAATGATTAATAACATGGTTTTGCCTTACAGATGCTTAATTTTTTGCTTTTTGTAACTTCCATTGCTTTCTCCACTCCTTTCCTCTTTCACTACCAGCTTTGTGGTGCTTTTAGTAGTAGTTGGTTACATGTTATAATTTAAAATACTTCACATTCAATTTCTCTTGCATACTTAAGAACACAGCAGATCCATAATGTTTTATGAAATAGATTGGACTTGTTGATTTATTTCTCCTGCTACTTTTAAATTTGACTGAAATTTTGTTTCTGAAACATTCTCAGTCTGTGAATGATAATTATATCAGTCTTTTTTTTTTTAATGTCAGGGAAAATAGCTTCATTTTATGAATGTTTTTGACGTGCTACTCTAATTTCTTATATAATTTTGGTAAGCTCTATAGTATAAGAATTGACTCATTCACATTCAATAATTGAACCTTTTATTTCTCACACACTGACACTTCAGTGTTGTTTGATTGTAACAGCTTGATCCTGATCTCAAAACTTTGCTCTGAACTGTTTATTATCTATAAGCTCAGAGTAAGTGACTTTTTATTTTGACTATAATTCCCTTTAAGGCATCAGTAAGTGTGACAGCTTTCCAAGTACATCCATGTCAGACTTTCCCCCTGGACAGAAAGGTTCTGGAAGAAATTTAACCTGCTCTTAATATTAATGTTCTTTTTACTTGAAATGTATTTAAATTGATAGATGCTGTAAAGAATAAGTGGGACATGAGTGTGAAAATGTTTTAGCTAAGAAATGTCAAACTATAAATGTAAGATAAAAATTCAGCATTAAAAATGTAAAATAATACATACAATTTATAGTTTCTAGAAGAAATACTGTCCTCCCTTGAGAGGAAAAGCTATTACAATTGCTTTAAAACAGAGCTGGCATCAATAACCGGTAGCTTACACTGCTTACTTGCATTACCTTTTTTAGCATGCTATAAACAGAAATAACTATTCCATATTTTATAGTTACAAATTAAATTTAAAATACAGATTTATTTTCCCCATGGGCACATATTTAAGTTAAGAGGACTGAACATTCATAATCAGAAGGCAGAAAAAATCCTTTATTGCCACAAAATTAAACATGATGTTGCTTTAAATAGAAGTGTACATTTTTCACAAACTGGACTGGAGGGATACAGTACTATGACTATGCTTTGCAAACCACTTTATGTATCAATGACCAAACAGTGAGATCCTAAAAGCTGAGAGTAGGAGGACGGATAGGTTTTGATAAGTAATTCTGGGATTTCAGCAGAGATCCTCTTGCCCTAACTAAATTTCATGTTAATCTTTCTGAATTACTGTGTGTTTAAGTTTTCTTAAAAATTTAAAGTTCTTCTGAAACGATGCAAGGTTCGGACATATGTCATCACCTGCAAATAGGTAGTCTGCAAATGTTTGTCAGAGAATCATTACACATACTTGAGTATGCTTCTTCCATCTTGCTGAGTTGGAAAATGGTTGTATCAGTGTCCGAGAACAAACAACCTTCAGTGAGGTTCTCAGCCATCCTAGAGATACAAAAGCTTCAGATGCTCAACATCTTTAAAGATTACACCACCATTTATGCAGGGAATTAAGATTCTCTAGCCTTGCATTCAGCACTATCCAACTCCATTTTATTAATGTCTATTTTCTGTATTGTACTCTGGTTATTAGGCATTTTTAAATGTTTCCTCAATTGCTTTCATTCCTCTGTCTCTGCAGCTGCCTGCTGGGTTGAACATGCATGTAACTCGATAACGAATATGTGTTGAAGACATTAATTGAGTTTTTATTCAAGAAGAGTATTATCTACTTGTTTGTTTTCTAATGTGTTTGCCTGTTCTGTATTATAGTATTATATTTACCTTCTTTGTTAGCGAGGATTTGCTTACCAGTGCAAGACAGAGTTTTGCCTTTCTACTACTTTCTGTATTAATCAGTTTTAAGAATTGCTAGGCAGTTGCTTTCTTTGGTCTCTGACTATAAGTTCTGCATGTTTATTTACTTTGAGCAAAGGTAGACTCTGAGCCTTTTTTTGTATTTTGTATTCTTTGACACCAAAAGTCTCTCAGCATGCGTAAACTCAGTGTGGACTGGGTATATTAGTTTTGCAAATCCTATTATTTCATCAAACATTCATATTCACTCAGGCCTTTTGTCTCTGATCTTTATCTTGATCTTGTCTCTTACCAGGGCCTATGCCAGTACCCAAAATTTCAAAATTAGATTTTCAACCTTAAATTAATTGTCTAGATGAATGATGTTTTCAGCTTCTCTATATTCCCTCACATCCTCTGTTTTATAGTCACTCTTTTAAAAAATAAATTGCTGGTGAGCTGTTTTTTGGTTTTCTCTGCATTATTTTTCACAATCCTGAGTTAACTAAAAACTATTAAAAATATCAAGTACTTAAGAAGTAGCTGTAGTCAGAAAAAAAAGTACGTCCTTTGGTTTCACGCAGTAATGAAGTACTTGCTTCTTAAACTTTGTTCAGTCATCCTTTACAAGGCCAGATCATTTCAACTCTGACGGGTCTTTCAGCTGCTTTGTTTTATTGTGCGTGAATTCTCAGCTCACTTTATGCCTGTGCTTTTCAGTATATTCCTAAGCCAAGAAGTTGGCTCCTTCTCTTAGTGTCTGAATTTTACATTAGAAGGTCTCCAATCTGCTGATTGTTGGGTAGTAGCACTTATTACCAAGGCAAGGATCAGTTTATTTCATGCCTTGTATGATGGGGATAATACAGGAATTATACAGGACCCAATACAGCAATTCTTATCAGTCAGCATCATATAACTACTTCCCAGAGACTAATACCAGAATGTTGGACAAGTTCTTCGAAAAGGTATTATGAACAGAAGGTAAGATACTGACCTAGGCTCAGCAGACTTGGCTGAAGTGCTTAACTGTAGGAGAGCATTCAAGGTGGGGACAAAGGAGCCTCCTTGCCTGCAAGACTTTTGCTTTGTGGCTTCTCTCCCTGGCCAGCTCCTCACATGTCACTCGTGGCTGTCTTAGGTCACTCCCCATGCAGCTGCCAATATCTGATGAGCAATGATGCCTGGAGTGCTCTCACCCTGCATTGGGGCAGTCCTGAAAACATAAGGTATAACATTGACAAGTTCTGCCCAGAAAAACTTCTGTGAGAAAGTCTTCCCTTTTTGGAGTCCTTGAAGTTGTAATGCTTTAGATTCCCCACCAGTTCAGATCAGCAAGGGTTTATTTTTGTGGTTTGGTGGTTGGTTTTTTTTAATGCCAGGAAGCTGTGCTCTTTACAAGAGAGCATAACAGGTTCTAGGATCACCTATTTGACATGGATGTCCTGTAGGAATTTGCTGGTTTGTACAACAGAGAGCTAACCTGTCCTCATCCCTATTGAATGCTTCTCTTGCCTTCTCTGACCCTCTGAGGAATCTTTTCCTTTGAAAGACAGGTGTCTCCTAAATCCTCTGCAGCAAATTCTAATTTTAATTCCTAAACATCGGTGAGTATTAAGGTGTTCTTTGTGACAATGACTGTGGGCAAATGAATAACATTCATTAATTATACCAGAGGTAGAGAAGTTGAAGTTTTACCTTAGTAAGATCTGTAGAAATAAACACAAAAGCTAGTTATCAGCCATACATTGTTACAGCTTATACCTTTATAATTACACAGTTACTGCTTATTTGGCTGAAGACCTGACATGGCATCTTTGTTACTTCAATTTATATTAGTTCTGATGCATAATTACCAATTAGAGGTGTAAGTTTAATTCAAGAAAATGATAATGCGGTCCATTTGAAATATGCCAATGTGATATGTAGAGTGATTAGACATATAAAATTGGCCTTGTCATCTGTATTAACCTGACCACTATCTATGGTTTACATTTTAATAGGAACAGAATTTTTTTTTTATGTCTCTTTAGAGGTATGCTTAGAATGTATCTAGCTTTATGGACTAAACATATTAAGGGCCTTTATGAAATTGTAATTCAGTAACTTTTATGTGGATGGTTTGAGTATGAGATTTTTCAAAGATACCATAAAATATAAACATGTAGGCTACAGCTGTAGAAGGTTTATTTAGCTCAGAAATATATTAGTGTATTTATACTGTATATATTACCACATATAAGGTACTGCTATATATTTGCAGACATATTATCATCAAACAATTTTTCTGTCTCAAGTTATCAGAAAAGGGAATTAGAAAATATAATACTAGCCTTAGGGAAGCAAACTTTTTTCAAAACTCCTATCTGCTAATATCACCTGCCAATGATTTAATGTGTTTATAGTTTATGCTAACCTTTCTTAGCTTTCCTTTTTATCCATTATAGTCTGTGTACCTGGTAGAAGGGAAGCCTGCAGCCAATTGCTGTTACTTTGCAGCTCCTATCTTTACTCACCAAATAGCTATTTTATTTTTTATTCCTTTTTTTATTCCTGTAAGGTAGTAACTGTTGGCTGTTATAAAACTGCAATCTCATTAGAAAAGTTGCATTCAAATAAATTCACTGCTGATATTAGGACTTTAAAATGTTAATGACATTGTCTTTCTTTGGGATAACATAAGTTTTTATATTGATGCTTAAAGAGACACCTTTAGACTCTTCCATTTCCAGAAGAGTTATTAGGAGAGCTGACAGCACTTTGGGACAAGTCTGTGGGATCGTTTTTTTAGGTAGTGCCTCATTTAAGAATTCTTAGTACATCTCTCTATTAAAGATGTGTCCATAGTTTGAGTAAAACAAAAGCAAACAAAATTCTTAAGTGCATACAAGATTTAACGTTCTTTATCAGCAATATGAACTGCTGCAATGTTTGTTTGACTCTGGGATCTGTGGTCCTTTTTGTACTTTCTTAGTCCTCTACTCCTTGTATAACCAGAGACCACTGGAGCTCAAATTGAAGCTCTGTTGCAGAACTCCAATGTCATATTTTACTCATGCTCAACCTTTCTTGCTTTCCCCAGTTTCCATCAGACATTTTCCATGATTACAGGTGGGAGGTATTCTTCATGTCCAGTTGGTGTATATTCATGGAAACTGACTAACCTCTCCTAACAGATTTTGATAAAGCCCAGTAATGACATCATAGGAATGTTATTTAGTTATTACACTTAATCTGGCAATGGAGTATAGAGTGAAAGTGTAGCAGAATAGTTTCATGCCCTATCTGAAGATAAAGGGTTATCATGCACTGGGTAAGTGTCCTTTCACACATAGTCTTTAGTTTCATGGCATAGTTAAATTGGGATTCTTCTGAATCAGATCTCACTGAAACTTACAGGATACAGCTCTAAACATGTTCAGTTGCAACTAGTTCTCATTGATGTCATTCTAACATAAACCTAAAGTAATTGCACTGCTTGTAATAAAATTAAGGTCTGCTCACAATTGTTTCTACATAGGAAACTTTTTCAAAATTTTAAATATTTTTCACACTCAGAAATGTGCTCTCATTGTCTCCTGAACTCAGTCTGGGCATATATGACCTGTGTGGATAGAAGTAACTGAATTTTGTTTCTTTTCACTTCATAATAAAGAGGATACTTTTTTTGTTCAACCATTGGACTGTGTGAAGTATTTTTAAATGTACTTTTATTTCACAAACTAGTCTATAAACCAGAATTAAGGTATTATGAAGAGGACTTTTGATGGTTGTATTACGTCTAACATTTAGTGCTTAGATTTAATAGAATTAGTCATTGGTATATTGGATTTGAATAAATTGATACTGGATTGTATTAAGCAATGTATTCCATATGCGCTGGATTATTCATTTGCCTTTTTTTTTCAAAAATGTATAAGCCATACTGAGACCAGATTTGCATTTATTATTGCTATTTAACTAGCCCTACTTTTACCAAAGGGAAAAAACCAGCCTAATTTCAGATACTTGAAAACTTTTAGAATTGTATTATTGTTGTTGTTATTTAGAATAAAAGCCAGTCTGTATATGGATACTTTACACCAGCATAACTGTCATCACACTATGGTTTTCTTTTAAAAAATTCCTAAACCGTTGACCTTACATGACCTTTGGTTGTGAATACAGTTAGGCTGCTATAGCTTTTTTTATATTGTTCTTAATTATAGAGATGTAATTGAGCTGTTACAAATCTGTGTGCCAATAGGCCTTAAAATGTTTGAATTGTACTCTTCTCAGTGGCTGATCTCTGTGTTGGGATGAATTGATATCTAATAGGAATAAACAGGAAAAGCAGTACACTTTTTAAAATCCAAATATATTTTTAAAAATCAAGACAAAAATTGGTGCTTTGTTATACTTGTTCTGACCACCTCCCCTTGTTGTAGTTTTCAGTAGCAACTACGAGTATTTCTGCACAAATACCTTGAAATCCCGAGTTTGTACTTTGTTTCAATCGGGGGGGGGGGGGGGGGGGGGGGGGGCAAGTGGGAAGAAACTGCCATATTGCACAAAATACTCAGATCTTATGCTGATGCATTAACGAATCTCTTTGCTTTTCAGTTCAGCAGGTAACCCAAGTCTAAGTTACCATAGGAGGTGTGAGAGGCTGCCATGAAATGGCACAAAGTTGCAATTGGAAGGGGAATTGGAAGCCCTGGGGTTTTTATTCTTGGTCGGACTATAAACCTTTTAGATGACCTTGAGCAGGTCACATTAACCCTGACTTTCCAAGGCATTTGCACTCCTGAACTGGATCTATAGGTTGGTCAGTTGCTGTTTCCTGTAACATGAGAATGGTGCCTTAACAGGGTGCAGACAGTTCATTAACACAAAGTGCTGTGAAATTCTCCAATGAAAAGCATTACAGCCAGTGGAAACTATTATTAGGAATTAATAATATTATAAATTAGTAATAATAACGTAGTTAGGTTTACCCTATGATGTTGTACTTCACCCTGAAGCAAGATAAATCATAAGGCACTTAGAAGGTTTTTTTTTTTAACAATAGAGTGCAGCAGTTAAGGGTCTTTAGAACATTTCTGCAATATTAAAATGATTTTTCAGGCAGCGTATTAGCATCTTCAGTCTAGTCTAAGGTTTTAAAAAAGTAAAACAAACAAGAGCCCAAGGTATTATTTACTTAATTAGTCCTCTCTGCAGCATGAATTTCTTTCTGAACTTCATTTCTGTTTTAATAAGTATCATATCTGTTGATGTTCCTTATGTTACTAAGCAACACCAACACTACCAAATAATAAGAAAAAAACCATGTAATAAGGCACTATAATTCTGATCATGTATCATGGGGTTAATTTCTTAGGAATACTCTGAGATTCAAAGAGTGTGCAGTGCAGCAATGTAAAATATATTGTTTTCATTATAAAAAGAAGTTCATATCTTCTAAAAATGTGCATTTAATTGCATAAAGGCAGAAAAGCAACACAAAAATTATTCAAATAACATTCCAATTATATTTGATAAATCATCTTAAAAACCTTTACATTTATGTAGCAATTATAACCTAACCACAGGATCTAACATCTTAGAGCTTCATCAAAATCAATCAAATATCTTAGGCTGCAGCTGGAATGTTGTTCTGATGGAATTGCTCCCAAAGGCAATTTTGATCTATTTAGGCACCAGTTTTACAGCACATTCTGAATTTGATTATTTCTGGTAGTATTTCCTGGGTAAGGTTTTGTTCTAGCGATGACTCTAAGAAATTTCCACTTTATTAAACAACTAATTAATTGCAAACTGGTTAAAATAACATCATTTTCAAAAATGCTACTAATACTTTGGTCCATAGAAAATGCAGAATCTCTTCTGTTACTTGCTTTCTAAGTGTGTTTTATAGAGAACTGCTGATTTCAGAAGGTAATTTAAACAGACTCTCACTTACATCACATGTGAACCTGAGAATATTTTAGAAGACCAATCTTTCCTTAGTTATAAGTATCAAGTTCTCACTCAGTTTCCAGGCTTTGTTGAATGACAGTATTTGCACCTGATTCTTAGGTGCATCAAACCAGATAACTATCCGTTAATTAGGAATAAAACAATATTAGTATTGGGGGGGGGGGAGGTTTAAATAAAATAAAAAAGTGAATTTCAGCATTTTTTCATCTATCACCAGATCTAGGAAGAACATACCTCTGTCGACATTACTGCAGAGTCCCCAGTCTCAAATACTTTTGTATCTTTTTTTACACTGGTTTTCGTTTATTTCAGAGAAATTCCTTCTTTCTTCTCTCCCCATCTATTTTTTAAGATATTAACCTAGTTAGTCTCAAGAACACTTCTCAACATCTCTAAAAATAATTTTCTTTCTGGTTAAATAAAGTTGGCTAAAATAAGTGTTGAGAATCAGTTCATAAAACTGTTTCAAGATGGGATAATTCTGGTATTTAAATTAGATAATGAACTATATGTCTCTACCTTGGTATTTGTGAGGTATTTCTCGCTTGGCAGACATTCAGGCTGGTCTTGCCTTAGTTTCAAAGTGCTTGTAAACTAATGTATACAGGTGTATACACATTATAACATGTAACGGTAAATTGAAAAAAATTGTAAGGTATTTACAAAAACAATTCTTCAAACTTCCTGAAAGAATTTTAATTTTAAAAAGAAGATTAATAGAAAGTAAATTAACACCGGCATTTCAGAACAGGTTAAAAGAAAGATTAACTGCTCCCTGCTCCCTTGCCCCGCCTCCCAAATCCCAGCCTACTGGCATCACAGGTCTGGAAAGCCGCTGTACTGCCATATACTCCTACTTCAGAGAAGAGAGGAAGTGTTTTCAAAACCATCTTAGGCATAGCTCTATCCTTACTCAGAATGGACTGTTTAGGAATATTGTGAATCACCAGAAATTTGGCCTGAAATCATTAAAGCAGAGTCACTGCCTACAAACATGCTTAACACTTGAAGGCCAGTATTTCAGGAGTCATCTGGGGTGTGATGCCTCAAATTGCATGGTCAGTGTTGCACATTCTATGAGAGCTTTTCGAAACCAACATTAGCGGCCATTATAGCAGAATGCACTTTGATTCCTTAGCACTAAATAGCATGTTTACCATTTCCCAAACTTGCCATCCAAGAGCAGTCATTCTGAAAAACGTTAACTACAGATGGTTTTGGTATAAATGTATCTGTTCTTCTGTCCTGTAATTCCCACAGAAATGCTTGCATTTCCTGCTCTTGAGAACTGTAAATAGAACTTCCATGTGAAGTTCTTAGTAAAAAAACTTATGACCTTTAAAATGAAACTTCCTTTCAGGTTTGTAAAGGAGAACAGTATTTTCTCCAGTCTCTGATTGCAAAGCCAATTTGTACTTGGACTGTTCCAGTATTTAATAATTGTATGCTCCCATACACTTTACCTGGTTGAAGTTGTGCTCTTCTTGAAGTAGCAGTTACCTTTAGGATTTACTTGGATGTAACAGGGAATGGTCTCCATGGATTTACTCACTAAAGGTCATAGTTTATTTTTTAAATGGCAATTTTAGGGTTAATATTCGCTATCTATCTGTGTGTTTAGAGCTCATTCAGGCTAACGAGTCATTCCCTAGATATCCAAGAAGCTGGAGTAGGTTTTAATAAGACTTAGAAAATAGAGTTAATGAATCTGCTACATTGCCTAGACTGTTATTATCAAAAATGTTCTTATGTTAAATGTTTAAGTCCGTAAAGTAAGCCTCAAAGTAAACAATTTTTAAATAGAAATACTGAGTGCTCCTCAGAGCCATGACAAATGGGAATTGGCTGTGTTTTCTAAGGTCAATTCTAAGAGACGAAGTACCATGACCAATGTATTCGGAAAAAGAAAGAGACTAAGTGACAGTGGAACTGAGAAGGACCTGAAGTAGTGCTATTTCTGAGACTACTTTTTAAAATATGAGTCATAACTCAAAGAGATTCCAAAAACAGTTATTGTTTTTAAAATGACTGCTGCTTCACTGTATGAAATAGCTTGCTTCTACAGTGTATACTGAAAGCAAAACAAGTTAAGGATATAGATCTATCCTACATATCTTAAATTGTTAAAATTGCTCAGAAGTGGGATGAAGTCCAAGAATCCTCTCAATGAGGATTTGTCCTGTAAGATTTTCAGACATACAAACAGGCAATCCAAGCATAGTGGTTCCAGTACAGGTGTTGCATTGATCTGAATTTTTTATCACTGCTATTATGATGGCAGATCTGTTAGCAATCTGTTTCAAATAACATGTACAAGAGTTACCCAAGAGATTTCAAATGTTAGCAACACAGCTACAGTGACATTTTCTTTCACTTACACATGCATGTCCACATACATGCAAGCGTAAAGCTTTTTTCAGATTTTTAAGAGATTTAACATTCACCCCTTTCTTAAAATGATCATATGCTATGTGGATTAAGAAAAAGAAGGTATCCAGCTCGAACCAGACTTGCTTGCCTGCAAAGTTTCTAGGTGCCCAGAGAGCATCTAGGTATCGCTTATACAGAGCTTTGGAGGAACTGCAGAATATCATCTGAAGATTTGATTTTGTTAAGATTTTCCCAACACTTAAGTGACTACATGTCACAATACCTGGATAGTTGCAAAGAATCCAGCCTGACTCTCTTCCGCACCCCCCCCCATCCAAGTCAGACACTTCACTCTTGTTTTGCCACACTGTTAGTTTTCTGCACTAAGGGCTCAAATTCCAAAATATTTTCTATAGCTGTGCTTTGTTTTCTGTGTCTAAGTAAACAGAACCTTTTTTGTATGATCCATAGCTCACTGGAAACCAAATGGATGCACCACCATCAAGTGCTATTATTTAGATTAGGGTATACTATTCTAGCAGAGAATTTGGGGAAAGATATTGACATTCCAAAATGCTTTGGTATTGCTATTAACATTGGGTGTGGTATATATGGCAAGAGAAGTATATGGTATATATAGAAGAGAACTAGGGAAATCAAAGCAAGCAAATAATGGCCAGGAATTTAAAATCAGGTAAATAATTCTAATGTTCTGCTTAGAGAAGATAAAAGCTGTTGAAGGGTTAGTATCCATCATTGGTCACCTATGGCTAAGGAAAAAAAACACCGGGGTTTTTTGTTCTTCTGAAATAAAGTCAGGGAAAGTGAATAACTTCAGTATAAATTTTCTGTTGTGATCACAGATTAGACTTGTGAATTGAATTGTGAGTTGAATTTCCAACTGGTGATAGGTTTAGAAATACTGACTTGTCTTATTTTATTTTGTAGATGCTTCAGAAACTTGCTGTGTGTTTGCCACGGGTTCTGCCAACCAACTGGAGAGGGGACTTTCCTATTCTTTCATTAGTCAAGCATAACATTATCTTGAACTAATTATTCCTCTCCACATGGCCTTCCTACTAGTGTCAGCTTATCTTCTGCTGACTCATGCTCAGGGTGCTCCTGCTGAGCATGGGGCACTGTTGGAAACACTGAAGTCACAAGTAGGATTATTCAGCAATAAAAGTGAACACTATTCGGCACAGGTGAGACCTCCTGGCACAAGCCGACAAATACCTCAGACAATCATCATCGGAGTTCGTAAAGGAGGGACAAGGGCTTTGCTGGAAATGTTGGATATTCATCCTAATATTGTGGTAGCAGCTACAGAAGTCCATTTCTTTGACTGGGATGAAAATTATGTGAAAGGAATAGACTGGTATAGAAGCCTGATGCCATTTTCTTATGGAAATCAAATTACAATTGAGAAAACACCAGGCTATTTTACATCACCACAGGCTCCAGGAAGAATTCATGACATGAATAGCTCTATTAAACTGCTGCTCATTCTAAGAGATCCCACTGAGAGAGTTATATCTGACTATACCCAAGTATATTACAACAGAGTAGAAAGCCACAAGCCTGTTCAGCTTTTTGAAGATATTGTTATTAAGAATGGAGCACTTAATACCAAATACAAAGCTATTCAGAGAAGTCTATATGATGTTCATATGGAAAAGTGGCTTAAGCATTTCAGTTTGGATCAGATTCACATAGTGGATGGCAATACTTTAATCAAGGACCCTCTTCCTGAATTACAAAAAGTTGAAAGATTTCTAAATCTTCCTTCCCGGATTATGTCTTCTAATTTTTATTTTAACCAAACCAAGGGATTCTACTGCATTAGAAGTGATGGAAGGGAGAGATGTTTACATGAATCCAAAGGCCGCCCCCATCCCCTTGTGAACAACACTGTTTTAGAGCAACTGTATTCTTACTTCAGAGAGCACAACGCAAAATTTTACAGAATGGTTAATCATTCCTTTGACTGGCATTAATGCATTTGGAATCAATGTTTCTTAAAAAGGGCCTGAAACAAAGTCTTTCAAATATATCTTTCTAAACTGTAGAGGTTGGTACTATGAGAACTTAACATACTGGTTATATGCTTCATTGGAATAACACATGTGTTAACTCACTGAAATGGTACCCTTTACGTTGGGAAAAATAGGTTTCACGTATTTGTATGATTACTGTGAGTCATATTCTGATCTTTCTCTCACCATGCAAATACATTAACTTCAGAGGACTTCTTTCAGATACTTACCTGTTACAAGATTTGTGCTGTTTTGGAAAAAATGACTGCTTCTAACAGTGTAAAAAATGTAAATATTTGAAATGGTATTATTCTAACTGTTCTGTATTTTTTGTTGTTAGTATTTTTTATATCACACACAATGATAGTGGTGTTGATTTCTAGAATTTTTCATACAATAAGTTAAATTGTATGTTAAACAGGGGCATACACAGTGGCTCCAATAAATAATTCATCCTCTGTTAATATGCTGAAGTGCTTAATCAGTTAATAATAAAAGGAATCTATTTCATCTATGATTTTGAATAGGTGAACTAGAAGATCCCTGTCTGTATATCATTAGCATTAAACCACACTCTTACTATCCTGGGTTTATAAAAAAAAAAAAAAATTATCTCCAAACAAACTAAGAATATTAACTGTTTGAAGAAGCTTTAAGTGAGAGTTCTGAATGTAAAGACATTAAAATACCCCAGGCAACCTCAATTTACACTGTTACTCTACGCACTTAAAAAAAAAAGCAAAAAAATTATTAATATCAGCAACTGTACAACTATTTGATTATATAAATTATGTCACTTTCCTCTTGAACGGAAAAGCTCTTCATTAGTACTACCATATTAATCATGTTTGTATTCTGTGACTAGTTATTCTACTACTCTCCTGGCTTTAGTTTACATATCTCCATTGGCATAGCACATGGATTCCAAAAAAAAAAAAAAAAAAAAAAAAAAAAAAAAAAAAATTATTTGCTTGGCCTCCAAAGCATGGAGTATTTTTATTTTGTCATTTCCAATGCATATCATGGGATGTTCTCAAAGTTAAAATAACATCTTGTTATATTGTATATCTCAGACACAGTGTTCAATATGCTAAATATGACATACTCAGATTATATATAAAAACCACACCCACCTCTACCCCTGCATTAGAAATTGTTTTATTTTTAATATTTATTTTGTTTCACACTGTTGTGCTGGTCTGTTTTCCTTTTTCTTGTAAACATTTTATGATTTATCAATACCAAAGAAGAAAATCAACTTGAAAATGTTAAATGTGGTGCCAGATAGAACTACAGCTGCAGATGTGCTTGTTTGAAATTGTACCTTGCAATCCAGAAACTCTGGTGCACACCCTAGTAGAAGCATTCATTAGGTGCATTCCTCTTCAAGCTTCTCAGGACACTGGTGAGCTATGGTTGTGTGGGCCCACTCTGAACATCGCAGTGTCAAACTCCACCTAACCCTGGTGAGAATCCTGAATCTGTGTCCTGGCTAAGCTACTGTGCAGCCTATAGGAGTATTATGTTCCTAACATGGGATTCAGTCTTCCACTTCACAGGCTAAAAGGTATGTATTGCAGCACTAATTTTTAGGCTTCTAATACTTTATGAGGGGGCTGCTTAGATGTTAGGCAGGTAGCAGTATTAACACTGAAGCTGGACAGAATCAGACCCAGCCAGATTATGTGGAAATAGCCTTCATCAAATACTCCCCTCAATAAATGTAGAATGTTAAAAATAATATAATAAATCTTACTCTTTATCTCTTCTGCTACTTGTATGTATATGTACGAGAGAAAATTATATTTATTTGTCATTAGCATATAAATAACCTCTGAAGTTATCTTTCTGAAGTATGATTATTTACTACAGCTCTGATTTCTACAGATGGCCCAAATCATTATTTACTTCTCCCACATTTTCTGAGACTGTGTCTTCTTAATCATTAATATTGATCAGATCTGGCCACTACTCAGAAGTACAAGGTTGATCTGAATCAGGTATGGAAATACAAATGCATTTCTTTCAAATTAGCCAAAGAACAGGATGTTTATGCTGGTCTACGCACCATCTTTACAAAGACATTGGATAGGCAAACTGTAATAATTACAGTTGTGTAGCCTACCAATACATTCTTTGTCATTTGTCAAGTAAAAAGTTAACCCAAGAAAAATTCTGATCTCTGAATCAGCAGGGTGATTTCATATTGGACCAACACTGTATTTTGTGGGCACTACATTTTTATCTGATAACGGCAGCCCCAAATCCAGATTCCCTATAGTATTTAACATAGCTTGTTCTTTCTGACCAATGCAATCTCAGTGATGAACGAAACTCATTCCAGTCCACTAATTTCAGAAATACAGTATTGAAGGTAGCAACATACCAGCAGCTTACCATAGATCGTAGTTTTTCTTTCAGCATTGCTTTCTGTTTCTTATACAATCCAAAACAACCATATTCTTCTTCTTTTGCTTCTTTTCAATGATGATTTTGTTTAATAGTATTGAATAAGATTGTTTTCTTTTCTTTTTTTTTTTCTTTTTTTTTTTTTTTTTTTGGCAAGAAACTGATTTGAAAACAATGTATACTTCAACAAAGGTTTCAGGTAGTTGCCAGTAATTGAAGAGTTCACATGTCTATTTGTCACATTCAATTTCACAGGCTTCCAAGAAAAAAAATTAAATAAAAAAATCTAATGTCTTTCTATATGCTTGCAGGCATCAAGTCTTTCTCTTTCTTCTCTGAAATTTACAGCTAATCTTTAAATGAGTTGAATGTGGGAACACCAGTTGGCAGAAGCTGTATGCATCTTTGAAAATGCAGGTCCCTTTCTGGAATTTACATTTCAAGGAGAGCTGATCTGTATGGATTAGTGATGCATATATCTACTTGATTTGTTAGCACTCTTCATTCCTGCTCAGCATTTTTGGGAAGAACAGAGTTGATAAAATTAATTCAATGATCATTTTGGAGTTTATTAATACCAGAAGAAATATATTATGCATAGTATAATTTGGGTGAGGGGTTGGTTGTTTCAGTTTGGTTTTACATAAGTCAAGATTCTCATCTGAAGTTTTGTTTTGGTAAATGGTCTACAAAGATGCAACTTAACCTCTGCATAACAGAATTCAATAAATACAGTAGACTATATTTTAACATTACAAACCATTTCAATCAGTTTCTCATTTTGTGGTCTGAAAAATATTATCTCATGCAGCCCTAACCTTCTCCATTCAAAAGATAACACTCCTTCCATCATCCTCAGGAGGGGGGTCAGTAGAAGATCCACGTAACACTGAAATAAAAAGTACTCATTTTTTGGCAGTTGGAATTCAAAACTACTCAAATTTTGGAAGGAACTGGAGGCTGAGAATCAGTTTGAAGATGTATTAACAAGACAGTTCTCAATTTAAGAAATTACAAATATCTTTTATGAATTTCCACAATTGATAGCAAACCATAAACTGTTCTTCTCCAAATTGGTCAAAGGACTTTTATCTCATTATCTGATACTCAAGAGGTGTTTGCAGAAAAAAAAATTTCACGTGGGAAGGTTGTTTAAAGAGATCATGCAGGGGTTTTTTTTTCAAAGGTTGCTGGGAGCATCTGAAACAGGCGGTACAGTCACATGTGTAAGACTACTGCAGAATTTATGATGCTTTGAGCAGCTCTTTGATGTTGTTTTGCATTCCACAAACATTAAGCTTTCACTTTAAATACTGTTCCTTTCCTTTTTTAGTTAAAATGCCATAGTTATAGTTGCTTTGATCTAATATCACTGGGAATTAGCAGTATCAAGCAACTGCAGCTGTTAACTGGATCAGTTTAGCCTTTGCCACAATAAGCAGCACACTCATACTTAATACTTAGATGAGTCTAATATTAGGTTTGGGGTTTTTTTATATACAGGCTACATATGTTACCTCTAGTACATAAAGAAAAAGCATTGGGAAACTTAAGAGCTAGGGTTTTGCCCCCAAAGCTCCTAATAGTTAACTAATAGGAAGAAAACAAGGAGGTTGCTCTATTGCACTCGCCCCCATTATTTTACTAGAAGAGGGTTGGGTTTTTGCATTGTATCCTCTGTATCTAGCTCCTCAAAGGCCTTGGGCTGACTTCTGGTCTTTTCTTTCACAGCTCAGCCGTGATAGAGCAACAGTTCCTGTTAAAGAATACCTGTTAAAGCAGAGACATTTTTTTAATATCCATAGGCAATATTGTGGAGAACTTTACAGAGGGCATACACTTGGTGCACATCATTGTATGCTGCTACACGTCAACTCCTTCAGCATCCTTTTGATACAAAGCCAATAGATAATACTATGAAATGCACTGAAGAAAGATTAGATTGACTACTGCAGGGAAGCGCATCTGCATACAGAGTTTTCAGTCTTCATGCACATTTCAAGAGCACATCAAAAAGAAATTTAAAAACTGGGTTGCTTCCAGCAAGTTTGACTGCTTATTGCCTTTGTCAATTCAGATGCTTTCATGAGTTGGACAAAAATTTTAATACTGTCATAATCCCTATAATTTCTTGTTTAATCTGTGTGGTCAAAACCAAAAATACATGTTATTACTTTGCTTTATAGGAGCACAGTTTACAAAAAAAAAAAAAAAAAAAAAAAAAGACACCACCCCCACCACCCCCCAATACCTTGATTCATAGTAAGAGTTGCACAATAACAATGCCCACAATAACATTTCCTTGCAGAGACAGGAACATTTAAATTATTTAATTAAAATATTATACACCTGTAGATCATTATTTTCTATACTTGTGGATTTGATCCCTATTTGATCCCTCATTTCCTTCAAAAGCTTGAATTTTATCATAGAAATGAATGGACACATTAGAATTAAAATCGGTAATAATTTGCCTAGCACATTGATCATTACTAGCAGTTAATGGCCAATATTTAGTTACTGGCCAAATAATTTCCACTTTGATTATTTCAAGTTTCAATGTGACTAAGTTGTTTTGCTATTTTATAAAACAAATTTAAAAGTTAGAACCAACAGTGGATAAAAAAGACTCTGCAGTATCATTCTGTGATTGTAGAGGAATATAGAGGAATTGTCATGTCTTTAAGGATAATTAACAGTGACATAAGCTTACCACAATTCCTCAAAAATTATTGGAAGCCAAGATACTAACAGAACTGCAAAGTATAAATTAGTACTTGAAGTTGAATTTGCTACTTAGGGAAAATATAACAGATTAAAACCAGACTGACATAAATCATACTTCCCTGGTAAAATAGATGTGATGTAAACTGTACAGTATCTCATGTATTAGCCCATGTAACAAGCACTTTGAAGTCTACTTTCTGATGCAAAATGGCCTTACACTTTTACGTTGTATGTCCTTTTAGTTCCATTACAAAAACCTCTCAGCCTTTAAAGAAAAACATATTAATATAAACTCTTTACCAGTGGTACAGTTCTTCTCTCAAAGGACATTTCTCTGGTTTTGTATTGTTTCCTCTGAGATAAAAAGGTGGTTTGAGTCACACTGCAATAAAAGTAGAGAGTTATCATACCAGAATTAAGACTATTACTTCTGTTTATTACAGTTCTCAGTGAATAACATTTTTATATAGGAACTGATAATAGTTTAACAATTTTTTTTTATTTTCTCTCTCTTCGTTAGATAATACAACTATGTTATAGTTTTTCCTATTCTGAAGGATGTTAGTCTAAACTCATACATTGTTACTGTAAAGCACTGTCTTACAGATCTAAATCAGATGGTAGTAATAAAAGGAAAGCACAGGTAATTAAGAATCCACTGGCTGGCTAAGATTTTTTTTTATTATTTTTTTTTTTAACTCTTTTGATGTGAGTATTTTGCTCCATCATAAACTTTCTATTAGGAATGTATCAGCCAAACTTGCAATAAGAAAAAATAAGGCAAGGACAACTATAATGCAATAAAACCTGAGCTGAAGGCTCTTTTCTGCTAAATATTTGTTGACATAATATGGCACAGTTACAAATGAAAATTATGACTGGCCTGATAAGATGATGCACAGGACTAAGTAACATGCTACTCCAGGGATTTATCTAAGTATTCCACATGCCTGAATTAATTTTGTGATCATTAGGCTGTTAGGGACATACATGAATATACATTTTCAAAACACTGTATTTCATCTTAGAGAATACTACAATACTGTAGGACAGGCTGAATATATTATGTCTATCCTTGAGTGAAATGCTGCAGTGCTACTAAGCACTGGATGGGAAGTAACAATTCTGTACACTAAGTGTTGGGCATTTTTAAATTCCTTACAGAAAATTACCAGCACTAGATGCAGCAGTTTTTTTGTTGATTTGACAAGGACTGTCAGCCTAGAAAAATGCCGCGCAACTGTCATGAGAAGATTGAAGATACCTTTTCTATACTCTGCCAAGATACAAATCCAACTCAAGACAAGTAACGCAGATGGAACACTGTAAACTGCAGGGGGTGCATTGCTGCCTTGAGTGAAGATTAAAGGCTCATAAACAACATATGCTATAGTTACACACGCACTCACGCATCATACACAGCTTGCAAAATACGCTCAGTCTAAACCAAAACCAAGGAGAATCTACAGCTGTGCACTAATGTGATCGTGTTGAAGGCATACTGAACCAGGGGCAACCGTTCCAGTATGAGCTATCTGTGACTTATTATTTGTTGTATTAATAACATGAAGTCTGTTTAGGCCTTGCACTAGGCATCTTCTGTGAGCTAGCACTATATACTGCTCTTAAGATTTTCACCTTGCAGACAATGTGTATTGTATTCTCAGATTCAAAGTAAGCTTCATCCATTATGTTTGCCAGACAGCCCATGTTTATGTGATTGAAGTTTTTTGTCAAGTGTACATACAACAAAATGAATAAAACAGATTAACAGATTCTCTGGGAAGAAAATGGCTAATGGGTCATATACCTAGGGCCTGTTTATGTACAGTAAGCACAGCAGAACAGGGTTCAAGTAAACTGCCTTTCATACTTTTCAAAAATAAACTTTCTGTGTGTTTTCATTTCCTTTAATTTAGGGGGGGGGAGGAAGCCTCCCCTACATTGTTTAATAACAAACTTGGAATTTTAAAATTCAAATTCATCTGAGAAGTTAAAAGTACTATGGTTTCAGTGACTTAAATAAGAAATTACCATTCAAAAGTTACTACATTTTTAGCAGCATTAGAAAACTGTTCACTTTCTTTTTAGTTCTTTCATACCTTGTGTCACACCCTCCCACCTCTCCCTTGAAAAAGTATTTTCATAACAAATACCATTTTTGCCAGCTGATTTCAATTTTATATAGGCAGAGTTCAAAATATTAATCACTTGCATTAAAAATACAAAGATTGGGTAGGGTGATAGCTAAGTCTTACATTTCCACATGAGTGGAAAAAATGGCATATGAAATAAAACTATGGTCACTTAAAATGGGTACCTGCTGAATCACATTGAGTATTGTATGCCCCAGATTATATAGAGAGAGATCAGGGCTGCTTCAGCTATCCAAATGATGGCTTGCAACATCTTTTGTGAGTTTGTGAAAAGTAGTTTCCCCCTTCCATCAAACAGACATTCAGGCTTCAATCTGAGAAAAATCTTTTTTCCAGTTCTTAGGGTGCTTGTGTAGAAATGAGTGGTTAGGTGCCTTTTTTCCCCTCAAGTTACCCGCAAGATGGATTTTTGCCAAATTGCAGTATGTATTCCATTGGTAACAGCAAACTAATTTTGGAAGCCCCATTTAATTTCTTTTACTAGCTACTGGGTCCTCCATTATTTTTGTCCAAAAATCGAGTTGTCACAGATGGTAATTATTCTAGACAAAAACAGCCACCCAGAAAAGTATGAATAAAATATACTAATCCAGCTTTCCATAGCTACTAGATACAATGAGCCAGAAAATACAGAAGCTTGTTATCTTGTTAGGGTCCTTTGTCTGTGACTCCTTTTCATCAAATAAGTATCGGGTACAGTTATATATGCTTGTATGACTCCCTATCCTGATCATCTGTGTATTATGATCAAAGGGAACAGGATTATGTTACCTCATGTTAATACTAAAGCCCAGGATATTTATTTCACATAAACGCAACTTCACCGCCAGTCACCCATTATCTTTGATTTTCTTCTCTATCTATAAATTCTTCTCTGTGGTGTTTTTCATTTATTAATAAATTCTGGCTTTTCTTTTTCATGGAATATATAGTTTTGATCTTAAATTGAGCTTTCCTGATCTGAGAAAAGTAAAAGCTGAAACATATATTATGGCTTTCAAAAATAAATAAATTTTGTCTCTGTGCTGTGTTAGTATGTCAGATAATCAGATTACATAGTTTCAAGCAATTAAGACAAAATAGCTAATCCTAACACACATAGCAGGCATAATGATTGAGGATATTTTTTGGAGGATAGGAAAAAAAAAAATCACCTTCCATTAAAAAAAAAAAAGTACTAATTTGATATTTAACATAAGCATTTAGATTCATGTGCTCCTCTAATGTAAAGTGGCACTGACTTCAGTTAGCTACAGTGACTGCAGTAAAACTACTCTAATTTGTAGCTATGGATCTAGCCCGAAATGTATATACATAAAGAATGCTACTTTAGTCTTAAGTGGCTAAGCCAAATGAAATAACTGTAGTTTCTGAAACATAATACTCTTATCCCTTAATACACAAATTGAACACTTGATAGTAATGCTAATATAGAAGCTATTTCTCTCTTGATTTTTCTGTAGAAATTCTAGTCAGTGAGTTAGTCGATGGCAAGCAATAAACAGCAAGGAGGTGGGGGGGGAATTCCTTTATTTGCATTGCTGGCCTCATTCTGTCAACATATCACCCAGATTGCTGGATACACACAGAGATACATTCTGGCAATGCTAGGAAGGGACCTGCATTTCCTGCTGTCTGTTTCAACTTATTAGTAATAGGATGATGCTTCTGGCACATCTAAAATAAATTAATATTGGATTAATTCAATTCAAAAAAATGTCAGGAAAACACATTGCAGATTCAGTCATCACCAACTTGAGACCAATATTCTTAAAAAAAGAGTACCATAGTAATTATGTTTACATGTATAATTGCCTAAAGCTGAGCCAAATGACAGAATATATTCTAACACTTTCCAATATGCCTTCAGTGCTGATTAAAACACCAGTTCATAAAATAAATATAAATACAGTATTTTCAACACTAACAGTAACACAATTATTTTAAATAGTTTTGTTTTACTTCTGAAAGCTTTTTATCTGAACTACCGAAACATTTTTTTATTACTGATTAAAAGTTGTGTTCACTGACCATTTCTTCGTTGTTCACTGGTGATCATTTATATCTTTTTTAATATCAAGGAATGACAGTGCAGCAGTATTCTTTTTAAGTGGTAAAAGGCTGGGCAAGAACAACTGCCATACTTTACACAATTGACTTAAGTGCAGTAGGGGTTGAAAAATTTTATAAGATTATACCTAACCAATTTATACATAGTATAATACAATGCCAAAAGTAAGAGCAATAGAAAAGTCTGAATAAACATTTTAGCATTTACAGTACCTTTTTGATAGGAAGATCAAAATAAGCAAAGCAAATGGAAGACTGATTCTGTAGCCTTTGACCAGAAAAAACTCCTACCTGCAACAGACACAACACTTGAGCTAACACTGCAGATCTGGACCATTGATTTGAATGTGATGTATTCTGATATTTTATTCACACTACCTGTGTCTTCAGTAGGACCTCAGATACAGTTATATCCTACTCAAGATAAGTAAACATGTCAGAATTTCACTGGATGCAAGGATGAATTTGGATTTACTCGTCTTGTAGTCATGACAGGCAGATGAAATACAGATAGAGTAATAAAGATACCGTTAGCAAAAGAGCCTCAGCCTCTTTAGTAGCTTGCCCTTTGTGCATTTTACAAGTGAAAAGCATAAAAATCTTGTCTCAAGTATTTAATATTTTATGATTTAAAATAAGCAAGCATAATAGCCTCTCAAAGATTCTCAAAAACACTAGGAAGTAAGCTGAAAAAGTCAAATTAATAATTTTTCATAAGCAATGTCCAAGGCAAAGAGTGATGACTCTTTAATAAGATTAGAACATTTCTGCAGTCTGTCTTCCTTAGTCTGTTACTTTAAATCATAACTACTAACAGTGAAATAATTACAACTAAAAGTATTGTTGCACAAAGCTTTCTCGTTACAGGTGGAAAGTATATTTTTAAATATACTAAACTTGTGACACATTTGAGCTCTGGAGGGAAACCAATCCACACACCCAGTACTCCAGAGGAAAAGATACTGTACACTCTCAGCTTATTCCATTTCAGAAAGCCCTCAGGCCCAAAATCTCTCTCTCCTAACCGTCAAGACTGAAATGGAATACAGAGCATCAGAAGCTCAAAAATGCACTTGGGATGCAATCCTCTTGGGACTTTAAATATTAACATGAAAAATCTTAAACCTTGGGCTACCAGGCAGCTGAGACAGATAGCAAAACATTGTGAAGAGTCATGCTCCCTTCTGCTAATCTCTCCTTGCAACAATAACACACAACTACGTAGGGAACCAGCTGCAGGCAACGGATCATATATGCAAGTTGCCCAATGTACTGCATGTATTTCTTTAATCTGTCTGCCATTTCACAAAGATATGCATCATGACTACCATCAGGGAATTCAAACAGAGCTTGATCTCATTCTCATTGCAATAAAGTTAACAGTGGCTTCAGGTCCTTGAATTGCAGCCTCTGCTCAATAACAGCACCTAGACTGCATAACCTGCTGACCTGCAGGAATGGTACCTCATCACCATGCAAAAGGCCTAGGGAAATAACACTTTCCTCAGACCTCCTGCCTGAACCAATCATGAGAAGTTAAATCTGCAGGGATTCTGTCTTAACTAATCTCATCTTTTTATCACGTACTTCAGTCATATAAATGGAAAACAATTGCATGTCTTCTTTAGTTGCAACTGGATATAGATTATGCTAATGATAACTCAGGCCATCTTGCTCTCAAACGCTTGGTAAATCAGACTGTGCTTTACACCTAAGTATAGTAACCAAACCAGACCCTTGTGAGGTCCAATGCTAGGCAAAAACAGGCAAGAAGATAACCAAGTTCAAAAGTATGCTGGCACCATCTGCCATCACAGGTGGCTTAGAAAAATAAGCCAGTCCCAAAGAAATAGGAGACGGAAAGAAGAATCACAGGTTTCTTTATACTCTTCAGTTTTTACCTTCCATTTTTAAGCTTTAAGGGTGCTCTAGTGTCATATATCCATGCTTTCTTTCTCTACAACCAGAAAACATAGGCATTTTCTTTAATTAAAAAATAATAAGCCAAGACACTTACACTAATATATTCCCAAATTTCCAACAGCTGAAACTTTTGAGGAAAAAAGAGCAATTACCTTGACACTTGAACTTCAAACATGGAAGCTGGCAAAGTTGGAGAGACATTCATCACACACTTCTTCTTTCTAGCTAATTAGCTGGAGAACTATCTGGATCTGCAGTATCAGAGAGGAGATGATACAAAAAGGTCGTAAGGTGAACAGTTATAAAACACAGGGGCCAATCTCTACTCATCAGATCCTCATTTAATTTTATGCTAAATGGCATAATTCAAAGCCAAAGTCTCCTGCTAATTTAATTTGAATTTGGCTCATGGTAGGAACTTAGAGTTTGATCTAAATGTTCCATGAACACCCAGGTTTTTTAAACTAGGGGATATATTCTTTTGTTGATAATAATCAGTAATACATATTCTTTACATTCTTTTTCCCCTTATAATGAGATGTCCTATTCTTTAAAAAGATTTGTGCAACATGTTTTAAACAGAAATTCCAAATTTTCAATCTCTGCCCTACAGTATTCTTTAGATTACTTGGATAATCCACATTTCATGTGGATTTTACTATTACTCGGTCATGAAGCTTTCTTTTATGTTTATGCAAGAAAGGAGTTAAATCAGATTAGAGCTATATTCATGCTGCAATACTGTCAGGCATCCTGCCTACAAGAATGAAGTATAAATTACATAGTTTAATAAATGTCTGATTTGATAGTCAATGTAGTTGTGTTTTCTTGATGAATACCACCTAGAAGTTAGCAAGTCTGTTACAGATGGGAATGACATCGAGTTTGCATTTATAAATCCATTAACAAATGAAAGATCAAATTTTTTTTAAAGTTCTGGGAAGCAACAATTTCACAATAATCTTTTAGTTTATCCTCAACCAAATACTTGTACCCTGGCACTTTGTAAAAAATTACAATGTGAAATTTCCTTCTAGTCTTTGGAAGCCAGCAGTGTATGCTGGTAGATCGTAATCTCTCCTCCATCCAATTCACATCTATTTCAATTTATCCATACCTCAATCACTGTGACCAAATAACTAAAGAGAAACTAAATTGTTTCAAAGCTTTTTGTAAAAAGGAAGGAGCAGTTTTCTCTTCAAAGCTCCAGGCTTACCGGCCAGCTGTTAATTTACTGTGACTTCCTTCAGCAATAGTTAAATTGGATGCATGTTTAACTAGGGAAAATTTTGCAAAACAGAAAGGCAAGTGCTGTTGGAACAATTTCTTTACCTGATGCTATAGAATTTTGAGTTAAAAATAAGAAAGCTACACTCCCTTTGCAGACAATACCTCTATTGATGTGAACCGTTGTTAGCATCCTTTACGTAGGTAATTCTGCACCAATCAATACATAGTCACAAAGACTGTGTTATTCCCTAAGCAGCTCCCTGAACTGTGCAGACAGAACACAGCCATACTGTGCCTATACCTCTGCTATGGGCAAAATGTCCACAGGGGCAGGTAGCCTGTTCTCTGTAGTGGCATATCAGTGCTGTTTTATCAGTCTGATCTACTGATAAACCTTGACAAAGAAAAATGGAACAGAAAATAAATTCTCTTCCGAATTTCTTAAATGCAATGGATCCATGTCTTTCAATAAGGGGTGGGGGTGGTAGAATCAAACTACTGGGAACATCTGAGAAGGGAGAGAGGAAAAGACATGCATTCATTTATTGCAAAAGCAGTCATTCAACAGAGCTTCTGTACTGAGACAAATTTCAAAACCCACAGCAGAAGTCAACATTAAAAGCATTCCTGTCAGACATGGGGCATATAAAACAGTGCCCATATTTCTTGTGGAAAAAGTTAAAATTTGTTGTGGTAACATGCAGATTTACCTAGATGCTGGGATGGGGATCAACAAATGCTAAATAGTTCTTTATTTTAAAAAAAGAAATAATGACGTAAAGAGTAAAGAAAAAATTGATGTATCATATAAGGAGAACATTAGATAGATTAAATGGGGTAGTGTTTCTCATGTATTTTATGTAAATATATTATTTGAATGCATTGAATCTAATCCATTATATTAGATGATTTTTTTCTTCAAGATTAATCCATATTGTCTGAATACTCACTGTAGTGTAAATAGAATACTGATGGTTTTAGAAATATTTTGTATTATGTCTCAAACTTATATTACATAATATGCTTCTAATGATAGAAAATAACGATATGAACATTAACAATGAAATATGTTGAATCAGATGCTGAGCCAATAAGAACATTTTTCAGACAAACTAAAGCCACAGTGGCTGTTCTTAGATTTTAAAGATATATCTTAGCTGTGTAAGTTTCACCCAGTTAAGTAGAATGACTTAGCAGTCTGAGCTGACAGCTACAATTACTTTTTTTCCTGCCACAGCAATAGTTTCTTATTTTTTCTACAGGTAGTTGCTTATGTTTCTTGTCAGAAAGCAAAACCGAAGAAATAGCACTTCACAATTAGTTTTCCTTGAAGAAGTCCTACCTGTTTCCTTTTTACTAAAGCTAAGTTTTAATCACAAATATCCAATTTGTTCAAGTATTTTTGCGTGTGTCTGTGTATTATCTTTACTCATTAGTGTCAAACAGGCATTCAGGATTTTCTGGGTGGCCGAAAAGAGTCTAGCACTAAATATGGATTTTTTTTACCACATACAAGACTGCAGTACATATTTCTAAATAAGTATTTTAAAATTTGTAATTTCTATGTAAGTATAAGGAGAACTGGTACTGACTGTAGGCTCAGTAGATTTTTCAGATGTATCTATTTAAAATGCAAATGTGTGTATATGTGAATATCAGGGTCTATGTCTATAAAAAGCCTCTTTAAATGTTCAAACTCCTAATTATTTTTTCAAAAGTTTCCTGGGGATTCTTTCACCCAGATCACCTTTCAATTTTTAATTTACTTTATTAAAATCTCAATAAATCATCATATTGCCAACTTCTCTATCTGAAATTCATTAACATATCAGAAGATAATTTATCAGCCACATCTTATATATTGCTTCTCATACATCAATTTGTCATTTCTCTGCTTTCATTCTCCTTTGTATGAACTAGGAAAATCTTATCTCATTTCAGATTTCTATTAATCCAGGACATATAAATTTTAACTATTTAAAGTCATCTAAATGCTTAAATTAGCTAAGTTTACATATGCCAAATTTTTAAACTGTTTTTGCTCAATAGATGAAAAATATTCTAAACTACTGAAGTATAGAAAAGGTTAAGATTCATCAATACTGACAAAATCTTGCAGTAACAGATTAATAACCATCTACACACAGCTAGGAACATTTAGCTCTAACACTATTTAAGGTGTTGATACAGCAAGACTTCTGTTTTCTGTGCTGTCTTGGACAAGTCACTTAAGCCTCCCTGAATCCCAGAGGTTTTCTGTAGGACATCAATCAGAAGAATGGAATAGTGCCTTAAGTAAACACTCTCCTTCCAGCATATATAAGGTGCTATGGAACAACTACAGGTTGCCCCCACTTAGGAAATGCAGCGTTCCTGTTTTATGGAAGCGTAGTGAAGATGAATCATTCAAGATTATAAGGCAATCAGACACACGTAAAACCTAAAGTAGACAGAGAAGTAACCATGCATGTCTGAACTAATATGATCAAAGTGATACTAAAAATGCTTTTGGTGGCTGGCCATCTGCCTCCATTAGAAGCCAGGTTCTCATCTGCACTTACATTCAGGCGAAATACATCGTATCAAATTGCATCTACACCTTTCTGAGTTTCTCCTGATGGCTAGGATGACAGAAAAGAGCTACTGCAAAAATGAGATTCAATCTTAAGACACCCAATCTGCAGGAACAGAGGTATATTTTACAAAATGCAGTTACAGTATGCAGACTATCATTAGATAGATGAGAACTCCTTGTGGATTGAGCAACAACTGGAGATTCACTAAGACTTTATGTCAGTAAAACATATTATTGTCTAAATTTTGAAAAACACAAAAAAGCCAACTCTTGTGCACAATGGTTTTAGCAGACCCCAAACAGCCTCATTTTAAACCTTTTAATATAAACAGAGGACTGATTCCATAAACATCTGATGAAACCCATCACCAAGTATAATAAAAGCTATATGATTTTGTAATAGCACTTTTGCAGGAGTGAATATAGAAGAATTTATGGAATGGAGGCACCAAGTAGAAGCAGAAGAGGCTGTAGATAATCTCTCTTAACATTTTGCAAGACTGCAACTATAGAAGACAAGTGTAAGCAACTGTGAGCAATGATCAATATGAGATTCATCTCACCTAACTTTAGATGCTTACATTGTAGCTACCTGCATATAAGTTTGTTGTCTAGATTTGTTCAATAAGTAGTAATATGCAGCAGGGGAAAAAACATTCACTTCTAGAACACAGTTCATCTGACCTATTTTAGATATCTATGCAAGATAATACAAATTATGCCCTAAAAGTATCTATTTCCATTCACTGAAATCTTCAAAAGAGTTAACACTTGCAAGTATTTACACTGGAAGTGTTCAAGTTTGAACAGATGAATCTTGCCTAAATTGTTGTCAATGAAAAGAACAAATGAAGAGGTTTTTTCTATAAACATGGATGAAAACAACCATATTCATCCCCACTCCGGCAACCAAAACAGTTGTTGTGGCCGTAATTTTGGGAGTTCAAGTAGAGGTATTCTCTTTAATTCATATAACTCCTATTTTTTATATGCCATTGTGCTCTAGGTCCTTGTTTTTGAACCTGTATCCAATTTATTCAGTAGTGTTCTGCAAAGTACTCAAAGGAAAAAAATTCTACTAATTTCTGTTAATGAACCCTTAAAAGGCAGCTACAATCAGCTCCTGACTTGTCTTAATGACCTCCTGAAACAGCAAATGCCAATGAATGATTATACTCTAGGAAAAAAGTGCCTTTGTCCTTTAATTTCACTTTATTTCCCTACTTCATACTTTGAGACAGAGCTAAAAAGAATACAGTAGTCATTTCTTACTGATCTTCTCACCTCAATCAAATCCCTATTATTCACCTTATTCAGACTGAATTATCCTGGTTCTTTTCAGTCTCTGTTTGTTCCTATAGAAGTACTACTATACCTTTAATCACTTTCTTAACACCTATCTGGACTCCTTCAGTCTCAGCTTTATCTTTCTTAGGCAACTGTCAGAGAAGGCACTGGGATCACAAACATGTACAGAAATACAAGTACCAGTTTCTTACGTAGGCTTTCTCAGATTAGCAGTAAGCCTGTGCACGCACTTGTTCATTCCTTGAACTTAAACCCCAAGATGTTCTTGTATCAGTTTATAGACTGTAAATGATCTTCTAGATTACACAATGAGATAGAAGTTGTGAAAGTTTCAAATGACAACACAAATTTGTAATCTCTTGTAAATATAACGTAGTCATGAAAACAAAGTGACAGTCTCGCAAAGCAAGTATTTTACAACTGAACCAAGAACTAATATAAAGAACAGAATGAGTTAAGAGAAAAGAACAAGTCATAGGAAATAAAAAAAAAAGTATAAAATTACTTGATCTAGGGAATCTGCCTAGGTAGAAGGAGGAAGAGTGGTAGGAGAAAAATACTTCAAGAGATCAGGGACTTTTTACTCTGGCAAAAGTGTCAGAGAAAATTAATTCCCACAAAGCCCATATAAAATTTTGTTCTGAATCCTATTAAGTTTATCTAAGAGACAGACATCCTTTCTGTCCTTTCCCCTCCCTAACAAAGAAATGCCCAATGGTCAAATGAGATCTTTTACTCCTTTATATCAAGTTGGATGCCAAGGAGAAAACATTAAAGAACAACTTTTCTTGGACAATTTAACTGTCTATGTAAAGTTCTATTGTTGGTCAGAAAAAGGGACAAGGGTGGCATAACACAGCTGAATGATCTTGGAAGTAAAACCATCACTCAAACTCTTGAAATATTTCCTACACATTTTTCACATAGCATTGATAGATTACTTGGGCCAAATTAACATAACTATTGATATCAACCTAGTTACATGAGGGATAAATGAGAGTCACATTTTCTTGAAAAATTTGCAGCTATTTCAAGTCAAAGAAAAAAAGAAGAGACTAAGCATTCCATCAGAAAGCTTTTAAACAGATTCTGCATGACCGTGGCGGGAGGGCAAGCAAAGGTTTGCAGGGAACTGAAAAAAAATTAAGGAATATAGATGAGCCAAGTTCACTGAAACAATCATTCTCCTTGAATCAAAGGTTTTTAGACAAATTTTGTAGCACCAGGATGACATCAAGTGGCTACTTAAGCCAATTACTCCACACTTGCTGGAAGCGGTCATTATGAGGTCTCCTTAATAAGCTATTCCTACTGTGTAAACATAATTGTATTACCAACAACTGCCTCTATTTTAAATTCAATTTTTGCATGTCTTAATTTCAAGTCCTCTGTGCTTTCCTCAAGCCTCACTCCAGAAATAACAAACCTAGAAACCTTCCAACTCATGAAATAAATCTTTTTTTCATCTAATACCTTTCAATTCAGGAAATGGGAAATACAGATTTCTTTGCATTTAACAGGTTTATTAAACTTCGTAATAACTGGAATAATTAGGCTTAGCTAGTCAGACTTTAACTACAGGGAAAGAAATTAATCTAATTCCTTAAAAGATCTTCTTGGTGTGTAAGGCAGATTATTAATAGTTGAAAGAAATTTCACAGCGAGAAATTTCACAGTGAGACCATTTCATTCACTGGAACACCCCCCCCAGCAACATCGTAGAGTCCCCACGAATGAGGTTTTCAAGATGCGATTGGACAGTGTGCTAGATAATCTCATCTAGGCTCCCTTTCCCATGAAACGTTGGACCAGATGATCTTTTGAGGTCCATTCCAACCTGGGCTGTTCTATGATTCTATATTCTAGACAAATAACAGCTGTAACTTCTGATAAGCCTGTATTAAGGCTATAAAAATATGATCACCAGTTTAGAAATAGTTAATGGATAAACATTTCAAGCACCTTTTGACTTTATTAATAATATGATTCACTACAGTTTGTATTTCTCAAAATTTTATTCCATGAAATGTCCATCTTTAAACATGGCAGTAAGGAGTATAGTCCAAAACTGAATTTGCAGACAACCAAATATCTAAGAGTATTTATAAGACAATCTCTTTCCAACATGAAGAATGTGATCTTAAAAGTTTACATGTTTCCCTCCTAGCTGTTTTACAGAATTTAAAAAAGTATTCTCAAAGAAAAAAAAAAAAATCATAAATAGCAGAAGTAATGGAGCCTTCCTATGAATTTGTATCCTTTGGACCCCCTACCAAGCTTTACTCACTACAAGAACTTTACCCTTATTCCAAAGAACCAGGTGTATTCTGCCTGCTTTTCCTTTAGTGGGACGTTATTTTGAATAAATCTCCTGCATCTAAGTGCCAGTTTCCACAGATCTCATAGGAATTTAAGTATATTTCAAATTTGCTTGAAAGTAGCTATCATTTCAAATGTTCTTATGAGTGCAATGACCAGATGGAAAGAAACAGAGACAGCATTACAAAGTAAGCCCTGTCTCCTCAAGGAGTTAGTAACAAAAATGAAAAAGAAATTAAAAATCCCCAACCACCCACTAACTATTGCCCTAAACATATATCAGTTTTCAAGGTGTCTGTTCTCTTGCTCTTCCAATATCCTATATGAATTTACTGAAGGCTAAGTCTTCCACATTCCTTTTGTTCTTTCCTTTCCCCCCCAGTCTAAATGCACTTGAAAAGATTACCCACTCTGAAGATACCTTGCAAAACATACCTACAGGAGTTTTGTCCAAACCTTGTCTTGGCAGCAGTTTTTACTCTGCTTGCATGTCAACTAATATCTTCATTCAAATACTCAAACGACACCAAGCTGTCGAGCTCTGCCAAGAGTTCCTCTAAGTTATGTTGTCATGTTTTTATTTAAAAGCTCTGATTGACTCTTGGAAAGATGTTTTAATCTGCTATGAAGCCCACAGTAAGCAGATCTGTGCTACTTCCTAGAAAAACAGGCTTTAAGGAAGCTAGTTGTCTAGAAGAACTAGGCTGCCCTTCAGAGTCTGATAATCACCCCAACGCCCTCAGGGACTTTTCTGACAAAACAGTCACCTTGTCTTGTCTGAGCTTTGGGGTTTCAGAGCTTGACTTGATGAGGAATGACAGCTCTTAGTCATGGCAGACTCTGGAACTAATAAACTTCTTTTAGATGACAGACAGAAAACCTGCTGCATTTAATGTAATTTTATGGTACTGAGTGTAATACACATTTTTAAAAGTATTTGTCTTCTAAATATCTATGCAATTTTTTCTCCAATCATTTATTCATATCTAAAGTAGTTTTAGAACAATATAAGCACTAGGGTTGTAGGCATTATCAGGATTAATTTAACCAGTGTTACAGTAGTAGCAACATAATAATCACCAGAGGCAACAAACGCTTGATTGTTTTCACTGAAAGTCATGGCAAAATACATGAGTTTTAACAAGAATAGACTTGTGGTCCTAACATTTTTAATATTTTGGTTTTGGATTTTTAGAATATTTACTTTTAGTAAAACACTGCAAATTCAAGCATCTGTAAAGTTCAGGCCATTATCCCTCTGAAGACTTCAAACTATTGCTAGCAGCTTAGTCATACAAGTAACTGGCCAAGTGTTTAGCTGAAGTAGTTCAGTTGGCTGTTTCTAGTGGTATTCCCTTTTTATGTCCATCTTTGGTAGCTCTACCAATTAATTTTCTTTCCTTGCTGCAAGATCAAAAGGATGTTTGTTCATGACGACTTTGCTTTTCTTTGTTCAGAATATTTTTGGCCTTTCACTTTTAGGACAAACGAGAGTGAACTATAAGCTTTGAAACTGTATTTGATTGTCATGATGCACAGATAAGAAATCATGCCCATACTGCAGTCATAGACTGAAAATAAAGAATTCAGAGTTAAGCGCTAACCAACTGACATCAAGTCATTGGCTGTAGAACATTGTCAGAGAATGGAAACATGAGGCACTCGTCTAAAGCATTTTATACACAAAGTGTCTATACTTCAAATAATATTTGATAAATAGCTATAAACATTAAATAGTCACACCACAAAACCTAGAAAATAGACAGGACATCTTATTTCTTAATAAAGACAGATACACTCAATTAGGAAACCTGTTCTTATTGTTGTCAGATGCATGTTCCAGTTTCCATAATTTATTTTTCAAAGCTTTTGGTTTTTTTCTATAAGTTAAGGCTAATAATATGTGAGTGTCAGAGAGATAGCATGAGCAAGCACAAGAAGAGAGAGAGAGCACATGTATGCACAAAAACTGCTGAAAGTCATTTCCCATGGGCTTGAGCTATAATGATGGAAACAATCTCACAACAAATAAACGTAGCTATTTAAGAATCTCTACTGGGATTCCTTTTTAACAATAACTCAACATGTTTGCCAATACTGACACCATTGGGAAATTCAAACTTTTCCAAGTACAGGAGCAAAGGAACAAAGGGATTGTAATGCAGCATTCAGAATAAAGCCAGAGAGATAGTTTCTTTCCAAATTCCAAGAGAATTTGCTTCCTCATTTTCTTTTGGCACAGAAAACAGAGAAAGGGAATGTGGTCTGAGTACCAAACAGGATGTTTGGACACCTTCTTGTTTAAGGATGGGGAAGGACCTTTACTGGCGGACAAGAGGAAGAAATGAATTAGAGAAGTTGAGACAATGGGGAAAAAATAAGTTACAAAAGCAATGATATTGAATGCTAAGTACTTTGTAAACATCAGAATTACTTTGTTTTGATTTGTTTTAATGAGAAAATATCCAAAAGCCTATATAAAAACCTGTTAAAGCATTATCACCTAGGAACTTGAAGCTTGTTTTAGATTTATTTTCTTGAGGGCCAGATCCTTACCTGATGGAAATTCACATAGTTCAAATGACTTAGCTGTAACCAGCTGAACTTTCATAAGCTATAGCCTAGTATCAACAGGAAACATACAACTTTTATAACTGTAATGCCTGTCACAATGATAACAAATTACTTTTTCCTTTCTGATGTAGAGTGCTATAACAACTCGAGGTATAATTAGTCACAAAGGAGGAATAGGGAAAAGGAAAACTTTTAAAATCCATTTCTGGTCCTACTGACATACACAGAATTTGATATTGCAAATTAAAACCAGGTTGTAAAACAACTAGCTAAAATAATGTAGTTGTATTTGATTCATTAATGTAATCCTGCATTGTGAAACTAGCCATCAAGAATGCTTATATTGTTGTCATAGTTGTTGTTAGTCAACTGCAGGCAAATGAAAAGCTTCAGAAATAGCATAATACAGGATTAGACCCTTTCATCGACAGATCTACGTTTTCCTTTTGTTACTGACATACTGGTAGCATCACTTACGGCTACTTGTTATGTCCTTACCTAGTTTTAGCTCCAGCTAAGCTTGGCCTTAGAGATCTCATCCCTAAGCAATGCTTTTATAGCATCTTCCTTTGGCACCTATTCATGTTTCCTCTTCCTGTATGCCCCCTTTTTGCATTAAGAAGCCATAGCTGACTATCTAGAGTTCGGAATAGTCTGGTTTTGAGCAGGAGGTCAGACTAAATGACCCTCAAAGGTCTCTTCCAACCAATATTTCTAGGATTCTGTAAATACTTATTTTCACTAAGTACTGATTTCTAAATTGATATTAAATGGTACATCAAAACCAGTACATATAAAAAATGGGTTTTAGTGCAATTTACTCACCAGAATACAGTCAATATTAGTTTTGGAAGCCACAGGATACCACTCCCACTTAGTAATCAATGGTCATTATCTCAGAAAAAAGTTATTTTGACAAAAATTTTGGTGCTTACACTGAACTGTTGTTATTCAAACGAAAAGATTTTCTTTGAAGAACTATTGCTGTACTGGTTGTTAATATCTTAAGAGAAAGATGACAATTTCAGGCCCTAAGTATTGATTATTGGCTGGTATAATCTGATTATATACATAGATATTTTCATAGTTATAAAGACAGGAAAAAGTTGTTTTATATTTTCCACATCATGGGAAAGCAATCAGAGAAAATCACTTCATTTTGGCACAAAGGGCTCAATTCCTTACTCTTTACATTTCATCACAATAATTTACACCTGTTCAAAGGGTATGCAATTTGTTACCAAACTGGACTGGTTTTATTTAACACCTAATTTCACTCTGCATATGTGCAAATTAATACACAAGGTGCAAACCGGTGGAGAATTAGGATTCAAGGCAGAAGAGGATTGTCTAGTGATTAAAATTTCATAGTACACTTACAGAATGAAAGTTCATCTGAGGTAATTCCTAAGAGTACAACTAAGTACACATGAAAATATTTGAAACTCTTAATTCTGTCACCTGGCAAGAGGACAAAGTTTTGGGTTAGCCCAAGGATGTAAACTAGGTAAGAGTTATACTCAGATGAGTGTCCAGAAATAGCTGTTCCCAGCTGTTTCCAACTCTGTACCACTGGGATGTCCTACGCAAACTAGGCAGCCAAACCAAAGTATAGCGGAACTTATGAGCCCAAAGTTTCCTTGTGGACTTTGCCTCCAGATCTGAAGAAATTAAATACTGTCACAGGCAAAGCAGTCATAACACTCAGGGAATTTATTTTTACTTAATTTAATTTATTGCCAATTAACACAAACTTTAATCACTAATTCAGGTATTGGGAAAAAGAAAATGTAAGTAATTAAACAAACACTTACAGAAACATCTTTCTTCCCCCTTCCCCAGGCTCAGGTCAAGCCAAACTCCTACCCTCTCCCACTTGCAAATCTCAGCTTCCTTTATTTTCACCATGGGTTATGTTCTGCCCATCCCAATTCCCTCAATGAGGTGACAGGCAGTGCAGGAGGTTGGCATCAAGTGTGTAACGGTTTCTTTCTGCAGCCCATTTCCTGTGCCAGGAAAATGACATACACAAACAATGAATGAAGGTAATGGCAAGAAGAAATTTTTTGTTACAGGAACATCAAGTCACCAGTATTTGTAGGGAATAAGGAGGTTTTCTCCTGGGAAGACTAAATTGGCACAATGCTTCTCAATCTCTTTGGCTGCCTTTAAAGTATTAAAAGAAAAGGCAAAGATCCTAGGAAAAAAGTTGTCATGCAAATTTGTTGCAAGCAGAGTATGAGCCCCAGCAGGCAGATTCCAAGGTAACCGGGTGATAAAGGACTTGACTTCAAACTTAAAAGCTGTAGGAAGAGCCTGTAGGATGCTGAACCAGAGCTAAAAGGCTATGCTTCAGCTAGATTGATTTAAAGAAATTTCAACCTCAGAAAAAGTGAAGGTCTTTCCATAAAGGGAGAGAACATTTTACATAGTCTGGAAGACAGTGTAAAGAAACAGAACAGATAACAAATAGCTGGTGTGTGTAATCATCAGGCCAGGAAAAAGCTAAACAGACATAAAATTAATTTGCAGTTTCCATGCTAACAGGAGTTATTATATACTCTAATATGAAATACCTAATTTGGGTGCCTAAACTAAGAAACCGAGTTTCTATGCAGAAACACAGAAGCTTCCTGGACTATAATACCCAAGCATTAATTTCCTTTGCACTCCCATGCTAAGAGAACATAAAGCTGTGCTTTTGACCGTACCTCTGCTTCAAAAGGCACACACACCTGGTATCACTTTATTCTTTCTCACTAACAAAATGAAACTGGCATCTAGTGGCAACACCCTGACAGCAACAACCTCCAAGAATTTTTGCTATTGATTTCTTCCTTGCCAGGATTCCATGCCACTCATTCATGGCAGAGAAACATGAAAAATTTCAGGAGTTTTTTCCACAACAGGAAAGTCAGCCTACATGGAAGAATGCAAGATTGTGCTGATATATCCATGCTAACTCGGGTTCCAAATGCAAAAGAGATTAATTACTGCATTGTTCTGCCCTGGGCAACTTACTTTGCTTTATCAGCAAAGCAACTAGCCTAAGAAAACTTTAATCTTCTAAAGCTATAGTGCTTTTGAGATCTAAGCAAGTACATAGTACTGCAATGTGCCATGTCAACACTTGCCAACAGCTGAATTTATGTGAAAATATGGAGGTTAGTCTTCTAGGCTGACTTCTCTAGTTTGGACCAAAATATAAGTGAGAACTGGTTGGTTGAACACATACCAGAAACAACTGAGGAGAAAAAAGGAAATTAAATGGGAAGATTACAACAACTAATATCTCCGTTACGTATGATTGTATGCCTACAAACAGTTGCAGCTGAGCGGCAATCGATGGGGAGATTTTACAGTCTCTCTGCTACTTCCCCACCATTTATCACAAATTACATGCTGTCCAGGACTGAACTAGGAGAAAGACTGCACAGTCTAATTTTACTGCAGAGTAAACTTAAATTTTGAATGGCCTTTTTTGTTTATTTGTATTTTCAGTTTGTCTTTTATATGACTGTAAAAGATGTGACTGTATCCATGAAAATCCTCTGGAGGAAGGAGTGAGTTTTCTGCTCTAAAATTCAGCACCCAGCCAATCTCAAATAGCTGTGTCTTCTGAACCCTCAAGTTCATTGCATCAGGGTTTTGGGTCTTTGAGCAATGCAAAAAACCCTGTAATCAACGGATGTAAAAAGTAAAGTCTCAACATGAAAATCTTCTTTTGAATATATCCTAGATACTGGTTTTGTCTATTACTTTAGGTTCAAGAGTCACTGCTTATAGTAAAACAATACATGTTTCAGTAGACATGAAACAGACCATTCATCTTTAAGTATGGACATTAAAATTTACAACAAAGATTGTGGTAAAAAACAAAAGAAATGAAGACCCTATGATGGCAGATGCATGGCAAGATTATAATATTTAAACATAAAACCAGTTCATAATATTTAAATATAAACAAAATTATCTCCTCCTCAAAGTAAATTGCAGTGTCAATGCAAATCAGAATTACAGTACAGGTTCTGGGGCTCAGAAATCCAGCTTCTTGTGTAAGAAGAGTTGTGTTTATACATGTTAAATATCAAAACCAAATTAAGCTCTCCCTCTAGTCTGTTTTTTGTTCTCACTAATCTTTTGTTGTTCTAATTTATAGGGACCTCAAGCTATCCTAAATTTGTTCTATTTTTTGATTGTTTTAACTAAGTTCACCTTAATGATAGCAAAAGGAATAGCAAAAACTTTTTTTTAAGCAAACAAACCTAGGAGTCTGCTGAGCTGGCAGATATTCCTGAGCTCTCACAGCTTTAATTTTAACATTGAAAGGCTAATCAAGTTGCATTTTGAAACTCTGTGAAATGTTACTTCCTGCTGCTAGATTCAATGCTGGTAATTACATGCTGGTTTTTTTATAGGGGGAGGGGAGGAATAGATGCGTAAAACCTCCTTACCTAAACTTGGCAGAATGACTTTCTGCTATTAAAAGTTCACTCAAAGACTTAGTTTGCTGCACCTTCGTTTTTGTTAAGGTCATTATGCTCACATGAAAGCAGGTTCATTGCCTGAGTTCAGCTCTTCTCAGGAAGTTTGGTTTGAGTCTGGGAATGTACACTAGTTAGTGTATTTCTGACTTCTTTTAAGAAGAAGGGGAGGAGGAAAATATAATATAAAATAAAATAAATCAGTAGATCTCTCAGCTCTCTGTATGTTGTTAGCAGAAAACACAGAGGAAAGCCCAGAATTTGTCTTTGATTCTAGGTTTACTTGGGACTGAATCTCAGCCCTGTCCTGCTTGGCTGTTTTAATAGTTCTTACTTATCTGCTCCTCGTGCAGTCATTGGAGGCAGCAAAAGAGACATCCTCTTAAGTTCAAGGGCTGATTTTACTACCTGTACTCACAGGCTCATTAATTCCTTTCCAATTGCTTCTTGTGGAAGAAAGCACTATTCAGATACAAGCAAGGGAGACTGAAGCTGAGTCTCACCTAATCTTTACTGTTATTAAAGTATGTATGAAAAGGGTAGTGGTAATATTATTTTGTCCCTCAGACACACAGAGATACTGTGCATAGCACCTGAGATCTAGGAAGTAACAGCTGCTTTGAACACCGGGCACTCAACTTTCTGGCTGTTGAAAATTCTAATACCATCCTCAAAGCCCTAGAAACCATTGCAAATGGCCTTTTGTAGTATCTTATATCCTGTTAACAGACCTATGAATGATCATAATTTATATCCGACCTGGGTTTGGACATAGCAGAATGTCATGCCTAACATTTATATCTAGAGTCGATGTTAAGAGATTAAATTCAAAATAAAACCCCGAGATACTGCAGAAGGCTATTTCATTTCACTTGGCTATTACTGCCATCTAGTGATGTAATTTACAATCGTCAAAACTTTCAATTTAGAAATTATATTGCATCAGCTGTATTTGGCAAGGTGCAGGATGTATTCTAAAATCTATGCTTCATTTGTAATGTCCCATGTTGGTATGCAATTATGTCTATATTCAGTTTTGAAAGTTAATATTTTTTCTGTCTTCCCAATAAGCATGCACTTGAAGACCCAGATACATGCCTAACAAGAAAACTGTTCAGAGCCATAGTAGTAGCTTATAATGCATTCAGCTCCTTCTCTTCTGGCAAATTTCCCTTGAACAGGCCATATTATTTATGACTGCAGTGGTTGTTAGTAAATGATTCATAATTATTTATATTAATATAAATTATGAAAATAATTATGGTCAAGTAAAGGGAGCTAATCTCTTCCTCTTTCCAGTGAGCAGAAAGTGTCCCATCTTTGTTTGAAAAGTAATCACTTCCCTGATCTCCTATCTACCTAACATGAGACCATGACGTGAGAAAACAAGAGTGAAAACTGACTCCTAGGATATTACTGGAGGCTGAAGTTCAAATGAGAATAAGGCACACAATCATGAAGGTAAATTGCCTGTTAGAAGCATTTATTATTTGTCTGTGATTTGATGTCTTTAAATCAAGATTAATCTTTCTAAAAGACTTCACTAGAGCTCAAATGGACAATTTAATTCATATGAAAAGATGGGGTTTTACAATAATCTGGTTTTACTTCCTAAGTAGCAAACTACTTACCGATTTTCTGTAGTTATGTGCATTTATTTTTTTTTAGTCAGATTATCTCACTTCCCTGCATAGTCATCCAATTCATAGTGCTCCTGAGTTTAAATCAATTTATGCATTGAACGTAAAGACATACAAACCCAATAAAACAAAACCAGTACCCAAGAACCTCAGACTTGACATTATCACATCAACCATATACAAGTTTGGTTTCAACTGTTAATTGAACTGCACATGAAAAGCTTTCCCACACAATTCTACCATGGGACAGTTCAGAATTTCACCATAGCTTATCACAGGTGCCTGGATCACAGACCAAGCACTGAGGGTTCAATCACAGCGAGTTCTATTTTTTTCTTCACAGGTTGATCTTTATGTTTCTCCAAGTACTGCTACAGGCTTCTAGGGCATGTTTTTGTACTTGTTTGGATGTCTCTCCTCGGTATCTCCCCTAGCTCTGTCACAGAAAAACCTTTCTACAAGTCTTTCTTTAGCTCAGCTGAACAAACTCTATGTGATCTGCTTCAAAGCCTGTGATATGGGGAGCTGGATAATAAGGCCACAGAATAGATTATACATGCAGTTTCTTGAAGAACCTGTTCCCATCAGCATCAATTTAGCAGAGTATTTAGCCTACATATGTTAAGCACATAGTCTGTGGAATGTTGACATTCTTTAAATTAAGTAATGCTTGAGTCCTTTATTCTATCAGAAACTTCTACAATAAGCACTTTGACTATCATTGTGAGCTGATGAATATTCTGTCTGAATATTTCCAAATACCAAACATCTTCCTGTATTTTCCAGTTCTCAATGTCAAAACAAACATGTACATTTAATTCTGATTATGGACTTAACTCTCTGTATAATTTAGCTCAAAGGTAATCCTATCATCACATACAGAAGGAACCTCAGTTCTAGGTCACTTAACTCTAATCAGTTCCAAAATCCCAGACAGCTTCATTCTTAGATACTCAGCTTTTTAGTCCTAGATAAGTCTCATTGTAACAATACAATCAGGCAAATGCACCTCTGATAATACTAACTATGCAAACTGGAAAGAAGAAAATGCAAGTCAGACATTGTATTCTGCACAGTTGATTTCCAGTCTTCCTGGAATCTCTTCAGATTTAGATACCATTAATAAATATACACTCTACCATATTACAGTCAGACATTCAAAATACATATTTCCAACCTCTTGAGTAAACTGGAAGAAAATGCTGCTTCTGAAATCAGAGAGGTTTTCCCATTGTTAATTGAATACACAGATTATGCTGTTGAGCACATCTATGACTTCTTGCATTCACTGGATCATTGTCACAGTAACTAAGATGATGGACCACTAGCAATTCTAAGTTACACTATATTGTGAGCCACTGAGTTAAATATTATCTCTAAAGGAAGATATGACTTCAAGTGACAGAAAAATGTGCATTTCAAATTATCTTTTTAAGAAGCCATCTGCTAGTGTCAGAAATCAAACCAAGGATAGAAAGTAGAAATCATGCTCATACTGAGAATTTTTATTGTTAAATTCTGTAAATTGCCAGAGCTAGCAAAGGGGATCAGACAGGTACTTTCAAATCAGTGTGTTACCCAGAACTGGTCCAGGAAAAAGCAACATTCAGTATTTAACTTTGAAATGCAATAAAAGGTAATAACTAAGCATTATTTTTTTATGAAAACCACTGTTGGGCTGTTGCAAAAAATAACAGCATGGGATTAAGTTAGACATTAAGGTCTTGAATTGATCTACTAGTTTGTCACTACCAAAAGGGGGGGATCTTGTTCTTCCTGCTTCTGACTATATATACACGGTTCTTTCTCCTTTCACATTCCGCTTGTTCTGGCTCTCCCACACATCATACCCTGCATTGAGTCAATTCAACTTGTTGAACCAGAAGAAAACTAACCTAATAAAGAAAAGAAAGTTAATAGTTCGTCTATGATTTCAAGACTTGAATCAATTTATCACACAATCAGTAAAGTGCTAGAGCTGGTGTGAGGGAAAAGGTGGGATCATGCAGCTAGGAACAGTTGAGGAAGAATGTACCTATTCTCAGAATAGCAAACTGTTAGATTACATCAGTCATGAAGTGTCACTTTATCCTCAAACTGTGCGTCCAAATCCTGCTTTATTGGTGAGATTTAGCTCCGCTTCCAAGCCATGTATACAGTCTTGCTCCCTCCTATGTCCCAGTTCTGGTGCTTGTCCAAGCAGTGTACTGTCATGATTAAAAGACAGTCATTTTTTCATTGTCACTGACATACTCTACTGGGTTATTATGCTTTAAAAAAAAAAAAAAAAAAGGTAAAAAAATCAAGTCAAACAAGCCATGTTGAAACTGACACAGTAAAGGAGCAGGAATATTTCACCAAGGCACTTGGAGAAGCCAGGCTAGTCCACAGACATCATACTCGCTTAGTTTGCCACTAAAATTGCAGTCTCCCTCAAACTTAGAAAATGCTTCCACCTCCTCAGCCCCGCAAAATAACAAAAAATATTTCCATAAAGTATTCTCACTTTTCATTCCATTTCCCTTTCATCAATGTTTTGAACTACAATCTTTCTTGAATTAAGGACATGTCAATGATAACAGAACAGGGCCACTCGAAGATAGAACTGGGGGATCATTTGATAGAACAACTAGAAGCTAAGTGGGGAATATTAAGCCAGTATTTAGCCCACTCTGCTCCTGATCTTTACTGCAACTGGGAAATTATTTGAGGCTTACAGTTTTCTTAATAGCAAAATTCAGCAGCATGTAAAATTATTTCATTCTAATGATAATTGAAGAAACTTAGCTGAAAAAGATTACCATACTGTGATTAATTGAAAAAACAAGACTGAGCTAAATGTCAAGTTTCAAAACAGCATAATCTTATTAAACTAATTCATTATTTGCTGTAATAAAGCCAATTCTATTATAACTAAGCCCCTATAAAGACAACATGCCAAAAATGATAAAATAACCACCTATGAGATTATAGAATTCAGCAATAACATACCCACTATAATCAGTCTTTATAACCTCTGATAAAAATGAATTACAAACACAATCACAATAACAATTTTGCCTTATCACAGTTGGCTATTTATCTTCATATATTAAAAAAGTAATAAGACAAGGTATATGGAAATACTTATTTTTTGTTATAAATCTGTTGTTGTTTTTTTTTTTTTAAGCAAAGCTGTACATAACAATTGCAAAAAGAGAAAGGATTAAATGCTGTGACTTTTGTTCCAGTTTGGAAGTAATGTGCTCAAAAATAAAAGACAGGGCAAGTCACCTTTGCTTTTTTCATTTTACTAAAGGAAAAGTTTTGAGCTAGCAACATTAGAGATGCAGTTTGACTGTTCAGCTACAAAGTTCAGGACACACAGCAATCAGCTATAGAACTAGCCCACCAAAAACATCAGCTCTGCAGTGACCATCTCTAGGTCAATTCACAATTCACTCTCCTTCAAACCCTTAGAAGTTATCACTGGTCTATTGAAAATGATCAGGCTAACTCAAACGTGATCATTGTGGTGGAACAATCTCAAGATGCACCCATTTTCTCCTATAGATACAGCTCAATGTTACAGCCCTATCACATAAAATGGATCAACTAACACCACTCCACAAAGATCAACTTTCAGGTGGAACAGATGTGAGGAGGTCTCTAGGTGCAGCTTCCTGCTCAAAGCAGGGTCAGCTTTGAGATCAGATGAAATTCCCTGGGGCTTTATCCATTTAGGTATTGAAAACCTCCAAGGACAGAGACTGCCCAAGTTCTCTGGGCAGCCTGCTCCAATGTTAATGCAAATCTCTCCTGAAACAGGATGACTACATTATTTCCTTTGCACAGTCAGACACTATTGGGCAGTAACAGGACTAAAGGACTATGCTAAATTTTGGTGCAGAAAAGATCCTGGCAAAATCAAAAACGTCTGACTCCTGGCAAAAACAGAAATTAAATTGAACAGTTGATACACATTCTGCAGAGCAGCCTCTTCCTCTCTTACATTGGCTATGAGGGATACAACAAGAGAAAGCACCCCCTTGTAAATACTCTTCAAAGTACTGATCACTTCTTTGCCTTTGTTCCTCAGAGCCAGATTACCCAAAAAGCTTGCCTTTTTTTTTGTTTGTTTTTTTTTTTGTTTGTTTGTCCTCTGAACTATGCCTTCTTGATGAGAGGTGAACTGAGACATTCTGGACAACTGCTAGTTCGGGTAATATCCATAAGGCAGTTTTCTCTTAAAATTCAGATGGCTGTACATCTAAATAAAACAAGGCTGAAAACAGCAGCTCTTAATTATTTCATTCAGCAGCGTCATTTGGCAGACTGCATTTGAAAAAACTTATAAAATGAACTGGTAGGATCAAAATTGGTTTGATCTTGGAACACTCAACTGAATGATGAAACAGCCACCTTTGTATTTAACTACACACAAATGCTCCTTCTCATACTGGAAACTGGGTTAAGGCCCAAATAAAAATCAAGACCAAGGCTGAGAATACTCAGTCTATATTTAAATAATTTCCCATCTAAATAACCATTGAAAAAGAGGAAATCATGACTATACATTATCACCTGCTATAATAGTCCACTTCACTCTCTTGGGCAATAGTCAAAAGAAATGAATATTCAGAATTAATTCCTTAATCTTTTCTGAATTCATAATTTCATTTTTATTAGAAAATACATTACATAAGACAATTGCCAGAAATAGACAATGAAACTTTTAATTGTTTGAATAGGATTAAATACGGAAATCCTTGTGCTTTCAATGAAAAGCAATATACTGTGAAAAGAGAAAAAAAATGTTTTATACTGAAAAGTTTGGAACTAAATATTGATACTGGTTTGCATTTCTAACTTTGCAGCTATCAGTGATGAACTGGAATGCATGTCTTATTTTTGCTCTAACTCAGCTGCAGAGGAGCTGTTTGGGCTTCAGTCATCACAAAGCAATACAAAGTATCTTTATGGGGAGAAAACACTAGCTAGCAGAGAATTATCTAATTCCTAAGGAACAGCCTAACAAGAACCAATGATGAGAAGCTGAAAAAAGGAGAAATGCAAATCAAGATTTTAAACAAGGTGATTAATGGGGGGGAGGGGGGAAGAATCACCAAGAAAAAGAAGGGTCCCATCTTTTGATATTTCAGTCAAAACTAGGTAATCTTTTGAAAGACAAACTATGATAAAACAAAATTACTAGGCTCAACAGCAGACGTGACTGGGTAAAAACTTAATATTAATAGCCTGTTAAATGATCACCTCATGTTAAACCTTCTAAGGTTCCTTGTCACCTTGAGTTCCATGAATTCCAGCTCATTTGCAGGGTTCTGCATCAAAACAAAATCATACTTTGTAAGTTTCACAGCTCCTTCTAGTGTAATTATAACAGAGGAGAGGGAATCAAAACAGAATTAAGCCAGATCGTAAGGCAGGGAGAAAAGCAAAATAATCCCAAGAGGTTTTTCTTTTCTAAGGCTTAACATCTTCAGAGACAGTTCATTCTAACAAGAAGATACAAATCTTTTCACTACATTGTCTGATAAAATGCATTTTCTGGCTATAAACTGGAAAATGAAAATGTTGATATTCCCAGTCAAAAGAGTAATTTTTAGACAATAATTCTGGTCATTTTTGTGTAGTCCTGCATTTCACCTGTGTATTTCTGAGTCTGATTAGAGAAGTGTTTTGCAACAGTTTGGGAGCAAGGGCATAACATAAATGGCTTTTGAGATTATTAATAGATTCCTTATGAGAATGTTTTCCATCTAAAAAGTCCTTTCTGCAAAAAAGGAAAACTTTTCACCACAAAAAAAGTAAGTGTTATCAAAGCTCTGGTTTGTATACATTTTGACAAGCTTCAAATCCTTATTTTTCCTGAAGTATTTTTAAAGTTATCTATATACTGAAAAAAGGGGAATTTCATTTTCTGTGAATAAACCTTTTCAAAATAAATTCAGTGAAAACTTAGGTTAAAAAAAAAAGTAAGGAAGATATAAACTATTGAAAGGTCTTTAAATCCTGCACAGTGAAACCGGCCTGAAAAAAAATCTTCTATTCAGGAAAGCATTTTAGTGTTTACTCTGCCTTAATTTTTTAGTCAAAATAGTGTTAAGACATTTTTCTGATGTGTTTATGACACACACAGATCACCCAACATACTTCAGAACTTGTCATAAAGACTTAAGATTTGAAACACTTTTAAAGAGTGAATGCTTACTGCACAAAAAGGAAGGATTTTTCTTTTTGTTGTTTATCAGTCTCTCTCCAAAAAAAAAAGTTGGTGCAGATGGTACAGAGGCTGCTTAGAGGTATTCTCGAGCCACAGATACTGCCAGCCATAGGTTACATTCCTTCACCAACTGAAATAATTTCCTTGTTTTCTTTCTCTGTTTTAGGAGCTCACAACTCTGCTATGAAGGGGAAGAAGTCTGTCACAATTCAACTAATGATAGAAGAATAGACCATTGTGCACTGGATGAATCTTTTGGGACAGATGAGCCATTACCCAGTACTACTTATAAGAACCCCTCAAAGCAAAAGAAAAAAAACATCTGTCTGTATAACTACAGATTTATCAAGAGACCCTTAGGTTCAGGAGCATGAAAGACAGTAAAAACAGATCTGAACAAATCCATGTGGACACCTGTAGCAAAATTCTGGCCTTTTTACTTTGATAGAGCCATAACTTTTTCCTGACATCCGTTTCTATCTGTCCTCATTATATAACAACTTTCTTTCACATACACTGTAGAAAGTGATCATATTTACACATGTATGAAGCTAGCTTTCTGTCATGTCAAAAGGACAAATCATCATATTACTCTCTCAATAAAAGTGTGTAAAGCATTTAAATAGGAATATAGTATTCTCTAGTTCTTCAGCAAGCCAAGACTAAATCTTGAAAACCTGAGTAAGTAAATTTTGGACCTATGCGACTGCAGTTGTCATGCTGATAAAAAGGGACAGAATATACATCTAGAAGCTTCAGGAAAGTTAAAATCCTTCCAAAATGCATTTATTCTCATACAGTTATTCATGATACTTCTCCTTTAACCTTGTATCTCAGTCCCCTTCATGGTGATATAAAGTAACTTCTAGCTAATCTAATATTCCCCTGGCTAAATATAATATCTAGTCATCTTCATTTGTTCTTTACGTTGTCCTTTTCTCTCTTTCTACTTGGACACTCTTTACTATGAAGTCTTTGTTTCATTAAGTGCTGGAATGCACCAGGAGAATTTCATTTTTCATCAGAACGGCAAAACTGTCCACCATCATAAAATTGCCAGATAGGAGTTTTTAGATTTCAATCTTCAAAGCAGGTTCCATCTCCCATGCAGCAGAGAAAAATCTCATGCTGTAATTCATTAAGTATTATTTGCTTTAAAGGCTCCCCAAAGAAAAGAAACCAACTATGAACAACTGGTTAAATCACAGATCTACAGAAAGAACACATTTTTAGTGCTATATGATACAACAGTTTTCCTATATGGCTTCTGCAAGCCTATAAACACTTAATATTTTTAATAACTTTAATTTAAACAAAAAAGGTAACTTTTAAGAATGGTATTGTTCCAGAATAGAGTAAAATATACTCGAACTTTTTCTACACACAATATATGTTAATAAGTTGAACACAATGCTTAAATGGCTCTGAGTCACAGAATAAACATGACCACATAAAACATGGCCCATAGTCACTCTGCTGACTATCTGCTACATGGACAAAGTAGCTCCTACAGAGTTGAACTGGAGCCTTACAGTGAGTGAGCTTCTGGGTTAAGATTCTCAGAAGTTATTAGGAACATAAATGCCTCATTTACACATGTGCCAGTTTTCATGCTCCTGAAAATCAGAGCTCATTAAGAAAATCCTGCATTAAGACTGTTGCAAAAATGGGACCTCTTAGGGACAGCTGCAGAGGAGATATTCAAAAGCATTAGCAGCTTCTTAGTACGTTGGCCTTGGTTGTTTATCAATAGGTTTCTTGTAGATCCCAAAAATGTTTACCTCTAATTAGGTTACAGATTGTAACCTTGTAGAATCCTGCTGTCAGCTACATTTACAGTTATGTTTTTGATTAATAACATGCTGAAAGAACCTAAATTCATTATAGACATACTCAATTTGTAATGGAAGAACTCTGTAAGGTGAGAAAGGCTGAAAATTTAATGATATTTTTCCTTAACTTTTTCATGAAGTGTGGATGTCACTTGTTATTGAATTCATGTTTTTCTTTAGCTGTTTGCAATGATCCTGGAATTTTGTGTTCTACACCAAACTCTGAGGGCGGCAGGGGGGAGGGGAATACCCCCCCCAAATAAACTGAAATACAAAAGAAAGCAGATAGCAAGCAGATAGCAGCTATATGTCTAAATATAGAAGAACACACTTCACCTTTCAATAGCAGGGAACCATTAAATTGGTTCAGCAGTCTCAAAGAACCACACCTGAAGCATGCTGTTCCACGAGTTTGAAATGTTCTAAATTTTCAGTCCAAAACAGGTTGTGTTGCTCAGGATATTAAACTAGCAAAACCAAATACCTCTCATTGAAGGGTTTTCTGTTCTTCATCAACACTCATGAGAAAAAAGCTGCTGCTAAGCTGAGCAAGTACCCCATTTCTTTTTCTGATATAGAAGGTAACTTTCAAAGTAAGTACTTTCAAAACATTTGTTGTCTCTAGAGACAGAAACCTTAGGGGAAGATTATTATTTTTTCTCAGCTTAAAGTAGTCTGTATTATTTTGTCTTCAGGTACATTTATACCTGTACTTCTCACCATAAAGGTAGAAACTGATGTACTTTTGTCACAAACTGGCTGACACATCAACCTCTAACACAGACATCGTTATTTCCATTCTTCACATAAATTAGAAGACTGATTTCATCCTAATGTTTACCTCAATAATTTACCTCAAACCACTAAACTTTAGGGAAACTACAGATAACCAAATCTATTTAAGAATATTATGTGTTAATTACTGTGAGATAACCAACATATGATAACAATTTTTCCTAGTAAAGGCTATTTAAATGGCCAAGTTTAGTTCACGTTTAGCTAGTATGTGTTAAAATTCTCTATTTTGAAAGCAGAAATGCAATGCTTCACGGATCGTTTTGCTTTTAGTATAACAATTATCCAATAACACTATATATCAATTATCCCATAACCATATTTAAACTAAGATCTGAAAACAGATAATGAAGGCACCAATATTATACCCTAGGACACACTATTTCTGAAGGAACAGAAATTTTAAAAAAAAAAAAAGTGTTCTTAAAAAATAGATTAGAAGACTGTTTATTACAACCACCAAATGTTAGCAAGCTATCTACAGCAAATATATTCAAGTTAGTATGCCATACCGACCTATGCATTATATTAGCAAAGTCTCATGTCCTGAAATATAAATTCTAAACATCGCATATGGAATGCATGGTTGATAGTTTTTCAGGAGGTTGCTACAAGTAGAAAAAAAGACCCCCAAATATATCAAACAAGTCTGAATTTTATTCTTATTCCACTTAATTATTTAATCTCGTGGACTATCTGAAACTGAGCCTGAGGCAGGAGCAAGAATTTTAAGTCTCACTAAGATTGGGGTGTTGTATTTTTTACATGTTCAAATTAGATACCTGAATGAAACTTTGCTTTTAAGAAGCAGGGTGAACAATATAATAATTGAACAAATCCTTTGATCAGGCTACAGAAAATAAGATACTGTATTTGCACTCAGAAGTCTTAGCACAAATAAGTCTGCTGTAACGTTACTTTAAAAACACAGTAAATAAAACTTAACTGCCCGTAATCAGTTAAGAACTGTTGACCTCTTCATATCCATAACTTTAACACTGTGTCATACTGTTTTCACAAGAATGCTCTCCAAACAGTTTTCAAGGTTAATTTTGCTGTTACTCCCTCTAGGAGGGTAAAACGATAATTCTGTCTCCTCGCTAATTTCTTTCCCAGCTTGTTTGATATCAGTAACTTGTACCACTGCTAAATGAAGTTTTCATCTTTTGTCAAGGCCACTGTTTGAATTTGTCTGTCTACTTCTAAAGGCAATATTGATACTTCAAAGGATGTAGAAAAAACATAGGATGCTTCTTGTAAGCGAGATTGCTAAGAATGTTGTGCACCTTCAGTGATAACATTGTAGGGCAAGCTGCTGTATTTTTCCATTTCTATTTCTGAGTAATTAAAATTAAAGAGAATTTCCTTAAACCTGATCAAAAGTATTTGCCCTTGTGGCTGTATAACAGATTGAAAAAAAATAAAAATCTGTTAGTCACAATGTCAAAAATTAAGATATAAATTAACTGTATAAGCCTTAAACTTCTACTTTTCGGATCACATCCATGAAAAGGTGTTCCATTCCTCATATTACTCACATTAGTAATTCTACTGAAATAAGATTCTTCTTCTAAGTATAAACATGTACATTTTTTTAATTTGGGGGATGTGATGCTTTTGGGCACAGCCAGCTTAGTTGTTAACAAAATTAATAGATTCAGACTTAAACTAAAGACTAGATGTAACAACAGTACTATATGTTCAGAAATCCCTTTTATTAATGCACATCTTTCAAGTTTGAACAAGCCTCTAAATACTAAAATATGAACTTCTGTTCAATGTACAGCACAAAAACTTTCGGGCCTGCTGCTATGAATCAACAAAATTTCAGCCCACAAATTTTTACTCATTTACACCAGCTGAGGATCTGGTCCACAGGAGGTGCGTTACTTTGCATTTGAGGTGAACAGATTGTTCAGATGCGCTACCACCATTTCCTAATCACTCAGGAAAATGCCTGACGTCCTCAAAATCTTGTGAGCCAATCCACATATTTACAGGTGAAAAAAACGGTCACATTTTATTAACATGTAGATATTTTTCCACATGCATCTGAAATGTGTCCTTTTTTAAAAATTTTATCCAATGACAATAATAACATGTAATCTATATTAAACTATTGCATTACCTGTAATAAGAGCTAAGGCAAACAAATGACAATGAAGCTGATCCGCACTAGCTAATATTTTATATTAACAAAAGGCCTTCAGCTGATAGACTGACATAGAGCTACAACAACAATAGAGAAATAAAACAATAAAGGCTTTGATTTCATTATGCTGTTTAGCATACCTTACCTACTCCATTTCCAATAGGAATAGAGACAAAACCCAGTTTGTGGGGATTGTGCACAGTTACCAGTTACACCATCCTGAGACAAGACACAGAAAAATTACTATTATTCTGGCTATTTATACTTTGAAGGTGTGGTTCTGCAGTCAGGCCAGCTGATCTTGCTTTTACTAAAATGGGGAGTCCTTATTTCACCTGCTTTTTCCCTACACCTTGCTAATCTGGCTGAAAGCTACTTTTTTGTTGAATTAATCTTTCATTGAAAACTAACTAGTGAGTTGAGCTGGGTTATGGAGAGGTACACCAAAAGCCAGAGCCAGCACAGAATAAGCAGCAGGAGCATGTGGCTGGGATTCAAAGAGAAAGCAAAGAGGTAGTAGCAGTGAACTATTAAGACTGTCTCAGCTAATGTGAAGAAAACTAGTCTTTAAAAAGATTTATAACTGCCCCAGTTAAGGATTTGCTTCCACCAATATCTTCCTCTAGATTTCCACAAACATGAATAGTGAGGTTTAACTTTGAACATGCTGGATTCCCCAGTATTACACCGAATTAATTAGTACTTCAATTAGCGTACAAATGAAGCACAATGAATGAAGACAGCAACATCACCTGCAAAGACAAATTGAGAATTTTAAAAACTCCTCACACGTTCCTTTCTAATGAAATACAAGATGCCAATGGTTCAAATACTTCTATCAATGCTCAGTTTTAAACATGACTTTTTTTCCTTGAAATCAATGAGTCTTCAGGGGCTTAAAATGAAAATTATCCAAGAGTATAACTACATTGCTGAATTAATCTGAGTGATCCACTCAGGTCATACAGGAAGACATAGTTCAGATATGAGAAGCTAGTAATGCAAAGCCATTTTATAGAGCATTCGTTCCACTGTACATATCTGATAGAGATACAGAGGCTCGGGGCAGCTTATACCCCCAGTCATAATATTACAATAAGCTCAACAATCTTTTCCAGTGAACTGTGGAACAAGTTGTTTGTCCTACTGAGGACACAAGGGAGTTGTCAGCTACTGAGCTGTTTAGCCTGTTTCCTCACTGATACTCTGGAGAAGATACCTCCATGCAAAAGCATCTTGCAACCTTTATCATACACTTGAGATGGATCACTTAACACACGAATAATGATGCACCACATTTTAGTTCAGAGAGACCACTTGCGAGGGAGAGAGCGACCAGCATCAACACTTTAGTAACAGTTCAAATTTAGCCTGTTCTAATGTGCAAAATTGAAACCAATTATTTTTATTTTCCCTTTAAGAAAGCTGGACTGGTACCCTGATTGTCCATAGCAATCTGTAGTTTAAGACAGCTCTGCACCACATAAGAGAAAAGTACAACTGTGTACATTCAAATTCTACCAGTAGCTCACCCATACAAACAAATAGCTAAGCACGAGTTAACAGTATTCAGAAGGGGGGGGGGGGGAGTAAAAGCCACACTTGCAGGGGAAAAAAAATTATCCCAAATAAAATATTTAAAAGAATGACAGCCTTTCCTCCTTAAAAAGAGCAGCAGAGGGCAATTGAAGGGTAGAAAAACTTTCCTTTGAGTAGTTTCGAAAAACACTTGTATTAGTTAATAAATACCAAGTGGAACTCAAAAATAATCAGATGGAAAACCTTAGTTTAAAAAAAAAACCAAATAATTCTATTAGTTATGCTGAATTTCTAATGCTTCTGTACAGTTAAGCTGGGTTTCAGCTTTGATTTGTAAAATACTGGCATTTCATATATTATTCAGACAAAATGGAAAAAAATAATGAAGATTTTGAGGCTCCTCTAAAGTCCAGTGTTTTCACTGGGAATCTTTCACTGACTTCAGTGAACATTGAATCAGATCTCTGAATGTGAGCTTATTTCAGTTTAGTTTCATAAGCTGTTTCCTGCAGTTTGCATATAATCAACTTTGTTCACCCTACTTGGCCCAGAAAAACAGTTTTGAAGGCCAACTACTTTATCTTGCATTCTTTTAGTAGTTAAGATGCTTGCCAACTTCATTCTTTCAGACACAAAACATGCAAGCTTTCTTTCCAACATCTTTGACCATTATCATTCATGTCAGTAGCATATTTTTTATATTTATGCTTGAACTATCTGGGCATAGTTCATCAGTCTTCATTTTAAAGCAATTTAAATTAAAAAAAAAAACAAAAAACAAGAGAATAATAGAATAATGCATCTCATTACACAGAACTCAGCATTTGCAAACAACAATGCTCATTCTTTTTTGTTTATATAAAGCTTATATAAATTGATTTATGCAAATTAACATTTTTTTGCAAGGGTCACTCACCACCTGCTTTTATGCATTTAGTGTATTTTCCTGAAATGAACTTGCACAGGTCCTACTTTTAGCTAAACATCCAAGACTTTAGGCACTGAACAGTGAAATAATTTACGTTCGTTTAAAAAAAAAAAAATGAACCTGGGCAGAATGTTACTATACAAAACTTCCAAAGCAGCCTAACATTACAGACAAATATTATGTACATCTTCAGTATTTTTTAGTTATGCTTTCCATTATAAAGTGTACCTCAAATACTATAAATAATAGTAATTTAATTACATGTTTGTCCAGTTAAGTATGTTATGTTACAGGATAAATTAAAAACTTATAACCTGACTGGGTCATAATTTAAATTCAGTGGTTTTGTCTGTAAAGCCCTTGGCAGCTCTCCAACCATCTGTCAAGAGGCTGTGTGTTGATTTTTGTTTGGTGAAACACACAGGGCAATGTAGGGCTGTAGTTTGAAAGGAGTTCCATCATTAGTGAGACAGACCCTGGATGGATTCTATTAAGCACATTACAGAATGAAAAAAAGTAATTCTTGCTCCATACACTTAAGTACAAAACAGAAGACAGGAAGCAGGTTAAAACAACGAGACAATTGAGTCTCACAAATTAGTGCTGACAAATTAGTCATCATGATGAGCAATATGATCAGCCCCACAGCAACCTAGATATCAAGAAAGTTCTTGTAGGTACCATGGCAAAAGGTGAATTTTAACAGAAGATTTCTAGAAAGCTAATCAGAAAGCTTTGTAAATGTATAAGGAAAGCCATGTTATAGAGTAGAAAGCCAAAGATTCTTGTTTGAGAAAGTAACAATGAATGTTGTCATCCTTGGTTAATCAGAGGCACAAATCAACTTCTCAATAGTGAATGAAAGGAGACTGATACAGGTACTGATTGTGCATGAAAGGCCTTGAAAGCAAAAAAAAACCAGCTCCTGTTTTATACAATAGGAAAGAGGAAGGCAAAAAAGGCCACAACCTGCTTCTAAATAATGTTGCTGTACCTGATGTCGGATATTTTACCTTTCATAGGGCAACATATTAAGAAACATTGAAACTATATCTAATGTTTAAGAAGGAATACTTCTCTCTTAGGTACTCACAGAAAAAAGTGAAAATAGAAATCAAAATACTTCTTAAAGCAATAAAAGTAAGTCATCACGTGCCTACATCACAAAGTGCTTATACATTAGTCCTAAAAAAAATCCCAGCCTAGGCCACTATAACCCAAAGCACTTTTAGAATATAGCAACGACAATTCTTCAGTATGTTTTTAAAGCTATCTTCAGAATGTGCATTTTAATTATAGTCATTCATAGCTGTTTAGCACAGTTAAAGATAGAAATCAATTGAAATCACACATATATGCCTACACAAACACACATGCATCAACCATATGTTTATCAAGAATGTTAAATTCACTGTGTATACTAAACATCCTTACATGTCAACTGTCTGAAATTGTACCTATGATCATCATGTTGCTAATCAGAAAAGGTCCACTGGTCCAAGAAAATAAACTTTTTTACAAGCATAGAATTTAAGATAAAGGAAAGAAGAAACCATATATATGAGCGTGTCTACGTATGTTCAATCGTGAAAGCCACCACCGCAGGCTGGCAGATCCCATATGGTCCAGTTAACATTTATCTTTAGTCCCTATTTAGAATATAAAGCATAACTCACATAAAAAACAGGTTTTCATTTCTGATCTTCCTCCTTTTGGACATTACACAAAATGTGCAATTATGAATGAACATCCAGTTTTAATTCAGGTGCAATGGTAGAAGGTCTAACAAATACCATTTCTGCATTTAAAAATGTATAAGAAATTAATTAGAAAAGACCCAGCCTTGTCATAGCAAAAGTTTTTTGAGAAATACTATTCTAAAAACTTGGGCTTAGTTTGATCATAAATAGTATCTTGAGCTAACCACTTAAACTGCTACTACATCTTGAACTTCTAAAAACTATGCCTCCAGCCTAATCATGCCTTTCCAAGCTGCCATACAGGTCCAATGAACTGCATTCCAACCTGTTTTGTTTCAAAGCTACAATTCAAGCATTATAAATCATGTGGCTGGGAAGATAAATCTAGGGCTTTCTCTCACATCTGTGTGTTATAGCCCAGTTAGCTTTCCCTTCTGGCTGCATCTACTCTGTAACAATCATTCATGGAAGGACAGGTTACAAGTATTTGTTTTAGATGAGCAATCGAAAATAGCTTTTAACATTAGAAAGGGGCTGTTCAGAGTGCTCAAAGATTGGCAGCTACATACAATTAAGAAAGTTCTTTACTTAGGCCATTAGATTTTAAATATCAGTTTAAAAATGCCAAACTCTCCCTCTTCCCCAAGGCAACGATCAATAAATTAATAACACCAAGAACACTGTGATGGCTTTTTTTCAGATTCATTACCCTTGACAAATATATATATCCTTATATTCCATAACCATAAGAACACCAAGCATTCTTTTAAAGCATCACTTCTAGTGATTAAAATGAATTGTTAGCTCCATTTAAAAAATAGTGTAAGAGACACTATATAGAATTACTGAGGTTTGAATGGAAAAAGTGCATGGATTTATCCAGGCTATTGTTCAATCAGTGTAGGAACTGGTTTGGACATGTTTGCCCAACATGCACGTGCTGAAGCTAAAGGGAGGTTGATCATGGACTTTAATGAGAGCACTCTCAATCCTACTATCACCCATCTTTGGAGTTGTGTAAGAATACAGAAGTGAGCCTGCCAAACATTTGAAATAACCAGCATTGCCCCACATGTAATGCCATCCAGGTTCATTGCAAAATCATTGCAAAAAAAAGGCTCACATACTAACCGAGGGATGACTGCTTTTCTACCTCTGCAGCTAGTTACAGCATTAGACTATTCAGAAGATATTAACAACATTATTATGATTCTGTCTCTTTGAGGACAGTAAGTTAGTGAATCTTCTCTTAATAATAAATAGGCAGCTGATGGGTTTTTGTGGGATTGGAGGGGTAGTTGGGAGCAGGGGATGGGCAGCTTTGGGGGGGAAGGCTGGTGGGGGTTTTGTGGGTTTTTTGTTGCTTTGGTTTTGGGGTTTTTTTGTTTGATTGTTTTAAAGAGACTTTGATGTATTCTTCCTGGTCAAGGTCCAGATTGGGCTTTGTAGGGAAGCTGGATATTGACAGAACAGAATTCACATACACAGAATGCATGAGCTATGTTTTAGTAGTCCACTGTCCCGGAACACAAAAGTCTTCCTATCCTATCCTAGTTGCTCAATGTAAAAACAAATCTTTGCAAGATGCTTTCTGCTTGCTCAATGCCATGTATCCTACCATTTTACTTTAAAATCAGCATGAAGGAAATTTTCATCAGACACCTTCTCCAGCCCTCACTTGCATGTTCCACTGAGAGGTGGCAAATAGAAACCTGTGCCAGCCCTCAGCTTTAACGAGGCATTGTACCTCCAAATAGTCACATTAGAAGTTACGAATAATCATAATAATATAGGTACTTCCTTATTTTAGGAGGCTATAAGCAGCAACTTAAAGCCAAATGGCTCTATGCCCCTGCAGGCAGTCTTAATCAACTTAAAATTTTTTATTAAAAAGAAGTAGATTCAGCAATACACAATAAAAGTTTGTAACCAAAACCACCCTCCCCAACTCTGAACTTTCTTTATTCTTAGGGGAAGTGCTCATGTGGTGTTTTAAGTGAGGCTTTTTCCAATACACTTCAACCTCTCTCCCACAAGTTACATGCTTTAACTTCGTCAGCCCTGAATTGGTCAGGCAGTTGGACTAGATGATCTCTGTAGGTCCCTTCCAACTGAAACAGTCTATTCTATTCTAAATTTCTCACAAAGCCAGAAACACTGAAAAATGTAAATTCCATACAAAGCCGTATGTGTCATAATAAAAAAAAAAAAAAAGAAAATCCCAAAGCAAAAAACAACTTGAGGCCCAGAAATAAATCCTTGCAAAAAACACACATACATACACACATACAACTGCCCATAAATGAAGTAAATAGTACTTTTCACGCTGCTCAACGCAGCAGCTAAGAGCGAGCTCTGGTGTAAGCTGATGAAAAATGTGTTCCAGAGCTTCACAAGCACTATAATCTGCCCTTTTGAAAATACATTACAAGATAGTTGGAATTTCTAGTCCCGCTAGTTCTAACTGCTCAGAGAGGGTTGAAACAACAAATATCCTCTAAGTTACATCAGTGCTACATAATTCATTTGACTGTTTCTTTTTGTTTGTTTGTTTTTTAAGCGGCAGCTAACAGCCTTGATCCACAGGTCTACACATATGCATCAAGTTTGCATGGATCTTTTTATAAGAAGAGATTGCTAAATATAAACATTTATGATACCAAATTACACATACAACACGCACATAAAATACTGGAGACATCAGTCCTTGTATGCATTAAAATTTCAGGCTATTTATTTTACACTAGCTACCAACTTTACATGGCTTTCAGAGGAATGCCTGAATGGAGTACATTTCAGAAATCATGCCTTGAGATTAAAAGGGATCAGATCACCTCTTTGTATTCAACATCAAAGGCAAAAGATTGACTAGTGTGTTTACTTCATTATTTTTTCTAAAATGTCAAAGTTGCCTGCTCTATTTGTATTTCTGAATAAAACATATAATTTAATAAAGGTTTAATTCTGCAATCCAAATCAAAACCAGCTTTGATTGTGTTGAGAGACTGATAAATTACAAATCACCTGTACGAGGTATTTTCCCAATTCACAAATAAGTAATACCAATTATAAACCACAAAAATCAAGAGACTGCTCCTTCACACACAAGTAAGCAATCTTACTGCTCTCAGTGAGAACACTTATCTGAAAAGCCACTCTTGTTCATAAAGATGGAAGCCTCAGACCCCAGTCCAGATCTCATTAAGGTCTTCTGTGGATTAACCTTAAACAAAGCTTCATGCACCATCTAACGTCAAAACACAACATTCCCGAATTTGGTGATGCTTTCACCCCACATTAGATGGCCTATCTAGGACTCAAGACGAAAGCATAAGCAGTGCTTATATTCCAGCTGCTAATCCAGCAATTTAGCATTCAATCCCCTAGGGAAAAAAAACCCAAATCTCTCTCTCTCTCTCTCTATTTGTCAGAAAAACACATACCAAAACCAAACCTGACAATTCCTCTAGTATGTCTGTTATATGAGAAGCTGTTCAGCACTGCTCTGAACAGTCTTTGGTTTTGTGCAGGATAGGTTTTCTCTTTCCAGGTGACATAACTGTCTGATTGAAGGCAGAAAGCCCAGCAGAGCTGAAGTAAATGTTGCATATTATAAATCACAAAACATACAATACTTGCTTCAGGACACAACTAGGATGGCTTCAAGCCAGAAGCCCAGAACCTCTCTGAAGAAAACCTGAAAGAATCAATTGTGTATTTTTAAAAAAATCTAAGGAAATATTCTTCCTAAAAAGATTCCTGGTTTTAGTTTATTTCATGGCACTGTACACAAATCTGAATGCAATGACTGTTTGTTATGACAGGAAGGAACAGACTGAACCTGAGGTTAGAAAATGAAAATTAGGAAATTAAGGAAACTCTGACATATCTTCTGACACTGAAAGAGCACACTTAATGAATTTCAGGAGTGTCCAAACTTATGAATAAACAACAGCACGTAACAATTAGTATTGTGGCTACTTGTGACACTGTAGTACTCTGAATTAATCTGAACCAATTCCAAACAATTTTAGCTGATCACACCAGACTTCTAATATATAAAATAGATAATCTTTACATAGAAAATCAAATGTTATAACATGATAAAGGTCCTAAAAGAAAGACAGCAACTTGAAAGCAAATGGTTAAAGAATTTGTTAGCAAATAGGACTAAATATGGTGAAAGATGTTTCCCAGCCTTGGCATCCAGCAGGGAGCCTCACTGGTGCCTGGATAAGCAGGGGAAAGCCTTGTACACAGACCTTGATATCTCCCCTGTAAAGTCGTATTTGCAGTGAAGGACATTGATAGAGATTCTCGAAGAAGTGCGCTGGGGAAAGGGGGGGGTAGACAGAAAACACAGCACAGGCTTTGAGAACAAGAAGTCCTCTCCCAGATTTACATTTTCCAAACACCATTGACGTATGTGAAAGAAAACACAGGCGATAAATTCTCATTCTCAGCACACATTTCAAGCCACCACTTTAATTATTCTTATCAGTCCTGTTGTCCATTGCACTCCCATTTCTACCTCCCCCAACATATGAATGATGCTTTCCATGTTTTCAGCAGTTTTACAAAGCAGCACTTTTTGTGCACCCGGTCTGCAGGTGCAGCAAAGACCTTGGCAAGGGGCGAACCGATTATCACTTACGAAAACAGTTACACTCTATTGTTCATACTTCTTCAAGGTCTGGAGCAAGGCATAAATTCTCATGAAAACGAAGTTATTGCACTTCAGGCATCAGATAGCTAACAAGGTAAGTCTTACCGCTCTTTGTAGAGATGATTTTACAGTATTTTTTAACTTATAAACTTCTTTTCTCTCTCGGGTGCGCATTTGTTCAGTAATTCAGATAGGTATTTTTGCAACTCCTAAAAAAGCCTCAAATATTGTGCAGTAGGGCAATATACTGAAAACAGAATATTGTTACTGACTTGTAATTCATCTTCAGGTCTATTCTACAGAGATGGATTAATTTTTTCTTAAGTTTACATTTTCTTTTATGTATTTCAAAAAGCGAGATCCCACTGATGAATTTTTAACATACTAAATACTGTTAATTCTCTGCTGAATCCTAGGCATTAATATTGGTTGTCTCATAGTTTAACCTCTCTTCTAGCCTGCACTAGTTTTTTAACAGCCTTATAGTTCAAAAGAAAAAGGCACTGCGTAAAGAATATAATTTATTTTTATTCTCCTTAATCTATACATTTATATTCCAGGTTTACTCTTGCCACAAGTAGAGTTGATCTTGATCTGGCTCGTTGTTCCTTTTTCCTATGCATATACTTCTTTGAGAATTAGATCTAAAGAAGCATAGGGCATGGGAAAATGGGGCAACTGAAGTACTTCACCATTCATTTCAAACAGCATTGCCAAGGCGACTGTAGAAATGTACAGATAAAACAGATGCATGAAGAAATGAAAGGTTAATTTATGAAACTCTCACTTAACCATCAAAAACTGAATAAAAAGGTACTGGTGTTGTTTGCTCTGACATAATGGTTGAATGTTGGTTTCTACCTAAAAACCTGATTTATCACAAGAATAGTATTTTAAGCATTTATGCAACTACAGTACTTAATACATTGTTTGGTTTAATGTTCTGTCTAAAATATATGCATTGCTAAGAAGCTACTTCTGTAGTCCTTATTCACATAAACCTCCAATTGAAAATAATGGGAATGTAGTCACACAAACTGCAAAAATGCAACTCTCTGGACCTATCTCACTGTTGCTGGGAGTCAGTCTTCACCAACTTCAGTTAGTGCCGACTCAAGTGTGTAAGGCTCAGTCATACAAACGTTACCCAAGTGTGCTGTCTTCAATGTACTATTTATTCATGGAACTTCATCCTTTAAGATCCTAAGTACCTTTTACATGATTCCTGCCTGTGTGACATTACAAATTCTTCTGTTGTAAAAAATCAGACAGTTAATAGTAAATCAAATAATAAACATGCTAATTTTTTTTTCTTCTTTCACCCATAGGTATCTTGGAAGTGGAAGTGCAGAAGTTCTCTTGGCTTTTTTCATTCAGCAGAAAAATCACCATTAAATGCATTTTTTATGTTTCTGTCCAATTACTTTTATTTACTCTAAATAGCAATGTATCACATCAATTCTGGGGAAAAAATATTACTATTATGAAACAATGTAACTGTACATACCGCATGTCAAATAAAAATCTAATGTTTCAGTCACAGATTAAAAGTTTGTGTTACCCTGCATCAGAAATTCTAACAAGTCTTGTAGAGCTATGTGCTTAGAAAAAGCAAAACTAGGTGCATTACAAGTCATTTTACTCGGGGGTTATTGTTATGCTATACTATTCAAACCTAAATGAATATTTTAGAAGTTACTGTTTCATTTATCTGCAACATAACAGTGTCAGAGGGCTATTCTATTTACATATCTTTTTTTTTTTTCTTAAATTAAAAGGCAATAAAAAAATTGCACACCCAACTGTATCTTTATTCACTGATTTCATATCAAAGCTTGTGGTAAAGGGGATGGAAGTGCATAAACAATACATTACTTAATTCACTTGTGGGACAACAGAAGGATTTTTTGAATATAAAAAAATATTAAATCTAATAACTGTCATTAAAATCAAGAGGAACCTCTAGAATTACTGCACATAAATGTGAAAAAAGGCATAAAGAAACCAAACAAAAATATAAATAAACAAGAGAAACCCCTATAAGATATAGTGTCTCAAATTCCACATTAATATAAAATTTTGAAAATGCAATTGTATCAGGAAAGTGTGTATTTTACTTTTAATACCTCTTGTGTAACTTAGCCTATAACAATTCCCAGAGCCCTATGCAACAAAACTGATGATTTTTTTTTTTTTTTAAGACACAGTTTAAATTAAAAGCTAATAGGAAAAATAATGTCATCTCAGCTATTACCAAAAAGCAAAGAAAACAAAGTGTTTGACTTTGGAGTGAAATCAATAAAAATTTCAGGCCAAAGATCAACCATATCAACCATGGCAGTAGCAAGGCAAGTAGCAAGACTGAACTGATTTGACAACATGAATGTCAATAAGAAGAGAATTTTAATATTTTCTATCTTTTTTCCTTTAATTTAAAAATTAGCAGCTTTTATAAAAGGAAAGTTAGAACAATCAGATAAGATACCTAAAATCAAACAAGAAACGCAATGTTTACATTCACTCACTACGTTATGGGAATCATTTCAGCTCATTTACAAAAACTCGGGGGAAGGGGTGCATATGAACTGATAAAAAAAGCACCTCATTTTTTAAAATTTTGTAATGTTTTTGGTTTGGGGGTTTTTTTAAATGTTTTGAGGATAGCAAATCTAGTTCTCGCTCTTCTTAAGCACCACTGGTTACTGATCCCAGCTTTCATGACTAAAGTCAAAACTTTACAAAATGTAACATACCTCTAAATATTTTCAAAATCCGTATTTTTTAAACGACTCTAAAACACCAGTCTTTGTAAGCATATATAAAGCGATGAAACAACAGGACATACAAATGGTAAAACTCAGGACAGATATTGGGAGCAGAGCTAGCAAATCTGGAGAAGGGATGGGACAATGATGAGACAGTGAAGCACAGATTATCTACAGGCTTTTCCACCTCTATCCAGTTTGGGCTTAATTTCTCAAACAGAAACCATAATCTTATGCTCAAATACCTTCCTGAATAAGACTGAAAGGAGAGTAAAAGACATGGTTAAAGTGCAGGTGGAGAGACCTTTTTCCCTTTTTCCTTCTGGCACAATGTAAGATCCAAACTAATTATCATAAAAAATAATTAAAGTGGGAACAGCAAACCTAGGAGGTAAGGACAGGAGGATCCCTTTCTGTAAGGCTTAAATAGAAAGGCAGAACCCTAGCTAGAAATGTCCTTTTCACCTCCTGAAAACATAGCTTAAGTGAACTGACAAAACAGTACGATGAAAATAACATACAGAGAGGTACATGCCACATCATTGAATAGTAAATACTCAGTGGAGTAAAATGAAGGGCTGGAAAAATGCAAAGAATACTGCAATACAAAGACAATCAGTATTAAGGATTTCACTATTCAACAACTGTATTGCAGTTTGTACCACTGGCTGAGTTAAATGGGCAGTGAAAGCTTTAACAAAATTCCTTTGCACAACTATACTCCTACTGTTCATTCTGTTTGTCATTTCTCATATAACGGTTGGGAAATGGGGGGGGGGGGGGGGGGGACGACACACGCAGGAGAGCGGAAAGTGTGAACTTTCCTCTATCTGCAGATAAAAGTACAAAATGTCCACTACTAAAATAAAATAAAAAAATTAAATCAGGTATGAATCAAGACAGCGATGAACACTGACACTACACCAGTTGCACAAAGAGTGAAGCACCAAGTTGGGAAGGACTTTTGACTATTTATTGTTCTAAAGCATTGCAAATCTACCTCTAATATAAGAAGAAATCTAGTAAAATTCAGCAGCAGATAGTGTCTTTTCCTTTCTATCAGCAGAAACGTAAGTAGAATATAATCATTCTATAAGAAAACAAAGATTACTAAAAAACAAGCTTTGCTTGCACTACTACAAACACCAACATTTTGCATTACAATGACTGGAGTGTAATCATGTCATATTCCACATGCTGTACAACTGCTCCTCTGTATTCTGTAACAGGTAATGGAAGCAGATTTTTCATTTTGGAATATTTTTGCTATTGTATCTCATCTGAACCAAGATTTGTTTCAAGATTCTATGTTGTACTGATTTTGAACTAGATAATTGGTATATATTTTATGCACAAATTGATAATATCAGCTTGTACTTATATGTGATACTTCAAGCTAATTTAAAATACTGGAGGTCTCAATTCTGAAGTCAGATGTACAAACAAATGACTTTACAGCTAGGAACAATTTAAAATTGGAAACTATTTATAAATAGGAATAAAATTATAAAAATAAAGTATTAAAATTATCAGCTCAATAAACAATGTAAACACGTGCATGACCCAGATATTAGAAATCACTTAATAAGGCCAGATAATATCATCTAGAAATCCTGGTTACACATATTGCCCTTCAGAGCAGGAATGTTATATAGGAGTCCTATATTACCCATCTACAGTTTCAGCAAAGCAACAGCCATGTGAAGGTGCGTTCATCTGAAACGCGCAGTTACCTTCTAATTTTAACTGCATTGTCCATTCATCTCCCCACACAAATCTCCATAGCCAAAAGAGAAGGTGCATACTGCTGTACCTACGAGGGTATACGGTGTTTATCCCTTCTACATATGGAAAACATTGAAGCCATACAGTTTTGGACTGGCAATAGACATGCGTCAGAGGTGATAAAACCAAACACACAGCACAGAAAACTATAAAGGTTAAACTGTGAACCACCTAGAATAATAATTTCATTTCAAGGTTCTTAGAATAATTTTTCAAATTGAAAAATCCATATATTATAATGCAGAACAGCCTTAAAATATTCCCCAAACAGAAGACTATTTCACCAGTACTAAATCTGTAAAATTAATAAAGTATAGTATTGCAGTTACTACATAGGATAACTCTGTAACATGTTATGTGTAGGAATATATGGTAAACACACATGAAAAAAAATAATTCAGGTAATTCCTGAATATTTCTGGGGTTTTGCTTGGTTGCTTTGTTTCGGTTTTTAATGCTCTAAGGCACCCCCAAGAACAAATACATTTACCTAAAAAAAACTATACTGAAAAAAATATACTTATTGTATATTAATGCAGTTAATATTATGAACCTAATCCGCTGTCTCCAAATAAAGAGCACAGCACTAGGAGAAGAAGAAAATAAGTTAGCTTAATCTAAGTTACAATGCCTACACTTTTAAAAATTTCTGGCCAACTAAAATTTCCTATTTGTTATGGTATTGCCTTCTGTAATCACTTACAACTTGAAAACAGTTAAAAGGATAGAAGGGGTGACATTTCAATCCCTTTTTTCTGCCCTTCTGATAGTCTCTTCCTGAATTTGCACTGCCTATGGTAGTTTTCAAACCCTTCGATACGTGCCTCTAACTTAGTAATGCAGCAGTTAAAACCAACCAACCAAAACAAAACAAAGCCACAGTTTTCTGTTATGATAGTGGGTTATGCATGAGTAAGACCTCCTCTAATAGAGGAATCCAAAAAGTGTCAGTCATAGCAAAAGTTAAGGAGCAGGAGTGTGCAACCAGAAGCTGAAAAGGTAAGTGCAACAGCACTGTAAGCTATTAGGTAAGGTGTCTTACAGCTGCGGAACAGTTCTCTAAGGAGCACAAATAGTTCAGACAAATCAACTGGAAGCAGAAACTAGATTTTCCAGATAAGAACTGCTGGAAGAGAAATTCAACGGTGCTGATAACACCACTTCAAAACAAGTCCCTGGGATCTGACAGAGTTAGAACTCTCAAGTAATCCTGTCAAGTAATGTCAAGTTTTGAGCAGGTAGAGAAAAGCTAGCCTTCAGCTGTTTAGTATATTTTGCCACTTAGAAATAGTTCTTTTATTAATCATCTCTTCATTAGTTTATGTATTAGGAGATACTGATAAACAACGTGGGTTTCAGTTACATCTAAAGCATTTTAACATACGAAAAGCAATCCAACAAAAGCGCTCTCAGGAGTCAGGCTAAATTAACTTCATTGCAAAGCTTTCATTATCACTGCATGCAACAGTCTTACAAGACACAGGAAACAATGGTTTTTTTCAGAAATAGTGCCCTCATATTTGGTAACAATGTGCATTACATGAGCAGTATCCTGCAGTTCCTATGACTCCCTATTCCTACTTTTGCCTCACTGTTTCCGAGCTTTAAACTAGATCAGAGAACCAACCTGCCTAGGAAAAAAAAAAAAAAAAAGCAGACAAAACGTTCCTCTTTCCCCCCTCCCAGTGGAATTAGTTCTCTGATCTGATTCATTTTGTACCTGCAAAACCAGCTGCATCAATATAATGAAGGAAGAGAAGCAGGAGTTGCTTAAGTTGGAAGGGACACTTTAGGAACATCTTTGGAATCGCAGTTTGAGGAAAGAGAAAGTGCTTACGTTTTCTCTGTACTCGCTCTAACACAGAAATACCCGTGATAGATTTGCCCTAGAGAAGAGAGCCAAGATTTAGCTAGAGGGAAATACGTTCATCTCTGCCTTTTTCAAAAACTCACTGACATGTAAATTTAATTCATCTGTAATGCTACCTGTCAGCACTGGCATAAGTGACAGTGGGAAAGCAATAAGGAATCATGGTCTGTATATCCAAATACAGTATTTTGCTGCAAAAACTAAAACAGCAGCAACATAGTATGCCATGAACATTTAGATTCATTTTTAACTGAAACTAAAGCTAAGTCTTCAAATTCTTATTCCAGCATCTACATAAAACTTTTTTTCTTTTTTCTTTTTTTTTTTCCTTTAAGATGCCAAGAGGTCTGTTTCATTACTGCATGTGAACAAGAAAGGTGCAGTTCTATATGAAGAATTAAGCAGATTGAACAGCTCACTGATACTGAAAAGGAACAGTCCCTCATACCTTCCTCTTCCTGCTTACCTTGTACCAATTCAGGCTAGTTTTCTGACCCTCACTTAACTCTTACCAAAAACATCCAGAAAGAACAAAATTCTTGGATTTAGGTTTAAAACAACAACAACAAAAACACACACAACAAAACCCACCAAAACAACTTCAAATATTTTTTCTTTGTTAACTTTTTTTTTCACCGGAGAACTGCAGTTTAATGAGAATTTATACACCATGCATGTGTGCATGGGGGTGTGTGTGTGTGTGTGTGTGAAGCACCTGACTCAATACCCGACCTAAAATAGCTCAGTTTGGGACTAATTTTTTTTTTTTTAACTATATCAAACAAACGCTACAGCAATTTAATTAATGAGCTCTAATTATTCCAACTTTCAATACTTGGACTAGACACGCAGCATGGAAGTATTAGGTGTGTATCTGTTCTTTTCCTGATGAAAATTGTTCCAACTTTTAACAAGTCCTAGGTGTACTCCCCCCCCCCCCCCCCCCAAAAAAAAAGCCAAGTCAAACCAATTAGATTTCACACAGACTCCAGAGACGACCTGTTGAGATTTAGCATTCCCCAAGAACTTTCCGTCTGCCGTGGCTGGCTTCAGCTCGGGGCTGCGCGGAGCTGGGCAGCACTGCTCGCAGCGCTGCTCCCACCGCTGCCCCCGGCAGACCCAGCCTCTCCCGCGGTCTCGGCGCTCCCCCTGCTGACACCTCCCCGGTAGACACGGAAAGAAGGAAGCAGCTGTACCGAGATGGAGAGGACGGCGGTAGATACGGCATGTCAAATCAAAGGCGGTTTGGTTTACAAAAGCAGATATGAAGGAAGGAAAGGACTGGATGTTTATGAAGCATGTGGGAAGCCATCAGCTACTGCTGAGAGGAAAGGATTTGCGGCCTTTAGGTTTTTTTCTGTTCTCTTCTGTTTCTCTAACACAACCCCTTTCAGAACCTGGGATTACAATGCTTATTCCTGTCAGCAAAATGTATCTTTTACCATTTTTGCTAGTGAGCTTTGATACACATCCACATTGTGTTTTTTTTTTTTTAAATAAAACTTTGTAAATATTAAGCAGTCTACCAGGAGATGAAAATTTAAACCATACTGGAATTACTCATACAATCTTAATTCTACTTCATAAAACATGCACGACAATGCAGTCTGGATTCAATCCTCTTGGTCCTATAAATTATTACTTCCCCCTCATAGGACTACTCCTCCATCCTGCAGGATCAAAGCCTTATCAGATGTAGATATGGGAAGCTGTAGGTCAAGTGAAGAAGGGAAAGCAGAAAGAGAAAGGAAAATTCTTACAATCAAGAAAGGTTAAAAACATATCAAACAACTTATTTCTTGTCAGGGACAGATTTCCTGTGAGATGGGTCAAATTTTTTGAACAAATATCCTTGCATTTTTTTTCTTATTTTTAGTGTCTTACAGTGTGTCAAGGGGGTTAAATTAAGACTAAGCACTATCTGAATTTTCATTCTAAAAAAGTATTGTTTTGCATTAAAAGTATTTTTTTTTCCATTACCAGGTGGTATCTTTTAAGGAAGGAAAGCATTACCCACTGTCAGAGGGAGCCTGAAAGCAATAACAGGCCACCCCTTTATTGGAGCACAATGCACTATTAAAATTAAGCTGTTAGTCAACTATTGCTGAATCACAGATATATAGTACTTAACAAATGGAAGGGCATGCTTTTAGCCCATTAACAGATTCTGCTTTGAGTACTGCAAAGAGCCACTAGGTGATGTAATTCAGGGCCACCATAAGAGGCCTTGCACCAGTGCAAGCAAGCAACATTGAATTCGATAAAGTACTGGAGCAAGGAGCAGAGAATATACTCAGGGTCAAACTAATCTAATCAGAACATCTAGAAAAGCTGGCAAAAAAAGAAGCCATGAAAGTAAAAGTCATATTCAAAAATCATTATTTATTTTTTAGTGAGTTACATATGTGTTTGTACATCACTCCAGTTCTTATCTTAGTCTGTCTGGAGAAAGTGAGTAATTATACTGACCCATTGACTGTAAAGACAGCAGCATTTATTTATATAAAGCAACAAAACTATTCACTACTAAAAGGAATCATTCTGCTTCTTCCTCTTCCCTTCCACGCTCCAAGCATTCCTCTGTGCAAGTTATAGACCTTATCCAACTTTTCAGTGAGTGGGTTTAGCTCTCCCAGCTGTTAAAAAGCCATGTGCTTTTTTTTTTTTTTTTCCCCCTATTTGTTTCCTGCTAGCTTAGAAACCTAAATGGACTCCCTGATAGATCAGAGGGTTACCTAAACTCAGAGCATGTGGGAAAAAGCACGCCCAGAATGAGGGAGGGAGGAGTGAAACGACTCCAACTGCAGAGGTGTTAGTTCTACTCAAAACATTTCGTTTAGCTAGGAGTGTCCTTTGTATGAGGTAGAAATGAATGTGGTACATAACATTTTTATCTGATGAATGCCCTTAGTATTTGTTCAAATGATTGAATTAACGCATCTCCAGTGTTTTCCATTGCTTAGATACTCTCACTCCTAGCATACTGACAAATCCTAGCATAGCTTCTATGCGTTAATATTTTCCATAAACAAACCAACACCACGAGAATAACTGTTGCTTTGTAGGAAATGATCTTCACAACTGATGCAATGACTAAAACCATATTAATTACCATGAGACACTCCGTAAAGTTATTTCAACAAGAGACTTAAATAGACAAAAGAAAACATAGCTATAAGTGATACCACTGAGATCTCCATCAAGAAAGGTTATCGTTAAATGGACAGCAGTAAAATGTGAATCAGTTACACCTCCACTACACTTCTCTAGCTTACTATATACACTCAAAGTTTTGGTCATTATGTTTTTTGTAGTCTATGCATTCATAGAAAGCGCTAATAATCAATGGAAGATTGGATACATGTTTCACTACAGGACCTGCCTGTTAGCAATTGTTAATTGCTAACCAGACACACGCGGCAATTACCCTTTAAACTGTAATTGCTCTCATGTGATGGTCGCTTATGGCATTACAAACACTCCATCAAAGCTCTCTGAATGGGGGCTTTGCCTCAAGCCATCTTCTGTATCTTAGGTAAATCATCACAATAACATTCAACGCATGAATATCAGCTTTTTAAAAAAAAATGTAATTCACTTCAAGCATATGTTTTCTTGTGTTTATCACCTTAATAGCCACTGACACTCCCTCTTGTAGTTTTGTTGAGCTTCCTGCTGAGTTTTGTTCTAACATTGCAGGGTCGAATGGTCTGGCAAAAATGAAGTTTGTTATGAATCAGGACCCCCAAAAAACCTAAACAGCTAAAGTTTAAATATCAACTAAAAGAAACATGACAGTAAGATCTTACAAAAAAAACCCCAATCATATTAAATAATACTAAAAGCCTTAAAAAAAACCCAAGCAAACAACAACAACAACAAAAAAACCACAAAATGCATATTGAGTTTCTGACATAGGAGAACACTTTTATAGTGCTGTCACATTCCACCACAGGAAAGTTCAGTCATTATGTCACCTACTTCTGTTTACAATAAATGGGCCAGTATTTAAAACATGGGCAGCTACCAGAGCCACTTTCATTTTACGTCTGCACATGGTTTTCTGCCAAGTTATACCACAAAATTATTGTTGCCAATACATTTTGTTTTACCCAAGAGTGGCAAAAGTCCTTGATGGTACATCTAACTGTATTGTGTACAATTATAAATTAGAACTACTAGTATCATTTTAAAGTTATTGCATTAAATGCAAAAATATCCTCAGCAGCAAAAATTCTCAGAGCAATTCTGACACAAATCTATGGAAATTTTTCTCACTAGCAGATAAAGCAAAGGAGATTCCCCACCACCACCCTTTAAAAAGATACCTGATTTTCAAAAAGAGCTGGGCAATACGGAAATCCCTACTCCTAGCCTCCTAAGTATAATTTCAAAGCCAAAATACTTCAGAGGATGTAAAGAGAAATTCCAGAAAGACTTTCTCAGGTGATTCAGTCCCATGAAAAAAAGTAGGAAGGAAGCCTCACCAGCCTCACTATAGCATGAGTCTGAAAGACAGCTCCACTACAAAAATACTATATTAGCTTCCTGTGTCTTTTGAAATTAAAGTTTTTCTCCTAAAAGCTATAAAATTTATTATTCCAATCTAGTCAGATAATAACATGATCAATGACTGAAGGATTTAAAAAAAAAAAAAAAACACAAACCCACAAGTTTAACACTAAAATACAAATTTAAAACCTGACATCATAGTGGCAATCCTTTTGTTGCTTAAAAACATTTGTTCATCAGTTAAAATAAGCACAATAATATTTAACAACTAGAAAGAATAATATAATAAAGCAATGATGTCTTACTGATCCTTCTGATTAGATGTTACCTGCAACACTAAATATATTACAAGGATTCACTTCAGAAATTTTCTATAACTTTACCATTTTTCCAGACCAAACTATTTTTTCAGGGACTAATTTGCAGGTTTGCAGGACTAGGAACCAAGCAAACTAGAAGTACATGTAATGGTCCATTTCAGACAAATCATCCTGAACACTTAATTATTTCCCAGTAATTTTTCCATAATGTTACGCTAAGGGTTCCGGACTATATCCCCTGATTGTTGTCAAAGCAGACTACTTAGCAACAGTCTCTTTACTGTCTTTTGGGGGCGTTTTGGTTTTGTTTAGGTTTTTTAAAGATTAATTTCATCTGGTAAATACAGAAAAAGTATCTGCAGATTTCTCTGTGTTTTTTTGGTTTGGTTTTGGAGGGCTTGGGGGTTTTTTTCGTTTAAAAGGAAAGCTGCAACTTCTAACTTGCATCCTAATTGTTTCTAAAACCTGTAGATTGCGGTGGGTGGAATTAGAAGCACAATGCAACTGCCATCCCTGTTAGTCTATTCAGATAAGCTTTTCAGTAAAACCTAAATGTCAGCTATGCAAAGTCATTTCTTTGCTTCAAAGCCTATGTAGTCACCTCCTAGAAGTTTCATGGTGATAATAAAAAGACCAACAGACTACCCAGATGGATATTCAAGAGAATTTTTCTCATTTTTATGGGAGAATAAAAGATTGTATAACTGCAGATGTATGCATGAAGAATATTCAAAGTCAGCATCTAAAAATTTCTTACTTATGTCATACTTCAGGACATTTAACAAAAGAGCATGCAAATCCCATTACATTTTATGGGAGAAAATAATATTCCTGCCTGAGAAAATATTGAAAACGTTAGAGGAAGAAGAGCTAGAAGTGTAGCATTATCGGACTTTTGCTATCTCATTACAAATGCATCACCGTTCATAAAAGGTGACATGAAGTTCTTTGAAGTCCCAGAATTAACATGTTGTCTCAAACATATTCAGCTCTGCGTGAAAGCTAGTTCATTATCTCTGACTGTATAAACTCAAGCAGTAGTGACTGTTTGCTGAAACAACCTGTAAATGTGTTAGCCTGTGTTTGCAGAGGATAAGGACCGTGCTATCCCAGGCCCACTTCAGACCATAAAAGTGGTTCTTTTCTCACCCTTATCTGAATCATCCTTGAACAGACTGCTTCTGAACAGAGTTTACACTCCTCTTCTTTGATCTACTTTATAAGAACATCAGAACTGCTTACTTTGAAATGCACACATTTTTTTCTTGGGGTGCAGGGAAAGGAGATCGTGTTTTAAGACATGAACGGATAAATTCAACCCAACTAGTCATTGTTCTCTGTGTTTCTTATCCCGTCCAATATCCTGAAACATAACTGTTCATTGCTTAATCTTATTCTTAAATAAATTCATAACAATTAACTCATTCTACTACCTATTAGATAATTCAAAACTTCCCACCTTGCTTTCTACAAATGACCTAACAAATTGCCATGCTAACACCACTGTGATCTAGTTTCAAACCTTCTCTCCCCGAAGACTTCTTTAAATCTCTGTTACTACATAAACTGAAGTCAACAACTATACCTCACACTTCAGAGGAAGATGAGAGTCCTAACTCTGTCTCATAGACAGCAGTGAAAAACATTTAACCTTACATTTCCAAGTAATTCCCTAGTTCAAACAACATCTGCCCACCCTGACTTGATAAAAAGCAGTGTGTTACTCATAGGCATATTGGGAAGATACTAGTATCAGTGTTTCTCCATAATTTTCACCTGTTTGCAAGCTCAAGGACTACTTACTTGTTCCTACCTCGAGTCGCTCTCCTTTCCTGGTAGAAAGGCAAAAGGATTCTTCCAAATCCTGCATCGAGCAAGCAAGAGGGGCTCCAAATTTAAGCTTAAGTCTCACCAAAGAGGCCTCTCTATGTCCTCCTTTGTTACCAGTCCCTTCTGAATCCTTGTCCTTCACACCAGGAGATAAAGACTGAAAATCACGGCGTGGTTCAAGAGTCGAGGCCAGCTCGGGCCGCATAAAAAGTCCAGGCCGTGATGCGATTATCAGCGGCTACGTGGTCAAGAGACAACTCGGAGCTGAACTTGGCGCCAGGTCAGGTAGCCTTGAGTTCTGCTAACTGCCGCGCTCAGAGATTAGGCGGATGTAACAATCACCTGAAAGGGGAGATTAAAGCGCCTCTCAATGGGGCCCTTTGTTCTCGGCCTCATTTGATGCTTTGCGGCCTTTTCAAGCCACGTCGCGGAAGGCGCTTTAAATGTTTGCCCCCGCAACCAGGGCAGCCTCAGTGAGCGGGGACCGCCGGCAGCCACGGCAGAGATGGAGAAGGGGCCCTTCTCGGTGGAGTGGCTGGCCCAGAGCAGCCGCGGCGCAGCCCAGCCCGCGGCCGCGGCCCCCCGGCCGCGGTCCCCGCCCGGAGGCGCCGGCAGCCAGGAAAGCCCGGCGGCCCTCGGTGAGTCCCGCCTCTCCTCGCGGGCGGGTCGCGCGGCGGGGCCGTTGGTGGCGGCCGTTAGGCTTAACGGTCGCCGCACGCGAGGCCGTCGGGGGACAGTGGCCGCACGTGCGGCCGCTGCCTACGTCACCGCCCGCGCGACCCGCCGCCGGCTGAGGGAAGGGTGTGTCGCGTGTGTGTCGTTGCCCCCCCCGCCTCCCCGCGACGTCCCCATCCTGTCCCCGCAGCCGCGCTCCGGGACCGGGAGGCCGCGGACCGCAGCAGCAGCCCCGGGCACGAAGCGGAGGCGGGCGGCGGGGCCGTGCCCGGTCGGCCCCGCACCAAGTTCTCGGCCGCGCAGCTGCAGGAGCTGGAGCGGAGCTTCCGCGAGCAGCGCTACATCGGCCTCAGCGAGAAGCGGCGCCTGGCCGCCGCGCTGAACCTCTCCCAGAGCCAGGTGAGCGCGGCCGGGGCGCCCCGGGCCCGCCTCTGCCCTCCGCCTGAGAGGAGAGACGGGCCCCGCGCGGCCTCGGCCCTCGCACTGTCCTCCGAACTGCGGGAGACGAGGGAGGGGCGGCCGCAGCCCGAGACTGCCTTGGTAGGCACCTCACGGCCCGCGGGGGGACGGGGACGGGGACAGCGACGGCTGCCTGCCTGCCTCACCCCTCTGGCAGAGAACAAGCTGAAGCAAGCTTGCAAGCCTGCTTCAGCTGGCACAGCTCTGCTGTCCGCCACAGCTTCGCGTTAAACCAGAAACGATACGCAAATGGAAAACGGTGATTACGAACTTTAAAAGGTGAAACCTCATTGGAGGTAAAAATACTTGCACAATCACCAGCATTTCAACTTTCAGGATAATTCTTCCTTAAAATTATGTGTGTACTTGGTAGTATTGCAGGATTTCTCTCTGAACAGAGCTAGCCCTACCCAGCCCTTTTAATCCCACTGCACCAGTCTTGAGTTACAGGCCTGGTCTAAACCTGATCTCTGAGAAATTGGCTTGCGGTGCCTCATGGAGTTGTCACAGCTTGATTCCTCCTCATGCCAAGACAATTGCTCTACAGTGAATATAGATCAATGTTAATTAGCCCTAAATCTTATAACTGTTAATATATTCTGTTACTCTGACAGTCTGACTTCAGGATGTACTACTATATGGAAAAGGGACAAGTGGGTTCGTTCTTGACTTGTTTGGTTTTCTTATCCTTAGATAAAAACCTGGTTTCAGAATCGTCGTATGAAGTTTAAACGTCAGACTCAGGATGCCAGGGTGGAAGCTCTTTTTTCAGGCTTATTTTTGCCCTATCGTTACCCAGATATTGCCACATCCAGCTATTCTCAGGGGATGGATATCAATGTATCTTCTACTTCTGCTGTTTCCCTTCACCCAGCTATGCCAAGCCCTGCCTTGTTGTTACCTTCTGTTCCAGCTCCATCCCTTCAGCCAGTTTTGCCAAGTCCGGCTTTACTATTGCCTCACAGCCCGGGATTATCTTGTTACTCTTCTGTAATTCCAGCAATGACTCTAACCAATGACCATAAAAGACTGAGGTTCCAGCCATACCTTCCTTCCTGTTAAAAATGCCAAAGATTACCTGTAATCTAAATAAGAACTGCCAAATATCTCCAAGAGTAATTATTTAACTTATTGAGTCATATTAAATAGATTGACGATTCAATTTTTTTTTTTAATCAAATTTGGGGGTTTATGTTAAAAGAGAAGAGAATTTGCCTCTACTAGAGAAGTAATACTGAGAGTGGAAGTGGAAGACTTGAAACTTCCCTTTATTTCTACAGTCTTTGCTATGCTGTACGGAAACTTCTATATGAATTTTCCTATCCAAAAGTTTGTTTTCAGAAAATAACCTATAATCATGTGGGGATCTCCACTGAAAAAGTGGAGTGCTGTTTACACTTCAGTTTACGTAGTAATTATATCATGTAATAGACAACAGTGTTAAAAACTTTAGCCATTCTACTTGAGTGTGGGTTTTTAAGCAAAAATTTGTAAACTACAGCAAAAGCATTGACGTGAGAATGGTACCAAAGGTGGCAGCCCTATGAACAAAACTGAACAAGTTGTCCAGTATTGTCTTTTATCTGTATATTCCGCACCTTTCCTAAAGGGGTCTCCCCCTGTTTGTTGATGTAGATATTCAATTTATGCATTTAAAGAGAGTTGAGGCTAAGGAATTAATTGGCAAGCATGTATTTTGATGCCAGTGTCAAACATGCTTATAATTTAAATCTGCTGATGAAAACATTAGTTGTTCACAGGTTCAGGTCTCCTGGGACACTCACAATGAAAATGTTTCAGTTTTTACTTTTAAAGTTTCAGCTGTAACTTGGCAGCCTCACTAATTTTAAAGTGCAGCATTCTGTTAGGCTTGCTATCAGAAACACTCAGGGCTGTTCCTAAAAATACCAAAGCAAGCATTATGGAAAATGTCAAAGTGGAGCCTTTGGGGAATAATGAGAAACAAGATCTTGCATCAGCATAAAGCAACTGCAGCAGGTGTGATTACATCTCCTTCCCTCCCCCTGGCCATCCTAACCTGCTTGCCTGGTGATGGTTAGGCTACTTCGCAATTGTCAAGAGAAAAAAGTTGCCAAAGGGGGCCTACAGCTGCCTTGGGCCGTGCCCTCCCTTCTTCCCCTCTTTCCCCTCCCATTAACAGTTGTGTTGTGGGGCTAAGGAGAGCAACATTGAAATCAGTGTTTGGTAGACAATAGGAATATTGAGATATAGGAGGGGACATGCTTCCATCCAAATTCCTGACTCCTGTGTCTCATCTCCTGTCTGATTATAACCTCTGGTGATAAAGAAATCCCTGAGCATGCCATAGCGTGGTAATCTCTGAATCTGCTCTCAGGCACCCTACCTTTCCTACCCAGGGGGAGGGTGGGAGACACTTGAAGGAATCTCCCCCTCTCCCACCACACACCTTCTCGGTGCCACACCAGGACAGCACTGCTCTGAGATGCAGCTAGGCAGCCAAAGGGACAACACGTGTGTTTCTCAGTCACTTTGAACACAGACTATACAATGCAGGGAAAATGCAGCATGACCTTTAGTGAACGGTCAGCCTCTAATTCCACACCTTGCTTCCCCCAACGACCAGCAGGTTTGCTTTCAACATGTCAGCCTGGATCCTCTTGGAGTTAAGACTGCATCTGGTTTGGAACAGCATAATTGGAGAAAATTCCCTTTACCCCAAGTCATTCTTTCACAAGTAAGAAGCCCCTAGGTTATTAAATCAGAAACTCTTGCTCGCTCACTGGATTGGAGGGTAAAGCAGCGGGGAAATTTAGACTACAATGGAGCAATCAACTTAAGTTTCTAATGCATTTAGAAGGCCTTTCAGGTGACTTAAAGAAACTTCATTAAAGTCTAAAAGATCAATAAAAAGTGATAACTAAACTCTTTCAAGAGAGGAGTGAAAACTGATCCCAGGAAGAACTAAAAAACCCAACAGATTGCAGGATTGCTAAAGCAAAAACTTGAGCTACTCCCTTTAAATGTTTCTTCTAAAGGGTGCAATTTACTAAAAAATGGTTCAAAATACGCAGTTATCGTGGGCGTGTAGTGGTGAATCAAAGGCCAAATTTGCAGATTAAAACCCCATTTAGACAATATGGCTATGAACTGAACACAATTATGCTCTTAAATTTTTTACAAAGTATTTGTTTTGGTAATTGTAAAACTTTAAAATTCCATACTGAAGGCTTGAACTGTTTAATCCCTGTTTAAAGAGCCACACTGACTTAATATTTGTGATTAACACAGCTGATGCTTTCATGTGGAAGATGGGACTGGAAATGCAAAGGAATAAATTGATTAATATTCAGAAGAGAAAGTCACCAACAATTTTTCCTTCCTCCTGGAGAATGCACTTAGCCAAAAGCACAGTGCAATGCAACTGTTAAGGTCCAGCCTCCCAAACACACTCAACAACAGACAGACTATATCTCAGCATGAGTGTAGGAAAGTCAGATAAGACATATTAAAACATCTAAATCCTTCCCCATTACCCGAAACCGGAATTCAGGTGGCCATGGTCATTTACATTGCACAAGTGCAACTTTTATAGAGTTGGCACGTGTAACTTTGTTCAGATTTTATTTTTACATATATATATATGGAAAACTAGGGTTGTGCACTGAAAACCAGTTTCTTAACACGCCAATTTCAGACTAAACTTAATAACTTTGCCCTGCACCATGGGAAATCTGGTAAATGCAAGTTTCTGCTACTGCTTTTCTCCCTCCAGTTCCCTTTCAGCAGCTTCCTTTCAGTCTACTATCTTTTGAAGGAAGATAGTAGACTACAAATATTTTTAAAATTAAAAGCCTATCAAACAAAAAATTACTGAGTGGCATCACATCCAGTAAATTTTAATACCAATTAGTACAAATATAAAATTACTCCGTTTTGCATTTAACTTAAAATAATAAACACATACTCTTCCAAATCAGACCAGAGATTCTGAGCACAAAATACATTACAGTATACAACATTTTTCCCCATTGCCTGCCCCTTTTTGTTTTCGCTATAATACATATACAGGGTGGCATTGCTTGTCCATTTTGTTCTGGATAACTGGATGGAAAGAAGGATGAGGAAGAAAGTGTTGCTGGTAGTACGGCCGCTCATTTGCCATAAAGCTGTAGGTGCTTTGCGATGCATCGTGTCTAGGAAAGGAGAAGCTGAACTGCACAGCTGGCACCGGGGTAAAAGGCAGGAGTCTCTGGTGCTGTGGAGCAAAGGGGTAGTGGAGACCATCCTGAAACAGAGCTGGTGGGGTCCCCGGGGGATAGCTGTAGAGCCGAGCAGGAGACACGAGGCTGTGCTGGTGGTCCTGTATCTGCCTCTTCAGTTTCATCCTCCGGTTCTGAAACCAGGTCTTGATCTGAGCAACAAAAAGAACGGGTTGGGGGGTGGAGACAAATCAGGGAGTTTGCTTAAAAATAAGGTGCAAACTACGAACAACTGTATCTCGGCTGCTTTTGCCATTTTGCTCCAGTTGAATTGACAGAGTCGGACTGATGCTTTCGCCCCAGTTAACCGAGGGCAGAGGATCTGGGCGGTGTGGAAGGGAAGAGGGTCCGTGTTCAGCGATTTTAGATTAATCCCTTTGAGTCTTTAAGACCCTATATAAGCTTTGCAAGGTCTACGCAGATCGCTGTACGTCAAGGACAAGCAGTTTACCTTACTAAGAAATAAGGAAGCTTGATACCTCCCCGGTAGAAAGTGCCCCCAAGTTCCCCGAGTGTTAACTCGTTAAAATTCCCAAAGGGATCCCACTACCCTTCCCCCAGCCCCTGCTAAACCCAGCTGAAGACGGCTACGCCGGTTCAGCGCGCCGAAGGCCGATGCAAGACCCGGCTGCCCCCGCCCGACGGGGAGCGGGCAGGGTCCGCTTCCTCCGGGACCCACCTGGATCTCCGAGAGCTGCAAGGCAGCCGCCAGCTTCCTCCGCTCCGAGGCCCCCAGGTACTTCTGGCGCTGGAAGGTCTTCTCCAGCCGGCAGACCTGCTCCGAGGTGAAGGCGGTCCGCGCCCGCCGCTGCCGCCCGCGGGTCCCGCCCGCCGCCGCCGCCGCCGCCGGGGCGCGCTCCCCGCCCGCGCTCTCGCTCTCGTAGCCCGAGGACTCGTCGGCGCTCAGCCAGCCGCCGTCGGGGGCTGCGAAGGAGGAGGGAAGGGGCGGCGGTGAGGCCTCTTCCCCGGCTGGGGGAGCGCCTCCGCCTCCTCTCGGCCCGCCGGGCCGTTGCACCGACGGGAGTCGAGGCCCCCGCGCGTACGCGTCCCGCCCGCTCCCCTCTTCTCCCTCCCCGTCCCCTCCTCGCCCACCTGGCTCCGACGATGGGTGCGGGTCGGTGGGCTCCGGGAAACCGGCTCCGCCGGGCTCCGCCGCGCAGGGCTCGCCGTCCGCGGGCTGGCTCGGCCGCGCCCCCCTCCGTCGGGGCTCGGCTCTGACCAGGAGGGGGGCACTGCCGAGCGACGTGGGGGCGCGGGGAGGGGGCGCGCAGCAGATGTGGGGCCTGACCCCGTGGGGCTTGCTCCCTGCCGAAGGGAGCTCGGTCTGGTTCATGGCGGAGAGGGGCTGGGGGACCGCCGGGCTCGGCCCGCTCTTATATGGGCCCCTGGTCCCGGGCGGGCGGGTTTGCAAGTGTGAACCCACATCAAAGTGGGAATCGAGCAGAGATAACAGCTGCCAGCGTGGAGGAAAGTTCACACGTCTGGCAAATGTCTACAACCGCTGGCTCCAGCGTGTCTGCGGGGCCGGGGAGACCCCCTTGAAGTGCAAACCTACCCCCGCCCCCGGAGGGAAGGGCACGGGCAGGCCCAGCCCCGCAAACGGGCGTTTAAAGACCCCGCCGGTGCCGATAACAGCGCGGTGTTACCCGCTCCCTTCTCAGCCGTGGGGTCCCGCGTTGCGCTGGTACCCAAAATCAGCCGCGGGCCTGCCCAGCCCGGCCCTGCCCGCACCGTCGGGGCGCGGGGCGAGGCCGGGAGGAGGGAAAACGTACCGCCGGCAAGGCCTGCCAGCCCCGCCGCCGGGCATTCACCGCGGGGGGCTGTGGAGACCGGCCTCCCTGGGAAAAGCCGTGGGGGGCCGCCATCGAGAAGTCCCTATCCCCGAGGCTGAGCCTTCACCGCCGGTGACCACAGCCGGGCGGCGGGGTTAGCAGGGCCGCGGGCCCTCTCAGCTTGAACTTGGCGCCGTCTGTCTAGCCAGAAAGGGCAACCGGTGTCCCAAAGGGTTTAGCGATCAAAGCACTAAGTGAGCAGCGAAGCTCGCACCTCACCAACTTCAAACTAGACCAATCCACACACGTCGGCATCCCGAGAAGGACGATGCCCTTGTAACGCAGGGAGAACACCAAGGATACACACACCCCCGCGGCAAACCCTTGTTGGGGAAAGACCGGCTGCAGAAAGGGGCATCCCAGCAGCTCAGCCCATCTCCGGGCTCTTCTTGTGTCCACCTTACACCCGCCCTTTGGCCACCCCAGTGAAAAAGACCGCACCGACCACGACCCCTTGGCAGTAGCGATACTTGGATAACACACACTCTAACCCTCGATGCTTCCTAAAGGGCAGGGGACACAATCACCATCCCTGTAACTGGGTGAATGCACTGACAGGACCTCAATTTCCACTGAAGTCCTCAGAGTTCCTGCCAGGATGCACAACTGAAAGGAGTGGGCACCATAAACCTGGGTCTAATGGGCCAGGAGCTTGTTTCTTTCTAAGAACACAGCAATAATCTAGGTTCCCACACTTAAGAGTAGATGGGAGTTTTCTTTCTCTAAAAAGAAATTTAATAAAATATTAAAAATAAGTCAAACACCCCAACCAAACCAAGTCCCCTCAAAACTCCCCAATTTATTATGAAAGATCAGAGGAGAAAATCATAGTCATGCTGCCCATTTTCATTGTTTCAAACGTTCCCATAACTCCATGGCCACGGGAAGGGACAGAGCATTAACGACCCCTCCCACCCCCACAAAGGCCACAGTGGCTTATCCCAGTTCTGGCCCCAGGGGAGTGATAAAGCCCAGGTACTAGAGCAATGCAAACATCTTACCAAGCCCACAGAGCCTGGGAGCCAGATTCCTCCCGGAGCTTTGCTTGCAACACCAGCCCCCAAGGGCAGGGGTGGGAGAGACTGTACTTGCCTCGCACAAGCCCTGATGGAGAGATGGGCCTACTCCTTGTGGGGTGCTGGGCACAGCCACTAACGGAGGTTCACTTACTGCTGGCAGAAGACTGTCATTTTGACTGATATGCACAAGCCAGTGCAAATGCCCAAGCAGCTGAACACTGAGCTGGAGACCTGACTCCCTCCCTGGAGGACACGTACCTGTGGGTGCCATTGACCCAACCAAAACCTCTGTAACAGGGGAACGTTTAAACCCCATAGCATTTCCTAGACACATTTCAGTCAAACAGGGTTAGGTCACTCACTGCTCCCCGAAAGAGCTAAGTGCCTGCACATTAATTTTAACAACTTCTGGATTTAATAACTATTCCTGAACTATTCCACCTGTCTGTGGTCCTTCTTTTTCTGGAGAAAACACACCATTGTACTCACTATCTCCATCCTATTTCAGGGCAGCCATTTCTGAATAACCCCATGTGTGGGCAAATCCAAGCAGAGAAACTCAGGCTCCGCCATGTATAAATTCATCCACAACAAGTTGTTTCTTGTAATGCATTGCACACTATCTGCAGACCCTGACTGCCTCGCCAAAACCAAGTTTGGAGGTAGTACCTGAAACCCACTGGGATTCAGGAGCTCCTAAGCTGAGCACACACCTGCCCAGTGAGCAGCGTGCTCTCCCCAGGGTGGCCTCCCCACCGGTTCTCCAGCAGGTGAAACCTATGCCAAGCCAAGCCAGGGAGCCCTGGGTCCCTTTGATGGCGTATTTCCATACATTCTGTATGGTATATCTAAATATTTAGATGGTTTTAATATTTTGTACCAGCCATGGAAACTGGTTTGCTGCTAGGTGACTGTAAAAGTGAGATTTGGTAAATAATTATTAGAAATCTTATACTAACACTATGATTGAAACAATAGACAAAAGTATAGCCAAGCAATTAGCTAGTAGAGGTAGTTACTCATAAGTTTTGCAGTTCTTTGCTCTTATGACTAGATGTTCCTGTACGCTACATGAGAACAATGTTGAAACTGATCACATGTGATTGAAGCTGCGTTAAGCTTCAAGATCAAAGAACAAGGACAAGAATAAAGACTTCAAGGACAGCCAACAAGAACTTCAGATGGGTCGGTGGTTGCAAAAGCAGCCCTTTGACTCAAATGGATCCTTCATTGCACATGATCGGATGTAGGCAGTACTAAGATAATCAGTTGCAATTATTTTTATGTATATGTATACTAATCTGATTAATATGCAATTAGTTATTCTATATAACCTGTTAGTGCTAAAGCAGTGTTATGCACGCTAGGTGGAACTATCCCCTGTGCATCCAGCGCTGCAATAAAGAATGCCCGCTCTCTAAAACTCCAAAACGAGTCTTAGAGAGTTTCTTCGATCAGCTTTTTGGTATCACCTTGTGCCCTGCAGTCCCCTCACCCAGGCACATAGGGACACCCAGAGACTACCATCTATGGAAGGGCACTTCATTCCTACTGCCAAAATAAAACCAGGCATGAGATGACCGTTCAGCGCTGTGCCCAGAGAGACCAGCGTGTGCATTTGCATTTATACACGGTGTGTCTGACAGAGGGAAACTGTGAGTAGCCCTGAATAGCTGCTGCCATTTCCCCTCTCCTTTATTACTGAAGATGCCGGGATGCTGACCTGTCCTACTGTCTGCTGAAAGGCAATGAAAACTGACTTTTTTCTTTTTTTTCTTTTTTAATTTAGATTCCAATCTGAATTGCTTATTGAATAAGATGTTTATACCTAACCCTATATTTCCCCCCCCCCCCCCCACTCCAATGAATGTAGCTGCATCTGTGGACCACAAAACCCTGGAACAGATGGGCAAGGGGTGTGAGGTGTTATGTGGCTATTGTAGCTCCCATCAGAAAGAGGTGGCAGCTTGAGAAACTTGAAAACTTTGATGACCCTCGTGGATAGAGGCTCTACAGCTGCAGTAAGTCCTCCCCTCACCTTGCAGAAATATGATGCTTATAGGAGACAGAAATTTACTTCCATTCAATTATTTTCTATCACTCAATTGATATATAACCACGATCAAAAATAAATCTAAGTTTTTAGGGGCATTCATGTCTTTTCGTGTAGAATTCTGTATACCCAGAACTTGGGGATGCTGTATTATTTTGGAAAATACATGTATTTTTCTTACATGATTTATATTAAGAACATAGTGGACCCATTTCTCCAAATCATATTTCAAAATATTTATTGTTCTGCATTTGCATGTAAGCCTTACAACCATAAGAAACATGCTCACCTCAAGAAATTTACTGATAACTTATGTGCACTTGTAACTCAGTATGATGCCCTGAAATTTAGGTTCAGTGATTAATACCAGGATGTGAGAATTACAGCTAAGGTCCATCAGGACAAAGTGCTCTTTTCATGTGAACTCTACAAGACTTCCAGGGACAAATGGTGGATCTCACTGGGACACAATGGGAAGATTTCTTTTGGGGCTTTGTGCACACACACAAAGTATAACCCCATGAGAACAGGCAGGATTGTAGCAGCTTTCCACGCAGGAAGGTATTGTTGGGGGGAAGGTTCAGCCCATTATCTAGGCTGCAGCATTTTGTGGACCAGTTACTAGAAGCTCACCCTTTACTAGAAGCTGAAGGACTTGTATTCCCCAAGGATGCTGTTGGTATGCCAAGTCCTTCAACATACCACCACACCTCTTTTTGTGTGACAGCATAAGAGAAAGTGGCCACAAATTGGAAAACAGAACAAACTTTTTCAAGAAAAATAATTCCTAGCATAATTGGGCAAATCTTCAGGTTCCAAACTTTCCTTCTACTAGCCGTGTTTGTAAGTAGTTAATGAAAAAAACAGTATACTGGGCAAACTATCATAGCATTTATCATGGATTAAGAGCTGATGCACTAGGTCACCAGACCTGGGACCTGCTGGGCTACTAAGTTACAGGTTCCATCATAGGCAGATCTCATCTTTCTGAAAAGCCCAAGATATTTCAAAGTCTTCTTGACAAAACTGGAGAAGTGGGAGGGATAGAGGATGCATCAAGAACAACGGCAATGCTACCCCAACCCTCGGGGGAAAACTACGCAAACCCCCCACGTTCAGCTGCACAAATAGGCAGGAGCCGAGAGTCTGGGGCAGCGTGGCAGCCCTTCAGAGGCAACTAAGCTGACTTACTGCAGGGAACGAGGTTGACATTGCTGGAGGGGCAGGCAAGACAAGGTATTTGCCCAGCTCCAGCCGAGGCCGTAGGAAACCCAGGACTGGGGCCGGTCGCAGGGCCCGGTCTGGGCGCCCTGCCCCCGGCCGGTGGGACAATTGAGGACTGTTTGTACCCTCCGCTGCTCCCCTTTGGAAATGCTAACTAGGTTATTCAGAGCCTCCTTTGATGTCCTGATAGGTGCTATTAGGTAGTCAATTAGGCATCAACGAGATCGATTGTTGGGGAATAGATGCTTTTCTGTTTGAAGTACCCGTGAACGCTAACAGCTCCATCACCCAGTCGCTCCTTCGCCCGCGGGAACAATGCGGACTGACACACGGGAACAATGCGGGATGACACACAGCAAAATCACGAATGCTCCTGACTCACTCGGCAGCGCTCATCCCTCTTCCCTCCCGGCTCACACGCTGCAAGGCCAGGTATTCCCGTTCAGCAGTTGTGGGAGCAAACACGCACTTTGCATTAAAAACAATTTATCGGGGAGATCTCCTTCAGTTCTTTGCGCAACTAACAGACAAAGCGCCTAGATAAGTTAAGTACAAGTTAGCTGGAAACAAAATAGTATTTGAATTTCCATCCGCACCATCACCGCCTTGCCCGAGGACTTGTGACGCCTCCGCGGTTGCTCAGAATTGCCCAGGCAGAATAGCTAAGCTCCAAAATAAGAATTAAAGCGCTTAACCTACCTGCATACCAAAGAGATGCCGGGATTAGCTCCCTACTAAATACTGTTAGAAGATAACGCTAGGTCGGAGCCTAGGAGTTTAAGGGACAACTATAAAAGAAAAGTAGTAAAATTTACACAAGGAACACGCCAAGACCAAGAGATCGCTCCTCTTTCTTCCTCCTCCCGCTTCAGCGGGATTTATCAAGTTAATTGTCATCTAATTGCGTATCAAAGAAAGAGATAATGGGCAGCAATTAGACGTAATGGCCTGCCAGTGCGAGATCTCTCCCGATTAGCACGCAACGCCGAATAACTTCACCTGGTTTGTAAAGAGGCCCCTGGAGCGGCTCCACCGTGTCTGGGAGCTGCGGGGGGGGGGGGGGGGGGGGAGCATACCCCGACCCTATTCCCGGTCCCCTCTTGGCTGCTCTCGCCAAATTGGGACAGGCGGTAACGAGCGCGGGCTGCAGCCGGCTCCCTGCCATTACCGCGGTGCTAATTCAATCATGTTTCTCCCCCTCCGCGTACGCACCGCAGGGGAGAAAGGCTTTGAAGTTAGTGCTCTGGCAATTTTTCTCCTCCCACCCCCTTTTCCTCCCCGGGGAGCCCAGTTTCCAGGTTATACAGCCTCTTCCTCCAGAGCCGCCGGGCCGGGAGCTCCAGCAGTTTCACCGCACAGGCATTAAGCTGCTCCTCCCCAGCTAATCGACTCAGCTTTTTCTTCCATTTGTAGCTGACTTGCAGACACCCCGCTTTGTCTTGCCGTAGAGCATTCCGGTACCGGTGGTTATTGTCATGCGATTAAAGACACAAAGGGGAGTGCTAGAAAACGAAGGGACCTCTCGGCCGCGCTGGGGGCGGGGGGCAGCTCGGGAGCTTATCTGCGGGGCTGCTGAGCCGGGAGGTTATCATCATCTGCGGGGCTGCTGAGCCGGGAGGAGGTTATCATCATCTGCGGGGCTGCTGATCAGAGCAGGATGTTCTGCGGTGCTGGAGCAGGATGGTTTTGCTCTCTGGCGGGGGTCTGCCGGCGTGCGGGGGTCCTGCGCCGGGACTAGTACGGCTTTATTGCTGCCGGGCATAAAACACAGTGGACGAAAAATTCAAGCAAGCAGGAGTAAAATAGGAAGGGATGTCCGAGTTTCTTCCCCTCAGATCAAAGGGAAAACTTGCACCCGCGCTTTAGTAATAGGATTGGACCGTTTTGGCAACAATGAAACGGTTTCACATACGGTTTTCTAGACCGCTGGGATGCAGTAGCTACCTTCTAGAGAAAGCCGACTTTTGCAGGTAGAAGAGGAGTTACCACGTAGATATTCGGAGGAATCTGCTACCATGAGGGACTCGGCCAAGCGAGCATCACCTCTCGCGTTTATTTGAGCTGTTGTCGGGAAACGGGACAACATTTGCAAGCTAGCGCTGCCAGAACAGCGGCAAGGCATTTCGTGTGCTTGTAGACCATACATGTGGCCAAAGAGTCATTATGTTAAGTGATCATTAGCACCTTTTCAAACAGAGCCCGGCTTCTCCCTCGCCAGCCGTTCTGCAGCTCATACGCCCGAAGAGAGGGCACCCCCTCAGCGCCGCTAACCTGCCCGCGCCCCCAGCACGACCCCCCCCGCCTCAGCAAGACCACAGCCAGCCGCACACACGCACCCCGCAAGCCAAGCCGCCACCTCCCAGATCGCCCCGTGGCCGGTGCCGCTCGGCCCCGCAGCCCTGCTTGTCCCCAGCGTGGTCCCCGCAACCCCCGTGGGTTTAAATCGTGGCAAAGACTGCAGCACTCCGTGTTGTCCCGGCAGCCCCAGTTGCCTCTGGCTTGCTCTAAACCTTTGCACGGAGGGGGCAACTGCCCCCCCCGCCCCCGAGCACCGCTGGACCTCAGTCGAGCCGTGCTCGGGTGCGGGCAGACGCAGCGTCAGGCCGGCTCCGCGTTACCAGCCCCGGGGCCGGGAGGGTAGAGCCGGGGAGGAGGGGACAGACACCCCGGCAGGGCTCAGCCAGAGCTGCCCCCGGGACACAGCTCACTCGGGACGTCTGGAGACCCCGATAAGGTGCGCTTCTGCCCCTCCCTTATCATCCTCCGGGGAAGGCTCCGGCTCGGCACAAACCCTGCCCCACGGAAGCAGCTCCCCTCCGCGGGTGGGAGCGCTTTGTTCTCGCTCTCTCCTCCCGAGCCTTTTCATCTCCCTCTCACTTCCCCCGGGCCCAGCTGCGGTGGTGACCGTCCCCCCTTCCCTGTCACCACCCCCCCCCCCCCCGTTTGGCTCGGGGCTGGGTCGCTCCCGCAGCGCTGCGGGCAGCCCGGGGCCCTGCGGTCCCCTCGGAGGGTGCTGCCCCCCCCCCCCCCCCAGTCCCCCATACCGCCGGCTCTGGCTTCTAACAGCACGAAGGGCTGTTACTATTCCTTTTGTACGGGGTGAGCAAGGCATTTGGAGGAGAGGTGGGGTTCTTCTCTGGCCACACAGGATTATAAGGGGATCAGCTAACCCCTCAACCCCTATTGCCTTGAAAACGGGAGAGAGCCAAATCGAGTCTCACGCTTAAGGCCCTTTTTTTTTTTTTTTAGGTAATTTTTATATTTGTTGGCTTGGCCTTGACTGTTTTGCTATTTTAAAAATGTCGCCGCTTTAGAGCAGAGAAAATATTCACCATTGCAGAGCTTTCTGGAAACATCCCCATTCCCTAATGACATTTGAAAGATGCAGAGAGAATTGCAGATTTTTTTTTCTTCGAATCAATACAACCATTTAGTAATACCTGACTTTGAGAAATAAGCCTCCATTCAGTGGGAATTTTTATCTCGTGTCAACAAATTTCCTTAATCCCAAACTGCATCATATTCTTGAAGAGATCTCAACAAGATTGATAGCAGCTGAGCCCTCATTAGTTTTCTGAAACTCTTGCATTGGAGCCACATTAATTGTGCAATTGCAAGCAAATGTCTCAAAAGGCTAGAAAAATACTGCATGGATTACAAAATAATTAAGGAGACTTCCAAATGTGACAGCTACTCAGAAAATCAAAGGCCACAGCCTTCAGAGGCACATAATGTTGCTTTTTACCAGGCATGTGTACTCAAGTGGCAGATTGGCCCCTGTATACAAAAGAAAATAGGTGTATTCAAGGATGACTGACAGAGAACCTTCAGACTATTCATTATGTGGGCCCAGATTACCAATGCGCCGGAAATCTTCTAATAACCCCCGAGATCAACTCTAAAGTGATGGAAATTTTTATTGCTCTTTTCATGTTAGTTGACAATTGACTTTGAAAGATTTATGGCAACTTACATCAGTCAAGGATCATTTCTCAGAGCCCTTTCTCTAGCCTGGAATCAGGACATTTTGATCTTAAGTCTTCTAGAGCATTATTCAAATGAAAAAAGTGCATAGCACAATGGTAACATACTTTACTGCCACTTAGGGAAAACCAGCTTTGGAATGTTACATTTCTTTTGGTCATCACCCTCACATCACACCCCATTAGGTGCATGTGAGATGCCGAGATACTGTTCTGTTGATAAGAAATTTCAAGGCTACATGCTTTCCAAGATCTATTTAGGCAAGAGGCCCTACTGATCTACTGAGGCTGCACATGAAAGCATGATATATTTAGAAAGTAACTTTCTACATCTTAAAAATCATATTCTATATGTTATTTAAAGGGCTCCAACAGAAAACATCTGTTCCACTATAATAACAATCCCAGTGTTAAGTGTTAGTAACAGGTGCATCCACGTATTTGGTTAAAAGCCCAGTCCCATCAGAGAAAGTGCCACCTAGGACGTAGCTGAAGGGGTTGGATACCGGCTTTAGAGGATGGGAGAAATTCATGCTTTTTTGCACTCACCCTCAGTACATTGCAGGAAGCCAGAACAGATCTAGAGAATAAGGAGTCTATGCTTCCTATAATGAAGAGGAGCTCTCTTTTAGGGCAGGATAAATAGCTCTACAGTCCTTGTGGAAGGAATTCACATGAAAGCTGGAAAAAGTTTAGGTTTATTGAACGATTCCATTTATATTAGTGTTTGTCCCACTGTGTTTCCATTTTACACAGTTGCCTATAAATGCAGGGGCCTAAAGTCCACGATTCAGATTGTCCAGTACGTCCCCGTAAGATGTTTTGCTCAGTGCTGCATCGTAACTCCACCAGGCAGTTACAGGCAAGGGCAGCCCAGATAGCATCAGTAGTGCAAATCCTCCTTAGTCACAGTCCGTATCAGAGGGTCAGACACCCAGCAAGAAAGCTCTGGGATCCCTGTACCCTACAAAGCAGGGTGCCGCCCAAAAGCCCACAGGCTGTGCTCTGCAGGCGCTGCTGAGGTCCAGGGCGGGTGCCGGCACCGGCGCCAAGGTGAAGCCCGCAGAGGCAGCCCCTTGCCGGGGCAGAGGTGGTGCCGGGGCCACGTACGTGAGCGGCAAGGGCACGCCGCCGCTCTGAGGTCCGTAGGGGAGGGGGGGGCTGCAGAAAGGCTCCGTCCTCAGCTCCTGCAGCTGCCGCTTGAGCTTCATCCGGCGGTTCTGAAACCAGGTCTTGATCTGGGGGAGAGGGGAGGAGGGACGAGGAGAGATGAGGTTACAAGGGCACCCAGCCCCGTGCCCCGTGCCCGCCGCGCCGCCGCCGCCGCCCTCACCTGCACCTCCGAGAGCCGCATCCTGCCGGCCAGCTTGCGGCGCTCGGCCGCCCCCAGGTACTGCTGCCGCTGGAAGGAGCTCTCCAGGGTGCTGAGCTGCTCCGCGCTGAAGGCCGTGCGCAGCCGCCGGCCGCCCCGGCCGCCGGGCTCCTCGGGGCCCGAGCACTCGGCACCCCCCTCCGGCGGGGGCTGCCCCGCGCCCCCCGGCCGCCCGCCTGCTCCTGGGGAGAGGGAGAAAAGGGTCAGCCTGATAGCGTATGTCCGTACGTTTCGACCGGCTTTTTCGGTATCGAGCCGGGGCCGGGAACCTGGGGGGTGCCCGCCCGCCCGCTCCGCCTCCGGGCAGGCACCGCACAGTCGCGCCCTACCGGGGGTGGCGCAGGGCCTCGTCCGCCCTCCTCCCGCCACCGCGGGGGCACCAGGATGCCCCGACGGCCGCGGAGACCGCGGTTACCTGCAGCGGCGGGGGCCGCCAAGCGCTCCCTGCTCCTGCCGCCTCTCCCGGCCCGCGGGCCGGTGGACTGCTCCTTGCTCCGCTCGCTCAAGCCGGGGCTGGAGCCGGAGCCGGAGCCGGAGCCGGGCCGGTGGCCCGCGGAGGATGCTCGGTGCGGGGAGCCCTCGGTGGGGCTCCTGAGGGCCTGACTGCTCTGGGACAACCACTCCACTGAGAAAGGGGCCTTGGTCATCCTGCCTTGTTTCGGAGATGCCGGGAAGGAGGGTGTCGGGGAGCACGGCTCCTCCTTTATACCGCAAGTCCCGGAGGAAAACGTTGTTTGTGTAAATACACATCAAAGGGCCAGATAAGTATCATCTAATTGCCATCAGTCCTCCCCCCCAACAAAAGATACCGTTCACACATTGCCACAGCTCGCAGAGGCTCGGCTCCGCCGTGTCTGCCCCTGGAGGAGCTCACTTCGCCGTCAGTGATTTACAGCTCTTGTTACATCCTATCCCGATGCAAATGGCATTTATAGAGCCGAGCGGCCTCAAACGGCGCTGGGGAATGCACCCCCGGGGGAGCGCACAGGGACCAGCATCCTCGGGCGCTGGCGGGAGGAGAGGGGACGCTGTTGTTCCCGGTCCTTCTTCCCCTGGAGCTGGCTTTTTCATTCCTTTAGACGCTGAAGATCCACTGTCTAAACGGAACTTCTCAAGCCTGCTCCTCTCCGGGCTGAGCACTGTGTTCCCGAGACAGCCTGAGGCAGGCAAGTGGATAAACTCACTCACTCCATTCTCCCGGGACTGCAGCATCAGGCTATAAGCACCAGGCATAGGGTGAGGGCTTTGGAGAAGGCTGTGAAACAGAAAAAGGTAAAGGTCAAGGCTGTTGGGTTGTACGAATCGACTGGGCTCTGGGTGCTTATATAAAGTATGTTCTCTGGACTAAAGAACCAGAAAAATACAACTATTGCCTTAGAATTAACATTCTGCTGAGATTTCTGCTGAGGTTACAGAATTCATGTCATATCTTCCCTCCCAGATCTCTTGTGGCTGTACAGGTCACACAGGTTTCTCTGCTATCTTACTCTCCCTGTCTTTCCTCTTATTACCTTACGCATGTCTTTCAGAAGTGTTCCCCTCCATCTTTGGGTTTTGCGTGCACCAGGAACACTTGGCTGCTGCAGTAATGCCTCCGTAGTATATTGACAAAAGGTTCCTGGTGCTTTACGGGCAGTTTTTCACTGCAGGGTACCCATGAATTCCCTCCCCTTATCATCCTCCCCTCCTGTGCAAGAACAGAGTGAGACTATGGCACCATCCATAACTCCTATCACACCCATGCTTGGTATCATTCTGCCTCCAGAAATCACGACTTCATGTCTGATTTGTCTGTCCTTGTTCCTGCTTTCTGCTTTACACTCACCTCTACCACCTGTACACAAACCCAGTGCTCTACTGTCCATTTACCCTGTGGCTTGCTCTGTTATTCTGCCACTCCTGCCTGGTTTCTCAGCATTCACTTTCTCTGCGATGACAGTTAATGTAACTATGCTTCTATCTATTTCTTAGACTGTCAGTGAGGCAGTGGCTTGAAGACTGAACCCCTCCTACCTAGTTTATGTCTAAATCTTTCAACGTATTCAGTTTTAGTCCTATAAAGATATATCCTTTTCTTTATATTAATCCAATAAAAAGTTTTATTCAAACCCTCTTCATCTATTTTTTTCCTAAACCCAACATTTCAACTTCCTGTCTGCTCAAAATATGGTTGCTATATTCATCTATCACAAAATCCTACCATTTTCTGCTTACTAGAAAATTGTTTCATTGAACCATGTTCAAGTTTGACTTGTGAGCCCCTTCTAAGCTCTGTCTCTCCCTTCTTCATTCTCATGACATAGTCTGAACCCTCCTCTGCTCTACCAGTGACGCCACTGTTCCAGAGTTTGTCTCTAACCAACACAAATAGAAACACTATCATCGCCTTTATTTAAAGGTGGCTAATAACCGATCTAGAACCACAACTAGGAATGACCAGAGCCCCCCTGGAGCCTTTTGTTTCTGGCCTCTGTAGGTAGGGATCGACATCGCAGCCTGCACTGCAGCAATAGCCTGAGCCCACTGAACAAGCTTCCTGGAAGAAACTAAGGTGTAAAAATGTCTAAACAAATGTTCAAGCATTAATGCCTCCTGTACATCTGTTACCTACCTAAAGAAGTCCACAAACATCTCTAGCATGGACAAAGCCCTGCAGGACATACATATCTGTTTTTTTTTCCACTGTATGAAAGTGTTTGATATCTAATTACTTGAAACCTCATCCATTTACCCTTCCTAAGCATTTTCTGATTAACAATGGAAAGTTTAGAAAGTTTACTTGGCCAAACTGTACAAGATTGATTTTAAATTTCCTCTATTTTATAAAGAAATTCTCCCCCCTCCCCCCTTTCCCCATCCCACCTCAAATATTCCAAGTACGGGCTCTTAACTATTCTTTTCATTAAGTAAATGTGAAGACCACCCCCACCACAAACCTGAGGAAATATTTTAAAATATCAGAACTTCTGAGCATTAGCCACTTCTGGTGCCAACATATTTCACAGAGCAGACCAAGCAGGCAGGAGATGGAGAGGAGACATACAGGAGTCTGCTCTCTTAACCAAGTTACTAAATGACAAGTCCTTTGAGTTAGATGTATTTAACAGGTGGCCTGGCAGCAGCCTCTCCAGTCAGAAGTGGGAATACTAGTGCCATCGCTGGCCTGCAGAATCCTGCCAAGCCTCCTTTGCAGTAAGGCAAAATGCCTTTCTCAAGGACTAAATTCTTACAAACATCAGAAAAAGGAAGTGTAACTTTCCTGCAAGCTTCCTTCTCAATTTAAATCTCTCAGTACTTTAACAGCATTCCGCAGCACAGATGGGGCAAGATCCCATCCCAAGGAGATAAATATGTCCCTCGTGTCCAGAATTATTTCCATTCCTAGTCCCTACATAATATTGTATATACATATAAATGTGACTAATATAATTACACGCTACTTACTTTATATAACATATATACTTATATAGCTATATACAAATATATATATTTTTAAGAAGTATAAAACAGTCTATCTGTATGATGTTATTTTTTCCAGCTTTATTTTATGTCACCAAATAAAGGCACTTGGCAAGCTGCTGGATAGGACAAAAAGAATACATGACATATGATGGTGCTCTAAGAAATAGAAAATCTCGGGTTTTAGCATCCACTGATACATCTGTCACATAGTTTCTTTACAGATTTTAAGACATTTTCACCATCTGATCTGCAAATTACATCTTTATACACTGCTGGTTTATTAATTGCATTTTATTGAGGCAAATGTCACAGCCAAAAGATGGTGTCAAATGTTGAGCTCTCAGAGACACAAATTGATCATGTTGTGACAAAGTTAAACCAAATCTCATTTCCATTATCCATAAAATGTGTAAGTATCCTGGATAGATGGCAGATGACTTCTGGATGTAATGACTGCTACAATATTTAACAGCTGCTAGTTTAATTTTATCTAAAATTCTTAAGCTGCCTTCTTTCTGTTTCTATGTATTATTCATTAGGTATTTGTTTGAAAACCTCCTGCTAAACTGTGATTCAGAAATACCATGTTTAAAATCAAGTGATGTTGCCAATGGGATGAAAACCTGCTCATGCTAAAGTCCTCAGGAATTTGTCAGAGTGTGAAGCAGGAACAGACAGGACTTTTCACTCTGCTGCTACAAGGAGGTTAAGACAAAGAGCTGATATACAAACATGACTGCCACTAGCACGAGTCTTAAACTTTATGTAGGTGTTTGTACAATACATAGTTGCTCTCTTTGGGGAGTCAGCACCTTCCCCATGAAAATAAGGACCACCAGCTTCCTGAAGACCAAAGGAAGCTGAGGATCATAATGCCAAATGCCACCCCAGGCCAGGCCATTCTGTGGGACTTGATGTAGAAGGGAACATTTTATCATCCAGTGCAATTAAGTGAGTGAGTTGAGATTTGTCACTTGGCACTGACCCCTATATTTTGTGTTAGCTGCAGCTGCATTCAGAGAGGCCAAGAAATGGCTTTATAGATGCCTGGCTGGGACAGGTAAGATGGGATCAAGATAATGGTGCTTATATGCAAAGCAGGTCCGCAGAAATGTATACATGCAACACTGGTCTCAGGCTGAGGAGGTTCTGTGGAACTAGCTAATTCTCCTTGGATTCCTACTAGGCAGTTGATAACAGATGTATTTTGGGATAACAGCCCAGCCTTTGAGAACTAATTGCTGCTCCACATCTTCCAACCCAAAGGCCAGCTCTGCCCTAGTCAGCCAGCTCGGAGCCCTGCAGAGGGGCAGGATTGTGCTCCAAGATATCCCCTTCTTACTGAAGCTTTGAGAATAACTAAGGACTGCCAAGCATCTTGGGTTCCCCACAGATACTGGAGAAAACTGCCATGACTTGGCCTTGCTGCAGGGGAGGTACACACAGCCAAATGAGGGGACTGTCATTTTGCAGCAGCAGGTGACCCTTTATTGTAACAGCAGAGGGTCCTGTGAGACTAGACTAGAGCGAATGTGTGGTCCTTGGGAGTAGCTAGGTGATGATGCAATTAAAAGAGTGAAAAAGGCAGCTTAGGACACACGGGAGGATGTGTGTTCATCTGTGGACATATGGATTTCCTGTGAAGGTCTGCCCAGTGAAGCAAGGGCTGCTGGCATCTGCTATACAATTTATAGGGTCTTTGACATGGCATGTTTATCCAACCATTGTAATTTCTGAGAAATCACTCTTTAGGACTTAAAAGCATTACAAATGGCCTCTAACCAATCTCTTTATTATCAATTATTATAATCTTTCCTCTTTGACAGAATAAGAGCTACTTTTCCATGAGGAATGAGAAGACCATATGTCTTTTCCTGGCAGAAATAACAGCAGGGCCTGGAATAAACAGAGTGACAATGCATAGATGAAAATGAAATGTCTCAGTGTCTCATCATGCTTGGAATTGATCTAAATCAGCACAGCACTCAAAATGCCAAGAGCTCCCATGGCTCCTTAGCATAAGGCTGTTACCAGCAGCTAAGCTGAATCCGTGAAATGTTTTTAAAAGATATATATTCTGCAGAGAGATGCTGTAACTGTTAAGAAAGAAACCACTTATATATGTTATGTTTTTAACAGTTCCTTACCCCAAATTAAGCTTATTAAAAAAGAAGTCAAAGTCAATATGACTCAGGACCACATTTGAAACATGTACCACTGCTATTACAGAAGCAAGTTTACCAGCAGATTCCTTCTTTTTTTAAAAAAATTTTATTTTAAAATTTTAGACAAACTATTACAGTTGGAAAACCAGCCAAGTTTCAGGTATGTAAATCCTTCTTCAGCACTTGTTGCTGTCACACTGTCATTGAGAGAGATCTCTATGGACACCACTCAAACAAAAATGCTCAGAAGTCTGTATTTAGTTTTATTCTGTCTAGACTAGTAATTAGACTGCTAAAACTATTAGTTGAAAGGAAGCAGCATGAAAATGGGCTTTAGAAGTGGTTTGATTTTCCAGAGTTGATAGGGTTTAATTGTTAGGTGCATAAATATGCTTTAGGATCTGGGTTGTGTTAAAAATATGAATTATCTAGGGATATAACACACACCTATAGAGAATAATGTGCACATGCAAATTGACATAAATCCCACTGGTTTTAGCAATTGTTCAGATTGCTTGGACTAACAATCTGATCAAGACCACAAAATGGCATACTGAGACACCCTGAAAGCTTTTCAAAACCTAACAGAGGCTTACTTCACATTTTAGATCAAGGCCTTTTTCTTTCCCAGTCTTTACTGAAGGATAAGTTATTTCCACAACGGTTACTTCTAAAGTTACATTTAACAATCTATTACATATAAAACTAAGAATGCATTAAATCAGAAATGTTCCATTATTTTTAGTTTTTGTTTCCCACAAATACCTTCTAAAGAAATTTAGCTATACTATGACTAAAGCATTTATCTTTCCTGAAAGTAACTTTTCACTTTCAGCTATTAAAAAAATGAATCTTTTTTTTTTTCTTCCACTTGATTTTAGAGTTAGCATTTGAGTATGATGAGTCAGCAGGAGAGTGAGCCATCACAGCTGGCAGCCCTGGGTCATCCAGCACCTTCTGTGCCCATCCTGGCCTGTGCCATACAATGCTGCTTTGAAATGCATTGGTCCCAGCAGTGAAAATATTTTACTGACTCTTCCTTCCCTTAACTTGCACCTAATATAAATCAGATCTTTGCACTGCTCCAAAACCAGTCTATTCAAATTAAATGGAAATAAATGTTACCTTTTTCTTCCCCCTGACTTCAAGGCTCTTCTCCATTTCATGTTTCTAGTTTTTCCTTCCCCTCTTCTGTATTCTTCACCATAGACAGTTTCTTCCTATTTTCTTTCTTCCAGCCACTTCCAACAAGCACCCGGCAAATGTTACTATCAGCTGAGGAAGAGAATAAATTTGGCAGGATGCAGAACTGTAGCAACAGGGCACAAATGACTCTGTCCATCTACCTTCACTGCACCCCAAAACAGGGAGCACAGACATATCCTGACTTCCCCTCTCATTTTACTGATAAGGGAAAAGCTAGCCTATAACAGGTGAGGACAGGAATGTAGTTAGGCAAGATGCTTAACACTGCCCCTGTAACGTGCTATTCAATGTCTATGTTTCCCCCGAGCAATGCAGCCTACTTTGACAGGTTTTACACCAATGAGTGCATTACATATCGAGAGAAGGTAATTTAAGGTTTAAAATTATGAAGTTGTGTGTGCATGCATCTCTCTAAAAGATTAAAGGGAACAGCTGAATATAAACACATGTTCGTTTTAAAAATGGAACACAAAAAACCTCTGCCATTTCGCGTTTGCCTGTTTCTAATAGGCAAACATCTAGAAGGCCGATGGTTTTCACGATACCTTTGCTCACAGTGCAGTACGTACATCTAAAAGGCTGAAAGGGTCTCTTGTGCCATCTCCTGGTTATATTAAGACTTCACACCCAGTAAACTGCTACACTAAGGAAGGGAAAAGCAGAAGTTTAGCTGAGGCAGTGATGGAATCCGAGAATCATTTAGGTTGGCTAAGACCTTTAAGAACAGCCAGTCCAACCGTAAACCTAACTCTGCCAAGTCCACCACTAACCCATGTCCCGAGTACCACATCTACACGTCTTCTAAATATCTCCAGGGATGGTGACTCAGTTCTTGGACTGGCAAGACTTGCTTTCCATCCTCCCCCAACACAGGCATGTGCATGGGGGACTTTTACCCCTCTGCTGTTTTTAGAACAGAGTCACTTTTCCACTGTATTAGCATATGTATATAAAGGAAATTCAGTATCCCTTCTTAATATCTTTTACATAAGTTCAGGTAATGCACACCCTGGCAACACCTACTCCTTTGCTATGTATCCGTGCAAAAATGTAAATAAAATCCTTAAAAATTAAAGTGACTGGAATACAATTAAATTAATAACCAAATTAATTGCATTCCCTGACTGCAGGTAAGTATTTGAATTTGTGTCCAGTCTACTTTACTGAGAACACAGAGGGACTGAAGATCACTGCTGAGTCCCTCTCCCTTCTCAGGGGCAGGACCAAGTGCGTCTGGGCACTCAAGACAATTTTATCCAGTCTGTTCTTACAGATTTTACAGGAAAGGGGATCCTACTGGTGTGTTATAGGTAGTAATCTATTCCAGTGCTCCACACGAAGCTCTCCAATGTAAAAACTGAAACTGAATCACCCTTGCTTCAAAATTAATACTGCTTGCCTTAAGCTTCACGGAGCATGGAGCAAACTCTCTCCAGCTACAATAACTTTTTAGAGCAACATTTCACACACACAGTCCTGCTCAAACTAATCTTTTATATGCCAGTCTAATTCTTTCACTCTTCCTCTGTTTATGTTTTCTAAACATGTTTTTATTACTGTCCTCTATTTTCTTTTGTTTTGCCTGTATGTATCTTAAGTGCAGTGCCTAAATGGTAAAGTATTCCTGCTGATGCTTCACTAGTGCCAAACAGAGCAAAATAATTACCTTCTGTCATATATGGCTCTCCTATAGTATACCTCAGGTCTTCCCTATTTTTTTTTTCTTTTTGAAAACTGTACACATGGATTCATATTTGGTTTGTGATCTATTATGGTTCCCAGAGATTTTTTCCAAAGTTCTGCAGTTATTTTTCATTTCATATTTATCCTTCAGGAATGTAAGATTTAGAGCTTAAATTTAAACCATCATCACGATTATTGTGAGTTCTAATCTTGTATGTTGTGTAATTGTGCTTTCCATCCCACTCTGTATTCCATTAGTAAAAATCACAGACACAATTGGATCCAGGCCCCACCCATAACAACATGGTGTAGGGTGTGAGAAAACTTTGCTATGGTAACCCAGGATAGTTCGCCTTCCCCAGCCAAGTATGTAGAGTCCCAGGCATGTCTTATCTTGTTCATTCCTGTAACCTGGAATAGTTTGCTTCTTCCCATCCAAGTATGCAGAGTCCCAAGCACGTTTTATCTCGTTGTTACAGTAAGCCAGGATAGTTCACTTCCCCCACCATCTGCACGGGCACCATGGTGAAGGCCAGCTGCAGATCTCAGAGTTCAAGACAACAGCACCTGCATTACATCAATTTGCTAACGAGCAAAACAGGACATTGCATATGTATGATGTGTTAAACAGCACAGGTATTATTAGCCATCCCTGTGGTGCTTTCCCTTGAGCTTCACTCCCAAGCAGGGCTCTACTGCATCAGGTCCCCATTTGATTAGCATCGGTGCCCCAGGATTCTCACCGTGGTAATACTACAACTTTGAAAAAGCCAAAGCTTTCACTTACTGAGTCTTGTGCCTTGTCCCTGAGGGATCTGCACCTGCTTTTCACTCATAACGTATGAGTAGTCCTACCTCTACTACATCCCACTCAATTTATCTTCACAATTTAACAAACACTGGTAGTTACCCTTTGAAATGATGTATTAACTACTTGTGTATCCACCTTACAGTACCATCATCTGGATCTTTGCAACCTAGTATATAATCAGGTCAGGTGGATCTGTTGTCAAGGGGTTTATTGACTTTAACATACAACACACAGTTTTTAATCTATTGGGACAGTTACTCTGACAAAGGACACCATTAGGTTATTTAAAAATTACTTTATGGACTAATGCATGTCAGCCTTTTAAATTAGTCTCTATGTTTGCAGATTTTTAGACAGCTTTTTCAGTAACTCTTCTTGTATCAAATTTCGTCTGGCTGATTCCCCAAGTCATTCTTTTTACCTTGCCTTTCCACTCATTCCTGTGCTCTTGCCCACTTCTAATAAGTAGTATTATTTTCTGGGAACTCACTCATTCTTCCTCCATCAAAAATATAATCATTCCAAGATTATTTTACAGTTTTGCTCCTTATTATTACAGAACATATGTAATCAGAATTTAATGTTCTAATACATCTAATTAGCTTGATAGTCTCCCATTCTGACCTGCACTCCTGTTTCACTTCGATCACGATACGCATTGTTTAGAGGGTAGGAAGTGAAATAGCAAGCACTTCAGGCTTTTGCACCAAATCATACCTGTTCACCTCTCCTGGTAAGCACAGAACTCTTATTGTATAATAGAAAATTATTTAGGAATCCATTTTTATTGTTTTGCTTTTCCCTTGCTGGCAATAGCATTTTGTCTGGCCAGTTTTGTTCCTAACCTGCTGTGCTGTTCTATTTGTTCTTGCCAATGCAGCCTTCTTGTTCCTACTTTTTTCAGTATTATTTTTTGATTTTTTTCAGGTCATTGATGAGCCCCTAATGCAGCCACACTGCTCTATTAGTTTTCTTTCCTTTGCGTGAGGATAGACTGTTGTTATACTTAAAAAATACAGCCTGTTCTAGAAACTCTCGGCTCTCCTGAGCTTTTCTTTGCCTTAGAATTCCTTCCCCAGGACCTCATGTACCAATTCCTTGAGTTTACTGAAGTTTGATTTTTTTGAAGCCCACTCCTGTTATTCTGCTTCTTTCATCCCTTTCTTTCCTCTGAATCATGAACTCTGTTGTCTCATGGTAACTTTCATCTTGATTGCTTTCCACCTTCAAATTTCCAACTAGTTTATCTCTACTAATCACAGTAAAATCTTAAATAGCAGCCTGTTTGTACAAATGAAGTCTCCACACTCTCTGGCTGATGATCAGTTACAGACCCCGTACTATGGCACCTAGCCCCTTTAAACCCAGAAAAAACTATGTAGGCCTGTGTTTAGATCCTAAAACAACTATATACATTTTTGACATAGATTTTAGTATTCTTTCCCTTTGTCTTTCCTTCCTTCCAAATGGTTGTTCCCTCCAACACTCTGTAACAACATTTTGTGTACTACAGGTTTAGTCTTTTCCCCTTAGTCCTCATGCTCCCAGCACTAGCTTAAACACCTAAAGCTACATCTAAACTGTCCCCATGCCAGGTTCAGACGAAAGCACATCCTGGCTACCATCAGAGGGATAAGCAGGTGGTATCGGTAGAGAAGTGAAGCACAGTGCACTGCACTATGTCCCTTGGTCTGTACAAATAAAAAATGAGGGACTATTGGTGGCACTTCAAAATACATTTTCCTTGCAATTTTAGATGCAGCCTAAGATACTCAGTAATTTGCCGGCTATCTCACCTTATGTATTTGGTGACCTATTGCAGTTCCCTACATCTTTCTCTAGGTTTCAGTCTTTTGGTCAATTATCTTTTATTTAAATAAACTAATTTGGAGGATTTTGTATTCCCAACAATGGTCTTCAATAGATATATCCCATCTTTGTCCTGCAGTTTACCTTCATGGAGAAAAGTTACAAAATACGTATCTCAGGAGTCATCTGTTGCACCACTCTGTGGTTATCCAAACAAAGGTGGATCTGCCATTTAGCAGTTTTTTTCTAGATCTGTTTCCATAGGTTGTTTGCAAAAACCCGTATTGTGTATCTGTTACTTAACTGAATAATTTCCTACTGTTACTGTTTATGAGCTTCACGAGACATGATCACAAATAAGCATCTATTTGCAGATTTTAACTCAGTCTGATGCTCAGGCTGACCTGCACCCAGTCAAGCTTTCCAAGTTAGGTTTCTTTGATAATGGCAATTCAAATTGTCCAGTACTCGAAGCTCTTAATTTCATTATGACAATTGAGTTCTACCAGTTTAAAACACAGTATCTATTTTAGTATCTAAAACCAGTATGTATTTGCCTACATAATGGCAACATCAGAACAAGAAGACCAACCCTAGTATTAGAATGAAGGATCCAAGAAATAAAATAATCTTACAGCTAAGACACAGGACAGATTTACAAGACAGATATCCAACTCCTGCCTTTTAGGCAACTTACAAAAGCATCATTTACATCAGACCAAATATGAACAAACAAAATGATGCAAAGACCAGATCCTAGACTAGATTACCACAATGGCCTGATGTAACTTGGCAACTACCAATTCCACTTGCATGTGAGACACTGAAGTACCGCTGAACAGGAAGCACACTAAAAAATGCCAGGCTGAAGCTCTCCTGGCATACTTTCAGGTTGCTCACAAAGAATGTTCATGTAATAGCTAAGAGCCTTCTTCAAACATTGCAACAGAAGAAACTAAAGAGCTTCTCCCTGCAAAGGGAGGGAAGAAGATTCTGCAAATCAAAGTTTCTAGTCTACAGGGGTTGTCGTCACTCACTGCTAGATTATAAACAGCCACATAAAAAGGTCCTTCAAATTTTTTTGCTGCAAGAAATTTAAATTGCGGATATGTAATTTAAATGTGGATATGCTTTGGATTGTATTTAAGCAAGTATGAGGGAGAAAAATAATTTATCTGCACTCTTTCCCTCATCGTAATATGAAGGATTGAAACAACCAACCATAGGTTTAACACTGAAAAATAGTTAGCTTCCCTCCTTTCAAACTGTAGTTTATTAATTTGTTATTTAGAAACAGATTTCCTGAAATTTTAATCCTTTGCAAATCACATACAGTACTCACAGAAGTTATGAGTCTCAGCAATGCTTATGAAACAGATACAGTACATAAAGGAAGAATGTAGAAAACCATAAAAGCAAAGTTTAGAAGTGGTTGAAAAATTTCTAAGGAAAGAAATTTGTCAGAATCATGAATCGGCGTTGATTCATGAAATATTTTCCAGCTTCTTGGTTTGGGCTCTTCTATGGAAGAGTTCATAGGATCCAGCTGAATTCATCCCTGTTTCCTGGCAGGCTTCTGGAGGTGTTGGAGCTGGAAACCTGCTTTCAAATGCAGCTAGTGTAACTAGGACACAGTTCCCAGCTCTCTAGCAGGAGGCCTGAAAACCCCAGGGATCCTAGGGACAGACACGGGTGAAGGGACACAGAAGGAGCACCAATGCACAGAGCAACTGGAAAGGCTCCCAAGGAGCAGACTTCATTTCAGAAGCTCCATGGGTCACTGTTTGAAAAACAAACAACATAAAAACAAGATGAGGGAAGCATGGAAAAATGAAAAACTAGGACAGCTGGTGGCAATTCTGGCTTAAACAACAAACTCCACTTTTTTCCAAACATTCTAATTCGGTATTGGAATGGAAACATGGGGCCAGACTGCATAGTCCCTCAGTTATATGCAATACAGTTACTGATGCCAGTAATTTTTTGCCAACTAGATACAACTGAACTTGCTTCTTTGACATGTTTTGTCCTGTGTTTTCTTTTAAAAGGCCATTCCCCACAAATAGAAAACTTTAGCCTAACCCTTCCTGCTTGTTAGTCATAAATATGCAGTACGGTTATATGCTAGACATAACTGTATTCCGAAATCTGTGTCATGTAAGATGGTGCATACATCAGTGTTCATGGACAAAAGCAAACCAGTTTCCCTGTAAAATAGTGGTGTTTGGGTTCCCCCCCCCCCCCAATAGCTATTTACACTTTTTGTTGTTGTGGGGGGGTGTCTAAATACAAAATCTTGTCTAAATACAAAATCTGATTGATGAAAAGACCCCAAAGTAGTACCATAACTATGCATTTATAGCAATATAAGGTCTGATAGACTGAAGCATTTTACAGAAGACATGATATTATTTTTAAATGTTTGTATAGCACCAGTTATTGTCATAGAATATACATAGTATTTTCTAGATGTAGTAGTTGCTTTAAATCCTGATAAAGCTGTAAGAAATATATGAGCTAATTATAATGAGTGCAAAATATAAATGATAAATAAATCCACAAAAGCAATTTCAACGGGCTGACTGGCAACTATATAAAATGAATTTATTAAGATCATGTGATTAGCAAGTTTTGTGGAGTTCCTTACATTTGTAAAGCTTATGCTACTTTAAATTTTATTATCTTTCAAAGGCAAGGCGTGGCTTTAGGTGAATGGTAATTTTTTAATTGAGAAAAAACCAAATAACTACTAATAAAAACAACTCTTTAAAATAAATGCATATAGATCAAATATGTGAAATGTATGTCTGAAGATAAGGTTATCATTAACATTCTTAAATCACTGTATTATATAAATACAGGAGGTAAAGACTAAATGTTTTCACATTTGGCAAATTTTAGAGAAAAGCAACACCTTTTACTTCCTTAAGGGTGAGAATACTACAATTAATGACATGTTAAACCTACATATGGTAAATAACAAAATAAATCATCTTAATAGTAGAATAAATGCAAGAAAACTCTGCTGAGTACTGAGTTATCCAGTTTTTAAACCAGTAAGAGCACAAAAGTTAGTCTGGTATTAATATATTAGGATGAAAAAGTAACTGAGGCATTTAATGGAAAGTAGGGACATACCTTGTATTTGACTGAGAAAGATGAGAAGCAGGTGGCCTGTGATGTATATATTGCCATTATTGACAAGAGAAAAGGAGAAGCTTTCCTCTTAAACATTGAAAAATCTGGAATTTAACATGTGCACATGCATTTCTGTCAAATACAATAGTACAATTTGCAAAATACTAGAGATATGCACATTCCCATTTCTTATGTCATTATCTTCCTCCACCACCAAAACATGCCAAGACAGTTAGTTCATATCTGCTCTTCACATCTCTTGAAACATTTTGGTTTTCATTTTTTTTAAACACAGTTCTAGCAAATCACTTTCAGGACAGGGCTCATTTTAGCTGTTTCTTGCCCTTCCACACTTCTCTTCCAATAGTACTGTTGTTCCCTCTGGTAGAAATACTTGTATGTGTAACTAATTTGTAGCCTTAACATTTTGGCTTTGCATAAACCTGGGTAGCTCAACAAACTTCCTAGCAATAGCATCACATTTCATTGCCATCTAGAAGTTCTTGTAAGTATAAGCTCTATAAATAGATTAGCACCAACATTTTACAATTTGCAGATCCAAATTTCACACAGTTATCTTCTATTTACTGCTGCTGGGGCACTGCAAGCTACAAAAGCAACCTCAGGAGCGGAAGCCATAATCAAATGCGCACACATACATATGTACACAAATTGGCAAAGTGATTATTGTGCCAAATACAGAAAAAAAAAAAAAAAGCAGTTTCACATTTACTGTTTTCACAAGGCCTTGTGGCAGAAGCAGAGCAACAAAGTGGTAATGTTTAGATTCAGATCTTACTTTCATTTGGAAACAGGTTAGTTCAATGACTTTAAAACAAACAAACAAAAAAATTGCAGCATGGCATTCCTCTCCTTCCTTAGTATGCTTGAAGAAAAAGACGGCCAATTATTTAAGTCAATTATAGTTTTCATAATACACAACATAAAAGCAAGACACACCAACAGTCAAAGGATAGCAGAGGATCTGTGTCCCTGAATTATATGCACAGTGTGACAGGATACAAGTGTCCTATGTTTATATAAAAAATATATTCAACATTTAATGAACTATACTTTGACCTCTCCTAGGCCAACTCTGTAACAGAAGCTGTAATTTTAACTTATTTCCACAGTATTTTTTAGATATTTGTTTGTGGGCTAATTATTTTTTTATGCTAAAGAACAGTGACAAAATTAATCATCCTTTTAATCTATACTCTCTCTTTACTTTTATCTTTATTGTTACTCTTTTGATCTGTCATCCAGTTGCCAGGGATTCAAATTTCATTAGTCAGCATTTCATAATTCCATGTTAAGAAATACATCATTTCAACTTGAGATATTATTTTAAGTCACTTCACCTAAGTATTTGCTTGGGAATTGGTCCAGGAGATAATGTCAGCTTAACCCAGTTTTACAACCTACACTTGGACTAGAACAGATGAAATGTAAATAATTACTGAAAGGTTGCCTTCATTCTGCGCAGTGTGTCTTGAATTTTTCGAGAATGTTTTTCTGCTGGTATCTGATGGAAGTTGGCACGGTTGTCAGCTGCCAAGGCAGAAATGTCTGCATCTTTAAAATGAGTTATTCTTTGCCTGAGGTAAGACTGCAGCTTGAAATCTGGTGTATATGTATAAGGATTCTCTTGAAATGCATGAACTTGGCTCACAACTTTTGCAATATTTCTTGAAAGAGAACATGGTAAAAAAGATTAGTTTGTTTTGCTGCTGATAAAAAAACACCCCAAACCCCAACAAACCCCAAATCCTCAACATTTAAAGGAAATTCAAAGGCATCGAGCATTCTCTTCTATAGTAACTGTCCCTTTAGTTAGATGTCAGAATGACTGAAACTATTTAAAGTGCTAACTGAAATGTCGCATTAGCTCTCATTACGCCATTAGACAATATTATATTTTAAAAAGTTAGGTGACATACCTACATAATCAAAATAATTACCTAAGTTTTGTCCACTTGTGAGCTCCATTTGTCATTGTGAATCCTCCAGTTTCAAGTTGTTGGACGTGCATAGCCAAAACATGGGCTGATGGAATTGTTGGAAGTGTTTTGAATCTTTCTCCTTCCATCAAGCACAAGCTGTCACTTTTTAAAAACACCTAGTTTAAAAACGCACACAGATAAATCTCACGTTAAGTATCAGGGCAGGTTTTACAAGAAGTTCTCCACTTCATGTGTTTAGCACTATGTATTTATTTGTTGTGAATTTTAACTTTTGGCATTGAAGTTGAACACAACACTATGGATTAATCTGGTGGCAAACATTTTAAAGTACAGAAATAAAGAAAGCAGCTTTAATCAAAAGATACTTCATACACAATTTTTAAATTGTTCTAAATCACAGCCAAAATTACATTTTAGAACTTCACTCTATGATGCAAAATTGGATATATCAGTAAGAGAATGCCTGTGATAAAATAAACATTTAAGATTTTTCAAAACAGATTGCAGCCACAATGCTCCTGCAGAAATTATCAGAAAAAGTGTATCTAATGTCCTAGCTTGCTTTGAAATTTCTTTCTTGATTTTTAGTCACACAGGATACATTTTTGAGAAATATTGAGATGAAAATTAATTTAAACTCTCAGATTAAGAGTCAACAGTTTTAAATCAAATTAAAACCTCCTTCATAATACAAAGTAATAATTATGGCTTTCATCTTGCAGAGGCACCCATTTAAGCAGATCTTGCATCTTAACCAACCCCAAAGAAGTATTTTTACATTAAAGACTTTATACTATACCTCAACAGCCTTGAGTTCCTCCATTATTTCAGCTACTTTTGCAGGTAAAATTTTCCAGGCCTTACAATAAAACAAAATATATTTTTGTTTTTCACATTAATGTCCATATTGGAACAAGATTATGTTAAGCAAAATAGTTACAGAACAGAGTCCCAAACTTACTGGTAACTGTCGTACAATAAGATTTTCCAAGCCTGCTAGGATTTGCATTGCAGTAGCAAAATTTCTTTGTTCATAGCAGCATTTTGCGATAAGAAGAAATTTGGATAACAAGCTCACCTGCAGCTGAAAAAAAAAATTAAGATATACTATATATATAAAAATTTTATATATTATAATATATATACTATATACTAAATACATATAGTCTATCTACATAATAAAATTAAATGAAAAGGAAGAAAGAGAGATGCATTTTCTTTTTGTATTTGTTATCAAAATTGTTGAGTGTTGTAACATTTTCCTCCAACACAAAGTTTTCTCTTTTCTGTCACTGAGGTGTCCTTGTTAAAGTCTGACATCTATTCTCCTCAGGCAACCCATTTCTTACATTCTATTAGGTTTTGACACCTGCTACTACAAAACATCCAAGAGCCTCCTTGTGACAACAAACCAAATTGTTAACTGCCCACTCACAGGTGTATTTCAGAATATTTCTTGCAGCTTTGCTACATAGCAACTCATATACAATAACAAATAAAAACCCGTTTCATAATTAATAATACAATAAAACAATGACGAACCTTAGATGTGTGACATGTTACAATTTCAGCAGCAACCCAGGTGCTGATACTGTCTGCATTTCTTAATAATTGTAGAAGGTACTGGTCTTGTATGCACTTTGACAGAAACAGATTACAGACTTTAAGTGAAACTGCCTCAGTGGAAACAGCTCTATGGAGAGAATGGAAGAAAAAAGCAAAAATAATTCATGCTGACTTTGGATTTTCAAAGAAAATCTTGATTGTGAAGATGCCAACTTCTAACCATTTAAAATAATTTTGCAGTGCTTGCAGTCTTGATTTTATAATCTTTTACAAAGTACATAGTGAGCTATGTTACTTTTTATTCCTTATAATTACAAGATAATTATATGTGATTACAAGATAGGCATACGCAGTACACATTTCTGTACATAAAGACACCTTCACCACTTGTTACTGAATAAAACAAACCATCCAGTCTGACACAAAATAAGAGCCAAAATAATCCAAACTCATTAAAACTGCAGCCATGTAAGAAATCAAGCCTGATACCTAATGGCACCACATGGTTTGTGTCCCATGCCTGTACCCCAAATCAGTATAAACCAGCTGATTTAGCCTCTGCTATTTAACAGTCTGTAAAAGATGAGCTGCTTTAGGCATTCATTCCCTATCCTTAGACAGAAAAGTCTACTACAGGTAGTGCAATTAACAAGTACTAAGTACAAGCTAGCTCAAACCACTGAGTATGTAAAAAGTAGACCATAAGCGAATATAATTAGGTCTATGTGGCTGGATAAAACCATTAATTACCATTGAGCAAGTAATTTAAATAGGTTGGTAACCACTCTAATAACTATAGGGAAATTTTTAGACATCTGTGAATACTGATACTTCATCTGCCTAACAGTACAAAATGAATATTGCACAGAGAGGCTGTGGAGTCTCCATCCACATTCAGAATCCAACTGCACGTGATCCCAGGCAACCTGCTTTAGCTGACCTTGCTCAAGGCAGGGGGGTTGGACTACATGATCTTGAGAGGTCTTTTCCAACCTCATCTATTCTGTGATTCTGTAATGGTCATTGAGATTTATATAAACACGCACAGGCATTATCAAGTAACCTGTTTCAGAAACCATTACAATTTTTTCCAACAAAAATAAAACCTCTGAAGCAGCCCCCCTAACACAAATCTTCAGAAATATTTTGGCCTGACCCACTTTAGATTTCAAAGAAATCACCTTGCAAATGTGACCTACACATATACGCATAGGTACATATACATACACATGTATAAAATCTCCTGAAATTCAAAAATTTATGTAAACAGACTAGCTAGTCTGTTGAAAAGATATAAAGTATTTAAAACCTTTCTCTCTTCCTGGATGTATTAAAGGTGTAACATAGTAAGTCATTGTGCATCAAACAAAATGGAAGGACAGTTAAAATAACCAACTTACTTCTGGACAGCAACACATTTATCTTTAACACCAAGTGCTCTTGAATTTAGAAAGTGTACTGGATGACATTTATGAAATACTTCCTAAACAAAAAGAGCAAGATATATCTATTGTTAGATCTAGCAGCTCTAAAGTGCTTGGGGATAAAAATGACAGAGGTTTCCCCTCCCTGCCCCACCTTCAGCAAATTTATTAGAGGGATCACAGCCTAAGAATAGAATTAGCCATTCTAAATTTTACTGTAGAGATTTCAAGAGAAAAACAGATTATTTTAATTCAAAGTCTTATGAAATGGTATGAAATAAGATTGAAACAGGGTTGGGAAATGGTAGAGAAAGGAGGCTGAGTATGAAGTCAGAAGATATTATTTGTACTTCCAAGTTAACTTAGTCCTTTGTACCTGTTGCAGTAATGTCAGCTGACAACAAAGCTGTTGTGCACTGTATTCTATTAAGAGATATGGTCCCACTTCATCTGCTTTAGCAAAGGAGACTGGGAATTCTTCTGTAAAACTGTTATAGCATGGCTTTGGCAAAACTGATGAAATAGTGTACAGTCGCTCTCTCTGATGTTGTGCAATTGGTTCCATACCTTTGCAAAGTTTCCAGTTAAAGTTCTGTAGAAAATAAATATGTAAAGCTACAACTTCTCTAAAGCAAACAATATGTCTCCTCTTGATTTAACTTTCTGGTATGTTTTGCTAGAGAAACACCTTTGTGGATGCAAAACTCTTCAGCTAATCTTCAAGGTTAGCCTAGACACTAATTGGTTTATTCAACACTGCTATTTTAAGCTAATATAATACACATGGTTGATGGGTCTGAGCCTGAGGTTACCAGATCTCAACCAACAATCAAAACTTCTGTGTATTCAAGCTTGCTGCCATAAAATAGTTTATATTCTGAAGTTTCATATTTTATGGTTTACATCTCTCTATCTCTTGCTATTTCTTGTACAATTTTTGCTTAGAATCAAACAACCCTTCCCAACGAAATATTTGTTTTTCCATTCTTTTCCCTTCTTCTACCTTTCAGTATCATTATGATGCAGCGACAATAAAAGAGGTCCATGTTTGTCTGTTCTGCTTGCCCTTTATCGGTTGAATCCCCATTATACTATATGGAATTCTGCACCTTTATCAAGAGGCTGATTCTAAATTCAGCTTGCGCATTATTGATACATTTGACTTCCACATGTCACTTTGGTCACTCTGTAGAGAGATCTTTTTTCAGGAAAAGCCTACAGTATGCTCCAGCTTCTGGGGTTACTTCTTACCAGCACACTATATGAACCAGTAAATACAGACAAAAGTTCAGACAAGTTTTTTGCTACAAGCTTTGAAGTTCTAGCAGGAAACCCCTTACCCCCTACTGTTGTTTTCCTATATTTATAGACTTACAAAGATATATGCCTAATAAAAAGTATTAATATTTGACAAGGGGGAAAATGTTTCCTAGTAACTATGAGTCATGTGCTAGTAGCAAGGATGAAGAGTTCAACTCCTCTCAAAATTTCGATTATCTGATCTATTATTACTGAAACAGCTGACAGGGTGCAATTAAGGCTTAAGCTTACTTCCACAGTTATATAACTGTTTAGGCCTTAGATACTTTTAAAAGAAAATTTAAAATGCAGGTACATAAATTTTACTAAATCAGGGTGTAGACCCTAAGCTGGATACTCTAGTTTTTGTCAGAAAGTAATATATGGAATTGTGCTCCATATACTGCAGTCTGAAGAAAAGACATACCTTTCTAGAAACATCTTCTGAGAGCTTTTTACATAGAGAATGTAATGTTTTTCTGTCTTCCTCGCCCTCCTCTTCACATCTGTCCATGCTGGAGTATTGATGAGCACTGCCACTTTTCCTGGCAGAAACATCCTCAAGCAATAACAACAAGTGCTCACCATAGCCATTTAATGGAGCAACCTGTAAATGCAAAACAGGTTAACAGAATATTGAACTCAATTTCCCATAAATTATAAGCAAGACACAATATAGTTGTAAGATTCTTGTCTGTCCAAAACCAGACATATTGAACATAGCTGTCAAAGATACATTATTTTTCTTTTACTTTGCTTTAATTGAAATTAGGACAGGTTTTTGTAATAATCTTATATATACCATAACTGACTTCTATTGAATTTTTTTTTTTTTCCTTAAAGCTTCTACTGAAATTCTGACTTACCTTGGAAGAAATAAATTCTTTTAGGGTATACAAAAGATCAGTATTTGTTGCAAAGTCTACACTGTAGCAGTCTTCAATCCAAGCCTGCAGGATGTAGAAACTGCGGTTACATATTTTGGTAAGTGATGTGGAAGGATCCAGGCTTGCACTGGTGAGAAGAAAAAGGCACTTATTTCACCAAAATTGATATCCAATTCCAATTTAAAAATAAATGTTGAAAAAACCAGAAGTATTACTTGGTATTGACTGTACTATCTTAAATTCTTATGTTTCATGTCTCTAGAATCCATGGCTATGTGGAAACAAAGCTGTGGTTGTACTTACAACCTATCACTGAACAACCAGCAAAAGTAAGACTCAGATTCAGAAGAAAAAAGAAGTAAGCACATTGTCAAATACATCACTTGCTCTAGTTTCACTCTCACTTGTCAAGAGAGTCTTACAAAAACAAACATCAAAATTCAATTTAATTAAGTAGTTCTTTTCAGAAACAGCTATTTGCCATTGGGGGGAAAAGTCAACTGTGCTTCTATAATATTTTTCACAGGAAATTACTGTACCTGGATAAAGTGCTGCTGATTCTATCAAGAAGAAACTGCAAAAATTCTTCTTGTGTGCAGAAATAGCGAAATGTGTAGAGAAACTGCTGTACATAACCTTCTAAAAATGCATTTCTGTAAAGCACAAGAAAAACTTCAGACAAGCAAGAACACAATTTCTTCTTGCATTAGAGTACAGCAACAGCAAAATAATCCTCAAAATATCAAGAATTAAAAGGGATTTTAAATTCTCAAGCTCTACATAAAACTTTGATTCCTTTTTGTTTTATTTTCACACATCAAATATTGTGCTTGCCAACACTGAAAACATAATTTGTTTTAAAAAAAGTTTCTCTACTTGCAATTTTGTGAAGAACCACTCTGCCATTTCTATTATTATCAAAAGTTAAATTCTAAACAGAATGGAAGAACATATTTAATTTTTGTTTTTCTATCATCTCACTTTATGTTGTTTTAAAAGATTTTTATTATAACAGCAGCATAGAAAGTAGATACTTCAAGCAAGAAAATATTTCCTGTACCTCTAATTAGAGCAGTAGTTGCTTTAACAACAGAATATACTTATACACACATTAAAATGAGTGTGGTTTATTTTTTTATACACACACACACACACTCAAGGTCTTAACACAGGTTTATTGTCACATCTCCCTGCTGGCTTATGGCTAACTATGAAAATTTGGGCTTGATGACTATGGAAGCTCTGATTCCAAAACAATTTGTTCACTTTGTGCAAAATATTGACTACCAGGAAAAGCAGCACTTAGGATAAGTAACTGGGTCTCAGAGTCAGGATGAGCTGGGAGCAGTAGCTGGGAGGAAGTTGCTTCCTCTACAGTGGCACAAGTCTGATGGAGTCTCTCAGGCAGTTTCCATCCTTCATACTATTATGGCTCAGGTACCTTAAAACAACACTGCCCTCACCCTAGCTGAAGGTTAAAGGACATCATTGTCCCCATTTAAGCCCTGAGATAAGCCTGCATCTGGATCAGTCCCAAGAACTGGGGCAATAATCTTTAAAACAGAACCTATATGTTTTCACATCCAGACCCTATTAATAAGAATTATCAAATTTTATGTCCTGAAGAATTGTTATACTGCTGGCAGTAACATAAAGCCTTGATTCCATGGCAACTATCGGACCAAAACCTCAAATAAGTAAAGGATAAAAAAGTTTAAAGTTATTAGGTTTTGATTTAGTATCAAATGCTTCAAGTTTTAATCAAATCCAAACTTAGCAGTTTGGCTTATTTCTTATCAGACTGTCTTTTGCCATTTCCATGCCCATTTCTGTATATAAGTGTTCATAGAAATAACATTAAACTTGATACCAAAGAGAAGTATTTATGCAACGTTGAGTAACTAGGATTTATCACGGAGACTATTTTTTCCTGAATTAGCAACTATGCCTCAACCCACTCCCAATTAAGGATGTGCAGAATATACTATACCTAGAATATAAATAAGCCATTAACCCAAGTGGTGTACCAGCCTGCAGAACTCTTATTCCATTTTGATTACTACATTGGTGTTTCTCTGTGTTATAGTAAAGAAGCAATGACGGCTCATCCGTAGGTGCCATATCCACGGTGTCAGCTCTCCCATTGTGAATGACTGTAGGCAGCACACAGGATTCCACACCCCACTGCTCTACATACATAATCTGCTTAAAGATGCAAAGCCGTGAAAAAATAAAACATAGGAAAATAAAGAGGAAAATCCACACAAAATGCAGTCAACTCAATTTAAAGCCAAATTGCATCCATACAACTGCTTTTTGCCTTTTTAAACAATACTGGTAGCAATTACCTTTATTTTAATAATTCTTTTAGATCCTACTTAATTTGGCACTTTGACACAAAACTTTTCACTTTTCATATACTGACTTGAGCAGCCAACTACACTGATGCAGTAATGAAATGACAAATGAAAGGGCCATGAAGATGATCGGGGGCTGGAGCACCTCCCCTATGAGGACAGGCTGAGAAGGTTGGGGTTGTTCAGCCTGGAGAAGAGAAGGCTCCGGGGAGACCTTATAGGAGCCTTCCAGTACATAAAGGGGGCCTACAGCAAAGAAGGGGAGGGACTCTTTAACAGGGGCTGTAGTGATAGGATGAGGGGAAACGGTTTTAAACTGAAAGAGGATAGATTTAGATTAGATATTAGGAAAAATTTCTTTACTGTAAGGGTGGTGAGGCACTGGAACAGGTTGCCCAGCGAGGTTGTGGATGCCCCATTTGTGGAAGTGTTCAAGGCCAGGTAGGATGGGGCTTTGAGCAACCTGGTCTAGTGGAAGGTGTCCCTGTCCATGGCAGGGGGTTTAGAACTAGATGATCTTTAAGGTGCCTTCCAACCCAAACCATTCTATGATTCTATTCTATGAAACACAAGCAAAATAAAGTCTGACTTGCCTGCATGTATTTTTTCACCAGTTCAAGAAACTGCACTTTTGATTTCATCTCCTGTAGCTGTCCTCTCAATTTGGGCAACATAGATTTAGTTTCAGGACCTTTACGTTTAAAACAGACAGCATAAGAACATCAGTGATTCTGATTTACAGAAAAAAAATCCTTAAAAGTATTATGCATCCATTTCATTACTGGCAAGTTACTGTAATATTACCTTTGCTTCTTCTTTCTTTCTGCAATAATTTCTGGTAAAACTTTATGGTCTTTCTGTAATTTTTTGTCTCCATCATTAGCAATTGTTCTAGTTCCTATTTAGAGAGAAAAAGGATTCTGATCAGAATGGTAAATGCAAGGTTCTAGTAGGAAACTGAAGTTTTAGAAGATAATTATTTTGTATAAAAAAAGAATATCCAAACAGACAAGAGTACGATATTAACCACGAAAAAATACCTTTCGCACCTGTGCTTACAAGCCAAGTTACAGCAGGCATCACCTGTCCCCAGAAAAGCATTAGTTATGCCCAGTTCTACAACTTAAGAACTGGAGCTGGTATGTGTATGATGAGACCACATTGAAGTTTTTCTGAATCTGTTTATATAAAAGTGCCTTTAGTTATAATTGCACTTATCCGGTTGTTTTCAAGAGTGTTTTTAAAAGTTACACTCAGGAGTCATCCAGAATTGGAAGTGATGGGTTCTGAAATCAATGCAGACCCCAGAAATGCTCTGTTAAGCAGCTGACCTGTATTTGCAGCAAGAACTGAATGTTTGACTGAAAGCAATGGTTTCCAAACAAGTATAATTAAATTAAATTATACAACCAGGTCAGAAGGCAGACAGGAGAGCTGCTCTATAAATAAAGGACATATCAGTTTTGAAGTTCAGCTTAACATATTTTATATTTATGCATTTTACATAATTGAAAAAATAAACTAAATTTCTACAGGATTATATAACTTAAGCAAAGGATAGAAATGAAAGTATATTGGCTTCTCACAATGATATCAACTTTAATGTAAACATTTATAATTGTTTGCATATCAAAGGTTTCATTATTTTACCAACCAATGAAAATGGGCCATCCACTTTGGGTTCAGCTTCTGATTTATTATGAAACAACAAACACGATGTGTGTTGTGCTTTATAAAAGTGGTGGCTTTTGCACTTGGGTCCTAAGCTAACTACCAGTGACCCAGTTACATGAAACAGCATTTTAAATGGAGTAAGTTCACTGAATGCAGCAGACAGAACTCCCACAAGCAGAATGATCAGAAAACACATAGCTCAGAGCTAACATATCAAACAACAGATTGGTAAATAGGTTAGCTTTAATGGGATGGACTTACTAGAAATTAATTTGAGTTTGAGAAAAACCTGTCACTGTTTTTCAGAAAAGCTCAAAAGGTTTAACAACACAGTTCATTAGCAGCAAGAGTCACAAGAGCCCTGTGGATTTTTAAAAGATTTACCGCTACATAGGCATCACATAGAGTACAGTGAAAGCATAGAAAAGCTATTGTCCAGATTCTGAACTGGAAACTGCTTGCTTTTACTTAAAGGTTTGTTTTTGTTTTATCAATTAAAGTGAAACCAACTTGAGTAAGAGACTACGAACAAAGAAAGGGAATCAGAGAGAGTGGCCATTTTTTGACTTTTGGAATCTGATGGACAGAAATGGTTTGTCCCCTAAATAACTTCAGGTGAGTAGCAATGAAGTCAGTAGCAAATTCCCAGTCTATGCCACAACATCTTCCATTTTAGGTAGGTCTATAATATAAATGTTTCTGATGAAGCTATACATTCAATTGTTCTACTCCCTCTGAAGTACATTTAATTTGTCAGGACACTTTTCTGTAGAACAACCCTTAGTCTAGGGAACAAAGTAATGATAGAGTGACTTGCTTATTTGGGAAAATTGCAAATTCCAATCTGTCCTTGAAGCATAAGTTTTTCACATGCTGAAGGATGGTTCCACCACAGGATGTAGAATATTGGCAGAAGGGAAAGGAGAAAAGGAACAGGAAAGGGGAAACTGTGGCCAGAATATGCAAAACCTTTGCTAGAAACGTCCTAGTCACAGCTTGGGTGCAGTCAAGTTTGGTGGAGATTCCTACAAGTAGCTTATAAGATCTGGGGATAACTGAAACCTAGTGCAGGCAAAGAGGAAAAGGGCAAAGGCTAAGGGTGATGGCTTGGGGCTGCAAGAGAACTGAAACCAGTTTATCAGACTACAGAAAAAAACTCTTCTAATTGTGAGGGCAGACTTGGACATCCCCCTGGAGAAATGGCAGCCCTGGTAGCTGCCTTCCCTTCTTGCTCTGCTGCAAGGACTTGGTTTGGTTTGCCTGGATGCACTCTGTATGAGGGTGCAAAATCCTGGATTAGAGGTGATGTGAGGCAGGAGACATATACTTGCTTACCTAAGGACTAACTTTTCTAAATGCTTTTCTTTGCTGACCTTAAGAATGGCAATGAACTATCTGATAAGCACCTACGCAGTGCAGCATTAATTATTTTTATGACATTTGAAAGTGTCACCTTGATCCATAAATATTTCACATTCCTTCTAAACATAAGAGTACATATTACCATTTTTTTGAATCCTAATAGCTTGATTAATCCTATTGTTAATATTGTTCATCATGTAACAAATGTTTTACTTTTTGCATCTTATTAAATCACAACCTATCTAAGGTGCAGACAATATCCAACAGGTTCCAGTAGAAGAATAGAAAAGTTAATTATTTTTATGGCAAAATATTTAATTCTGTCATAAATATAATTACGTGTTCTGGTAGTCAGAGTTTTGCACTACCTGCATGTTCTCAAACCTACTTACAGGTATACAAAAATAAAAAAACTAAATAAATTTAATTGCATTTAGTTTTAGAAGGTGAATAAAGAAATATTTGAACCATATGAATATTTTCATTGGAGAGATAAGTGTATTAATGGGATGTATGTCTCCAAAACTGTAATTTGTTGTGTGGTTAGACTCTCATTCAGTACTCTGTTCCAGTTGCAGACTAGACTTGAGCTGAGTAAGCAGACCGATCCCTATGAAAAGGTAGTGCCATTAAGTCAGGACAAATGTAGTCAAGCTCAAATGTCCAACTATCTTTAAACATTCACTCTTTGAAATAGCAACTCCTAAACACTGCCTTAACACTCTTTACTGCAAAGCTGTAGAATCAGCTCTACTTTATTGCTGACTTTTAAAAAAATCTGTCAGAGACCTGGGGCAAAAAGTGGGTTGATATAATCCTTGCCAGACAATAACTAGACTACAGTTAATCAAGGAACTGGTTTCTGAAATAAAACTAGTTAACAGATGATTTAAACAAGGAAGGATAGGGTAGAGACAAACAGCTCTACCTTGCAAGAGAGGCAGAACTTTCCTCCAGCGACTCAAACCACCTTCCTGCTCAAAACAGCCACTTACAAGCCTTCCTTTGGCCTTTGTAGTCCTCCTGCACTGGATACGGGATATGCATTTTCTCCACTAGATTTTATAGTGAGAAGTTGGCAACTAGAATAATTAACTTTTTTAAGCTTCTACTTTGGTAGAAAACTCATGTTAATTTTCACACTGAGACTATTTTATTTTCTCAGCATTTTGGTTCAGACAGTGCAGCATTCCCTTGAAATCTGCACAGCTCTTATTTATTGTTTACACATTAACGGTGTTAACAGTTCGTAAATGCCAATAATTAACGACCACATTTATTTTCTAAGTAACATGTACTCCAAGTATAACATGTATAAACATTCATATTACCAAATAAAATTAGCTGAAAACACTTTGCTGTACAAATACAGCTGTTGGCTACATCCAAGTACAACAATACACAAAGACTTACAAATGTTAAAACCTACCCCTACCAATCCATATTGTTCAAAATGAGATATGAACTGGTCTTTGTCAGCTGCTGGTATGGAGATTAAAATCATGATATACAGTTTCACAGTTGATTTGTACTGTTTGGTTTGATGAAGAAGGCAGCAGAGAGACAGCAGAAAGAAGCTGGGTAGAGCTGCTTATCACCTACATGTTGATAACTGATTGTCTTACAGCTAAGAATCATCGTCTCCTGACTGCTGCAATAGCAGAAAAATAAATTTCAGATTCATATTTTTTCCTGTCTTTTTTATATATATATAAAAATAATAAAAAAATATAAATATATATATATTTATATTGACCAGTTAAAACTTGTAACGGCTAATAGGGTATTTCAGAAATTGTCATGACTGATGGAGTTTGAAAAACAGTAGGATTTTAGGAAGGTTTTCGTTGCTCAGGTTAAATGTTCAAGATTGCTGCAATTAGAGCATCATGGTTCTGTAAGTTTTTATTTAAATACATTTGGAAGAAGCTGTGTTTCACAAAGTCATTGTTGTATTAATGCCAGCATAAAGATTAACGTTGTTGATGCTATGGTAGTGAAAGAAATAAAAATAGTCATAAGAACAAAAAGTAACTGATAGTTTGAAGTATCCTCTGTTGAATTTGTAGTAACAAGACACTTAAAAAGCATTTTAATAAAAAAATATGAAAGAACATTTAATACAATGTAACTAAAAATATTTTAAATATTATATACCCAAATATTCTAGTATAACAAGACTTTTTTATATCAACAGTACAACAGAGAATATACATATCTGCACATACATGCTTTTTTGTGAAGATTAACTTTTCTTTTGCAATGCATTCAAAACATTTCTATGCTGTACAAGAGTATTTAATCTTCCATTCTTCATCTTCTCTGAAGAAAATGGAATATAAACTGAATTTGACTTCATGATTGAAGATGACAGTTTATAACTGTATTCCTTGTAACTTGGACACAGAGGAATCTCACAAATTAGGAAGGCTATTTATGTAAGTTACCAAGCTTCTATTGTCTGCAAATAATTATTTTATTCTAGTTTGTCCACCTGGCCTCATATGCAGTCCAGATCACATATGTTATTTCTGCATTACTGAGACAGATGATTAGAGTCTCGTTTTTGTCCAGCCATTAAGTTTTCACACTAGTTTTAGATAACACAAGGAAGATTAGCTAACTTATCCTCAGAGTAGTATGCATCTTTCAGCTATTGGAATGTACGTTCTCTTGCTCTCCAAATAAATTCTTTACTAATTGCTAAACTGAACAAATGGCACTTTGTATCGATAGTAATCTTCCTCCAGTGGAATGTACTGGGCATGAACACAATATAATTTTCTACACTGATACCTCATAACTATTTTCCCCCCAGCCTCCTGTGTGGTTGTTGGGTTAGCCAAGTTCTTATGCATTAATGCATATAGTAGCAAAGTATAATAGCATGCATTAATTTCATAAGCAAATTCCAAAGCAGACTGTTAGCGCCATAAATCTTGCTTCATTTTTGTTGTATGCCTGTTAAATAGGGAAAACAATTGCCAAGAACTCAGAAGATAATTAATCCTTTTGAATCAAACTAAATTGCTGAGTAGTTTGTAAAATCTCAAAGTAAAAAAGACTGCCTGCTGAAACAGAAAAAAAAAAAAAAATCTATTTAGATGCTTAGGAAAACTCTTTACTCGTGAAAATCTGTTTTTCAGTCAAGAATCACTCCTTCAAGTAAGAGAGATTATGCAAGCCCATTTTCCTCTGGCTAGCATGTTTACACAGGATTAAACAGCCCTATAGGATTAGAAATAGGAATTTTTGTGTAGATGTAAATTTTTGAGAGTGACAGTCCTGAAAACTTTTTTCTTTTATTTTTATTTATTCATTTTTACACAAACCAATAGTAGGTCAAGTTTCTTGTGCTATTTTCTGCTATAGACTTATACCTGAACATTAAGGAGCAAAAAAAAAAAAAAGTAGAACATCCTCAGTGATTCAGGCTTTAACTTGCTTAATAACAGAAAAATAGTTAGTTACCTTTTTTTACTGAAAACTGAAGTGAGGTCATAGTGCTTCAAAAAAAATGGACGTAAATAGATCCACTGGGATTTAAACTGGCTATCTGAAAACAAGTCTAGATCGTGTTCTCAGCTGTTCAGTTCTACTTTGCCAAGCTCACTTAAAAAATAAAGCAAAAAATTCAACTAACTGGTTCCATGGTAAGGAAATGCACAAGAGCAGTGCAACACTTGCTTCATCTTTATTAAAGATGTATCTGGCAGAAATAATAAGGATACACAAACTAGACAACTAACCTTTCTCAGGGACACAAAAATATTCCAGATGTCCCTATAGTGATAGGTCTTCCAGTATTAATAACTCATTTACATAAATTTTTCCTTTACATAGCTCCAACTATATATTTCTGCAGTTTCATATATTATCCTTGCTCTGTGGCTTTGGACTTGAAATATTTACAAAAATAATTGTAAAGCTTGTTATAGACAGATGCACAAATGTAAAAATTAAGTGAATGTGATCAATATGATCTTTAAGGGAATGGAAGACCTTGCTAATCTAAAACAACCCACCTCCCTACCCATGTTCCTCCACGCCCCCCAAATTGCTTAAAAGGCACAAGGCTCCATTCATTATGATGATTAGCCATCTCCAAGGGAAGATGTAAGCAAATAACTGCCATTCTGCTGGCAAAGAGTGAGAAGCTGTCAGGAAATTCACCATGACCAAGGAAAAGGGCTCAGAGCATGTGACAGGGAGGACTTCTTGAGAGCCTGCGCTACACACCAGTGCTAGTCATTCTTAGCTCTTTTCTATAATATTACCACTATGGGGGTGGTGCATATGGCAGACAGTACTTTTCCAGTCAACTTCAGGAAGAGAAGATGTGTTGTAGGTCAGTGATTATCAATTTCATGTCAGTGCTCTTTATTTTGGAATACTACCCTTACCCTGGTTTATTAATAAGACATCAAAAATCTTGAGGATTTTAAAACTTAAGAGTCAGTATTTAAAAGAAGAAAGGGGATTTCAACTCACTATAACAACAAATATTATAATACTTTTAACCAGCAAGTAAAGAGGTATCTTAATGATTTTAAATCAATGTACTCACCACTTTTTTAGCATCTATATTTTGTGACTCACTTGATTTCTGCTTTCCAAGATTTTTCATGTAACTATGAACTTCTGAATTAAAACATTCAGCTCCATAAAATGCACTGCTCCAACCAGGACTACAGCCATGAAAGTCAGGTAGATTGGGAGACACAAGGTAGCTGTTTCCAGCTATCTTTATCATGGTCTCTTCTGGCTCTGTATTTTCTTCTGCAAAGCCTGGACGAATACAACAGCCGTTGCTTTGTAAAAACTGTCGCTCTTTCTCTATGGGGATAGTATTCTGCAGTCTCAATTCTTTTTTGATATTATTTGAAGGTGACTCATCAAAATCCATTTCAGCTACCGATGTATTTATCATAGGCTCAGCCTTCACATCAAAGGTTGCTTCCCCTTCTCCTGAAGATGGTGTAGGACAGGGGGAGAAATAATGGTCATGTGCTGCGATACATACTTTGTTGAACTTAAACACCACATACAAAACACAGTTATGAGACTACCTATGTGTTCTAACAGTTGTGTTACATGCTTATTTTGGCTCTGTGCTTTCTTTTTCTCAACTACATGTTGTAAAATGATAAAGGTTAAACACATTTCAGAACTATTAAGCAATAGTTAAGCAATACATTTCTGAAAATTACAAAATATTTTCTGTGCATATACAACAAGCATTTAAACAAAGCATACTATAGAAGCTTTAAAACAAAAGTTAGATATGTGAGACCTGTGCATGCATTAGTAAAAAGCTTAGCTCTTGAGTTTTCTTCTATCCGTAAGTCTTGAAGCTTTTATTCCATACATAGAGGGCAAGAATACTTGATAGAGCCAAAAGGGACATAGATGTTAAAACTTCTACTCCTACAAGACTCACTCCCTTGAGCTATGATGGAACTTCTTTGCAGTTGTAACAGCTACTACCAACCTTAAGGGACTGAGGCGACAGTCAAAGCTTGGTATGATGCTGACAGGAGCTTTTACACCTGCCAGAAGTCTCCCTTTTCACTTGAGCAACCCTCCAGGACTTATATATGCCACCTTGGAGTCAAATGGACCTAAATTACTGGTGCAAAGAAATCATATACTCCATGGGAAAGTCTGGCTCTACATTTGCAATCTTTCTGAGCCAAAATGGAAAACTGTAACATAGAATGACAGCAGCCAATTGCAAACTTACAAATTTATGTTAACAATGTAGGGGTATAAGCCATTCTGTAAAGAAGTTTAACTTTGCCCAAAACAGAGAAGTAACCAAGTTTAAGTGCTGAAACTTGGCAGAACTATCTTGGAAAAAAAATATGAAATACTGATACAACAGCAACCAAATACAAGCTGTCCATGAATACACCAAGCCTAGAAAGGGTAATGGTTGTTACCAGTCCCAGCTCAGTTTTGAGTTCAGTTACTGAAAGATGGAATATTTTATAAACCTTCAATCACAAAGTATGCCAGGAAAAAAGCAAAACCTACACTGAAGAAGTACAAATAAACAAGCACTAATATAACCTTAATGACTGCCCTGAAATGGTGTCCTGTAACAAAGTTTGTGATCAAAGGGCAAAACTATCTTGATTAACAAATCACTTGACCCACTGTTCATTTTGCTATCTATCTTTAAAAAGGCACTTCAGTGGATAGAATAGGGCAGTGGAAGAATTCCTAGGAGAGACATAAAGACTATTCTATTTTACCTGTTTGCAAAAACCCTTTTGATGAACAGTTAAAAACATCCATTTAAATCCAAAAGCCATTCAGTTGCTAGATTTCTGTACAATTCCCTTCCCCGGAATTTGTAAATAATTTTATTGACAATACAATTTTTTAATACATTTTTTTTTTTACTGCCTAGTTTTGTTTTAATTCTGATAAGTGAACAAAGAAGGACCAGATTTGTTGCACAGTAATCCTTCAACCAATTCTCAACTTCATCAGTAATGCCTAAGCGGTCATAAGCATTTTCTAAAGCTCTCCTCTCTGCCTAACTAAGCTTGCTATATTGTGGGGAACTGACTTAGTATGACTGTCCCCCTTCCCTCTCCCTCCCTTAAAGCATGCCACTAGGACATGCACTGGATGAATACAAGAAAACCATATGTAGCAGTTAGGATTTTGGGAGTTTTTCAACAGACACATCTGTGTATATAAAAGTAAGTAAAAGTAAATGAAACAGGCATCCCACTTAACGACATTTGGTCATATGTAAGCTTCCTTCCCTCCTATGTAAGCTTGGGGACAACAGGTCCCCAAGGCATTGATAATGTCCAGATTCACTGATAATGTTCATAAGTGCTAAGATGAGTGTTTTACTGAAGACACACTCAAAATGCTAATCTCTCAAAACTTGTGTCATTGGTAGATTGCTAGCACACAAAAAGATCTAGAAACATGAAGTTCCTTCTCACCCTCTGTCTGATCACTGCTTGCCAAAAACCTATTGGATTTCTTCAGGTCTTGGAATAGATTGCCACACTTTGAATCATCTGCCTCAGTTATGCTGAAAATACAAGATTAGGAAAATTTAATGTTTCATATACTTTTATAGTTATATCAGTAAAATGAGATCTTACAAATGACTCTACCATGTATGTGAAGGGCTTCATACCTCCTGAAGTTTGCATGTTCAGCTTCAGTTGTTATTTTACAAGGAAAAAAATGTTCAAACATACATTAAAGCACACTGAGTAAGATACAGGGATTTTTCTTTATAGCATTTGGCAAAATTCCAACAGAAGTATCAGAACACATACAAACAGAAGGCATAACTCCAGGCATAACTCAGACTGCAAATTACTGTAATGGGTTTTTCACTCAGGATTCAACCTCTGGATAACAGTCTGACTCTAGAGTCATCCCTAACAAAAATAATCATAATTTTAAGTCAAAGAAGTTAACAATTAAAACCTGCTATATTCTTTGTCTAAAGAATGTTAAGTAAGCAGTGCCTCAGAGATATTCTGAAGCAGTTCTTGTATGTGATCTAAAAGCTAGACCTGTATTTTAGTACTGGATAATAAATGATGATTTCCTTTTCGCTCCTGCTTTAAACAACTTTACTTTGTGACAATAGTTCATATAGAGGATGACCTCTTCGTATATGTCAGTAATTCAGCTGCAAAAGCTCAAGTTTCTCCTACTATAACATTCAGTTCTGGGGAATTAAGAGCCTAACCTCCAACCAATTTTCAGTGGCTCCTTACAAATCCCAACCCAAATGTGAAATAGGCCAACACGCCAGGGCCTGATATCTGGAGGTCGTAGTCTAATCTCTCTGAAAGCTACTGTAGAGATTATACATCTTTTAACACTGAAGTTTTCCTAGATCGTATCCTACCAAGTTTTGTCAAAACTTCCAATTTGTAGTTCCAGACCATGACAGACAAACCACCCATATATAACTTCCATATATAAATGGATATAATGTTTACAATAGCCTTCAGTAAGTAGCTTTTATAAGTATGCTATATTTGGTGGCTGCAATAAAACAAGAATTTTTTTTATTATTTTTCAGGTAGATATGTCATTGAAGACGAAATAGTAAAAATGAGAAATTAAGCAAGCTGGTGTTTTCTCACTTAACAGACTACTTGCAAAAGACGGCCAGGAGGAACACTGAGTCAAACTAAACCAGTTAAGTAAAACGTTTCTAGCAAAGCTAAATTAATGTCCTTGTTCTTAGGTGTGAGTAGAACAGAAGGATGTATAAAGAACTAAACTCAAATGGAATAAGCAAAATGAACAGTAAGAACAATATATTTCACTTCCGGTTAAACAGCCTCTTTCTAACAAGACTATGAAGCTCTCCATCAATGGTTGAAAGCAGTATTGATCAGGTTGAATTAGGTTTCCATTATTTAGCTATTCTAAGGTAGCTTAATAGAAAACATTTTCTGCTAAGCCGTTAGGCACTGTTTGCTGAAGAAAGCCATGAAGTATCTAATAGACTGGGAAGTCAATGGTTGGCAGAAAACAAGTAAGGATACCTGAAGAGAAGCAGCATATCCTTTCCTGCTTCCAGGAATTAGGATGAAAAGCATTAAATTGAACTATAACAAGGAAAAAGTTGAAAAACACCTACCACAAATGTGAAGGTCTTTCTCCATTTACTACCTGATAGAGATTCTCCAGTAATTTTTCATCCCAATAGAGGTCACAAAACTTCTCACAAATTGTATCAGAGAACATACCAAACTTAATTTCCTTTAAGTTTAAAATGAAGTTACCTTGTTTAAAAAAAGAAGAAACAAGCAAAAAAAAAAAAAGAGAAAAAAAGACATTAACAATATTCTTACATATGAATGATAATAATATACAGAAGAAAATCTACATACCCATATCAAAAACTTCAACTCCATTCTCTAGATAGCCATCAAATGCAAACTCCTCTTGTATAAGACGAACCACTTCCTGTAGTAAAGTGTCACTTGTTCTGTTCTGCTGGGGCAGGACTTCAACATCAAAGAGATGAGAATTGTCTTGATTCACTGAGGTACATGGTGTGTGTTCTTTTTCAGTGAAAATACTGCCTACACTGGTAGTACACTCAATTTCTTGGCAGTTGGTTTGAACAACTGGGTTAATTTTATCAAACTTGTTCTGTGTATTAACAGTCTCGCGGTTTTCCACTTTGCAAAGGGAGGCATTATTTTCTGTTTGTATGCTCGTTTTATAAGTTGCAAAAGTACTTGAAAGTAGCACTGGCAAACTATGATAGCAATCATAAGCAATTCTTGAACGAAGAGGTTTATTTGGTATTTGCTCTGATACAGCTAAATGTACAGGTACAAATGTCAAAACTCTTTTCTCTGAGTCCTGTTTAAGAATGATGTTATTTATATGAAGAAAATTAGGAGATGCAGGACAAGCTACGGAGCTGGAAGGAACTTCAGATAAAATGTTCCTTCCCTGTAGAGTATGTGAGAAATGAGATGGCGATGGTAACGTAACTATAGAAGTAGATGCATTGCCTGACTTTTGCTCTTCTGAAGATATCTGGGCTGAGTGGCCTGGAACTTGTAAATCACACTCAGGTATTTGAGGTGCAGTTTCAACAATGTCTGTGTCCTCAGTACCATAGCTTTTAGAGTGTTCTATATATCCTGATTTGTTGTAGTCCATGTGTTTTTCTTTTCCTGTCTCTTTCTTGAATTGTTCAGAAACCGGTGTGTGAACCTCTCTGAAAAGGAACAAAGAATTTTTTTGAGAACAATTCCAGCAGATTTAACAATGAAGTCTCAAGTTTAACTTATTCTGCTTTAGGATATACTAACTTTGTTATATTTGCATTTTGTTGCAGAATAATAGGCTTAAAGTGAGTTGCAGGAGAGGTGAATGCAACAGGTAATGTAGCTTTCTCACAATTTAGAGAAATCTGGCATGGTACCGGTCCTTTAACTGCTACAAGTTTACTTTCACTGGTAATGGGCACAAATCCTAAAAACAAAAACACAGTTAGAAAGATGAACAGTAAGTAAAATATAAATTCAAGGTAAATAACAATCAATCTAGATAGAAAAAAAAGAACTGCATACCTGACCAACTAAATCTTGCAAGGAGAACTGATCTAGAGAATACTAAAACAAAGTAAACATATCAGAGTCTGACTGCTTACCTAGACTTGACTCTGAAGGGACTACTTCATGTCTTTCATTTTTAAACTCAAAAGCAACATGATCTTGAGATGAGATTACTTCTTCCTCAACAGCCTAACAATGAAAATTGAAGTCCAAACTGAATTTATTAGCATTTTCTTTTTTTAAATTCTGCTCAGCACATTACTTCAAAAAAACCCAACCCCCATATAAACCTAGAATCTTGCAAAGCAACAACCTAGTCATGGCAAGGTGGAGAATTAAAACAAATGACATAGAAAACTCTAAGGACTGGTAGAACTGTTTAGAAATCTTAATAGCCCTCTGTTTCAAATCAGAACTTTCAGGTAATCAAAGTTTTGAACAAAGTCAGTTCCATGGACTGACTGAACACTGTGTGCATTATATACATATATTTGAAACATAAACAGAACACAACAATTACATATTAATGTCTCCTGTTCTGATAAGAGGGGTGGTAAATGAGAGATTATGAAATTAAGTCACTGGTTGTTCACTCATACAGATTGTGGTGTCAGGGAGCAAAATCTGTGGAGTGACCACTCCAACTGCAAGAACTAGAAAAAAGTTAATACTTAAAGATTACTTGAAAATAAATTAAAAAAAACAAAACAAAACAAACCCCCACAAATCTAACTATGCTTGCAGGGGACAAAATCTTACTGGAATACAATTTACAGAATTAATTGAAAAAATGTAGAGAATTAAAAAAGGTGGCACTCTTACCTTAAAGACAGATTTATTCAACAATGCCAAAATTTTTTTGCTGTTTATACCTCGTTCAAGTAAATAATGATTGCATGTCTTAAAAAAAAAAAAAATTCATAATTTTCAGTCAGTAAATAAGTTTTCAATCAAGTGAGGTATTCCTGGACAAGGACAAAGTCAAGATAGTCAATTATAAGTAATCTAAATTTAGGAAGTCTTATGAACATATTCTGAGTACCTTATTGACAATTTCAATATAAATTAAAAACACACCCCTCTGTGTCCCTAGGGAGGTAACTTTAAAAACAAACCCCAAAGTGACTGCTTATGATTTAATTAGGTATCAGTCTATTACCAAAAATAAATTAATATTTTGATATTCAAATCACTAAAATGAAGCTTTAGACACAACTATATTTCACATAAAATTGCTTAAACCTAGTAACCTTAATTGCATCAGCTAGAGAAGGTCTTTCTTCAGGGTTTTTTCTTGCCATATCCAGAAGAAGTGTTTTTAATTTTCTTGGCAATGCTAGTTTGTGACTCGATGGAACACTGTATTTTGCAGCCATCCACAGAACTGCTGCAACACCATAAACGCAGACCTATTGATATAATGTAAGAGACAGGAAAGAGGTAAACAGACAAAAAAACCCCTTCCACTTCAAAACCAATTCCAGCAAATTATAAAAAAATTCCCCTCATTCCCTGAAAAAAAAAGAAAAAAGAAAAAAAAAAAAAGAAAAAGACTAGAGCTTCCAAAGTACAGATCACATTTGGCTTCTGAAGATGCTGATGAAAATCCCAGCCCGTTTCAAAAACTAGCTGTTATGCATGCAGGGCCAATAATAGTAGCTAATTTTCTACTGTTGGAGCAACAGACATAATTTGTCTTATCTTTTGTCTAGGAAAATTATTCAGGAAAAAAAGTGGGTTTAGAACCATTTTGAAGAATTCCTTTCTTATGTAAAAACTTAGATTGCTGAAAGCAATGGTAGAGCTCTACCATAAAACCTGGCCAGCCACAATTTACTTAAAAAAGGTGATGATAATTCAGCAAGTAAATGGCATAAAGTAATTACAAGCTAGCCAGTACAAATCATATTTTACAGAAAAGATTACACCTATCAGGAGAATGAGGTACTGTATATTTATTTTAGCAATTATTGTGCTACCTGCAGCTAGACCAACTGAAGTTGCCATGATGAGGGACCTTGAAAAGCACTTGATCTTCACAAGCTTTCTTGCTTTATTTGAAGAATTACAGTTTTCAGACTGAGCCAGATTTAGTCTACTTAATGCTTAGTTTACACATGTTAGCATGTACAACAAATGCAATTTTGACAAAGTTAAAGCACTGTGTTTCTTTACATTGCCTCTGAAAGATATTAAAAAGGCTCAAGGGACAGAAACCTAAGCACAGTACTAAATAACATGGTCTTCTAAAACAGTGTTTTCTAGCACTCTTGAGCAAAGTGAACAGCAATGAACACAACATAACAAGGAAGTTCACTGTAAAGAAAATAACCTGTGAACCATTTGAACCGTTGAACAAAAGCTAACAGGTAGAAAAATATTTGAAATAGGAGAAAGCAGCTCCAAGAAAACAAACAAAAAAATTTTCTTCCCCTTAGGCTCAGAATTCCAAGAGTCAATGTAATGGGATCTCAATTTTAACCTAAATTTATTTATTTAGGAAAAACTTGCCATCCAATCCAGCATATCCTTCAAAAAACTTCCTTTTCCTGAGGTAGCACAGTTATGACTGCCACTACAGAGTCTTGATTCCCATACCATAATTCTAACTAAATGTTCATAACAACCAGAAAGGTATACAAATATCAGGAAAAAGCCAAAAAAACAGGTCAGCTTATTCTATATATAATGCTGTAGAAAAACAAGGAAAAAAGGTTACTTCAAATTTTCTAAGGAAAAAGAATAAAGTATAAAGACTTTAGGATTATTAACTTCTACCGTCTGGTGAAACTGCTGTATTATATTTCAGGGTTAGTTTAAGCTTCTGAAGCCTTTGAAAAACCTGCATGTTGGATCAAGGCAGTTTAAGAAGAAAAAGCAACTTTAAAGAAGATGATATATAAACATTTTCTAGTTACAGATAATTTTGCAGAAAGTCAAACTCTGTCTTTAATAGATTTTTAATGAAGTTTTTTTTTTTTCTCATTCATGACTACTATGTCTAATTTTAAAGAACTCGTGGGGCACAAGGTACATATTAGCTAACCTCTTTTCTTGTTACATAATAGAAGCATACCATAACTTCTGCTTTCCTAACTCTTAAGACTACTGTGGGTACAGTTTGCAATTCAGATGCAGTTGCAGTGGAGACAAATACTCACCTGATATTTATTAACATTTTTATCATCTTTGGTCTGAGAGCTCCTTACAGCTTATATCCATAGCAAAAAGCTCTAGGAAAACTGTATTGGTAAGAGATATAATTCATAACGTTCCCATAGTAAAAATACTCTGTTAGTGATATTTTTATCCAATCTTCCAAATGAAATTAATGTTTGGGCTTTAGCCTAGGCAGTCTAAAATACTGATCTTAGTGTGACCTCCAGAATGTGAAAACATGACTTGAAACTCTGTCCTACTGCTAAAAACCTGAAAATAATTAAGCCTCAGGGAAAACTATTGAATAATAGATTTTTGGCAGTTACTCCAACAATTTTGGAAGGCAAAATTATTTTTTCAGAAGCAAATAGTTTTATGGGAGATTAGTATATAAAAAACCCCACAGATAACCAAGAAATATTGGGAGAAATGAGAAATATTATTAGAATCTGAGAAGAGTTTAGCTTGCTTCTTCAAACAGCAGAGGGATACTACTGTCCTTTGATAAAATACATAGCAACCTAAATAATCTAGCACATTACCTTCTCAGTATCCGCATCCTCTTCTTCAATTTCAGGAGCTAAATAAAATATATCACAAGATTCTAAATGAGAAAAGAAACCAGAAACAAAAGGTAAGACATTTGCTACCTTCTCCACTCCTCCTCAAAAGAAATAAAAGCAGAGCATGCAATATATTAGTTTACCTTCAGCTTTTGGAGCAGCAAAGAGGATACTTCCATGGCAGTCAATCAGCACAGAGTCCAAACATAAGACCACTGCAAAACAAGCCACAAAATGGTAAGGCATAATAAATATCTGTTTTTGTAACTATTTGACACTAATAAAAAGAAATTAAATAATTTAAAAAATAATTTGCAATGTCAGCAATTACCCTATGATAAACGATGCTTTAAATAACACTAATGCTAGAACAGACACCACCCAGTAAAGAGACAGTAGATGCATGATCACCCAAAGCAATTCCTGCAGAACGAAGACAAGAAAGTAAAACAAAATGGGATCACAATAAATAAAAGGGCTTAGAATACTGGAAGTTTATTCTCTTTATACCCAGCATTGAAAAGGAAGGCCAAGAAAGGAACAAAACAAAAAAAGAAATACAACAGCTAGATGTACTCTAGTCTTCTCACAAGGTACCAATAAGATAGTCAATTTATCTTAAGCATTTAATCTCTCCTCTCTTCCCTCCTCCAACCCCACCAAAATATAGGGTCATTATCTGGAGACAGCTGAGACATATGTGGCGAGATCCAGAAATCCTCTAGGTGGGATAGGATATGGACTCCAGTTTTGCACAAATAGTTATAATCACACACACTCTCCCACTGAAGTGTTATGTAGATTGGTGTTTGCAAGGCCCTGAAATTTTCCATAGTTAGGAAAGAAACGACTGACTTCTAAAACTATTTTAAATGATCTGAGGTTTTCAGGAACTTAACATTAAGGTCATGACATCATATTATATAAATTCAGTGATGAATTTATGAACCTGTGGTAAGACTGTGTCTATCTGTTTGATATCTTCAAAGCAAACTGTAATTTTACGTGTTTCAATATAATAAGCCAGTTGGCTAGCAATGTAGTCCTGCCTTTGTAGACTACCATCAAATACGGTGTTTTCTTATTAAAAAAGAGAGTACTAGGAGAACAGATTCTACATTAAATTAAGAGGTTAAAACATTAAATTTATAAATTATTAAATAAAATATTAAGGATGTCTAAGAGTAAAACAAATATTAATTTATTATTAAATAATAAATTGAAGAGGTCAATTGAAGAGGTGTAAGAGAGAAAAATAAAGAAAAAAAGGAAATCATACTTTTGCTTTTGTAGTTACCTGTACAAAACACATCTAAAGCCATTAAATTGTTCACTATGTTCAATGTAAATAAAGACTTGTCTACTACCTTCAATAATATTTAAGCTGGACTTGAACTACATGTCTTGAAAAGCAAAGCTTTCCCAAACAGGAACCTTTACTAGTTATTTCTGCAGAGGCAGCTCCCCTGAGAACTCTTCATGCTCACTATCTTTGCTTCTGAAGAGTTAACGCCTCTGGCCCTGAATCTGCAACACAGTTCCCGCAAAACAGATCTCAATGAGTTCAGTACAACAGAGAATTATCACCTGGGTTCTCTAAAGGCAACATGTAAGCAACATCCTCTGATAAGAGGAGAGGAAATAAGTAAAGTCTCAATGGAGGGTACAAACAGCTTTTGTAGCAGGACTGAATTAAAAAAATACATGAAGATGCTAGCTTTGGGGTATGTTTTCTTACCCAGATAATTCCTGCTTAGGATAACAAAAAAATGTAATCAAGGAAGGATTTGGAGGAAAAGGCTGTGTAAGTGAATAAATAATAAATAATCCACCTTGTTCCACATTTCAGATATGTAACTGTGACTCATCAGCTACCAATCTTACTCTACCAGTGTTAAGACAAAGGGTATTTTATCAAACACTTTATATGGTATCAGCTTCACCTTTAGTAAGTTCATATTACTCAAAAGGAATGCTGAGGGAACTTTATGTGTGTGTGTGGGGGGGGCACTGTAGTAGTAACACCGCTGTAAGTCATTCCACAGTGCACAATTACTCTTGGAACAGGCAGAGGATCCTGTGGCAGAAATATTCTAAATTTGAAAACAATATTCAACCTGAAGGTAGCTTTATTTGTCAAATATGGAATTTTAGGTAAGGTGCCTTCCATTTAGCAATTTGTATCATTATGTTCACTTTTACAGGCTACTTTAGGTTCAGATCACAACTCAGCCTTTAGTATTTTGAAGACTTATGCATTCTGAGTGCATGTAAGTGTGATAACAGAGGCTGGCTAGGCATATTAAATTAGAGTCTGATCCATTATGTGCAGTTATTTGAAACCTTCACAAACATTAGGAACATGCTATGAGGCTGAAATAATCCTTCTGTTGCAAGGTATATCAAATACTTAGTTTAAGTGTAACATTGCTTAAAGTGCTCAGAAATCTCCATTTATGGCCAGTTTCCTTTTTAGCAGTTTTGTATCATGAAAGATAAAATAACTGAAGCTGAAAACCAAAGAGATGCAGTAAGTTTTCTGCACCTCACTATCCCATTGTTTATATTCAGTTACAGACTTCAAACTCATCCCTGTCAAAACCCTCAAAAGCAGGCTTTTTAAACCAAGAAAAAGAAAAGGCAGGGGTGGGTGAGTGGGGGGTGGGAACCTCTGCTCTGTTTATCAGAACTGCTACAGATTTATTATTAGTATAAGCTAAACCAACATTCACAATGCCTATGGAAATTTAGGATGGTCTTCTCCCAAGTCACATACAACATATTCCAATTCTGTCAAAAGACTGTTCCCTGTTCCTCTCTCATAAGTTGACTTCTGACAATTCTTCTATAAACTGAAGCATAGGGAACATGGAAGGAGTAATGTCATGACAAGACCCTGGGTGCTTTAAACTGACAAAGCCCTGTATTGTCAAAAATACATCAAGAATCATTTGTCACAAAGAAATCCAGGCAAGAGAGGAAGTTTTATGTTTACATATATATAAAACTTATTTCTTACTGCTTTCAAGATACAAGTTCCGAAAGCTTTTCTTAAAAGTCACAGTACAGTTTCTCCATGCTCAAAATGTCTAAACACAAAATTTGTTTCACTGCTTGAAGTCAAAGATTTGTTTCCCCTGCAAAAGCCATCAAAACTCAGAATAAAAAGAAAAGAAGACATTCTTCTATATATGCAAGAAAACTCCAAATTGAATAAAAATTCTAAGCCACAGTTTAAGAGAGTGATGTTAGAAATATTGCGTATTATTTTTTCTGTACACAAAATGAACGTTGAGATGTTTTGCATCAATAGAATAAACACTAATACAGTGAACATAAATAGCTAAGCAAATATTTTAAGATAATTAAGACTATACCTGGATAATCAATGCAAGTCTGCAGAGTACATAAACACTCGTGACATAATGCCCAGAGTTCATAGTCTTTCAGAGGTTTACCATACCAGGACAACAGGATTTTTAGAGAGATCCACTGAAAAAAAAGAGTGAGGATGCAAAAAGTTATTAAAAATTATCACAAACCAAAAATGTTTACTGATGCAATGAAAAAGTAAATCCTAACATACAATGCACTCACCTAAAAAGCATTAAGAAAAGGTATTTATTGCACTTGCCAGTAATGAACTAGTAATACTTTTTACTGAAAAAGCATTGCACAGTTAACTAGCTGTATAGATGAACCAGTAGTTTCTTAATTGCATAACAAAAGTGTAATTCAAGTGAGATTTCAGCAAGAATAGAAGTGTTTCAGGAAAAGTAAGCTGTTTGGAAGCTATTTCTCATCATACTAAGGAGAAACTCTTTTAGAATGTCAAAGATGACACATAATTATGGGGACATCACCTAGGCTTAAAAACAGAAAAATCCAAATGATCACCACCACAAAAAAATCCCATATTCAAATCCTGATTTACCCTGACTGGTGCATTACAAGTCTTACCTTCAAGATTTCATCATCATTTCTTGTTCTTCTGTGAAAGGCGTTAACAATATTGACAGAATTAATGACAGGTTTATTTGAAGTTCAAGCACGTTGTTCTGTGTTTAATCGCTGGCTGCTCAATTTGTAGTAACCTCCTTTGTTTTTCTGGCTTTCAATTTAGATTTTGATACCTGGCATAATACCTTAATGTGACAAAGATACTCCTCCATGGAAACTTACTGTTCTTCAGAGAAGCCATAGTTTACATTTTGCAATTGATTTTTTTTTTTTTTTTTTTATGAATATACAAACTTGACATTGATAGTACTGCACAGACACCTTCCTGGATCAAGCTGCGCTAACAGAAGAGCTTATAACTACTAGTGGCTCTTGATATCAGCTGGACTTCATGATCTCCATTCATCTACCAAAGGAACAGTAAAAAATTCACTGTAGGCAGAAACCTCTGGTTTAGAGCAGACCCGTCCAACTATTTTAGAAAACAGCACAGCATATTTTTTGTTGCATATGCAGCCCTAAGATAGTAAACTACCTCTAAACGTCAACTTTAGGCTATGCTGGGGAAAAGAACTACCAGAAGCAATTCAGGTTTAACTCTGAAAAAAACCTGGAGCACAAGAGACAGAAACAAAAATTAAAATCCTGAACTGGTCTGTTTTTACAGGTACCTTTATATCCCAATCAATGTCTGTAAAATCTAAATAGACTAAGGGTTTCTCTCACACACAATGCTAGTACATCATTACATCTGACAAATCAGTCTCTGCACTCTCATTTACTGCGGTCCATTTTTCATGACCCTGACTATGAAACACCCTTCAGTGAGGCACTATTTGGATTTTATCATAAAATATGCAATTAAGACTACTGGATTAACTTTCATCAAGATCAACAAGCAGAAATAGCTTCCCTGTGATCTATGGGGAGGAGAAAAAGAACCTCATTAATTTCTGTAGCTGAAACTTTGCTGATAATTTAATTTTTACTGGAAGACTTTCTCAAGGAATGTAATACTTTGAGCTTATATTGTTTAAATATTCCTTGAAGGTGAACCAGATAAACCATAAATTTTTAGAAAGATGTACTGGCAAACATACCTTTTGATCTACTTAAAATGTTTTGTATTCTGTCTAACTCCAACACACATAAAAATGTGGTGCTTTTGTTCTCCCATCCTCCATTGTGGCACATTGCAAAAATTAGTAACTTCAGCATAGACAGATTTGAAGCCAGGTAATAAGGTTAAGCTTCATTCTCAAATTTTGCTATCACCGGCATCCTGGAGTGCAAAATTATTTCATCAATGTGTTCCTTCATTATATCTAGAAAAGTAAGCTCCAACTGTCTGATAAAAAGACATAAATTAAACACCAGGAAGGAAGAGGACAGATAGTAAAAACAAAATAATTAGTCTACAGAACATTCAAGATAGAACTTCATGCTGTTGATTGATTACTATCCCTGATCAGTGCTGCGTTCCCCCCTCCATAGCATCCTGATTCTCATGTGCCTCAAATGTCTTTGCTCACAGACACTTTACAATGAAAGAAGCAGCCAAATACTTCAAAGTCACCCTGCACAGCCGAAACGAGTGGAGAGAAATCAAAAGATAAATTCCATAGAATGACTAGAACATTAAGAAGGTTTTGGGATTTGGGAATATTTTTGTAGTAAGTACACACCGCTGCCACATGTTTCTCCGTAAGAGAATCCCTCCTCTTGAAGTTTATGTCCCTAGAGGCTCTAAAAGCTGCAATGGAGAAAGACGGGCTTCCTCTATTGCATATACAAATCACCTTTCACTTCAGGAGAAGGTGATGAATGGCTAGCAAGGGGAAGAAGAATCTCTTGCTAAACTGGAGACTGAAGTTAGTTGTATAGCAGAAAGCTGAAAAGTATTTCTCATCACTTCTGGGATATCCAAGCTCTCTAGAGGAAGAAAGAAATGACAGAAAGAAACTTAAGCACAGCAGGAAAGTAGGAATAAACCCTAAGAGCAGCAGCAAAAGTTTATGATAAGAAAGAAGAAAGTGTCAATGATAGATAACAAAATAGAGGATGAAAAGGCACCAGAAATAAATTCTGTTTCAGAAGAAACAAGGATGTAGGAAAAGCAAATCTCAGCAGAAGTGAGAATCACTGCCATCCGCAGGATGGCCAAATTAACCTGAGTCAGGAAAAAAAAGGATGCAGTCTGGTTACAGGTTGATGAACTTTATTTAAATGTATACCCTCACTGTTTCTCTCTGGCAAGCATCCTAAAGAAAGATTAAACTTCAAATATTAATATTGCTAGCTAGTATTCATATGATAGTTCTCTGTGATACTAATAACAAACTGCATTGCTATTGTCTCTTACTATAATTGAAGTCTCTCCCCACCTTGACCATATCAAAAGATTACTTTTTATTCCTGAAAATAAAAAAAACAACCCAAGAAGTTTATTTTTCTAGTGTTCTAATTATTCCAAATGCTCACCTTCCTACACCAGAAAGAGAGAATTCTAGAAGACTTCATCTGAAGACTGAGGGTTCAGACCTGCTGGGACTTATCCTTCTAACAACTTGTAGAAGTTATCTGATATAGTCCAGGTATACAATAAGACATGTTTCATCACACATTTACATCTGTGATGAAAAACACATGCAGTCTGGTTAAAATAGTTTCCAAAGGAAAAATAATACACTTCTCAACCTAAGATTGAGGCAATTTTTATTTAAGCCTCAAAACTTAAATAAAGGTATTTAATGCAATGCAACTCATACCTCACCTTTAAGGTGTTTAACATTAGATACCTCAAATGTATTTAACACAATGCACATTCAAATTCCACTGAACCTGTTTATGTTTTGGTAAACATTTAAGTGTAAAAATCCCTTATTTAGGCATGTGTCTCACATTTGGTTGTTTTGGGTTTTTTTCTAACACTTAAGTCTCTGATTCATGGCTATTACTATTTCCTACAACTTCAAAAAGCCCCACTCAACCACCAAGAAAAAAAAATCTGAAGTGCTAGAAAACATATGATTAAAATTTTTTAGTCAAACTTCCTGTAGCATGCATTGTTACTTAACTATCTCTTCAGACATTTTAGCAAAGCAAGCTCAAGACAACTGTTCAGCACCCATAAGGCCTTGAGTCCACTTCATTTAAAGAATTATTTTAATACTGATACAAAACATTTATTAGTATATTATCACCAGTAAAATTGCACCAAACAAAATTATAATCCAGTGCCTCTTCCTGAAATTTTTTCTTCATGTTCTAAACCAGACCTTTTCATAACAGAAATCATATAATCAGTCTTTAAAATAAGAAAATATTTTTCACAGCACAGAAATTTTGACAGAAAATATGAAAAAGCCACATGACTGATTATTGCCTATAGCTACATACTGGTGACATTTTGTTTTATGCCAAAAATACTGCATTTTAAACCTCACTTGTTGAAAAAGTGATGTTTTTTCTTCAGTGCTGCAAAGAATACTTAACAGATCTTTTATTTCATTGCCAGTACCAGAACTGTAAAACCAAACTTTTAGTAAAGCATTCAAGACTATGCCAGTGTACTATATTTTATGAACATAATGCTGGCATATTTTAAACAGCCAAAGCAATCAAGATTGTCTTTATTCTTTTCCTAATAAGTACTATTCTGGGAATTGACAACTTTTCTTTCCTTCCAGTGTTATTTCCCCAGTGTTCAGGTGTCATTCTCTAGCTATGTGGCTTTTCATTTCTTCATGCTTGACTGGGTATGAATGAACAACAGAAAACAAATGTGTGTATGCCAGGTTCCCGTTAGCCCTTCCCATGTAAAGGCCATAGCATTTGTATCACAGAGAAAACATTTAAAAGCGTTAGAGATGAGACACACCTGATTGGAATGAAATTGGTTAGAGAAATAAAAGATCCCCACTCAAACTTGAAGTGAAAAATATTTATTTATGGCATGCAAAACTATAAAAATTACTAGGAAAACCCTCACAAGATACATTGCAGTAGCCAGACAAAAGCAAGCAAGTATTTTTTAGTAATGCTTACTAGCAGTAAAGCACACAACATTAAGAAGCAGTGTTGGAGTATTAGAAAAATATTGTCCACTGGAGAAGTATTGACAGGCAAGAAAAACTGTCTGTTCTCCAGAGTAGACAAGGTTGATCTTCAACCGGATGGGACTGGTATTGCAATTTCTCTGAAGAACAAGAAATATTTAAAGAGATGCTAGAAATACTATTCTAAAAGCTCTATTTGCTGCAATCATACTTATCTGTTATAGAAAACTAGTGAAAGAGCAGCACTGTAAATCTTCTAAGGTGTTTTCTATTTAGCCCAGAAGATAGAAATCACATTAATTGGGGCTTCACACTTTTTGTGCCTTTGCAGTAAATGAACAAACTCTGACTCAAGTTTTGGCCTCTTAAAAAAAAAAAAAAAAAAGGAAAAAAAATCAAACATTTTTAGATATTCAGTAAAATTCTGGGACAGAGAAATGAAAGGGAACTTTAAAGACAGACATCAGTTGTAACTTTTTCACAGAAGGGATAGCACAGTATGGCTTTATTTTTGCAATTGTCAGGAGGTTAAGACAGAGGCAGAAACTGTTGTTTTAGAAGCCTGAGGAATAAAATCTGTTTTCCAAAAGAAGAAAAAGAAGCTGAAAACACTACCTCCCCCCAAAGATTTATGATAGAGTCCGCCATATAGTTTAATAACTGCTGAAAATGAATGACTTTCCGTCAGAAAACAGGCTAGAAGCTCAGCATTTTATAGAAGAGACAGCCATTTCAAAAACTTAGGTGTTGCTAACAGATGTTGATATATTTAAATGCTTTTTTTCTCCCTACAACAGCTAAATAATCAAAGAAGTTTTGGGGGGTTTTGCTTTTTTGTTGTTTTGTTTGTTTGGGTTTTTTTTCTTTTTTTTTTTTTAAGACCCATTTATGACTTCTCTAAAGAACATAATATTTTTATGTGGCAGAACCTGAACATTTGCTGGAATTGATTATTAAAAAAAGAATATAGAGCATGAGTCTATCAAACCTTTCTTCTACTGAAAACACAGCTATAAAACTCTGGTTTCATAGACAACCACCACCCTGCTGTCTTCATTTTAGCTTATATGTATTATAACACTGCTTATTACGGTAACTGGAATAATAGCTACCTTTTCTAAATCACTGTGATTGTCCTGTGAATTCAGTGGGAGCAGGATAACCTCACTTCTACTAAGAGCCTACTTAGGAGAATAAAATTCTGTTCAGGCTGAAAGAACACTTCATTTAAATTGATGATGAAATATTTGAAGAAAAAGAGGATTTCAGAAGAATGGCAGAATAATGTGAAAACATATTTTGGTTTACATTTCTGTGTGCCAATCTCAAGTGCTGCTGCAGGAAAAACAAACAGGACATTCATTACAACTTTTAAATTGTGCAACAATTTTGGGAAACTATAATTCTGAGGACAATTATTTTCTTTAAAGTATCTTCATGTACCCAGACTTAAACTGTTGTCCCAGTAATCCAGTAAGGACAGAATATAGGTCTTATTTGAACAGATTTTTTTTCCTCCTTAAAGAAGAACCCTTATCACTACACTCAATTTATTCATAAGTGATGGCAGCTTATTCACCACACCTCTCTAGTTAACATGGAGGCTTAAGTAAGTCCACTTCCACCTCAAGGCAAATGACTGAAGTGTGCTACCTTTATTTCTTGGAATGAAAAAAACCTCCTAAAACCCAACAACAAAAAAAAACCCAAACCAAAAAACCCAACAAACCAGCTGCAGCAGTTTTACAGTGGTCTGACAGCCTTATCTTAGCCATCCTCTCCATGACAAATAAACATGTAAATTAATTCCTAGGTTTATACAGTTTAGCATAAAAAAATAAAAACTCCATTCAGAAAAAAAAGAGATTTGCACATATGATGAAAGACAGTTGTTTCTGCTGCTTGAATACTAAGACATATCTAGATTTCCGTATGCTAACAAGCTTTCTCACAAGAAGTCAGTGACTGAAATTGCTGTGATCCTTGCTAGAAATACAAGTACATCTACCAAATGAAGCAGGTTCATGTAAATCCAGAGTAACAAATGACACAGCAAAAGCAGAAGACTTCGGAATGATTATAAATCTGATTATTACTTTCCACTCTCTTCTGAATATGAAGGTTGCATAGTCCAGAGCAGGAAGGGGGATGGTGTTGGGGGAATCATGTGTCTACAATAAATGGATCTTTTCCCAGAGTCTGAAGAATGCACCTGCAGGATTTAAAAACTAAATAGAGGACTCAATATGCATACAGTAAGTAACTCCCTCAGAGAGCAAAACCATGCCATGTGGTACTTATCCATATTTACTATCCTCCTGCACTATGAATTTAATAAGCACACATGCTATTGAGGGGAGGAGAGACAGGAAAGGAAAAAAAGCAGTTAGAGCAGAATCTTCAATGTTACATTAATTTTTTAGCTATGATGAACCAAAGGCAATTTACATACTTGACAGTCATATGTTACTACTCCAGTGGAGGTGTTCGGGCAAGGTGAAAAGAAGGATGGATGCAGACTGAACATAACCCTATCCATAACACTGCATGGGATGGCTGGAAGACTGGCTATTAGGCAAGGAGAACAAGGCTGAGTTGTCAGTAGACAAGTAAGGGAAAAAACCCAACACCTTCACCTAAGCATAATTTCTGGAAATGTGTGAAGTTTGTGCTGCTCATTTTTATCAACTCACAGAGCAAGGCTGGAGAATCATCAACCATCCTGCATTTTTACCCAGCAGCTCTCTTATCACATGGATTGTTTACATCTCTTTGAGTGTGGGACAAGAGAAAACCATCTAGTTAGAGACCAAACTTGTCCACCCTGAGAATATGTAATTTGAGCAGAGACCACACTACAACTATCAACAAGTTCTAGTAGACTAATTATCAACTCTCCCTCCCTCTTCTTATTTGTCTATGTATAAGGATGAAATGCTTGAGACAACAACATCATATTGTGCACATATTTGAATTCTATCATGAAGTATACATAACAAACACAGAGGTGGTAATTTAAGAACACAGAACAGATACAGCATATGTACAATTTTCGAAAACTTAAATGTACATGTAGATTAAAAAAAGTGGAGTCTTTTCACCTCCTGAAGCAGATGGGATATTGCCATTGATTTCAATGAGGTCAGGTTTACAGTCAGGTACTCTGCAATTTTCATAAGCACCTGGGAGGCCCACTGCAAGGTAGTGAACTTTATGCGTTGACAGTAACACAAAGAGTTAAAAATCTACATATGCTTTGGTAATGTTCTCTTACAAATGAATCAACTATTAAGTATACTGCTCTAGCACACTAGCGAGTATACTCCATTTGTAAAAAAAAAAAAAAAAAGTCGATTTTGCAATAGCATAAATTTCACTGTAGCACTTTACTTTTAAAGAGGAAAAAAGGATCACCAATTTCCAATATTAACTCTTAAAGTGTGCAGACTAGCAAAATTCGATTTTCCAGGATGCTAGAGGGGACAAGGGGGGGAGAAATCACACAGTATTTAAGTCATTTCATCTCCACATAAGTGACTACAGCAACTATATAATGAAGACTTTATTTTTACTACCTGCTCATTACTTTTGATTTCTGACCCTCTGCCTCCACAAAGATTATCTTCATTATTGTTTGCGCTCATTGCACCGTTGCTTAATTCTGGAGACCTAATTAGGTTTGATCCGTATCTGTTCCCACTGGGTTTTGTCGTTAACACTGAAGCCATCTTGTTAAAATGTGGTAAAGAATTTTCATTTGACCCTTGAAAAGTTTCAGAAGAGTCTTCCAACGCCATGTAATTGTCTAGCATTTTTGCTCCAGCAATTGATTGATTTGGGCCTTTTAGTATACCAGCTGTATTTGGCATTTCAGAGGTAGCATCAGAACAGTCTTCTTTATGATCAGATGAAGCAAAACCTATCTTTTTACCATTAATAAGTGACATATGTTCTTCTAGATTCATGCCAGACACCTGTGTGCATACACATGGAGCTTCTAAATGAAGATCATTAACCTGGTGATTCTTTGGTTCTATTTTTGGTGGACTACTAATAGCAAATGAATTAAGATTTCCCTTTGAAAAAGCAACCTCATTATTATTGTCTAGAGGTAGTGACTCTTGTGTTAGCAAGTAATTTTTCCTAGCTAGTGGTCCACTGTTGGTTACAGAAGTAAAAAAGTTATTTGTATCTGCAGGTTCAAGTGGTAGCTTTGGAAAGGTTTTAATTTTTCTCAAAGAACCTTTCTTAAAAATGCCATCTCTCTCCAGGTCAATAACACATGATTTTATATCCAAAGCAACACTAGCAAAACTGTCAGTATACGCTGCATGTATGTCGTCTTCTTTGCTCTTTTTAGCTTGAGTTGCAGGTTGAGAATGTTGAGTTCTCTCATTATCCAGATCAATTTGCATTTCCTTCAAACCACTTTCTCTGCCAGTCACCATAGTAACTATAGAAGAGTCCTTATGACAGGCAGCTGTCACATCTTCCACTGCAGACGAATCATCTGCTATGTTGTTTTTCTCATTTGAATATAATTTAGATCCCAAACTTCTCTGACACATTCTTCCCTTCCACATGTTATCACAGACATCTAGATGCAAAAACAGATGCTTATATTAAATATGTATTTAAACCTTCTAAACTTTCCTAGTAAATCTTTATATTGCTTTTTCCTACCACTGCTGTTATGTATCTTCAGTACGTTACACAAATTAATTATTTCTGGACAAGTCACTTTTAATCATAAAAGACATTCTAAATATATTAATTATGTTCATTAAGAGTTGTATGTCCCCTGCTCCCCACCTCCAATCTACAAATATTTAATAATAACTTTTTTGATATCTAGAAAGGAACCTATAACAGGAAAGTACACAAACACAGCATTTTAAAAATCATTAGATATGTCATGCAATATAAAGTTCTAGGCTAAATACATTTTAAGGTTACCTTGAGAAGCACCAAATGATTCAATTGAAAGAACCCTTCTTCCAACAGCAGACAGGCTTCGACAAATACTACTTGATGAAGCAATCTTCAGTTTTTCTTCACATAATGACAAAATGCTCTAGAGAAAATTAGTGTTAAATACTTATTTAATAATGAATAGAATTGTGAATTTTTACTAAAGTGAATCATGTTAACTCACACAGTACATCTGAATTTATATGATGCTACATTGAAGGTCTTTCTTGCACTGTTCATTATACCATGTGTTTCTATTATGTGGTTGAATTAATTTCTCATTTTTACCATGGGCTATCATGAAATTATTTAATACAGTTCAAGTTCTAGCCTACAGTTAGAACACTAAGAACAACTGATAAAAATTAATAATCTTAAATGTTACCTTTTATGAATAACATACTGAAAACATAAAAAAGCTAAAGCATAGATTATTTTTTAAACAGCCAGTGATTCACTTGAATTGAGTGACATAGGCAGGATGATGAATGTTTTTATTACTGGAATTACAATAAAAGTACATCCTGAATCTTTTAAAAAATGCAAAATACAAATATCTAGAAAGCACTATTCCCAATTAGAGAAAGCAATCATTATCAGATCACAAGAAGAAACAGTATTACATATCTCTTATCTGTAGCTTGAGCATCGTTTGATGGCATTAGCATTGGTGTCACATATGATTAACTACAGACATTCACACATGTAAAAACCTGTCACTTTGGATGGGAAGTAGAAGAGAGCTGCCTTTCCAAATGCATCCTACTGTTTCCTCAGTAACTGTTCCTAGATAAACACTGATGAGACCTCATACTGCTCTGAGGAGCTGCTGTTACTTTCCCATTAACCTGCTCAGCTGCTCTTCTGCTGTTGTGAGTGGAAGGAAGAAATCAGCTGTTGGTTCACATATCAGATTGAGGAAGGACAGGAAAAGGTGAGACAGGTATCAAGCTGTGCTGGAGTCTAGTGAAATGCCTAGAAAAGTCTATGGGTTTTCCCCCCGTATAGCTCCCCTCACTCCCTTTTACCCATGAATGGCCCAGTGGAAAAAGAATGGAAAAGAGAACAGAGTCACAAAGCAACCTTCATGTATTAACCCAGACCAGCCTTGACCCACTCTGTTTTTGGCCTGATGTAAGTAGTCACCAAAGCTTCCGAGGACTACAGACCAATTGGAGATGATAGGGAGTGCTATACAATCCCTTTCCCAACTATGCTCCAAAGTAAACAAATAGAAATACAGGAGTTGATTAAACAGGTTCTATGTCAGGAACGGTCTCCTGCCTGGGCAGTCCTCAACCAGGGAGCCAATACTATTTGCTTCATAAAAATGAATCTATTCATTCTTCTGTTGCAGGACTCTCTGCAAAGTATTGCTTATAGGTGCTATACCACTTAGAATTTATGCTATCCGCTCAGAGAAAAAAAAAAAGGAACAGAAAAGTAGATAGCACTATTCTGAAGTAGAACTGAATCCAAGAAAAGTCACATTTGGACAACTGTTATTCTCTGGCTACAGTCTGAAAGTCTGCAAAAACAATGCATTAAAGCTAAACTTTCACACATTAATGTCAAATAACACTGTATTAGGTAAGCAATATTTAGAATGTAAATTCTTTGAAAACATCTTCTTGAAAAATCCTATATATCTTCAAATTCTTTCTAAAAACTAAAGGTAAAATAAGAGGCTAAGTGGAATAAAATACAAAACCAATTAAGATGTCTAATCAAATACTATTAAACATTTATGTATTTACAGAAGAACTAGTTAGTAGTAATGCTTTGAACAACACTGCTTTGAACATGCCAAGGAACAGAGGTTTCCTGCGGTGTGGCTACCTCCATCCCCTTCTTAAATGCAATCCAAACATCATTTGAGGCACCATGCAAATTTCACAGCATAATGCCTGTGCTCTTACTTCTAACGACCCTCTCTCTGTAAACTCAATATTAAATGGGAAGAAACAGTTAGTGAGAAAATTTAGATCCACAAGTGCATTCACCCAACCTTCTTAAAAATTGAATCACTGTAAAATATCTACATCTGCTTTTCAGGCTGTATCACCATTAGATTAGAAAGAAGAATTTCTGCTGAGTCTAGGAAAACCTCAGCTTTCTTGCAAAATCTGACCATATTTCATATAAAGACCATCTCTTTATTAATGAGCACACATACAGAAATATTTTTGTCACTTTTTTAAAAACAGAAAAACATGAAAAACTGAAAACTATGTAGGGCTGTTTTACCTCAATATCTGGCCTATTTTCAGGATTTTCTTCTTGCATTTGTTCCAGCAGAGTACGCAGATCTTGCCCAAATTCTGATTCTGTCTCAGGTTCTACTATATATTCTATTGCTGCTTTCAACGTTGCACCCAAAGAATAGATGTGTGCCTGCATGAAGTTTAAAAAAAAGGCATTAAATATGTTAGCAATTCTCTCTCTCCTGCCAAAAAAGCTCTGAGATCAGAAGGGATCGAGCTTACATTGTTTTCATTTTTAACTTACAAGGTAACAGTTTACTGGAAGGGTGGTTTAATTTAAACAGGAGTAACAAAACGGGCTTCAGTCCTGCTTTAGGGAATATGTTTGTTGCAAACAAAAAGCAATAACCCTGTGTGGTCCAGCTAGAACCTTTTTTCTTCCTCACGAATAATCAGTACTACAATTGTTCATCAGCTACAGTTAAATATAAAACTCATCCCCCTGTGTGTGTGCAAATATTTAAGTTAGAAGCATGCTGGAAGATTGCAGTGGCATTTGTCTTAGCAGGGGAAAAAAAATTAGTCTGACTTATAAGTGCTATCAAGCATAAAGAAAGCAAACAGCAACAATACAGCATAATATCACTTGTCTCTGAAGACTCTTATGAAAGAATTTTAAGAAATGCTCCACGTTTGCCACCTCTGCTTCTCTTAAAATCCACAACCTTGTGATGACCTCCAATAAAAGCGGAGGTGAGCCAACAACTTCCTTAAATCTAGTGTTAATGCATTGGATTTGCCATACAACACAGCTACCTCTTAATTTTAGAAGTTTTCTGCTTCTAAAAAAAAAAAAAAAAAAAAAAAAAAAGAGAGAGAGAAAGACATTTTCAGATCTGCTTTAATAGTAACGGTAATTTACCCATGATGGCCTGTATTTTAATGTTCCATTCAGAGAACACAGTTCAGTAAAATTTATAACCAAGATCATAAGTACAAGTTTGTGTAAACATTTCAATGGTGATGCAGTACAGCCAGGAATTCAAGTGTACTGAACACTGCTCTCTCAGGTTTACAAATACATACATAAATAAAAGAATGACCAGATTTGTACATTAAATCTGGTTATACTAATGCATTTGCTATATGCTTTACTATTTTTCACCCTAGAAGGACAACTGACTCTAAGGTCAAAAGCAACTTTCTTCCCTATTTTCTCTTTAAGGTGTATTACTGTCTCTAAGTTTTATGAAGGGGAGGTTATCTGTTCTGCAGGTAGGTATATTAATTTACTTTCTAGTGATGCAGGGCACCTCCATGAAGGGGAGTGCAACACCACCTTAAAGTGCTGTGTGTGTGAGCATGTCACTTGGGCAGTCCCACTTCTTCCCCATCCTCCATGGCCCCCCCAAACCAAGAAAGCATAAACTAGTGCTGAATGCTGGACCTAAAGCCTTGATTTACCCTTGGGACACATTGAGATTAGGGGAAAGGTCAGAAAAACAACATATATGACATCTGATCTAAAAAGAAAAGCAATTACTGCAAAGCAGTAATTTCAGTCTCAAGTTCTTCACTACTCTACAACTTCACCATTAAGCAGAAGAGGTAACTGAAGACTCCTGGGTTTTTTTTGAGAATCTCAGAGGAATTCAGACTGGAGTTGGTATGATTTTTATTTTGATTTAGCAGAAGAATGAATGCCATTCATCTATTAAAAGAGTAAGGTTTACTTCCCCCCTTACCCCTGCCTCCCCTTCACCACATTAAGCTACTATAAACCACTTAGTGTCAGTAGCCCTACTGAAATACACTGTTGACAGATTTTTTTATTTTTAAAGATAAAACAAGACTATATTGGCAAAAGGACATGAAACTATGAAGCCTGAGCAAATAACCCACTAACAAGGTCATGGGAAGACAGTTATTGCTTCATACTTCCTGAAGTTACCACTACCTTCACCCATACTTATTTCAGCCGCAGCAAAGGAACTCCACCCTGGACTAATAGAAATACTCACAAAGGAAGTACAACTCCTATTAATAAATGTTTTGAGGATGATGGTCTTACAGTCCGCACAAGTTAACTTGCTATAAAACTAACTAGGTATAAATTAACACCTTTCTAAGCCTGCCCAAGACTGAAGGCCTGAAAATGTACCTGCCTGGAGAAAAATCAATCAATCTAGATTTACACTCTAGTATAGTTCAATCTGTGGAAAAAATTTAACCAAAACTCCTTCCCCAACATCCAAGAATTTATTAAGATCGTTTTAAGTTTAGGGTTTTTTCTGCAGACTGTTTCATAAGCTTTTGAACAGTGAAGAGGAAGTATAGAGTGTACAACTTATTCCTTTACTTTGATATTAAATACTCGGTTTCAGTGAGCTATGTAATTTTGCATTTCTCAATGGACAGCATTACAGAAAACTGAACATAAAGTTAAAAAAGAACAAGGAAACAAAGACAAATTCTTAAAAATATAATACAGCTCTATTTAAAGAGCTTTTTGTATAAATGTAATATTGTACTGTGGAAGTTTAATATAGTCAATTTTAGTAAGTTATGCATTTGATATGATCTGCAGCAAGTGACATCACCTCTGTTCCATAAAATGACTCTTAAAGAAAGAAATTAACCAATTCTCTAAGAAGTGAAGGAAAAAATCATGTTACGGATGTACACTATGCAGACCAAGCAATGTCAGAATACCAGATGAAATAATGCCATATACTGTGGGGACACCTTTGAATTCAGAAGGTACTTCCAAACAGAATAACCAATTTCTGCTTCCCTATACCACTCCTAACATCAGGAATGGGTAGAAGAATTGCTTTATTAGGAAAATTTGCCTTTAGACTCTAACATCCACTATATAACCGACACCAAGCTTCACTGATGATACTTTAAAGATACTATATTGCTTATGTGCTTTTATATCATGTGGCAAAGTAAGCAACACATTACATTTGTACTCTATCAGCAAATCTTGCACATCTATTTATTCAGTATAGTGTTCTATTTATAGAAATGCTAAGGTTAACAAAGGCAGCAGCAGCAAAAAAAAATTAATCTACTTATTCATTCTTGGGGGGGGGGGGCGGCGGGGGGAGGAAAGAAAGAGAAAAGCAACTAAGACTCAGCCTGCAAAAACAGATAATGTTATAACACTTGGCATGTCCCTAACAACTCACATCAAGAGGCAGGCTGTAGTCATGAAGTAAGAATTAAAAGCAGTTTACCTCAAATTGTCAACTTACTTGACACATTTCTTTTACGCTGTTTGGCATTTAGTAAACAGAATACTTCAGGGAAACTCAGTGAACTAGAATAGGGATGGAAAAGATGCTTGTTCCTGCCGCCTCCTCTTTTTGTTCAGTTCAGAAGTGGTATCTTACATGTGTCTACAGGCATCACTTTCAAGGCTATTTTATCATTTGGACATTACCTGTACATTTAAGCATCTCCAAAAGATGTGTGTGATTCCTCAGCATCTGATTTCATCTACAGAATGTAGTGTCTACTCCAAATACCCAGTGCATAAGAAGAAACAAGGCTTTATCTAGTCTTCCCTCAGTAAGAAATTTATAAGAAATAAAGTATTTCTTATAATACAGAATAATAAGAAAGCATATTTGGATATAATCTCATTATATACAACTCAAATGCCAACTCCAAAAGCGGGACAGAAAGATGGGGAACTTAACTTTGAGGGAACAAAAAAATTGCCTTCTGACAAATCTTATTCATCCATATAAGGTTGCATGTGGACATTATAGGACATAAGAACAGGGAGGGCAGAGCAACATATTACCTCATCCCACTTCTTCCAATTAATAATTTCTGTTCACAGTGGAATGTAACACATATCCCCTAGTCTGCCTTTAAAAGCACAAATGCCTGAGGTGCAAGCAGACAGGCTTCCACTGCCTCCATTTTGCTGTCCTGTTTTAAAGGCGTTCACTGCATCTTTTCTTGTACAAGGGAAAGGCCAGTCTGATACTGAATGAAAAAAGATTTTTTTTTTGTCCCCCACACAGAAAATTGTTCTGTTGAGGTACTTTCTTTCCTCTGACATCCAGGAAAACTAGTTTTGAAGATGGCCATTTCAATCAACATAGTTTGTAATTGATTTCTATGTTAAAACATTTATTGGGAACTTCAACATCTTTTCCAACTTGAAACTTTCTTTAATGTAAATCCCCGTTTTACCTTTCCCCTCTCCCAGCTCTCCAAACACCACCACCGCCAACCCCACAAGAAAAAGGGGAAAGAAAATCCTACTATTTAATTAATTTCCTGAGCTAGCAGTAAACATGGTTAATATGTAAAGTAATCCAATGTAACCTTAAGTCTTCTAGCTGAACGGGAGCAATGAGAAAATGAGATTGTGATCATCCACTAGGTGGCGTGCTCCTCAAGTTTATGCATCGAATTTGCTTCTACTTAATACGTTATTTAGGCTTAGGAAGAAAATTTCACTTTCTGGGAAAGGAGAGCAAGATGGTAAATGCAATAAATAAAGCAAATTCATAAGTATAAAATATGTACTGCTCACTAGAAGGGACTGCTCTCAGTGAAAACAATCTCACAATTAAGCTGGGGGGGGGTTAGTGTGTTGCAAGGAAAGTAACTAATAGGAAGGGACAGCAAACAGCTTTCCTTCTCCTGCAAGACAAGCAAAAATTGATACTGTATTGGCAGTTAGGAATGTTCTTGAAAAATTAAGAGGGTTTTTTTCCAGTGAAGATTTTTCCTTTGTTTCTGAAAAAAACCTCACCTGTTGTAATTCTAGCTAAGGAGAATAGTTTATGCGTTATAGGAACTGTTGCATTACAGGATAATAATATTAATAGCTGACAAATAGCATGCATTTCAAGAAAGATCCAAAAGAAAAAACCAACAACAAAACAACCTCTTCACAATTCCTAAAGAGACTCTTAAGTTAAAGACTAAATGTAACTTGTTACAAAAAATACACAGACCCTGCTGGTAAGACTGCACTATGGTATCAGCTTTAAAAAGTAAGGGGGAAGGTGAGAAAGTCCCATCAGGAAACTGATCTCCAGATTTGGTCTTAGAGCGTAGACCTACTCTTAGACAGAAGTTCGCAAATGTAACAAGAATTGTAGGTAAAATCATAATTGTATGCATCACTAGGAAGGCCATCACGGAAATAATGTGCCCTTTAAAAATCAAAATGGCAACATGAAGAAAAGATGTTTGAGAAAAGTCACAAGTATGATTTGAAGTCCTGAAAATTTTCCTTTCAGCAACAGGCTAAGGGAGCTCACGAATTTCAGAGAAAAATGTGAAGGTCATAATCATACGAGTAGCTTCAAATCAAGATAAGTTCTAATACTAGAGTGGTTTCCAAGACACAAAAACATAACAAGACTCAAAAGTGAAAAAAAAAAAAAAAGAAAAACAGATAAAAATTCAAAAGGTGAAGATACTACATATTTTTAAAATGTTCAGGCTAAGTACTGGAAGCACTTACCAAGGGAGAGGACAGCTTCTGCCATCATGTTAAAATTTTATATTATGAGTGAAATACATTCAAAAAGGTTTCTGTCAGTTCCAATAAAAAGTTACTGGGCTTGCTGCATGCCATTTTATGACCATTTAACACTATAGGAAGTGAAATCAGAGAACAGTAATGATCTGCTCTGGATTTAAAATCTGCAAATCAAAAGATCAGGAGAGGAAGTAAAAGCTCCAAGCCTACACACAGAGTGTGACAGAGGCTCTGTTGTATTACTGCTCGGCAGGGCTAAAAAACTAAGCTTCTGTAGGAACTCATACTTGCAGACAAACACTACAGAAAAAAGCTGACAAAAGAGCTTTTGAATAGTGACTGCATAAGCATTTAGCATATTGCAATTACGAATAATGACCATTTACATTTTGTATTCAGAAATGTAGGTCTTCAGCAGAACTGTAAAAGACAGACCACAATAGAACTAATACTTCCTGTAAAATATTTCTGACTAAATGATAAGCTATGGGAATAGTGTAAGACAATTCTTGGTTTTGACATTCATATCTGACCCTTATTTTACCTTGCAGTTTTTTCTTTTTTTTATTGAGATTGCTGCACATATGTAGGTATTTCCACCCTTTCACAATTCAAAGCATTTAAAGGTTCCATAAATGAAAGCTTCAGTGTTGTTATAAAATTCAAAGTTTTATAAACCAATTCAAGCTAATGCTTGAGAAAATTACTATTGGGAGAAAACATTTAATATTTACTTCTGTCTTTTTTCAATGTAGTCACTCTAAAATACACTATTTTTGTTTGGAAAAGAAAGTGAGAGGGTAATGTTCTTCAGCAACAAAATGAATGGGAAACAGCCCTATTATTTTTAATACTTTCCTTCATTACAAAGGGACTAAACACTTTTCCACATAACTGTAATTACTGGAAGGTGCTGTATTAAATATTAGCTTTTTATTCATTTGGCACTTTGGATGTGTAGATAATTAGTCTGCAGAATGTGCTAAAAGTGCTAAACCACTGTAGACTAATCACAAAACATATACTCTAGCTTGAATTGGTAGCAAATGCTGGAAAAACATTTTAAACCAAAGCTGTTCTTGCAGTTTGTCCCTTCTAACTACAGTTGCTACTTACCTTTGTCTGAAAAAATTCTTTCCCAAAAGACTTCGAAAAAAATGGGCACAAAAATGCAGCTACAGATCAGATTTTCTCAAATAATCCACTCACAGCTGAAGTTTGCAGGTATTTCAACCCTCAAATTGCCTTTTAATTTACCTAACAGCTAAGTGAAACCTTTTAAGTTTTAATATGTTCTTAGGCAAACGTCAGTTTACATTACAAGCAAGGCTTCATAGATACAATCATCTAAAAAGTTATCCTACAACAACATAAGGAGAACTGAACAAAGCAGAATCTAAATGCACTTGGAAAGAGCATGCATCACATATACTATGACTGAAAGTTGTCTAGTCCCTATATTTTACTCTGTTTTAGTTTCTTGTGACCTTTATTTATATCATTCAGTTTGAACTGTGGAACGCTGGTACATCACTCTAATCTCACTGTTTTGTAGTTGTGGGCTTCTTGTCTGTAATGGTTTGTCACAACTGTTTTATCTCCATGAATTTCTCTTTATCCACATGCAATCTTTTGCATCTATGTTTTGCAGCAAGAATTTACATAGCTTACTGCATATAAAGAAGTATTTCCTCTTGTTTGAGTTCACCTGTGTTCATCTCATTGTTGCTACCTACTTCTTCATTTATGAGGGCTGGCAAATACTCACTCCATGGCTGCCGCCATGGCATACTTCACAGATTTCTAGCATAATTTCTCCCTCAGGGCATTCTCTTCCAGGCTAAAGAATATTACTCTAAGTAATTGCTTCTTTTATGAATGCTGTTTCACCATCTGGTCCTGGAAATTTATTTTACTGCTAATTTTGTCAAGTTGGTCACTAGTCTATTCTGGCACACTGATTTGAGCCAATTTTTTTATAATTCCCCATAAAGAAGAGTTGCAATGTAAGAACCTTCTGAAGGTCCTACAAGATGAAAAAAATTAAACAGTTTCTCTGCTATGGCTTTGTTTGAAAAACTCTTTTGTATCTTGTTCATCTGCAATCATTGCAGACTTCGAGCAGCATTTCTGTGTTTTGATAGATTTGGAAAAAAATTGCTAGTTTTTCAGACTTTTGTAACCTTTTTCATACTTTTTGACTTACTGCTAATCACCTCCTTAGGCTGCTGTATACAAACTTTTTTTTTTTTTTGAGATCATGTTTGACGGAGATACATGGTTTTTTGTTTTGTTTTGTTTTAAATAAATCATACAATAGGCAGTCTCCATGCTACCTGCACTTTATTTTAACAAAGATATGTTTTGACTTTCCATATGGCTATGTAAAACACAGGTGACTACTGTCCATAGATTAAACTGCCAGCATCTATAGCAGTAATTGATTTGAAAGACAATATTGTCAGTCCAGAGCTACATGCAGAGAAAAAAAAAAAGTCAGAAAATACAAACTTTTCAACTGGACCTCAATATAATTTCAAGAATCTGTTACCTTAATTATTGTAGTGAAGACTGAGATATACCTTGAGCCACTTGAGATATACCTTGAGCCACTGGCAACCATGTTTGTAAACATTCATTTCACTTTGAGAAGTCACATGAGTATGAACATACACAGAAGCTTGACCAAATTTAAACCATGCTATGTGCATGAAATTACTCATGTGTTTGTAGAGTGAGGACACAAATTAAGAACAGGTTTCTTACACTTCCATCCCATTTTCAGGCTCCCTTAATCAAAGATCAGCACCCCAACACAGATGAATAGCACACTAATTGACTCCTCTCCTGCAGGACTGTAGAAGTATAATTATGACAGGTGAGGAAGAACATTGCAATAAAACTGCTGGACACCTCAGAAGTTAGATAGCAAAAGTTACACACATTTATCTTTAAAGCTTCTTGAACAATGCAATTTTTCAAAAACTTCCTTTGAAACTGAGTTTCATGTGTCACAACTCTCCCTATGATTTATCAGCAATTAACTTCCTTACTTTTAAGTTACCTGCCACAGGTAATTCATTTATCACTTAATTAAACTAACACAATTTATTCCCTGTAGGTTTAGAAACAAGGAAACGTGGGAAACAGTTATACGCATGCTGAGCAGACTAGTTCTGTCCTCTCTCAACTGTATAAGATTTTTTTCATTGTAAGGCAAATATAATGTTATTTGCAGTTATTGAAGTTATTTGTTTAAAAAAAAAGTATATTTTTATCTTAAACCTAAGAGAAGGTGCTTACTGGTAAAGTCTATCACTCTTTGAGCTCAGTAATACATTTGTACAATCCTGTATTGGGGGATGCTTATTCCACATTTTGGAGCTGTAAAACTTCAGCACAACGCTTCCAGTTAAGAACACTATGGGTCAATAAACTCAAATAGCATCCCAGTTGCTTTAGCATGCTATAAATCAATGACATCAGGACCATGATATGTAAAATAGTTGTTGCTGTACAGTAACCAGTTCACTCTTATTTGAAGTAATAATCTATGTAGATTTTTTTTTCTGTTTTTTTTTTTTGTTTGTTTTTTTTTTTTTTTTCCTACAAGGAACATATATAAGAATCTCTGATGAACTGCAAATGTAAAAAGCTGGCCAAACATTTCTGAACTTATCCCACTGCATAATATCTTGCTAAGACCACACTCAAACCACTGATTTTCACAGAACAGCTGTAGGTGACTGAAATAGCAAATGAGCAGGTAGCTCTAGTGTATATATCACAAATGTAAACAGAGGAACATAAACAGGAAGGATTTGGGTTTTTTTGGGAAGGGGAGGGTTGAGGCTGGTTTGGTTTGGGTTTTGTTTGATTGTTTCATAGGGGAATGATTTCTGCAGAAGTAAACCTTGCTCCTTCTCTATTCAGGCATAGAACTCATGTATAACGTGATAGGACTTGAAGTGTATAGCCCATAACCAAAACCAATTTTACAAGGAAAGTGTAACATACATATTTCATTCATGTGCTTCTTCAAAAATTGATTAGAACAGCATTCCTGGGTAAAAAGGCAACACCTGTTGCCGTTACAATTGAGAGAAAGGAGGAGGTGTTGGTTTGGGTTTTTTGGGTGTTTTTTTTTTGTTTGTTTGTGCTTTTTTTAAACTTGGTGAATGAGCTCAAAAGTTCAAGAAGCCTGGAGTACGTATATACTAACAGATTTATACAAAACCTGCTCCAAGTGTTCATCTAAGCCTAAGTCACTTGCAATGCATTTCCCAGGAGACAAGACCCTTAGCTTCAAAAGCATGTTCTCAATTGTTCTTTGAAATGCTGTAACTAAGGAGATTGATGTGTGAGTGAAAACCATTTTGCCATAATCCTGAAGGCTCTGTTGACTAAATCTCAAGCAAACTAATAAGATAACTCTACAAACACCTAATTCACAGTGAAAACTGAACTAGTCTCAAAATTTTATCTGGAGATCAGGAAGTTGTCCATTCTGCCATCTACTTCTAAGTCAATCAGTTCCTGAACCTTTCAAGAAGAAAGTGGTACTTATGAATACCACTGGTGAAATGCCTCTATTTTCAGTTCATGCAAATGGTAAAGATGAATTGTTTGTCATTGTTCCAGGGAGTATAAAGTCTCGAGATCCAGCCTAGCAATGATCATGGATCTTTTAGTGACCTGAATATCCATGTAAAACAGACATAAAATTAATGAAAGAGAAATCTTTTGTTATCAAGTAATGACAAGGAATAATTTTGCTGGAGGTCTTCATGTTGCCTTTAAGGGTTCAGGCTTACATTTCAAAAGCATTTTTCAGCATTCTAAAGAGTAAATGATGGAATTAAGCAGACAGTGCAATAGAAAATTAAGTTCTGCCAGTAAGACCGGTATGATGATGGGTTCACCAAAGAAATGAGTTTGAATGGGTAGCACCAGAAACCGACAGATAATTCTACCAGGACTAAGGAAGACAACTTCATCCATAGCAGAAAAAGGCAGAACAGTTAATGTGGAAGAAGCTGGAGATAAACAACTGATCCAAAACATTTGTGTGTCTTTTAACATTAAGGAGCCTAGAGTTTCATGACACTGCACAAGCATAATAGGAGAAAACAATCTGTCCTCTTTTCCATAGATTTTTGCTCATGATGTGAACTATCTGCAAATTTATCCAACACAGCTCCTCAGGCTTCTAAAAGAGTAAACTTAAAGAACCAACTGTTTTAAGACAGAATACCAAGTCCTCTTTCACTCCCAATCTTCCCCTCACAAAACAAAAATCCTCAAATAAGCTGATTTGAAAAATGCTTTTGTGCATCAGAGGATAACCTTCCTCAATCTCAGGGAAAACGTGTATCTTAGCTTTAATAATGCCTTCTTATAGGAACCTAATAGCTGAATAAGGAAGAAACCAAAAATATTACTTATTTTGATTGAGCAGGTTACCTGTACAGTCAGTCATTTCTCTTCTGAGGACATTTTTCTGCCTAAGAGACAGACTACTCCTGATAAAAATAGAAGTCGGTCTGTGAAAAGTTGTGTTTCAGATTTAGAGGCAAAACTGTAAAAATACCAGCAATATGCTCAAAAAGCCAGCTAGAAAAGACCAATATGACAACTCTGCAAGCCCAACTTCAGAACTAAGCAACAAGCTGTAGGTTTTTGAGGTAATCAAATGATAAACTTTAAGTTAGTCTATACATTAAAAAAAAAAGAAACAAGACTGTAAAAAAAATAATATCCTGTTGGCCTCATATTCTTCCTTTGGTTAGCTCTTTGTATAAAGCAACTAAAGGGTGATACTTGCTCAGTATTAAGTTCCTGAACAGAACCTCAATTGGGCTGATGATGTAAAAGCAAGAGCAGGAGGATTCCATTTCCTCTTCTATAGCACAGTAGAGGTATAGGCAACCGAATAAAAGTAATTTATTTTTGTCACTGAAGGAAAAGACAGCTTTAAATAACACTCAGAAGATAGAATGGTTTAGAGTACAGGAGAAGATAAGTTACCATTTGCTGATGACAAGCCTTGCTGCTGTTAGATAGAATTAGTCTCAAGAGGAGGCTACATGAAATTAAGGGAAACAGAACTCAAGAAAAAAGGCACTAGGTGTTTCAAAAGACTTATTTCCCCCATCAGATAAAAACAAAACCCAAACCCCCTCTAGGAGAACATGTAAAAAGTTTTCTTTTTTTCCTCCTGCACCAAGAGCTAAAGAAAGAATAGAACAGTAGAGATAATACCACAGCATTCAAAGCTACTGCTTTAAAAGACCAGGGAAATGGCAAAGGCAAGACTTCCTTTATACCTTCTGCTGTTTTGATTTGGGAGAAAGATGAAGGCTTTCGTATTTGGAGAAGGACCAACAGCTGAGATCTGAGCACTAGCTCAGTAATGATCAGCTATTGAGAAATACTGCAGTACCAAACTGTCAGCTCAGTTTTCTTCAGTAGGACCAACAAATATATACCCTGAACCTTTCTTTATTTCCTAGAACAGCAGGTTTCATCTGGCATTTCAACCCATACATTTATATGCATGTAAAATATTTGTATGTGTATGGTATATATCAATCCAACTGCCTTGTCACATTTCATAGGAATAAGCCATATGAATCTTAACTACTTAGTTTTCAAAAAATACGTAATACATTTTAGCTTGTCTTTTCTATTTGCACTAGTTATACCCCTTTCTGTACAATAGTTTATTTTTAAGGTTGTTGAAACACTTTTTAAATATAATATTAATCAACTATAACCCACTGAGAACTACAAGTCAACAGCTGTCACATTCTAGCAGAGACAGGCAGTGTTCAGCCCTTTCTGGTTCTGATTCTCTCCCAGGTGGGAGATCAGCATACCCCACTCCTGCCATGAGAGCAAAAAGCAAGAACAAGTTCTAGATGAGAAAACAGAGGAAGTGTGAACTTCACCTTCTTCCCATTCTCTATCCCATATTTCCCCCTTTCCTTCAAAGTAGTATTCAACTCCATATCACTATTCCAGTTCTTTTATTTCTGAAAGGTTTTAATCCTGCTGCATACTGAGGTTTCTGAACTACTGCATTTTATCACCTCGAAATAATGGAAGTCATTAAACAGAAGCATTATCCAGTCTGCTTTAGATATAAAAAAAAAAAATAAAATAGGCAGACAAGACTGAAAATTCACTTATTTCTGTTACAGAGGTTCACCAGAACAAGCAAAATTGAATAGCCACATTATTAAAAGATTATAAATGCAAGTTCACACATGGCAGACATCGGTCCTTTATCTCACTGAAAGCTCATATCTTAGAAATGTGGGGCTCTACATCAATGAACCTCTGTGTCAGACTCAATGGCAGTTTTGTGATGCAGACAAACAGCTATTTGAAACTGGTTTGAGACAGCCAATGTTTTTAACCTGAGGCAAAGTTGTACTGTAGTGATAGAAATAAGGCTATTAATGAACTGACCAATATTTAACTATCCCTGTTGTGTCTCCCATTGGTCAAATTTCACAAGTCTACACTGTACTGCCCACGGCAAGAAAATGAAATAGGAACCATTTTCATTAGGAAAAGGTTAAAGCTCTTCCTATTTAGAGGAGGGAATCAGGACTCAGTATTGGTTTATACGGAAGAAGAGTTGTTTGATAAGCCCAGTATATAGTTAAGTAGGTCAATTTTAAAAGAAGCCTCAAATCTATTTTTGCATCTCAGCCTCTTAATGTTTTTGTAGAACAGAAAAATACACATTCTATACTGCTCTCTACAATAGCATACTAGTAAAACAAAATTAGAGGCTAGCCTTTATAGTCAAGATGTTTCTAATTGACTTCTAGCTCAAGATTCAATGAGAACAAAAAGTGGTCAGCATTTGCTATAGCAAATACAGACACACCTTCTAGCTTAGAGAAGCAGAAAGTGAGGTCTTTCCATCAATGCAGGCAAGTAACAGCTTCAGTCATCAGAAAGCTTTTACTGAGCACAGCCACATTACATACCTGCTTATGCATTAAGAGTAAATGGGAAGATGACAATAAATGTACTGTATAGAAATTCACCTTTTCTTTGGAGTTAGTGTGGATCATAACTCTAAGTTTCTCTCCTGTTCCCCTTCCTTTCTTTGCAGCACCAACATTTAACAGTGCCGTTACTAAGGCACAATGGTAATATAAGTCTGTAAGGAGATAGCAAAGTGAGAGGGGAAAAAAATTAACATGAAAAGATACCCAGGAGGTTCTCTATTTTAGTCCAGCGCTGTCCGAGAGACCACCGGTACCTGCTTGGCTGCCTTTTTTGCCCTTGCACTGTGACAATGCTTACACCAGGAAGAGGAGGACATAACAGAACTACCCTATTAAATGCTGCTCCAACAGCTTAGAAACACAGCCATTTCAAAGTCTCTTGAGACTTTCAGAAACTGCAGTCCTTCCTCCAACCCCACAGGCTGGAACTGTGGCAGCACTAAAGAAGTCATCAGTTGGAAAGCTCAGCCACACTTTACTGTTGGCACCAAAAGCCCCTTTCACAGCTACTTCCTTCTTAACATCTTTCTCTCTAAAAAGTCTATTCTATACCTGACACTGAAGCTGACAACTCCCTGAAGGGCTAGTTTTTACCTTCCTACTCTCAACAGTAATTGAAGTTGGTGTCATTATTCCCACTTTACAAATGGAGAGCAGGTCAGGAAACAAGACACAAGTCTAAAACAGACCACGTGAAATCAAGTACTTTCCAGTCCTGTGCATTGTCGTTTGGACAAAACTTCAGATCTCTTGTTATTTGAAATCCCAACTAGAAACTGAAATTGTTAACGGTGTTGTTTCAGACCCAGGACAGTAACTCATTTCAGTTTGTTTCCTGTGTCTATTACCCTTGTGTGCTTGTGAGTGCCAGCTAAGTTTAGTAACTAATTAGACTGGAGTCACAATTCCATTAGAGGTCTGGATCAGTAATTCACCAAGCAGGAAACAAAACATCTCTTGTTGAAATAACTGTAGCTTTATTTGAGGGATTTAAAAAAAAAAAAAAAAAAAGAGTTTGAAGAGGAAGAAGTCATCCAGTAGCTATACAAACCTCATTGTGTGCTTCCATTTTAGAAGCCACAAAATAGGTCATGCTCAAATCAAGCGAAACCTCTGGCTGACAAAAGTATTTTAAAAAAAGCTGAGCTTTGACACTGGAGTAACAGCTATCAAAGATCATCCTGAACATAATTAGTAGTTCCAACACTAATTTTTTTTCTTTATATTGAAATGGGACTGTTTCAATACAAACAGTACTTCCCAGTTCTCAAAAAAGCATACTAAGCAGCTGCAAAAACACTCCTTTGACAAAGAACAACTGAGTAAGGTCATTACAAACGACGAAGCAAGCAGTGACACAAAAGATTTCACACCCCTGTAAAAAGGGCAGCTTATTGATATACTACAAAGAATCTTATAATACTGAGAAAGCACAAGGGTCCAGGGTTTCCTCAGAGAGATGTACATAAACCACTGCTATTCTGCTACTGCATACTAGGAGGGTTACAACTAGGGGTGAGGGGATAGACAGAAGTATCAATACCTTTGAAAAACAGAAGAACTTTAAGTATTGGCACCATGAAGGAAACAGCTAGCTTGAAAAGATTACAGTATTATAAAAACCTTGTAACAAGTACATAAGGATTAACCCACTGTAGGTCTTAGAAACTGCAAAAGCAAGCAGAGGTCAGTGTGGAATCCCTAGCAGAATTTGATCTGGTACTGAAGTACTTAAAATTGAACCAAACTCTACCAGTGGTAAAGCCTCGAAAGTTCTCCAAATACTCAGAATCCCATAGTTGTCTGACAAAACGCACACAAGTTTCAGAGTAAAACAATGCACCTCTACCTCAACAAAGGGGAAAGCCCTGGCTTTTCAGTCTTGTGCCTTGTCCTATGATGGTCAACAGGAAACAGCTGAGACAACAGGACACTGTTGTAGCATGGCCCTCCCTCCTTTGCAAGACTCCCCAACTTGCTAGATAAAGAAATAGGAGCAATGGACAGAAATCGGCACACCCAGACCTTTCCCCACTTCACAACAGGCAAGGCAGTGTATGTTCACTTCCTTCCGCGCAAATGTATACCTTCATGTATCTTCATCAACCTTTGCAAAAAGTGTTAAACAGTCAATGTTCAGAGCCACTCCTGATCCAAAAAGCTTTCACTGACTGTACAATTGTTGTTTGTGCTGTGCTTGGTATTGGTATCCACTGGGGCTTAACAGGCTTGCAAGTACTACTGAAAGAGAAGAGTTAAGTAATAAATCTCTACACAGATGAGTTTTACCCAAGAGGGATACAGTGGCCTTGTATATCAGACAGAACTAAAATTTCAGGTCACTCAGTATTTCCACAGTCTTCCCAAATCCCCATTTCACCTTGTCCCATCCCCTTGGTCTTTGAACCTCTTTCAGTGTATCTGTTTGCTATATGCATAAGATTTCAGCAACTCCTAGAGGAGGAGAAAGGGTTGAGGGGAAGTGCAAGTTTGCCAGAGGAGCAAATAATTCCACAAATCTTGTGTTTCTGTGTCAAGTTTTGGAGGCTTGTTAAGGGGCAAGGGATGGAGAACATATTTATGTAAAATCTTAAGTCCAGTTTCAGAAGTACAACAAAAAGAACAAGACAAAAACCAGTCACCTTTGGGTGACACTGGGACTTGCTTTCCTCACCCACATCTGAATATAAAAACAACTACAGTTGCTAAGTTTACATGCAATAGTGGTCACCTCCTAACCAACGCCCAACTGCATTGGCCCCCTCTCCCCAAACAAAGACTCCCCCAAAAACCAGCCTGGGGGTAAGGGGAAGCACAAGCACAAAACCACTAGAGCTCTGCTGGCCTATGTAACTACATTAACAAAGCACAGCAACAGGGAAAAATGTTGCATCTCTAACCTTCAAAGACTGTACTACTTCATATTCTATACTATCTTCCTGCCTTATCATTCTCATCTTTCTTGTAGTATTCTGCACTTCCAAGGTTCACTTATCCTTCCCCCTCCCCCTGAGGAAATACAGAGAACTATAAACATGAGTATGAAGGCTATAACTACAAAAAGTAAAAGGTATTTGTATTGAACTGTAAAGAAACAGAATAATTTTTTTAATACTTTGACCAGAACATGTTGCTAATTAAAGCATTTGAATTATCTAAGAATATATGCCAGAAAAAATACTGTATTAAAAAAAAAAAGGATATTAAGCAAGCACGCAAGCGCTCCTGCAGCATGCAATGAGATGGTTGACTTGGGAGGCTAATGAATTAGTATAAACAATTTAAATCTGATTTAATTTAACAATGTAGAGCATTTGTGCATTGCAAAGCAACAGATAATCATTTGTTTCTTCATTAAATCAAAGATAAAATTGCTGATTACCCTTCCATGAATTATTTTATTGAAGAGGATGGCAAACAAATTTTATATTTAGTCATAAAAGTTCATGGCTAATCCCCAAACAAGCAAATGTAACCAGTGAAGGATACCAGTGAACATAATATAGACCAGCTGTGGTTTAGGGCAACACATTATTCAGCCAAAATAGATTCTCACATTTTAACAGTTAGGGAACAAATGTTTGTACAGAAAATTAATATAGCATTTTAAGTTTACTTTTTATTTCCACAAACCATATCTAAACAGCACAATTTATTATTCACAATCTTTAAATGTGTTAAAATTATACATTGAGAATGCTGAGCATGTGGTACTGCTGCCAGAAGTACTAAAACGATTAAACCCCCCTCTATTTTACAGATAAATTTATGAACTTGCCTCAAAAGTGTTACCGGTGATATCAAATTCTGGTGGAACAAAGGCACCCTCTGGATCATCTTTGAAAGCAAAAGAAAATGTGTCAGATTAGAAATTAGTAGCCTTGTTTGTTTAAAAAACAAGCCAATTTGGTAATACAAATCTAATGATACACTCATATCTGATACAAAAGAAACTATGTATATAGCAGTATCTTGGTTCACTCATATCTGATGTACAAAGAACTCATTATCCATGTTTCTAGTACTGTAAATAAAATAAAGTGCTATTTTCAAATCTTCTGCAGGAAGATACCATACTTTTCCTACTAAGAAACAAAACTGACAAAACACTCCCAAAGAAATATATCTACTATGCCTAACCACTTCTTGCCTTCAGACATTTATGTTTGGACCAAGTTATCACCTAAGCTGGTGTGGCTCAGCTGTGGCTTGCAGGTTTGATTTGATTAATGGGACATCTCCATTCACTATTTTCCACTGCAGGCCTGGGGGGTAGGGGTTCAAGCAGCAAAACCAACCTGAACAGCTAATTACCTCTTCATCTACAGGCCAGCTTAGAACCTTGACCTTTCTGCTTAGTTTGTTTTAATTATGATAAAGGAGTTGGAGGCACATTCCCCACCTGTGTGCTGCTTAGCAGACAACTGAGCTACTGCAGCAGCCACTTTTAAGTGAAGAGGTGGAAGGAAGAAAGGAACATCTTAAGACAGATCGATGTTGCTGCTGCATCCAAGCATGCATGTAGTAGTATCACACTGTACTGATATCACACAAACCCAGTAAAGAACAGCAGGGGGTTAAAAAAAGTGCCCAAAGGAAAACCTACTCTTCATGTACATATTCAACTCATCTATACTTCTGTGAAGCCAATGGATGATTGAGATCATTTACAAGCAAAGACTTCAAGTTTCCCTTCTCCACAGGGAGGAAAAAAAAAGTATGCTCACAGGCGTAGCATACTCATCATAGCTTTAGCTCTAATAGAAGTTTTGTGCCTGTACTTTAGAAGTGAAATGCAAAGCTCTTTTATTGTGAAGATACTAAACTCAGTTATATGGTAGAGAGAGCCAGAGAGGACTTTTTTCACATATTCATATATTGCAGCTACCTGGCATGGCTGACTATGCAGATGCCAGTAACCGATTTACAGTTCCTCACTATGTTCCTGATTCTACTTTTCCACTGAAAAAGAGGGGTACACAACTAATTCTGCATTCCCCTCTGTGGAATTCCTGGGAAGCAGGGCTTCAGTATGTGGAATGGTTGCTCCAGAAGACAAAAGTCCCCCCTTCCATCTCCCCTTACTTAGCTTTTATAGCTGAGCTGATGTCACATGGTATGGAATATCTGTTTGATTAGTTTGGGTCAGCTGTCCTGGTTATGTCCCCTCCCAAGATCTTGCCCAGCCCCAGCGTGCCATTGAGGGGAGGGCAAAATGTTGGAGGGACAGCTTTGATGCTGTGCAAGCACTGCTCAGCAGTAGCCAAAACACTGGTGTGTTATCAACACCTTTCCAGCTACCAATGCAGAGCACAGCACTACAAGGGCTGCTATGGGGAGAATTAAGTCCATCTCAGCCAGACCCAATACATCCCCACCACATTTTATCCTGATATCTGGAGCGGCAGAAAGGGAAGAAAACTAATGGACAGAAGATGTTTTGTCCCCCTCTCTTTCCCCTACTCCCAGACTACTGGTCCTTCTTTTAATCTCCCCACTACCTTTTCCCTTTCTTTCAACAGAACGCTTTAAAGGCTATACAAGCATATAATTTTTATCACTGGTAAAGCTCACTGTATTCTTTTAATATAATGTTTACAATGGAAATTTGTCTGATTTGAAGAGACAAGAAGATATCAGAGCCCTTGGCAGAACATCCTATTGAATGTTTGTCACTTTAGCACCACAGAACCTGCAGGAAGCAGAACACTGCTAAAGCAGAGACGACAGGCTGTTCATTTTCTCTCACTGGCAAGGAAATCCAGAGGTTATAATTCTCTTCTGGAAGAATAAATCCACAGGCAATAACTATAGGGAAGCAAAAAGGACAACCTCCAAGTGCCTATCTAATAAACTATATTTTAACCAAATAGTAACAACATCTGAGGGAAAGGGGAATAGAAACAGTCAAAGACACAGTGGAGTGTGTGGGGGGGGGAATAGAATACATACATACCTTTTTGCATTCCTAGAAAAAAAACGCAACTTTCTTTAAAGAGAACTAATGAAAAGTCTCTTCCTCAGAGACTAACATGACTCCAGGGAACAAAATCTTTGTACATTTGCTTTGCATGGGAATTTGTTATCCCACATTTTAAGCACTTGAATACAGCAAATTCCTGGATCAATGGTTTGCCAGCTATTCAATTAGACTAAAACATTTAAGAAGAAATTGATTTTTTTTCTTTCCCAGCTGCAAGCAAAGATCTTAGTTGAGGGGCATTTTTCATCCACCAGGTTTACTGTCTTCAACAAGTCTTTCATATACCCTTACAAATACAAAGCCAGCTTTTTTTTCCTTTTTTTTAATTTCAAGTTATGACAAGCTTCTTACAGTAAATAACATTGATTCCACATTACCCTGTTAACATGGAACTAAAAGATGACTCACATATAGTTGTGAAATTTAAGCACAAAAATACCACAACAGTTAAGATATATTTTCTTCTTTATTAATTACATTTTATGATGTTACATGCTTATTTGAAATACTACCTTTAATTCTAAAGAAGGCAACAAATATTCATTTGTTGCAAAGTTACCTTACTTCATTTTTTCTAAATACTGTTATCTAGATTTTGACTAAAAGAATGAACACTTATTCTGACATAGATTTAAAAATAAGTTAGGTTAAAGAAAACATAACAAAAACGTGAATAATGTGTATATGGACTAGAACTGTTCTTCCAGTTACAAGCTGACATAATTTTAAAAGGACTATAGAAAAAGAGTTGTGTTGGTTCTTTTTTTTTTTTTGTAATATCCTGAACAGGCTCAAGACAAAGACTCTTGAGATGGGTCATGTGAAAGGGGAACAGCAACAGTAACATGCTTTTTTGTCTGTGCTGAAATCAGAAGACATTTTTCAAGTTAAGTATCCCTCCATTCATCTGCTACAATACCTGAAGGTCTTACATGCTACTACATACTGGTTTTTAGCATATTAAAATTCATTTCTCAGTCACCACACTTGTTGAGTCTAAAAATCATGACTTTAAAAAAAAATAATCCTTTATTCACTTGAACATGCACTAAAATTGCCCCATTGTCTGTGGCCACAATCATCAAGATGCATTGAATGTCAGAATTCTCTAGAAATAGAACATATCCATGAAATGAGAAGAACTAGAAGAGACCAAGAACATGCTTTACATAGGTAGAGACTTGTGCGCACAGATACACTAATACATAACCTACTGTGTTTAAAATGGAGATAAATTACATTCCCCTGGATAAGTCTTAAAATAACTAGGAAGAATCTTCTAAGCAAACTCATAAAAGCCTTTGTTCATAAATCACGAAACTGAACATGTGGTTTCATATGGATCTATACTCACCCATTCCTAAACAACTTTTTGTTTTCTCTTTATTTTAATCACGTCTTAAGACTAGAATATAATGCTTTACTACAGTCTCTCACTATGAGTTTCCATAGTTCTAAAACAAATGGCCTGGAAACACAAATACTTACCACTGAGCTGTTCCATGAAGCATACATTGCCATTGGTGTTAAAAGCCAAAGTGTCAGGAGTGATGCAGAGCGTCTGGAAGATTGCAGAATGGGCAATGCTCTTCAGAGAATGGCAACACTCCAGGCAAATTGCCCAAATATCTTGCTCAGTAAGACAGCTATCCCGCAGTGACAAAATATCAGCAAGGGACACATTCTCCTGCCAAGATACGAATTCGTAAATTACCCTGGATTTCATGACACTACTTTGTGTATTGTAGATTACATTTGACACAATTGGCTACAAGTAACATTTCCAGCAAGTTCTCAGACTTTCTAGGACACTGATTAACACCAAGAAACACCAAGTGCATGACTTTGCTCGTAACACAAAGTCTCTTAAGAAGCAGTTAACCTGAACAAAGGTATCACAGTACATTAACATCAAAAATAGACTTACTATGGGAGCTATGTAAGTTACATAAACACTGCATCAAAGTTAGGGAAACAGACCTTTCAGAGGTAAAAGCAGAGAGACTAAGTTAAGAGATTTTGTTTAACCCTTGTCTCCCTTAAGCTCTCCCAGGTGCCTTTGGACAAACTGCTTAAAAATTCTCTTCACAGCAGTTTTCCCTACCATCTGTGATCTAGGAAAAAATACCCTCTAAATTCGCCTGTCTTAAGAATGATGGTGTTGTGAAGTTTAGTGGTGTAGACCATTTAATAAACAGTCAAAAGCCAAACAAGCCATAGGAAAAGTGTTCTTATACTTCAATTTAAAACCAAACACTTTGGTTGTCCTAGGCCTCCCCATTACACCCAGAGCTCCTGGTGATCAACATAGTTTATGGACTTCATTTCTGAGTTACTGTCCTAAACTACAAGTCAACTTCCTTTGACCTCGTCATCACAGTAAGGCTATGATGAGTCCAGTTCCAAAAAAACCCGGTGGCTCTAATGTGGCTTTTCTGGTCAAGATGTTCAGAAACAGTGCTTTGTTCGAAGCAGCTAGCCTTTTTATGTACATTTTTTAGAATACAAAACTAATACATTACCTACAGCTACAGAAGTAAAAGATTTTCATGAACTTAAAGGCATGACAAAAAACATACAAACAAAACATCAATTCCATCTGTAAGGAAAAATAAGCTAACAGAAAATGGAAGTATCAACAGAAGTTACTTTGCATCAAAGCTATACTACTATTAATTACACATAATATTTTCTCATTTATATCTAGTAATTAAGACTAAAGACTGTACTTTGAATGCTATTAAATATACCTTGAATTGAAGATGTAGCTGCATGTTACTTAGAATATAGAAAAAAGACAGTATCTCATTCTCAGCAAAGCAGAATGTGAGATATCGTAAAGCTCAGAAAACTGTAGTGGTTTAAACTTTTAATCCTTTGGAAAATACAGTTACAACTTTCTTCACATACTTCAGTACTGGAGAACATCAATGATATTTGGATTACCATTTACAGAAGGGTTAACAGTTTGTTAACATATTTTTCAGAGACATAAGCATTGCACTCATCCTTCAAACAAGGACCAATCTTTAGTCTAAAAATTTATTTTGCTTTTTGGTCAAAAGTATAATACTTTAAAAATATGAGAAAAAAACAGGCAGGAAATAAAGCGCACTCACTATTATTTGGGAAACTTAACTTCTATTTTCAATATTCTAGTTTTCATCAGCCTAGAGATGGATAGATTTACTAATGGTGGCATTACTACAGTGCCTTCTAGCGCTAATCATGGACCCTGGTCTCATTGAGTTTAGTCCTACATAATAATGAACAGCAAAAGCCCTTACAGTTCAGGTACATGATACAAAACATCTCATTTTCTCTGTGCTGTGCTAAGCACCATATGCGCAATGCTGCCATCAGATTTGGAGGGTACATAAGGAAGTTTGTGCATCTTTATGGGGAACTTCTTCCAAGCATGAAGGGCAGCACAGAGGTTCCTGTATCTGAAAACAAACATATGACAAGGAGCTGGACCACAAACCATTAGGCTTTCAAGCTGACCAAACTGATACGTAGGATGAGGATAGGCTTGGAAAGGAAAGACTAACTGCTTATTCTATGGCCAACCAAAAGTAGTTAAAAAAAAAAAATAGAAAGAAAAAGAGGAAAAAGAAGTTCTATGACCAAAGCAATGAACCAGTAATCATTTTTATTTTTAACTCTCCTAGGATCATCCAGCTAGGTGACATGACAGCATTAGTCAAAACTGCAAAAAAAGAATGTTTCACTAATCAAGATGCAAAATTATGAGAGTTTCATCTGTGCATATGGACAAGAAAGGCTCAATTTAGAGATTATGTGAAATAAATAAAAACTGCAACCTTTAAGACAGCCTCAATATCAAATTCCAGTCACTATCAGGACTTGATAGAACTTCTTTTGAGTCAAGCTTTGAGGTTGAGCTCTACAGCAGATATTAATCGTCACTAGCGATATCTACAGTTTATACCTACAAGACAGTCTTTGTCTTGTGGTTATTTGGGGAGTAGAAAAAAAGATGATGGTGATCTCATGTTGCACAAACTTATCTTCCTTCCAAGGGATGGGAAAGTTAGGTGATACAGGAAAAAAAACAAAGGAAAAAGGAAAAAAGAAAAAAAGGCCTATGAATGTTCAGTGGCTTCCAACAGCAATGGATGGCTATGTGAAGATAAGCAACAAAGCAAAACACCACCACCAACACCACCACACAGCAAGCTCTTCTCTTTCCAATGCTCCAGGACACAAAGTTATTTACTTCACAGAAACCAGGTATTTCTCAAATGACCACACTATCTTGACCTTAGTTATTAAAGCGGCTATTGTGGCAAAGCAAAGCCTTTGTAGAGAGTGAAGCATTGAAAACACCAAGACATGCATTTGACTAGTTTGCATCCCCAAAGCAGCATGGAAACAAAGTTTTCACTGTGGGGAAAAAAAAAATCCTTTTAAGACTGTTAACACAGGAGTTTCTGGCAAGCTGAAGCTTCTGGTGAGCCGTGACTTCAGTACTTTGGATCACTCAAAGTTGGTTCGCTTAAATTACAGGAAAACTCAAGTGTGTTACATAACAGAGATGCTGATGCCTTTTCTCTCTTGTCTCATTATCAGTAAAAGGCACTTGCAAAAGCAATTACTGTTTAATAGCTACGAAAAGTGAACTGGTCAGACAACCATGCTTTAATTATTCACTTTAGTTCTCAATTTTCCCTTATATTTTCCTCAGAAAGTATAAAACAGTTCAGTAGCATATGTAATTAAGCAGAGGAAGAGAGAACAGGAAGAGAAAACAAATTAATTTGCCACAGACAGCATCTTAAAAAATTTGAAATTAAATATTAAAGTGTGAGATGAAGAAAGCCCTAGTAAAGAAAGGCATTTGAAATATATTCTCACCCTCAGTATTTCCTACTCTTCAGCTCAGGCAGCTTCTTGCTTCACATATTGGCTTTTGTAAACCACATACATCGGACACGAATCTCATTCCTTATACTACGTACTGTGATGAGAAGCACAGGCTCCACTAAATGACTAAGCAGCTGAGAGTTGGGTACATCAGCATTCACAGCTTTCTGGCACCTAAGTCTTTTTGCCAAGATAATTCATTCAAGCTTCAAAACAATCTATTCCAGAATCATGGAAAACGTGGCAAACACCATTCATTAAATTCATCTCATTTGAAGAAAAACACTGGGTTGCCTGGGTAAGCCCACCAAGTACTCTTCAAAGCAGCCCTTTTTTATTAACTTCTCTAATCACCAGGTGATAGGTCATGCTCATTCTCTCAACAAGAATATTGAAAATATTCACGTGCCTGGAATAACTAAATAGAAGGGACTAGTGGGAATCCACAGTCCAAGTATATATTGAGCAGGTGCGAAAAATGGGCTCAGGTCTTTCTCACACAGAAGAGCTGACCCTCAGCCTTCTCCCATCCTGAAGAAATACTCTAAATATTTAAACTAACCTGTAAAAAGGAGGCCACTACCACCTTCTTTCTACATTTTGCATGGGCCAGCCCGAGAGGGCCTACTACACAGAACACTACAGATGATGTGAGGAAGAGCCAAACTGCTGAGCCATTAGATGTCTTACGAAAGCTGGAAGGGACTTTACACTTTCAAACTCACTTTTAAATCCTGATTCAACTTGGGTTCTTGAGATAGCAAGTAAGAAAGTTTGCAAGATCTGGTTTGGGGAACAGGTGGCTCACACACGGTTCACCCAACTTTTACTTAGAAGAAACCCCAAAACATTTTGCCCAAATGTTCACTAGGGGGTAAGGAACACACTTCATGTGGAAAGATACAAAGAAAGATGAGCAACAGCAATAAAAAGCATGTGCAAACCCACATACAAATTGAGACAAATGTGACAACAGAACTGGGTTTAGCTACAGGTTATTTGGCATAACAACTGAAGAAACAGATTTAAGTTTGGGGTTTTTTTTCCTTTTTTATTTCCCAGTGACAAAGGCCTTTTTACACAGGGCAGCAAGAAATGGCTGTACAAAAATCTGGTTGGCAGCTACTGGAAACACTTTGCCCATGTAATTATTTTCCCGTTATCATGTGCGACAAGGACACGTACATGCCAACTGCAGCATTAACCCACGGCTACGACAGGAGTTAGGACACACTCCACACTTGAGGACCATGACTTTGCTGTTGTGTGGAGAAGGTGCACGGGGATGGACTAAGCCCAACTTGGTAGCTGGGATCACTGGACAGGAGAAAGTGGGGAACCCGCAGTGAACACAGGGAAAGCAAACGGCTACGTCGACGCGGCCTGGCCGCTCCCGGTGGGGCGGGTGAGCCCCCGGGCCCCAGCCGTCCCCGGGGCCCGGCGCAGCCGGCGGGCTGCCCTCACAGCGCGGGCGGAAGGAAGGAGACGCCGCGGGTGGCGGGGGGGGGGGGGGGGGCCGCGGGCCTCCCCTGAGGCCGCCTCAGCGCAGGTGAGCGCAAGGGCGGCGGCGGCTCCGTCCCCGCACCTGCCTCACTCACCTCATCCTCCAGCAGCGTCGGCAGAGGCTCGAAGTCGTAGCAGCTCACCTCCTCCTCCTCCTCATAAAACACGTCCTCTGCGGAGCCAACGGCCTCCATTCCGCCCGCCGAGGGAGCAGAGGCTTCACCCCCGCAGCCTCCCTGCGCGCCCGGAGCACGGCCCTCGGCCGCAGCGCATCCCCACACCCGCCCGCGGGCTGCCCCCGGCGGCGACCCCCACGGCGCCGGGCCCGCCCGTCCCGCTTTAACCCCTTCCCCTCCCGGCGGGGCCCGGCCCGCGGCCCGCCGCCGCCCGCTTAAGCCCTCGGCTGGGGCAGCGCTGCCATGGCAACGCGGCCCGCCGCCGCCTCGCCCGCGCGGCGCGGCCTCACTGCGGCGGCTCCCGCCCTCCTGCGTCGTCGGCGCCCGCCCCCGCCGCCCGCCTCGCCCCGGCGCGGCCCGGGGCGTCCCCGAGAGTCCCCGGGGGCCGGCCGCGAGTCCCGGCGCGTCCCCCGCGCCCCCTTCTCCCCGCTCCCGGCGGACTCCCGTCAAGACGGCGATGGCGTGGCGGCGGGCCCCGAGGGGCGCGTCCGCCGCAGTGCCAGCTGCGGCCGCCGGGGCCCCGCGGGAGCCGGGGCCGGTCCCCGGCTCGGCCGCGCTCTCCGGGCGAACGGGGGCGGCGGGAGGGAGAGCGGGCTAGTGTCGGGCGAGGGCCCGGGGCGGCGGCGTTGCCCGGCGCCCGAGGTACCGGGAGTCGGTACGGCCGGAGAGCTGCTCCCTCCCGTGAGGGGCACCTCGGGGAAGCTCAAATCCCCGCCCTGCCTGCCCGTGTGCCTCGGCCTCGTTTTATCGTCACCGGGTCCGCAAATCACTGGTTTTACTGGATAAACCACAGCGTTTAAAATTAGGCAGGTGACCATGTATTTGCCTCATGATCGTGGCCAGAACTCCTGACGCGGTTCGTAACAAGCACAAACAAAACCAGTCCAGTATTGCCAGCTTTCTTTTCATTAGCCCTAGCCCATTTTTGCTATCCACAGGGTTTAGGGTGCCTAAAATAACTTAACGTTAAGATTCCCTTTGAAATCGAAGGTTCGAGATGAAGGATTCCTTCAAAAGTGCCACCTGCGTAGGCACGTTTTTGTTTCAAGTAAATCCCATTGTAAACTGCAAAGGGTGGTGTGTAAACGGGCCGTGGCCGTTCCCCTTTCTGCCTGGGAAGGGGAATCGGCATTCGGTAACGGACAGGTAGCTGTGTGCTGCACGAACCCCTGAGCAGGTGTCTCCTGATTTAACTTTAAGCATGCGTGCTGCCACATCAAAATCTTACATGTCCATTTTAACCAGTGCGGTGGATGGAGAGAATAGACTGCTTTCTCCTGTGATTAAATTTCACAACTAGAGGTACTGGGAAAATAATAGTGCCATTTTCATTATTCTGCTTTCCTGTCTTCCTATAATTCTATGTCAAAATGGAGTATGTTAATGAATTAATCTGTGCACAGTACATCAAGCAAAGCAAGAGTTTTACATCATTTTTTTTGTATGCAGTACTCTTTGGAAAAGATTAATACTCTATTAAAACGTACATTAACAAACACTGTGAAGCAAACAAAGATACTTTGACTAACTGCCCCATAAAAGTCATCCTCCAGCAGTTGTAGGATTTCTCCCAATTAAACATTAATTGGATACATTCCATGGTTATGGCATGCTGCTGAGAAAAAACCCAAACCCAGGCAATTGGAGTATTTCATATATATGCTGTCTTCTTACTAACATTTTGAACTAAATTGATGTGAACAAAATTTATATATACTTATGATTTGGTAACTCAGGCTTTTAATTGTGAACAAATATTAAAGCATGGGAAACAGTGAGTGCTTGGTGCTTCTAAAAATAAAGCCCAAGATTACTCCAATAATAATATTATTATAAAATGTTTCTTAAAATGTATTTCACTGGCATATGTGGCAAAATGTTATTCTCAGGCAGCATGATCTACCCAATAAGAACCCTGAATTCTGGACCCTTGTGGGCTGGACTCGTAAGTGCATTGTAAAGAAAAAGAAAAGAGAAAATTTTCTCTGCTGTGTAAATTGGGTCTAAGATCTACACTCGTCCATAAATACATCTTAGACGAGCACTCCCTTGCAATCACCACTTCAGCATTCACAAGCGTTTCTGAAAATGATAGTTTAAGTCAAACCTATGGATGCTGCACAGAAATTAACATGGTAGTTTTGAAAGGATCAATATTTTTTGTTGAATAAGAGAAATTCCCTTGCTAAAAGCAATTAGTAATTGAGTGATAGGGCATTTCTGTATAAGGTTAGCAGACTCAGATTCAGATACATACCCGGCATTATTTGGACCCTGAATCTAGGCTTGGGTAGATTTTGTCAGAGTAAGTGACTAACTGACTGCATCCAAGTGATTTGAGATACTTGAGATCAATCTCCCAGTTGCTCTGGTTAACTTACTTGCTCTACCGAAGAACTATTTATGCCAAGTGGAATATGTACAAAGTGGAAAACAAAATGAAATAAACACAGGATTCCTCTGTAAAAAAACCTTGTAGCGGACTTGGCCTTATCACAAGTGCCTTGATAGGCAGGACAGAGCCGTCACTGGAACTGATATGGTTTGGTAGATTTTTCCAGAAGAATTGCTGTACTAAGCCTTTGCTCTCATCAGTAATGCTGTTGCTTTGCTTTCCTCTTTGGTCTCACGGTTGAGACAACTGTCAGAAAAGGCATTGTAACTTGTTTGATACATTCATGTAGCAATTCTCACACTAGAATATTCATTCTTATTAACATCTGCAATTAATCATGGCCCATGGGAGTTGCTGGAGGACACGCAACACTACACAGTTCAGCATTGAAAAAAAACCCCACATGTAGATGTAGCTGTCAGTTTGTCTGCAGTCATATTTTCTGTTCTTTCTTTTCCGCAATATTGCTTAAGAAAGTTAAAGTTCTTAAGAGGTCATTGTAGGGTATTAGTAGGCATTTTTTGAAAGACGTTTTGATGGATATGTGAGTGGTTGTGGAAATTATTTTCTGAGTCTGAGGCTGGCTGAACATGCAAGTGAATATCATATTAAAACCAGAAATATATAGAAGAGCAATCAGGTTCTCAAAGGTGAGGGTTCTCAAAAGGCAGAAATAAAAATGTTATTTTGCACTAATAATATTCTATAGCCTGAAAAGAAATAAGAAATGTTAGCATACATTAAAGGAATATACTGTGACTAAAATTGTTTTGGTAAAGGATATTTGAAACAGGTTTCATTATGGAAGTACCAGAGAGAGGTTTCATTTTGCTGTGATCAGATCTTGAACATGAACTGAGATCTCTTTAGCAACAACTACACCAGGAATCACAATTATTAGAGATTTTGACTTCTTAATTGTAGATTAGAGATCAAAAACTACCTAAGCAGAGGTAAACTCCAGGTATAGTGTAGATATATATGAGAAACCTCTTGACCAAAAGAGTAATTGCATCAACACAGAGTTTTGTATCTTACACTTGGTGTATGATCACAGACATTACAGAGGGACTGGATCAAATACTCCTGATTTCAGTCTTCTCACAGTTTAGCTCCCCTTAAGCTGTATCTAATTTGTAGTAAATGCAGTAGAGTTAGGGCAGTTTGTAATTTTCACATAAGCAGTGTTTGCAGCAAAATAGCTGACTTGATTTCTGTCTCTGACAGCAGTCGATGGCAGACATCTAAAGAAGAGTGGAGGAACAAGGTAGTTATATACTATGCTCTTCCAGTACAGTCTCACAGCCTCCAGAGTCGCAGTTCAGATATTCCCTAAGGCAGTGGTAGTGTCTACTGGTTTAAGAGACACTGGAATATTTTTCTTTAATGAATTTGCTCATTCACTTTTTGAGTCTGAATAGTTTTACTATCCACCATATCCTACTGCAGAATTCCTCAGCTGACCCACACATTGCATAAAGTAAATTCTTTGTTTCATTTGAGGCCCCTAATTTCTCGTGTTTGAAAAGGTGGTAGATAGATTCCCTATTTATCATCTTTCTATCATTTATGATACTATAGAGTTGTCATATCTCCCCTAGTTTCATCTTTTCAGTTGAAAGGTCCTGGACTAGTTGCTCATTTGCAGAATAGAAATTTTTCCATGACTTTGATCATGCTTTAGCACTTCGTGGTACATTTTCTAGTTGTGTCATTATGTAATTAAAAATTGTGAAAGAGAAGGTTGGAACCTGAATGAATGAATGAATGAAAGAAAAAAGAAAGAAAAGAAAGAAAGAAAGAATTGGGACACTCTCAAGAGGTTTTTGAAAATAATATATTAATGACCTGCAAACTTAAAGGAAGTACTTCTCTTAACCATGACACTGATTTAGTTATGAGCCTTGTGCTTTTTATTTCCAGATATCTGGATTCATGGGATATTGTAAAAAAATAATTCAGTGGGCGCTAGCCACAGAGAGTACATTCATGGTAATTCAGGGAGTGACTGTCAGCACCCCTGTCTCTGCAACATAACCTAAACACAAGCTACAGGAGAAAGGAAATTGTATAGGGTACTACTGTTACGCCACTTTGTGCCACTGGAGATGTCTTTCATGTTCTTTTGTAGGTTTTTCCTTTTCATTATAGCACTTTGGTTATTCTTTTTAATAGATTATATAATCATAATTGACTATTAAAATTTTGGAGTACCAGCCTTGTAGATGAAAGGTACACATTTGTTACACTATAATTAGATCGTACATTCTCCTTTTAAGAGTTTTTTTTTAATGGTACTTTGCCTGAAGGTTCTCATTTTAATTTAGTTTGGGTGAAACAGGGAACTGAAGGATTGCAGTATAAAGAATTGGGGTTTGTGTGTGTATGACTTATATCCTTTTCAATTGTTTGGTTTTTGTTAATCAGAGATTGCTTTAATGGCATGGGCTTTAATAATTTTACAGTCTATGAAACTACTGTTCTTCCTTTAGCAGTTATATATATTTCAAGACAGAGAAAAGCTTTCTGCCAGTTGCCAACTGCTTCTGCCTCTGTGGCAGCAGTGAGAAAGCATTGTAGTAAAAAGCAAATTATGTGTTGCTACTACTGAAAAACCTGAAAGAATTCAAAGGTAAAGACTGCATTTTTTAAACCAGCCCCATTACTGCTACGAATTGTATATGAGCATAAATCTGCTTGCCTGAAGTGACAGGTTAGTTTGTATTCCAAGTACTTTGGAATCTTACAAAGGCAATAGGGATGCGTTAGCTTTGCATTTCTGAAGAGGATCAGAAAATTATATGCACAGACTGCTTACTGTATGGGAAAACCCTATATAGGCATTCCCTTTTAATTGGTTTGAATGGTAGAAATATAGACTTCAGAATCATCAAGCACAGTCTTTAGTCATTATAGGCACCTGTCACATCATTCTTTTCAGAGAAATATCAAACTCACCTGTTCCTACATGTTAGGAATCTTCTGATTTCCAGCCTCTACTTATACTTATTCACTTTTGCCCCAGCATTGTCTTTTATCTTTTACTCTCAGTTCCTGTTTCTTTACAGATTACCATATTACATGTACTGTAGGGTTTAGGGTTTATTTCCGCAGGGCCCGGACGATAGACCACCAATGTGATGATTAAAGTTGCCAATTTATTGAGCTTAGCTGATCATTTTTATACAATTCTCTAAGTTGTTTAGAAACTCTGATTGGTTGCTGTATGCAAGCATTTGGTGTCCACGCACACAAACATAAACGGTGATTGGTTACGTCGGTACTGTCCACGCGCACAAACGTAAGATAAAGTTAGTTATACCCGCTCTGTACACGCGCATAAACACAGGACATAATTGGCCGTATTAATTAGAGCATGCAAGACTTGTCTTAGTCCAATTGGTCGAGATAAGCCCCTGAATTGAGGTTGTTTGTGCCAAGTTCCCTTTATCATGGAATGTGCACCTGTGTTTTTCTAATTGGGATCTTTCTTTTTCTATCTTCTTGTTTATTCTGTTCAAGGCCTTCTAAAGGTGTCTTGTGACCATGAGCAACTTTTAGGCCCAATAACTAAGTTCCCTATAACTGAACCCTACATGTACATCTGTTCTGTTGCCTTTGACTTTGTTTTTGTCTTTTCCAAACAGTGCATTTTCTTAAACCTGTGTTCTAGTCATGATTGCTTTTCTACTGCACTACACTTTTGTTGTCTTAATTTCATAATTTCCTCAGGTACTTAGGAGATCTGATCTTTTCAATAGAGTCCTCTTATATCTCCCCCCCCCCGAGTATTTCTTTATGGAGGCTTGTGCCTTTTTTTCATCTTCATAATCTTCTCAAATGTTCACTGTCTAAAGACTTTGATTTCATTGCATCTTCTTTGAATAGTAGTTTCATTTGTCCTCATATGAAAGGCTATCAAAGGTTTCTTCACTGTTCTCCTCATGACATCCTCAGTCATCTAATATGTTTTCATCTGAACTGCAGCTGCATCTCCAATTCCTGTATTCTTTCTACATGAACTCTTATAGGTGGCACTCCAGGCATAGGAAGCTGGCATCAGGAGCTACTTTAGGATAATGTGCTTTGCATTTAGGCATCTCCACTTTCTTTGTCATTCTTTAAATATCCTATGCTGTTGCAGTTGGATATTACCTTCCTGTACCAGCTGAAATGCAGGAAAAGGCAGCAGAAGTAAAGATATAATTTGGCCCCAATTGAAGTCAATAGCAAAACTGTCATGGCATAATTTCCTTTGAAGAGAACTCATTGGGATGCAAGATCAAAGACTGAAATTGTTTTTATTTGTATACAAATGGGAAAATAACCTAGTAAGGATCCAATATGCAAACACATGGCTTTCTTTTCACCCCTGGAAAATTAGGACTAGAGGAGATAGGAGTCCAAAATCAATCCAATGCTAAATCTGGTATTTGGGAATTTCTGAGTCATTGTTTAATTAGTTCAATTAGATTATTAGGTTTGTCATAGGCAGTATCTATCCAGAAATATATGTGTGTGTGTATTCATACATATATATATATATATACAGAGAGATTGATAATGGGATTCTTTCCATTGTTATCACTCTCAGTGTCTTAGTACATCCCAGGTATTCTCACAGTAGGCTTGTATTGCAAGGTGGAGACTGCTTTGCTTGTTTCACACAGTAAAGTGAGGCACCATGGAAATAAATCACTTCCAAGATTACTCAGGAGGCTCATATCAACTTGAAATTTAAGCCATAAACCTGGAGAGCCAAATTTACACTATAATTGCAAAGCATCCTGCAATTGACTCTGAACTGCTTTAGTTTTGACATTATAACATTGTCTTCATAACACAATATTGTCTTTATAGTACCTATTGGTCCCCTTGCTCTTTTAATTCATTTTAGTGGTGTTCATTTGAAAACACTACAAAAAGTTGCGCAGAAGATCATTTTAAAAGATAATGTGCATAATAAAGTCTAATACGATGCCTATGGCAGTTTCACACTGGAAAATAAGCTGCAGGGTAGTACTAGCCATCCTTCAGAGAAACACCTCGTAATAATTAACTAAATCTTAAATTCATATTAAAGAAACATAAAAATTAACTATGTGCAGGCAGAATTCTAAGCCTGAGATTGCTTATACTTCTGACATTTGGCTATTTCCTTAAGCTTTCCTCTGTAGAGATTTATGAGATCATTATGAGCTGCTCATAATGGAAAGGAAAACACTGACAAGACAAAGTATTCTCCTATCCATGGGGCAGTGAATAAAACTGCATTGTTTAAATCCTTCTTGAAGTTAATGAAGCAGCAGGAAAAGTCCCTCCTGAAGACCTAATGTCTCCAAAACAATCACCTGGTGTCCCCAACAGCTCATACGAAATCCACGAGTGTCTTTGTTGTTCTATTCCTTTCCCCAGAGACATGACCATTGTTATCCTGGGAACCTTTCTCAATAAAACATAAAGACAAACTAGAACATAGATGACACGAGCTACTAGCAACAGTGGTAATATACAATATTTACAATTTAATCTTTTTGATTTACTGTGACTATTTGTCTCCAATGAGGATTTAGCTACTGTGTTTCATGCTTGGGTCACTGCAGTTCTTTCTTCCTGACATTGAATTGGAAAGGCATTCAGAAATTCCACCTGTGCAAGACAAAACAACCCAAATCTCCTGGGAGCATACCAGGTGCTGTTCTCCATATTCCTTAGAGGCCCTCCAAAATAAAAAACATTGCTAATCCAGCAACCTGTTCTCCGTTCTTACCCTAGGAAAACAACTGCTCTCCATGGAAGCCCAAGGGCTGCAGTACTCCACTGTGAAGCTCTCAGGAGCTGAGATCAGACTGTTCTTGGCAGAGGGCCCTATGTTATGTTACTTTGTGCCAGAGCTGATTAGAATGAGTCTGATCACAATCAATTTCAGATCACAATGCTGAACTCAATCTTTCTGCCAAGCCCTTCAATCAGTAACAAAGATAGTTGAAAGAACTTTCAAAGGTACAGATCATCCAATAAAGTCACTTGACCTCACAAGAGGTGAAGAGCAGAGGTTTTTTACGTACAACTGAGGCAAATCTCATACAGAGTATCACAAAATGTTTGTTGAAAAACACAGCAGGAGCAGTACTGGAGCTATTAAAAATGCAGATTTAATTTCCAAAATAGTTCCAGGGAGACTTTTATTTTTCACGATAGTTACAACCATAGAGGAAAAGGGCACTTGCTAAGGTTGACCTCTGCTATGATAGCTTGAAAATGCTGTGAGTAGGGTGCACTCCTGGCAGATGGAAGAAGTAGTCCTTTATGCAGGCAGGCTTTGAGTTTGAACCCTGGTGCTATATACAGATGAGTGCCCTTTTTGCATTCTGAGAAAAAACCCCAACACTTCTATTGCCAGTCACCCTAAATTAAGACTCTTTTCTAACTTCTCAATTCAGCTGCTGCACTGAAAAAATCAATTATTTGCACTACCCAAGTCTCAATTTTGTAATTGCTGCCTAGATAGTTTGCTGATGGATGCATTAGTAATATCTATGTATTGTGGCACTGGGGACTCCTTTATACTGGGAAATGCTCCTCTGAGGAGAAGCAGTCAATACCCAGAATCTAGCCATAAAACTTATAAATACAACCCGAAAACATAGTTGAGACTGAATCTTGTACATTGCTCATGCAGATTAGCAGGAGGAGAGAAAGTCTTACCAAAAGATCTCCTTTTACCAAGAGACCTCATCAGCAGAAGGGAAAAAATAGCCCCTCAGCCTTCGCATGATACAGGGCCTGAAGAATTGAGCTGCAGTCTGGTTTACATGACTGTAAATTTTTAGACTTCCCTGTCTTTTTTAGAACTAATTCAGAGGCAGAGGTGACTGATTTGCAAAGACTCCTAAAGACATGATCATTAGCTGTATGTTAGTGGAGCTCAAAACAGTGTTTAATGAGCCAGGAAGAAAGATAAATTGCTGAGTTCAGCTCAAAGTCTATAGTAGCTACAGCGAGTATGTGTTTGAAACATTTGTCATTAATTAGGCATCGTCGGTTACCTCCTGGGTAAAGCCAAAGCCATCTTGGGCGTCATAAAATCCATGAACTGCAGTATATGTCTCCAGAATTTGATAATCCAAATGAATCAACTGGGCCAAACTCTCTTCCAACCTGTTAGAGCTATTGATTCATCTGGATCTATAACATGTTATTAAATTTTCATTCTTAGTAAAGACAGTTGATTTGTATTAAGAAAAAAAAAAAGAGGGAAGATTGTGTGTAGTAGGCAGTTAGGTACATGAATATCCCATAAAGATACTCTCACAACACACAGGGAGAAGCAGAAAGAGTACAAGGTAGTGCCAATGCCTCCATCCAGTATTGCATAGGATTCTGCTGATTTCACAAAAGTTTTGGTCTTTGCATTGGTGTCTCCATGAACACCCCTTTCAAGAGGCAGGAAAGAGTCAGCTACTTGTATCTCAGAGGCAATACATCACAATTTTAATCTGCCTCACAAGGATAGGTAAATTATTTCAATTCAGCTTCTTGAAATAAACCACAATTATTTGTAGGAGCATAGCCAGGACGGTTAAATGGTTAAAATGGTTAAAACAAACAAACAAAAAACACCTGCATGCAAACTTCCCTAGTTAGACTCCCCTAATCCTGGCCTTTCCTTACTACTGCATGGAATAAGGGGGAAACTCTTCCTATCGTGACTTCTCTCTGAATACCCCCATAAGGCCTCTTCCGCTTGGGACCTGAAAACACAAGGCTAGATTCACTTACACATTCAAGGTAACAACCTCCAGTCGTCTTAATGCACCTGACGCCTTCTGGGTTTCCCAGATGTAAGTAGTTGTCAGGGTGGCATGGGTCCACTGGAATGGCTTTTATTCCTACTTTGTGCAAAAGGCTATCTGGGCACAACCAGAGGACTTGGCCTCCAGGAATGTCCTCCTGAAGCCAGAACCTCCTTGGGACTGCTCTGACCAGTGTGAAGCCAAACTACTGGACATTTGGTTTGGTATGAAGAAGAGCCTTCAGGTGCTACAGAATCAACACAGGAACATCCAGCCCATCAAGTATTCATATGGCTTATTCTGTCCTAGGCTTGGGGCAGAACAAAGCAAAGCCTAGCAGCAGTCTGGTGTGCCAGTTCCCTTTGGCTGTGCCAGGCATACCTCAGCTGAAGTCGACAACCTGGCACTGAGGCTCAATTAATCAAGAGAGGTTATATAACAAGCACAGAATTCCAACCAGAAAAATTCAAACGTATCTGCACACAAAACCCTCATTGTCCAGTCTGGTCACTTCTGTTCTGCACCAGCTGCTTCTGTGAACAATTTTTCAGCTGATCCTCAAACAGTATCTGTCCTTGATCATTTAATCAGTATTTAAAGCTGTGTCTGTGATGTTATTGATCCCACTTGTGCCTCCAGTGTGTGTTTCCGATGGAAAATCCAGCACAGAGGGAAAGAGCAGAACACTTTCTCAGCATCTGCAAGAAGAAAAAGATGCATTTTTCCCCTTTCTGATTTTATGGTTTGTTGTATAATAGCAATAATCTCTATTGCTTTCATATACTTGCAATAAATGGCTTTTGAGATCGATGAAATGTCTGAGCTTCACTTTGGCTATTAATCATTCTCAGTAGCCATTTATTGCTTCATATATTACAAATAACAGAAGTTATTCCTTAAACCTGCCCAGATAGCTGAGGACTGCAAATTTCAAACCTAACTCTGAGAGACAGATTCACTGATGGCAATCCCTGTGTTGTCTTTTATAACAGTAAGTAATAATAGCAGCACTGTGCCTTCCACCTGCAGATTTCAAAACTCACTATACAGTGCATTGAGGAAATATGAACCTTGCTTCTGTAGTTGAAGGAGGGGAGAAGGTGAGGATATAGGTAAGAAATATCTGTGAAGATACCTCACCAGTTTTTTTTCTCATTATCTGAGAAAGCAATATTTCTAACCTGACAGAATTTGTAATAGCTGCCCTTGGTGCCATCCTGCTAGCAAAGCTCCTTGGGAGTCAACCCTCTGGTTGCAGCTAGGGCAACAGGCACTGACTGCCTTGGGAGAGGGGCTGTGTTGCTGTTCCTGGTCAACATCAGCAAGACTGGTGTGAAACAAATGTTCACTCAACAAACTTGCTCCACACATTTCCTAATCTGACCAGTCTTCAGTCCCTCTCTTTGCTCCCTACCCTCCTTCTGCCTAGGGCCTACTCATGTTTTTTGGGTAATCATAAAATAAAAATGGGCAGTGGCATCAAAGGAGAGAAATTCCCTATAAGTTTGGGTTGAGAAAGCATGTTCTAACCCTGAGAATAATAGTGTGGGTCCTTCACAAATAATGAACTGCCATGAACTTGAGCATAGTGTGCTGTTCTCTTGTATTAGAGGCATCTGCTTTGACATATACCTGCCTCTTAGATGCCTCTGCTTTGATCATCCATCATCCTTTATTCCACAAAAAATACAGAGCCTATTTCTCAGTTCAGTGGAATTCCACATTTGTTTACTCAGGTGATGACACCAGTATAATTTCTTTGCCTAGACACGGGATTTACCAAGTCTGGTAAGAAACCATCATGACTAGTGGCTATGACCGCTTTGAATGCGAGCGGTCAGTTGCTACGGGGCAACCAGTGTGTTGTCACGACATGGTGCAAAACAACTTGCTGTTGCCACAGGCAGCCTGTGAGGCTGCGCGAGGTCAAGCCGTGCACGAAACCTGGCTGGCTGGGAATAGATGTTGTTGGGAGCTCAGAGAAAGAAACCCAGATGTCTTGTCTCTTCCATATGAGTTACATTACATCAGGGTAAGGGCAGATGGATACCTCATTATCCTAAAGATTTGCAGTCAGATAATATGAAAGTGGGATGTTCTCTCACCTACTTTTCTTTTCTGTAAGAATCAGAAAGCCAAAGTGAAACTGGACTGGCATATCACAAGTTTTTTTGTTTGGGCCTCAGCCAGCGTGAAGAAACAGAGGGGAAAGCAGCTTTAATGGTTGTGACAGCATTTTGACAACAGGCTCAGCGACTGGCTGTTTCACTGGGGTTTTTTATCAACTAAAGGACAGAATTCACATTCTTCTCCCATGTCTAGTCTAGGTACTCCACTCTCTAATGTTAAATTTTCTTTAACCTTGCCTCATGGATGAAAAACTCTTTATCCAGATTAGCCACCTCAGTTCCCAGAGTTTATTTTAATGTTTTCTACAATTTAATAATGATCCATCCTGCTGAGTCTACTTCTGCGTATAAAATAGGTCTATACTATTAATGACAGCAATTTTGTGTTACTATAGCATACAGTTGCAACAGGCACTGTGCGAAAAGAACAGCTGAAAAAAAGTCTGCATTAAAACCTTCCTGGTTTTCAACAAAAACTTTGTCATGTTGCATTTCCATTAGGCTTACATAAGACATTGTGCCACCCTGCAAAGTACCTATGTCTTAACAGTGCCGCCTTCTTCCATGAATTACTTCCCTATCAATATTAGGAACCGTATTTTAATAACGGAAGTAGAGATGATTTGCTCTTTACTCTCTCTAGCTTGACAGAAGAAGATCAGAAGGGAGGGAATTGGTTTCTGTTCCTTATGCATCACTGACTGAATTGTTTCCACGTTTCCAGTCTAATCTAAATTACACTTGTGTAACTCCAGAGTATGACAGAAGAGATGCAGGACTGAAACTGAGAGAGCTCTCTTGGAAGTTTCAAAAAGTATTACTGACCTCCTCCCCCACCCTCACATACTCTCCTACCCTACTTTTCACAAAGTCATTTGTTAGGGATGTCTGAGGTGGTTGTTCATACAGCTCAACAAGGTCTTGCCAGCCCTCTTCAGAACTGGGTGAAGAACAGATCTTCCATATATCTGATGAATGCATATTAACCAATTAATATTTTACCTCTAGCTACCTGAGGAGGAATATAAGCTTTCTTGCCAAAATATAAAAAAAGATGTACTGGGTCAAACTAGAGATCCAGTTAGTTCAGCTAGTTATCTTGTCTCTGCCACTGGCCAATAGTATATTCTTAAGTAAGACTATAAGAACACAGTATGTACAGAATGATCCTTCCCCACTTTTAAAAATCAGCTTTTTACTGTGATTACAAAAAGACCCTTGTTAACTAGTGAACAGAGCACAGGAGTCTGGAAAGACGGGTTCTCTAAATGACTCTTCCTTTGAATTGCTTTGTGTCCTCAGGCCATTCACAAAGGTTGTGACTCATTTACCAAGTCAGTATGAAAATTTTCATCAGGCTTTGCAAGTTGGTGGGGACTGGATGCCCTTATAAAGCTGTGTGTCACTGCAGCATAGCTTGTGACACAATAGCCATAAAATCTGCTACTGACAATAAGGGAAAAATGTGCCATAAAAAGTGGCTTAGAGATGCTCTTACGTCTTGAAAACCAAATCGACAGATGAGGTTGTAAATTTATGATCCAGGGGAATTTGTACAGAGTAGAATGGCAAAGACAAGTTAGAATTATGTGGTTGTATTAAAGTAACTTTTTTTTTATATATATTTTAATAAAAATAACAAGAGACCTAATGAGCAGAGAACAATAGCATAAGTTGCAGAGAATAATAGCATAAGCACCTTTCAAACAAATATTCAATGAAAATTGGCATTAACATGATCTTGCAGCCCCAAAACAGAGACAAGGAAACTAGTTTTGTATTGATTTGAAACACAAAGGTTTTCCTAAGACTTGCTGTATCCAAAATTCTCTACAGCATCTAAGGGGAGTATGCTGTAAATTCTTTCTTCTTAGAAGAATAATAAGACAGTTGAGTTTTTCTTTATTTGCAAGTTGATTTCAGAAACCTCTAAGGTTTTCCACGGTTATGTTTTGGAGACATTATTTATCATATTTCTATTTTGAAGATGCTATTCTGAACCCATCACTATGCCCTCTTTTTTCACAGTCATCTCCCAACATATTTGTATATCAGTTTTACATAATTAAATCAGTGACCAATTTTCAAAACCTAGAAAACAGAAATATAACTCTACAGAAAAAAACCCTATACCCTCATATTATGTCTTAATTTCTATTTGTTCTTCTATCTAAAAGAAAAATAATAAGAAAAATAAAGAAAACTAATTTACTCAGTGAATTGTATATATAAGTAGAAAAATATGCATGTGTTTCCCTGCTATATTCCAACAAATTGCATATTATCCATCAGTAATATTATCTGGTCATGTGGAATATTAAATAATAGGTTGGCTGCTTTCCATGAATTTCATCAAATATTCCTTTTATACTTAAAAAAGTCTTACAACTTCAGTGAGAAAAAGGTCAGTCAGAAAAAGTCCAATCATATTCTTCACTATGTTAGATAGAGCAGAGATTTTAAATGTCTGAAATAATGGAGTTCTGTCTTGCTTCATTTGATAGGCTGTCCTCTTCTGTATTGGCTGCTACTTGATATGGTGATAAATTTTCCTCTAAAAACCTCCAAGCATCTCCCAGGTTATGAAAAATGTATTTCATTCTTTACAAAACTATAATTTTTCTAGTGACAAATTGTCACACGACCCTTAATACATATGTAGTCTAGTATTTTTCTCTTGTTCTTTAGAGTGTCACGATCGAATCTTATATTCACTGCATTCAGGTTTGCTCAGAAAATGTAAGAATTAATGGTAAAAAAATTTATGTTTTTAAAAGGTTTCCCTTCAACATCACCTGCCATAAAAAGGTGTATGCAAGTTTTTTTTGCAAAACGTTGCTTGATCAGCAGGAAGGAAATTGCTTCCTGTTGAAGTCTGAATGTTACTATGTGGCAATATTCTCATCAGATGGGCTTGCCTGTACAGAAAAGCTGACCAGAACAGTTCTTTTTCAAAATATGGTTTTCTAAAAAAGCTATTTTCAAAAGTAATAATTTACTTTTTGAGTGCAGGAATGATGTGTCAGAGGGAATGCATTCTACTCAATTTTGTTGCATCAAAATCTCTGCGAAGAACTGGAGATGAAATTTGCTCTTTGCCTCAGTCTTTTAAGAGCAGCATGAAAGCTATTAAATAACATGGCTGTGATCACGAGCATTTGTGGCACGTGATCTGCCTCCATTCACAGTAAATCACTGAGTCATCGTATTGCATATTCATAACATATACTTCCCAGAATATTCTCTCTCAGATCAATGGACTTATATGGTTTCTGTTATCTATTAGGCACTAGAGAATTCCAAATAAAAATCCATTCCTCTAAGCATAATTTAATTATAATTTGTTTTGTGCAAGGGAAATAGCTGCAGGCAAGTTAAAGAGAAGGATACTCCATTCTTATGGTTGTCACCAAAGTGGTCCAGACCATGAGTAAGCAAACTTAGAAAATAAATTCTGTCATGTCAGCCAGATTATTTTCTTGCTGGGATCCTAAAAGACTGAAAGTAAAAAACAATATGGCAGAAGAATGCTCTAACATAACATCAGCATAACTGGAGAAAATCTAGAAGGCTGTAACAAGAAGGCATGATGTATTGTAACTGCATAAGCTCAGAGTGGTTGTCAGCTGTTTCATGCCAAAGTCTGTACTAATAGTGGACTATCAATGCCATTATTTTTTAAAAAGAACAAGCCTAGATTAATTTCTAAAATTTATTTCATGGACTCAAACCTATCTTCCCAAAGCTATGAATTTGCCCAGAGTAGGAATAGACCTAGGCAAACGGGAGAGAGTTTGACAGAGAGGACACTTTTCTAACTTACGATTATGCCAACAACTATCCCTCTTTGTTCCAGTTTCTAGAAGGGGATTAAGAATGCCTACTCATCATTCCTACAGCACTCTTGAGAGGTACAAAAGCCAAATAAATATTACATTTAATTTTGAATAATGTTCCAAAAGTAACTCTTATATCGTGCATCGCTGGACCATTATGTGACTGTTCATCTGCACAGGTCTGTGTATCTGGGAAGGAAATGGAATGTTATGCGACAGGAGAAATGCCCTTTGGTTGAGTTATGTCATAAAGTGCTATATTATATATTGCACTTCTCCATACCATGGCCAGTGGCCAACAGTATCGAAACGTTGCTTTCATTAACATCCAGCTAAATTAATTGCAATGGGTCCTATCCTCTGCTGTCATGGGTTGCGTAACCATACTGTGGTCAGGGAAACTAACTTGAGTTATTCAGCAGAAAATCAGGGCTACCAGCCTCCTTAGATACCCAGTGGATTACTTGAGGTCAGAGTTGAGCTTCTTGATACTGTTCAGGTGTTTTAAAGAGTGAAATGAATACAGCAGTGTTTGCACCAAAGAACAGTGTGTGCTGCATACTAACTATCTCCTTCATCTTTATGGAGCAACAATATCAATGACTGTCACAGACTTCTGTAACAGACCAAGCCACCCCTCAAGGCACAAGGTTTTGTCAACCTTTTTACTTCTTAAGATAATTCATATTTCCATTAATAGGTAAAATGTTACCTTTAAATCAGGTTTCGCTGTTATTGAGAACATCACAAGTGAGGAATTGCAGGACAACAGAACAGAATTTGCAAGAAAAACCTTTCACCATAAATCCCTTCCAAAAGGAAAAAAATTAACATTTCAGGCCAGATGAATTAGAAGTCCTGGATAGCATCCAGCAACCAAAGCCGAGCAGAAAAGCTGCAGCTTAATATCTTCTGTTAAAGGGAAGGAGCTTTTCAACTCCAGTCTGCCTTCCTCCGAGGGTAACCTAGTGCAAGTGCATTATCTCGATTCATGCAGTAGAGGACAGTATTTTACACATCATCACCTCCCTGGCCAAAGTGGTGTGCTAACACAGCCCCCACTTTCATCAAGCCCTGTCTGTTCTCCAAATACAAAAGAGGGGTTGCATTAAGTTGTGGATGAAGCGCCATGCATGCCAAGGATGAAATATTATCAAGACATAATTAAGTAATATCAACCACTGCAATAATAAAAGGATCAAATAGTATTTGTGTGTTAAAGGTGTGTGAGTGTATTGCTTGACCTGAGTTACGCTGTGCATGAGCACCCTGAAACTCCCACCCTGTTCTTCCTGCTAGTATTTACCTGCCCACCACAGCTGAAACCTGGGATAATAATCAAACTGCCACTCAATCCTTATCAAATCTCTAAATTCAGCCATCTGTACATTCTAAACCTAGAGTGCACGTCTGTGCTCTGAATTTCCTGGAACTTAATCAGATGATACTGAGTACAAGCAAGACACAGATGCATGAAAATCTAGGGGAAAAATGCATTTATAAAGGTTGTTAAATGATTTATGTCATGCTAGTTGTTTCAATGCTTAACTTAGCGCATCTAGGGAACTATTTAATTACGTTTTCTTTGAAAGATCCCAACTATTAGCATGTTATAAGAGGATTGGGAAATATAACTATATTCTCAGTTGAGGCTTTAATATAAATATGTAATATTGACCTGCCTGCCTCCAAGTAAGACACTGAGGAATAAATTTATAATTGTCTTTAAAAAAAAACCCATCAGCATAAAAGTTCTGGAGAACTAGAAATTAATTTTTTTTTTAACAAATTTTCCTCATGACCCACTTTTGAACCAGTCAGTCATTATGTGGAGCCTTCATATAAATTTGGTTATGAAACATCAATCACATACCTTTGGTGCCGTCATGTTTATTTATTAAGAACAGTCAGAAAGTCAGGTTTTCTGGAACAGGATAGTAATTAAATGACACAAGGCAAAATCGGGGATTCTCCCTTCCAATTCCAAGATGCTTTCTGGTGACACCAAAGGTTCTCTTTAAAGTCATGCTGTGTGAACATTTTCTACTTTATCTTGTACTCTTTTGTGTTTTCTCTTTGCTCCTCTTCATATTTATCTGTTCGCAAAGTCACTGCTCAAACAAAACAGTAGGCAGACCTCATGTTCACAGGCAAAACTTGCCATGAAATACCACAGTATTACTTGTACTGTTTTATGTAAAAACCACAAGCATGTGTCCAGGTTCTGTTGTGCAAGGAACAGTAAAACTGCACCAGGAAAAAAAGATGTCTAGTTGCATAGACCTCAGTCAAATTACATCACCATTAAATTACTTCCCTATGTCATTAACACTTTTTATTAAACTTGAATTAGATTTGTGAATAAAAGTTGTTAGATATTTTTGTCCTAGTGTTGCAATGATAAACAGGTGCTGTGGGTACAAATTTTAAAGAGAAGAAGGGCGTCTCTGAATGGTTTATAGTCTCACAGAATTTTAGGATATTTCAGGTTGGGAGGGACTTCACAAGGTACCTAGTCCAACCTCCTGCTCAAATTAGGGTCAGCATTGAATTCAGACCAGGTTTCCCAGGGCTTTGTGCAATGGTGTCTTGAAATCTTCCAAGGATGGAGATGCCACAGACTCCCTCAACACCAGTCCAATGATTAATTATCCTCACAGAACGTTTTTACCTAACATCTATTCAAAAGCTTCCATTTCAATTTATAGCCATTGCCTCTCATTTTCGTACTGTAAAGAGCCTGTCTGCCCTGGTAGCTTCCTCATAGGTATTGGAAGCCTACTGGGTTTTTTTTCTGCTATGCCTTCTCTTCTGCAGTCTAAACAAGCCCAGTTCTTCTCATATGACGTGCTCCAGCTGCCTGGCCATTGTGGTGGCCCTCCACCAGCCTAGCTCTTCATTTCTTTCTGTCTGTCTGTCTAACATTGAGGTAAAGTCCTGCAAGGGAGACATATTTATCTGCACCTATTCTAAAAAAGAATGTGACATGCTTTTATCAGTGTATTACAATTAATTGCAAAGTTAAAAAAAATATCTTTCATATCACTGTCATTAACTGGAATCTCATAAGCAAGTGACCATCTCTAGGCAGAAATAAAGAGCCACTAACTTGACCACAGACCTTATGAAATCCTTACGGTTCTGAGCTGAACAGCACTTACCTAAGGCTTTGGTCAGCACGGCAGCAGTCTTCATTGTGTTAACATCCAGGCTGCCTTAGAGAAGTCTTCACTACTCACAGTAGATATGACAATCTTGCCAGTCCATTCGGTGAAGGTAAAGGAAGAGGCTTTTCCATCCTGAAAGCTAAAAAAAAAAAAAAAAAAAAAAAAAAAAGTCCAGGGGGTTGAAAGAACAAAATTATTCCATTAGAATATATCCCTTACCACCCTTGACCTTGACTTCGCCAATTTATATAGGCATATAGCAGTTGTTCATCTATATTTATACGACTACCCAATTGCTGGGAATAAAAAAATAGAAATAATCTATTCATACACATACACAAAGTTATAAATACATCTGTTGGTAATAGAAGTATTAAATGGACTAGGCTATATATGCTATCCCCCAGCTCAGTTCTATAAAAATTCAAAGACTGAACTTGATTTTTCCATATCTGATCTCATAGTGTGCATGCTACGCACGTGGCTATTTCAGCCCTTGGGAATGATTCCAGTGAGATAATCACCTGGGGGAGGTATGATTTACCAGAGGCCTGTTTCTGCATTAGTTCAAAGGTCTATTAGCAAATACATGGAAAAATTGCAGCTTTTGAGGCATAATCCTTCTCATTCCAGATGGACGATAAAGCAGAGGACTATAAAGTGCTGTAATTCAAGGCACACAGCTCCTTGAAGACACGAAGTGTTTCCTTTCTAGGTATCATTAGCAGAATTAGAGTCATAAAAGGGCCTTATTTTAGAATCTGATCCATTTGGCCCACCTTTGTTAATTGGTAAGAATTCTACTTAATAAATAGAACTCAAAATTTCCTTCAAGGAGGGCCCTGCTAAGATCTGAAAATCAGGATTTCACAGGTTCTATTATGGTTAGGACATGTCAGAGAGAAGAGAGTTATACAATGCATACGAGACATCAATTACGTCTCTGTAGGCCAGAAATGGGATACAAGTTTCCAGAGGTGTGAGGGGGATATGGGAGGAGCCCTCATTAGTGGTTCTTGTGTGAAAAATCTAAAGCGTTCCTTCTAAGGGGAAAAAAAAAAAAAATTAGATAGAAAAACAGCTTTCCATGAAAAATGATCCCATGGAAATAATTTATTCAGTTCTTTAAGTAACTCGTAGAAGTTGCAGGTAGCATTTCTTGAATTACTAGAATCCTGGACATTATTTCTTGCTTCTGAAGGGCTTATGCCTCACACAAATAAAGAAGGTTGCCTCCCTGCTTTTACAAAATGCACAGCTGTGTGTTTCACAGCAAAATGCATTAAGGCACAAGAGAAGTATCTTTCCTTTTGCCTTGCAATGTGTCAGGCATACCCCAGGCATGTAACAAATAATAAATAAAATAACAGCGTAAGCGTAGCTGGGATTAGAATACTATTACCATACTCTGGGGTCTCTGTCATGCTCTTTCATCTCACTCTTGGCAACCCACTTGCCAGTTCACATCATAGTTTGAGAAAGATCTGCCAGGATATCAGATGCACACGAGAAAACCCAGGATATATTTTTTTGTTAACTTGCTCTCTGCATTGGTGTATGTCAACAAGACTTTTGAATATAGCTTGTGAGTATGGGCCGGTACAGAAAAAGAGTGCAATTTCTAACATTCCTTTCCAATTAATTCTTAATCTGTCTTCTGAAAAAAATGGCTGATATCAAGGCAAAATAGATGTCCTTGAGTTTTTCCTGCCCTTTCTCTGCTCTAATCCTTTGCACGTGTATGACTATATTGCATATGTTAGAAAAGTTTGGTGAGGAGGTCTGTCTCTAGTAACAGTTATCTAGGTTGTAGCAATTTGGTACATACAGGAAGATGAATGTAAACTGCATAATAGATCCTGGAACTCACCCTGACGTGGCACCAATGGAGTTAAACACAGCCCCAAGCACTGTGATTGCTCCACCTTTATATTTTATCTGACAGTTCTCTTTCTCTCCCTGGATTGTCATGTAGCCCTTTTGCTCTGTCTGTTCACATTACACAGTAGCTCCTCTGGTGTCTCTTTCAATTTTTTCCATACAAATGCATTCCCTGTGATACATTAAAATTTGTTCACAGAAGACTTCCTTAGGCTCACTGTTGCTTTGGCACACTTACCTTTATGCGTAAATAATTAATATTTATAATATATGCCAAAATATTGGAGGCATCTACAAAAGTTAATTTTCACAATATATGTCTTAATAGACTGCCAGCATAAAATTTCCCTTGTGGAGGACTTCCAAATTCTTCCATAGCTTCACTGGTTTCAGTGTTTGTATCGGCAAGTGGAGGAACTTCCAGTAACATAAACTGATGGTGGCAAAGGCTTTGACAAGGAAATAGATTCAGATCTGTGAGAAAAGACCATACCTGTCCTCAGGCAGGGCAGACAAAGAAAACATTACTGTGCATGGCCCCTAGTACTACAGGTTATATTACTACATAAGTAAGGACTTGGTGGCTGGTTTAGTTTCAAAGGAGAATTGGTAGGTAACATTCGATATGAGGATGTTCAAGTTTTGCAGCTGAGAAGTTAACATCTCCTTGAATAACTCTTTAGTGCTCCTCCTCTTTCCCCAGAAGAATTTGGATGTGATTTGAGCTGACACCCCCAGTTGTGTGTTTGAATAGCTCTATTCAGTGCTAGGTTACAGTTTACACGTCAACTTTCCAGACCTAAAAATCACGAAACTCTTGATTATGTTTGTCAGCCTATCCTGAGTTTTTACTTCATTATGAAATTTATTGAAAAAGAAACATTGAGCACTTGATTTCCCTCTTTTGGTTCTCTTCTAAATGTTACAGAAAAACTTACTGAATAATATAAATTTCCCCCAAAGGATTTGTATGTCTCCGTATCAGGAATAGCTTATAAAACAGAAAAGTCTACTTCAGGAACTTTGCACAACTAAGTACTCTCTTGTTAATATACAGTTTTGGTCTCTGTGATTTTAAAATGTATAAATCCAATATAAATGAAAACACATATAAAAAGAATTATATGATCTATATACTTTCCACAGAAAATTTAAACATTTAAAATGAATGAATTCTGAAAGGAACAGCTTTGAGTGTTATTGACTGAAAAAGCAGATGGTACAAGGGTACATTAGTGTCACAGAGCATTACCTTCATCCTTAGGAGCAGAGATGGCATCTCAATGATGCACTGGGCTTTTTTCATTGCTTTCGAGGTGGTTCAAGTCATAAAACATAAACCCCCCTGTTTCTTACTGAAGTTGTGTACTGGAGAAATTAATGTATTTCTGATTTACTCTCTGTGTATAGATTGCTTCTCTGAGGGGAAAATTCAGCTTAAAGCTGATAAGTCATTTAAGTCTCACCTAAAACGGAGTGTAAGTATGACTTAAATGATGCATGAACCTTGAGCTAGCCTTTGCAGAAGGGCAAACTCAGTTTCTTTAACCCTCACACATTAGACTTTATCTGTTTTCAATTATAAGGAGGATGAAGGTTTGGCACATGAGGACACCTACCTGTCTTTTTCAACTTACTGTCTTTCCAGAGGCCCAAATCTTTTTCCATCGCATAGCCATGTGAAACATGCTTGTAAAAATAATTCCTGAGTTTTCTAATAACAATATTTACAATTATCTGAATCCTATCATAACATAACATGGAAATCTCTGCCAGCCCGAGTGCATTCTGTAAGGGTCACAGCGCCTTGCCCCAGGCTCTGCCATGCTTCCAGGGGTTTCCCAACCCAGAGAGCAGCAGCCAGGATGTGGCCAAGATGCAGCTGCCTTCTCTCCCACCCAGCCAAGCTTTTTACTAGGAAAACAAATTAGAAAAAAAAAACATGAAAAAAAACCATGAACAAACCAATAAAAGGGGTCCTATTCACCACAGAAATATATTTCATAAAAATAAAATTCTTTTTATTAAGGACATTATTCTCAGTTCACTTTAGAACAGTCTTGGGACAAGATATTTTGCTAGAGAGACTGCAGGAATATTAAATACTTAACTTTTTCTGGCTTGACTCTGAGGTCACCCTTGCCTTTTATACCTTTACCCATCTTCTCAAACACACAGGAATGGACAAGCCTGTTCGGAGCCTCACTGTGTGACTGTGACAGACCCAGGAAGTGTTCCCACTCCAGTATGACATTTTAATCTCCATTAATTTTCACCTACTTTAAAAAAGACTCCTCTAGACAAAGTTTAGCATTCAAAGCCTGTGTAAGCATTCCCTGGGGTTTTCTGTTCAGCCAGACATTGAATGTGTGTCTGGATGGCACCTCACAGAGAACAGCTGTACGTCAGCAGGAAGAAGGAGCTAGATGACCTCACAAGTCTTTTGCTGCTCTAACTGCTGCTTCCTGATGAAGGTTAAAATAATTTATATTAAACTGCCATCTGAGGCTGGGCATTGATCCAAGCATGCACACTAGTCCACAGTATCCTTTTGCTAAAGAAGATGCTGAGAGTGCAGGGACTTGCCCTTGGTGTAGAGAAGTAGTCCATGCACCTGGCTACCTCTAAATTTCTCATGCCTTTCAGAAGAGAAGATGGCACGAAAACATGTCTGTGGCAGCACAACCGCCTTTCGAACTGGGATGCACCCACTCTAGGACCCCCCTAACCAGACCTCAGAAAGACAAACAGCAGAGCTATCTCTTAGACATAAAGAGGGAAGATTCTGGAGACCTCTCCAGACTGTCCAGCCATGCTCTGCCTTGCACCATTTACCTTCCTGTGCTAATTAGGAACCATTCACAGAGGAACTTCCTTCCGCAAGACCATGGAGAAGAATCATGTGTTCCTGTATATCTGTCAAACCTGTCTTTTGTATCACAACTGTGGGAACTTAAAGGAGCATTAGGGAAGAGAACTTTAATTTGGGACACTGTTTAAAAAAATACTTTATTTGCTTTAGCTCCAGAAATGTCTTAATCTATAATTAAAAAAAAGAAAAAAAAAAAGAAAAAAAAAGAAAAATTAGCAGGATGTTTTAATGATGACCTGACTTGAGCAAAATTGGTAAAAAAATGTAAACTGAAATTAGCCACCAGAGACAGCTCATTTGGTTCAAAACAGTCAGTGGCTTCATTTACTTTGGCAAAAATACTGAATAACTATGGAAGTTCAGAGAATTCAAACATGCTGTTGTTTATATATTACTATGCATTTACAAGGAGATGGCAGAGAGGATTTATTTGCTTGCCTTTAAAGGTTTAAGTTGATAACACAGAAAAAAATTATCAAATAAGAAAGCATTCCTACAATAACTTAACTAGTGAGCGCAAGATGATTCAGACTTGACACAAAGGGTCCATGTGACAATACACAACTATAGCAATGCATATGCATGAGAGCATTACAGGCAGCCACAGTGAGTGCATTTGGATACTTTTCTCACTATTGTTCTAAGGAACGGAACCAAAACAATCCCCTTCAAAGCTGCAAACATGCGTGCTTTGAATAATCCATTCAGCCCTAGTCAAACTTGCAGATGAGCTTTTGGAGCCTGTGAACGCAGGCTGAAAAAAGAGCAACTTATTTGTTTATTTAATATTGAAATGAGAGGAGACAAGAAGCGAAAATGAGGTCCACCTACCTGTTTTTGATGGGTCCAGTTATGACTGAAATTGTGAGTGGCCAGTAAGAGAGTGAGGAGGTGGGGAAATGTCTTTTGAATAGACACCTCTCAGAGTATCTGGTAAGCAGGCAGGGACCCCAGGTAGGCACTTCTGGTTAAAGGTAGTATTCTTCTCATCTACTTTAGCCTGCTGGAAGTCAGGCATACGGTATGAGCCACTTGCTAAGTTGTCTTTATAGTTGGTGGCAAGAACAAGGCTCTCACAGAAGGTGATTAGTCCTGCCTATCTCAGGAACGGATGAATTTTTGATTTGAAGCGCTCGTCTTCTGCCTGTAAGGTCAGTTGTTGTCTCTCTGCAGGTGATAAGCTTGATTTAGATACCTAACATTTAAATAGCTGTAATTAGTAGAGATTAGTCCTTTAAATGCTCCAACTGCTTAAGAAAATACAGGCTCTTTCTCTTCTAAAAGACAGGTTTGTCAGTGAAAGTACATGCTACAGGTTTCAACTGATGGTCAACAAAGGTCAACATTGCACACTGCCTGTCCATTGTGAGTCCCAGCTTAGGTGCAAAGGGGATGTTGAGGCCCAAAATGTTGGTAAATGGTGGCATTCTGACTCCTCCAGTATTGGTCAGTCCTGGAGGTAGGGCTGTGTCACAAGGAAGTCCCATCTTATGTGTCAAAAAAAAAAGCATGTCACATCGAATATTTATAAATCTAATGTTTCTTTTTTTTTTTTTTCTAGTGACAACTTAGACAAGTGGAAATAGGCTGGTTACTTGAGCAGAAATTAAATGAAACACAGTGAGAAGTGGCAGGTTTCCTCTTCTGCGTGGGTTAATGAGACCCTGTAGGACAGCAAGAAGGTGGTGTTAACTGTTCTGATTAGCTTGACCTAAAAGCCACTTCATGATTCACACACAGAAAATGTAATTTAAAATGATCAAATTGATGATCAAACACAGACTAGTTAACAATAGAGATTTTAAAATACCTCTTCATAGCATCTTCTGCTCCTTCCAACCCCATGCCAGCTTTTATTTAATATAATGTCCTGGGCTGTGAACAACTCCCACCAGAAATCTTGTATGTTTTAACACAGAGGATACTTTTTCCAGCACTCTTTCAAGTGACATCTTTAAATACACTGGATATAAATTCAGGACAACCACATCTCACTCTTTCTTATCCCTCCTTCCTGACCTCCAAAGAAGTAGTCTCTTTGAGGGTGCCCTGTGCTTAGCTTGCTGGTGAAATCTGTCTGGGAAGGGGCTTGCTGAAAGCCTTCATTGCATGAGAGTGCACTGCTGGATGCCTGCTTTGGGGAAGCTGCCCTAGAAACCCCCTGGGAATTCTCTTGTTATAGATGAACACTGTCGACGCTAGATTTTTCTCCTATTGCTAGCTATTTTTGTTGGTGGTGCAACTTCATTACTGATGGGGAACTACTGGCATTTTAATCAGGAGCATCTCATTCTGATCTAACTGCTGGTGAAAAGGGAAAAAGAGGATATATTTGACCCATCCTTCTAGCAAGGCAGAATTCTTCCTGTTGAATACTACAGAGCCAGAAAGGTAAGACTCTTCAGATGATTAGAGGGAAGATTTGAAACTCAATTCTACAAACAGTAGTTTGAAATGAAACCTAAGCTGCAGATTCTGCTATAATGAGGGTAACAGGTTGGACAAATTAAGGAAAGATGCAAAACATATATGTAATGTAAATCAGCATCTTAACTAATCTTTTGTACTTGCAAAGGACTCCCTTCATACGTGTTAGAAACATATTTGGACAAGGGATATCAAACAGGCGTTGGAGTCCGTTCCTTTTTTTTTTTTTTCCCCATTAGTACATAGCCTGAAGTCTTTTCTAAGCCAGAAAAAATACATCTCCTTAATGTGGTCATTGTCCTATAGCAAATTAGTAGAGATCATCAAATCATTCATTCTACTGAAGGCCATTTCCAATCTATCTCATTAGCACAATGTTCAATTCAGTTAAAGCTGGGTCAGACTAAAGTGAGCAACTAATGGACTGAAACACTGCATTTTTTTATACAAAAGTTCCTGAACTCAAAAATATAATATCTCAGATACAAGATCAAATGATAGATTGTAGCATTTTCTTGAGAATGACTCTAAAAATAGATCATAATGTATCTATGCCTGATTTCTTCTGGGAGAAAAAAATGTTATAAAGGGATTATATTGACAAGATACAACAAAGACCAAGTTAAATCCCAAGGTATAACTTGGAAAAAATGAATGGCCTTTTTCATGTGTCTGAATATCATAAAAATAGTGATAAAAGGGATAATCCCACCAAATACCATCCAGGTCATATTTAAATTTGAAAGCAACAATAAACAGCCTGTAATCTATGCATATTTTAAAACAATAGAGGCTCTGGTACACATTCCTATTTGCATCTACAAAGTCAAGCTTACCAGCATACTGGTGAGATTTGTATATAGTGACTTGTAAAATTCACTTGTGTAAGGTATGTTTTATACTTGCAGGTGCAAGAAAGGCACAGAGTCTCATATTTTGGTCTGGACATGATCCCAACAGTGCGCTTCTGAACTTCTGGCTACTAATATCTATGTTGGTATCACAAACAAGTAATCAGAGTTCTGCAGGGGTCCCAGGACATATTTAGCACACATCTACATGCTCAGTTACAGGCAGACATTAGGTTGCTCTGCCAAGCCAGTGGGAGGCAAATGAAATCTCTCTAGACAAGCTGGCAATTTGCTTTGCCTGAGGTAATAGACTGTGCAATTCACTCTGTGGACATATGCAGGGTGGACGTATGCATGACCATGTAATTTCTCATTTCAGAACTGTTGCTTAACTTAAATAGCTTTCACAAAAAAGGGGGGGGAGGAAGCCTGTGCTGTTCTCCTTAAAATTGTCTTGAAAATTGGCTGAAACTGACCCTAAAAATACAAGTTAATTAGTGAACAGAAGTGTGTTTTTTGGATCCAGTAACAGCAATATGAAAGAAATACAAACTACTGTACAGTTCTAGTGCCCAGTGTAAAAAAATATGCTAAGAAACTGCAAAACTAAAATCACAATGGTAGATGGTAGAACTGTAGGAAATACCAAACAACTTAGCAAAATAAAGTTGCTTAGCTTATCCAAAAGTAAATTAAAAGTTTGACTTTTAATATGTTTCCCTCTAAAAAGGGGAACTCCTGCTTACTAAGAACAGTCTTAGTAGGGATCAAAAATACTCGCTGGAAATGGAGGACAAAATTCACATTGTAAATACAGCACAGGTTTAACATTAACTACTGAAACAAGTAATGCTGAAAAGTGGAAGTTTGCTTTCTGGAGAATATACTTTAATCAGAAATGATTGTTAGGCTCTGACATATTGGTCAGCGTAGGTGGTCACTTCTGGCCTTCAAACTCATGAAAATATGAATTATAAGTGCCTGGTCTCAGGAATGGATAAATTAGCAATATGAACACTTGACTCTTTGCTAAGAGTGGCCAGAGTTTTGAAATGCCACAAATAGGAAGGAGAAGAGATGGCTACGTTCTCTCTTTGGCAAATTTATGCAGATAAATCCTAACCTGAATTTATATTAATGCTTTTCTCAAAACAATGTGGAGATTATAACTCATGGGTAAGATAAGAAAAGTGGCACCTCTGTCCATAAAAGAGTGTCACATAATAAAAGGTAGCCAGAGAGCTGGATTTTCAGAGGTATTTGGCCCAATGTTTCTCATCAGAATTGTTTTTAATATACAACTGTAAACTTTATACATAGTCATGATATGTCAAATTTGGTGCCTTCCTAACATCTTTAAAAACATGAAGCCATAAATATACCTGGGGTTTAATTGTATGTTAACTTCTAAGTGCAAAAGAACCTTCATGTTCCCAAAAGCTAATTTTATTGTCACAGCTTTCAACCTATAGCTGTAAGAAAATGTTTTTGTCCTTAAAATACTTACAATGAAAATCTGCTTCACAATATAAGGTGATTTTTCCCACTCATTTATAACAACAGAAATTAAATGTTTTCCAGATTTCATTTGCCCATAGTATTTGTTGGAAAGATGTCTATTTTGTTCAAAATTTTATACTGTGAAAAGGAATCCTGTGAGAAAAGGAATCCTTTGAGAAGCTGTAGTATAATAGCAATGTTTGTAGTTCATTTTAGTTTTTTGGGGGGATGGTGTTTTTGTTTTCTTTTGTTTTGAAGGAGAAATATCCTTTCTTTGTCTTGAATAATGACCAAGTTGTTTGTCTTCCTGTTCAGCTTATATTGTTTAACATTTCAGGGGGAATGGCTTACAATTCAAAAGCATTAAAGTTATGATCATCATGAGCTTTTATTTTGGTGAAATAAATACATTTCTCTGTTCTTCCTCTCGCCTGCCAGCACCAATGATGATAGGTATGCTGACAACTGTCAGGACTATTAATGTACATTGGGGAAAGACAAGGGAAAGGATATAGCAAAGAGCTCTTTGCTATTGTTGGAAAATTTCTTAAACCAGTAACAAAATCCAACAGGTGAGAACCCTGATTTTCACAGTTACAGTAATTCTATCATTCAAATCAAATTTGTGCAGTCTGCCTCCATGCTGGCATCTATCAAGATTAAGTGTAAACCACCCACCCCCCCAAACCTGATAGCATTTAGGAATGAGATTTTCCCTGTGTACAATGGAGTTTTTTGCAGTGGAGTAAAGTTTATGGAATTCAAGCAGCTTTTTGAGTGACCCAGCCTCCTGGTTTCTACAGGTGTCCCTGTCAGCAAACTCCAAAAAGCCAGTGTGCTGGAACCTCTTGTTTGAATTTCATGCTTCCTTTGTATTGCCATCAATGTGACCTTTCAGCACCTCACAACAGACTAATTGGCTTTTAGTGCACTAATATTCCAAAATCTGTAGGTTTAACTATGCCTGTACGTTACTGGGCAGGTACATTACTCTTATACAGATAAGAAAAAGGGAAACACTGCAACAATTTTTAAAAAGGGTAGAAAGGAGGACCCTGGGAACTACTGACCTGTCAGCCTCTCCTCTATGCCTGGGAAGATCATGGAACAGATCCTCCTAGAAGCTATGCTAAGGCACATGGGGGACAGGGAGGTGATTCGAGACAGCTAGCATGGCTTCACCAAGGGCCAGTCCTGCATGACCAACCTAGTGGCCTTCTGTGATGGAGTGACTACATCAGTGGACAAGGGAAGAGCTACGGATGTCATCTATCTGGATTTCTGTAAGGCCTTTGACACAGTCCCTCACAACATCCTTCTCTCTAAATTGGAGAGAGATGCATTTGATGGGTAGACTGTTTGGTGGATGAGGATTTGGTTGGGTGGTCACATCCAGAGGATAGTGGTCAATAGCTCAATGTCCAGATGAAGATCAGTGACAAGTGGTGTCCCTCAGGGGTCTGTATTGGGACCATTGCTGCTTAATATCTTCAGTGACACAGACAGTGGGATCGAGTGCACCCTCAGCAGGTTTGTAGACGACACCAAGCTGAGTGGTGCGGTTGACACACCTGAGGGATGGGATGCCATCCAGAGGGACCTGGACAAGCTCAAGAAGTAGGCCTGTGTGAACCTCATGAGATTCAATAAGGCCAATTCAAGGGCCCTGCACCTGGGTCGGGGCAACCCCCAGTATCAATACAGGCTGAGGGATGAAAGGATTGAGAGCAGCCCTGCCAAGAAGGTCTTGGGGGTTCTGGTGGATGAAAAGCTGGACATGACCTGGCAATGTGTGCTTACAGCCCAGAAGGCCAACCATATCCTGGGCTGCATCAAAAGAGGCATGACCAACAGGCCAAGGGAGGTGATTCTGCCCCTCTGCTCTGCTCTGGCAAGATCCCACCTGGAGTATTGCATCCAGCTCTGGGGCTCTCAGCACAGGAAAGACATGGACCTGTTGGAGCAGGTCCAGAGGAGGGCCACAAAAATGATCAGGGGGAAGGAACATCTCTCCCATGAAGACAAGCTGAGAAAGTTGGGGTTGCTCAGCCTGGAGAAGAGAAGGCTCTGGGGAGACCTTATTGCAACCTTTCAGTACTTAAAGGGGGCTTAAAAGAAAGACAGGGACAGACTTTTTAGTAGGGCCTGTTGCGGTAGGACAAGGGGTAATGGTTTTAAACTAAAAGAGGGTAGATTCAGACTAGATATAAGGAAGAAATTTTTTACAATGAGGGTGGTGAAACACGGGAACAGGTTGCCCAGTGAGGTGGTAGATGCCCCATCCCTGGAAACCTTCAAGGTCAGGCTGGATGGGGCTCTAAGCAATGTGAACTAGTTGAAGATGTCCCTGCTTATTGCAGGGGGGTTGGACTAGACAACCTTTAAAGGTCCCTTCCAACCCAAACTATTCTATGATTCCAAGATGCCCTGTTTTGCCCTTGTTAAGTTTTGCAGCACCGTTCTCTTTAATATTAACAATTTTTTTTCCCCCCACTGTGTTGCAAGGAAAAAAAAGGATGAAAGCAGAAATTATATTTCTGTGCCTGCAAGACAGACAGCACAGTTGACAAGACACTTTTGGTGACAGACTGAAGAAATCTTGGCTGGATAATGCAAGGCACAAAACAAGCCAATATTCACCCTTCACTATCAGGGAACAGATATATATGATTTTCTTCCATACTCTACTCATCACATTGCTTACCTTAGTGCTTTGTTCTCTATAACAGTTACTACCGGTGTCAGTAAATTCTGACCTCTGTCATATAAGAGGACTATGGGCTTTTCTAATCCCGGAACAGGTCAGGTATCTAAGGGCAGAAAATAAAAGTCAATTGTCTCTTTGCATCATTCCTGTAAACCACAGCATTATTATAGTGGTCTAGGTAGTTTAAACTAACTATAAGGAGAGATTCTGCCAGAACTGCTTCTGCAGTTCTGAATTCAGCTCCAGGAGACAAAAAAGTACAAACAAATCTGCATGTCAGGGGCAACACACAAAAAAAGATCTCTCTCATAATAGCAGCCTATTAAACTAGACATAAAATAAGCAAGGAAGGGGAATGGGAAGGACAGAAAGAGAAAAAAGTTCCATCCATTATTGCATCTTCCTCTTTGTAACTTCAAGTTTGCATTAACAAAATACAATTAAGCTCATCATTACTAAAGAACCTTTAAAGCACTTACATAATTTTCCTCTCCCCTGTAGCTTCCATGAAACAGATGCATGTGCATATTAAGTTATATTTTACAATTCATCTGGGGCAACTTAGCTCAGACATATCTTTTTGTTTGCTACAAGAACAGCCCGGATTGAATTTTTTTTTGTCAAATAAATTCTTAGTGAATGACAGAGTAAGGACTTTAGCTCCCAAAGTTACAAAATTACTTCTTCTGCTGCATGGCAAGCCAAAGCAATGCATAGCCAGGTTGTTATGAGCTTTTGGGGTACAACCTTAAGGTCACATATCCTGACTCCACTTAATGCATTAAGAGAAAACAGTCCCATAGTATGGAGCAAAATAGGTTCAGCTGTGGGATGGCAGCTTTAATTGACAGTTTGCAGGTGGCTCTCGCTGGGTTATAGCTTCTCTCTAGCTATCAACGCACTAACTTATTTTTGAAGCCCTCCTAATGGGTCTGAATGCTTCACTTCTGCAAGGTGATGCTGAGAGAGCCCAGGCAGCTATAGCTGATGCATTTAGCCCTGAGTTTCAGCACTAAGGTGATGGCTAGAATAAAAGTACTGAGGAGCTTCTGGGGTGATGGGCCACAGCATGCTGCAAGGTCATCAGTCCTGATCACTGCACAGGGAACACCTAGCACTAATAATATGAGATTGTTTTTAGTGAAGACAGAGTGAATTAGGTTGCCTTATATAACAAAGAACTTAGATTTAGATAAAGCATAGCCAGCTGAGTGCTGGGAAAGACCTGGCTGGTTATTCTGTTGCTCAAGTTGTTTTCCCCGTCTCTAGCATTAGCTTAAGAGTCTTGAATAGCAGAGATACTCCACTCCATTACATTATACAGCTACGACATAAAAAGTTCTGCGAGCAGGTCTCCAACAGACAGGTTATTAAGGTTTGCTGTGATCTAAAAAGGCAATAGGTTTATAGACCTTGTCATATACTATAGTGGAAGTTATTTTTTGTATGGTATTGTTTATGTAACAAGTCCCAGGATGCTTCATGAAACTTCAAGGCTCTTGCACGTAAGTGTGAAATCCTGTGCATGCAGTCATATACCGGGTCATTTCATTTCTGTTTTTTTGCAGATTGCCAGATAATTGTGCCACACTGGCTCAGCTTTCATTGAAAAATACTGACTTCTACTTCTAGGGACAAAGCTACCTTTAGTAACACTAACAAAATAAGTAACTGGGAGATGTCCACTTGAATCTGCAGACAGAAGCACTAAAAGCAGTGAGAGTCACATCTGTTCATCTCCCATTTACTGAACTTCAAAAGGAAATAACAGCAATTAAGTAATATCTTTCTTTTACAATTATTCCTCAGGAACATTACAGCAATAAGTGTATCCATTTTAACTCCCTTTTATTATATGACTACAAGAGTATGCATCTATCTAACCAACTGCCTTTTTTTGCTCTCAATAACATATTGTGTCTCCATAGTAACATCATATAAATAAAAGATCATTTAATTTGGGAAATTCTATTTTTAATAAAATAATTATTTCTCATTTTCCATTTTTCTTCTAAATGCATTAAAAAAAATATATATATATATATAAAAATTGTGCCAAGACTTAGTTATTGTAAGACCATATATTGTGGCACAATCCAAATTACTGACAAGGTATGCAAGATCAGGGAATAATGAAATGAAACCACCATCCAAATTGGAAATCACTCTTTTCTGTAAAGTATGCAAAATCTCAGGATAAAATATCTCAACTGTTAGTCAGTGCCAAGAGTCAAAATCACCTCATCTCTTGTGGATGCCAGGGTCACCTGAAGTGACCATCTCAATCATCAAATCGCAGTTTTACATCTTCACTGTGTTCTTTGCCTTTGCCTTGGTGTGTCTGTGAAATTAAATCTTCCAGTGATTAAGGATCTTTTATCCTTTACTTGTACTAGCATAGGTCCAGTTGGTTTTATGCCAATGTTATCATTTATGCTTCAATAATTCTTTTCTTTCCCCTGTGTTACTACCCCCTCCAGCCTTGATTTATTTTCTCTAAACAAGCCAAGATCATTCTTTATCGAACTTTATTCTGCCTTCAAATGTTACTATGTATTGTCCATCTGTACTCTTCAGCTCAAATAATAAAAGAGCTCTACCATCAAACTGGTTATCAGAATACCCCCCCCCCTTTTTTTTTTTAATACAGGTAACCAGAACTGTTTATTGTGTTGCAGATAAATTTGAACTAGTGCCTGATTTTTTTTAGCTTGCCTGATATGTCTGAGAACAGTTTTTACTTTTTCTCTTCCCTATTACATTAGTGACTCAGAAATATGCTGTGACTGTCAAGTTTCCAAATGTTTAACCCCAAATGCATAACTATTTCTTTCCTTCCTAAATGCATGGCTTTTCTATACCTCCTTTGTTCAGTGAAAAAAACCTTTTACTTACCATGGCTAGATTTTCCTACATTCTGCCATTATTAGTAATATTTGTTCTAAAGCCTGTTTCTGGAAGGTCAAAATCTCCCATAAAGACAGTAAATCTTCCCTAATGCTAATATTTCTCTTTTTAATAACGTTATGGAGATCTTTATCCAGCGCAAATTAAACTCTAGGGGGCTAAAGCAGACATCCAACATTATCCAAACCTTTTTATGATCCTTCCTTAAATTGTTTTTTACTCAAACTTATCCATTTTATCATGTTATCCCTTTTTTTTGGCTTAGCACCTTATGAATATATAATAGTCTTTCACTACCCTGTCTTTTATTTCTAGCTTGCCTGAACGTGTACTCTTCCTATTTATGTTGCACTCTATTATTATTATTCTACCTCAGCTGGGTTACCCTAATTATATCTGGCTTGACACTTTGCACCATAATTCAGTTTCCTCTCTTTTGTTGTCCAGATGATTTTAATTCCTATACTAATAGTTCTATTGCTTCTCAGTAGTCCCCATATGATTTCCTAGCTAGATAGGGATATTTCATTCATGGCATTGCTCACCTGACTACTGCTGTCACCAGCCTTTTCTCCTTCAAATTCCACAAATGACTCTTTCCTTGCAGCATCTCCACTGACCTGTGCCACTGCCTGTGGCATACTGAGCAGCCAGAGGTAAAACAGACTAGAAAGCAAATACCCAGTCCCTTCTCACATGAGAAGTCTATAGGTGTGAAAGGACCCAAAGAAAGGAGGACAAGAAGAAAATGTATTGAAATTCAAAGTTGGTCATTTTGCAAGGGATTCATTTGCTCCTAAGATAACTCATGTGAAGAGAGAGCTGGTGGCTTCCTCCTCTCCCCCTCCAGGTAATTCACCTGCTGAGGGTTTCCATGGTTTCTGGAATTGGTCTCCCTTCATCCCCCGCTGTATAGGAGCTGTGTTTTTAGGATGATGTAGGTTTGACAGAGCACTGGCTTTGATGTTAGGCACAACAGAGACTCAGGTGTTTCCCCAAATTTCCTTAATGCAACGATCAAATACTGATCAGTCAATAAAGGCATCTCTGGGAATACCAGGATTTCAGAAATTAAACTGATGCCTGTGATGCTGCGTAATTTCATTGTAATGTGCTATTTTAAATTGTTGTCAGTGGGCAAAATCTTGCCCTGGCAGGAAAGTGGCGGCATGTGCAACAGCTTTTTCCCTACCTAGCATCCACATTTCCACATTTGAAGATATGAGAAAGTCGTTATATTACTTAGAGATGTTTCATTGGCTATAGAGTTGTGTGGTTTTGTGGATTTTTTTTTTTTTTAAATTCTGTAGAACTCTGTGACAAAAATACCTTGAAATTCAAATGAAGAAATGAATTCTAAAAATATCCAAAGATCTGACACTGGAGTAGAATCTAAGGTTTTGTAGAAGAGGGATTTCTTAAAGGACTTGCATCCCAGGCAGAAAAAAAGAACTATGGAGTCAGATGAAGGCAAGCAGAGGAGTCATAGCTGACAGTGAGCATAAAAATGGTAGGGTTTATTCTTTGTGCAAACAGTCAAGCAAGAAACATTGTTTTGGTAGGAAATGAATGGGACAAATCTGACCTTTGTTATTCCAGCTCCTCTGAACTATTAAATAGGGCAAGTAGTGAAATAAGGATTAAGGCTATTTTTGCTGCCACTGGAGCAGCACAAAACAGTCTTAGTGGGGACTGAGATCCAGCCGTAGGACTCTGTTAATTAAAATAGCCACTATTAAGATATTTACTGTCCCTAATAATCAGAGCTATGCAATTTGTACTTCTGAGTAAACAAATCATGCTTTAGAAGTTCCCAACTGGCTATTACAGTCTAGTCTGTCAGCTGTCATTTAGTTACAAAACCAATTTTCCATGTAGTTTATTTGCATAAACAACATTTTTTCAAAGAGCTTCATGGAAAAAGAAATCACATTAAACAAAATTAAAATTAGGTTAAAGTAATGTTAATAATCTGACAAGCTCCCCAAAGCCAAACTAGTCAAAGATTTTTTTTAAATTTCATGCTGAGGTTTTTTGATGTGTTCACCTCTCTAGGCAGACTTACGCTGTGTTAAAAGAATGATCATTACTGCTTCTTGAATCCTGTTAATTATGCATGCATGTGCAGGGTTATTTGTAATTGGTCCCTCTCCAGATATTCTCTCATCTCTCTGTTTTCATGAAAACTCAAAAAATATCCACGTCAGCTATCATTTCCTCACTAATATCTCTCTCTGTTTATATGTTTCAGGTGTCCTATAAATATGTGGCCCAGATTGGACAGATATTGTCACATTGATTTTCTTTGGATGGACAAGTTGCATCTGCCAACATTGCATTATTGGGCCACCAACTGTTTTAACATAAAATCATAGACAAGGTACAGAACACTTTTCATAACTTGCATATGCAACTTAATATATTAAATCTACTTGGATAAGACAGAAACGTCATACAAGACACCCAAGGACTTTCACAGAGCAGGAAGCCAGTGGGAGTCATACTGCAATATAGGTCGGTGAGCAAGTCAGATGGTTAGACTTGCTCTTTATAGTCTGTTAGAACAGTTACAGTCTTTCCCTGATCTTCATTAACACTGTCTGTGTGCCTTCACATCTTGTACCATGTACCATAGCTATCTTTTCAAGGTAGGAGCAATGCTTTAGTCTCCTACTTATAAAATTTATTTTACTTTAAAATAATATAAGCCTTTTCTCCATGTATTATCCCAGTATCTTGCATTTCACCAATGTCATTGAAACACTATTGTTTTCACTGAAGAAAATTCTGCCCCTGAGATATTAATCTGACCAAAGATTGTACGTTAGACAACACTGCAGGGAATCCCATTACAGTTGGAGTGGCTAAAACATTGTTTTCCACTGAAAAATACTGAAGGATGGGCTTGCAAAGTCTGCAGATTTTTGTGGAAATCTCTTTTAATGTGCACCAACCGCCCTGCAGGACCTGAAAGAATTGTTAACAAGTAAGTTTTAGATAATATCTGATCTCTTCTATAAAATTTGCAGTGCTCTACAGTCCCTAGTGAGCTTTTAGCTCTTACATTTATAATGTCAGATGAAGTTTACTGAAAAGGGAAAATATTGAAGCTGCTGACTAAATAAATATAGCTAGATGCCCATGCACCTTTCTCCTGATGACACTGACGAGACGAAAATTTGCCAGTGAAGATGGCATTTGCAGGTATAGCAGAGTTGCAAAGAACAAGAAAGGTCTTAAACCGCCACAAATGGCTTTACCTTTGGGGAAAGAGACCTCTTTTTTTATAGGATATTATTTTTTCACATGTCATTCAGCATATGCTTATGCAACCAAAACCAGTCTTGTTATTTATATTTCACAATATTTCAGGCCAGCATTTTCTTTTCTTCCCCAGAGCTTTAGCTGAGCTGCTCTTGCTTGACTGCCTCTGAGCCTGCATCTGATTCCTGAGTGAATGTGCTTTCATACTGCTCAGATAAAGGGCTTTCACTGCAGTCGTGACTTGCATGGGGTTGGATATTATACCTTTCTTACGTCTAGACCTACAGAGATGACGACATGCTGATTCATCTATGAATAATCAAAGTGAACTCTCAGACAGTCTCAAAAATAGACTTCTTTGCTCACTTCTGTTAACCCCAAGATGCCTGAACAATACTGAGATGCAGGGGAAAAAAGTGTCATAATACGTGCTGTGGAGGGATGTACATACGTGTTGTAAGTATGATGAGACATAACGATAAGGAGGAGAATAAGGTTTAACTAAAGACTGCATTCAAACACTGGAGCTTACAAGTCTTTTTAAGGACACAGCCAGTTATGGCTTTCAGCTTCCAGCTGAACAGTTCATCCTTTGATTCTCAGTGCTGCTACTTTGACCCCCAACTCACCACTGAATCACATGAATTCAATTTTGTAGTATTAATTTCTCATTTAACTACTTCACATGCATTAAAAATTGGAGAATATTTTCTTTTTTCTTAAACTTCTTTATTAAAGTCTACTCTTTTCCTTGAATAAATATTTTTTACTGAAATTAGATGCTTGAGCATTGGCCACTGAGGAGAGAGGGATACTGGACACTTGCTAGGTTTTATAGGCTATTAGCTTATGGAAGGACAAGGTAGCTGGGCAGCTTGGAAACAGCTACAAATCTATTTTCACCCCTCAGGCTACTGTCCCAACAGAACAAGGTGAGCTTGAATCAAAAACCATTTATTTCTGTAATGTTTTCATGTCAGCATCAACAACAGGGGATAAACTTTCACAATTTGTCTGGGAGACCTATTCGTGCCTTTTGCCTAAAAATCTGCCTGAAGACATATTTTTTTCCTGTAACTCCCAAGCAATGTGTCTACAGATTGATGTGCATCCTTAGTTTTATGGAACAAAGTCATATCAGGCAGCATCTGGAATTTATTGTTTATGAATTGGAAGATTTTATCAGTATTTGAGAGAAAAAAAGTTAGTTATTTGGGGTGTCACATGAATTTTGTTATTACTTCTCAGATGATTTATCGTATTCCTCTAATGGTCAGTCAAAATGATTGTTGTGTTTTTATTTACTGACTGTTACAACTAGTTTTAGAATTTAGAAAAATATCTTGTGTCTGTACTTTTTTATGTGAAATTAAAAATTAGAATTAATTTATTCTAAAGAAATTTGAAATAAAGAACTGGCCTCTATTTAAAATATATGTTTCTGTGAGGCCTCTTGCACTGCTGATATTTTTGTTTGTTTTACATTTTACAGACACTGAAGTAAGTTCACCTTCCATGACAGAGACTGTGATGATGCTTAGGGTGGTCTTGGGCACTGATATCAGCTGCACCTCAATTTAGTAATCTTATTGTCTCTCTCAAAATTAGGTCATCTGAGAGCCAAGTCCTAGTTCTTGCCTGTGGGGATATTACATACTATATATTTCTATACAAGGAGATTTAAATGGAACTGTTCACCCACTATTTGAAAGATAGATTCAGATTAACAGAAATCAATTTTTCTACAAATGCCAGGAAAGTGCATTATTACTTTTGATGAAATAATATAGTATCTGGCTTATGCTGAGATTCCATGCAGTGCCTTGAGTATCATCCTTGTATACATGAGAAAAATACAAAATGATTTGCTGACGCTCAGCTTTGCACTTAAGAACCATGTGACATATTCCATGAAAACTAGCATGTGTAAAGGATCATGTTATTATATACAGCTGTTAAAGACCTAGAAAGCGAACAATGTGCTACTGACATATAAATAATACCTTCTCTGCACAGTTAAACATTGCTGCTATTTTTGCCAGATTTTAAGCTCTTTTGAGGCCAACTGGAACAGCTGAAATAGAACATTAAAAAAAATGTTTTGATGCTGGGGCACAGATGGCGGTAGCCCAATGTGTCAAAATAAATGTTTCATTTTTGGTCTAATGTGGGAAAAATAGACCTTCTCAATTACTCCAATAATTGCAAGTGCAATAAACGCACTCTGTAGCTAAGAGGAGCTATTTCAGATGGGCATTCAGAGAAATTCTACGTACCCTACTTCTAACAGCCTGAAAAGTTAAATTACTTTGGGCCAATGACTTACTGCTTTTGAAAGGGCTCTAACAGCCGCAATCAACCCTGAAGCTTCAATCCTTTCTTTGGCACCTGAATTTCACAAACACAGGATTGCTCCTTCTGAGAGACAGTCTGAGAAGGTACTGTAGACAACGGATCTGTTAACTTTAAGTCAGTGACATATGTATGTTTAGGAAATTTAGAAAGGCTCGAACAGACTTCAACGGTTAAATGTTTGTCCCGATTTTTCTAGAAGGCTTTGGTGGCAAGCAGAATAAACAGGAGAGTCAATCAAATGCAGGCAAATTGTTTTCACTGCTAACATCTGCCCAGACCTTACATGTCACTGGCATTGAACAGCCACATCGAGCTGGGCGCATCCACCGGTCTTTGCAGCAGCTGGTAACACCCATCGTCCTCTTGACTGTTGTGTTTCTTACTGAGAGGACAACATCTACCTTTTGAAAAGGGGCAATGCACCAAGACGCCCCACTGAAATGCTAAAGTGCTCTGAGGAGAAACTTCAGATAACCCACAGGTAACAGTGTGGGAGAAGATACCAGCTAGTCAGGGGACAACATTTAAAATGGCTTCAGCTGGTGATACTCTGCACTGCTTGGTTACAACTACAACGCAGGGCTTTGTCTGTAAGATGGAGCGAAGTTACAAAGAGTGAATGATAATCCTTATGCTACAGCACAACAGTAAAATGATTCACATTCTCTTACCCAATATTTTACTTCCCATGTGAAATTTAAATCTGCTCCAGCTGGTGCAGTAATAGTTCTCACAGTCTGCGCGGCCAGTGAGGGGGGTGGGAGGGAGGAAAAGCAAAGCAAAGGAAAGCAAAGCAAAGCAAAGCAAAGCAGACTTACAACTGAATCTGGAAGGCACCTCTCATTTTCCCGAGACTGTGCCCTTCCATGCAGCTCTACAGCTTGCTGTTGCAGAACTGTGGCTTTGTATTTTGTCATCTGCAGTGAGATTGCTGCATTTCTGCTGAAGAGGCGGGATTGTTGCTTTTCCCTGGGCACTGCAGCACAGAAGGCAATGTGTAGTTTTGGGCTATGATGGACCCGTGAGGACTGAAAAAGCCTGAAAAAGCCTGTGAATACTGTTGCAGTATTCATTGTCTTAATCTAAACCACCTAATTCCTTACATGCCTCTTTTTTAATCTCTTACAATGTTCCATGTACCTCAAAACATTACTTTTCAGTGGGGTTAATTCTGTCTTCTTGAAAAAAATATTTGGACCAAAATCACTTATTTTTAAATAACCACTAGGGCTGATTCTCTGCTTGAGGATGAAGTGCTCAGTGTGAGTTTTATATGGGTGATCCAAGAGAGAGGAGTAAGAAGAAGGGGACTATGGTGCACACAAGAGGTAAAGAACAAGATCATGAACATGTAGCCTGGCTTTTAAAATGTTTTTCATGAGCACAAAACCAGGATGATAATTAAAACTCTGAGCCGCAAAGATATTTCAAGGAGAGCTATGGATGTGTAAGAAAGTCTGTGCAGTTTACTTCCTACTTTCAAAGGGCCAGCATGAGGAGGGACAGAAAGCAGGAGGAGTAGTAGACTCCCCAGTCGCTTATGTTTGTGAGAAGGACACTTTTCTCCAGAGGGGCCACAAATATCAAAGTCCTTCAACTTCAGATTTTTGTGATAGTGGGCATGCAACTGCAGCCACAGACAATTCTGTCTACATTCTGCTTTAATTCCAGATGAATAAATTAGGGCCAGCAAGAAATGAAGCAGCAGACAATGACTGGTAAATGACCCAAATAAACTAGGCCAACAACAAGATTTCCAAACAGAGAGTTGCTAGAGCCACAAAACTTGCTAGAGGCACAGAGAAGTTGTTGAGCAAGTTAATTGTCAGCATCCCTCAAGTTGTTATAGAGAATTCTAAAGTTAAGGTTGAGCAATTCAACCTCTCTTATGTATGAGAAACACAACACTTACTCAAGAAAATTACAGCACTTATTCTGAGTACAGAATTCAATTTCCAAGGATTAATAAGTAAACACCTTAATTAATGTATGACTTTAAAATAATTAAAATAAGTCCTTTAAGAGATTTAACATCTTTTTCAGTCTTTTATTTGTCCTGAATGATCTTCAGAATAATAATTATGCAAGCGTTTCATATTTGCAATCTTCTACACCAGCCCCAGTCAAAAGAGTGGTTATAATTAAATTAAATTATTAATGATTTCTGCCTCTAATTGTTATGACTAGATAGACTGCAGTCTGACTCATTTAACTCTTAACGGGAGAAACTCATCAATATTTTATGGTTCATGGGGGAATTTCCATTTGTAAACTACATGTATCTCAAATAATTTGAATCTGAACCATGTGGCTTCAATTCTCTAGAAATATCGCATGGTAGTATCCTTTGATTATAAATCAAGACATTTCCATGGAAGGAAAATTTGTTAAAAGGAATTTAAGGTTGCTAATGCATATCAGGAACATACAAAAGGTCTAATTTTGTCCAGCCTGTGCAAAATTGTGTTAAAAATATCACTATTAGGAATCCTGTGCTTCTCTCAGACTAATTTTACAAGTGGCAACTTCCCATACCTCTAGGGAGGTACTTACATTACAAGTGAAAGAGCAATCTCGGCCACTGAAAAAGCTTCTGAGGTTTTAGATGGTTCATTCCTTTTATGCAGAGTTGGAATACCTGTAACACTTAGAAAATTGTAGCTTCCATTTAAAACCAGTAGGAAATACTGCAAAACTGGTAATACTTCAGATTAGAAGACACATTCTGAAAACACGGGCCACTTGCTCAAAACAGAGGGCGGCAGTAACAAGCACCAGGTTGGTTTCTCTCTAATATTCTTCACAGTTCATTTATATGTGTGTGTGTGTATATCTTCACACATACAAATTATATACATGTGTACACGTGCATACATACCCATATATATATAGTTTAGAGCTGTATAACTCCTAAGTGGCACTGAAAGGAAAAATAACCTCTCTGCTTTGCACAGTCTTTTCAGGTCAGCTTCATCCTCTGGTGAGTGACAACAGTGAGGCTCTTTCCAGAAAGGGCTCACTTCAAGAAGAGACCATCTGGATGCTGCCTGAGCTGCACAGAGCAAAGTGTGAGAGGGAGAATAAAACCCAGGAAACAGCAAGAAGCTTTAGGGGCAACACAGACGTGGAAAATTAAGAACTCGGGCAAGCGCCTTAAAAGAGAAATGAGAAATGATACTTCCTGGTGGATTTGCACAACACCGGTGCTTTTGGGGAGTGTCAGCAGAGGACGTTCCCAAATTGGCTGTGGTGCTTATGTTTCAGTATTCATAAACAATAAGTTACTAGGCAAATAAAATAATTACTGTGAGAAAGAGCAGAAATTGTTCCAATCACTTTGCCACAGGTCTATAATCAGAACAACTCTTCCTGTATGTGGATCTTTCACAACAAATAATATAGAAAACCAAGCAGAGCTATATGCTGCACCGCAGAAGCATTTCCAGAAAGGAAGAATAAAGAAGAGGACACTGTGGATGCCTTGCACTGAGTTACACAACGTGCCCGAGAAAGGACACGAGTGATCCTATCACAGGACCCAGCACACTGCAGCAGGCAGGAGGAATGGAGAGGGTGGGGGGACTGCAGCTTAATTATCTCCCTGGATAAATCCACATCTAGGAGGAGAGAGAAAAAGACAGCAAAGAGCATTTTGGATCACAGCCATGACACTACCCTGTCAGCACAAGACCCGGGGCTGTCAGGTAAGCTGAGGTCAGCACTGAACCTGTGCTGCCTTTCCAGAAGGACATGAAAAAGTGAGTGGCATAACAGCAGTGTGACCACTCAGTGCACAAACCAAAGTCAGAAAATGAAAAAAAGGAAGATATGAGAAGAACCATTGTACATGAGGCTAGAAAGAGGAGGGGAAAAAAAAAAGTAAGATCTCCCAACACAGCCCAGAGCCCAGGAACCGTTTCATCCTGTTCATCACAGTTTGAGGTGCACAGATACAAATGCTGGGACTATGTACAAACAGTGGGTGCAAAATCAGGGCTATGTCTACCTAAAAAATACCATTTTGTGCAGTATGTTAGGATCCTAACACACGGTTGCTTTACCTTTGTTCCCAACAGACTAAAGGCTCAATCATTTTACATCAAGATCAAGTAAACATACCAAATAAGGAAGATGAAACTTTGGACCTAGAAGCTGGAATAAAGTTTTGGGAAACTTTTGAGATCCACAATTTTTCTGCTACCAGAAATGTGAAATCTGGAATTATTCTACCATAAAGACAAAAAAATAGAGGATTATAAAGAATGTATTCTAGTATAGGCAACACCCTGGGAAGCTTGCTAGGAAGAGATTCAATTAGAAACAGCAAATTCTTAATGCAGCTCAAAGTTTGGCAATTAGGTGCTAGAGAGGAGATAAGGAAGAATTTGATTTAACACAGACATACTGATAACATCTAGTTAAGCAAGCACCATTGTAGTTTTAGTCAGAGGTTAAGGGAGTTTTTATGTTAAAGCAGTAACTAAGAGCTTTATTCTGTTGCAGAATATAAAGATTTTGCATTCAAATATACAGTTTACAAAGAACCTGGAATCACAAACATTAAAATGGCCCTTAAACTGAACAGTGCTATAAAGGCCAAAGTCAAGGGTGTTGGAGTACAACACAATTTCCTAGGTCCTCCATAGGCAGGTTGAGACATTGTCCTTTCTATTCTACCTTACCTCTACATTACCTATCTGAAAGTAGGATTTTTCTGAGGCTGTCTACTGAACATCAAATATAATGTAAACTGCCTGGAAAATTTTACCCTGTAGTTCTTATAGCAGCAAGGTCAAAAATTTGTGTTTGAAGTAAAATATATTGCTGAAAGATACGCTCTCGAGTTAAAAATTTCAACTCACCATATCACTAAGGAATTGTTATGAAGTTAATTACTTTTGCAGATTAAAGGGCAAAGTCCTACTTTCAGCTCCTAATCACTGGATCTTTTCATACCTTTGCTGCTAGATTAAAGAACCTTCTGTATGGTAGTTTCTGCTCATATAGGTACCTGTGGACAGTGACTAAATCACTTAACTCCCCCTCCGCCTTCTCCACAACCTGAACACATTACATGCCTTTAGCTTGAAGCATATTTCCAGTTTTCAGCTTGTTTTCGAGGCTGCTGTCCAAACATTATCCAATCCTCTCTGCATGAGCATCACGACAGGAACAGTCTCACCTGTGCAGTCCTGCTCAATACACTCCTTTACTCATCCAAGGGCTTGCGGGCACTCTTGTGCTCACACCATTTCAGCAGGCACTTGTGTGCTCATTCGATTATCCATTGCAACACTGTCCTCCTCTTTATGCCCCATTTCTCCTTCATTTCCACTGACTTTTCCTCCAGGTCCTTCCCACTGTGGATGCGTGCCAGGACATGCGACCCCATGTTACAACAGAAAGCCTCTATTTATTAAGGTTTGCAGTTTGTCAGTTTTCAGATTAGGTTCTGAACCATTACGCCGTGCCTTTTCTGTTCACTGTGCATTCAACCTAGGACCCATGGAAACTGATGGCAAGGTTCTGCCTGTAATTCCAACTCTACAGCTTACTGCTCTAAAGTGAAAAAGTTTGACTAAAGACTGCATAAATTAAACATTTCCTTGCATCCAGCAGTGGTTACACAAGGCAGGAAAGCCTGTGCTGAGCTGTTCAGAATGCCGCTTTGTCGGTCTCTTTCATCGCTTCACTGATTTAAATTCAAACCTCCTTATATCCTACAGAAGATATTTGATTCTTACTTTGTCTAAGTAAAAGGACTTCTGCTAAAGATTTTTTATTCCTACAGCTCCAGGGCCTTTGAAATCATATCCTGTATGTTTTGTCTCTATCGGCGGTTTCCCTACATCAATCTACAATGAACTAAGTAAGCCACTTATACCAGAGACTGTTCAAGTCATTCCAAATTTGATTGGCATATTCTGATCTCCCTGGTTTTGTTAAGCAAGTTGAACCTTAATAACACCCTGGGAAGATGAATGGGCTAATGAAGCAGATTGCATGATCTGGAATCGTTCCCTTACAGGTAAAGTTCTGAACCGCTGGCAGTAAGAGGATTTTTTTTTTTCTCCATTTTCCATGGTTACTTTTCACTCTTGGTGCAGTGCTCTGTTATGCAGCTGTCTGGCTCTGCGTTAGCTACATACTGAAGAAAAATAACATCTCAGTGTAATACTGATGACTAGCTTTTTGTGTAATGAAAAAGTAACTTTCCCTCTTTTCACTTCAATATTACAAAAACATTTTAAGTGCATGTCCACACTGAATGGATCCTTAGCCTAAACCAGTCCACTAGTGTATCAAAGGATGCAGAAAATATTTCCACAGTACATATGTGTACAGCTTATTTTTACCCAGGGGAAAAGCATTGTGGGTGAAGTGTAGTTACTTTCAATGTACTATAGACCTTGACTGTATGTCACGTTGCTTGCGCTGTGCTGTCAGGTGGAATACAACATTGTTATAATGTTAGAATTAAGGCTTCTGTACTAACTCAGAATGGCTGGGGGTTTGTTTTGGTTTTTTTGCAGCACTTAAACTATTCCCCTTACTATCCCAGAAGGGATTAGCGGGCCATTCAACTCTTTCCTCCCTGCTTTTTTCTCATATATGAATGCAGGGAAAGTTTCAATAGGTTTTACACAAGACAGAGAGGAGCCAGCCCTCCATGCAAACGTCACTTTCTCATGCCAGCTTGTCAAAGGGACTGGGGCTTTCCAGCTTCTGACTTGGGCAATGGGCTCAGGCTTAGGAATGAAGTGTGAGTTTTTGAAGGGAAGGGACCTTCCTGGAGCTCACAGCAGAATGACCTTTGTATAATGACAGGGGCTATGCCTCCCATTTGCATTGAAACTCCCTCCCAGTGCGTAAGGTTGGCCAGCTGTAGGCTTGAGAAGGCCATTTTACAGTGCCAGAGACAAAAGTACGTCCATCCCTCATCAGCCAAAGCTGGCACATCCTGCAGTTTGGAGGGACTGGGTATGCGATACCCTTCTCAGCAGCCCCAGGTATCTTCCCCATAGAAGGCTTTCCAGAATAGGCTCCATTGTAGGGAAGATGGGATTTACAGGCAGCTGATATGTCGACATGAATTATCATAGTTAAGGTACAGGCTTCCTACAGGCTGTAACACAGCTGCACAGAGCCAGGGCAGGGACCTCCCGGCTTCAGCCTGCTCCTTCTCCTACTGCTCCTATGTCCTCATAGCAATGACAACACTTGGAACAATTATACAACTACTTAATTACTTTGGAAAAGAACCCCAAATAGTGGGAAGTTCAAAGGAAAGTCTTTCAAGCCACTTCTTCCTTTCTAGCACTCAGTACGGGGAAGGGTAGAAAAGCAGGGTCTATGTTATTAGAAGTCTTCAACCTCAAAATTCTTCTGAGAGGGCTTTCTTTAAAAAGTTTCAGAAAAAAACACGGAAAAAAGATGGAAAAGAAAGCTTACTGTGCGTGACTGGCTTAACCGTAGATGTACGCAAAACCACACATTTAAAGAACACTAAAGTGCAGCATCAAAGCCAAGGTGTTAGAAAGCAGCATGCACTCAAACAGTTAAAAACTACATCAAAAAACAGACCAAAGCTGTGAATGCAAGTTCCAAAGGCAACCTTAATTCTAACAGTTCCTCAGTTCGCTGTGTTTGACTTTCAGCTTCACTAGGACTGTTTGAAATCAGTTGTCTTTTTTGTGATAGTTCCTGGATTTTGAAAGATGAGATTAAAAATACAGACATTCTATCATGAGGCACATGAAATATCTGGTAATCAACAGCTTTGAGCATCTGTGATTCATTACACAGATTTCTGACATTTACGTTAATGGAATAGCTGACAGCACTAATACACTGTCATTTTCTACAAGGACAAACATTATAAGCGAATAGCCATTTTGCTAGTAGGTTTTCAGATATTTACTGACTGCAGAAGGATCACAAAGCTTGGCTTACACACCCAACCTGGAAACACCCATGGACATAATTGTTTCACCCTACTCTCCCTCTTCCCCATTACCAATTTGATCCCCGTTTCTTCCCAGCCTCCAAGTCCCTCTTTTCAATTTTGTGATGCTCCTTTCCCTCCCAGCTTCAAATCAGTCCCCAAGCCAGCTCGTTGCAGTTTCCTGCTTGTACCAGCCTCTCTCTCCTTCTGGTCAGCTTGTTCCTTTCAACTTGATCCACTGGTAGAAGCTCAGTTTCTTCTTTTCAGTTTCCTCTACCAGCATTTTTCTCTCCCATACAAGTCAGACAGTTCCATCATGGTATCTATGAGGGGGAGGCAAGCTAGAGAGTTTGGCAGAGAACATAAGAATCAAGGCTCCCTGCTTTCCATCCTAATCCTAGTTGAGGGCAGCTGAAGTCAATCATGTATAGGACAGGTCCTTTAGAGCCCCTATAGCTTGCAGCAGCATGTGATTGGTGAGTGTAGCCTTAGTTAAGGCATAAATGTCCTAAGAAGGCAGCAAACTATTCACAGCAGTATATTGGGATATTTTTAGTGGCTAAAATTGTCATCTGTACTGAACTGCATACTTTCTAGAAACAGCAAAAAGTGCCCTTATCTCTTCTTATAATAGCCATACTTCCCAAAGTTTTCAAATAATGGGCCTTGAAGACAGAACTATAAAAAAAAAAAAAAATCACTGAAATGTGTTATTGTGGACAAACATACTTTCCTCAAGTCTCTTTCCTGAAAACATTGCAGCTGTTTTGGCTGAACTCTTTAGAATCATCTGAGGGCATAAATCAAGCTAAATAGTTAACTTTCAGCTATGTTCTAATTAGTAGAGAACAAGGTCTTACAATGGAAAGAGTCAAGGAATAAGTGATTGTAACTGCTTACAGCTAAGTAACAAATGGGCTAACAAAAGAAAGTACTGTGAAAATAATTTGAGTAATGTGTTTTGTTGCTTTCTCTTCTCCCAGAGTTCCCACCTAGCCTCAAAATAAGCTCCTTCTGCTGCCTTCCTCAGGTGCCATTGAGTACCTGGGAAACAAATAAAGGAATGAATGAAAACACTGACTATGCTGCACAGTATTGCTTGACAGCGTGCTGCAGGTTCAGGGGAACAGCTGGAGCAGAGTGATGGGCTGATGGGAACAGTCAGTCATTTTGTTGTTCAGACTGCAAGGCACTACAGAATTCAAACAGATCAAAATGTAAAGAGACAGTAGTACCTATGGGGTATACAGACACCATGTTTACAAAACCCCCCTTACCTCTCAGGCATGGCCAGCTGCCCGACCTTAAGGCAGGATGTTTGAGGTTGAGCTGCTCTAGATCTTGCAGATCAAATTTCAACCCTCCTTGCAGAGAAGTGAGCCCTATAATACTGTCCTGAATTCACTGATGCTTGCTTGTTTGGCACCTGAAAAACTCAGGTAATAGACTGGTAGGATAAGGGAATAGGGATTCACTTGCACCTTCACAGACCTAGTAAGAGGGAACAAAAAGCCATGGTTTATATAGTCAAGGTAATTTGTAGAATAAGTTTTCTTCTTAGCAATTCAGTTGTTAATTAAAAAATGGTCAACTGGGCACAGCAAAGAAAACAACCAACCAAACCAAAAGCTCCCTTCTCTGTAGGGTTAACTAAGCAAGCAAAAGCTGCCTAGAGCACCAACTTACTAATGAAATTGCTTGACTGAAGTCAGCCAGCCAGCCTTTAAACCCAGCTGATGGATCCTGATTCATCCAGCTGCCTCCTACAGCTTCTTTCTGAACTGGAGGATGCTGGTACAGGAACTTGAATTTATGTTCTGGTAAGGAAGCTGCTGAGCTGCTAATGTCTTCATCAGCCTGACATTTCTTGTCATAGGCAACAAAAACTCAGTGAGAGTACAGGTGGTCTCCTTTACAGAGAACCATACCCACCTTCCTTTTTTCTGTTTCCATGCAAAGAAGATTCTATGTTAAGAAGGTTACTGGCATGATGCTGATAGCAGTTTTCTTTTTCCCAAATAGTCAAATGGACAAGCCTCCTCTGTCAGACAATCTCTCCATTGTAAAAAGGCATATAATTTACAGTGGAAGCTACCTCCAAATTTGTGGAGTCACAGTCAGCTTTGTAAGTCTTAAAAGTGTCTGCAGAAGAGCAATTTCAGATCTTTGGGGCATCCAGGATGCCTAGACACATGTCCCCACACATGATGAACCTGAAGCAGCTTTGTGACACAACATCCAAAAAGGTTTCCTCCAACCTGGGCTTTTCTGATCATTCACTCCACTGTGCTGTTTCACACTCATTTCAGCTAACCAGGAATTTTAGGTAAGCTGACTAATTTTGCCTGGGTTTCTGTTGATTTGACAGATGTCTGTATGCAGCAGACCTACTAGGCAGGTAGTTTTGGCAGAGAGCTGGAGGGAGGAGGAGTTATGCTGCTTAAAGCCACTTGCATTAGGTTTATCTGCCTTCAGCCCTTAGTGCTTGAGCAGAGGCTGCCCAGTTGCCTATGTTGTCTACCACAGGTGGCCTCGACCTTGCTTTAAGCACAGACTTGCTTTTGGTTTAGACAGCAAGAATGCTTTAGATGTGCAGTGAAGGCTCCTTTGGTGGGTTAACATCTGGATAGGGTGCCCACAGGGTAGCTGGCAGGCAGCTGTGTGGTGGAGGAGAACATGTGTTTACAGCCACTGACAGTGATTGCTCAGTCATATTAGTGCAGACACAACCAACAGACTTTTTGGGAACAACACATATGATCAGGCATAATGTGCAAAAACGTATGCTTTATTTTTACACCAAAACTCTTTATATAGAGAGGCTGGGTAGGAATTCTTCCTGTAAACAGTCTATGTGACTTAAAATGGAGTCACTTACGTGATCTGAAATTTGGTCATGAAAACTGGAATTGGCAGAGAAGAACACTGCAGCATCAGAGCATATTTTTATCCTGGTAGTAGTGTAATAACAACCCTTCAGATTTCTGTTGATTGCATCATTCTCCAAAAATTATCTTTTTTGGATGAAATTTCTCTTGCTTAATCTCAGACAGAAAGCGAACATTAAAAGTCTGTTCAGTCATTTTTATGTCATCAGTGAATCACCAAAACTAATGCTGACTTTGAAATGTTACATTGTATGTCCATGAGGAATTTACTAGGACAATATATCTCTTATACTCCACTTATTTCATTGACTTTATTTTTATAGGAAAGAAAATCAGGTAAAGTAGTAATGGTTCGCTGACTATAATTGACCAAAACCCCACAATAAAACAAAGCCAGACTCCCAAAGCATTGAAATTATCTCATTTATCTTAAGGAAAAAAAAGTCAAAAGCACAAAAAGCATTTTGGTCAAATTTGATGTTAAAAAACATTTTTATATTTATTTAATATCATGTTCTCCTACTCTGTAGTTATACTATATATTTTCTGAAAAAATAATATGCAAACAGATTATTGCATAACACATCTTTTCCAAATTAGCCCAGAAATATTCACTAAATTAATTTTTAACACAATAAGAAAAGTGTTTTAATATTTTATGTTTAAATTCCAGAGAGTTTTATCACATAAGATATTCTGTGGAAAGCAGCACCTATTTACTTCTTTGTAAGCCATTACGAAGGTGGAACTGGCCTCTCAGACAAAATAACAGAGGTGATTAGAACACAAGCTGAATAAAGAAGCTCATGGAGTGGGTTCTTGCAGAGTGAGTATTTCACTTGGCTGTGTGTGTGGAATATTTTGCATAATGGTCTACAGACCTCCTAGGATTTTGCGATTACAGAATATACATATACATAGTGCTGAGACACAGAGAAGTGGTATTTCACATTATGTCTATGCTTGTTTAGGGCTCACTGTCTATATGGAATGAGTGAAAGTAATATTAAAAGAAAATAATTTTTAAACAGAAAATATTTCATTATGCAAACAAAGAAAAATACTATATTTTAGTTTAGAGACAGTTCAAGCATATACAGCATATACATAATAAAGCTCAGGCTTTTTTTTTTTTTTTTTTTTTTTTTGTATTAGCTAAAGAAGCAGTCATGAAACTGTTGTATATTGGCTTAAAACTTGACAACCACCTAGTGCATTCTTCTTGCTCACCTTTTAAAAATACACGATCTGAGATGGATACATTGCACTGCTGGAGTTTACAATATATATTTCAAATTTACAAAAATACAGAAAAACAAGATTTCTTGCACTCAGATACTGAGCATTAACCCTTTGAGTACTAATTCCCACCTGCAACACTGCAGAACACATTCATCTGACTTACAAGTTTTTATAACATTCTAACAATTATAATTGTCATCTTTATGTACACTATTAGGAAATGCATTCCTACATATTAAAAAAAAAAGGTAGAGACTAATAAACTGCTAATAACAGAAAAATAATGGGCTGAAGTATGTGAAGATTTCTGCAACATATACACAGAATCACAGACTGATGATCTCTCACAGGAATTTTCTATTTCTGCTCTGCAGCAATGTAGCAATTACATAAGTCTGTGTTAAGACACAACAGCAAACTTTCTCATGTGGCCATACAGAATTGTGCTTTTTCTCTTATTTATGGATGTACTGCTCACGTTCCACTGTAGACATTTTTCTCACAGCTCTATGCTCCTATTCACTTTCTGTGATCTATTATTACTCTGCACCCTTCCTATTTGAAAAAAAGCACTTTTATTTCATATAGGGATAATTATGATGCAGTTCTGTACTGTGAGTTGATGCTTTGTGTCCAGATGTTCATGGAAACATGAAAAAATTTCTTGCCAAGAGCCTTGTTAATAGAGAATGGTACTGACCCTGGAATGCCCTACAATTCAGCAGAAATCATGAACATAAAGAACTTCTCTGAAGGTCAAATTTGCATTAAAGGATGAAGACAATCTGAAATTTGCTAGGGGAGGAAATGGGTTTTCAGAAAGCAAGTGTTGAAATTAATAGATGGACTCTAAGAAGGTGTGTTTTTGGAAAATGACTGAACTTTCTCTTTCCTGACAACTCTGGACTACGTTGATCATGTAACTAAACAGACAGCATCATATATACAGTGTCTCTGAACTAGAATAAGCTACTTTAAGAAAATAACTGTAGTCCTCAAAGAGTTAATGATAAAACTGCTCTACCTTAACAGATGTGGAAAGATTGTGAAACAGCTTACAGATTTGTTCAAAAGGCATACTTTACAAAGAAGTGTAAAACTTGTTGAGACAATTGCTATTACACCGCACAGTGTCACATACAATGAGTAGTGCATGCTCTGTAAAGACATTAGAGTGGACCCTTATCAAAGCTATCATATAACCTTATACAAAGGATTGTGCCACTTAAACTAGTGCAGAGTGATTTTTTTTTCTGTAGATTTATAATGCTCTAGATTAATATCAATAGGGTTTTTCACAGCCTTGTACAACACTTTTTTTTGTTCTTTTTTAAACACGTGTAACACTAGAAAACAGCAAATGGTATATCCTGACATATGTCATGCAAAATACAACCAATACAGCACCATAGATGTAACAGAGACATTACCTAGCACTTCTCTCCAACAAGAAAAAGGACAGAACAGAGACTGTACATTACACGACTTTACAGGTCTTATGCTACAGAAGATCTTTAGAGGCAGTATCACTTTTGTAGATCTAAAAAGCTGTAATTTTATAAAATCCTGTTTATCATTTCTACCGTAGTCACTTCTGATTAAAATCCATGTCACAGTAATAATATTTTGCTACAAAAATAAATAAGTAAAAGTTTAAGATGCTGATATGTTTATAAAAAGTGTCTGAAGTTACTACAGAACAAAAGTGAAAACAATGAATGAAAATGATTTCTTTCTAAAGAAATGTTCTGTGTAACAAAAGGATATTGCCTCTCATTCCATTGTCTAGACTTCATTGTCTAATTATCTTTCAGAATAATTTTATAACTTTCTTTTAAAAATAACTTCACTTTAAAACTGTCACTATCTCTCTCTTTTAGACTCTTATTAAGAAAATGGAAATAAAGATGGAAAAGCTGTACAATTTCCTATTGAGCTACACAAATATGTCATCTTATTTAGTTTGGAATAAAAACAAAGATAACAATGGTTTAGGGGAAAAAACACATTATGATGGCCCATGAACTACACAGTAGTTTCATTTTTCCAAGGGCCAGTTTTGATATTTCCTGTACTATCTGAGCTGTATATCATGGCTTCATGCACGTTTCCCTTGAGAATTCCATTGTGATTCGTCGTATTAAATGGCAATGACTGTGTCCGTGGGTGCATTTCAAAATGAGCTGGATGGTGCACAGTGTCACTTTCTGGCATTTTAGCACAACTATATATTACAGTACTTGCGTCGCTACTTTCGGGCTGGTTGACAGTAGGATATGGATCACTTTTTGAGCAGCAGGCCCGTCTGTGACCTGACTGGCTATCGTGCGTACTGTGGGGACTGTCTGTATGTGAGCTGTGGATGCTGCCATCAATACTCGAAGGAATGTGATAGGCGTATTCTCTTTCACCTGCAGATCTATGCCGACTGAAGTAACGTGGCTTAGTTCTGCTTTTCAGACATCTATGAATGTGCATATTGGGTCTGAAGGTTCCCTCGCTGTGGACATGAATGTGAGCTTCATCATCAAGTAGCTGATCACAGTGCATTTTTGCACAACATGGTGTCACAGGCGAAAGGCAGTTAACGTGATTTTGAACTGCTTGTAGGTTGGTAAGTTTGCAGTGGCTAGCCGCTGGATGATTAAACACACCTGATTTGTTGGGACATGGCGATTCCTGAAGACAAGGTGCGTGAACTTGAGTGTCACCATTGACATTAACCTTGGGGCGCACATTAACTTGGACAGAATAGGTGTTTCTTCTAGATGGGCAACAGGACCACCAGCAATGCCACACATCATCTCGCTTCGCACAGTGATGGATCAGGATGAAAAGCCCCAAGGTCACACAGAAGGCTCCGTAAAGACAGCTAAATATCATATCCAAGAAATGACCTTGAGATACTGCAAGTGCTCCAAAGGTCCAAGTGGCAGTAAACAGGAACAAAGTGAATGCTGCGGCTCGAAGCTGAGCCTTAAATGAATGCTCATTTTCCAATAAGGAAGAAGAAATCATGGAGCAGGTTGCCTGGGGAACGGACACAGAGTCTGTAATATGACCATGGCCCACCTCAGTACTTGGCATTCTCTGCGGATCTTCTGTCTTTTCCTTTAACTCATACTTGCGTTCAGGATGGCGCTTCAGTTGCACATATGTGCAGAGAAAGTAAACACAGGTGACTAGCACAATGAATGCTACTGGCCCATAAAAAGCACCGAGACTAGGCTCCCATGCCATCCAGCAACTGAAAACAACAAAAAAAGAGTCAAGAACATTTTATAGTGCACATTAGATACCATGGACAACTGACTGATGTGAAACTGGGCTTTCTGACTAACTTGTAGGACCCAACAGTGTCTCAGAAGTTCAGATGTTTGTTGTGGAGGAAGGGAGTGTGTCTTTGGTATCAATTAAGCTGAGGTATCACTTTCATATTTTTTAATAGAATAAAATGTCTAGTATAATTTACAGGATATTAAAGCTGAAAATTCCAAGAAATGTTGGTCAGTTTAGAAACTTGAATTGCAGTGAAGTATAAGGCCATTTATGTCAAGCCTTTTTTCTACTATTAAAAATGTCAGTGCTAATACTTTGATTAAAAAGCAAATGAGGCATAGTTTATGCAATCTGTGTGAGCAATAGGAATGTACAGATTTCAATGGTTTGTATTAATGAACATTGATACAAACTCTTAAGCCTGAAGATTGTTCTTACAGAATTTTCTTGTTGCCAAAGTAGAGAAGAGCCTGAGTAATAAGAGAGGCTGAAAAAGACTTCCAGTTGAAGAGTCACCACTTTCTGCAGTGAGCAGACCCAAAAGATACAGGCCATTTCTGAATTCTGCACTGTTTCTGAAATTCCTGGGAGTTAATTTACACCAATTTGAATGTCCTCAGAAAAATTAAGGAAACTGATGGTCTCTCTGTGATACACTGGTAGCATAATATTGTAGCATTGATCGTTATTTGCTAGGCTTTAAATAATATAACCATAACTGTTTTAGAGCAGCTTAAAGTAGTTCACAGGCCAGTATGAGCTGAATAAGCCTCAGTCAGCTGCATAATTTAGTAGCAGTCTAACAGGACTGTCCTGAGGATGAATGATCTAATCAAATAAACATGGGGGAAGAAAACACTTCTGGCTAATGAAATCCCAGATGGAAACTGGGAGAACTTGGGTCAGGGGGAGAAGGAATACTTGCTTAGTTTTTACTCTTCCCTGTGATCTGCTTTTAGCCACAGACAGACAGGGCTGTATAAGCTAGTACAGCTGTTATTAGGTTCTTATACTCTAAATATTACATGGGTTTCTGGAAAGAGGAATAAGTTACTTTCCTTATCTGTTGGACTAGGACAAGAAGTAATGGGCTTAAACTGCAGCAAGAAAGATTTAAATTAGATTTTTCAAAAAGTTTCCTAGCTGTTAGGACAATTAGGATAATAAGCTGTTGGAATAAAGTGGGTCTATCCATTATCAGAGCATTTAAGGCACCTCAGATAAATAACTGTCAGGAATGGTTTGGATATAGCTAATTTCCCACTGGGTCAGAAAGACCAGGTGATCTGTCATGATCCATTCCAGCTCTAAAAGTGACGCTGTGTGACACTTCATATTCATTTAGGCATGTGTGATTGGTTGCAGTCCCTCCACTACAGCGAGGAACCTTCTGGTATCACATTCTTGTCAAGCCAGGAATCATCTACAACTTACTATAAAAAGGGCAGAATGAATTTTTCTCCCAGGCTGAGAACCTCTCAGCTAAAAAGAGGTAGTCCCACTGGGTATTTATCACAAGAAACTGCAGACTAACAACTTCAAATTTTTAAAATCTGAACCTAAAACAAAAACATGCACACTTTTATTAATGAACTTAGAGACACTTCAAGGAGTATATATTTTGCTGTCAGATATACACATGAAAAGATTCCCTGAAAGATATCTTGTGAAAAGATAGGTAAGTTACCACCTATATTTAATTGGATAAGCAGAGAGCACAAAGCTACATGAATACTTGAAGTACATTTGAATGCTGCATATTTGATGTGAAGTGGAGAATGGAATGCTCCCCAGTGGAACAGTCTCTTGGGATGCTCTTATTTCAAGTGGAATCTCATTGTGGATCACTTAAAAAATGAGTTCCATAAAAAAAAAAAAGTTCAAATTTGTGCATCTACATTTACTCTACTAATACCATTAAAAATGAATAAGGCATATAACTCACTATGCTGTTGTTGAATTAGAAGCTGTCTTTTTACTCAGTCTTATAACCATCCCTCACCTGTGCCTTGTTTTCTGTACAGACGGTGGTACCAGGTATTGATTGGCTATAATTAACATGATTAAAGAAGTATAACCTCTGTAACTGTGCCAAAATGAAAAATGTCTCACATTTATGAACATAAATAATTGAGTCTTTTAATATACTGTTGATTGTAAGTGTCTAATTAGATAAGTTTGAATATATGAATGTGAGTTGGGCCCTAGGCAGAGCAAACAGTTAGCCATGGTATGTACTAATTTATTACCAGAATTTAAATTTCAATTACCTATAAAAATGCCTTTAAGGAGTCAAATGCTCACTTACAAACCATTCTCCTTTGTTTCTATTTTTCTTACCCAGAACATACCTAGTTTCAAATGTATTACAATAGATACTCAAAGCAGTAACTAAGAATGATGTCCTCCAGAGTACTAGTGCTGGCAGAGTACTAATATATCCACTAGTGTGCCAGTCATTGCCATGCTGATCATTTACACAGAATGTATTTAACTTTGCCTTCTGATTCATTTTCTGCTACACTTTTATGGAAAGGCTTATTGTACTTTATTGATATCTCATGTTTCATGTCAAGAATTAATAACAATGTGATGCCCGGACAGCTTGTGGAGGTATACTGAACACTAATACACTAGTACACTAGAGGGCTATGTCAGGATTGCAAGATGTTGTGATGAACATTTCCAGGTGGTGAAAATCCAAAATAATTGTTTTTTCAGGGAGGGGTGGGGGTAGAGAAGGCAGAGGAAGGATTTTTACTTGTCCTTTTTCCACATAATTATTTGTAAATTACTTTAAATAAGTCACCTGAAGGTTATCAATTCAAGGTAGAGAATGAATTGAAAGTATTTAATTCATTAGTAGCTCCATTAAATATGCTATCTATTAGGTATTTTTAATATCCTTTCACTTATTTGGACGTAAATGAGGAGTAATTCTGTAAATGAAAAGTGATTCTATTGACCGTAATGGAGTCAAATTGATAGAGGTGAAGCAGCGAGCCCCAGATTAAGACATTGCTCTGCCATAGCTATTAATTAATAAAATTTCAAAATAAATGTCATCCCAAATGGCAGGTCTTTACCCTTTATGAAGTCAATTACATTTATAGGCATAAGAAAAAGAGTATGTTTTCCTTAAAGTTTTATGATAATAGTTTATACTTACTATGGTGCATTGCCTTCAATCCCATAATTATTGATATTGGTTGCTGCTGTAATCCCACATATAATAAAAGGAACTCCACCACTAATCAGGTAAAATCTGTTGAGAGATAATAACTGATGTTTTAATTTGCCTGACTTGTAGTCAAATGCTGCTTTTAAAATAATTGTACCTTCTTGAAGTATCTTGAGTATACAATATTGCTGAAACATTAAACATGTCCCTAAAACCAGAAAAGCAAAGAATGAAGTATTGTCACAATAAACACTGTACTTTATGAAACAAACAGCAGAAAGCTTAATATTTAATATTTATATGGACCCACTTTTAACAATCTCTTGACTTATGTCTTTAGTAAAGGTAGTTACTGTTGCAGTCACATGAAGAACAAAACCTTGTCTAATGAAAGAACCTACATCCCAAATAAAGTTATTCCACTCACCTAGATACGTATATTTAATAGTTATTAAATATGTAAGCATTATAAATTAAAAATATTCAGACAAAGCAGCTGTATTCACTTTAACCTGAAAATATTCCCAGGGAAATTCAGAGAAATCACAGAAACATTTTCCTAACTCCTGGATGACAAAAGAAACGGAGTTCAGTTAGGCAAAGAGAAAAGAGGCAGTCTACTTGACAAAATGTTTGGGTTTTTTTTTTCTGCACAGAGGAGCAATCTGGAGAAATCAGAAGGATTAAACATCCCTTTGCATATACCACACTTTTCTTCACTCATTCAATAGCCAGCCTTGCAAATGCATTAAAATGTGAGGCCCTCTAAGACTTCAGCAAGATCTCATAAATATCCAGGAGAGTGTTAACCGAAGCATTAATCTTTCTGTAAAGACTTCTATTTGAAGACTGAAAGCACATAGATTCACACCCTTTTAACCAGTTAAATGCCACTGAACTACTTGGAAGCAGCAGTCATCCCAATGTACTATCATTAGGCTACATTGAAGTCCTAGGGGATGTCTCACTGAAGTTGGTGTCCTGCATTCCTATGTCCAAATTCAGCAAAATAAACCATCATCACATTTTCCATTTATATAAGCAAAACACAAAATTATGCAGGGAACACAGCACTTCCACCACTGCGGTCTCTGAGGTGGAGAGCACCAGACTTGTGCAGTGAGGTTACAGCTGGAGGGAATGCTGCTCAGTGATAACAGGTAAAAGACAAAGTTAGTTTCCTTTCAAGCCACTGACGCTTCCCAATCACTGCTATTATGTTGATCATCAGGACTAAGAGGAACCTAGTAATGTGTGGGACACATTCTGACCAGAATCTGGCCACTAGTTTTCTATACTGTGTTACAAATATTGGGAAATTTCACAGTCATTGCAAGGCAGGATTTTTATAGAAACAGAGTTATAGTAAATCAAACCCAGAATTAGTGTTGGCATTTCTTAACCTCTTTCCCCCACCTCCTTTCAAAGCAGAATTAGAGGCCAGGCCTCAGAAAATTTCATGTTAACATTTACAGTCAATCTTTGTCCTAATGGTCTAAGCTGTAAACAGAGCAGAGAAAATCATCCTCCACATTTATCAAAAAGCCGTTCAGATTTTATAACTTCGAAGTCAGTAAGTATCTATTTTTTCTTCAAACTTGGCTTATTCTGTAGAGCTCAACAAATTCCAATGAACAAGCTGCCTCCTTACAAAATCCACTCATTCCCTGCAGTTTAATGATTGTACATATCTTTTGACTTGAGCATGTTGAATAAGCTAGCTTCATAGCTTATTATTACTTTTAACAAAGACATGTTCAGTGACATTTTTGAAATTCAGGAAGTGACTAGGGTAAGCAATGAGGCATAGAAAAGTTAATCCCAAATTATGTAAGAAATAGTAAGGAGCAGAAAAACAGGAATACAGAAGCAAGTATAGGAAACTGCACTTCAAACTCATCTGAAGTGATTACACCATAGAATTTACCTACAATGCAGCCTATAATTTCATTTTTTGCAGTGCCACCACTTTTTACAGATTGGATACATACATTTAAATCATATCCTTATCTAAAGTCTCAGACAAGCCAGTATTTGGGTGTTAGATAATCTACTTCATATCTCACACTTTCAGCAGGCTGCTGAACACTACAACAGTAGCATCAGATGTTCTGGAAGCCCTTAGCTGTACAGTGCTTAAGAAATGTGGCAAAATCTAGCCAAATTCCTGTCCTGGCTCATTGCTAAGAAAATACATTCTAGAAATGACATAAGGTGAAGTCAAATGGTTTCAGCGTACCTGAGGTGCACCGTACTGATATCCAGCACAGCACACTGCCTGCCCTGTCTCATTGGAAAAAAACCCAGTAAAATAGCAAATAGAAAATGACAGTGTATACAAATGATTCTTCATTGGTGGGTTTGGGATTCTTAAAAGGTGAAGGGAAAAAAAGTCTGCCAAATAGAAGAAAAGTCAGCAAGAGAGGAATGGGGTTAAAATAGAACAAACAGAAAATATAATCAAAGAAATTGAAGTTAAATTGCAAGAGCAGAAGGACATACTCTTGCCCATTTGTGTGAGCTCATGGATACTTTAAATAGTATATAAAGAAGAAAAGACCACACTGGAAAGTCACCAAAAAGAAGAAACATTGTTCAAGAAGATCCATATACATGTTAGTTGTGAGGAAGTACACTTAAAATTAAGAAATTTAGACCAGTCTTTTGAAACATTAGTTTCTATGCAATCATTAGTTTTTATCAATTTCTTCTTTTTCACCCAGATGAAACAATTAGGATCACTGAAGTAGAATTGATAGGGAATTAATAAAAAGTGAAGAAAATGCAGATAATAAATAGCTATGGTTCATACTACCCAAAAACTTTTTATCTAAGAGAATCAAAGTGCTTTATAACATTAATTAATTTAGCCTTACAGCCCCCTGTGTGGTCAATAAACATTATTATCCCTGTTGTACAGATGAGAAAACAAGCAAGGAGAGATTAAGTGTTCAAGGTCATGCAGAAAATCTGTTTCAGAATGAGACTTCTTAATTCCCATCCTATGTTTAAACACAAGGCACCTCTCTATTACTGTAAATGAAGGGACAGGGCAAATCACAGCATCCAGGAGTTTGTCTCCAAGCCCAAGAAACACGATTGCCTCTCCATGAGTTCAAGCAGGAGCAAGAAGGAAGGATCCCCTAGTTAAGGTGGTTCCTTCCCAGTATTCACTAAGCCTTGTCAATGACTGTCTGCCTTTTACTCCCTGCAAAGCCTGATTTGTGGAGGAGGAGCCCATGTGTGCTATTCCCTGTGCGCCCTAATACTAACTTCCACTGGTATTTTGTATAGCACTGCCTGGGCATGTACACAGAGCAGATTTTCCAGACCAGTTAAAGTGGTCTCAGTGTAAGGGTTGTAACTGGAGAGATGCTGGGTTCTGCTGCTTTTGCTGCTGCAGCCAACTTTCTGTGTCTTTCAGCCATACAAGAGCAAAAGCAAGGGGTGATGTTCCTGTCCAGTAATGCTCATTCGCAGAACAATATAATAAAGCAGTACCAGAAGGATGAACCTTGTAGATTGAGCAAGTGTACATGCTTTTCAACCATATTCCACCACCCCTGCCCCGTAGATTGTCTTATTTTGAAAATAATGTTCAATCTTTTTCCTACACTGTTTGCCTAACTTCCATTTACTACTTCCTCTCATGACTATCTTTTGGTTTTAAAGCTTTAAAGGTTTATATCCATTGGTTCTGTAACCAGCTTTTGTCTTCCAATTACCTTTTCTACTTCTGAGTTAATTTTCTAATTTTTCTCCTTAAGCCAGTGGGCTGTCTCCTCTTCACAAAAGAATATGTAGTAACTCAGCACCCAGAGCCAATTTCATCTACTTGTGTTACTCTTCTACCATTCAAGAACACAAACAGTGATACTCAGGCTACCAGTAATGAAACTGTGTAGGGAGCAGTAAGAAGACAGAAGGACCCTGCTCTGACAGATGTGGCTGTTGCGATGGAACCAGCTAACACGGAGGGACTGGCTGTAGTCAAGATAGCCATGCTGCAAATCTTTAAAGACTGGGAAACGACAGGGAGGAAATTAAAACTTTTTTCCAGCTCAAACTTGATTTTGACAAGCAGTTAATTTATATAACATTTTTAAATTGCTTCACTATTTTTTTAGTTTACTATTACTAATTGTAAACTATCTGTGGGATGATTTGGGGCTTTGAAGCAATTGCCAAGCTGTTGCTTCACTAGCCCTTGAGAAGATTTTTTTAAAATTTGTACATTGTTGTTGCTGGCCACCCAGGGATGTCCTGATGATTCCTAGCAGGCTTTCACATCAGCATACATTTATTTACTGAAGCTCATTCTATCACATCTTCACTAACATTGTTATGCAAGCTAATTAGATTAAAGCTAGCCTGGTAGGCCTCAGCATGCTGCATTCGCACCTCTTAGCTGCAGTATAGGCAACACCTCCGGTCTGAAAACCAGCCTATGCAGACACGCTCAAATGATGTGCAGTAATTTGTGGGGGGATGAATCATGCTCACTGAACATTAGAGGGAACCCCTAAGTTCCTGCTGCAGCTGCCTAAGACCAGTAAATACAACATTTTTTATTACATGCACTGACATAAACACCCCCCGCAACAGAGCAGCAGACACTGCTTGAGGTGATGTCCCTCTGTTGACATCATGGCTTACTGTTCTCCAGCTTCCTTTCAGCAAGAACACCTCTTGCAAGGCAAACCCCACCACAAAATACTGGGAGCTACATAGCCAATCTGATAGAAACAGGATAATGTCAGCAAGAATGACTGCAATAGCCTGCAGGCGGCATCCATTCTGCTAACTTAACATACCATATATTCTTCTAAGCTTATTTCCATAAATATTACTCAGAAAGTCAGCAAGTAAAAGGAAAGTTCTACCCAGTGATGAGTTTCTTGCTTGAGTGTCTGGCTATTCTCTAGCCCAAAATTGTTTCCAGATTAAGAACCTTGGCCCTGGAATAAATTCTTCCAAAAAGGACCAGACCTTGGCTTTGTGGGTGTAATGCCAGGCTGATTTTAAGATTTTTTCTGCAGAGGTTGGCAGAATGGCAATGTATCAGGAAGTGATTTAATAGCTTCAAATAGTCTTTATTGTAGACACTACTTGATTAAAATCTATGTATATTTAAAAGTATTCCTCTTCGCATGCACAAGTCTAGAAAGGCACACATTAGATATATAAAGATACCAGTGAAACATTAATTTCTTTCTTTTTCCTCAGTACAAAAAAAGATTCATCTATTTAGCTCCACTTAGTTCTAGGGCACAGTTCATATAGGAAGAGATGTCAATCTATTAGTCACTTACAAAATAAACATGAAAATAAAAGAGGAGTCACAGCAAGATGACTTTCCCCTTTATTTTTCCTTGAGCTGGGATTTGATTTTAACATCTTTGTGAAAATATTCCATATAGAAAATGGTCATTAACTTCTGAGCTAACCAGATGCCACAGTTCAAGTACCCGGCAGGCAGGCAGACAGATAAGTAGCTGCTCTGTAGAAAGCTGAATTTATGAGTCCAATTTTCAAATTATTCTTCCTGAATTTTTCATGCATCACATAATTTCATGGTCCTTTTTCCTGAGAATTTTGATAAAATAAAAAGAAGACTTTGTAGAAATGATGGGATTTTGAAAATATACTTTCCATTTAAGAAAAAAAAAAAATCATCATTTTGAATCCTATTCCCAGATAGTCTTGACTTATGAACATGTTTACAAATACCATGTTAGTTTTGCTTCATGGCCTTGCTGAAGAGAAATAGCCTGTATTTCTTAAGTGCTTTTTCCCTGTCTGCAAAGTAGAATATAAACATGGAGAATACACACCCACACACACACAAAGGAAAAATCATCTACTAATAATGCTAAACTAAACTTTAATATGGCAAGTCAAACTCTAAAAGGTAAGTAACAGCAGAATTGAGTTGTGTGAAAACTCTATTTAGCACCTTTATGTGGCAATATTGTTATTCTTTTTAACTGCCTGTTCACAGACCATTTTATTTTTTCCATAAGATATTTCACTCATTCAGCATGGAAGGAACAAGGATCACTGGACAGGTAGTTATTAATTTTTATATATATATCCCTTCTTTCTAGATCTTACTGCAAATTAAGAGCTTCGCAAACATTAATGAATTAATCTTCATAATGTCCTTGTGAGAATATGTATAATCTTCTCCATTTAGAGGCAGAGACTAAAACAGAGAGAGATGAATGACAAAACTATTAAGAAAAGTCTCTGCAGATTTGTTTGCTCAACTTAAGATGTCCAGGCCTCCATTTGACAAAACTAGGCCCTAATTTTTTATTAAAATTGGCCATGAAATAGGAATTTAAATACTTTGCTGGATCTGCCCTTAGAGTCTCATAATATGGGAACTGGGGCAATAAAGTGGGAGAATGTTAGTCAGTGTCAGAAGATATGAAACCTCACCTATCATACGGCTTCAAAAAGACTTGCCTTTCTCATGTGAGCCCACTGCACTAGATACTCATAACTGATTTTCTCTTCCTTTCCGTCTATGTCAGATGATGTCTCATGCACTTCCAGTTAGGTAGTGTGAGAATTTAGGCCCTGCTAGTGGAGGAAGACAAGAGGATGTGCTGAAGCTATTTCTATTCAACTTCCCTGGTTAACACCCTTCATGGCTAGTGTAGCCATTACGTCTACTTCAGTATTTTGCAGATGAAAAGGAATTTACAGGCTGGCAGTCCAGCTGCAATTTGCTTTACCGTGACCCTGTAAGACAGTCTGAGCCAGCAGTGAGGACAGAGAAACAAAAATGCATACACACACACACAAAAAAAAAAAAAAGAAATCAAGAACTCAAAAAAATGTTTAGAGAAAAATCAGAAGAAAGACAAGGGGGTTTCACTTACATAGAGATAACTCTATTGTCTCTTGGTGAGCTACACCAACTTGAAGAGCCAATGTAACTAAGAAGCAAGAGAGACCTTGCCTTTTTTTTTTCCTATTTTATTGGAGAATGCCTCGGGGGCTGTTGGAAATCAAAGAGAGAGATGATTCTTACAGTGCATTCCATGCTGCAGTTTAGCTCTATTGACTTCTATTCCTGCTCAGGCTTAATGAATAAATAACTTAAGTCACGGTAAGGAGGTACTCATGCTAAATGTACTTCTGAAGGAAAGAAGCAAGTAAAATATTAAGCAGCATGTTGATGAGAAAAAAAAATATTCATTAGTATTTCTTAAAGAATCTATATTTTTAAAAGCTTAAAAAGAGCATGGAGCTCATAGAGAGAAAACTGTTTATGTTAATGATTGAAGAGAAAAAATTGGAGGAGAAATAATACTCATGCTTTGAGAATTTTCTATTTGCACAATCATTTTATCCCTAGGGAACACAACAGGCCTTTCAATTCTGTTTCCACAGTTAATTTCTAGTAGTAAAATGGCTGATACTCTCGTTTGGAGCAATTCATTGCTACCTCATTTTTCCAGGCATTTGACTACTCTGGCGTAGAGCTGTTACCTGAAATCATTTTGCAGTTCCAGCCTACTGAATCAAAGACAACTGCTTCACTGAGCATTGCAGTACACCTTTAGAAAGTCAATTACCATCAGGATGTCCTTCTGCCTTTCAAAGGGGAGAAAAGAACCATTAACCTATCAACCCTCATCAAGACAAGAAATTCTGATAACAGCCTATATATGACAATACTATTTTATATAATATGAAAGTGAAATGAAAAGTAAAGCATGAAAAGATAGTGATAATAAGTGCTGTACCCTTATATTGTCACCTATTTAATACTTGATTCACATTATATTAGTATCAATGTTTTATGACTGTCAGTAGAATCACCTTGAATTTTAAATAGAAAATATGGATTTCTTTGGTTTTACTTGATGTAATAATTCATTAAGCCTGCCAAAGTAACCAAATGGAATGACTAGCAGGAGGAAATATATTTTAATTTGGATCAACTGTGAAAGTCACTGACAGGGGGTTCTGGTCCTATGACTAATTTTTTAAATGTTTTTTTTTTTTTTTTAAAAAAAGGAATTTATGTCAATCCCATAGTTTACTATGGCAGTCACCAACACAACTCCCTGAATCACCCTGTGTTTCATGCATTGTTAAGTTTGACACTTACTTGCTTTGTAGACAACATTTTTTTGTCAAGAAGAATGCTTTTTCTTCTGCAGTAATTTTTTAAAATTTCAAATGGACCAGTCAAGTCCTTGCTTTGTAATTTTTACATCACCTGAAAATACACTATTTTCAGCTTTCACAGGAGAAGAACCTTTGGAGAGTTTATTCAGAGGTTATTTATTCACTACATGCTATATCTTTGGTTTTAGGTATGAAATCTATTTGTTGTATTAAAAAGAGATATTCTGAGACCTTATTTTTTATTATGAACTATATTGCCAAGTTAGAGCTGAATATCTTTGATTGCATAAGTTTCACAAGTAATATGTGAAACTGTCCATTTTCTAGAGAATAATACTCTTAGTTTTATTTTCTGTTAAGTTCTTTCGCTGTACATGCACAGAATGATTCAGGAGATATTAATGACCAAGCAATCGATGTCATGAAGATCGGGACTTTACTGGTAGACCCAGGTAGCTTGTTCTTAGATTTGCTCAGCTGAGCATTCATGACAGATGTGTGCAAACAGACAATGAAAAGAGAATACAGGAACTCCTGAAAAATATCTCTAGGGAGTACACATTAATTCTCTTCTCCTAAATTCATGTCTTCTCTTCCTTTTTCTCTTATATAAATCAATGATCTTATATAAAGGGCAAGATCTTTGCCCATAGTGCCAGAGGGAGCTGAAATTGTTCAGAAGAAAGAGAAAAATACAAGAAATACTTCAGAGAAGTGAATTTCCACAAAAACTACATTGTTAATTTGCACATTTTTTTGCAAGCCTTGTATCTTTTGATACAATATTAAGCTCGTCTTCCAGAGTGCAGGTGATAAAGAATATCAGCTTTCTCTACTGAACTTTTATGTGGGCACAGAAACAACTGAAATATGATTTCCTACAGATTTTGTCTTATGATTGTCTTTGGTGTCTGAAAAGGTACAAGGTCCTCTTGAGATCTTTCCCATAGTTATGCCGTCTCTATATCATTTCAGCCATCGCTTATGTTGAGATATTAATCTTTGTTATTCACCTGCCCATCTAGTCATGTGAAACTTACAGGAGCTTAATGATCTTTATCCACATCAGGTTGACTAGCCAAGTTATTAGACAGGGAAAGCCTCAATGACAGTCACATACTTAAAAAAATGTTTCTTTAAGGATATCTTAATATAAATAAGAATAAATTTCCATTTTTCCATGACAGATAATTATAGGCAAAATGTGAAAAATGTGAACTTTAACGGTTCAAAAACTAGCAGACAAACAGGAAGCACTGGTTTCAAAAAATGTCCTGTTTTTTACACTAATATCACAATTTTTACATTAGTTTACTGAGTCTTGAATGATGAATGTTGGTGTTACCACTTACAGAGAGAAAACAGTGGCAAGAAAGCACAGCTCCAACAAGCTAAAAAGCATTTTTATCTCTTCTGCTGGCCCTGAAACATTTCAAGCATCTTATAAAGCCTGTTTGATTGATACAGGCCATTAAAATAATGTGTTTAGGAAATCTAATGTTGCCCCATGAAATCTGCCATTTCTGCAAAAAAAAAAATAAAATTGCATTTCTTCAATGAAAATGAAAATTACAGCTTCACACATAACTATGTAAAACTAATGAATGCATCGGCTGGTTTCTGTCACATAACAGTGATTGGGTGGTTACTGTTATATAGAGTACTCTCAGAAGTACTTTAAAATTGTACATATTCTGGCCACTGGGGAACATACATATTTTTAATATTTAATAGATTCATATTTAATATATTCATATGTCCTTGTAAAGTGCTTTCTTATGAAGTTTACAGAACAACGGTAAATTTAATCTCTTTACCTAGATTTGGTCAGCATATCCTATGCATATTCTTAAATGATACCCACCAACAATAGTCAAGACATATTTATAATGTCTGTGTACAGATAACATATGGAGGTAACTCCATTGGCCTTTAAATATTAAAAGTTCAAAGTATTAAAGCATTCTTACTGCTTCTGAGGATTTTACCAATGAGGTAACAAACCCCCCATCTTTAAAAGATTGTTAAAGATTAGGTGCTACATCCCCAAAATTTAATGGAGTTAGTGTTTCAGGCTTCTGCATCTCTGGTTTCACAATTATGTGCTAATCACAATTTACTACTACCTTCCATCTATTTAGGTAATTGGGTTTATTTCCAACTGCATGTATCTAAAATCTAATCACACAGCTAGAGCAAGATGTATCCTCAGGCAAAGTGAGAGAACAAACTGTGTTGTTTAAGACATGAAGAAACCACACACTAAATAAAAATAATATCATTTTGATTATTAAATCTTCTTGGTCTACGAGAAGTATTCAGTGACAAACCCAGAGGGCCATTTAAAATCGAAAAGCATCTACGCAGAAGATCCATGGAAACCACAAAACCCTTTCTGTTGAATCTTTCCAGCTACCAAGCTTTTGTCATCGACAAATCAGACCCACATTTTTAGGGAAAAGATGAAACAGTTTCCTGCAAGGAATTGTTTCTGATGTGAAAAGCATACAAGCAGGTTTTGAATTCCTCTAAAGTCCATATTCAGTGCACAGTAAAGGAAGGGAATCTGTGCTTTATTTTGGTTCCCATTTTAAAATATTATGATGAATTTTTTTGAATAGTTCTAATATTTTTAGGGTTTGCCACAGGTCATGAGTTTAAGGAAGGGGCATCCCTGAAATTTAAGAAAAATTAGTACCTCAAACATCAAAGACATTATTTTCATTCACACAGAATATTGCTTTCAATCATAAAGAAAACCATAAGGAAACACTTGCAGGTGAAGTCAGTGCAAGGCACAGATATTAACATCCTAAGATACACCCTAAATGACTTGACATATCATTTCTGAAGGCACTATATTTTTTGCTATATTTACCAAGACTGCACAATGAAAAATCTAAAAAAAATTATTATGTGTAAGGTGCCTGTATAAGTTAAACATGGGTCTTTTTTCATATTTCTACCCTCACATTGTCTTTGTTCATAAATACTTGTTGAGAAAAAAAATCTCAGTACTTACACGGAGCAACAGAACAGAATAGAGTGCCTGCCTCGAGAATTAACTTGCACTCCACAAAGACTAGAGTCTTATGCACCAGAAATTTAAAATGAGAAGCTGCAAAATATAGCTCAGATAAAAACCCCAAACTATTAAGATGAAACATTTCAATTTTTTTCCAACCAGAAAATTTTCTGAATATCTATTACCTAATCACTTCTAAATATTGACTTTAATTTGCTTTTCAGAATAAGAAGACATATCAAAAATGTTGTCATCTCCCATGAATGATAATTCAGTTTTACAGCTGCCCACATTTGGAATATGAATCTATAGTATATGCAACCACTACTTACACCTCAATGGACTCATAAAGAAAACATTAGAAATCCAAAACCTATTAATTTGATTAATTGTGAATAACTACTTGGTAATTTGATGGTATTCCAACATTTTTTAAAGCACATTTTATTACTTCCTGTCGTTTTTCACTTAGGAATCCTTAGTAATGACAGATTCATTTTCATGTATTTCAACACTGTAGTATATTCCTCAGTTCTGCTATTTGAAAGCAAGCTGCATTTCCTGTCTTTCATGGTTTAAGTATTAGCTGCACCAAGTAATTTTAAACCCATGTAGCAATGATTAATGTATTTGGATATTTTCCTAGAACAATAACCAACAGTCTTCACATCATTGAACACATCACATTCTTGTTAGGACATAATAAAGTTCCGTACCTTCTTAATGCTACACATGTTGATGGTCACTGTACACTGACCAAGGTGAGCAAAAAACTATTATTCATAACAACATGCCCCGAGGCAAGAAACCATTTAAATTTTCCTTTGGTACAGTGAACTACAAGTTATTTGGTACAGGGAACTATTGTACCAAGTGAACCTGCTCCTTTAAGTGATAATGTAAGAAAATAATCTGCAAATACTCAATAATTAGGTGTCTGGACTCTCTTCCGTGATGAGGAAGACAGATTCTCTTTCCTTGAATTAGATGATTAAGGGTCAGCCATCACACCTGAGTGCTGTGAGTACTGGATGTTCAGCATTCCAGTATTAGCACAAATGGTGCTAATTTCTTTATGAGGTAGGGATACTTTCAGTTTGCAGGGATGGAAAATCACTTCCATCACAACTCTATTTTATTCTTATTTATGCATTTTTTTAGAAATTTGTTAAACTTCTGAAAGAGTCGGGACTAGAGAATCAGAACCAGAGTCCTCATGGACTGTGGTAGAATGAGGTGGCCACCACATCATGAGTTTCTTTTCCTATCCCTCATATTCTCTCATCAATAGTTTAGATATATTATGTGCAATTTGATGGGAATTTCTTGTGTTTATAAACATGATATTTATATATTTTACATTATGTGGCTATGAATTTTAACTTACATTATATACCTATGAATTTTAATGATGTTCTGTTAAACTCAATGGGTTTTGTTCATGGGATTAAGAGTGATTTTTTTTGTGTGCTTTATTTCAGACTAGGTTACAGCCCTTACATTTCATGTTTGTCGTCCATTCAAGATGAAAACTAAAGGAAACAGAACTAGGATGGGAGGAAGAAATAAGGTCCTTGGAGATTTTCAAAACTTGACTAGATGAGGCCCTGAGCTAACTTTTAAGTTGGATCTGCTTTGAGTGGAGAGTTAAACTAGATGACTTAAGAGATGTTTCTGCCAAACTTATTATTTTTATGATTCTATGATTAACTTATTATTCATCGTTATGTTTTCAATCTTATGAGGGTCCATCCATACCAGCTGTCAATGCTGAGAGAAGGGCTCTTTAAACCTCCTGCTCTTCTAGTTTATATAACTCTGTAAATTGAAACATATGCACTCTTCAGAGTAGACTGATTCACAGGTGAGTGAGCATAGCTTGAAAATTCCTATAGTTAGAAGGCTATGTGCAGAGAGCCAGACAGAGTTCTTTAGAAGAGTACAGTGCATTATTAAAATGTAACTGAGATAGGACACGACTGAGGTCAGAAAGAGACCCCACCTCACATCCCATCAATATTGGCTACAGCTGTGACTGTAGCCAAGAATAGTTGCAACAAAAGAAAAATTTATGCTATGTATAAAATCTATTATTGTATCAGGTAAGTTGTGCATCCATTACTTATATAAGTGTTCCCACTGGCTTTGGTCAAGCTCCATATGAGTGAGATGCAGACTTGCGTGATTTTGTACTTACTCAACTGCATCATTCTTTTGCAGAAACTGATCTACACTCTAAAGAATCTTAATGAAGTTTCATCCTTACAGTTTGCAAAAAGGAAAAAGCTTACTTTTTCATGTTTGTTTTCATGGAGAAAATAGTATATTAGGATTTATGCAATGTTATCCACTTCTACAATTTCCAATTTATCATCTTGACAGATATACAGGTAGCCAAAAACTTTAAAACACCTTACCAAGTAGGTGTTATTAAATGTAACAAGCAGCAGTGAAGCATTAAAGCATGATGGAAATAACTTTCCCTCATGGTTTTAGACTTTTGACTTCTTTCTGAAACACTTTCTCCTTCATATTCCATAGGATGTAATTCAATCTGCTAATCTAGAGGTAGCAAAAAGCATTCTCTTCTAATGCTCTACATAAAAGAATGATTTTGGATTACCCTGCTATTAAAATCATAGACAAACTGTATTCAATTAATGACTTGACTCCACAAAACCACAGAGATTTAGATTTATTGGTAAGAATTCAGGTTGACATTTTGTCCTTAATTCCCCTATTGAAAAGTAAGAAACAAAGGTACAATTGCATGAGTTCATGAGTGTCAACCCCAATTTTTAGTTTTAATGTTGAGGGTTTTTTCTGTTGTCGGTTTTTGTCTTACTAAGTTGAGCTATGGGAAATATTATATATTTGATGATGGCATGAACATTTGCTTTTTCCTGTTGTTTAAAAACTGACATACACAGAAATCTATTTTTGGTGATCCCTATCCCAGATTTTAACCAGAAGCAAAAACAAAGCTTTTCCATCATATATAAAAAGGTCAAAGGGTAAGTTTCAAAAAAATCGCAGGGTTTCTGGAGCACTCAGCCAGAAGTGATCATGAAATCTGAAAGAAAAGGACAAGTGGAGATAGAGTTATCTTTATAAAACGTAATTGTGAAATAGTAATTAAAAGCTAGAAATGACATGTCATTTCCAGAATGTTACTGTGTTAGTAATGCAGATAAAGGAGACCCGAAAAGGAATGAACAGCAGTCATTACCAGCTTCACAAAACTATAAGAGCATCTTGTTGCTCGACTTCCCAGGTCAAAAGGCTGCCTGGCTTTGCTAGGTATGATAATTGTTATCAGACTTGGCAATGCCAGAACCTCATAAAGGACTAAAGTGTTCTCTCTAGTTGGAAAACACTCTCTTAAATGCGTGCAGAGGGAATCTAGCTAATTGGTTGCTTCTTCAATATCACTAATGGAAGACTAAGAGTCTATATGAGTAGACAAGTTTAACGTCATCCTTATAGGAGACAACAACAAGAGTATGATATGCCACATTAAATAGTCCAAAATGCCTTACATATGAATTATAGCCAGCAGGGGGTAGCTATTCTGAAAATAACAGTGGTAGTAATTTGCCCATGATTCCTGTTCCCTATCTTTTTGATTCATGAGAATGATTTTTACTGACATCAATAATCCCAGAAATCAAATTCCAAAGTTGTACGCATAAATTTCTTGGAAATGAACTCTGCTTGTATAGGCATTTTTTTCTGGAGATGTCTGTAAACTCATCTAATGTGAAGAAGCAGCAAGATCCTATGACTGACCACTCATGACTCCCATAGTTAGCAAATACCACAAATTCCGGGACCCTCCATAATCAACCTATAAAACCAATGATTGTAAAAGTAAGAGACTGGAAGAGAAACTAAAGCAATAAATAAATCTGAAGAAATTGTCATCTGCTCAGAGATTTATAGGCATATATTTGTGGATAACGTTCTTGGTGAATTACCTGTATCTGCTGACGTGACTACTTGTAATAAGCATAGCTACCAGTCAAGGCATGTTGGAACAGGGAACTACTTATATTTCATACATTTCCCACAAATATTATACAGAATATTTCAAGGTAAATCTCTGAAACCTCCAATTTCTTGGCATTGCTCATAAATATTGAGAAGCGAACACAAATGATCTGCAGTAATCATAGTTCTACCTCCTAATCAATGGATAAAACAATAACTAGGTACCTCTTGTAGTCAATAGATAAATAAGGTATCTTGTGGGCTCAGGTTTTCTTTCACAGAAAACCTAAGCCAACGTTCACTTTCAGATAAACTGTTAAAATCTTTAATGATTCCCTGAGTACCAAGTATGATCCAATAATAATGGCATCACCCTTTTATCTGAATAAGCACTCAGTCATTTTAGGCATAAAGTTTAATCTGGACATTCTATTTTGCTAAGGTATATTAAATATTATATATTTAAATTCTTTTAATCTGTATCATGAAAATTCCAGGGACTTTACTGAGTTTTATTTGTAAGTAGCAATAAACAATAATTTCCATCTATGAACCAAAATCTTCCTGTGATTAAATACGTGTAACTCCCAGCGATTCACTGAAAACCCGTTGTGGGTGCGGATGTTTCAGAGCAGAAGCTGGCCTAATTTTTTGTTATGTTTTATATAGTAATGTGGTACCTGAATAAAAATACCTGGAGGATCAGCAGCCAGTTTCTACAAGACTCACAACATTTCCAAACACTGACGGCATATTTGGAACACATTAGTTTCAAAGTCTCTTCTGTCAGAATTTGCTTGCATAATAAAACACAAGAGTTTCTTATGAAACCAACAAGGCTGGAGGAATTCAGCAGTAAATAAAGGTTTGAAAAATGAGAATACTGTTAGGAAAAATGCTTGGTTTAAGAATAACGGAATTGTAGGGTGGGAGTGAACATCAAGAGGTCATGTAGTCCACTCAAAAGCTCTGAGGCAGGGTCACATTAAACGTCTGTCATGACTGACTTGGCTTTATCTAATCTATGTTAACAAATTGCTTATGACAGATTTTCCACAGCCTCCCAAGTAACTGGTTTTAATCGTTGACTGTTCTCATATTTTAAAATATTTTTCTAATATCAACCTATTTACCCCTTACTGCAACTTAAGCTTATCATTTATTGTCATGTCTTCAATAACTTCAGAGAATTTTGTTATTAATACATTTTAAGCCTCTTATCAATGTTCTTATTAACACTTATAACTAGCAGTGAGGGTCCACAACTTGCAAGTGATTTGAGTTCATGTATTTCTTCTTTTTTCATGTTTACAACTGTCATTGCAAATAGGGAGTTAGAAACTTTTTTAAAAAAGTTTAGGATGAGGGTTTCAAACAAAATCACATGAGTCCAGAAAGTCAAGCTCTAAACAGTGTAGGAAATATCATGATTTTTCTGATGGTACTGCACAAATATTCTCTTTTTCCTTTCCCATCTTTTCAACTGTGGAACCTCTCAAGGGGTGTGTCACACCAACAGGGAGGTGATTTACTATCCCATTAAGAAATACCAGGAATAGGGTTTGAACAGAATTTACAGAAAATAGATAAGGATAGATATGGACTTTTAAAATACATGATAATTTTTTTACCTAACTTGAGTTTGCTTGTCTCTTACCTTGCCGCAGGCCAGTGTTCTCCCCTTTCAATTTCCTTTACTAATATCACCACCTCAGATGTCCTCATGACTTCTACTTCCCTGTGTTAGAGTCTGACTGACCTCTTTGAGACTTTCTACAGTTCTCCCAAGGTCTGTATGTTGGTCTGCACTTTGTTTCAAGACTCATCCTTCACTTAGTTTTCTTTAAAGATTTCTTTGGATGCTTTTTTGTGTCATTTTCATACCGATTCTCTATTTTATTTTGAGTCAAAATTTCATCTCCTGCTGTACCTCTTGAACTCCTCTACTTCTCAGTTTCTATACTTTGAATCATTCCCCTGAGTTTCTCTCATTTACAATGTATGCTGTTTTGCACAGGCAATTGTTCAACAGCCTCTGTAAAACACAACTTATAGCACTTTATAACAGTGCAAGACAAAGGTTGAAAAATTAGAAGGTCAATAGTCAGGAAATTCAGAATGCAAATTCTGAATACCTTGGCTGTACTGGAATTGTAATTTTTCCATGGAAAAACATGAAGTTTAAAGTGTTCAGTAGAAATAGCAGAGAAAAATACCATGTATGTACAAAGACCCATTCTACAGATAAGACGTGGCTTCCCTCTGCTATCATTTATGAACCATTGCAGGAACTCCACAGTAGGTAATTTTGAAGTAATTGATCCAGAAAATGTTACTCCAACTCCAACAGTCAATGACTGGCTTTTAATCTAACATATGAGAGCTCTATCTACTCTGGAAGTGATTCTTAGTACAGACCTTATTCTTTACTCAGAACACTAAAATTATAAAAGTTACATAAGAGAACTTTAATTTCCCAGCCTGCATTAACTTAGCTGCTGTGATTCATTTTTGTGTTTATGTTAAAAGGAAAAGAGATGATAAAAGCAAAAGGCAAAACTCTGAGGCATTGCTGTACAAGATGTAGCTTTGAACAATGAGCTGCCTTTCACTCTACAATTTATGCACCTTGCTCCTGAAGACTATTTCACTACTTACAGCCTTAGCAGTAATGCAACTTTTCCTCCCAAGACTTTTGAGCCCTCCTTCCAAACAGGCATAAACTAGAGATTATCACACATATTTGGCAGGATGTATGCATAGAATGAGTCAGGTCTGAAGCTGAATTTACAACAGTTACAGTTAAATATGCTCCAGCATATTTAATGTAACATGCGTATCTGTAGATTTCACCAGTCTTGTTTGTCCAAGGAATATATTTTTATTTCCTTGAATTTTTCCATTCATCAATATAGAAAAAATATTCTGAAATGTTAAAATTAGGCATTTAAAACTATCATTGTTAAAAACACATATATGTGCATTAAAAAATATATTTTGTTTCTATTGCTAGTTTTTTTTAAGATAACCCATGCACTTTTTATTGTTTAGCATTTGCTCTTTGAATCTAATAATACCTTTAAGCCAAAATTACTTTATGGAATAGTGGCAATGCATTGGTAGATGCAATATCTAATAAGACCTATGCCATGCTATAATTTAAATGCACAGTGATTGTACTGTACTGCAGTTATTATAGAATATTGAATAATTCTTGTCCTGGTTTCAGCTGGTTAACTGTCTTCCTAGTAGCTGGTACAGTGCTATGTTTTTGAGTTCAGTATGTGAAGAATGTTGATAACACTGATGTTTTCAGTTGTTGCTAAGTAGTGTTTAGACTAAAGTCAAGGATTTTTCAGCTTCTCCTGCCCAGCCAGCGAGAAAGCTGGAGGGGCACAAGAAGTTGGCACAGGACACAGCCAGGGCACCTGACCCAAACTGGCCAACAGGGTATTCCATACCATGGGACGTCACATCCAGTATAGAAACTGGGAAGTGGGGGCAGGGAATCGCCGCTCAGGGACTAGCTGGGTGTCGATCAGCAGATGGTGAGCAATTGCACTGCGCATCATTTGTACATTCCAATCCTTTTATTATTACTGTTGTCATTTTATTAGTGTTATCATTATCATTATTAGCGTCTTCTTTTCTGTTCTATTAAACCATTCTTATCTCAACCCACGAGTTTTACTTCTTTTCCCGATTTTCTCCTCCATCCCACTGGGATGGGGGGGGAGTGAGTGAGCGGCTGTGTGGTGCTTAGTTGCTGGCTGGGGTTAAACCATGACATTCTGTATTACACTAGTTGGTTGCCTGTAGTGTTCTAGTTTCTGTGATATTGCAGTTTATCAGTCTGCACAACATACTTCACAATTCTTCATTGTGAAGTCTTATTATGTTTTCTTGCAACATCACTGTTTTCATTACAGTTGAGCTGGATGTATACAAACACCCACTTAAGAGAGAGGTGTCCTGTAACAAGCTTTAAGTTCCATCTTTGTCACATAACAATTTTCATAAGAAAGAATTTGTATCTAATGTGACTCTGGCTTTATTTAAATAAAATGAATGCTTCGTTTTAAAATTTTCTTAATAATAAATGAGTACAATGATCCACAACTAAAAGTCAGATAGCTTTTACTGTAACTGTGGTGATATTATTTTATGCAGATGGGAATGCTTAGCTTTTTGTCCATACTGTGGCAATAAACACATTTGGAATTATCTTATGCATTTCTCTTTACAGCTTTTTTGCATAATCAAGTTTAATCTATATGACACTAGAGAATCATCTGAGAAAATATTTAGCTCTTTCAAATCTGATAAAGTTTTCTATGAAACCCCCATTGGAGTTTGAATATATTATCTTCAAGGATTTTTAGAACTTGCAAAATTTCCAATCAGCATTTTACATTTTGCCTGGAGCAGCATATCAAAACATAGAGCATTTTATCAAACTCATCCTACCCTCTAACTTATCCTCTACAATTATTTATATGACTAGCTTGAATTCTAGAAAGTGTTGAGGCAAGGAATAGTGTTACAAGAATTCTCAATTTCCAGGAAATACCTAGATGTGAACTGATGATTAAAGCAGATGAAAATTCAAACTAGTACAGTTCTGCAGATCAGCATGTTGCAGTTACAGCCTTTCAAACCTGAAAATGTCAGAGGAATCATCATAAATATCCCTGAAGCTCAGAATTTTGCAAGCTTGCAAATGCCATTACTCATGTAGGTAAAATTTCTAAGTCCCAAGACTGTCATTCCCTCATTAAATGACTAGGTATCAGTCAGATGTTGTAATTTTCTTGTTTTGGTTATGTTTGTCAATAGCATTAGAACTGGGGAGAGTTTCAGTTGAACGGGTCTTGATATGTGACTTGCTATGCTACTTCATAGCTTGTTTACAAGTAATGAGTTGACATACGTTTCTTTTGCAATAACCATAAACCATTTCTTTTCATCTATACTAAGTAGCTCAGACCCTGTTCTTTAAACAAAGACAATGAAACTTCATCTTCTACCTCAACATGTCTTAAAGATTTGGTATTATTGGATTTCTACTGTGGAAAGTGTCAACATCATGTGTATCTCACCTGTACCTTGGCTAATTAAGCTACTGCAGTAACAAAATCCATTTTCTACTTTGATAATAACATGCTCTTGAAATAAGATCAAATCAAGGAGGCACCTCTGTTCCAGGCATCTTTCCCTTAAAGCATTTGATAGTGCGTTCAGGTCAGATTTGAAGAATAATTTTGCCAACTAGGAAATGAGAACAAACTTTTGAAATACTTCCAGTCTAAGTCTTGATTCACAAGCCAGATGAAGTGAAACTAAAAGTAAAGCAGGTGGCTCTCTGACCATCTTGCCCCTAACAACATAATAATTCAGTCACTCACCTTGAAGGTGGAGAAGTGAAGTTCTAATCACTTCTGTTTGATTCAGAGTAGGCAGGAAAATACCTCCATGCTATGACACCATAAACTGGAAATCCAATGCCATCTACAATGAATATTTACGTGGCCTATGCAAAGTGCAACAGCTTTCTCAGGGTACCACTGACAATATATTGGCACTTGAATCTCCTTAATATTTTAATAATTTGGTTTTACTGAAAATGTTCTTGTGTGGAACAATTAATTCAAAGCTGAATTAAACATTTTCTTTGACGTAAGATAATTTCCCCCCATATAATGGAAATGCACTTAGCTTCAGGCTGAAATTGAATAAGAAGAATTCATGAAAATGTTTCCCTTATCACCATTTTATACCCTTTTCTACTGCAGATCTTTCAGTTACATTTCTAGCTAGCAATAACATGGCTCTGGCTATAATCCATGACTCCATTTGACCATATATCAGCCTTTTAAGAGTGATCATGTTAAATAGCTTGTAATACCAGTATGTCCCTAAAGTATCAAACCAACATCCAGACACCTTTAGGTTCTGCAGTCCTCTCTCCCCATCTCACTAATGATGAACAGACTTAAACTGCCTGTTCTTAGGCTTCTCTTTTTTGGTACCTCTAGCTTTTACACCTCAGGTGGCAGCATCTTTGCCATAACAATGATTTTTTTTGGCCAGCACAAGAAGATGGGATGGGACAGAGCCAGGGCACCTGACCCAAACTGGCCAACAGGGTATTCCATACCATGGGACGTCACATCTAGTGTATAAACTGGGGGGAGTGAGGGCGGGGATCGCCGCTCAGGGACTAGCTGGGTATCGATCAGCGGGTGGTGAGCAATTGCACTGTGCATCATTTGTACATTCCAATCCTTTTATTATTGCTGTTGTCATTTTATTAGTGTTATCTTTATCATTATTAGTTTCTTCTTTTCTGTTGTATTAAACTGTTCTTATCTCAACCCAGGAGTTTTACTTCTTTTCCTGATTTTCTCCCCCATCCCACTGGGTGGGGGGGAGTGAGTGAGCAGCTGTGTGGTGCTTAGTTGCTGGCTGGGGTTAAACCATGACATAGTGGTACTGCTGCATCATTAGCTGTGTTGTGTCATCTTTGAATGACAGAGTTATTAAAATTGTCTTCAGAATACAGCATTGTTCAAAAGATTAGCTCTATAATTAAACAAAAATTTTGAAATGTCTCTTACCCTTAGATTATCTTAATATCCAGTAAAATAGTATACTAGCTTATTTTGATGTTGAATATAAGCCTTATTTTGGTGAATAAAACTAAAACAATAGCTGGAAGGAAAACATGGCTTCTCTTTTGTTCAATTTTTATCAAATACAAAATTTTAAAAGTGGTATTTCAGCAATATGGCCTTTCTCCTTCTTGGGAGATATGATAAATAGTGAAACAAGAAATATGGGAATAGTGATTTGCAGATAATATGCATGAAAGCAGCTGTTGCACTCTATGTTCTTTTTAGGAACTTAGGGTATTGAGGCTACAAGCAGCCTTGTGAATATATGAGGATTGCAAAAACTTCATTATTCAATAATGAATCAAACTAATTACAGCACAATTTGAAAACGATCTAAAAATATACACTGGAAATACAATTTTCTAGTCTTAACTTCCAATAACTAAAATAAGAAGCATTGATAATGATATGAGAGACATTAGTTAAACTTCCTGATGACTGACCCTGCCCACATCAACATATTCTGTCCTCCAAGCAAAGAATGCAACTAAGTATTTAAATTACAGCCAACTTCCCTGAGCATGGTATAGTAGATTTGCAGTGAGACTGTTGCCTTACAGTACCATGGTTCATCCAACTGGTGAATACCTTACTTGCAGGGAGACATCACTTTTGCTTACTCTCCAAAGACAGAACTGTGTCTATTCTAATAGTAAAGCCTGAACTACAGAGATCTCCTCAGGGCTTCCAAGAATTCTGCCCTGTGGCATTTCCCATTTATTTCAACATATACAAACTACAGATGGTTGTTAAGGAAAAGGCAGATAATCCCTTGGGATAATCAGGCCTAAATTTAAACTTTACAGAGGTTTGGTATGTTCACTGTGGGAAGGAAAAATCGTCTTCCATGGATCACGATTAGAGGAATTAATATTTAAGGGCATACCATAAAGAAGAAAACAATGGACTGTAATTGATTCTTTTCATCTGGCCTCCTTCTCTCTCCCTCTCTCTCAATCATTGTTTGATACTAGAAGACATGAATTTGTGAGAGCCAGTGCTAATGAAAAATGCAGTAGAACTTAACTGCATTTCAGAGCTGCTGGTGTCAAGGGGGCAAGTAATGTCTGTGTCTGTCAGAATGTAAATTCAGTCACTTCATATGATTCACACTCAAGATCCAGAAAAGAACGTGGCCAAGAAAATGACATGACATATTTGGCAAACTTGATGTTTAATAGAGAATTTGTTATCATGGTCAAATTTTGATCCCCCATTACACTGCTATTATGCTGCAATAAATTATAGCCAACTTGTTATAAGTGATAGGGAAAATTTTCTAGATGCCAAGAGTAACAAAGATCATTTCCTGAAGACCTCTTCAACCTCAGGAATATTAGAAACCATTAGTTCTTTTTATTCTAGGGTTTTTCTCTGGTAAAGGACATAATCATTCTTTAAAAAAACAAATGTAAGAAGTCTTTAGTCTTTATAACTGAAGTGTTTTTAGTACCTCCATTGTGGTGCAAAATCATCATGTGCCATTTTCAATGACATCATGAATATTGTTGTGTGCAACTCAAATTCAGGAAATAGCTTGCTTTATTGTTAACTTATACCGTAAAAATTGCCGCATCATCTATTTATAATGGAAGTCACAACACTTCCAGCCAGGCTCTCTTCGGACCTGCAGTTAGGCAAATGCAGCAGTACATAGCAATAGATCCATTTGTGCCCATTAGTTGGTTTCCAGCTTGTCAGAATTCAGATCAAGCATCCAAATGTTCATCCCGAGACAAGCAGGGTTAACACTGTGAGCCAAGCACTAAGCAGATGCCACGACCCCTGTGGTATCATGCAAGCCTGTAAAATCTCCTTACTGCAAGACAAGAGTTGCTCATCAAAGGACTGGTTGACATAAAACAAAGGAGAGGGTTTTCCTGGATTTGAAAGTTTAGCATGGTTTCTCCTCTTTGCAGTGAAAGAATTTAACATATTTCAGTGTCACAAAGACACTTAGCTACTGTTTAGCTGGATACTACTGATGAATGTTTAGGTAGCTGAGAGAAATGAGCCAGGGAATGACACTGAAGAGCTGCTGCCACTTTTACAGGAGAGGGGGAGGATGCAAGTGGAGCACTATTGCATGTTGCACATCCATGTGATCAGGGTGTAGGTTGTTAGTTATTGCTACACCGCAAACATAGCCCACAAGGAAGATCCCTGTTGTTGCTGCTTCCAAGACATCATTCAGTACTCTGGAAGTGTATGGATGATGTACAGAAACTTGCCCATATAGAACCTGATACAGAATAGCAGAGACACACACACACACACACACACACATATGCACGTACGCATCTGTTAACAGATATTACAGTTCAACTGAACCACTTCAGTTCTCACCTACTATTTCTAGGTCTGTTCTCTGTGCAAGTTAAAGGACAGTTTCTATAAACAGTTAAGACATTTAAAAATATATGAAATATGCAAACAGCTTTCTCATTCTAAAAATGATTCTTAACTTTTAAAATTATTTAAATTTGAAAACAATAAGAGAATGGAATTGAAGTCAGTGATATTAACTGTAGGTGCTCTGAGTGTGCTGCTGAAAACTGATTTAATTAGCCTGAGTTATGATCTTCCCAAAATTCTCTATGTTCATTTTTAATAGCCATAGTACTAAGCCTAGTACTTTGAATACACAGGGAAGGACACACAATCCATTCCTAAATTGCTACTACAGCTAGATATACAATTTTTCTAAGCCACTGCATGAGGTACTTTTCCTAGAAGCCCCAAAATTTTAGTAAGAACCTTTTAAAAAACTTATCAAGATATATTAAATAATAAACAATATGAAGTTTAACAGAGACAGTGACATCACCTGTTATCCACTTTGCAGCTGATTCTGCAGCCTTATGTATGCACATTGATGTTTTTTCATGACAGATATAGCATATTGGACTTTCTGTAATCTGAAGTTTGCCATATTATTTATCTTGCAAGATGTTTGTTGAATAAAAGAGGAAATTAGGAGACGTATTTGTAGTTAACCCTGACATAAAAGGTAACTTAATTATCTGTCTCCTTAACACCAATCTCTGGCTCAGCTGGCAGCTTATTTAATTTTATTTTAAATGTTTAAAGTGCAATTGTGCTCAGTAATTATCTTATTAAAAACGATAGTAGTCTAATTTTTTTTTCTGCTTTTCTGGAAAGGAATGATTTTAACAGAATATCTTTCAGAAATATTTTCTGCTTGGTCTGTGCTCCTGTCTGATCTGTATGTGCACAGAGCATCACATGAAATAAGCATGCACATATCAGGTATAGAAACTAATACTACCTGTGCCTCAGCTTGGGCTGATAAGTTTTGTACATTGCAAGTAATAGCTGAATCTTGCATGCCCCTTTGTCTTTGCTGGCAAAATCTGACTTCAGATGAATCAGAAGTCAAACTCTGCCAGGTTTAACAAATGCCCATGGAGGATGAACATATAGAATTATTTACTTCTATTAAGAATACCAGAGAGTATATTTTACAGGAAGTAATTTCATTATCTATTGAAGTGCTAGGGTTCAGCATTTCAATACACAAAATTCAATGACGCATTAATTTGATCCACCTCACTAGCATCCAGGCACATTTAGTGAAAAATGCCAGAATTGTTACAGATGGTTCCAGTCAAAGTGATAGGCCCCAAGAGCTTTAACTCTATAATTAACAGATAATACAACCTGTATAATATATATAATAAAATAGATGTAGTTATAATGTTTAACATACATAATGTATCATATAATAAATGATTAATGTATAAAAAGAGGCAATATTCAAAATCGTATCACCATGAAGAACAAGTTTCAGTAAAATTACACCGCAAAAAGATTTCAAGTTTGATCGCTGTATCTAGAACACAGAAAACCAGTTTTATGTCATAGGATACATCCTGCCACAGCTCAAGGAAAGCTGGGAGGAAAAGATCAAGTGCACCTCATTTGTTTTACTTCTGCAGATGAACATGCAAATAGCAGGCAGAGAAACTGAAGCAAATGTTACATGCAAACGCCCTTGTCTACTGACAGGTAGGGTCTCCTTTTAGATATTTTGGTATTTATTTTCACTATTTCAGCTACTTCTAGAGCGGATCAAGCTCTTGAAAAAAATGTGGTGAGAGAATTTTTATCATTTTTTGGTAAATTCCATGTCATAGATTTGTGTATTGATTTTTGGCAGTAGCCCCACTTACTGACTCATGAAAGATATCCGTACGTCTCATACAGCAAGTACATATACAAGGAATACAAAAACACTCATATGTGAACTGGAAACCCAGTCTATCATATACATCCATTACCAGAAAAGACTGAAGGAGAACAGCAAAGTGTACAGCTCTTGCCAAGCACATTCATGTATTTGTGTTCAACAAAACCTGAACACAAGTCAAACTAGGTCTATCAACAGGGATTACTGACAAACTACCTCTTGTTTAAAAGTGTCTTGCAGACTGTATTATATGCTTCCTAGCACTGGTGGTCCTGACATACAAAAAGCTTAACTCAATCTCCATTTGAACAAACTTTATATAATTTAGCTATCTACTGGTGTCAAATGGAGACAAAAATTAACACTCCCTCACCCAAACCCAGACCTGGACAAACTGCAATGTTCTCTCTTATGTATCTGAGGCACAATATGTATAAAGGCTTGCATCAGCTTATAGATAGAACAACACCATCTAGTTAAAACATTTCTTATAAATGTTTACACTGAAATATAAGCATCATAAATGGATTTTATGGAAATATTATGATACAGATTAATTCTGATTTTAATTTTATTAAAACCAGGAAAGTTAAAATGCCCATAAAAATGATCATTACCATTCTAAAAGAACAAGAATTACTAATTATGAGTTTGGCATTTTCTTGTGTAAAGCAATTTTTTCATTTTCCATATACTATGCCCATTTTCTACATGAAATGAAATTGATCTTTACTACTTTGAATCTAGTACTAACCATTATGAAATCATATTAGACATTTCAGTGCCTGTGTCTCTAGGACATATGGTGCCCTGAGTGAGAAAAATAACTTAGAATCATTGTACTTAGCTATTAAACAATAACACTCATGTTCTCTCACAGCTAAAAGGAGGTTTATAATTTCTATTACTAAACTTAAATTATCTACTGTTTATTTTCACTGTCTGAGAACCTCAATGTGACTGGTACAACAAAGATTCTAATTAGAGTAATGTTTTCTGTAACCTGTCTATTGTTTTCCAACTCAAACAAGATTTGAATTTGAAGAACATACACTATGCTGGGTCTATTTAACCTGTAATAATTTTCTACCTTAATAGCCACACTGCAGCATTTGAAAATTGGCAATAATTCATTTTGCCATGAGCTAGTAACTGAAAGAGTGAAATTCTCATCTGTGAAGAATGGTATAGTAAATTAGCAAAGTCAGGCACTCTAAGTGAAAGTACATCCTCCTCTTTACACCTAATGTTTAATATGGCTCTTCACTATACAAATTTTATGTTAACTTTAATCAATTTCATCTCTAGAAAGAAAATGTTTTAAAAAGCAGAAAACTACTTGTGGTAATAAAGATTTCACTCAGCAGAATCAGAGAGCAAAATGCAATTCATCTTCCTACAGACTTTTAACAAGTTGTGACAACCTCATGCAGCCATCTATAAATGTTACTTAATAAACATTTTGTGTTCAAAATAGTATAAGCTAAGTCTGTTTAAAAGAATACACAAATCTGATTTTTTTCACAGTAAAGCCATAAAAAATAGAATTCATATTTCCTGTCCTTCACTATAAAACTGAGGTCTTTAGTCTAAATTGACCATTCAAGTTTTTCCATGATCTGTGGGGAAAGAGAGGCACCTCCATAAGACCTGTCCATCCTGTTCTCACACAAACATCCAAGACAGATGGGAGGAATTTTCCTCTGGAAGTTCCTCTCTGTCACAGTGTCCCTCCAAAATCTATACAGGGACACTAGATAACTTTGGCTAATACCTAACTTTTTGACAGCTAAAGTAAAAAACGATGAATCCATCTTCTCATGCCTTTGGTTGTCAATCCTAGTTTGTGGTAAGTTGGGGTTTTTTTCTGTGCAGGCTGACTATTTTGGCTTGAAGTTTCAGCATGTCTTAGGCATCTCGTTAAAATTCTTACTGCATTACACCTGCCATGCTGTCAGAGACAGGTTAGTTAGTCTGCTCGATCTAGAAAGCTGATGGGAAGTCCAGACTTTCAGTTGCTCCTGTAATAGCATTAGATCTCCGATGTGGAATGAGGAAGGTTGCTATCAGGTTACGAGGCAATCAATACAAGTGTGGGCAAGATTTACAGCAGAATAGATAAGGGTAAAGGGAGAGTCATCATAGTGTAGTTTCTGATGATTAAATAATGCCTTAACCCAGAAGCAAGCCAGGTTTTTTTCCTCCATAAGAAACCAACAGAAACATTTGAATTGTTCCTGTTCAGATAAAGGTATCTGAACCTAGCCAATACCAGTTCTGCATGTTTCCATCTCCCGAGTAGAGTTAACTATTAGCGTACAAAAAATATTCAAATTTTTACATACACCAAAGTGACTCAGTTCTTTATGGATCCTATTTATAGTCTGTAAAAAGTAAAGAATACAGAAATAAAAGTGAGAGGTTGTTTAAAATTTCTATGTTTTAGGAATACATAAAAAAATTAAATATAGCTAATATTCCATACCTGAGTAGTGGTTGCTTTGGATAAGATGGTTGGTCACTGTTTTGGCATGGCTGAGGTTTTTTCGTGACTTGCTTATAAATATTCCTGGCAGTTACTCCAATCCATAGCATAGTAGAGAGTGTAGAATAATGTAGTACTATACCAACCTAAGAAAAGAGTGGACGGTTAAACAAGTCAGTAAATGGATCAGTAAAACAAGAGTTTTAGAAAAATCTTACTGCATAACTGTACAAGCAAACAGGTTTTTTTAACTTAATTTGTAAGTGCATTAATTTTGTCTTTCTCTCTGGTTATTTCTCACCAGGGAATACACTTCTAAAAAGCAGATAGAATCAGTTATTTAATCTATCATAGATAATATCTGTGATACCAGAAGGTATGTTACAAAACCAAAACTGTAAAGACATTTGTTTTCTAAGAATCTGATTAATGACAACTATTTATTTACACCTGGATTTAAAGTGATGCAAAGGTTAGTTTGTATTGCAAGCCTCGTTAGCTTATCATGACAATGCAATTTAAAAATGAATGAGAGGTCAGCATTTTTGCTTGCTATTATGCTACTATTTCCTTTCATTTTTCAGGAATATCCTGGTGTAGTTCCCTCTCAGCTGCATATAGCCAAGGTTGACTTCTTGTAATGGGATCAGTGCTATTTGCCTAAAACCAGATTATTTTCAGACATATTTTAAGGAACTTATAAACTTGGCTATACAATTTTTAAAATTAAATGACAGATCTTGGCATCTTCCCTTAAAAGGAAATACAAACTCTCAATAGTGTTATTATCATTTTGTCCCCAAGAAACCGTTTTGTTTATCACTGGAAGTAAAATAAAGTACAAACACCTCTAAAATACAAACATCTTTGTTATGTTAGTAATTGTTATTTATTACTATGGAAACAGTAATTGGAATTTTATCCAATCTCCAGTGCTTTATTACATCAGCTAAGTCTCCATCTGATTATATAAAATGAGGTTACCTTTGAAGCAATAACCTGACATTTTGCAGTGAGAAGTAAAATATTGCTATAATTGGAAAGCATATAAATGTTTAAGGAATACAGAGAATTGCTGAATAAAGCTAACACAAATCGATTATAATGATTTATTTGAATCAGTGTTCATTTTTGCTCAACTTAAAATAATTGATGGGTAAAGGAAAAAACTCCATGAAATTTGTTTATATTTAGTAATGTAATGTAGCGCAAAACTTGAAGATAGCAGCAAATACCATCAACAGAAAAACCTTTGTAATTTTCTCTGGGACTTGTCTGACAGATTAGAGAAGGGAATATAAAGACTTCATAGCTGTTGTCGCTTGAGGTAAAAGAAGCAGAAATAAGAGAATGAGACAACTTTGTACCATCAGCTGGCAGACATTGCCAGTTCAGTGGCTAGTGCTGTCTGGACTTAGTTCATATGCAGCTTGCAGCATTTCTGTAGGGACTCAGTGAATATGACTATGAGCTGAGGGGGGAGTGAAAGAGTAAGGCAGAAGGAAGAAGAGGGTGAGAAGAAAGGGAGAGAAAAAGGAGGTGGAAACCATGAGAAAGAACTGGAAAAATTCTAGGGATTTGGTTCATAACCTCTTTCTCATTTCACTATAGCACTGCTACTATATATTCTGTAATTATTCTATGCAAGTGTGCCAAAGAGTCTATAAGAATATGAACAGCAGGGATGAATTCCATGTGAGAAGGCACCTACATGTGAAATTTGGCAACATAGATGGCCATATATACAGCATAATCAGCCACTTAAGTGAAGAATGAGATTCCTAAAAATAGTCCAATAAAACAATTTTATTGAAATTTTAAGGAGGCAACTGAACTGAAAACATCATTGCTATGCCACACCTTAGTCACGTTAGTTATCTTCACAGTGTGATGCTACTTCAGCAACTTAGTTCCTTCTGGTACATGGACAAATCAAACAAACATGGATAAGAGACAGAAGTGTTATCATCTTCTGTTCTAACTCTTCAATAATATGCCTCTTTCTCTCTGTCTCAAAAAAAAAAATAAATCAATTTGCATTTCTTGCTTAAAGGAAAAGAGGATATATCCTGATGATACAGGACCTCCTCATGACTAACAGATTTGAAGGACAATGGTGACAATCTGGAGATAAAACATATAACAACAAAAATGTGGAATTTGGAAGGGTGTACTGGGCTGTTATGCTAAATTCCAAAGGAAAGCATACCCTTTGCTCTGTGTCACAATGATTTTGTTTCTCACTTCTCATCACAAAATATGCTTTCTGGACTAGAATTTTGCTCTTATTCATCCACTAATAATCATTGGTAAAGAAATGTTTGTCACACCTTATCTTGAAAATTCAGTGTTTCAAAGTGATGGGCTTTGCTCTCTGCCTCTTCCTTCCCCATATCTCCACACTGACATCAGTCATGCATGGAGATGCTTTTTCCTCACTGTTGCACTTAGGGGCTGTGGCTGCATGTTCTTTTGTCCCCTTCAGTGGGACCACCTCTTCCTAGCTCTCTTAAGCTAGGAAGACATCTGAGCCCTATCCTAGAAATACACAAGATACCAACACATGACATGGAAGGGGAAGACAAGGCTCAACAGAAAGGGAAACAGGACAAAGATAGTTTTGTTCAGTAAACTCTCACTTAACTCTGTTGGCAAATTTAAACCTTAGGTTTATGCAACAAAGGTCCAGGGTACAAATTTATCTGTGTATATCTTGTTACTGGATTTGTGCCTCTGTAAAGCTTAAAAGGCCAATAAATAGACATAAATTAAATACCCAAGTGTACACTTAAAACTATTTTCACTATAATCAGAACTTTTGTATTTCACATAGAATCGTGTGGGAAGCATCAAGTTTTCCACACAGAACAAAGGATTATGATTGAATATACGAAAGTGATGACCTGTATTCGTAAGAAGGTTTTCCACTGACAGGCCAAATGGTACAGAAAGAACTGTCAGGACACATGCATTTAAGACAGCACTGCAGCTAAAGCTATTTAATAACCACAGTTATATGGTGAAAATTTTCTTGTTTCCTTGGACTCATTTTTCCATGTCCTGTATTCTTAGAACTCTTATCTTTGGGAATAAGCACCAGCCTACTGAATAGAAGATTACGCTTTTCTACAGTAAGAAGATGCTGTCTGTATGTGCCCCTTCAATAAATTTCAGTACCTTAGAGGTAACTTAAGTTCCATACCTTGCAGTTACCATGGTAATGACCAGAATACACATTTATGCAAAGCATTTTGGCACAAAAAGCTCTCTTGATCAGCTTTAACTTGCACACGAATTTCTTTGTTTTCCCCTAGTTTTTAATTTCATTTCTTTTTTTCTAAGGTAATCATATTTCAGATAAGATTGTTCTTCTTCAGCCAGTTCTATTTAAAGGAGGATATGGTTATGCACTGACATTCCAATTACACTGCTAATCCTGCACTGAAAGTGGTTCTTTTCAGTAAGATGAAGGGATTCAGGAATTTCTCTGCGGTCTATAACACCACTGGATGTGAATATTTAATGATCTTAAAACATTTAGCCTTAGAACAATCCTGTGCTCCCTTCACAGGTAGAAAATTTAGAGCAAGTTGAGACCCACAAATCAGGTACCTGAAACCAGGAAGGACAATCTTCAGCATGCACATCTAACTCCATAGTGTGCAAAGTCTTTAGCCATCATAGGTTGGTGCTAGTAAAGTTTCCAGCCACATGAAGTCTTGCTTATGCATATGACTAGCTCTGTTTCTGTCTCAGCAGAGCTGAACAATGCAGCACCTTTCTCACCAAAGACTACTCAAGAGCTCTTAAATGGCATTCTTTGCTTGAGACACCCTAACTGGCAAACTTGATCACAGTACATTAATTTTACATCCATTCTTTCAAAATCAAAAATATATAGCTAGAGCAGAAAGAACTGCTCTTTTCCTCCTCTTTCTATAATATTTTTGTATCTACAGCTCCTACCCAAGATGTGGTGCATAGCTCTAGGACCTCCTTAGTTTAACAGGATTCAAATCCAAATTTTGGACTTCCAATGGTAGTAGTCTAACTTCTAGGCTACTGGCTAGTGTAGAATGGGCTTTGCCTTTCTTGCTGAAGAATTACTGCCCTACAGAAAGGAATTCACAAGCAGCTTCACGTATGACACTTATAAGGGAGAACGAAGATCTGAGCCTTACGAAGTCTTACATGGAAGCTTTTATTTCATAAACTGCATAGGAGGTGCTGGGAGATGTGATCCAAGTGATCATGCCACTCAGTGACTGGCCTCTAGGATATGATTCTGTTTCACTCCCTAACTTTTCTGTCTCCTGGTTCTTGTGCCCCTAAGCCTATTCTTCACACTTCAACATGCTGAACTGACGATTTCATCCCCTAGCATCCATAGCTTCATGGCTATCATACTCTCCTGGAAAGTAGGGGCTATGAGACTGAAATTTTTCAGGCTGAGGGTACAGAACCAATGCCTCCCACACATGGGGAGTGGCCCAGCTACAGTTGTGTCTCCTTCTGTCTCATTCCCTACATGAAAGGAATAAGCCTCCTTCTGCCCTTTAAAGGAAAGAAATCTGAGACCCCAACTCTGGGAGATGGAAGGGGCTGATTACATCATCCCCTGGCTCACTCAAGCACCTTTCTGGCTAGTGTACTGGCTCTGATTAATCCTATTTTGCTGTTCCTAACACAACTTTTGCCTTGCATGAACGATTTTGCCATAATCTCAAGACTCTGGATTCTACATCAACAGCCAGCATTCAGTGACACCCAGAATCAGATTAGTGGGTAATCTAAACAGTCTGTAGATACAACCTCATTCACACAGGAAATCTGTGAAGAAGCAATCCACTCTTCCAGCACTCTAACATCAGTTTTCTTTATAAATCATAAAGACTGCATAGCACATACGCAAGTGAGACTGTCTGTACAAAATCATCTCTGAAATAGGTATGCAGGTTTAAAAGGGAGGTTTAGATTTTTAGATTCCAGATAAAAATAAATATCTTACCTTCTCTGAAAACACATTTTTTGTGTAATTACTTTGCCTTACAGGGGATATGAAGGTTCTTCCAGCTATCTATCACAGAAAATGGGTCCATTTCCATAGCATTATTTCCTGCTGCTTAAAATTAGCCTGGGACACCTCATTTAGAGGGAGAAGGTGATCCGAATGAAGTTATTTTAGAACCACCCTTTTTGGTTAATTATGAAGGCTAAAAATTAACTCAGTCTATTATTTCACTTGAGTAAGGATGTTTCAGTGAAATTTGTTTGTGAAAGTTTTAGGGATAATTACAATAAGAAAGGTGGAGGTTCACTGGCTTTGACACCACATTTCAGTGATTAGGTCAGAAAATGCTTGCACTTGGAATATTCCCCTAGGCACTCAGGAAACAAAGTGCAAACTACATTGCTGGAGGGTAAGGCTGTGTTTTGAATTGTCGCAGATGAAAAGATACCTGTGCTATAGCAACACTAATGGTGTTACACATGGAGTATAACTAATATTTTAGTGCCGCGTGAAGCAGTAATATTTTCACAAATATATTTTTAAACCCTAATACCAGGTTTTTTTCCAGAACTGAAAAAAAAAAAGAAAAAAAGGAGAAAGAGCCAAAAACTTAGACTTGAGGGACACACAAGCCCAAACTAGCTATATAAACATACCTTTCATTAGGCTGAATAATTTAAAGAATTGCTATATTCCATATACAGGAGAAAAGGAGTGCTGTTCACCCCACCACTGCTTATACAAGCTACAGGAAATGTTCAAATATGTGAGCTTTCTGGGAAACCCATTAGTAGGTCTGACCTCCCTCCCTCCTAGCTTTGGAACCCTGAATATTAATTCACAGAGTAATCCTCTCAGGGTTATCACAGGAGGAGACAGGCAGTGGGACTCACAGAATTTTGAAAAACGTTGCTGTCAGTAGGCAAGAAAGGGTCTGTGGTGGGGTACAATGTTCTGGGAGTGAACATGTGTTCAGCCTCTATTACCAGCATCTGTTAGCCCTACCTAATTATATCAGACAATTTCTACCAGGAACCAGAGGACTGTGTGTGTCTTGTATGTCCTGTATCTTTCCTGTATTTTAACTGCTGATGATACTGTCTGTTGAGGTAGCATGGTGTCAGGTAAATAAATAACTTTATGAAACTGATTAGAAGGCATATGTGAATGGATCCATTCAGTTTCTGTAAGTGTGCGTGTTTCAAAGCAGCTCAGGATCTGGCCCTATACCATAGCAAGAAACAGCTGTCACTGATAATGCATATTATGAAGATACCCCTGTAGTTTACGTATTACTCATAACAGATTATTAATAAGTCATTTATCTCAATCAATTTTTCATTATTGCTATTAATACTGCATTGTTACCATGCAATCTGCAAAGTAAATAACCAGACAATGACTGTAACAGCAGATGGTTATTTGTGATCCTGTAATTACATGGCCATGACTGCCCTACAAACTAATCTGCTACCCTCACTTGCAAACTGCAGATAAAGACAATAGTAATATGGTGATATTTCAATTTGCTAGAACTCACAGATTAATTATGACACTATACACTAGATATTGTGAGATACTTAGAATAATCTAGTAGACAACTGTGTCATTTAAATGAATACCATGTAATATACATAGGTAGACTTTGCATGTAGAATGTTACAGGTGCTTACAGATCTACATGTGCTGTTTATTGATGGTCAAGCACAAATATACACAAAAGGCTTCCAAAGCATCTCAGTGAAAATTAGAGTGATGACTCTTACACTAGTTATGCAAGTTTGGCAATGACTCTGCTGTTGGCTGGTGACTCTTGCTGTTTACCCCATGTTTACCCATTCAAGCAAATCAGAAGAACCAGATTAGTGAGAGGCAAAGTATCTGGGAGACTGTTGGCTTAATGAAATGCTTTACTACAGGTAAATACCAACAACATTCATGAGATCTGGAGCACTTCTACAAAATCCAAGAGGAAGAAATATTTAAGACAAATTGCAACAAGCCTTCATCAGGCATTACAGAAGATGACTGAAATGACTCTCTTTACACACTGTACAGACTCAGCCTCTATATTCAAAGCACCTGAAGCCATGCCCTCTCTGTGCATCTCATGGCATCTTATCTCCAGAAAGGATGAAGCAAGAGATGTGAAGTAGTCCAGCAGTGCAAACAAGGGTCCATAAAAAGCAAGTGTACTGATCTGCTTTGTCTCCTTAGCTTGAGTTGTAATTAAAAGACATAATCGTACTATAAACATTAAGCTGCCAAAGTGTATATTTAGGCATCACCCAGTGAAGCCAGGGCCACCCTCAGCAAAAGGTATATGTATTATAAAAGTGCAGCAGTAACTTTAGTTCCACACGTTCAATCCAAAGATCAGAAAGGACAGAAATATTTGGGAATCATAGTTTTCAACTATCCTGTTGAACAGAGAAATAGTATGATTTTCAGTTTATTTTTAAAATAAGGAAATCTGAGCTGCAGAGAAGTTAATGCATTGGTCAGCCTCTCACAGAAACTTGGGTGACAACCAAACACTGAACACTCCCAGTGCTGGCCTTGAAAAGACATGCTTATAAAGATGACTTACTCTGAAGAACTTAAGATCCAGGAACAATATTGGAAAAGACAGAACTATCAATATTATGTTAAAAGATACAGTTTCAGGTTTTCATTCTATTAGTAAGAATTACTAAGGCAGATACTTACAGCTTGACATATAATTGGGTATTTAATGCGATTGATGCCACCGGCAAAAACAGCAAATGTAAGAGCAGTATGGAAACAAAAGTTGAGAAGCATGTGCCATCCTTTTCTGCTTATTCGGATTGTGCTGTTGAAAAAATGCATTTTAAAATTAAAACCCAACATATCTATTATGAAAATTATGATTTGGAAAAAATGCTTAATATGAGAGAATTAAATTCTTTTATTCTTGAACACCTACTTAGCAATCTACCTAAAGGACAGAGTCTGATTTATACAACATTGAAATCAATGATAAAAAGGTAAAATCAATGGTAAAAAACATAAAGAGTCTACTGACAAGGGTCTACTGACTTAAAGTTTCCTCCATCAAATTAAGCATTTAAAGTAGAGTAATAAAAGCAAAAGGCTTATTGCATAGCTTCAGATATGCAGAACTTGAACAAGACATCTCTAAAGAATTAAATGGAAGCTGAAGATCAGAAGTCATTGCATTAGTTCACTTAATTAATATTTAGCAGCTTCTACAGTACAATACATTCCTAGTCTTTTAAATTGCTAATGGTCTTTAAGAGAAGTAGGTAGTTAAAATGGCATTTATATAAATCTTTCATACAAAGGAAAACACAAGTTTTCTAAACCCAAGAAGATTTAGAAGTCAAAGAAAGTTTCTTTTATCCAATGATAGTTACCAGTCTTTCAGCCAAATTTGATCTTAGAAGCCAATACCACCAGTGTATTGCTCTCCAAAGTGCTGCTCAATTGGAATTTGCCAGAAAGCAATTTGATAGTGCTCATGGTTTTATATTGAATTGTCAAGTTAGAAATCTTAGGAACAGTGTGTAGACCATTTAGACATACAACTCAGCAAAGATACAGCTTGGGAACAGCTTGAGAAAGGCTGACAAACTTTTTTTGATTTCTCTGGTGTAAATCACATTGCTGATATTACTATCCAACAGTAATTCAGATCATTTTAATTTATCTTTTCAGTGCAGGTTAGAAAAATTGAAGTACCTCAGTATAATGCTGACCATTTCACACAAGTGCTTAAAATTGAATTCTTACCTGTGATGGACAATGTAGGTGATAATGGAAGCAAACAGGCACAACAACATAACTGCAGTACATGCATATACCACAGGGTGCAGAAACTCCCCTGGGTACTGGGGGAAAGACAGCACTGTCTTAAAATCCTATGGAGAAAGCAAAATGATTTAACATTGTTAGGCATGTGTGAAACTCTGAGACTTCATTTCAATATGTCTTGTCATTTCTAGCTGTTCCCTTTCAAGAGCAGGAAAATAAGATGATGAACTTTTTATGTAGGTAGAGTTCATAAATTTACAATAACATCAGACTGCTCTTTCCTCATCTGCATACACTTTGCAAGACAGAAATTAACCTTTTTGTACAAGCAGACATATCCTCGTTAAAAAAAAGGTCTGAAAAAATACACAGAATATTACATTTTCCAGGCATTAGCAATATCTGTTCCTTCTGATAACATGAACTTTATGTGTGTATTTTACTAGGATATTAAGTACAAAATATCAAATTACCATAAAGGTCTCTAAATGGCATATGCATGGCTGCAGAAGAACCACTCAAAGAAACAAAAGCCATGAGAATACACCCAAAATATCGACTGACTCACTCCTATATTCAAATATAATTCCCAGTTGATACACCTCCTCTGACCCATTGACCTTTACACTTAGTTGCAAATACTCTACTACCTATATCAATTCAAAAGCAGCTTGACAGCTTTATTAACAGGAGAGTAAAGATCCATGCATTCCTTTTGGACCTGCTAGTGCCTACTGACACAGTTCTTCACAAAAAACATAATGAAAAACTATTAATAACTTTGTAAAATTAACCATATCAAATTCCCATTCTAAATTACTGGATCTCCCATGTAAGAAATAATAGGAGAGCTAAATCTGCAGGTGTGATTGATGGACAGAAAAAGGAGCCCATTACAGAAAACAGTACGTCTTCAGACTATCTGAATTAATTAAACCAAACATTAGAGGTTCACTGTAATACATTAAGCCACATCTGTTTGTGGCACTACATTTCTGCAAACAAGTACTACGAATTACACACATAAACTATCACCCAACTGCAAATAAAGTGTCGTCTACATGCCAGTTTCCATGTGCAGTGGCATTAACACACAAAACTGAATATACATCCCACCACAGAAAAAGCTAAAACCTGAAAAAGTAGTGAATATGAAAATCCAGCAAACTTTAACACTGAAACTACTGGCATACATTTAAAAGACTTTTTTCTTATTTGTCAGTTTTAGGTTCCCCTAGAAGAAGATTCAATACATTATTTTCCTGAGGTGAAATCTCCCCTTTGGAGACTGGGACTGTAATGTTAATACATATTTTAATTGCATTTGCATGCAGAGAGCTGATTTCCAGCACCATTATTTATGTGTATGAACTTGTCCAGCTAATGTTCATGAGTTTATGCAATTATTAAATCAGGGGGAAACGTACTGCCCGTTTACCTTCCAGAAAGGTCCTTACAAGCAACAGATGCCCTAGTAGTCATTATTTTTCTTCATACTAGCTTTAAATTTCCTAAGTTTGACTGTACCAGTTTCTCCAGATGCATATTAATGTCAGTTCTAGAACAGCGCAGCTTACAACATATATAAAAAAGACCATCAAAATGAACAAATAACGTATGAACAATGATGGCAAATATTTGTCATCACATCCAATTTCTCTTCAAGTACTTCCTCAGCTTGCATGTGTACCTCAGTTAAATCTGCTCAGTCACCACTTGTCCCACACATGTCTTCTCTCAGCCCTGCCCAGTTCACCAAGACTCAAAATCAGAGGTGGAGTCATTTGTCACAGAGGTACTGTTATGCTGTCTCCTAACATCTCTTGCTACTCTTCTCTTAACCATGAGTGGAATAGAAGAGGAAAAGAACTCTATCTTTTGATGTGGCAGCTTTTTAATGTGACAGACCTATGCTCCTGATGCCCTCTCTTGATTTTGTTTTTTTTTTTTCAGTGTGCCTGAATATACGTTCAGGATATACTGAATTCACAAATTTCAAATAATTCTTTAAAAGTCTATTGGCTCAGAACTGCCACTGCCACTCCACTTAAACACCCTTTTTTTGACCATTTTTTCTCCCATGCCCTTATTTGCATCATCTCCCCATTAATTCTTTTACAGAGTGAATTTCTTGAGGTAGACTATTATTTAGCAGAAATGTTCAGTACAATTTTGGCTCATATTACTAGCGTAGTAATGTAAACCCTGGACAATTTAAATAGAAATACTCTGCTGAAAATGATAACATATTTACTTCTAGCTCTTACTGATATAATCATATTTTGGTATACCAATGGTACACTTTGTCATAATTTTATGTACACACTTGCTTCATTTCTGTGCATTAAGAATACTGTTACTATAACTAACATAGTAGTAACAGTGTAGTTATTTAAAGAAATAAGTATCTTGGATATTTCTGAAAACAAACAAACAAAAAACACCAACCCCCAAAACCCTCTGAAAAGTTAACAAAGTTGTGAAAAAGGAAACACAGTGAAGCTACACAATTATGTAGCAACAAATGAAAGTGATTTTACTTAAGGTAGCATCATTCAGTGTACTAAAGAACTAGCTTTTAATAGTGTGAGTGCAAGAATCAACCAATCACTATGTTTGAACATCAGTATAAAAGCAAATGCCATATGTCCTACAGGAATACAGCCATTTTGCCTGCAGAAGAATCAAGAGCAATCAGCATCTTAAAGCGAATTCCATTATAAAAAAAATCACTTTTTTATTATTATCTCTTTTCTAATCTTGTACAGTAAATAAGTGGTAAAACTTTTGAGTATCATAATGCATTATTGCCAATGCAGATTATCCTTTTTAAGAGTTTTGTATATTGAAAACCGATTTCATTATAGATATATAATAAATCTATCTTGTCTGCTTTTTGATGATAATTAAACCTTATTGATCTGTCAACCTCCCCTGACTGATCCTCTGGGGAAGACAGCATGCAGAAAACAAAGTTACTTTTTTAATGCTGTACGCAAAGCAGCATAATTGTATGGTACATTTTAAAAGGGTGGGTTTGATTTTATTTCCTAGAGGGGATTCAAATGATGATGATATTGGAAAATGGCAGGAATTATTTACAGGAAAATGAATACACACAAGCCTTTGACCATTACAAACTGCTGTCTACAACTACAAGACCAGTAAAATGTTGTCTAATGAGAATTTGTCATTCATTCACCCTTCTAAGAAGGTGTGAAACCAGCTTCTTTCAGCTGTAAATGACACCATAGTACATAAGGCAAAATAGAAATTAGTGATGGAAATTGGTGAATAGAAAAGACTTTTTATCAGCTCTTTCATCCAACAATCAGAATTATAAAAACATCGGAGTGGAAATGGGACCATTTTACTTGAGACTTCATTCCAAAAATCGACTGAAACAGAAACATCTATACTGATCAGTTAAAACTCAATATGAAAGTATAAAGAGGTATAGATGATTTACATACCAAAGGCAGCCCTGAGACATTTAATAGCAGATGCTGAGAAAGCTGAGGGGAAGTTACAGTGAACTAATACTAAATATCTGGTACTTTCACAAAATCACAGCTGCTAAAAACAAGCTAGTTTGTGTTGTAAATTTTTGTAATCCATCTACTTATATTGGCAAATAAAACATTTATTTTTAATATATTGCTTGTAATAGTATGATGTTAGAAAGTATAGTCTAACTGGTTTCTGTGTTTAAAGCAGGACATCTGAAACTGTGTTCCCCGAGGAAGTAATACCCAAACACCACAGAGACTTGGAAACACAAGTGCATTTGAACAATCAGTTATGGCAAGATTTAGGTTCCTATTTGTATTTAGAGTGCCAAATATTAGGATGTTTAGGAGCACCAGAACATGGAAATTACCCATAGAGATGGGTCTCTATGGAGAGCCAAAAACACTGCAATGCACATTGACTGGAGCTATTTGGCCAGATTTCAACAGGCTGGAGGAATGGGCTTACTGGAACCTCATGAAGTTCAATGAAGAGAAGTAAAAAGTTTCCTGTCTCTGGGACAGAGTAATCCTGACTGCAAATGACTGGGAAAAACCTTTGCAGAAAAGGATCAGAGGGCCCTGGTGGACACTAAATGGAAAGCAAGGCAGTGTGCCCTTGTGGCACATAAGGTGAATAACATATTGGGCCATATTAGCAAGAGTGCAGGCAGCAGTCTGAGGGAAGTGATTATTCCCTTCTATTGACCACTTGTGAGACCAAATCTCGACTAGCGTGTCCAGTTTGGGGCACTTCAGTACAAGAAAGACATTGATGAATTGGAAGAAGCCCAGTAGAGGCCACCAAGACAATAAGATGGGTCAAGACCTAGATTCTAGGTCATTAACTTACATCTCCTGTCTCCAAGAGTTGGTCCATTTTACTGAGCTCCTTTATAGTCTGGATCCCCTTTACCCTTTGGTTGAAGCTGCACTACAAAGAATGCAAGATCCACTAAGCCAGTAAAAAGCAAGAGCAAATACAAAAAGTGAGCTTGAGCCAGAGGTTTGATTTGTTATAAAGTTAGTGCATTTTGAGGAAGACAAGCCTGGAGTTTTGACCCCAGTACCAAGCCAGTTTATACATTTTACAGAACAAATAATACATGTTATTAAGTATAATTTAATAAAAAGTAGATGTAATCCAGGGAGAAAGGACTACAAGCCAGATCTTGCTCTTATGAGTACTCTAATTCCAAGGCTTTATGCAAAAGATTGGCACATTCAGGAATATTCTGAAAAAAGCAACCTTTTCTGGGAAGCTGGACTCAATACTGTCCATATGGGCTAAGCATTCTCTGTTTAGGTGAGCAGTACTTGCCAGCTGTGGACTTAGGTGAAGAGTATGTGCCTCCTTGCCAGGCCTCTGAATGACAGCAGAGCTTAGAAATTGAGCTCTTGACACTGGGAAGCATCTACGCATGTGCAGAGGAATCTAATTCCAGGGAATTTTGCAGTTCCCACTACAACAAATGTTAATTTTGCAGATAGCACGTAAACTTTCTGGATCACTTTCATAGTCTTTGGTGCTTAAACTCTGCTAAAGTCTATTTTGTAGGTGTAAAATCAGGTGTTTAAACACAAAAAAATTTTGAAAAGTTCATTCTTAAACCTCTCTTTATTAGCAGTCTGATTTTTTTAAAGTCCTGAACCACGTTTCCACAGCCTATTACGAGAAAACGTTGTGTTCTCTATGGGGAAAATGTCAAATACTGTAACTATGTCAACCTTCTAAATCACATCTCTGTAATACTTCCCTGACTCATTAATTAATTTCTCAAAAGGCTTAGACAGGCTGTTTAATTTGGAGAAGACCTGAAACACAGACATTTAGAAGACTGTTTTCAGAAGTGAACTTCATGAACAGGCCTAAGAAATTCTGCAGTTGTCTCAAGTCACACTGAAAATATTGAAAATGTAGCTTTTGTGGTACTGTCATCCTACCAATTTGGAAATACTTAAAAGATTCAGGGAATGCTTGTAAAACAACAGGAGAAAAATCCTGTAACTCTTAGCATGACCCGTTCCTAGCATCTTGCCTTTCCTCAATTTCTCATTCACACAGTTTTCCAAGGTTTGCTTCCAGGATAGTTTCAAATTTGCTCTGTTTTTGTCAGCTCAGTCTCCTCAGCCCTAATTATCTCAAATAGCTATCCACTGAATGTACGCTACTTTTGCAAATGACTCCTTACACTCACAAAGAAAAAAAATAATCCAACAAAACCCCACCTATGTTGTTTGGAATAATGCAATACATTGTGACAAACCAGGAAAGGAGTTGGTTATGATATATGTTCATTTAATCTATCTTCAGGATTACAATTAAAAATGCTAACAATATTTATTAATCCATTTTATGTTAATTGAGAAGTAGCATACTTAGATTTAAGAATTTTAGTAGTGTTTATTCGGCAGATTTGAGGAAATTACTATTGACAAAGCCGTCTGAGGGGGAAAAGGAAATGCTGTATACAATTACAGTAATATCCATCACTACTGAATTGCCATTCTGTTCTAAGAAAAATGAAAGGAAGAGCAAAGGACAATGTATGGCCAAACATTTTTAGCACATTTTGAAATTCAGTGCTGCTGTTGGATATTTTTGTTATCTCCTGAAGAGTTTTTACTCAGATACACCATGGCTACAGAGCACTAGATTGGTCATAACATACACAAACATTGTCCTGAAAAATTATAATATTGATATATAGCTCAGTTCACAAAAGAGAACAACTACATAGTATTTATACAACAAATAATTAGACATAACAAAGCTTCAGAATATATAAGTTCATAATTTTACTCTAAAACAGAAAATATATTGCAGAGGTTCATAGTTCAAGACCCTAGAGGGCTTTGGCCACTTCCAAAAGAAACTAGAGCGTGACTGTCTCTTTTCCTCCTACAGATAACAGAAGAAAAGACAAAAGAGGGGACTGGTCTAAACACGCAGTGTATGAAGGGAAAGGCAGGAATATAACTCGGGAGCTTAGTTCATAGGTTTTTAGTCTCACCCCTAGGACACACCATCCAAAAGTTGACTAGAAAAAGATAATGCTGTATTATGTCTGACACTACTATTTTACTTCCATGCACTGGCCCAACCTATAGCAGAGTGAAAGCGTGAGAGCGTGTAAGAGAAGGAGCTTGTACCTCCTTTCCAAGCCAGACTCCAAACTGTAATCTCTCTGTCACTGACATCACTGGAAGAACTGTCACAGAGAGAAATCAAATGGCTCTACATGAATCCTCTCACTTGAAGTATGCTCATGCTTATTAATTATCAATCATAGCTGATAAATCCTTGATTGCTGCCTTTCTAAAAAAGGACTCTACAAAACCTTTATTTTAACCCTTTTACAGTACCTAGGCAGAAACAATTTTTATAAAAGCAGTTCAGGGAACTTTGTCTTACTATTTAAAAAGATGACAAATCAGAATATGTGCCGTACTAGCTATAAAATGGACATTTGTATTAACTGAGGCTTCTATTTCATCTTGTTCCACAGCAGGACATACATTACTGTGATGGTAATGTAAACCTTCATCACTGTTGCTTTATTGCTGCTCTTCAGTTTACAGATGCTACTTCAGTTTTCTGCTATTACCCCAAAACATAATAATCAATTATGAATTTTTATGGTTTAATAGATTAGAGAATTATAGATTAATAAAATGTATGCTGATATTGTAGCTAATTTCATTGGCTACATACCATACACTAGCTATTTTGAATTTGCTGTCACTTTGTTAGTATTTTAAAATATATTAGGCACTCAGGTGTGAATTAAGAAGATACACATAGGCACTTTATATTGTTCATATTATAAATTAATAGCTAAGCAGAACTATGAAATATTTTTCATTTCTGGTATGAGAATTGAACTGTCCAGAAAAGCATAGTCTCTATCAAATAAAACAATCCCTGACTTTATGCCACAAAAGACTGATTAAGAAATAACACTTGAATGAAAATGGTTGCACATAATGAAGCTACAAAAGTTTTCCAATAGCTGTTTAGAAAGACACTGTTTGAAAACATATCTCTGTGTGTGTATAGATATATATGTATTAAAAAGACTTAAGGTCAGGCATCTTCTTTCTTAAAAGTGACTGAAACATGAGCTAAGGAACCTATCACATTGTTTGCTACCATATCAATTGCAAAGCAATGGTGAGCCTAAAATTCTATTTTCTTTCTTGCACAGATAAAAATGGAAGATGCACACAGGAAAAAAAGCAAAGTTGAATTACCATAACAAAACAAACCCAAGACCTAAACCTGAATTACTTACCAGATGCAAAAGCTGCAGTAAAATGTGCCTCAGTTGCCTTTATGGTGTAGAAAAACCAATCTGCTACGTCTTATCAGATATAAATGTGCATTTGGCTTTACAAACTAAAAATTCATCAAAAAGCCCTCGTGTCAGTATACAATTTTTGCAAATAAAATGAAACCATGGAGTTGGTTGTGTGCAAGCAATTAGTTAACATTTAGTAACTACTCAAAGTTTAAGAAGAATAGGCTGAACCCAAGCAGTTGAAGGAGGAGGAAGCCATTTTGGGTGTGGCACCTGCAAAGTCAACAGGTGCTTTCTTTAATGAATTTGGAAGAATATCCTGAAAGCAAAATTATGCTTCACATTCAGGGAAACAAGCGGCTGGGGGAAAAAAGGGAACTCATAGAAACTGTAGAAAATCTGGTATATTTGATGTCATCAAATCTTAGGAACAGCTCTTAAATTCTGAACAATTCTGGACTGGGTGAAAAATTTTCACGTAACTCTGAGGGAAATCAGTTCTTACGAAGTGGACGATAATATCTGCATTTAACTCGTGGGTGCCACAGCCTTGTGCTATGATTGGCTGCCATCTGGGCTCCATCTGACAGCAGCAGATTGGTATTCTCTGCACACGTCCTCGCAATTCCTGTCGCCTATGTTTGCTGTCCCTTACACATACACACAATACATTATTTACTCAACTATAAACATTTCTGTAATGTACACAAGCAGCATCTACAGTGCAATCATGCACCACCATTCAGGATCAATCTGGTATTAATAGTACACATCTGGCTAATCTTTTTACAAATGGTTTATAATAAATATTTTTAATGGTGCAAACATTTTCTCATCTATATATGTTAGAAATCTCTCATTTTTTATTTGCTTTCCTTTATTCCCTGAACAATAACAGGTCATTGCTGCCTGCATAATATTTGTGCTTTCATGAAGGTAACTTTCTGCTAAGCAGGATAGTTAAATAACTGCAATGGGAACTGTAAGTGTGACGGAGAACAGACCAAAGCAGGCTGATATGTTAGCACTGCACAGAAATATTTTTCTTCACGAACAGCAATTTCATAAGAAGGCTATCAGCATTAGTATACAAACTAAAACTCCTACAGAATCAACAAGGGCAGTACTGTCCTTACTTAAAAGAGCAGAAGATGTTATTCCTCTCCATTTATTAAATGATTCAACATTGCGGTATGCCTGCAACTAATTAGTATGATCAACACAGTGCAGGGCAGGAACAAAAGCAGACCAGCCTCTGAGATGTGCTGATGTAAAAGCACACAGGAGTATACATTTTTAAACCCTGTCCTATAATTTATAACCATTACATACTAATTGTTCCTTGATGGAACTTTCATTTGTAAGACTGAATTTAATGTCATTTCTGATTAGGCCTGTCTCTGGATATTAAAACTGACCACCAGGTTTATTCACTTACTAGCAGTTAAATAACTTACTTTAAGACTGTCTTATCCTAAACATTATAGAAACCAGAAGGTCAGTTACTGACAAGTAAGAATGATACAGATGCACATAAAAAGAACATATATGTATGGCAAAAGAGAGAGAGAGAAAAAAAATATAGGTATATTTGCTAAGTCATATACTTACCATTAGCACTGCAAAGTTACTGAAGTGTGTACTCTGAATGGTGGTAATATTGCCTGCAGAACTAATTATGTGGCACCCTTCTCCCCACCAGCCTCCATGTCCATCTAGAAGGTCAAAATCCCAGAAGGCTGCAATGGGGTCTATACCCCGTGCAAAGTGCCTCAACCCTATAGTAAGAGGGCTGGTGAGGTTTCCAAAACTGCACCCATCTGCAAAAGCAACAAACTGAATCAGAGCGATGGAGTGGAAAACCCTTTACTGATGAATGCTGTGTAAAAATATCAGATACACTAAACTATGGGGAAAAAAGCAATAGACATATACTCTTAATGGTCAAAATCAAAGGTAGTGCTCACATTCAGAAAAGTTTGCAATAGTATAAATAAATCTGAACATTTCAATCCCATAAAGTGTCCGAATGATCTAATCATCCTTCACAAAGCAGATTTTTTATTGTTTCAGATTCTTCAGTTAGGACCAGTGTTGCACTATTGCCCATGTAACTGCATAACGGCTCAGTTTCATGGTATGATTAATACCTGAGTCAATTCTGCACTTTCAAAGTCACATTTAAACATTTAAAAAATGTTAATAGAAATGAGAGCACTGTTCAGTATCAAATAAAATTAGTAAAATTGCCTGGGTGAATAATTAATCAAAATAATGACTCACTAGCACATACAATATATCACATTTAGACAAAAGCCTTTAACAACACCTGTTTTACATCCATCGTATCAGAAAGTATACTGGTGAGTATTGATACATGCAACAGGGCACTACTCCCACTCCAAAAGCCTTAATTTTATCAGTGTCTAGGACGTTAACATTGCAATTTTCATTGTAAAGAGTAAACCAAGGTTCTTTCCTATAGAACCGTGCTTTAAGAAACAAGCATCTGTAACAACATTGTCAACAAACAGTACTCCAAAATTTGCATTCTAGTCATACAGCCAGTGCATTTCTTTATTTGCAGGATAATTTGAATAAAATAATGCCGATAGGAACAATTGCAAACATTTGTACTAAAGAAAAAGACTGCTTCCAGCCTCTCAGCACACTGTATACTCTACTCCTCTATTCTCTACATAATCAAGTATACTGTAGCTTTTAGATTAAAGGAAATAATGCATAACAACTCCTCACCTATTTTAGCAAAAACAGCTGGTGTGGCAACCGTCCTACGTTTCCCATCATCTGCAAGATTTGATGAGTTTCCTGTGCTAGGAAAGAGTTTTCCATTCCGAAAGACAATAAACTGTAGCTTGCAAGTGGAGTTATCAACAGATTGCCAGGCTGAAGACTGAGAGAAGACAGACTGTGGCAAATGAACTGAAGCTACTGCTACAGCATTCTGTACAATGAGAAAAAAAAAGAAACATTTAAAATGCAAATCACAACAGGGTTGCTTTCATGATGTTTTAAACTCCTGTACAAGAAATGTATGCTGCCTTCCTTTTCCAACAGACTGGAAGCAACCAAAGAAGCACGAGCTGTAACCATGGGAATAGGATTGGTACAGTGCATATTAAAAGGGAAAACGTTTTGATTGAATGTGAGAGCCTATATGGTCAAGCTCCCTGCTGCAGAGGTGAGAATGGTTCTTACCGTGCCTGCTAGAGGGTCCATCAACACTGCAGATCTGATTTAAAGAGACAACCTCTACCAGGTTTTCTCCTTCACTTAAAACAGAATCAGACAACTTACATTAAAACATTTCTCCAAAAGGGTACTTAAAGAGTATAAAAATAATTTTATTAATACAAAAAATTACATCAGCAGAGAACTGCAAGTGCAGTAAACAACGCATTTTATGAATATGTTTTTCTTGCTTCATATAAGGAAAATCAGTTAACTCTGTGGTTTAGTAATGCAGGATTAAAAAAATATTACAAGCACTAATGTAAAACAAGAAAACAAGACGGTACAAGGAGAAAATGAATGAAGACTGTCAGATCACTATAATGGCTTTGAGTTGTAAGTGTGTTATACACCCTTTTACAAGCAGATAATTCCCTTACAGCAGAGCTATAAAATACACTGAACTTTATGTTCTGAGGACCTCACTCATCAAGCATTTTTTTCCTGCCAAAGTAGCAACCTAATCATTAAAGACTGAGATATTTAAAAGAAAAAACAAATGATGAGCAATGGGAAAATAAACAGGGAGTATGTCCTGAGCCTTCAAGTGAAAAGTATATGTATTTAAAAACAAACAAAATACAAAATGTTCTAATTTGCATTTCCCCCAAGGGCAAAGTATAGCTTCTGTGCACATAATTTACATAGATTATCACATAGTTTACTCATAGCACATGTGCTCTACCTCTTTGAGAAGTAAAACAATAATCTTCACAATCATGTAAACAAACATGATATTAATATGTGTCCATGTGCTGGGAGAAATATACATATGGGAGATAAGAGGTAAAACAGAGATCAGTGACCTCATGATAAATATGGGAGAAAAGCATGAGTAGTCTGTGATGTCACTAGGATGCTTAAATAAACAGATAAAGGATTCTGTATGTTTTTGTCTTTGTTACCATGTATATTTTTGAAAGGCTTTGCGATTTTAACAATAAAACCACCAAAATTTCCTTTTTAAAATAAGTATTCAATCTAGGTGATGCCACTTATTAAAAATACTCAGGAAAAACAGAGCAAATAACAACAGGACATTTCTACATTAGATTTTAAAATTACTATGAAGGCTTTAATTGGAATTAACTAAGCTAAACATCAAGTATTCGTCCTTAGATTTTTCCACTGCCTAATTCACTAAAGCTGTCATAATTGGCTTTATCTCACGCTTCTGAAAAAGATGTATTTTACTCTATGATATCCCAAAGTATCTGTGTATGTTGAACCTCTGATGATACCATTTTGGCCACAAAATTGTTATCAATAAGTATGTACAGAAATTTTTAGAAATGTGATTCGTCAAACCCCAGATCACTGTTGAGGACTTATGTGGAGATGTACTGAAGTATAAGAGAAGTTACAGTGTGATTAACTTTATAGTTATATTGGATTTTTAGTATTATTCTGTCCTGGAAAAAGCAACAGCAATGACATTAAATTACACTAATTACTTCTTATACACAAAAAGAGAAAGCTAGAAGCATCTGAATAAGCTTATGATAATGAAACCAACAGCTAAAGGCACTGAGATAAGCAACAAGGTGCTATGACTTGACAGAAGCAGCCCTACACAAGCCAGAGAAAACAACAAGTTTATAGCACTTTCTCTAAGAGGGGAAATTGTCTAACTCATTGTGGTTCTCTAATTTCTCCTCCATTGGGACTTACTGATACCAATGGGAAAAAGTAACAGTGTAGACAGAGCATGGCTGTGAGTCTGCGGAGGTGCAGACAAGAGGCCGCACACATCCGAAGCACAGAGAGCTGGCGTGCAGGTCCGGTGACAGGTCGCACAGCAGGGGAAAGACCAAGGTGATGCCTACCCCTCACTTCCTCACCATCACCCTGTCTCTGCCCACAGAGAGACTCTTCACTATGTAGCATAAAAGAAAGGAACCCGATCACGGTGCCCCAAGTCTTACCCACAGACTACAGCTTCACCTCACAGGGGCAAAGTCAAATGCAGTGAAGGAAAGCTGTACACGGGCTACAAATGGATTTAGTGTGGACTGGTCGCACTCCTCGGGCTGACTGAGCAAATCTCACATATGCAGCAACATCAAATTACTTATGACAAAAAGACACGTTTACAGAGAATTATTTCCTTCTTAGACTTCAGGAGAGTGTTTTTCCCTATTTGTCTCCTCAAAATGTACCAAGAATATGAATACCCATAACATTAACTATTTAATAATCTTTGCTGAATAATGTCTACAGTCACTTCCAGGGATGCAATTTAATTGTGAATACTGCCCTATGTATACATATTATTTCAAACAATTTCTTTTGAGTGCAGGCAGTCTGGTGGAGCGAAGGGCAAAGGGACAGGACTGTTCCTTGACTGGACAAATGTACACATAAAGTCAAACTACTTGCTGCACATCAAATATTTACTTTATGTAGAAATTCCTCAAAATTAAACATCAAACTGTCTGCTACAGCAATATGCCTGCCAACAAGCTCCTGTGCTAGGACATTAATGAAAAATGCACACATTGAGAGTGCCCACACATTCAGAATGCTGTTTAAAAATATGAATAAATATTTGTGAACAATTTTTACATCTAAGATATGTGAGAATCTTCTTTTCAATAACATTAGTCATTATTTACAGGAGAGGGATGATCTGAGCACTCAGGAAATCTCTGTTATTGTGGTAGAGGATGGATGAAGCCTGACTGGAGGCTCAGTCTTGGGTTCTGCTAATCTTACGTGTGGTAACAATTAAATCGGTTCCCCACTCTTGCCTCAGTTTCCCTCTCACTTGGTGAAATAAAATTGATGGTATTGCTTTTGCTCTGTAAGGTGCTCCAGAGTCCAGAGATGAAGCACAATATGGGAACAGATTATTACTAAAACCAATGACAGTAAATTTTGAGTGAATGACTGTGCTTCAGATGTTTCAAAATCCACATAAATCATCTAATTTTTTAAATTTTATTTGGACAGCATATCACCGCATCACATAGGAACTGACATTTCCAAGCGTGCTAGTGGCAGCACCTCAGGAAGCTGTTCTACCTCTAAGAGGGGAGAAAGAGCACTAGAGCCAAAACCACCATCAAGTATCCTGCATAGGAGCTGCAGGTTTGCAATGACACAGGTCAGCACCAGCATCTTGTATTTTCCCTGGAAAAGCTTAGAGCCTGTGTCAGCAATTTACTAGTCAGGATTTAGACATTCTGTGAGAGTGTTCAAAACAGAATGTCAATAATCCCTTCATGACTCCATTTCACTTTTAGTCCTATTAACTGGATTGTACTGGCATTGATTCGAAAGAGGAAATCCTGAACATACTGTAGATTTTTCTATTTTTCTGCTGGAAAATGCCAGTGTTTTAAAATGAAAGCTATCCACAGACATCCACCCATTTGTGCATAAATGTGATAGAAACCATGCAAATTTCAAAACCTCCCAGTTATCATCCATGTCATCTGCCCAGATATTCAAAAATCGGCTGTATGACCTGCAGCCAGGGAAAGAGGGCTTATCAGCTGTAAACCAGCTCTGAGGATTTTCCGGGTGGGCTCCTAGGACTCCTGGCTCCTAAGACTTCTTGGAACCTGGGAAACTTTCCAAAAAGCCAAATGAAAGGTTGTTTTACACACTCTGAATCGTAATTTGGAAAGTACAGTTTTGTAAGTACTTTTGAAGTTTCATTTTTTGTTTCCATTTCAGAGCTAATTTTTTTGTGTGTGGAATTTTTCAAAATATCCGAGGAAAAGAAACAGGACAAATAAATCCAACTGGATCCCAAAAGTTTCAAAATTGAATGGAAAATCTCATTCTAAAGAGGGTATGGTCCTCAGGATATTGAGAGCTATGGCCTCTTGACATTTTTGCAACTCATGCATGTGAGACCCTTATTAAAAATGTTTTAAGGGAAAAATGAAAGATTTAAAGTGAAGTTTTTCCCCAGGCAATTTTATTCTGGTCAGCAGTCCATTCCTTATAATCAATGCTAGCATTTACAAGGAGTTTTTAAGTGTTTAGGAAAGACAGCCTTTTGCCTTAGGTGCCTTTGTGATACATTGGCTCTTCTACTTTCACAATTTTTTAAGAGACCTGCTCCCATTTTCAACATTGCTTCCCTATTATCTTGTTCTACTTGTCTAAAATTTAGCATAATATTGAGAGACCATACTCATTATCAGACAATCATTATCAAGGAAGATACTTTGTAACCACTGTGGAATGCAATAAATCAAATTATTTTCAGTAGCTCTTCCTTGCATATGCTTTGATATTAGATTGATTTTGAGTTCAAGCACAGTATTTCTTTTGAGGTAAAGTATATTTCAGAGGAAAGCATCCAATTTTGAGTCCTCTGAACAGTCATAAGGTATATTTTTCCAGTCGGCAATTTCCTTAACTTAAAAACCAGCACCTTAACAGCAGGTCAGAAGAAAACTGAAGGAAGAAAAAAAAAAAGGAGTAAATGAAATCACCTGAACGCCTGGCAGAGAACTGAGAAAGCAGCTCCACTGCTTCCAGATTTTGAAGAATCTGATGAGGTGTTTTATAGATTCAGATGCAAGAGGCCATATATTATGTTATTAAACATACAAGGGTATTGCCAAAATAGGAACAAGCTTTATAAAGTTACAGTAGCAGTAAACAAAAAGTAGAAACTAAGCTCTACAGGTAATAACCTATATTACTAAATATGTACTGACTGAGTTAACAGTGTGGTCATCATAATAAAATGAAGCAAATAAATTATTTATACATATATAATAGATTTTATTTAGTCCCTCAAACAAGTCAGCAATTCCTTAGAAGCAACTGAAGATTTGAGTTTGGAGTTTATGTTAAAGGTTTGGTGGTTAACATAACAAAAAAGTGCAAAATTGTTTTTTCAGCTGTCTCTCCTGGTAGATATTTAAATAACACTCCTTTGGAATTATCTCAGCACATGATATATGAGATAAGGATACACACTTGGCCCAGTGCTATGAGGCTTTAGGTAGAATGTACATGAGTACTGATCTATTTTTCTGGTATGAAAAATATTAACAAACAACCCAAAAAATTCAGACTATCTGGGAAAATGCCAAAAAAAGGTTCTGTAAAAAGAATGGGAACAATGCCTGTTTGAAGAAGTACAATTATACAAGACACATACTCAATGACAAACAATTTGACAGGTCCTAAAAGATATGGGATTGATTTTGTTTTTTTTTAAATGGGAGGATACCAAGCAAGTTTTCCTAATAAAAGTAAAAAATAAAAGTAATCTCCACATTAGCATTTTGTATTTCAAATTTGAAAACTTAGCAAACTCAGGAAATTCACTGATAAAAGTTAACAGGACTTACAAGATCAAGAATGGATAAGCAGATCAAAAGGGACAATGAGTATAATCAGAAAGCCTACAAAAAGGAAAAAACCCCAACAGTGATAAGTGAAACAAAATAGTTCTTCAGATCTATAGTTAAAAAAAAACAAGAAAAGAAGAGCTGCCATATAGAAAGAATCAGGTAATACATTTTTTATTTAATGTCAGTGAGAGTGTTGATGTTTACATGGAGACAAGACAATGTTAGGATCAATAATGAGAAAAGAATATAAAAATTACAACAAATGTCAAAGCAAAATTCAGTAAGAGCTGAATATCACCATGCAAATCTTTGAAAGAACAGATGCATGAAATCAAAGGACAATTGTAATTTTTTTTTTATTTTTTTTTTAGGAATCTACCAAGTTGGTCATAAAGCAATGGTGACTGCTCTGTAAAACAATCTACAGTTAGGGTGAATGAGTGAACCAAGTTTGGCATGTAGGGAATGGTATATTATGCCCAAATGAACAACTTTATTGCACAGTTCACAACATCACTTACAGCTGCTGCTGCCATATTGGTCTGCTTCTGTGTTCAAAGTCAGGCCGCTTTTAATGAGTTTGAAAGATTTAACTGGTAGATTGCATGAAAATGTGGTGTCCTTTAGGCACCTCTCTTTGGACCACTGTCATTGTTTCTGCATTCCAGTGTGATGCATTGAAGTTGCTTGTGCATTCACACATTATTCCTCCCAACCATAGGTCAGTATTTAGGACTTCATTATTAATGCATCCATCAAAATACGGTCAGAAAATGTAATAGTTTTTTTCTAAGAAAAGGAAAATGTGTGGAATTCTACAAGCAACAACTGACCTGTAATCTGATATCGTGAGGGAAAAAGAGAAAGAGAGAAAAAAAAAAAATCAAAGAAAAAGTTAACACAGAGGGAGAGAGGGTAGGTTTACCAAAGGTAAATAATGCCAGAACCACATGACAGTCCTCTTTGGGAACTGTTTTTCTAGACAAGGCAATACAATTCACCTAATTTCTTTGGTGTTCAATAAAATCTTGGAAGCTACATAGAAAACTGTTAGCTGAGTTGAGACATTGAGAATTAGTAAAAATTAGTGTCAGGTGAATAAGGAACAAGCTAACATTGATAATACAATTATTTACTTTGAAAGGGGAAGACAGGCTGAAGTGAATATATCCAAAGTTTCTATGAAAATCAGTTTAGAGACTTCTAATTTTTATCTGATGACCTTGAAACAAAGAGGAATGTCACCTAAGACACTGTTCAGAATCATATGCTTTACAGATTTATAATGGGAATTTCTATTATAATCTTGTGAAACAGACCAGTTTGGAAAGCAACAGACAAGGAAAAGGACCTGAAAGCACAGGTTGATCACAGGATGACTCAGAGCCACTATGATTTAACAATGAAAAAAAAAAAAAAGAAAAATACAGACAAGAACATATAAGATGACACATTTCCAGGGAAATACTCTGATTTTAAAGACCTAATCAGAAACATACCACACAATTTTATCAAATGGGTCATGAAAAATCAGTCCAGAATAGAATGGATATAGAGGACAGTTAATAGGGTCACCATTAGAATGAATAATTTGTTTCACAAGTACAGAGTAAAAGAGTTTAGCTTTGTTAGCCTAGCAAAATGAAAGAAGACGCTGTGCCTGCTCTCTTTAAAAATACCAGAGGAATAGCATCTAGGGACGAAAAAGAGTTATATGAGCAAATAGCTAGCATGAGCACAAGGACAAATAGGACATTGGTCAAGAGCAAAACTTCAGACTTAAAAGTATGAAAATGTTTCCTAGCCTTTATAACAGAGAGGACAGGATAGTTTTCAAAGATTATGGACACACAAAAAAATTTACCTACTCTTGAGAGAGTATTTGAAAACTTTATGATAGAATTACACAATGCAGTTAGAAAAGTTTTGGTTTATTTCTCTGTTTTACAAGAAGTGTCTAAAATTCCTTTTGAGAAGTCATGAATTCCCTGAATAAAGGAATTCCTGAACTTACTACTTCTACTTACATCCCCAGTATACAGCTAATAGAGTTCCTAAAAATCTTACTAAGAAGAGTTTTAAAAACTACACAGTCGTGGTAGATTCAAGTGACTCACATCTGCAGTAAAAGAACATTAAGCATGGAAATGATATTATCATTTTTTTGAGAAAGAAGAAAAAAATCTGCATACATGTAAGAGCTGCAGACAGTCAGCAAACTTGAAAACTGAACCACTTATTTAATGTAGACACCTATTTTAGAAATCTTAAAATAAATGTCTAAAAATAGAACAATTAAACACAGATCTCACATGGAATAATAAAAAGTTAAGACATAGGCATATTTCTATTACTTATCTTCCTACTATTTGTCCTTAAAATGGAAGAGATCTTCAGCACTTAAGTTACAAGAGCTCAGTCTCCTATACTGCATGATGGTCAAGACAGCAATATCCATCACAGATAACTGTTAATTACTGACACTCAGATGAACATTCCTAATATAGAATCCCATAAAAATGGAATCACCCTAATCACTACACTACCATTCCTAAATGAGAATCCCAGATTTACTACCTGAAATAGAATATAAAATTAAGATCTCTTTAATTTATGATAGCATCAGTAGTCACACTAGTGGGTAACCTTGTGGCTCTCAATAAAAGACAAAATCCTTTCTTTACACTGTTGGATAGGCTAGCAATCTCCTATAAACTCAGGCTGCACCTATAGGTAAGGCCATAATACTTAACTCCAATATTGTGGTGACTCGAGCATCGGTTGAAACTGGTGATTCTGCAAAAGCCTCAGAAAACACAATGAATCTGCACACAAGCTCAAGCATTATTGCTCCAGTAGATACTATGTAAGAACAAGGATTAAGAACCACATTTGTAAATGATTTACTGCTTTTTAGCATATTTTTTGTGTATTCCAAAATTCCACATCAGCTATCTCATTTGAAAATTTCCAAATTTTACGCAAGTCTTCACCTTTTATGATAATTTATCTTTTGCCCAAATGTTGACAACAGAAAAAACACTGTAAGTCACAACAAAAATCAGTAATGAGAGAACAACATTCTATCAATTGAATTTCATATAAGAAACACAAAACAATTTTGTTATGTTAATTATTAGGTTTTGTATTTAATTTAGAGTAAGTTTTCATTTTAAGGATCTTTTTAGATTTTTCAGACAGTGCTACATGATGGCTTCAATTCAGGGTTCCCTATTGCAAGTCAAGCAGAATGCGCAATAGACTTGCCATAATGTAGAAAGTTATGCCAGAGAAGGCATAAAATTGGTCTTCCTGAGAATGTAAGAGTTCTTGAGGGTCATTTATGAGTTTTCAACTGGAATTTAAAGGCTTGGGGGGGGGGAGGGGGGGGGGGGCATGGAGGAGATCCATGAAGTCTTAAAGGGTTTTGGACACACCCCAAAACTCACACTGTAACTTTCCATTGTTTTCCTTGGGACCTACAGAGACTCACTGCATCTTTGTATTTAAAAAGGATGGCTTCTGGCAGTGCGCTCTACAGGAAGACTCACCCTATTAGGAGTGGTTCACTGGGACCTTCAGGGATGCATTAGCTCCTAGAAATACTACATTTTCCTCTGAGCAGCTTGGGATGAAGGAGTATTTTTCCTTTTTATTTAGAAGCTCAGTTCATCTTCAGGCACTAAATATGTGAGATCTTTCTGGAAAGATGCTAAACATATTCGATTTTATTATTACATTGATGAGACTGTGGTTTTAATTATTGTAAATGCACTCGAAGAATGGGATGGGCATATGCTAAATTGTTAGAATTTTTAAATATAAAGTCACAATAAATAATCTCATGAGCTGTCTAGAACATTCTGGATGTTCTGGACATGTCTGGAACATTCAGCTACATAATTACAAAGCTATCACCATGGATCTTAGGAAGGGCATCATAATTATACAGAATACCTAACTAACCAAATACCTTTTACAGCCCATTGGCCACTGAGTTCAATTATACATAAATATTACCAGTTTAGAAGAAGGAATCATGTGAATTCTAGCTTTGGTATACCGGCATACATGAGGTTTTTTGCCATGACCACTTTTAATTTATTTTTTGAACTAAATGAAATTGTATTAATGTAGGCCTCATAACAGTCTTACTTTCTGCATGGTCCATAGCTTAATAATTATCATATATAAGAAACTATTAGGAATGGGAATAAACAGAATATTTCCTGCTACTCAGACATAAAGCGTTAACAAAGATTTTTCTAAAGTTGGAGAAACACAATTTGATTAAAAGGAGAAGGGAGACTAGGTCGCTTACACGCATAAGGAAAACAACTCTGTATTAAACAAAATTCACATGCATTTTAATAGAGTGCAGTACATACTACTACAGATCTTATGATTTTTCTAAAGTCTTAGATAATTTGAGTATATCCATTTATTGAATATGAGTACACAGTGATGCAACCATTAGGTAATACAGTAATTCAAAATGACTGAATATTGCAATTATTTAATCATACTAGATGATAGGATTTCTAATTTCACTGATGTGGTATTCACACTTAGTTAAGTTAGATAAATATAAAGTTAATTTAGTAACATAAGTGGGAATGTAGTGAAAAAGATTAATTCAGATATTTTTAATAAACTATTTTGATACAATGTTCCTGAGTCAAAGTGAGCTTCTACATTGCATATAATGTACAGAAGTCCAAGTATTAAGTGTTTTTCTAGTGCTGCCTTTTCCTAAAGATGACTGCAATGAAATGCTGACATTGCTGTTTGATGACTACTGAAAAATTGCCCCTATCTGATAATGGAGGAAGGCTGAAACTGCTGAAAATAATTTTAGCCATTTGGGTCTTCTAGGAAGTGAATTTAAAAGTTCCACACCATGAAATTACTTAATATTCCACAGATTTTGAATTATTTGGATATTATCCTTAGGAATGATCCCTATTGCCTATAGCCATTAAACAATTCAGACCCAGAATCACTCTTGCAAGCCATCACTTGGGCAAGGCACACATTTCTAGACGCTGATGTGAGATCACTACATTCCTTTGCTTTGCCATATAGAGACAGTTAAGTATTTGAAAAAGTGGCAAAATCCCCTTTTCTTTAGTTCACGTATGCACAGTCACACCTTCCTTCACTCTGTTACAGGATACAACATCACGGTCCTCACAGTATTCAAGAAAATACGCCTCCTCAGGAGAAGCAAATATGATTTCTTCCCTCCTCCTATTCCCAAACTCAGTTTTCCATTTTGAAAAACTGATATATTTTAGTCTCCAACTTGCCAAAACAATAATCTGCTTCCTGAATTTCAGTCACTCAGTCAATTCATTAGCTTCTACAGTACAGTCAGAAAGCATGAGTCTTAAGAAGAAATGTAAAAAAGTGAGTAAAGTGAGTATAGTTACACTGACAAAAGAGAGGTTCTGAGTCACAGAAGTGTCTTCACATTTGGATGAAAGTACCCAAGGTCTCCAGACCCTTGAGTTGTGTGGTGGTAAAGTGGATGTATATCAATGATGGCAAATGATGTTTTAATTGAATTCTTATAATTGAGATGTTGGGTATGAAGGAGAAGACAGACAGTCCACTACTGCTAGTGCCTGCAGTTGTTAGGAGCTGCTGCTCCCCAAAGCTCCCATGCAAAATCACATACCCTGCTCCATAAGTCTTACACATATCTTCAGGATACTGATGCACCCATCGTGGACACAAAAGACAAGATACTGAGCTCAGTATGACAATGAGATGGTAAAGTCAGAATTTCACATTTAAAGTTCAGTTCTGGCCAAATGCCATGCTGAATACCTAGTTAGAGCAAACCCAAGCATAGATGTAGTACGTATGTTTTTGTGTGAAATAAGAGACCATAGATATTAAAGGGATTTATCCAAGGCTATATTTACATGAGCTAATCATCAGCACTAGTGGGTCCAAATTTGTGCCACAGTGCTGATATGAGCCTTTGTTTCTGTCTTACTTGACAACTGGACAGAAAAGGAATGGAGGAAAGGAGTCCATCTGGAAAGCAAGCTGTCAATTAGTTAAGAGTAGTACCCTTTTTCCAAGCCATTCTATTTTTAGATTGTATACAGAAAACAGATATTGCCTGAGGAATAGTATATTTCCCCATTCTTTTTTTAAAGAAACAAGGTAAGTTGTTTTTCTTGCAAGCAATATATTTGCAGATATGTTTTCACCAGCAATCTAAACTCGAGTCATGAGGAAGCTTTGAAAATAAAACATTGCGGGATGCGTACATAAGTACATTGTTTATATAGCTCATGTGAAAATCTGCTGTGTTGGTCCTTTGGTTCAGCCAGAAAGCATTCAGAACCAAACAGAACACTTTTACCTCCAGCTGAGTCACATGTACTCACATTGTCCTCATAGGTTACTAGTTTATCTGGACAGACTTCTTAGCCCAGAATGCACCTGTTCTAACAAGTGCTTAGGGATAACCTACCTTGATTCATCCTACTAAGTTCTTCTAAGGGATTTTCCACAGAGTTATGTGAACATCAAAACTATTTGCTAGCATTATCCGCAGTAAAATCCAATAACAGCCACAACGGAAGTGAGGTCTTAGTGAAACTTCCATCAGACCATGTCTCCACCAATCTAGTGATCACTTTATACAGTCCTGTTAGTTGAAGAAGGTTGGAAGAAACCTGAATCTCATTTCTTAACGTTTCACAGATGCTAAGAAACCACCTAGGTATGTGTGCAAATTTTTCTTTGTTACTGCAAAAATAGTCACTTGACATAGTCAATGTTAGGCATATCATTTCTAAAAGCTGACTGAATTAAAATCTTAATTCTCTAGTCAAATCAAGTTTTGTAGTTCAGCTGCTATGAAACAGTGATGACATTCTCCTTGTTAAGATTTTAAAATATTAACATACATTATCAGTTCTTGTCATCAGTCATCACTACATGAAAACTCACAGCTTATATTGGGTGAGGATGGTTTCATATTTCTGGGGCAGTATGCATTGTATTGCTCTCACTCAAGAAAGCACCCTTGAGTTGAGATGCCAAAGAAGGTCACTTGAGACTTCTTATACAGTGCATGAACCCAACTGAGGTCTGAACTAACCCCAGGAAGAGCATCCACTCATTCCCATTCAATGACTGTTAAGAATGAAGATTCCTAATATAATACAATAGCTTTCTAATATAATAGATTCCTTTAAATACTCAGATAGGTGCTAACCTAGCTAAAGTTAGATGGGATGAAACTCGTATAGTAATAAATGAAGACTGAGAACTAAGAACTGACATCAGCCTTCTCTACCCATTTCTTAGATCAAACAAAAGGAAATAACAATAATCTTAATTCTTCCAAATGCAAAGCTGCATTCAGTTTGCAATGTACTGTACTACAGGAGCAAATGGGAAAGCATAGCCCTTTCATTTTGCTCATGGCTTTTGAATTAGTACAAGTTTTCAAGTATTAGTGCTGCAGGCCCTGTATACTGAAAAGGCAACAGCAACATGTTCATTAAAAATAGCAGTCTATATGCCATGAAGTGTTCACTTTTTAAATCTTGTAAATTAGTTATATAAGCAGCAAATTTGCAATTTAATCAGTAGAAAATGAATTGTTATACATTGTTATACGTAAGCATTCGCAACAGTTTGAATATTTTTGCTCTTCCCCTCTTGCTCTACTGATTTTCTAATCTTTTTCAGTAAAGGTCAGTTCTTCTGGCATCAGTATATTTAATGTGTTCATGAATTTGTACCATAGGCCTTTATTCTAAAGGGCTTAATTTTATCAGTCAGACACATCAACAGTGTGTGTAATTCAGACTTTCTCAAGGGCTTCCACTGCCACATTTGACTAATATTTTTTTTTTCCAAGTGTGTTATCATTCTTGCTGAATCATTTCCAGTCTCCTATTAAACTGTTATGCCTTTATTTTAGACAGTAGCAGTGTTCATTTTCTAACATAAAAACTTAATATATTCACCACTTGACTATCTTTTTCTTCTGGACTCCCCAGTTTTACTTTCTGCATTGAATAGGATGGGAGTACTTTGCTGAATCCTGCATACACATTTCTGGACTCTTACTACTGCTACTACCAGATGCTGATATGAGTACCTGAGTGTATGAATTAATTATTTAGGAGTGAGGATCTGAAAGAAACATCCTCAAAGAGGGAAAGGGAAAGAAAATCAATATAGAAAAAAATTGAGTCTCTCGTGCCAACTGAAGGACTAACATCATGTACAAAACTAATAACTAACATTATTATCTGAAAGACAGTGTATTTGAGAAAAACTGGCAGAGTCCCAAATTGTCTATCTGAGCAATGAGAAAGACAGGTTTTTTTATCATCAGGAATTCTGAGTCCTGGAAGCTCTATATATCTACAATGATATGAAAGCACTGCTGTCAAGGGCACAGACTCTACTAAAAACTGTATTCCCATTTTTCTCTGACTATTGTCTAACATAAGGAAGAATTATTTTTAAAGCAAGTATGAGGGCCTAGATAAAACTAGAAAAGACTAATTTAGCAAACTAACAAAAGGATTTTGATCCTACTTCCCCAACTACACCCAGACTTACTGTGTTTTGTTTCTTTCATACAGGACACCTTACCTGAAAAGCAAAGGTCTTCTCTTAAAAACAGCATTAAGTAAATGTCTCAACTTTAACAAAATTAAATAACTTCAGCTAATGTCCTATTTTTTTCTATACATAAACACAAAAATAAAAATTGATTGGCTACTTTGTGCTCTTCTGCTGTTCTAAATTTTGGTATTCCCAGATTTCTTCAATAGATCTACATTAAAAACACAGTGACAAATACATTAATAAGAAAACAAAACTGTATTCACTAGTTGTAAATATCTTACAGTGCATCTCTTAATTTTATCACCTTGTTTGTGCTCTTTGAGGGACACACCAAAAACACATTCTCTGTATAATTTTGATATCCTCTAGCTTTTTGTGTTTTTTTTTAATGTTGCTGTTCAGAAGCAATAAGCCAAAAATGATGCAGTCTGCATGTCTGAACAACAGCATTTTCTTGCCTTGTAACCTTGACATGGAGAATGCAAGATACTTGTACTTGCTAAGCCATGGTCTATTCAGCATCATTGTGTTAGCATTACTCACCAAGTGGAATTAAAAACTGCACTACAGTTACCATGACAACCAGCTGTCTCCCACATACAGCATCAGTTTGAATTTGTGCAGACCATTTCTAACAATGATTTAAGTCAACAAATTCAGTATTACCCTAAGGTAAAAATCTGCTTTAAGAACAAATAAATATTTTCAGTTTCATAATATTACTTATCTCAATACATTAATTCCAAGTATGATTTGGGAAATCTTAAGAGAGCTGCAGTGACTTTTCTTAGAAATTAAAGCTGAGTGGTAATCTTCTGGTCAATGTACAGTTGAGGACCATTGAAATTCTTGACCCAATGAACATGTAAGAAGCATTTGGAGAAGAGAAGGTGTAACATTCATAGAGGAGTTTGTGGGGAAAAATGCATTAGAACATAACTAAATTCTAACGCATAATTTTCTAAAATTTACATCTGAATGATGCTGTTGATTACCTTGGGTAGTATCACTAAGATCATCAGTGTATGTTCACTATACAGATTCTTCCTGGAAAATATAGTGTAATCCATGTTCATCCAAAAGTATCAGCCAGAAATTCTCCATTGGGAAAATAATCTGAAACTTGGAATATAATTTCTGGGCCAGGGAATTCTAAAATAAGTTCCTTTTCTAGTAAACTTTCAGGGTTGTGGGGTTTGTTTGTTTGTTTGTTTGTTTTTAATAATCTATTTGCTTTTGAAAGAACGGAGCTATAAAGGAGAGAGGGAACAGGAGTATATCAAATTTATATAATATTTACAATGTCTGGTGAAACATCATACAATTGCATATCTGATCATCAGTATGAAGTAGCTACCTGGCAGTTTTCAAATCCTTTTGACCACCAAGCATTCTTTCAGCAGAGAACATTCAGTTTCCATTGGGGTTGTTTAGCCTGGAGGAAAGGAGGCTGAGGGGAGACCTTATCACTCTCTACAACTACCTGAAAGGAGGTTGTAGTGAGGTGGGGGTCAGTCTCTTCTCCCACGTAACAAGCAATAGGATCTCAGGTTGCACCAGGGGAGGTTTAGAATGGATATTAGGAAAATTTCTTCACTGAAAGAGCTGTCAAGCATTGGAACAGGCTGCCCAGGGAAGTGGTGGAGTTACCATCCCTGGAGGTATTTAAAAGATGTGTAGATGTGGTGCTTAGGGATGTGGTTTAGTGGTGGACTTGGCAGTGCTAGGTTAATGGTTGGACTCAATGATCTTAAAGGTCTTTTCCAACCTAAATGATTCTATGATTGTCATTGCATAAACACATAATGGCAATGATGGCCAGGTCTGCTTGCAGAACAGTAGGATGTATTGTTATGAGGAGAGGGAAAACAAGAACCTCCACAACAACATAAAAAACATGAATCAACTGTGCATTAGTATACCGAGTATGGGGAGAGATGGGAAAGTAAATGCTGAAAAAAAGATGGTTAAGCTATTAAAAATGTGATGTACGGTCAAACTAAAGATAATAAAGTAATAACACTATTTTTTATGTAAGAAACTATAAAAAAAATTCAAAGACAGAAAACTTAAATAGAGTCTATGTTTACTAAAGAAACTGCCAATGTTACATACCGAAGCATGTACATATTAATGACACATCCTCCACTCACTCATTTTTCTGGAAGCAAGTACCACAACTAAACATTACTGCAGATTTCCCATTTGGTATATGGTATAGCACTTGTTGCATCACTGAACTTAAAAACATGTCAGAAAAGAAAACTGGACAACTGGGGAAGGCGTAATGAATTTAAAATTAAAACATTCAGAGGCTATAAGGAATCTGATGTTACCATAAGTAGCTTTAATCTGTGATTGAGAGCTATTGAATCCTAACCCTGAGGAAAATACATAATAATAAAAAGTTTTAGTTCGAATATAATGCTTGCAGTTTTAAATAATTTCATTTATGTGGGAATGCTGATCAGAGGACAAAGACAGAAAAATAAGTATAATCATAGAATTACATCTAAAAGATTGAGGAAGGAAGTAGCACAGAAATGCATTCAGTCCTGGATCACTGTGGACACATTTGTTATCAGTGACAGGCAATGTGAAATCAAGCACAAACTGAAATCAAACCCTTCTTTAAGGTTACACTAAACTGAACTGACAGGAACACTACATGGAAGAAAGAAAAGAAATAGATTTCTATATAGCACTTCGATCTTCAACAATGGGAGTGCGTAATGTTTAAATGTTAAAACAGAAGAATTGAAGGCAGAAAAGAGGTAGAAAGCAAGAGAAGGAATAAAATGTAACCTGGGGCTCCAAATCCACAAACTCAGAGAGAAACATTTTTTTTGCCAGCAAAAAGGCTGCACAGTCAAAGGTAAATGACAATAGGAAAACAAATATGATTTTTACTGGAATTTAACAGATCTGTAACAATCCATTAACTCCTAGATTGAGCTGCAATGTAGTATCATAAAATAAAATACAAATTAAATCAAGACGACAATATAGGCAGATGTGAATCATTTTGCCCTGAGGCTGAGTCTATACCCTTGTGTCAAAGATGCCTTAACGGGGCATTGTTGTTAGCATTGCTAACAACTAATGGATGTTTTCTTGTTGCATTTTAAAAAAGTATTGACAGTACCATTAAAAAAAAAATGAAGATGATGATCATTTATTCTAAAGTCATAGCAAAAATGTCTTTCAGATAGCAATTTAAAAAATAGAAAAAAAAATATACAGTCTCACCACTGTGTTCCTCTACAATAGGACTCACCAAAATTTTTGAATAAGCTTGCCAGATCCATGCTTCTTGAATACAGTAGGCTTATGAGTGTGTCTGTACTAACATTTTAGTTTAGATTTGGAACACTGGTCTGATCTTCAGATATTATTTTCATCCTATCACATTCATATCTGAATGGCAATTTTCAGGCAAATTTCCTGATGGGATCTCTATTGCCATGCTTTCACAAAGCACTCTCACAGTGCACAATGTGGATTCCATTTGGAAGAAATGGTCACAAAATATAACTGATGAGTTACGTGGGACCAGAGTAGAGCTAATCTGGAACAAACACCCTCAAATACATATAATGATGTTGGATTCTCAGTACCACCTGTTTTGCTCCACAGATTTGCAGCTATTGCATTGCACTACTTACTAAGGTGGGATTAAACAATTCTCACTTTTTACAAATTTCTTCTTCCCTTCTGTGACTCTGGTCTCTCATGGTTCTCTTCCTCTTAAGAGTAATTGATATATGTCCTCTAACCCTCAAAACCAGCTAAAATGGAGATCTTGCTCTTCCCTACACCATAACCCTCTTTTTCTCCTTCCCTCTAATACTGTGGATAGCTCTGCAATCCCCACAATCATTTCAGCCTCCACCTACAACACAACTAGAACTTCTATAGACTCATTATGGTTTATAACCTGTAAACTCACCTATTGTCTTATGCAAGGACAACTAACTGAGTTGGAATTGAATGGCTTTTCCAAATCAAAGGGAGTCAAAAAACCTAAAATGAGATGGAAAACTTCATCTCTAGACATTAATCTCTACTAGTACACCTCCTGAAATAGACCTCAATCAGGCAATTAAAACCTATGGAAAAAGACAGTAAGAGAAAGAAATGGGGAGAAACAGGAAATAAGCAACATGAGGCTCCCCAAATGGTATAGGGACAGCTGATCTGATCTGCCTGTGAGAAAGATTTTATTAGAATAGTGTCATTCTGACACAAAATCTTGTACCTTACATATTGAGGCAACTAATATAATACTAGCTTGTTTAAGAAAACTGCCTTACTGAGTTCTTGTTTAAGCTCTCATTTCAGAACAAATTCAGCCCACTTTTGTGGGGGCCTGAACTTAAGCAAATGTGCTGTAACTGCTATATTTAGCTTTAGGTGGAAGAACTCAGATGGGGGAAAGGAAAGCCAGCTCGCACCTCTCCAGAAGTAACATCATGGTCTGGCTTTAAGATATATGCAGGATAGCATTTGAAAAGGCCAGGTTAAAAGCTGGAGCAAACCCCCCAAAGCAGCTTCACTCTGTTACTCCTGATTTAGATCTGCAAAAAGCAAGAAAAAAGTCTCCCCTTTTCCCAGAATACATAGTTTAATAAGAAGGAAACAACATTAGTTTATTTGAATGATAAGGAGAGGAAAGCTAATGCTTGACATGCCAGCAGTTTTTTACCTTAGGAACTTTTCACTGTAGGAAAGTTCTAGATTTGTTTTGGAGGCCCAAATGCACTCCAGCAAAACCTTGCTAACCCAAAAGCTGAAGAGACTTGCCATGACTTGAGTTTTTGTCTTCAGTCTATTCCCACTACCATTGTTATGGCAGTTTCAGCAAGCAGAGATTTGAATAGCCCTCTTTTATCTACAGACGCTGGCATTTCCTCTCTGAATATAAATATTCTAACAAAAATATATTGCTATTTTCATTGCTGATTAACTGCTAAAGATAGACAGAGTGCCTCAATTCTACTGTCAGTCTCATAGTCCTTAAAAACACTAACCTTTTTAATGTTTTAGAGTATGTATTTATTTGGTCACATTTTAATCTAATCCTGAAATATATTTTCATATGAAGAAAGGGAATGGCAATAATTTAAAAATGCACATTTTGAAAGAAGTGGTGTCAGGCTAGTTAGTGGATTGAATCAATGAACTGAGTAAACCAAAAATGTTTATTTTATTCTGAACAGTTAACCTCTTTTCAGATATACATAAAGGAATTGATAGAATTTTGATTGGCATTTCCACTCATAAAGTGAAAATAAGATTTTCTATTATGGAGATAATCAAATAGGATATTTTTAAGACTTGACTGACTGAAGCAATTAAGACAATTCAAACTTGTGTTTTAGGTAGGTGAGTACATAATGAACTGAGAGTTCCTCAGAGAAGTCCATAATTATCTAAGGTGGAGAGAAGTGGACAGTAAAATTGAGTCTGCAGGCAAGAATTGTTGTATCTATCAATTTGAATATCTAAAGCAAAACTTTCGCATTTATTATCTTTGTGCATTTCACAGATAGTTTAGAACAGTTTTTACAAGTGTCCAATTTTTTTTTTTCTACTTAGGCTTCTATATCCCTTTTTCATTCATGATTTTAAGAAGAGACATCAAATTTGTCCCCTTTTCAAAAGCTTAATCAATCTTTACAATCTAATATTGTATACAGTGCTCTTCTGCTACTTAACGCACTTACTAATATTTCTCTTGGCTATGGTTAACATAAAATCCCCACCGTGATGTAAAACACTTGTTTCAGTGCAGCCCAGAGACACTTGCTCCACAGCTTGCTGTCTTGCAGTGATCCTCTCCAAATAAAGGTGCTGCAACAAATGAGGATGAACAAGAAATTCCATCCATCGCTAATTTTGCTCAAATATTTCTCTCTTTCTACCTCTGAAATAATGTCAGACATACCTCAATACTATAGCTGTGTACTCAGGTTTTAATTGTGAAGCACTAAAAAGCATTAATATCCAAGACCTTTACTTTTTATAAAAGGAGAGAAAGTCTCAAACCAGTGAAAACATATTTTATGAAATCTATGGTCTGATTACCCAATGGGGCAAGCACCTACCATTGCAGTTCTGCAATGACCCTTTGCAAATCAAACATCCATCTAGTGGGCAACAAACTAGTATTTTAGACTTTTAAGACTGCATCATGGTATTCAGGCCTACAGGACTTACTTACAAACTAGTATGCTTCTCATTAATGTAATTACTATGTTATTCTGAGTTATTTAATTATATTTCTTGAAAAAGATTAATCTTTTCACATTCTTAAGTATATACATGAATAATATGATTATATTTCTACTTAGATTGATTTCCATAATCATATTTGATAAGTGTATAGGTACAATTTATACTAATCCTTATAATTCCATGGTGCTTATTACAATAATTTTGAGAACTGCAATAAAATTTATGCTTTCTTTTCAGACAGTATTTCTCCTTGGAAACAGTTCAATGAGTAAAACAATTGGTTATGAAACTAACACAGCATTATTTAACAACAGACTTCTTCACCTGAAATTTTTAAAAAAATGTTACATGTAAAGCCCTATTCTATCTCTTTAAAATGCACATAGGCAAACATTTGTATAAAATAGCATATTAAATATAAAATTGATAGTTAAACAATAGAAAACTCGGAAAGAACCATTTTTTAAATTGTAAATAATTTCTTAGAATAGCTGAAGAAGTACATTGTCATATACTCAATTAAAAAAAGCAACAGAGAAAGATCCTGTATATACAAGGCATGTACGATAAACATTTTGCAGTAACTTGATACCCTGCTGAAAACATACCATAAGCTTTGGTCAAATAATATAGCTGGATTTGCACCAAGCAAAAGCTTCAGTTAGATGTAACTCTGACAGAGACTGATTCACAAAAAACTTTAATTTCACAGTTTGCTGTATAGCATCCTTTCTGTTGAGTGTAAAGAAACATTAGCAATTTCACACTGTGAACATTAATTATCACTTGACTGTATATACCTTGTGGAAACAAAATCATCTAACAAAATGAAAGAACGCGTGCAAGTTAATATCTGCCCATTGTTTTAAAGAAAGAGAAACATGTACTGTTCACTCAGGAAATACTGATAAATGGCACCTACATAATATTAACAGTTCAAGAAAGAATGCAGCAGATCATCAGCCACTCAAATCGACACTGCTGTGCTAATTTACAACAGTTAAGGATTTGCTGCAGTCTCTTCTGCTTCTCACTGAATATACAGGAGTTTGTAAAAATATTGGATGATTTCAAATCCAGATTCTGTATTTTCACTTGCTGTAATTTTCAACAAATAGGATTGCTTATCCTAAACATTGAGGGTCTTTCCTGCTTAATGAATGAGCAACTTCCACTGGTATTAAAAGAGGCAGAAGCACTGAGGGTAGGCCAAAATTTGTGTAAAATAGAATAATTTATTGTTGAAAACCAAATTTCTGTACTTTGGCAAAACAGTGATGGAGAGGATGGCTACATAGATCATGACAGGCTAGAGAACAGATTTATTATATATGTTTCAGTCTGGAAGAACCTCCAGTGTGCATCCTTTTTCTTGCATGGTAAATGACCAATTGATTTTCTCATCTCTATTCAGCAGTAAATAACCTCACATACACTGCAAGGTAAGGCAGACATCCAGAAAGTCACTGTTTTATGCAGATATTTGTGTTCACCTCATAGTAACCAGGTGTCACAGTCACACCATGAGCAGCTGAAACAAATCAGGAGTGCAGGCTTCCTCTCAGTACTGCAGTAGGGTACAAAATCTCTCTGATATGAAAAATAAACTTCCTTTGAAGTTGTTTTCCACAGATCTAAAAAGGTTGTAATTTCCATGTAGATACCTTCTATTGTATTTGATACACAAATTGGCTCTGCTAGCCTCTATACTGTCATTACATCAATTCATTGCAGATCACACCAACATATGTCCAGTATTACAGAGGTTCAGCCCCTTTTGTAAGCTCCTAAGCTCCTCATTCTTTCGCTCCCACAAGCTAAACAACTGAAATTCATTTAAAAAAATCCCATGCTCTGAATTTAAGTGGAAAGTTCAAACCCACAATTTTAAAGTCCTTTCTTAAAACCTATGATCCAGACAACAAACTATACAGTGTACTAGCTCTTTAACAATGGACCAGTTAATAGAGAAAACTGCTGCTATACTCATGTATTGTCTCACAATATTCTGATTTTCTGAAAACATGGATCAAAGGATCACCATTCTCATAGGAATACACAATACTGAAGCTCAAAATCGCAGGGTAGGTGTCAGAGCAGAATTTTGCCCACTGCTTTGTTAGAGTATTTAATGTGTTGCATGGAGGATTATATGACAAGAGATAAAAGAGAGGGATCATCTCTATGGAAACACTATGGTCTACTTCATCAGTAATGGATAGCTCAGAAATGAACTATCCAAATGTTACAAGGCAGTCCAGTAATATAATGATTTGAAACTAGTGCCTACATAACCAAAATGGAACTATAAAATGGTTCACACAAATTGCCTGGGAGATTTTACCAGCCATAACCACCACGGAGGCGATTAAACCTTTAATTGTTCTTTGGCCCTACAGTGCATAAAGTCCCCGAAGTTCCTTTCACTATACTATCTGTGTCAAGAAGTAGAAGTAAACTGTCACAGCATAATTTCTGACAGATGACAATTTTACACATTTAGTACAGTCTTAGTAACTGACTAGCTAATTTCAGCTTTAAATTATGAGTATTTGAAATGAAATTTCACCAAAAAAAAGAGGACTATGCTAAAATGACATTCTTTTAATCAACAGCTTGACTCTTAATCATGTTTATTCAGTATGCAATTTCTTAGTTTGTTGCTAAGACATTATTTCTGATTTTGCATTTTCATCAGCCCAGATATAACACAGCAAAAGACAGAGCAAACTGGCTTCTGCTTCTCCTTGTGCATCACCAGACTTGTACAGTAGTGTTCAATCAGTTGAAACTACAAAAAAAACCCCAAACATTTCAGAGAGCAGTGTCAGTAGTGGCCCAATCTGTGCTGTTAAAAAAATTAGGTTTTGATTTAAATATACAAACTCATACTTTAAAGTACTTCACAACTGGTAATGGCTTAGTCCCGAAAAAAGTTTAATCATTGGTACAGATTCAAAGTGCTGTACAAGAACACAGTAACTGGTCCTTATTTTTATAAGGAATAGCTAACATATCTGAAGATTGGGATGAATTAAAACAACAGAACTGGAAAAGGGACACAGAAGACAGAAGCTGGACTAGGCAAAGTTCACAGAGAAAATGAGAGCTAGGAATAGACAAAGTATATCCAATTACCTTCTTTTGCTGAACTAATTTTTGTCTTATCCCCCATATCTCTTCCATCTGTCTGCTGCACTTAGTGATGGGTTCTATAACTGATACACTACATAGTGTTTTTATAGCTGTCAGCAAAGATGGTGATTATAGTGTGCACAGTTATCTTAAATCTCAAATCCAAGATTTAGCATAACTAAATTTTACTTTAAATGTTAACTATGTTATTCTCTTTCCTTTTAACTACTTCAAACATTTTTACACATCTGCAGCTTAAGGATAATGCTACTTTGACATACAGAACATTACAAATATTTATCTTTCTTGTCTTGTATTTGTGTGGTTAATTTAAGGTCTAAGAAATTTATATGATAGATTTTACTAAAAGAAGCATAGAAGAAATCCTGGCTACACTGAAGTGCACATGAATTTTACTTTGACTTCAGTGAGACTAGTATTTCATCTTTTCTTCTTTTGTTTCTCAAGGTTTAAGAATACCATTGCATAGTTAGCTTTCTTCTAGTCTGGGTTCAAAACCAGATATTTTGTGTTTCAAATTTTAATTATCAGCGAGAAACATGTCTTTATTGGATTCAATGCTAATTTGGTATGAAGGTTTGGGGAAATCATTCCTTTGTATGTAAAATAAAAGTATTTTTTCTGAAGATGTCTGAATGCCTGTGTCTTTATTGAGGGTCTGATGAAAGGTAAACTTGAGCTATCTCTACCTGAACACTTGTCCTGGTTTCAGGTGGGATAGAGTTAATTGTCTTCCTAGTAGCTGGTACAGTGCTATGTTTTGAGTTCAGTATGAGAAGAATGTTGATAACACTGATGTTTTCAGTTGTTGCCAAGTAGTGTTTAGACTAAAGTCAAGGATTTTTCAGCTTCTCCTGCCCAGCCAGCGAGAAAGCTGGAGGGGCACAAGAAGCTGGGATGGGACACAGCCAGGGCACCTGACTCAAACTGGCCAACAGGGTATTCCATACCATGGGACATCACATCTAGTGTATAAACTGGGGGGAGTGGGGCAGGGGATCGCCGCTCAGGGACTAGCTGGGTGTCGATCGGCGGGTGGTGAGCAATTGCACTGCACATCATTTGTACATTCCAATCCTTTTATTACTGCTGTTGTCATTTTATTAGTGTTATCATTATCATTATTAGCGTCTTCTTTCCTGTTCTATTAAACTGTTCTTATCTCAACCCACGAGTTTTACTACTTTTTTTTCCCGATTTTCTCCCCCATCCCACTGGATGGGGGGGGAGTGAGTGAGCGGCTGCGTGGTGCTTAGTTGCTGGCTGGGGTTAAACCACGACAACACTCTTTCAATCTGAAGCACTATTTATTACATACTATACATGGGTTTTAGGTCTGATATGCACATGAAAAAACAGAGATTTTTATAGCAGTTACAAATAAGTAGACTGTGCCTTGGGGAAAATTATCCTGCTTGAACAACTGAAAATTTTCTTTTCAAATTAACAGTTTACAGTGTTCCCTTTCTAGGAATTTATAAGGAATTTAAAAAAAAATTGTTATGAAACACACAACATTTAAGATCAGGAAAACAATGACAGGGTGAAAAATCATGTTCAAATCTTCCATCAAACTAGTAATTAGGCCCATGAAATAAATACAGCATTTCTTAAGAAAAATCAGAATGCTGACACAAAGTTAATAGTAGAAACCTTCATAAAGAGAGTTAATTTCTATTACATATCTGATCAGTACTTGGTATCCAAGGATTCTTAATTATACTGAAGCATAGTTAGAATGGGTATTTGGAGAAGTTCAATTGCTCACACTTTAACTGGAAAATTTTGGTCAAAAATGAAATTCTGAGCTGCAGTTGTATACCTTGTTTATGACAAAATCTAAATTGATGGGCAATCCACATGGTTTTCTGGTACTTAAAAATTCAAAACTGTATTAAACCAAATTCTATTTAAGGCCCACATGAGTTCTTTGTGAGCTGCAGTTTGCATCAGTTTGCCCATCACATTTACATCATGCCAAATTAGTGAGCATACATTAGATTCAAAGCTTTGCAGATGCAGATTTAGACCTATATTTATACTATGATTTTGAATTTATCCAATAGGCTGTATGAAATAACCACTAAGTTGTGTTGGCAAATGCACTTTCTAGGGTACTAAGTTGACTACATCTGCGTCAGAAAGAATCATCTGTGTGGATTAATTAGGTCTTTCTGTATGTGATATTCTTTTCACATGAGTTGCTTTCTCGGGAATTACAAAATGAAAACTGGATGCCATCAAACATTTTTGTTTCTATTACTTTTGCTGTTATTTACATGACATTTTTTATTTTTGGCATAGTTTCTATGTATGTTATCTATTTGAACTGGTACTTACATGTATAATCAGTCTATGCACACTTTCTCATTTTCATGAAGCATTCATAATTAAAGTACTCCTCAATTGTCTACGAGATAACGATTATAGCATCTACATCTAATTTTAATTAGGCAGGGTACCAGATAGTCTGCTATGTGCTTGACTGGTTATCCTCTGCTTATGCCCATCTTAAGATGGAGGATCTGATTTCTGATTGAATCTCCATACTATATGGTACAAATCAGAGAAAACTGAGCAGACAACAAATAAAGACAGTAAGACTCCAAAGTTTTACAACTTAGTGCTGTCAGTGTGATACTACATAAATGGTGAGCATTAAAACACCTGGGATAATTAGGAGATGTGACACTAAGTAATTCCTAGTAAACTCAAGCAGACCTGCAAACGCCTAGCATTTAAAAAGACCAAGAACATGCTGTCTGTAGTCTTGCTTATGGTGAGTTCAGGAAGTATCTTGAATGTGATACTCCCTCACAGAAGTCCAGGCAGAACCATAGGATATGTTTAAGCAATCTGAGGACAGAAAGGTTAGTTGCGTAAAACAGAGTTGTGTGTCAGAGAAGTGCTGGCATGCACCCAGTAAATCTGTAATTCCTGGTCCTGACAACGCTTCAGTCAATCACTACATAAAACAAACAAGACAATTAATTGCAGGTAGTGGGTATACAGTGCGAGTAAACCAGCCCGAAGCTATGTGTCTGTCATATTGACAGCAAAAGTCTTAATCCAATGTATGAATGGTGTTAATAGGCATTTGCAGACCTTGTGATACATCTTTCCTCATTGGTACCATGGACAGGTGCAGCAAGTGATGGAACTGATACAGTCTTGGACATTTACAAGGCAACACCAATAGAAGATACAAGATGGTACAGGAGAAGTTTAATGTAAACTTTCACTTTGGGAATGCAGGTGCAAGTCACAAGAAACAAAAGCGGAGACAAATGCTGTATAGCAAGTCAAAGCTCAATAAGCCAAAGGGTGGTGAGAAAAAGGGATCGCAGAGTTAAGCCATGCAAAAAACCTTTTTGAACGACAGATGAGTACCTCTGCTTCCACCTAACCGAAGACCACTGGTATGAATTAAACTTCTCAGATCATCTCAAGAAGAGGCAGACATATGAGTTATTTGGCATAAAACCTTTGCCTTGAATGTTGAGAATAAAACATTTATAATCACTTCTGAAGACACTGATGTCTTCACACTTTGCCTTCAGCAATGACACATCTTGCTGAGAACATCAGATAGTTAGATAAATACAGAATACAGAGGCATTGATATGGAAGCATACTCACTGGAGATGATATGTCACAGAGCACTGACTGGTCTGCACAGCTCTGGCATTCAACATTGTTAGTACTTTTGCAGGTGAGAGAAAGCTGCAAGCCTTAAAAGTTGTGCAGAAGAAGGAGCAATATCAAACTTTTCCAAGCCTAAGCAAAGATGGAGGCTTTCACACTTTGAAAAAATTCACATGCCATATATAGATATCCTTAGAAGACCAATAATTAATTTAAAAAATTATTCTAGTTTATCTGTGCCAAAAAATGTGACTCTGACTTCAGTCAGCATTTGTCAAGCAAAGACCAACTACTCCAACATGCACTGTATGCAAGCTATCAAGCAGCATGAATTCAAGCTGAACTCACTCTAATGGATTCAAAAGTTAAAAAGAATAAAAAGCTAAAAAGAATTTGGCATTTTGGAGATAATTAGATCACCAGTACCCAAACCTGTCTTGAAGCATATGAAGGCTATTCATGCTCATTCCTGAGAAGCCAAAATGTATGTATTTAAAATGGACTTAAGTGCATAGACCTGGTAAAACTGGTGCTGTTTGTTTAATATATATGTGTTGCATTACAAGTGCCTTAAAACACCGCTAGCATACTTCCATCAAGGAAAAGATTATCTAATTTGGTTGTGGTACATTTAAACAATGAATATAATTGTTAGTTCCTTGTTTGTACTTCAGATCTCATTTTGAGGAATAAATACTTAAAGTTTACATAGTTTAATATAAAATAAATTTATCACCAAATTAAAGAATGTTGTCATTACAAACATAATTACCGATACTCAGTCATCATTCAGCAAAATTTATCAGAGCTAAACAAATTCCACAAACATAAATATTTTTCAAAAAGAATTTTCCACTCTACACAGTACCAATAATTAAAATTTCTGATCTTGGCTTATTAGCTAGTAGTAATAGCAAGCCTGCATCCAGAGGAATTAGTGTTAAAACAATCTTTTTATTTGGTATGTGGCTGGCAGATAAAAACCTAATTGTACATACTGACATGTCTTTCTCTTTGTGCAACATGATTCTGTGAAAGAGCATGGTATATAAATTACACTGGCTTTCAACATACTCCAGTAGCATTTCAGACACCACTTTAGTCAACTGATGAGTTGTGATTTATGCAAACTGACTGTAGATATTTTTCATCTGCTATTTAGATCATTATGATATTAATAATAATATAGGTATTTATTATCTTAATAATGAAAGGGTCTAGAACAGAAGTAATAATACTAATAAATACAAATATTGAATAAAAGGAAAATAAGTCTTGGTTTTTTTTCAGAACTTATGCATATGATGAGAGGTATTCTATCAGTTTTTGTTTGGCCAAAGCATTACTTTGTTGGGCATGATGGTGAATAACAGCTTTTATGATTGGGATGGCATGGCATGGGACATATAAAAAAACCCAAACACCTTAAGAGTAGGGCTATGACTGAAGACAAGAAGCATGCTACCAAGAATAAAATAGAAATCAATCATATAACCAGTTTGAACCCCCACGGAGAGCCAACATAAAGAATAAAGGAAAGACATAGCGGGAGCATGGTAGATGTGTTTTCCTTTGGATGTATTCCAGACTTGAATAATGCTTTGAACTGTTTAAAAGGGTTTTAGCTCAGAACTGCAAACTAGCTTAGACTTACATATGATACAGTTTTGGACAATACATGATCTGTGGGAAAGAAAATTACCTAAGTTTAATGTTGATTGTAACACACCTTTCTCAGCAAGTGAAACCCAGTAACCTATTGAAACTCAGTAAAAGGTGAAAAGACATAGCTGTAAGTACAGAGATATGGATAAAGGAATTCCTTCCTGACCGTTTCATGAAATCACAAACTAGTTTTTGCAAATGAGTCCTCAAGATGGGAGGACAACAGCACACTCTGGAAATATGCCAAATCAGATATTCTGGAAGCTGATGTGCTTCATAGCAAAGAATATGGTTTTGCCAATTTGTTTGCATATTATACTGAATTTTTGCATGGTTAGGTTGGTGCACCCAATTACTCCCATAGAAGCAATAAAAATACATGTAGTAATTCATTTTATTAGAAGCTGTATTCATATACTACAGATAATGTCACAATTGCAGAATTATGCTCTTTAAAAATGTTAATAGAGAATAGACATGACAGGTGAAACTAAGTGATTTGCTTAGCCAGCAATGCTGAACTTTCCCTTTGTTAAAAGACAAAGACACAGATCAGAATATCAATTTCAAGCTGTGAATTTTGCTATGCTGTCTTCACTAGTGGGAAACAAAGCCAGTTAGATTTTGGAAGTTTTACTTGCTGGATATTTTGGCATTTCAAAAATTCTTCTGATTCTCTGTCATGAGAGTCATATTTTCTTCCTTTCTTAAGGATCACCAAAACTAAACAGTGGCCTAAGCACCTATGAATGGTACAAAGATGATAAAGATTCAGGACAAGATGAAGAAAAAGCACTGGTGAAATGGTCACTCACGTGAGGAAAAATGTACAGTTCAAACGTGGAACCACCAAAGATATTTGTGAAGAGCCAGAAAACCAATCCACATATAGATCTATATAATAGCAGTTTTGGTCCTACTCCAAATCTGTAGTGCTCTTACTGAGTAGCTTTTAAAGAAATACTTTAAGCACTTCATGATGAAATCTCCCAAACAATTCTGAAAGCACAGAGGGAGAAGACAGAAGCCAAACTTCAGAATTTACATCATCGTGTAGTGTGTTCAACACTCTCATGGCTACAAGGGAACAAAGCATCCAACCTTTTCTGGGGGCAGGAAACTGGAGAAAAAGGATTAATCTCCTAGCCACACTTTAAAAAAAACACTTTTATTGCTCCAAGGTAGAACTTGCTAGCATGAAATTAGAACGTTAACAAAAGACATCGAATTCATGTAGAAGATTCAGCATAACTGTGGTTAATTAGAAACCCCCCAACTTCTATATAAAAATAATGACAATTAACAACACACATTTGGTTCCAAAGAAAGACATGACATAAAGCTTTTTGGGGAACTAGTAGTGTATATATTTTAATACAAGAAGGAGAGTTTATACATTTGATTTCTAGGAGACCGTAATGCAATTTAAGACCCATTTACAAGATATCTGGGTAAGTGTAACAAATCTGACTTCAAGATGCCAGATCTACAGCACTGTGCAAAAATAGTCACGAGACTGGATTTGAGAATGGATTTACAGTTTGTCTACACCATTTACTCATTAGAGCATTTTGGGGGCAAGCATTACAGGGAGATCCAGCCAAGCTCCTGGGCACTTGGCTAGGCAACGTGCCTACCTGCCTCACCATATTCCATCTGTCTTTTTGCTGACATTATGAGACTGAGGTCACAGACAGTGATTCTGGCATTGGCAGTCAGAGTAGACATAGCTAGAATAACATTGCTTTTACAAAACAGGATAAGGAAATCTGCACTTAATACCAGAAATCTGGTGATCCTTCAAGCATAAGTATCCCCCAAATATGTTGTCTTGATATTCAAGACATAAAAGCACAGGTTTAGAAAAAAAATAAAAATCCTAAAGATCAGGGAAGACCACAAGCTCTGCATAGGACTCAGACTGAGCAGGATGTACACAATCTAATGTATGAATATGCAGAGAAAATATTTGAGTAGCTATAAAATAATAATAATAATAGCATTCTGCTGAGTAAGGCATATATTCGTTCAATTCACACTTCTTTTTACTGGAGAGAATTTGCAACTTACAGTCTCATATTTAACTAAAGTAATGCAAAGTAATTCACATCCCTATATCTTGCTATCTAAAGATAACCACTGGCAACAGTATTTATGCAAAAGAAAAAAAAAATCAGCCAATTTTAGCCCAGAACTAATGTAATTTAATGCAGTTCATACACTCTGGGAACAAGTGTAGCACAAATATAGACAGAAAACATTTCCTCACCTGACAAAAAAGCGATCAAATAGGAATGCAAAATTTCTATTACAGAACTTTTATAAGCCTAATACAATGGTTTCCCTTGAAATCTTGCAGTTGTTAGAGAGCATAAGTTTATGTCATTATCTGAATTGCTGTTGTTGTTCTTACAGTAAAGATAAGGAAGTTCTTATTGTATATTCTGAAGTTAAATTATTTACAAAGTTTTGCAAGATTGGCAAGCACGATCTTGTAAATTGCTTTATATAAATATTTAACTGTCATGAACCTATGGACTTGTCCAGCTTCTCAATGAATTAATTTGCAACCAAATGCAACAAGAACTGAACGTTGTAGTAAACTTCAGCAAAACAAAAATCTATTGTTAATAAAAGAACACTTTCCATTCCTATAGCGTATTCTGTTTAAACACTTGAAGGTGCTTCATTAGCATTTTACATAGTCATACAAGGTAGTAATTATCCCTTAATATCTCAGGTTGTAGAACTGAGTCTCAAAGAATTCAGGTGATTTAAGCATCATCATGCAGCAAATGGCGTGCAGGCAAAAATACAACCCAGCCCACCTGTGTGCTAGCCTGAAGCCTTACCCAAAAGACCACCTTTGTATTTATCTTGTGCCTTGTGTTAAACTAATCAGTTGAGGTACTAAAAAGTATCTAGCCATAAAGCTCTCTATAGGTACCATTAGCACTACTTTACTATTGCTCCCTATCTTTTCCATGTCCAGTCCCTCATTCATCATTGTGGCCCTTTGCTGACTCAGTATGTCCATGTTCTTCTTGTACTGGAGAGCCAAGACCTGGACACAGCATTCCAGCTGTGCTCTTACTAGTACTGAGTAGATCATGTCATGAAGACAGAATGCAGTATCTAGCTGGGGCATTCATGATCTCTCATATAGTCTAGTGATCCTAGTCCTGCTAGAGTGTTGAGCACACTAAAAATACTACTAAAAGCCTCCTTAGGGAGATGGCCAACTAGACAATGGAATATTTAAGAGGCAAATGCAACTAATGCTACAAAAAAGCACTAGTATTCAAGCACTAAACTTCATACTGTTTTCATAGGAAAGGACTAGAACGGGCCTGAAGGCTGTTTCTACTTGAAAGGCTGTAGACAAAACAGTAAACTCCTACTCTTTTGGTTAAGTTGTCACAGTAGAATCACAGGACTTAGTGATATTTCTTTCATTGATCTTTTAAATGACGAATGTAGATCAAAGACCATCTTCAGTCCCCATACTCTGGAAGTTTGGAATGAATTTGCAATAACTATCAAATATGCACTCAGATCTGGAGAGAAATGGGTGATTATGAATATACTGTATATGGATGCATATACTGTATATGGGTTTTCACTCAGTTCTAGAAGATTGAGAACATATCCCTTCATATCTCTTTGCTATTCATCAATGTCTAGCCACTGTTCAGTGCTATTTGTTAAAGTGTTCCTTAAACAAGGATGTTAAAATGTTATGAAACAGCAGTTGTACAATTAAAGCAATGTATAATAAATGCAGTGGAAAGAAGCATCGATTTTTTAAAATAGATATTTTGAATATACAGATATTTGGTGAATGCTCACATACTTTTTTGTAATTAACTATATCATATGACATTTTTCCCCCAAAGGCTTTTAAAAAAAAAAAAAAAAGGCAAAATTTACCTGAGACTCTAGTCTGGAAGTCTATGTTTTGATTGAAAAATTATCTCTTTGAATATAGAAATAAATATGAACAGTCCTGCTGAAGTCACTGGGGTGGTATGGATTTGCAATGAAAATGCAGGATGGCCTCTAATGCAAATGAAACAGCATAAAATTCCCCAGGACTGAAAAATATTTTTAATAAACTCCTGTAGATAAAAAACCAAGGAAGTGGAGAATGGTAGCAGTAAGGATACTCAAGTCCCCTATAAAATCAAAGTACATGCTTCATATTTACTATCCAAAAATAGAACAGTAACCCAAAAATCTATATGGCTTCTTATCTGATGAGGTGCACTACATATTTATTATGTGATGCAGCATATGTTATTATTCTTGAATAATACATTTTCTGTAGTGAGATGTTCACAGACTGAGTAACAATATGAAGTAATATACATGTTATTATGTAAAAAGCTCCCAAACTCTTATTGTTACAAACCTGTAATTCTTAGAAAGCACTTCAGAAAAAGGTAATGAAGGCAATAAAAAGTCAGTCTCTTCACCAAGTAACAACATACATATCAGTTTCAGAGAGATTAAATAAAACCACATATAAACTATAAGAGAGTCCCTTTATGACCTTTTAAAACAAATGTTTACACTTCAAAGAGTATTTGTGGAAAGAAACAACCATTGATATAACCAAATAAGTAATTTTGAATGGCTACAACAAATGGATATGATATGTACATGACCATGTACAAATTTTGAGTTAATTTTCTGTTCATAAGAGAAATTTCATTTTCAAGTATTTAGAAGCAAACTCTAGATAGCCTTGCAATGCAAGTAAATTAGCTCTACGTACTGCAGAGTAAAAGGAGAGAGCAAATTCCTCCCCTAGGGTTCATAGCACTAGAGCAGCTGTTCTGCAGTCATTACTACAGTCCATAGGCAGCAGCAGCCACAGCTGTTACACATTAACCTAAACAGGCATCTTGGACAGTAGGTTCATGTGATCACAGACTTAATGGTCATCTTCCCTCCCCTCAAACTCATTAACACCTCCTCACTGTTACGGGGCAGAGGGCATTGAAATTAGAGATTTTCCCAATGTGAACAAGGAACAAAGAATTCCTGGTATGCTTTTGATGGCTTTCTCCTTAGCAAAATATTCCATACACACTGCCATGTGCATTGCACACAATGGAAATTTGCCTTCTAAACAATATCTTTAGTCTATATAATCTTCATTTCCCCTTTATTTTTCTGTATAAGCAAACTTGTTTTTTGAGGTGTACATACATTTTTTATTATATTCTGGACATGTATTTGAAATGTGCCCTCTAATCTGCTCAATAAATGGAATAATTAGCCAATACTTATTGCTAATCTGCACATGCATTTCATCCCCAAACCTGTTTAAAATTTCTGTCAACAAAGCAATTCTCTTTCAGATTTGAATTCTATTTTTTAATTATTCATTACAGTAGTCTCCAATAATTTAATGTCCCTTAGACTTGTTAGAATCTTTCTAGCTGATCTTACAATTTCTAAGCAGTATCTTGGTACATTTCCAGTTTCAACCCTTTTCTCAGTATTGGACAAGCCCTCAGAAGACTAATGATGTTCTCTTTTCTCATTCAGGCTTCTTTTCTTTTTTCTTCCTCCTGTCACAAATGCTGTACTCAATACATTGATCATGACATACTTCCCAGTCATTTAGCATAGTTCACTAAAGTCACCAGATTTCAGTTTATGAGCTCAGATTTTTTTCTTTTAAATAAAAGGTAATAGTATTCTATCAGTGTATTACTGTGATACAGTGTCTCCTCAAGCTATAAATAAAACGCTTTTTAAGAAAGGACATACAAATAAAAAATGGAGGCAGAGATGCACCATATAGCTATAATGAATATATTTTTCTCTGCTGTTCAAGAACAGGTAAGCCTAAGACTTCATAGAGACCTTTGGATAAGGATAAAAGGGAAGGAAGACTCGACCAATCTCATGATAGGGATCAGTGATATATCAAATCCAGTCAGAGTGTGAATGACTTTTCCAGAGCAATTAACAGAAGAAATCAAAGGATAGGAAGTGGTGATGATGGCAAACTGACTACCCTAACTCGGCTAGGTAAGTAATGCTGGAAGATATGAATTGTCTAAAAAGTTGTTGGTATTTGCTGGAAATGGCCTCAACAAGTAGGTAGGTATTGGTAAGGACTGCTGTTTCATTTCCTATTTATATATAGAAGTTGGTCAAGAGTATAAGGCACCAGGTAGCTTGAGCGAAAGTTACCATAAAACAATCAGAGTTCTCAAATACTAGGAAAGGAACTGCCACAGCACATGAAGAACAATGACATTTCAAAACCAGACTTTTAACAAACTGAGGAAACAAAAGATAGGATCTCTTGGGCAAATGTTCAAAGTTTTGTTTTGTTTTGTTTTAAAAAAAAAGGGTTCAGGAGAATGGGAAGTTTTAAATAGAACCAGTTCTGGAGGCAGAAAAACAACTTATCCCAAACAGGAAGATAAAAAGGAAGTACATGAAGAAACTTATGAGTCTAAATCAAGATCTCTTGAATGACGTTTAAAAAAGAATAGTACCAAGAGTGTAAACAATATCACCTATAAAGGAATAGCATTAATTTCTCAGGGAAAGTGGTAGATTAAGATGCTAAGTAACAATAGGTAAGGTGCATTAAACCAACCAAGAAAATGTTATTAAAAATTGCAAGTAGAAGAAGCATGGAAGGGTCATTTATTAACAGAAAAATGTCAAATCACTGATAACCGAGAAACCCAATACAGTTTGGGCAATTTTTTTTGTCTTGAGGAAGTAACTAATTGTGACCAAGCACTTGGCATAATTTTAATAAAACGGACAGCACAGAAGACAAGAAAAAGGAGAAAGGGAAAGAGTAAAACAATAGTTAGATTTCCAATTCAGCAGGACTTAGCAATTTAAAAGAGGTGTCATCCACTGAAACAAAACTTTAGCTGTTAGGCCTGACAACATATGGAAGAGGGGGAGGTCTCAGAATTAAGGCAGCAAAACCAGTACTTACACTTTTCCCCCTTCTTTTTATATGTATCTTGGGATTCACAGACTAGTTAATTAAATTGGGATATCTGAAAATTTGCTAGAACAAATTATTCAAAAATCAATTTCAAGCACCTGGGGACAATAAGATAATAAAGACAACACAGATTTGTCAAGAACAAATCATATTAAACGAACCTAATTTTTTCTTTTTTGGACAGAGTAATTAGTCTAGTGGATAAGAAGGAAGAAATATTTGTAGTGTATCTTAACCTAAGCAAATAAGTGAAATACAGTTTAGCTGAAAGTACTAAAAGATGAGCACACATGGGCTGGAAATAAGGAATGCAAAAAGCAGGTTTTGACACAAGATTACAGCAGGGAACATTTCTGCTTGAATTCCAAAAGGCTTGTTTGGGTCAGTCACCATTATATATAGTCCTTACAAATAGTTCAGATATTGCATAAAGACATTAACATTCCAAATAATTTAAGAATAGATTATTCTAAGATTATATAAAATAATCTTGATAAGTTCTGGAACAAGTGAGAAATTTCATGAAAGCAAATGCAAACTATTACATTTTAAAAGAAAACATTAACAAACACAAAAGTGATATAACTGGTTAATTTAACACAAACAGAAAATTATAAGTCATCTAACTTTGATGCTCAAAAAACGGCTATACTGGTCTGAAATAGGTGACATCAGGTAACTGAAGTGTCATGTGAAGATGCAAAATGTTGCTATTTCATTTTGTTTGAAGTTTGAATCCTCAGCTAGAGCCCATTGTGGGGCATCCCACTTCCAGAAGACAAATGATCAGATAAAATGACTCTTGATGTGATTTGATTTGTTAAATCTAAAAAAAAGAGAAGACTTAAAAGCAACATCATAATAAAGTGTGTTTCATATTGAATGTGATCAATCATTTTCATGGTATGAAGGGAAAGCTGGCTTATTTGCAACAAAGATATAGTTCTGATATCAGGAAAACCTTTTCACTATTAGAATAAGTAAGTTCATTAGTAGTTTTGTGAGGCTGAGATCATCAGTGGCTCTTATGAGAATAAATAAATTTGTCAGGGTAGTCTACATATACTTGAAGTTGCCAAAAAGAAGGAATTATGTAGACGTGATAGCTCTGAGGTCACTTGCTGCTTTCTTTTTCTTTCTCTGTAGTTAAGCAGTTTGATCTTAGCCAATTTTGTTAAGATTCTGATTCAGCAAAAAATGGAGTAACTTTTCTAGAAGATTTTTGTACTTTCAAAGCCAACAAATGCCATGGTCAATGGACAGGTCAACAGGCCAGAGAGGGAGAAGGAACTAATTAGCTAGCTTTCGTGAAGAAAGGATTTCTTAGAAGAAGGATGTAGTACTGCTGATGTGAGAAAGACTCCCAGCTAGGAGCCCCATACTCTCACCTCATTGTTCCCTCCTGCTCCAGCATCTAGAACCAACATACTGAGAGTCACTGAAGCTGACACAAAGCCAAACTGCATAAGAAATCTGGTTATTCAGCCTATGGAATGAAATTCATACTATTTGTTTAACTGTAAATTTTTTGAGGTTGACATTTGGAATCAAGCCTCTTAAGAGGCTGCTACAGCACAGAGTACTTTGGTCATATGATGCACCTTTTTAGTTTACAAGTAGGTGATATGCTGTAAAACCATTAATAAAAGTTCCAAGTGCCCCAACTCCCAATTCAATGTCTGGAATTTTGTTGCAAATTGAACGTTTACAAAGGTACAATCTAATTCAGAGAGATACAGAGTACCTTAACCACCTACCTATCGGTCAGCTCAGGCTACTGCTTGTCCAGCCAAAGTATGCTTAGATGATGGAACTAAAGAGACTATTTTAAAGAGCCCACCTTGTAGCTGAGTATGTATTCAAACTACACATATTCATTAAAAAGAAACAAATGAAAAACAACAGGCACTTTGTTGATTCTGGGGTTGATTTTTGATAACACTATTTAAAGATAGAAATAGAGAGATTAGAATATTTATACTGACAAACTGTAGCGCATGACTAAAAGATTCATGAAAGAAAAAAAACCCTTCAACATTACAGCCTAAAATTTTTAGTAATGCTTATGTCAGGAATTTAAACAAATGGAACTCCTTTGTCAGCTTTTGTTAAAATATTTGAAGGTCATCCTTTAAGAAATTGAAGAGCATATGTGTCAGACTGAAACATTAAAAAGCCTTTGATATTATTTAGGTTTACTAGATAATCTGATGACTTCAAGAAACCTCAGCATCTTCACCCAAAGCACTCAGATCTTAATTAAAAGTGTTTAACTTAATTTTCAAAAGTTAACCAAATGATAAAATGCAGAATAAACTCCAACTTTGAACACAAATAATCTTACCATTCTATAGCTATCCCTCTACTGCATGAATAAGCACTGTGCTGACTACCATGACAAGCCCTTTGCTTTACACTTCTTACCAGTGAAACTATCTGTATTCTGACCATAAAGACTCCATTCTGTCCAAAAGTAATTTCAATTTATCCCAGCTGCAGTGTGGGCGTTTATGAATTTGTGCCAGCTTGTGCATAGGTCTGCACTGGAGTAGAAAAACTAACACAATCAGAAGCAAAGATTATATATAGTACAGATTTTGCTTCAATATTTTAATACATCAATTACAGCTCATAAGAACATCTTAATGTTTTAAGACGCACGTTCCATATTATCTTGTATTGCCTGCACGTGTGAAAATAGTTAATACCACTTAATTCTTTGCAAAACCCAGAGTGCTTTCCATACAGACAATTCTAATGAAGACCTTTTATTCATATCAACTTTATGTATTTCCTGGTTACATTTTATAATCTTACAGGTCCATCTTGCAAATGGTTACTTGACACAAATTAGTCTAGGCCTCTCTTTCTGAGTACACATTACTCAAGGAAGAGGTAAGAGGGAAAGAAACATATTATCATTACATGGTAATAACACCCCAATCAGCCACTTCTGCACAGCAGGTAAATAAGTTTTATTTTAGAAGGTTTACAACTCCTTTATTGCAAACCATATATTTATCAAAAGCTAAAATACTAACTTTTTAAAGGATAACATTTTTTTAATTCAAGGAAGCGGCATTTTTTAACACATTATACTTTAAAAAAGGATCTCTGTCTATTCTTGGAAATATCTTCATAGGATTAGCTGTACACTACCTACATTTTGAGTTCTTAACCTGCACAAATTGTTGCTTGGTTCTTTGATTAGAAAGGCAGATTTGATTACATTTCAGATAGGACTCACCTTCTAAGCATTTTGAGTTGTCCCAAGGCATCTCTATGCCTCGCTGGTTTGGGATTATACAACAAAACAATTTTTTTTTTTTTTTAATTGTTTAATTCAGCTGAAAAACTCCTATATTTTTCCTCTGGGTCCTTGTAAAATGATATTTAGCTTTGGGGCTAATTTTATTCAATGTTTATTTATGCATTAAAATACAAACTCTGTGTTTGTGTGTGTATATATATATTTACTAATTTGTATGGAGAAGCAGCACAAAATTCTTCTGAAGGTGTAGATACCTCTGAACAATGCAACAGAAGACCTAGATATTGCTAAAACATAGTACTTCTAAGTCAGTTAATAAGCAAGTCTGTGTGATTAAGGAGAGTTCCATTGGAGAGATCGCAATTCACGTTACCGAAAAAGGCAATGGAATACAGAAATAAGTTACTTAACTTGAGATAACATGCAAGCAAATGATAATCAAGAAGACACTCTGCAACATCAACAGGATTTGGCAGTTAGGGTACATTTTAACAAATCTTCAACTCAAATGTTCCCATCATACCATATGGATATCATAGCTGGAAATTCATCAGTAGTGCCAACAGATGTCAAAAAGCTTTCAAAGCAACTGCCTTAGAAAAGTTTATACATATTAACTTAAAACAATGTATAAACATGCCAAAATTTCTCAGAGTTCATCAACCTTCTCCCTGTGCTTGCCCTGAAAGACCATGAAAATATTCTGAGGCTGACATGAAGAATGAAGCCTGGGTATTTTCCATTGCAGGGCAGCAAAATGAAGATGCAATGGGCCAAATAAAATTCTCTCCAAATGAGAGGTTTTGGAATAGAAAAAAAGTGGATTTAGCAACACAGAAAAAAATTCTCAACAGGACAGTGGTGGCATAACCTTATCAGTGCCATAAACAACATCTGATTCTGTGGGGAAGACTGAATGGAACAAAAATGTTGATTAAACACTAATGTTAGGCTGGAGGAATCGGAACTTTTCAACCTTTCCAACAAAACTTTCTGAAGAAGACTGTATTCAGGCAGAGTAAAAAAGCCAATTTCTGTTTCTTTGGCTAACACCCAGAAATGTTTCTCTTTGTTGTGTATAAATGCTCCCTCCCTTCCTCCCATGCCATGCAGACAAAAAACTTTGTGACCAATTTAGTGGCCTCAGATGGAAGGGAATGATTTGACACCAATTGAGAGAAGATAGGAACACTCCCCCTCCCCAATCTGTTCATTGAAATGTGGCTTGTTGGCTCATGCTATGAGAAAACATGGGAAGTTCTCCTGAAACATTATTAAGTATTTCTAAATACAGTATTTCTATTTACTGCATGAAACTTCAAGGTAATCTTTGTATTTATTCTATGGCAATACTGAAGCCTGTTTTGCATCTGTTATTAAAAGAAGAAATTCTTAATACATTCTGTGGAAGTAAAATATAACATTAAGATACAGTGGTGTGATCATGTGGAACATAACTGAATAATCTAAAGTCATTAATTCTTTGGCATTTCTCTTTAGAATGAGAGAGATGGAATGAAAATTTACCTGTCATAATGAAATACAGTAAAGGAAATACTTGCCTGCACAGAAAATCAACCCAGAGGTCATTGTAGTGTTTTTTTTATTTTTCCCTTTTTCTGAGAAATGATCGTGTTACCTTCTTAAGCAAATGAGATAAACACCAATATTACCCGGGGACTATTTTTTACAACTAACGGATGTCTTTTGTTAGCAGTCTTCCCTATATGGTACACTTGAGGATTAGGATATGTCATTATTACAGAGTGGAAGACAACATTATGAATAATTACAGGCTTCCAATATCAAAATCCACATTTCACTCAAATAGCTGAAGTACTTATTCATTAAATAATGAATGATATAGAAGTAAAAAATTGTGGATTTGGTTGGTTTTGTGGTTTGTTTTATTTTTTCTTCTTTTCAAAATAATTTAGAAGATTCAGAAGATGACAGAGAAGACTAAGGATCTACTGCTACACGAAGCACAATTTCTAGTAATAATCTCTGGGTAAGAGTTTTATATATTTTTTACTGGGACATTTACTCTTCCTGAATACAGAAGACCATTGTCAGGGTATTCTAACTCAATATATACAACTTATGGCCTACCAGAGTGAAATGCAGTATTTTGTAGTTGCTTGTTAAATGAATTTGTCAAAGGGTATAAAGAAGAGTTTGGTCCATTTTTATAGAAAAGCAATTGTGGTTTACAATATGTTGAATCAACCATGTATTTGATACAAAATATGTCAGTTTTATAAAAGGCAAGCTAGAGAACTAAAAGTACTCCACCTAAAAGTATGGAAAGCTTATAAAAGCTGATGTGTTTAAAAAAAAAAAAAAAAAAAGAAAGAAAGAAAGAAAGATATTGCAGCTGCTAGTCCAAGAGAAATAAAATATGAAGAGAGCTAATTTTGCCTCTTCCCTCTCTGAGCCTTCTTCACAGGCAAAAAGCCAATAACCAAAGTTTCATTGCCTGGCTAGCTGATGAATTATGTCAATCCTATTTAGTCAACAGATCTCAACATGTGGACCATGGATCTCTGAGCATCTGTGGACTAATTCTAAGAGGTCTATAAAAAACTACTAAGAAAAATAAATTCATAGATACTGTATACCAACCAATGGAAGTAAAGTTTCTATGTTGGTCTACACCACCAGTGAAACTATACTAATATCCCAGGAACCAGAATGGCTGAAAATCACTGGTACTTGAACCTGAAGGATCACATAGGATTGTATACATGATGTTTCTACATAGCATTAAAATTAATTTCCCAAAATAATAAATAGTAATGTAAATATGTTAGTCTATGTTTACCATTTCCTGATCTACTGAAAGTGAGCTCTAGTGCAATCTTAAAGTATGTCTAAAGTGCTACCCAAATAAAATCAAATAGTCAGATTATCCGAAAGAGTAAGACCTCATCTTAGCTGGCAACAAATCATAATGAAATATCAGTGGAATAAGTGACAATTTTCACCTACAACAGACCATAACAGCAATATTTCTTAAACTGTGAAGCTATTCAGGAACATATTCGTGAACAGTCAAGATTAAGCATAAATTTTTATACTTTTGCTATTATCATACTTGTATAGATATTTAAGTGTGTGTATATACATATATGTATGTGTGTGTATATATAGGTTTAAAAAAGCCCTAAATCAAAATTCTCAGGGAGAGGTATACAAAAGCAAGATAATTTCTACAGAACTCAGGAAATAGTGTATCACTGAATATTTACCATATATTGTGTTAGAGAGTAAGCTTAGTAACTTCAAAGCCAGTGCAGCCATTTTGCAGTATTTGAAAGATTATTTGTAGCTACTTATGTTAAGTAATCATTTCTAGGAGCCTACAAGAATTGCACAATTATTTCTAATTTAATAATTTTTTAGCTATATTAATTATTAAACTCATTTCTCAACACAGGAAGACTATAAACTTTCTTTAGGTCCTAAAATAAGAAAAAGCAAGTACATATGAGAGGCAGCTCCTTTGACATAGTTCTGTCATGACCATTTACAGGCAGGGCAGTGCATATCAGGTCTTTCATGCAAGTGGGTCAGGTCACACAAGATGCGGAATACCAGATCTTAAGTATACTATTTTGGCAGAATATGCACTATGCAATACTGAAAGTGCTGTAATTTTCATTAGTAACAGTAAGACTTTCAGAAATCTCTTCATTTTCTATTCAGAGAAAGTTTGTCAGCTGTCATTTACTGAAACACAAACATTATTACAGATTCAGCATCTGACTTTCACTGAAGTCCAGTGCTCTACTGTCTTTTCTAGCTGAGCTGTTATTAGTAGAGAAAAGTACAACAGTATGCCCGAGAGTCACAGACCAAATCTATGCTTCACCTGAGGTGTAAAACATAGTTTATCCTAAGTCACAATTCTGCCTTTTTCTTCAAGAAGAAAGCCCCTAATAATAACAACTCATTGTAAGATATTTCCCTAGTCAAGAAAACCCAGAGCTGCAGACTGGTGGAGGCTGGAGAAATGTTCTGGGACACTCTCTTCAGGCTAGCCCTGTTCTGACTCACTTCCCTATGCACTTGCTTATAGCCACTGCCAAAGACTACGTAACAAATTGATTATTCTTTAGTCCAGGCCATTTGTGTGTTCCAAGTTCTTTACTGATGTATCCTAGGTTCAGCATCAGTTAGTTAAGGATGATATTTATACAATCTACACATTGTATCTTTATGGAGGCCTTTGAAATTCATAGGCTGTATCCTACGTGAAGAAATGAGCACAGGCCACTTAGAAGACCTACCTCCTCTCATAGTATATGCGTAGGTTGTGACTTCTCAAGACCTTCAGGGGAACAGGAGGAGGATATTCTGTTGTGAAAGGGCTGCGGCTGTTTCCACTTCAGGCTGTTTTCACTGTCTGCACTGCCCAGTGCAGAAAAACATGCCCAGACCATGTCTGTGACACTCAGGCTTGTTTGTAGTTGACAGGCATCATTACAGTGCTCTGGACTGTATTCAGGGAAGGATGTAGATGTAAACACTGTACCTGTTAAGTCATTTCTGAGGGAAATGTGGATATAAAAACCATATGCAAAAACTGCAAAGGAATGAGCAGGTAAATTTAGTTTTGTGAAGATAATTAATGTAGGTATATTTAGACTATGGCATTAAACACAAAACTCTCTTTTACTTTTTTGCTTTTGTTTTTACTGACAATCTGTTACTGCTTTGATTAGTATTTCCTTCCCTAGATACAGAGATACATGCTCCAGTCAGTAGTATTTTTACAAAGGTATTTGAAGTCCAGGAAAAAGTTCAACTTCTAGCTACATTTCAAGTGTGTGTATGCCTGCACTTGACTTCCTCAACGTTGCCTTCTGCAGCTTTTTCTTTTGGAGACTTGATCAGTTTGAACCTTCAGTAAGATGGTAAATGTAGTATGCATTTAAGTTCTTAACCTTTCACATAACTGACTGAAGGTCAAGCCTATTAGACTCGCTTCAGCTCACATCAATTATCCCCACCATTGCAGGTGATGTAACTACGATTTCAGCTAATTAAGTCTGTAATATTGAGATAGAGTGTTTAACAAGCCTCAACATGGGAGAATCAAGTTAACTCTGTCAATCTTCTTTGTAATAATGCATTTTGTCATATAAACAGTCCAAGAGTCTAAGATTTGTAGATTTGCCTTTGGGTATTTGTATTTGGGTACCTTTTCCTGATAGGCATAGGGAAATGTGTTCCTCTTGCAGTAAAATATCCTTCAATGGCATTCAATGACATTACACTAAATATATCCTAATATTGAAAAAGGTAGAGCTTATTTTACATTCTAGAAATAATTTATCACCTGTAAATGAGAAAACCAGAAACATACCCTCTAAGCAGTATCTAGTTAATAACTGTAAACAGAGAAGTATCTATCCAGTCATTCCTAGCAATCAGTGTTAATTTTCACTGTCTTTGCATAGCTGTAGATAATAACATTCCTGTTAATTTACAACTATGTTCTAATCCTTAATTTAAAACTCTACAGAGATTTTGATTTTAGCACCGGAACAATCATTTGAAAATGTGTGAAGTGGCAGAAGAATACTAGTAAACTTGAGACCTAGGTTTTGTCCAAAGGTAAATATTCAAGTAGAAAAGCAATGAAAAATTCCTAACTAAAGGGACATCCCAGTGATGACTCCATTTGAGGGTGGCTGGTCACAACCTAGCCCATGCATGTGGTTACACAGTCCTCCTCCATCTTCCCGGTCTCTGGTCACACCATCTGAAAGGATATAGATGCTGGAGTTTGGAAAAGCTGAGAATGCTTTTTCTTCCTTTCTGGGAAGGATTGGGAAAATTCCTGCACTTTTTCAAGTTTCAAAGTTGGACTACAGCTGGACTACACTGTATTGTAAGGTATGGTTAAAGTTTTTTGAAATTGAAATGGGAACAGTTTGAATTAGGAATCAAACCCAGAATAAACCCCTATTTAATATTCAGTGTAAATGTAGCGATCACATTTTTAGTCTTTACAGATGGAACTTCCACTGGCATAAACTGATTAATACCATTAACAATATATATGAGGTAAAGATGTGATTCTAAAAATCTACAAGAAACAAGATCTTACACAGGAAATTCTACATATTCTACTGATGTCTTTACATAAATTTTTTTCATTTAAAATCACTAGTACAAGTGACTTTATTTTCATATATTTTCATGATGTCTGCACAATAGTATTAATGTTAAATATTACTAATTCAGTAATTTCTAATTGACAAGGCAGGACTCCATGCTGTCTTACTCACTTGGAATGTTATTTAGCTGATGCTTAACATGAAATAATAATTATTATCTTCTAAATATAAATGTACTGCTACAGTAGCACTCAAGTTAAAGTACAAGGAGTGCAAAACTCTTCTATCAAGCTTTCTATGACAAATTAGCATTCAACCCTTGCCACTAGGAGAGTGCCATTAATTATGCTTAGACAGCACAACAAAGACAACAGGTGCTTGTAGGAAGGTCATACAAAGGGCTTCACATGGAACGAAGAAGTGATTATTATGATAACGTAAAGCAGTATACAGTCTGAAGAAGAATGTATTTCTTGAAAATTGTTAATGGTTCTAAACAAGGAAAAATTAGCCGGTATCCTCAATAATATAATAGGCTTTTAGATTAAATGTAGTAATAAAAAAAATACAAGCACAGATGTGCCAAGCTGATCCAGCTTGAGGAAATAAAACATTTCATTAACAATGTCACAACTTTGTCCTCTTTAACTGGCTTTAACTACAGTTTTCTTTTATGTACAGAAGAAAGCAGCTTTTAAGATGTATTCTTCCAATCTGAACATGTTACTTACAAAAGTGATGAGCAGTACTTACCAGCAAGAAATAAGGGAGGCCTACTTTGCTACTAAATGATGAATTAATTCAACTGTCCATGGGACAAGAAAGCTTAAAAAGAGGTTAGATGAATATGGCTGTATTCGTATAGCTGGGGTAGACTCCTCATCAAAAGGCAGAAGAGACACCAGGAATATTATTAACATGGCTACAACTATATTATGCAACTAGAAGTACTTGGCACTCCTTCCCATTTTCATCTATTCCACTTTACAGTAACAGATTGCTCCTGTTCTACCTGTCTCATGGCCATTGCAGAGACTTCTCTAATTTTCTTTTCCAAAATATGTGGTACCAGATCTTTTTCCTAGTAGTTATAGAATTTGACTGGGTTGAACATTCCTGGACACCTAGAAGTAAAGAGAGGAATCTGCAGAACAGAGGAATCTTCTGGGCAGTAACAGAAATTATCTGCCCATCATACAAACACAGTATTTTAAAGGGAAGCTCCTTCTTGTGCTTGAGCTCCTGTCCTGACCATGTTCTACAACTGTGATGAAACACAGCTCAAATACCAGACTCATGTTTAAAGCATTACATGTTGTCTGTTGTTCAGACAGTACAACAGCCATTCTGTTGTAAAACCAAAAGGCAACTTTTTTCTTGCATCCTATTAACAGCCATACACAGGCCATGATTAACCTGGTGACGTTAAGTCACAAAACCAGTTTATATGATGGTATCTAGCAGTGGAGCAGGATTCTGAACAACCAACTACACCTTTGTAATAAAAGTCGAGTTGTCCTTGGAATAGCCAAGATGATGTGTTTTCTGGCTCTACTTTATTAGCCCTCTCCATTTTTTAGGAAGAAGAAAAAAGGAAGAGATAATAGGCCAAGAATTTTCTTTCCCCTGGTGACCCACACAAAAGGCTACCCCTGTCGCCCCCATCTCTGACACCATGGGGGAGAGCACATTTCTACCCTGTGAATAAGCAGGCCAACTTTATCTTAACTAAAGAATGAGAGTGCCTCCTTGATTTCCTAAGCAGTGAGACTGGCTATTATGATAGCACCAACTAGTACATAATATGGGCTGCTAAAATCCTGACGCTATCTCCACTTATGATTTAAAAAAAAAAAAGAAAAAAAGAGAGATTGTTTTAAAACAAGTATTTAATATTCCTTAAAACTTTCCTCTTTTATACACAGATTAACATATTTAAAATTGTGAGTCTGCTGCCCTCCTCCAGGCAAACCACTTCTAAAATCATTAATATTAAAAGTGTGAAATACAGTTGAGCTGATATTTCAGGAGATAACTCAATTTTTAAAAATGAAATATACTTGTCCTAGCTTAGATGAGCTTCCAAGTTTTAGCAAAAGCATTATACCTTTCTTCAAGGTTCCTGGGACACCTGAGATGGGAGAACCACCAGAAAGAAGAACTGCAAGTCTATCACGTGAAAAAGTACAGAGACTCTTACAAAGGATCCCTTATTAAGGTCTGGAGACCCTTGTTCACTTGGAATCTTGTTCATTCTGAGCATAAACATGTGATACAGGCCACAACAAAGGAAATCAAAGGAGCTGTGATGGTAGCAATGGGAAAATATGGACTTGAGGAATAGATGATGTGACCCAAGGTTCACATTATGTGGTAGCCTTTTTCTTAAATACTTTTTCATATGGTACTATCTCACTTTCTAAAAGGATAATATTAAAGGTTCCTGTATCTTAAAACAAGAATGCAAGCAAACCACCACAGATCCCTAGTCATTTCTGTGATTTATCTAGTATACTATGTAAGTTCTTGCTCTGGGCATTTAAAATACCCACGATAAAGTCATGATCAATATATATATTTTCATCTTTCATGTCTATATCAATATTAAACTTCCGGTTTTATGCAGTGATAATGATCCCTAAAGTATTATTTTTTAGCTAACTATTAAGATTTTTTTTAAAATCAATAACAAGACTGACATACAATATATATCATAAAAGATCCATAAAAACATATTTCGCTCTCTTTCACTAGGATAGTAAATGGCAACTAGTTCTGCCAGCAGAGCCAAAGATGTGCAAGTTTAACTGAATGTATACTAAATATTCAATTCCTATAGAAGAGAGATGAAAGATAACACCAGCATTTATAAATCAGTGTCTGTACACAGAAAAAAGCAATGTTATTTGTAAGGATGACAACAGATATATAAATGACTTTTCAGCTGCTTGTATTTTTGTTACATCTCTTGCATTTCTAGGACCTATGACCATTCTCATCATTCTTTCAAATTTCTGAAGCAGGAATTAAGAAAAAAAAAAACAAACCACAAACCCTTTGTCTTGGCCTCAGTACCAGAGACATAGGAGGGTGTCCTGGTTTCAGGTGGGATAGAGTTAATTGTCTTCCTAGTAGCTGGTACGGTGCTATGTTTTGAGTTCAATATGCGAAGAATGCTGATAACGCTGATGTTTTCAGTTGTTGCTAAATAGTGTTTAGACTAACGTCAAGGATTTTTCAGCTTCTCATGCCCAGCCAGCGAGAAAGCTGGAGGGGCACAAGAAGTTGGCACAGGACACAGCCAGGGCACCTGACCCAAACTGGCCAACAGGGTATTCCATACCATGGGACGTCACATCTAGTGTATAAACTGGGGGGAGTGGGGGCAGGGGATCGCCGCTCAGGGACTAGCTGGGTGTCGATCAGCGGGTGATGAGCAATTGCACTGCACATCATTTGTACATTCCAATCCTTTTATTACTGCTGTTGTCATTTTATTAGTGTTATCATTATCATTATTAGTTTCTTCTTTTCTGTTCTATTAAACCGTTCTTATCTCAACCCACGAGTTTTACTTCTTTTCCTGATTTTCTCCCCCATCCCACTGGGAGGTGGGGGGGGAGTGAGTGAGCGGCTGCGTGGTGCTTAGATGCTGGCTGGGGTTAAACCACGACAGAGGGAAGGGAAGAATAATGTCCTCTCTGCTTGACTATCTTTCATTTAGTCTTGACTGGAAAGCACCTGAACCCTTGAATACTTAAGTCAATCCTCTTCATTTAAAACAGGCTTTATCTTCTCAATCAAAAAAACCAAGGATAAATAATATTTATTAGCCTCCCAGAGGTATTTTGAGACTAGCTAGTTAACCCTTACATAATTTATTAATAATTAATGTAGTGTTACATGTTCACTTACCATGTATAATCACCACCTACATTAGAGGTTTGCCCATGGGCAAAATAGAATTATTTCTATGTTTAATGGAAGGTTAAATGAAAGCAAGAAAATGCATAAACAGCTATTTCATATATGAGAATTTAAAATAACTCTGAGAAAGATTTGGATTGCAACTCAGTGATTCCCCCCCCCCCCCTTATTTCATTTTAATCCACTTTTAAAGCATATTCTACAAGAAAGGAAGATCTTACTCCTGTGGGAGATAAGAGTAAGAGCAAAAATGGAACAGATCCTGGAAACATTAAAATTAATGATGTCTGAGAAATCATTATGGTTATAAACCTTGAGCCTGACAGTTTTAATTCAAGGCTCACAAAAGCTGAGAAACAGTTAAATAAACTGAAGGACCAGATGGTCACAGCCTTTAGGGAATTCATTACAGACAGATAAATTGGGAAACAGGAGTCAGTGGTCAGAAACTAAAGATATTCTGAAGTGTTTTGAAGGGTCTGATTTCTGATGAAAAACTTGAGAAGATAATTTTTCTAGAGAAAACCCCAAAATAAACAGTGTTCCTGAAGACTGTGTTTCTAAGAGAGTTTTCAACACTTACATTCCAAAAGGTTCATATGTGGTATCTCTATGCCCAAGTTCAGATCCCTGAAATGAGGTATTTTCGTAAGAATGGGCATCAAGACTTACATTTGTCAAAAGAGAAGGAAAATTTCCTCCCTCTTTGGTTGGATTTGTAACTTTTAACTTGTTTGATAAATAACTCAACGTGATTAATGACCAGGGTGCCAAGTAAGAAGATTGAAACATTGAAGATTTAAATCAATTGCAGTATATTATTTCATTAAGTTCAGTAGCTACAGTGAAGGACAAGCATAGGAATTGGTTTTAATTACCCCAAACTCTTTAGCCCTGTAAGGGGAATTTGTATATTACCTTCCCTCTCCTATTTACTTTCCAGCTGGATTTAAAAGAAAAGAAAGAAAGAAAAAAAAAAGTGTCACACCTGCATAAAGGATTATTTACTTCATGGTTGTGTTCTCACTACAGAACAGAGCCATATTCTACTGAAATTCTTTGGGTTGCACAATGCCCTGGAAACTTAAGATTAAGGTAATATAAATCTAAGATCCTTGGTAAATATGACAGCTACCACTCTCTTTTTTTAAAAATAAAGCTTTTATTTTTAAAAGTAGCTGGAAATAATTTGAAATTATCAATTTTTTTTTAATCTGAAAAGGATATTCTGATAACAATGTGGTATTAATTTAAGTTTTGTATGTCAGTGCATTTGGAGCTTTAAAAAAAAATATTACTAGAGTCTATAACTGCAAGTAGGAATGGGACTTTCAGAGTGTAAATAGCTATTCTGGCATATCCCCTCCTTAACAGGGCAGCAGAAGTTAGGGAAAGAGAGAGCTTCTTTCAGTATTTGTCTGCTAGAAATGGAATTATTCAGGAATTCTCATGTTTATACTACCAGACTGAATCTAGCTTTAAAAGTAGTAGTCAAACATCTTAATCACCTAGCCTGTTCAATCAATATTCCATATAAAATTACTTACACGTTTTCTCACATGTTTTTGTCTAATTCTTACTGTTCATTTGTCCACACAGAAATAAAACATTATCACAACTGGATCTGGCAACCATACTGCCACTCGTGTCAGAAAAAACAAAGATTAAATGGATATGAAAACTGAATTACCATTTCAGTCTTTAGGGGGCTTTCTTTAGGTCAAAACTCAAGCATTTTAGTGACAGTGTTGGGAAGTGTGTACTATCTAGGAGGGTGCCCATGGGCTTTGTCTGTTGTTCCTTACATATGCAAACGATTTCACTTTCTAAGACTTCAGTTGTGACAAACGTCTCAGCAGTTGAAATGTAACAACATAAAACTTAAATTTCTTTCAACTTCTAGCACAGATAATTACAGGCAAACACAATGTCTTTCAAGTCATTATAATCTCAGAAAACTATGAGAGACTGGAAAAATTACACAACATTTTCCTGATTGAAGAAAAAAGACGGTAATTTAGTTCAGATGTCTAAGACAGGTCACTAATTATCGATATTGCATCAGTGACTCAAAAAAAAAAAAATCAGCCTTTTTTAGCAAATGTAGACTCATCACTATACTGTGATGATGACATCATTCTCAGTAATAAATGTCAGTCAACAAGAATATCCACCCAGTTTTGCTTCTAAATGATACAGACTGAAACAAATTCTCTCTAATACATTCTTCTGTCTCTATTGAGAGACAAACAAAACAATCTGTGTATTAAAACTTTCATTGTGTCTTGTGACTTATAAAACTGTGGAAGAATAGCCAGCTAGTATAAGAGCCAATATTTTAATCTGTCAATCAGATTCAGCAGGAAGAGATTAGCTTAATAAATTCTGCTATATATGGGATCATATTGTCCAGACTCCTCCTTTGGTATGACTGCTGTATCTAGCCTCCAAAATTCAACAAAGCAGGTTATTTTCTGTTACATGGGGTGGGGTTTTCTGTTTGTTTTTGAAAATGCTATCCAACACCTCAAAATTCACAAAATTATCACAAGTGAGGAAGATGACTTCTGGTTAGTGGAATAGAGGGTAAGAAAGAGGGAGTTTGGGAGGAGATTACCAGTCCCTCCATAATACTTTGGGTTAACAGCAGGAATAGACCAAGAAACAGACAAGGAGTAAGAATTCCTGCCACTTCCGCAGAGTTAGAGAAGTGTGGAAAGAAGTTGCCTCTTAAAGGAAGCTATTTTATAATGTGGTTTGTGACCAGTAAGAGGAATAAGAAGTCAGAAAACAAAATTAAAGCATTGGAAGGTTCACCCCAGTGATGGTCTGAGAAGTGTTACAAGGGTGGCACACGAACCCAAATGGGTTCACCATCAAGAAAGATTATCTACACTGTTCTGAAAACATTCAACATCAAAATGAAAGTACCCGACTCTTTATTTCAAAATTGGTAAAAAATTTGACCAGTTAGCGAGTAGGATAGATAATACTGAAATTCAAACATGGAGAGAAGAGAATGGCCTGGGACATCACATCTAGTGTATAAACTGGGGGGAGTGGGGGCGGGGGATCACCGCTCAGGGACTAGCTGGGTGTCGATCAGCGGGTGGTGAGCAATTGCACTGCACATCATTTGTACATTCCAATCCTTTTATTACTGCTGTTGTCATTTTATTAGTGTTATCATTATCATTATTAGTTTCTTCTTTTCTGTTCTATTAAACCGTTCTTATCTCAACCCACGAGTTTTACTTCTTTTCCCGATTTTCTCCCCCATCCCACTGGGATGGGGGGGGAGTGAGTGAGCGGCTGTGTAGTGCTTAGTTGCTGGCTGGGGTTAAACCACGACACAAGTAAACACATGCTGCCATAAGATGCTGAGAAAAAAATTGCATGTGCATTGAAGCATTTAGAAACAATGGTCCCCAAAATTTATAAATAATTTCAGACTTTCACATGAAATAGATTTTGATAAAAGGGACTAATTACTTTTTCTTTTCTCAATGATTTTTAAGACAGAAGTTTGAATTTTAATATATTAAGACAGATAAGTAACTGCTGGTTCCTTCTTTTCTTACCCCAGTATGTTTCTCACAACTTCTTTATATATTATGGTAAACGATGAAGAATTAAAAAGTGAATTTGTTTCAAGCTTTCGAAAAGACATGGAACTAATCTAAACATGTGGAAGAAAGAGCAGCAGTAAAATTTCTTGCTCTATGAGAGTGCTAGCTGCTCACCATGTGGAAGTAGGTAGGGCATACTATAATTTGTATTACGTAAATATTTCACGTCAAACCTATGCCAGCTACAACAGTAAGGAAATTATTTACATAAAACTTAAGATAAATTCTGTTTTGGTTTTTTTTTTTTCTGTGAACACACTTCAATTTTATTTGCATATCAATTATTCACCCCTTTCAAAAGTGACACTTTCGATGCATCACTTATAGGCTAACTACTGCAAGCATATTTTAATACTTTCAATTCCTATTTTCTGTTAGTGCAGACTAATTTTCTGTAAGTAGTCTTAAAAAACAGCCATCTGACATCAGACAGGCCTAAACCACATATAGATGTATATGATTTCACAATAACAGGCCTGCTCACACCTGAGTCCATCGATTCCTATTATGGAAAGAAAGGCAAATATTTCTAGAGACAAAAGGCAGTGATAAATATCTCACTTCTTCTGAAACTGTGGGTATCTAAAGCTCAGATTTATTTCTCTGATAACAGTTAGTAATATTGAGGCTTTAAGAGAGGTTATATTTTACTTTGTAACATGATTTTGTCCATCACTTGGCCTTACTGATACCAAATCTCTTTGCTCCTGATAAGGTCAGCACAGAATGCATCAGCCACACCAAGTAAATAATTATTTATTTCAGCCTCTCCATCTAAATTTGATCTAGTGAACATTTCAGAAAAAGAAGAAAAAGTCAGACCACTTCTAACAAGATTAATGACACAACAGACCTCTATTTTCTACAACCTGCAGTGCTAATAAAAGCATAAAGTTATTGCTCGTTCTTTATGCTACCATCAACAATGCAAACAAACCAAGAGCAGGCACTAGTGGGCACACCTTCCTTAATCACAGTCCTTTCAAGAAAAGGATTTGTGGTTTATAATGTTAGCCATATGAGTCATTTTTCCCTACACATTACCACATTCCCAGTAATCAGGAGAATAAAAGGTTTAATATATCTCTTTGGCTGACTTGCATGAATATCTAAAAATTGAAAATTATTAGCCTGATATGAACTAATCTTTGTCAAAGAAAAGCAGAAAAATATGCAAGTGTTGATTAATATCATTTACCACAACTATATTGAATTGTTGCAAATAATCAGAGATCCAAGAACCTATAGAAGTACTAGTAAATTACAAAATAACAAAAAGAAAGCTATTCTGTTGTTTAAATATATGATCATAGGAGATCTGACTGGCAGAATGGCTGGACAGATGTTTTTCAATAGCTGTACAATATGTGAATCCTTGTACTCCGTTGGTCAGTTCTTGTTAGCAACTCCAGAGGGCTTTTACAATTATTTCTCATAAACTATGCACTGTAAATGCACTGTGAATGTGTACATCTTTTATCCTGTTTCATTACAATAACATTTATTTTTATTGATTTGTATATTTAGGACTGAAGCATGTTATTAAAAAACTGAAATACAATGAGTAAAGTTTTATCCAACTTCTCTTATGTCAGTGGTAGTAGTTATTGTGATTTAGGTGTTTATAAGAGTTAATGGAGCAGTTGATATTTTTACATGTTTTATATTGCACATTTAAATAATACAAAAATTTTGCAGAGTAAAGAGATCCTATAGCAATTCAACAATAAAAAGAACTTTGGGCTCAATGTGTACTATGTATAATTTTTTTCCAATTATCTAATCTAGTTGTTTTCTAATTATCTATCTAGTTGTTATTGAGATGGTCTCCAAGGAGTGAGTCTGATGGTCATTCATTGAATTTCTTTAATTTGAAGGAATATAATTAGTGCTTTCACAACAAAAACACCAGTGATGCAAAAGCAAACGTGAATACTAAACACATGAATTGAAGGCTGCTTGGTTAGTGTTGTACCTAAGATAGGTGTAATATTTTGACTGGTTTTCCAAGTTTGCTGCAAAGATTTCAATGCAAGCTAAAGAATTTACTATACTTGTGAAGTTTAAAAGTCTTATCTACACATTGTTATCTTGGTTGAACTCTTGGAAGATCATGGAAAAAAGAAGAATAGAGCTTTCCCAAAAGGGAACTGAGGAAAGACGTAAAGGGCAAAATTTACAATAATTTTCATTGAACACTAGAATTTTGATCTCTGTCAAAATTCATGCTGGTTTTTTTTTGTCAAATGTGAAAGCTAGAGTCAATTGCACATAATTTAATGTTATTAATTGTATTTAATTTTTTATTTCCTTTATTACTGAAATATACTTTGCATATGGCTCCTACCTCTCAAATTCTCCCCAAACATCTGGAAATACTACTTTCTATCCATGGAAGTCCTTCCCATGAACTCCTGGTAAGGTCTATTATTGGTATACAGCAACAACCATAATTTCCCCTTTTTTCCCATTATACTAGACATACATGATTTCTCATAATACTGAGGACACAGGTCGTTCTTTACATAAAATTACTGGGGCAGTATCAGTAGGTTAAGCTCAACTATTTTGCCAGAAGGAGATTGTACCATGCCCCTCTCACAGACTTCCTGAACCAGAATGACATCCTATTTCCCCGAAAATGTTGAGAATCCTTGCTGTTCATTACAAGCCAGATTTTAACCTGAAAATGTATTTTAAGAAACCTTGTTAAACTATGCTTAATTTTTTGACAGAGCATTATCTGATAACCTAGACAGCTAATGAAATCCTCCTCCCTTTTTCACAATGATGCAGATTACTTGTCAAAAAAAATTAAGTTGCATCTCCATTACTCCAAGCTTACCATGTATTTACCAGAGGTAAATGGACTCATCCTCTTGAAGCAAGAAATTTCCCTTGTGTCCTCCAAGCAGCAGTAGTTTTTAATCTCAGCATCAATCTGTTTTCAAAGCACTTGACAAAACCAGTTAAAACTTACACATTTATCTATTTTACATGCATTATCCAGTGCATGTACAGTTTTAAAAGCACAGACACATTGCTGAGTAGAATGCTAATAAAGATATTGCTGTGTTCAGAGCTAATTTGATTCTTTCTCTCAAAGTTACAGGTCATTGCTTGTAATACCTGACCTGTATGCTTTCAACATTTTAATAACTTTGTCAATGTTATACTGACCTTTGCCAATATCTTATATTAGGCGACCTGTGAAATGGAACTCATGACAAGATTTTGTCCCTAACAACATGAATTAGGTTTTCATTGTATTAAAAAAAATAAATAACAGTATAGATACTAAGTATAATGCAGGCTTCCCTAATATCCTGCTTCTTGAAAATTGAGATCAGAATCACCAGATAGTGCAACATATTCTGTCACCTGAGAAACCTTTGTAGACTTCTTTGAAGTCAAAGAAAAACATGGAAGTGTTTGGCCAATACATTTGTCCAAAAGCTTCCCCCCAAACATGTTTGCTAATTGCTTCATCAAGTAGGTGCATAAGCTGCCATTATTATTGCTGTGACAAATGTCATTTGGAATCTTTGTAAGAAACCTTACGTAAAGTGAGGGATGTAAGCATCACCATCAATAGTCATAAAGATTTAAAACTTTAGTACACCTGGATAAAGATACACAGAGAGAAGTCATGTACATCAGTTATCATAATTAACTAAGTTTTTCTGAGTTACTCTGTACTGGAGAGTGGTTGTAAAGAGCAGTGACTATATGCAATTACTCTGTCCAAGTATCAAAACTTTGAGATTCAGTGGTGGCTTCAAGGTGGGGTTAGCTGTGACTTTTGGAGTCTAAGGCTGCTGCTCTAAAATTACTTTTTAGAGGGACCTACCCATTCTCAGCTATTTTATTTGGGGACCTCAGGGAAATGGTTAGGTGACACGAAAAGTCCTCTGCAGAGATTTACAGCTGCAGAGGCAACTGTGTATTACCCTGTTGCTGTTGCCACCATCCCTTGTCAAGCTAAGTGCCTCTGCTCAGTTAAGATGAGTCTTCATGTTCATAAATGCTTTTCCAACAATGACATTTTATTCTGATTGTGGGCTAAGTAAACATCCAATACAAGAAAAAAGCCAAACTGCCTTTTTTTTTTCTCCTCCAGCAAACAGACATCTTTTTAATTTTACCAAATACAATCATGATAAACAGTCTGCCTACTATTTTGTATAGTATTATATTTGTATTATATTTTTCTTGGAGAATCATGGGAAGTATATTCAAACAATTAAAACTTATTGAAACAATTCAGCAAAAGCTTTTATATTTATCACGTCTAAATTTCCAATTGGATTTTTTTAGATTTTAATTGAAAAATCCCACATTCAAAACAATTCTAACTTTGGGCAATCATGACTATCAATTTTTATAGTTACTGAAAATATAATTCTTTTACCAAACTTTCAGTTTGTATTACAAAAAAAAATCAGAAAAATCCTGTAATCTAGACCTTTCAAATACTTCTCCGTCTAAGGGAGCCACACAATTCTCAACAGGTGACATTCTGACTATATATAATAAACCACCAATTTCTTGAAAACCAGAAACTTTACCAGAACCATCTTTATCATGAGGTTTTCTGCCTGTTATAGAATGGCAGTCACCTTATATGCAGAGCATAAGCATCACAAGCAGCTGAAGGGCAAGATGTGCCTGACAGCTGCTTTTGCCAAGAGAAGAGAAAGAAAAAAATTCAAAACTAGCCCAAAAGAACTAAAAATTAGTTTAAGTGATAAGCATTAGTACATTATTGGAAAAAGAAGCAAATTACCTGACTAGTTTCTAATGCGTTGCCTTCCTCTAGAGAAAACAGAATGAATGAAAAAATAAATCCTAAAAAAAAAAAGGACATAATAAACATCACAGTAAAGGAAAGAGAAATAAAAGTGTCATAGAAGAGGTTGAAAAATAGTGAAAGAGAAATGTGTGAAAACAGTTCTGATTATCTTAATTTGTAGTGATTATTCTAGATTTTCTCAATCATTAAGCAAATTCCTCTTGGCCAAGGCCTTAGGTCTGACTTAAGTTCTAAGGAATTCTTAGGCAAGGATAAAAAAACCAGTCATAGAATATTTTTCAAAAAGACTAACTCTTAAAACATTGCAAGAAGTAGTATTTAAAAAAGAAAGAGGATGGCATTGTGACCTGATGTCAGAACACATGGATTTCATAGAGTAGCTGGTCTTAAAACAAATTGTAACTCCTTCATATAAGATTCTTCTCTTACTATGGATTTGTGTGTATCCAATGCTCTGGGAAGTCAGTCAGGAAAGATGACCTGTCCATCCTATGGCAATAACCCCTGAAGCAAGATTTACTATGGTAATGCTCCTGCACTTTGTCATGGATTGGGTAACAGGTACAGCTCCAATAGAATCACTGTTCTCTCTGTTCCTATTCTACAAATCTCACAACCTGGAGGAATACAACAAATTCCAACAATTTTGAATACAGTTAGATATGATGAACCTGAAAATGCAGACACTTCTTTCAAACAGTATGAGATTTAGGCCATATGACATTGCATTTATGACATAGCCAGCAAAGCTTTCTGTGTGTGATTAGGCAGGAAGAAGCAGGATTTATTCCAACAAATAATAGTCTAACTGAATCAGCTCTAAACATTTATCTTGCTGCTTAAGGGTTATCACGTGCTTGTAGTACAAAATAAGTACTTAGAAGCCAACACTTTAGGAAAATATAAACAGATATAAGATGACAAAAGCAGCTAGATATCTTGACATGCGCTGTCAGCAGCTTTATGAAAATTTTATGTACCTGAGGCTCCTCACTGTTAAGTTTTCCTTCATTCAGCTCGGTAGACTTACGTGTTTGTTTAGTCTCCAGAGATAAATTTGGAGGAATTAATATGTATTTTTATTAAATTTTATGCTGTGCTCTGCCTGGGTTGGCTGTTCAACCCTGTCATGTGACATAACTCCAGTAAATTTATACTTGCTGCATTTTCATTTTATTGCTGTTTATAGATAATAAAAAAATAAAGGAATCATTTCTTCCATCCTTTCTTTTTTTTTTTAATTTATTTTTGTTTAAGAGTGCAAGGGACGGTAAAATAATTGCTAACAAAGCTACTATTATATAACAGCATGAAACTGTTTATAAAGACATCTCAAAGATGTTATGGTCAAGCAAATCACCCTGAGCATGTGTTTAGACTCTGAAACCTTCCTGGCAATTTCTGAGCATTGTGTTTTGCAAACATCCATTTCAGCTGTAATATAGCTTTGAGACCTATAGCGATGCCATGTGATCGAAAGCGTACAGCATTTTTCTGTATATAGTTCCACAGTTAAAGTGATCTACCTTATTTCTTATTGGGATAATGAGAGGTCAGTCAGTCCTCCTGCATGGCTTAACAAGGTGAAATGGAGAAAGAGGAAGAGGAGAAACATCTATGTTTTCAAGAGTGATTAAGCAAACAAAGACAAAGCTGTTCTATGTGGCAGAAGTATTATAGAATGAGCCTCTTACACTCCACAGGAAATTTTGGGGGAAAAGCTGGAGAGTGTACATGTGTTGAGAATGTATGCAAGGGACAATCAAGAAAAGTTAGAGCAAGTTATTAAAAGTCTTATTTGAAAGTAAATGAATAAACTGTGCTAGACATTTCTGTTGATACTTTCCTTCATAACTAAGTGGCCTTAATTCAATTTAGCTGAATTCATTTCCAAATTAATTCAATTCAGCTGAACTGAATTAAAACTACTTTGATTTTGGATAAGGGTGCCTACTTAGGGCTTCACTTAAACACTTTCAAAATTCATTCAGATTAATTTTCCCCAGTGTCTGCATGTAGACAAAGCCCTTGAACTGATTACAAAGGGAAATGATGAAATGACACATGGAGTGCCATTAGAAACTGTTATTTCTAAAATAATCTCTTCAGCAACTCAGAATTTACTAATTTTTAATGCATTGTTTCAATATATACATATTGAAACCTACAGAGGAGATACGCTTGTGCTCTCTCAAGCCCTCTCAACTGTTAAGTAAAATGGAGTTGGTACCATTATTTCTTTGCAAATCAATGTGGTGTGCTTTCACACCTGCACAAGAGAATGTACCAGCAACGCTAATGACACAACATGAGAAAAAGAGTGCTGGCACTACAAAAGTTTTCCTACACTTTTTTCTTCTTCATAGTTGTGTGAAGACATCACCACAGCTGTATGTGAAATCTGTAGCATGTTCCCTTCTTGCACTGATGATATTTAATTTAGTGTCCTAAAGTTGTGAACCTCACTCCAGTACTTGTTCACTGAGCTGAATAAACATCTCCTCCCTGACTCTTCAAGTTATATAACAACTTCACATGACACATCTGCACATTTTGCCTACAGAAGGTATATTTCTTTTTTTGATTCTCCTACCCTTAGCTCAGTTGCAGAAGACCCATTTCACTTTAAAGGAAGCTTATCCTCAGAGCCTAATAATTATTAAAAACTTCCATTATTTGGACTGAAATATAAGGCCAACCAATTTTACTATTGTACCACTTTCAAGGACACTGTGAAATTAGCAAATACATGGTAGCTCATATCAACTGTATACACGTTCCTGAAAACAGAAGGCATATTGTAAAGAAAATCATCACCATCTAGATACCTTACTCTTCCTTGTGGTAATAGTATTTTAGAAGAAGTAGGATTGCCAGGGCATGTCTACTACATAAGCAACTACTGCTAGCATAAGCTTGAACAAATACATTACCATCTATCAAGGATGAGCAGATAATTAGGAAAAGCAACTGGTTGCCGGCTCACACTTATAGTGTCTCAGTACTTACTGAATTATCTTACTTTCACTGATGATTTAAGTTTGACATATATTAAAGCATCCCTGAACCTAATGCTAGGGGAAAAAGATAACCTTTTAGAGTTTTTAAAATGAAGATATAAAGTAGTACCCTAGTGACTTTATGTTTGCCTTTTTTTTTTTTTTAAAGTGATAACAAGCTGGGTAAGATATTTCCAGGAATTCACAGATCATTAGCCAAAAAAAATAGACTCCTTTTTCAGTGCAGTGATTCCATTGGGATTACACAACAGTAAATAAGGCCCAAATAGTACGGCAGTAGGTTTTCTGAGTATTTATTGCAGATAGTCAGCTATCAATAGATTTTAACATTCACTGCTAGTTTTCAATTACGTCTAGAGCGATGTTCCACACATTAATGAATTGCCAAGAAAGAAAACACTGAGAACCACTGTAGCAAAAAGTACCCAGTGAGTCTGATCCTCTTTGAAAGTTCCTTCCTTAAAGAAACTCTAGCAATTGCACTGTGGAGCAAAACTTAATGTTGAAGCTTGATCTGCCATTTGATTTGATTTGCTATTTGACAGAATTAAACTAAACTCTAAAAGTAAGATGCACTTTATTTCAAATACACTACGTACATTCTGACATATACTCCTGTTAGACATTTACTTACTACAGACTTCCTTTAAATTAGACATGAAATTTCTGAAAAGGAAGGATTAAAATATAGATGCCAAACCAATCAAGTACACTGAAAGCCCCTAGAGACTGAAAACCATTGTTCTGGTGAACAGGAGCTGTTAATAAAATAGTTTGGAGTGCATATGTAATCCTACATTATGTGGAAATTAAGAATGTACACATTTAAATTATCAGTACCACTTAAATAGTATATTTCATGTTCTGTGGCATTTCTGTAGATGACTGCTATCATCAGAAGTGCAGTGATAAAGGCTGAAGAAACATGACATAGCTGTAAATAACTCTTCGGTTCAATGAGTCTGATAATTATATGCAACTTTGATAGACCATATTTAGTAAGAGTTTCAAATCTGTTAGACACTTTACACAGTACTGATCAAAGTGAGCTTATGAAATACAGGAAGCTTTCTGTAATATCATGCCACGGAACTGTGATTTTTTTTTTTTTTTTTTTTTTTTAAGTGTCAAGTCCTAAACTTACTCTTTTTCTTTTAGAGTAGCAGCATATGCTGGTCAGTGAAGCATACACTACACAGCTGTTACATCTACTGTATGACCTGTACATATTGATTTAGCCATTGTGTTTTTCAATTCTGGTTCATCAGACTTTTGGACTGAGGGGCTTTAATCTAAATTTAGCAAAAGAATACAATTCAGTGTTATCTTGTCTATCCATAATTCATAGCCTCCAGCAAGTTTTGATCTAAAACAATTGGCTAACTTTTTTTTTTTTTTTTCCCCCTTTTAAACAGTAATGTAGGATGTATGAAAAAATTCAGTACAAGGATTAATGGCAGAAAACCTCCAGGACTGCAGTTTGATAATGTATGAATATATAGTTGCATGGACACAGAGAGGATGTTAACATGTGGACTTTTTAACAATCACCATCACTCCTGTTCTCAGGTTTTTATATTTGCATTCATGGTACTTTAAGAAAGAGAATTATTTCTACATCTATGAACAAATGTAATATAATTTAATGAATAAATAAAAACAAACATGGTACTGTAAAACTTAATGTATTAAGATGCCTCAAAACATCAGATCTTTTTTTTTTCCAAAGAAGGAACCCATTTCTTGTATTGACAATCTTCTGGATACAGTCTGTTGTTGAGGAAATCCATAAGGCATACAAAGATGGATATAAAAGCGAAGTACCACTGCATTTCCTTTTCTCTATATATTTTTCTCCCAAAGCATCTAGCCTATTAGACTCCTACTAGAGGCAGGAAACAAGGTTAAACTGAGCTTTGGACTGACCCTTCATGGCTCTGCTTATATCCCTAAATTCAATACTTTTCACTAACATTTGAAAGAACATTAGATTCAAGTTTCTTACTGAAGTACTGAGCCTTTCTACTATTGTAAGTACAATTGCAACTTCTGATTAGTATTTTTTTAAAATTACTTTTTAGTCACTCATTGATACTAGTAGAAGAAAGTGGTACAAGGCCTGGATGAAGAGGCATTTAAAACCATTTGTTTTCATCAAGTTCATTAAGAAATCTAATTGTCTGTATTTTGTCATGAAGTTCTCAGAAACAAAGCAAAGCTACATATGAGTTTCATTCCCTAAAAAAAAAAAGATTGTGAAGTAAATTAACTTCACTTAAAATGACTGTCTGTGTATAAAGTCATACAATGAATACCTATTTAGAATTCCTTTCTCTGTAAAACAGAGCATAAGTGCTTCATTAAAAACTAATCTGGCATTAAAACCAGTAAATTCCTTCATTGATGATTTGGAAACTCAATTAACACCTGTAAGTTCCTTCAATGACAGTTTGGGAGTACAATAACAATAATTTAGAATAATGAATTAATTCTTATGTAGAGCTATGGAACTTTGAAGATGTGATTTTTATAACTCACAGTCAGGAATTTATGCTATGATAACATCTGTACTTTTTTAAGTCTGTATGTACTATGTTGAATAACAGTTCAACTAATTTATGACCTTTCCTTGATATATTGAATATATATTATGCCAACTATACATAAATCAATAATGCAGGAAGAGTTCCCAGTATGAACATGAATCCACATATCAACATCCATTCAGTTAAAAATCAATTTCTCATTGAGGTGGGCTCAAGAAATACTATGCACATCTTTGTGAGATGCCCACCGGGACAGCAGTCATGTATGCCTACATCCTGTTTTAAATGTGTAACGCATGACATTCAGTCTAAAATGGCAGACAAGAATGAACAATTACAGTCTCAGTCAACTCTCCTAATAACACAAGTCTTGTCATAAAGTTTTGTGGGGTTTTTTTTAAACAAATAAACAACTCTCTCCTCCTCCATCACCTAATCTCTCACTCTTCCCACACTCCCCAACAATATACACTTTAACAGAGCAGACAATGATCTTATGAGGACTGAAAACCCAGCAAACTGATTCTAAGTTAAATATTTTTCCCATTTCCTTCCCTCACTGTTTTCTACTTCATTTTCCCCTCTGTATTTTTTTTGAGGCGACATTCCCAAAGTTCAGAAAATAGATTAAACTCAAATAGCTTACAGGCACCATAAACACATAGTATTACTTGTCCATGTGTGCACTATTCCTTCCAGAATAACTGTTGCTAAGTCCATATACATAGAAACCAGGACTCCAGTCCTCAAAATCATGAAACTTGCTTAAAAAATCCATAATAAAATTATTTATATACATGCAGGTGTATGTGCATGTGTGCTTTAGAAGCGCACATGTTTACCATTCTTTTCATACAGTAGAGAATGCCAGAGCTTTACTTTGATTTATAAAACAATTAAAAAAAAATCTCACATCATTATTTCATCTATGTATTTTTAGTGAATATCAGTGTATTACATCAACAACTAATGAAGAAATTTTTTTACTTCACAAAATTTGATATCTGTTTTTAGACTGACAAGTTGGAACACACCAAGTACTTCCAGATTCACCATGATACAGAACATCTTTCAAGTTCCACAAAGTGATAACAGTCAAGGATATAAGGAAATATTGAATCCTTTAACCCCAAAAAGAAACTTGACAGATTTCTACTAGTATCTCCATGCTTTTTTTGGAAGTAACAAAAAAATCAGGGGTGAATTCCTTCGCCCAGTTAAGCTCACCAAAACCACAGAAACAGCATTCTGCCTGATTAAATAACTTCCTCATAAACAGCAAACAACAAGGCAATATTGGCAGTAATATTTTAACTCAAATTTCACTTCCTGTGTCATGGAGACAGTTCTGAAGCATACTAGTCTTTTCACGAATCAACTCATTGGTATAGCAGTCTCTTCATAAGTCACTTTAAAAGAGGTATCCTACCTAATTGCACCCCTAGGCCTACACCGTGCTTAAAATATAGATGTAACATACCCAATTCCTGGACTGAAAACTTGCATTCCATTGCTGACTTCCACTACATATTCAGTAATGACTATCTATCTGGCTATATATATATATATATAGTGTCTGGAAAACTCCCACAACATAAAAATTATAGTGTCCTAACTACCACGTAGAAAATCACACAGGCTAATTCCTCCACATCCACAAAACCAAAAACCACTCAAAAAAATCTTTGATATGTGACCCCTATACTGCTGCATTTTCCCTGAGCAGATTAGATCCTTAAGAGGAGCTCCAGCCAACACTATCACTTTTGTGAGGAAAAAGACTGTACCTTTCAGTGAGCACCCTTATGCTGTGTGGTGGGTTTGAATTCTGAACCTCCTCACCTCTGTGCCATTGGCCATTTCCCCCTGATTATCACATACAGCTGGAGACTGGAAAGTCAGGAAACAATTAGAGTTTCTAGAAGAACCCACATTCAGAAAAAAAATTCCAGCCATATCACCTGCTAATCATCAAAGCAATCTATTTTAGTGAACTGTTTGTCATCATCAAACTATTTCTGGTCCAACTTAAGCCAATAAGAATCAAACCAACCCAATAAAAAAAAAAGAATAACTTTTAAACACACTTTTACAGTTAGGAAAATTATCCATTTAGAAATTGGAAATGCCTTCTGTAACAGCAAAAATAGGTAACAATCAATTAGCTAAACAACCATGTAGTGAAAACAGTTCTAAGAAACAAAATGTAATTATTTATTGGATGTTGAAGTATGCACTGTTAGATGGCATCAGTCTTCCTTGGTGAAAATAAAATAGACATTAGAAAGAATTTAGAGAACAGTAGTTGAAAATATTCAACTTAGATACAATTCTATAAAAAATATAAAAAATTATTAGCTTAGTAAGAAAATTAAAGTTGGGGTATAATTCCTCAAATGTCAATGCAGAATTGGGAATTTCACCAGTACTCAGTAGTCTACTTGTTCATTATTACCTTTGTACCATTAAGTTAACTTAAAATATGTTCTAACAATTAATGTACTGTGTTATTAACTGTTACAGTGTCAATGTGGTTTTGTTATGAGATTTATCTTAATTAGTGTACAAACTATTATTTAACAGCAGAATGCACATGAAGGAGTCTGATAGTTTATAACAAGGAAACTAATCTTACAATGCCCTTTGGGAAATCCCAAAGAGAACTTTTCTGTAACAAGAGCAATGGTGCAGAAAATCAGAAGAAAACAGTCTTTTACCCAACCATTGTGGATGAGAGAGTGACAGCATATCTCAGATACATATTGACAGCATACATAAAATCAATATGATTCATGTCTGTCCAGGAACAGAAGCTTGTTTCACAAGAAAGCAAATGTGAGTTGAAATAACAGAATTTTATATCAAATACAAGTTATAATTTTCACAGTCCTTTTGTCCTTGTATTTATTCTCCTCAGGCTATTCAGATTTCGTTTAACTTCTTCACACATACAAGTTAGAAGTCCAAACTGTACACAGCATTAAAGGAAAACCAGTTAAATAACTTTCAGTTTCAAACATAATACATGTCTCTGAAACATCAATACCATAAACAGTGAAATTCAGAAAACAATTCTGGGTGGCTGATGTTATTTGCAGAATAAGGTTTTTTTCTGCTAAATTAGAAGTGGCAAACGGCATGATAAAAAAAGAAGGGACATGAGCTTGTTATTACATGTTAAAGTTTGTTCTAGGCACCTATGAAATGGAATAAAGTGATATATTTTTCCTACTTTCAAAAAACATAATGCATATTAAATTTTATATGTTAAAACATATGTTAAAAAAATATAAGAACTGTAGAAACCCTTCTGTATACCTAACATAGTTGACATTTGTCACACATGCATGAATAGTATTTTGGCAGTTTCATTTTCTCAATGTTTAGAAAGACCTGCAAGAGCAGGATAGCCATCCACATTTTAAAAGACCATGGGAGCATGTGCAGAGAAAAGAAGGTATATTGAACATAGAATACCAAACTACAAATGTTGAGGGTGCCACAGTAGGCATAAATATAAAGACATTGTTTGAGAAGGAATAGTAGTAAGAGATATGAATATACAAATGTGTGATTCGACCATTCTGGAAGAAGAAAGAGAGGGGCAGCTTGTCTTGTCTGGTTTTTGATTTTGAAATTAAACCCATCTAATCAACTGAATGACAGATATTTCAGCTTCTTCCATAGCTAGTACTCAGTGTGAAATCTAAACACACCTGCAAGCAAATTAATGCCTCCACAGAAAATACTAGTTTATATATCATATTGCTGTAATTCAAAATAAGTGGATTCTTCCCAGATCTTTTCTTAGTACTAAATGCTTTTACTTAGTTTAAATTTTGGCTGTAATAAGAGAGATACTAACAGCTACTTTTCTCTAGATATTATGTCTAAGAACAAAGAATAATATAAAAAATTCTTTTTAAATGTAAAAAATATAATGAATCTGATCATTCAGAATATTGAATAAATAGACATCTGCATAGATTCTAAATCACAATAAAAACTACTATAGGATAAAATTTAAAACTATATTTTAAAGACAAGAAACCATGTAGAATAAATATGAAGTGATGAGCAGGTAAAATATAATGAACTTTAAAATCCCTACATCACATAAGATATCCCTTTGTGACAGTACCAACAACCTACCCACAGAGAAAGAAGAAACAGAATTAGAATGGTTACTGTGAAATCATTATACAGAATTTACAGCAAAGCAAACTTTTCCATAAGTTCCCAGAGAGAATTCTCAAATTAATATCAATATCCAGTACAAGAAGAGCAAAATGCTTTGGGTGCTAAGATACACAAAGAAAAGAATAGAGAAAAGAGAAAAATGGGCAAAAATAGACAGTTCCCAAAGGAAAAGGAACAGTGCAAATTCTGATGTGTAACATGAAATGTCTTGATCTGGATGTTTAATCATAACATACTTTACAACACTTGGAGGAAAAAATATTTTGAAATCAAAATAAACTATAATATGTATACCAGCATTGAGCCCAGTGTCCCACTGTAATACGCCATACATATAAAACTGAGAATCTAACTTTTGTTTGGTGGTGTCCTGCTTCACTTGGCAGTGTTTTCTTTATTGCATGTTTTCTGCAGTTGTAAAAACCACAGATTCATCTAAAAGAAAGCAAGAATCTTGTACTAATCTGTGTGATACAGACATACTCAAAGTTCATCATTGTTGTGGTTTAACCTCAGCCAGCAACTAAGCACCACGCAGCCACTCACTCACTTCCCCATCTCCTCATATACATCCAGTGGGATGGGGGAGAAAATCAGGAAAAGAAGTAAAACTCGTGGGTTGAGATAAGAATGGTTTAATAGAACAGAAAAGAAGAAACTAATAATGATAATGATGACACTAATAAAATGACAACAGCAGTAATAAAAGGATTGGAATGTACAAATGATGTGCAGTGCAATTGCTCATCACCCACTGATCGACACCCAGCTAGTCCCTGAGCGGCGATCCCCGCCCCCACTCTCCCCAGTTTATACACTAGATGTGACGTCCCATGGTATGGAATACCCTGTTGGCCAGTTTGGGTCAGGTGCCCTGGCTGTGTCCTATCCCAACTTCTTGTGCCCCTCCAGCTTTCTCGCTGGCTGGGCATGAGAAGCTGAAAAATCCTTGACGTTAGTCTAAACAATATTTAGCAACAACTGAAAACATCAGCGTTATCAGCATTCTTCGCATATTGAACTCAAAACATAGCACCGTACCAGCTACTAGGAAGACAATTAACTCTATCCCACCTGAAACCAGGACAATCATATTTGATAAGGAAAGTGCTTGTAATACTCTTTAAGAAGCCATGTGTGCTGGGAAATTAGAGGAAATCATGATGGAAATGATGATGCGAACTTAATTCATGCTATATTTATGACACCTATCTATTTACTAGTTATTGCACTCTAGGAAAAAAACCCAAACAAAATCACCCCAATGATATATGGTGGCACACTGTAGTATAGCAGTATTTTGTTGGGTATGTTGGCTGGTTATTTTGTTAGTATGGTGTATGTGGTTATGGAACTTTTCAGTGTGAATCTTTTCAACAGGACACTGAAAAACATTTGTGCAATTTTTTAACATAGAAGTGAATAAAAGAAGATCTGGATTGGGGAACATTTAGTCTGATAGATTGGACCAGAAAAATTAATCAGAAGTAGACATCTTCTGTGCAAGTTGCAGGAAGTATTTTCATTTTGTATTACATTTTAATTGGGTTCACAAATTCTATACATTAATTTGAATTCTAAATTTCCTTAGCTGATCTTATTGCCTTGAAAAATTCTGTACTTATGCATCCTGAACATGGAAAAACGTATCTTAAATGGATAAGCAACTCAATGAAATTAGTAACAATAAGCAGATGCTTAGATGAAAGTACTTTCCATAACCAGGTTCACAGGTGATTAGAATATACATACCATTACAAATTGCTAGTGCAAGAGGAAGGTCCCTGTTAATGAACATGTATGAGCTAAAGAGCTAGAAGAGAAGTTTTTAAATGCTGCTGTTGCTTTTATTTCACTGAAAGAGGACAAGATATTGCTCAAATCTTAGTCAAAACTAATTGTTTTTGAAAAGTACTGTAAGAAACCACTTTGGAACCTACAGCTGGGTAGCGGCACATCTTATATTCTGGCTTTGACACTTCCAGTGTAAATTGTAATTGTTATTTATATAAGAATTAGTTTTTGCATTAATGAGAAACTTAATTATTGCACACTCTACTAAGCAGCTTCCAAATGGATATAATTAATTATCCATAGAGATCCTGAACATTTCACATATAGTAGATTGTAGGAAAGGCACTTTCATTATAAGACCTATTTTCTGCACCTTCAAACTTTCCCCTTCACAATTCCTCTTTGGGTTTTTAATTCTGTGCTTTATCCTACCCCGAATGCCTTGTCACTTGGTGAAAAACTTTGCATTGTTTTTTTCTGCACTCTTGTTAACTTTTACATATGAATTTACTATTATTTATACATTATTTGTATGGTCTGATATTCAAAATTTATTTTGTGCAAGAAAAAGACTTTTCTTACATACTGATTGTATATTTTCCAGTAAGTATCTGAGACAAGAATATTTCTAAAATTGTATAATGTCTCAAAGTGGTATAAGCAACTTATCATAGGATTTTGTCAAAGCACTTTAGGATTTTTTTTTTTTTTTTTTGGTGGTTAGCATGTCTAGTACCAATCATGGTACCAATTTAACTTTAAACATTTTATCACACAGCCATCACCTGTAATACAACCTGACAAAACAAAAGGTCAGTCTGGCTCAGAGCATATAAGAAATAAATAGAATTGAAAAGTTAAATGGAATGCATGGAGAATATTATGAGGAATTCAAATTTCAGAAGTCAGGGATTACATGTGAAAATATAGATTACTGGAATTTTGAAACTTAACTTGCTAATTCATTCGTGTGTCAGAAAATTAAAGAGAGGAAAAGACTTTATTTGACAAGTGTTTTCAGTGAAGCTGAAACTATAAATTATGTTAATAAAATACTTTGTTAAAATCCAAGCATGAATACTGAATCTACAGTCCCCTATAAACTACACACTTGATTATGATAGTAAAGGAGGTTTAAAGATTCATTTTATGTTGAAGTAATTTTAGTGAGCCAGAGGAAGGGTTAACTGTATAGCTGATTATCTTTGCACACTGGAGTTAGTTTACAGGATTAGGCTGGAACAGAGATTAGGTTCAAAGTATGCTTCAGGTCTGATATAGAATGGGAACCAAACACTGGATTCATACTGAATGGCACTAAAATTTCATAAGCTATTCTCACATTGTCTAAGTTCAAATGTTACAGCAGCCTTGTTGGTGTGTCATTGTCATGACACACAATGACTTAGACCACAGCCAGGTCATGGGATAGAATTGTGCCTCAGCTGGGAAGATGCCCTTAAGCCTATGGAGATGAAAACAACCACTGTGTCAAAATACAATCCACTGTATCAAAAACTAGGAAGACATATCTGAAACATTTTTTTTCACCCAGTAGAGTCCAGCCAGGCAGCAAAAGCTCCCTACTGATAGCAGAAATGGCATCTAAGAGAAGGAATCTTGGTCTAAATCCTATGAGAAGAAACTTTTGATCTGCAATAGTGATAAATGATTCTTTTCAACCTTTCAGGTTGGTTACTGGCTACAGTGTTGAATTAGATTTAAAGATAAAAATTTGTGTATCCAACTGCAATAATATTTTGCTTTAGGGTATTTGGAAACACTGCAAGTTAGTCTATACAAGACCTACCACATATTTGAACCGTAAGTGGATATAGGTATATTTTAACAGTTATCTCCTGAACTTCTCTAAATGGTGGATCTCTTTCAGTGCCTTTTAAATTATTTAATTTTCAAAGTTTATTCTTTTTTAACTATTTTTTTTTTTTACTTATTTATTTAAGTTTTTAATATTTCTTCCCCTTTTGGAGGCTCTCTATCCCATAAAAACAAGATCAGGTTAAATTATGTACAGATAACCACTGACTAAATTTGTATCAATTTTTTACCATTGCCAGGAAATATCACTGTGGGTAAACTACATAAGTTTTGATTGTATTATTAAGATAGTTTGTGATCATCTATTTAAGTCTTCTCCCATAAACTGCCCCTAAATTGCTTCATGAGTATTCACTTTTTTAATTTATTAGTGCAATTAGTGCAAGTCTGTTAGTAACAGACAGATGGCATAAACAATTGTTCATGCTTAGTGAGCAGATGATTTACAATATTATAAATCTGAAGAGGGCTACACTTTTTAGCACAAAAATGTATAAAGATTCTCTTTTAATAAGCTTTTTAAGGACAGCTTTTCACATTTTTATTAGTAAATTAAATTTATAATTACCATTTGTACTTAGTGATTTTAATTAGATTTTTTTCTTCTTTATGATTAAACCTATGCTAAGTAGAGAAAGAGTCTAAGAATAATGTCAGCATCTAAGATGAAGTTCTAGAGAGTCAGACATAATAATAATACTTTAAAACATAGTAACCAAACATTGGTAACCAAACCAAGCAACTCCCACCTCCATCACAAATTCTCTATTTTCCTGAACTTTGCATAGCACAATCAAGTAGGTTTGCTGTTTGTCTCCATTGAGCAAATATAGAAATAATTTTGCTAGTAGATGATGATAAAGAATCCCATTTTCTGTTATGAGTTACAATTCTACAGATCATTCTATTAAAAAATGAAGAAATGCAACTCATTTCAGAATGAATTTAAGGAGTGCTCAGTCTAAAAGTTTCAGAGAGAGAGAGTCAGTAGAGTTTCTCTTCTGTATGCTGTATAAAGTCAGCTAGGTTCAAAATACATTAGGAAAGATTTACTGAGATCTTTATATTGTGACATTCTGCCAACATTTTAGAAAGGGGCTTCAAATAAATATTCTCACTTTGCGTATTTGACACATGCATGCTCATAGGAGAGACAGGAAATTTGCATTTATGGTAGAACTCTTTATAACAGGAGAGACACACCAGTGCTTGACCATCAAACTTTCAAGAGATTAATTTACTAGAAATGTTGGTACTCAGTTTCTGAAGAAATACAAAATATGTTGGCAGAGCTGATAAATAAAACTTTCCAATTCATGTAATTCCATGTATATTTCTATATCAATACTACTATTCCATACATTGCAGAGTGTTCCAGGGCTGCTTCTTGCAGAAATCTTGTATCTTTTAGATCTCCGACATTCGGTTTTTGTCTTATGGATGTCAAACTCTTCTCTTTTCAGAGACAACTTTCTCTTTCTTATAAATAGACATGTTACCAGTGTCCACAGAATTAACTCCATTGCAGGAAAAATATTTAATTTAAACTTCCATTATTATGATGACTCTTTCTTACCAGAAGATCCCGAGAGCACAAACTACCATATCACTGACTGCATAGTCCATACGAAGATTAAAATGCACCAAAGAGAAAATAACTTCAATCAAAATACTTTCAAAGTTCAATAAACTAGTAATATTGTCCAGAAAAGTATCATTTTATCATAGTAAGTATTTCAAGAAATAAGCCTATTAAACTGAGATTCATCTGAAGGATAACAAAAATTCAACTCTGCAATACTTAAATTTAATAACATGCTCAGCCAAATGCAAAATTCTATTTCCTGCTAGATCAAAATTTAATTGTTCCACTTCATTATTTGATAATAACAGTGCATTCTATTAAAAGGCTTATTTATTATTGTTTTTCTTCAGCTGCTACTCAAAAACTCAGGCATAACACTCTCAGTCTGTCTAAAGTTTAGAAGATAGAGAATGTAATATTTTTTAGTGGAAGTAAAAGTAATTTCCCTAAAAAAATACATTTTTGCAACGTAAAATCCCCTGAGAGCACTTCACTAAAACAAATATTTCCAAATTACTTTAAAGAGATTGCTTACACATAGAGAAGTTTGCAGAACTGGACCCAAGAACAAGACATTTACTCATTTCTATTCACATCCTGAATTCCGCCTGATTACATTAATAGAATATCCGTTAGCACAACAAAATATGCTACACCCAATACAGTTTAAGGCCACTTACACATTGAAATTATTAATCACAATGCTAACAACACATAAAATATACATTTTCCAAGTCAGTATGCTGCTTAAAAGTACTACTGAAAGCACACTGAAATAGGTAAGTTATATTTATGATTGTACTGACTTACCCTGGTAGAAGAATTTACCAAGGAACCATTCAGATTGCCAGTGTTGCACTTGAAATTCAAGTGTTGATCAGGATGGTGATTTGCTTCCCAGCTTCCTAAATCACGCACCACTGACTTGTCAGAATTTGCAGATATTTTCTGGAAGGCAGTGCAAGTCATTCCTGTGAAACTAGATGGCTTGATCATAAAGGCCTCCAGAGCAATATTACGAGATACCTGTGAAAACATTGAGAAGCAGATATGTTGCTAACACATTAAGCATAATTACATTATTACATGTGCATTGTGTATTTACTGTATATACTTTAAAAAGGCTTGTGCATGCACACAATTCCATACATATTTATAAGGTAAGAAAGAATACGTAACTTATTTAAATAACTGATCTATAATTCTACAACAGCATAGAGGGTTTGCTTGAATCTTCTTTAGGAATGTATCAGTTTATATCAGTTATTATTTTATCAGTTTTGTAATTGTGTCATTATCAGCTTCAGTGCAATCAATCCTGATTTAAAGTAACACAGTTATAAACTGAACTAGCAACAGCAGTAATAGGAATTATTTAAAAAATGAACAATGATGTGCTTTGTACCTCAGTCCTGAAACAGAAAGCTTCTTAGCTATTTGGTGGATCGATCTTGTTCTATTAGAATATTGAACATGACTATATGGTTCAATGCAATACCACATTACAGGTCTTCAGCCTACCCTTTAGTGAGGTGATGTGTCTAGATGGAGACTGTAGCACAATGCACAGATATGCATCTCAATCCTTAAACTAGTATATACATTTCAGCACAGTCCTGTGCATGAGATAAATAGCTCATGTCATAATCAGGTTGACTAGCTTAGACTTGCATCACACTGATTGGACTACATGGTTTCTGCTTCCAGGCATAGATTGTTTAGTGATCTGCGAGTGTCTGTATTTTGCACATTGATTCCAATGTAAATGTACCTGAACTAAGACACAAACTATCAGGTTTATCAGAAGGCTAAATGCACAAATGTGGCAGGTTTATATTATTGTACTTTGCTTCTGTTATGCAAGCTAGCAATACAGAAGTACCTTAAATCCATTTCTTAGTTAAAATTGGTGTGAATCCTTCAGAATTTGGGGCATCTTGCTGACAAGAAATGACTTCAATGAAGAAAAGAACATTAATTCATACTAATAAATGAATATAAAGAAAATGTTTTGCATAAAAAAGTAAGGGTAGTAGTGGGGAAGCCTAATCGTGTAAAAATCATGGTACCAGAATAAATTAAATCTTAGCATGAGGCACAGTGCATGACTTGATGGTCCTCTTTTGAACTTATGAAATGGTTTTCAAATGCACCTTCTTCAGTCACTGATGATCCTGCATATGTCCAAAGTGAAAGTACCAAAGTCTCATTAAACAATTGATAGAATCATAGAATGGTTTGGGTTGGAAAGGACCTTAAAGATCACCTAGTTCCAACCCCCCTGCCATGGGCAGGGACACCTTCCACTAGACCAGGTTGCTCAAAGCCCCACACAACCTGGCCTTGAACACTTCCAGGGATGGGGCAGCCACAACCTCTCTGGGCAACCTGTTCCAGTGCCTCACCACCCTCACACTGAAGAACTTCTTCCTTACATCTAATCTAAATCTACTCTCTTTCAGTTTAAAGCCATTACCCCTTGTCCTTCCACAACAGGCCCTACTAAAAAGTCCCTCTCTGGCTTTCTTGTAGGCCCCCTTTAGGTACTGGAAGGCTGCTATAAGGTCTCCCGGGAGCCTTCTGCAGGCTGAACAACCCCAACTCTCTCAGCCTGTCCTCATAGGAGAGGGGCTCCAGCCCTCTGATCATCTTCATGGCCCTCCTCTGGACTTGCTCCAGCAGGTCCATGGCCTTCTTATGCTGGGGGCCCCAGAGCTGGATGCAGTAATTCAGGTGGGATCTCACCAGAGCGAAGTAGAGGGGCAGAATCACCTCCCTTGACCTGCTGGTCACGCTTCTCTTGATGCAGCCCAGGATACGGTTGGCTTTCTGGGCCGCAAACACACATTGCCGGGTTACATTGAGCTTCTCGTCAACCAACACCCCCGAGTCCTTCTCTGCAGGGCTGCTCTCAATCCACTCATTGCCCAGCCTGTATTTGTGCTTGGGATTGCCCCGACCTACATGCAGGACCTTGCCCTTGGCCTTGTTGAACTTCCTGAGGTTCACAAAGGCCCACATCTCAAGTCTGTCAAGGTCCCTCTGGATGGCATTCCTTTCCTCCAGCATGCTGACCGCACCACACAGCTCGGTGTCACCGGTAAACTTGCTGAGGGTGCACTCAATCCCACTGTCCATGTCGCCAACAAAGATGTTAAACAGCACCGGTCCCAATACTGACCCCTGAGGAACACCACTTGTCACTGCCCTCCACTCGGACATCAAGCCATTGACCACAACTCTTCGAGTGCGACCATCCAGCCAATTCCTTATCCACTGAGTGGTCCATCTGTCAAATCCATGTCTCTCCAATTTAGAGACAAGAATGTCGTGTGGGACATTGTCAAATGCTTTGCACAAGTCCAGGTAGATGACGTCAATTGCTCTTCCCTTATCCACCAACACTGTAACCCCGTTGTAGAAGGCCACCAAATTTGTCAGGCACAATTTGCCCTTAGTGAAGCCACGTTGGCTGTCACCCATCACCTCCTTATTTTCCATATGCCTTAGCATAGTTTCCAGTAGGATCTGCTCTATGATCTTGCCAGGCACAGAGGTGACACTGACTGGCCTGTAATTGCCCAGGTCTTTCTTTTTCCCCTTTTTAAAAATGGGGGCTATGCTTCCCCTTTTCCAGTCAGTGGGAACTTCCCTGGATTCCCACAACTTGTCAAATATGATGGATAGTAGCTTAGCCACTTCCTCCGCCAGTTTCCTCAGGACTCACAGATGCATCTCATCAGGTCCCATGGACTCGTGCACCTTCAGGTTCCTTAAATGGTCTCAAACCTGATCTTCTCCTACAGTGGGCAGTTCTTCATTCTCCCAGTCCTTGCCTTTGCCTTCTGCGACTTGGGCAGTGTGGCTGGAGCACTTGCCAGTGAAGACTGAGGCAAAAAAGTTGTTGAGTACCTCAGCCTTCTCCATGTCCCAGGTAACCAGGTGTCCAATTTCCTTCCAGAGAGGGCCCACATTTTCCCTAGTCTTAACCTTTTATCACTGACATACCTATAGAAGCTTTTCTTGTTGCCCTTGATGTCCCAGGCCACATTTAATTCTATCAGGGCTTTAGCTTTCCTAACCCAATCCCTGGCTACTTGGACAATTTCTCTGCATTCCTCTGAGTCTACCTGTCCTTGCTTCTACCTTCTGCAGGCTTCCTTTTTGTGTTTGAGTTTGTCCAGGAGCTCCTTGTTCATCCATGCAGGCTTCCCAGCGTTTTTGTCTGACTTCCTCTTTATTGGGATGCATCGCTCCTGAGCTTGGCGGAGGTGATCCTTGAATATTAACCAGCTGCCTTGGGCCCCTCTTCCCTCCAGGGCTTTATCCCATGGTACTCCATCAAGCAGATTCCTGAAGAGGCCAAAGTCTGCTCTCCTGAAGTCCAGGGTAGCAAGCTTGCTGTGCACCCTCCTTGCTGCCCTAAGGATCTTGAACTCCACCATTTCATGGTCACTGCAGCCAAGGCTGCCCTTGAGCTTCACATTCCCCACCAGCCCCTCCTTGTTGGTGAGAACAAGGTCCAGCATAGCACCTCTCCTCATTGGCTCATCCATCACTTGGAGAAGGAAGTTATCATCAATAGATTCCAGGAACCTTCTGGATTGCTTATGCCCTGCTGTGTTGTCCCTCCAACAGATACTGGGGTTGTTGAAGTCCTCCATGAGGAGCAGGGCTTGTGAACATGTGGCTGCTCCTATCTGTCTACAGAGGCCTTCATCCACTTGGTCTTCCTGGTTGGGTGGCCTGTAGCAGACCCCTACTATAAAGTCAACTGTCTCTGCCCTCCCTTTAATCCTGTCCCATAAGCTCTCAGTCAGCTCCTCATCCATCCCCAGGCAGAGCTCCATGCACTCCAGCTGGTCATTGACATTAATTTTACTTTTTGTTGAAATTAGACAATGTCCAGAAGCTCTCAGTATATTTTTTATACTTTTTACATAAAAGTAATATGTATACTACTTTTAAAGTGGAAGTAGCGTAAAGATTCTTTCCAGTTGTTTCTAAATTCCTAAACCATCCCTTTTTTAGACTGAATTTCCACCTCTTCTGTCCTTGCCTGAAGGTGATTTTTTTCTACACTTGAATAAAAATGCCAAAGATCATTAAGAATCAAATAATGTTTGTATTAAAAATCCAGTGGCTGTTTATTGAAAAGTCCTAAAACCTGAAACTAGGTTTACCTGGATAATTTTTTGTACCATCTGTAGATAGCCTTTCAAGAAGTTACAAAATTTACTGCTTGCAGAATACTATTATCCGTAGCACAGGAATCGAGCTACATGACTCACTTAAAACTCCTGTGTGGCAACAGGTTTTCTTTAAGCTTGGGAAAAGCCATTTAATTATTTACAGCTTCATGTTTCCCACCGTAGAATGGGCATAACACTGGTTCCCTGTTTCACACTTGTGAGGTGATGGTGAATGTTTGCTAGATAATGTTGTAATGAGGATTCAAGTGATTTCACAACAGTGAGCCCTATTTTTTAAATTTTTAATATTAAATTCTTTAAACACTTGGGCTTTTCCACTCCCAAAATATACCTATAAAGGCCTGACAATGTTCAAACAGTGTGAACATGCCATTCTCAGCATATAGAAACAGATGGGTAAAATGCACTGTAAACCAGCGTTCATTATGTAGGACTGTAAAATAAGCTACAAAATGGATACAGATGAACTCAGAGTAAAATTATCCATGGAAACAAGCCACAGTCAGGTACATGTTATGAAAAGCCACAAGCTAATCTTGTCTCTAAGCAGTACAGATACAGAAAATGATAATTTCATGTCCATTTCCTAAACCTTAGATAAAGGCACCACTCAGCCGAAGGACCAAAGGGGATTGTTACCTGGATAAGATGAGAGCAGCGCCAAAGGCTGCAAAGACCAAGAGCACAAACAAAAAGCCATGTTGCAATTAGCCTAAAATATTCTGACAGTCCCATCAGCTGGAGAATGAAATGAAAACTCTTCAGGGGTGGGTTTTAAAACTATTGCACGTGCCTGAGACGAGACCATTGAGATAAGTTTTATCATCAGCAGGAAGTCTTCCTTTTCAAACTGCACATCTGATATGTATGCACAGAAACAAAACAAAAGCAGGTGCAAAGAAGCACTTCAGAACAATACTGAAGGGAAATTAATTTGGGGGTACTGAGGCATACAGATCCACCCCGGGAGCTCTCAGCTGCCCAGGGCACCCCCCGCCTCTCTGGCTGCTCCCAGGTCCTCTGAGGGGGCTCCCATACCCTCCCCTCTGGCCCAGTGTCAAGCTGAGGCTCCTCCAAGGCCTCACCTGAACTCCATGGTGGCTGCGTCGCAGTTTGGCTACCAGCGCTGTTGCCCCAGGCCCACCGCTGTCGTGGGGTCAGCCTCCTCACCGTGACCTGGCCTGGTGACCACCGGGCTGTGAGTGGGCCTGGTTGCCATCACTGGGCCTGACCCTCACCCTAATCTGCAGCCTCACATTCCCCACCTGACCTCATCACCACCACTGAGGACGTGCCCCTGGGCTGGAGCTGCCCCTGACTGCCCCCGGTGTGCCCTGCTCCCCGGCTGGGGGCAGTGGGACAGGCCCTGACTGGGGAGGCCCGGGCCCTTGCGGCATCCTGACAAGAACCTTTTGTCTATATGACTTCTCTAAGATTTTAAATACCATACAGCAGAATAACGTCTTCTTTGGTTTACTCTGATACGATTACTAAATGAAACATTAAATATATCTTTATATATATATATATGTATGTATATAAAAGAAATTATCTAGTATTTGAAAGTTGCTACTGGCCATTCTTCCTGCAGCATGTTTTGTATGCCATTTGACAGCAAGGGAGACCTAAGAAGGTCTAAACAAAGGTATCCATCCTGGTGGTTTTTTGACCTTGAGATTAGCTATTCCACAACCTCATGGAACTGGAAAAACATTTTTGTCTTCCAAAAACGATGTAGGGATAACAGCCATGGCTCACAAGTAGGTTTTCAATGTGCAGGGAACAGTCGTGCATATGTTATATGACTGACAGTTTATAGAAGTTTCTTTTTTTCAGGAATTGTATTATAAGCTAGCAGCTACCTAAGCTTTGGGGTTTTTATTTGCTGTTCTTTAAAATAAAGAAAGCAGATGCAATTTCTGTGAGACAGTTTGCTGGCTGGCCTCCCAAAGGAACAGAAGTGTTTGGTATTGCATGAGATGACACTAGAAAAACTCCACAGCTTTGTTTATTTACAAATTGCACTCAACAGTAAACTAATTCTCCTACAGAAAACTATAAGAAGCAAAAAGATAAAAAGCATGGCAAAAAGGTTAGTGACACAGATCTACATTTGAGTACACAGAATTACTGTTTACAGTAATGTCAACAGCTTCCTGAAGCAGTGACAAGGAAAAAAAAAAAGAAAAAAAAAGACGTTTGGCACTTGACATTTAGAAGAAGTTTAGGTATAAAGCAACAGAGCCCTCCTAGCTGTCACATTGCAAAATACTTCTAAAAGACACACTATTGTTTCTATGTATTTAATATAAATAAATAAATATTTTCAGCAAATTTGTTTCTTTTATGTAAATGGGAATGAAATAAAAAACTTCCTATAGAAAACAGTCCAATATGTTTTTGTCTTTGTTTGAAAGACTGCTTTTCTAAAAATATACAGTGAAGGAACTAAGGCTATTATACTATTTGGCTCAGCCTATAATTCAGCTCAACCTATAATTCCTCCTTTTTTAATTTTTTTTTTACCTTTATACCTTATATACTTTTTTTTACTTTTATACTTGTAATTGAAACTAACACTGAACTCACTTTTAAATAGTGCGTTCATGTAAATGCTCTGGACAACTGAGAAAATAAAGGTTGTTTAAAATTAAGCAAGCAAGCAAACCAATCCAAGGAGCTGTAAGGCTTTAAAATATTTATCTCAAATTCTAAAAGGATAAGTTTCAAGCTTCTGATTTAGATGCACTTCTGCTATTTAGATGTTGAAACTGGCAAAAAGACAGTTTTTCAGTGTCCAAACAACCCCTCAGTATGTAAGTGACAAATTCATGTAGGACGAGTCCAGGGAATAAGAACAGTTATTTCATACAGTTACAGTTTGCTTCTAAAAAAACTAAAACTAAACATAAATTAGTAATCCTTATGACAAGACACACTTTTTTGGATAATTTTCTAAATGCTTTAAGCAAGTATTGTCTAGAAACCTCACTGAAAGGCATATTAAAATCTTAAAGCAACAAGGGAGCATGTTGTCTTTTCTCTTATTAAAAATTTCACTCACTCAACTTTGACCTTTCAAAATAAACCCATATACTGTAGTTGCAAGAACAATAGAATGAATATGATAGAGTGATAGAGTGAATATGATAGACAAGAATGAGTGAATAGTAAGAACACTAGAGTGATAGTGTTGTGAAGAGTCTATTGTAAGAATAAATACAATAAATCAAAGTTAAGAAAGAACCCTTTTTAATACCATCAGTGGTACTCAAAAAAATATTTTGGTCTTCGAAACAGAATCCAGGAGAAGAAAAAAACAATCACATATCCAAGTATATCTACGTAAATCGGCTATGCTGTGTATCTGGCTTACACAATCTCGCTTCTCTATATACTAGTTGGTTGTAAAACTTGTGAAGAAAAGTGACATTTTTAAAATAACTTCTGACAAAAAGCTTTGTAATTTTATGAAATACCTTTGATATAACTTGAATATTGCTGGTCAACATTTGACTTGCAATGTGTTCCACACATCGTACAATCCTGGTGCAGGCTTTGTCTTCCTTTTGAGCCATCCACAACACATGGTCATCAACCAACATTATATTGCTGGCAATTTCAATAAGAGCATCCCCAATCTGGAAGAGAAAAAAAACCCAAAACCCAAAAATGGTATTGTCTGGAAAACTCACAAAAATAGGAAAAGAATACACAAGAGTACAAGTGAAAGCAGGCACTGTATCTCTCTTGGTAACCAACATTCAAAAACAGTTTTGATTCTATTAAGAAAATTAAATGGACTGAAAAATGAAGACCAAGAAAAGAAAAGTGCAACTGACTTCAAGGAAAAGCTTTTTTATTCACAATTTTAAAGCTTATCTTCTAGATACACCACAATCACCCTTTTTCTTAAACTGGTTAAAATTAACCATACCCCTCTAAAGAACTGCTTCATGTTTAATTAAAGGACCTTTGAGAAAAGAAAAAAAAAAAAAGAAAAAAAAAAGAGGGAAAATATATTTGAAAGGCATTTTTGTTACAGACATAGTAGGGTAAATTTGAGATATAACTCAGGTGCTCTAGCAAACCTATATCATCTCATTGGCTATACAGAAAATCTGGGCTTATAGCTTTGGATGTTTTAATTCACTCTTGTAGCTAACCCAAAGTGATAAATCTTTGTTTTGCCAGATGACATTTTGCAGGTTTTGGTAGATATGACTGCGTGTTTCAAATTTTTATTAGTATATTACATTTAGAAAGAATAAACATCACTGTCAGTACTTTTTGGTGATTATTTCAAATTGAAATAAAAATATTTAATTTTTAAAATTCTACAACTTAATTTGAGTGACATTTCAAAATTAACATTACCACATTACCATTATTTTTGAAGGCAAAGATATGCCAAAGATATACAAGGTTTTCACAAATAAATTGAATAGAAAGGTATATAAAAGAGAAAAAATGGCTGGGAGAAATATAGCTAAAGAAAAGTTCAAGAGGCTAAAAAGTCAATTAATAGAAACAGAAAAATAAGGCAAATACACAGATAATTCAGTGGGAAGGAAAAAAGAAATTCAGCAATGGTGAAAAAGGTTTAAGGAATGACTGAGGCTATGAAGTTAGTTCTGCATTTTCAATAAAAAATAAATAAATTTCACATGCATTGCAAGGGACAAAGAAATAATGAGACTATATGTGAGATTTTATGTGACTGTTCCTGAAATATTTAATCTATTTTTGAGACGATAATTACTAGATAACTCTAGATGGCTTTTGACAGTGTGACAGAATTATTGATACAATGAATAATAATAAAACACATTAAGAGACTGGAGTGATTTATGAGAAATGATTAAAGCACACACCAATCAGCTAACCAGTAACTTACTGAGGGCAGAAAATAGTCTATAAATATACAAAAGGAGAGAAATAAGAAAAGGAAATAATTTATATTATAATTAAATGCATTAATTAAAAGTAAATGCATGGCATTAAAAAAATACAAAAATTTGGGCTAATACGTGTACATCTTCTTGGCAAAAACCTGTAGTATATTGCAAATATGTCCCCAATGCAGCTGCTGAAGCTCTCTTGTTTGAGAGGTGAACCACCAGATGGGACAAAGTACCACTAACTTGTATAAAAAAGAATAATCCTATGCTGACTAGGAGAGGCGCTCCCCAGAAAGGATGTACAGAAACTGTACTAGTTTAGCTAAACTGGGTTTTTAAATTATTTTGATAAATCACAGAAAACCTCTGTGTATGTATTTTCATTAATTTCTAATGGTTTTATATAACTGTAGCTTCAGCTGCTAGTCAATTCCAAACTGATATACCTTAGTTCATGTGTTGCCTTGTATTAAATAAAGTTCAATCCTATTTATAATTACATGACTGCAGCCTCATGTGTGAAACTACTGACACTTGAACTTCACATGTATTTTTGTACCTTACAAGTGAGAGTTAAGAAATGGGTGTTAGGAAAGAGCTCAATGAATGAGGAACCCACTTAGTGGACTTGAGAGAGAGGAAAAAGTGTAAAGTTCAAAATAGAAGAAGGAAACAGACGTGAATTACGAAAAATGTTCTTTAATTATGAAAACAATAAGGGATTATGAAATAAGAGATGTAGAGGTGAGTGGTGGAGATGGAGATGTTTCAATACCAAAAACTAGAAACTGAAACTTATTTGAAAGGTGGAAGAAATCAGTTAAAAGATTAGACATGGTGCTCAGTTTTAATGGATAATGCATCAGCTGCTAGAAAAATAAAGAGGCTTTATGGTAAATCCAACTGTTTCTTTTGGATGGTAAATTTTTATTTTGTCAGAAAGCAGTAAGATCTTATAATTATTTTGAGCCGAAATACAGTTGTAGCTTTGAAACTTGATTCTTGGAAAGCACTTAATAATACACTTTCGGTCTGGCATAAAATGATGAAATTGAAGTTGGAGGCTTTCTCAAATTGGCACTAAAATGTTAACTGTTACAATCCCCAGAGCTAGAATGGAATGAACATTGCCAAACCAAAGGAAAACAAATGTTTTAACTATAGCTATCATGTGTACAAAAATTACAGGTTATGAAATCTTTATGCAAGCAGTTACTCTGAAAATTAACAGTAAAAACTATGATGAACATTGCTGTTCTCTATAAAAAACTATTTTTCCCATAGGGTTTGCATAACTCTCTGATTAGATTTCCCTGTAAAAAAGCCATACATTATGCCAAAGGTTTCTGTAGGAAGTTGCACTTAAAGACGCATTATCTTCTCTTCACATGAAGTGATACATGCTCTCAAAACTCAGTGAAAACCTCCTGATGAAATGGAGAAAACAAAAGCAGCATGTGTAACTCCAGTGGCCAGATGGAGAGGCACCCTGAGTTCATTCTTACATGTTAGACACGGTAGAAATTAAAATGAAAAAGAAAATTAAACAAGTGACTTATTGAAAACCAATTTTTATTCCTAAGGAGCAATGCTTTTGTCAGTCAGATGAGATGGCTTAGTTGTCCTTTTTGGCATAAAGAAACATCACAGTATAGGCAGAACATTTCCAATCAGAATACCAGCAATCGATTTTAGAAGCTACTCTTCAGTGTGTGCCTGAATACATTAAGAACAGGGCCATATGTGAAGACTTCACTTCTAAGTGATACTTTTTTTCAGCATAGAGAAGATATCTTACATCTTCAACTTCATCCACGAAGACAATTAACTTTTCCATTATATAAGCCAAATATATTACATCCATTTTATCCGCAAAGTGAGAAGCACCTCTTGTGTAGGCTGTCAGCTGGCGGGAAAATTCAAGCACGGTTGTCAAATTGATGTGCATCTGAAAATACATCAGAATTGTTAGGTGTAATAAATCAGCTAGCTTCATTCTCTTTTAAAAGCTGGGGATCACATCCATTTGTATAATGCTTACTATAAATTCACATGGATTTATATGCATCAGTAGTACTATGGGCATAAAATTCAGGGCATATGAATGTATCTTCAGCATTAGGTCTTAGATTTCAGTGCTGTTATCTGAAGACACCACCAGAACAGGCCAACAGATTTTGAAGATTTTTGTCTACCTTTTCTAGACTGTAACTAACTGGCCTTATAAAACATTATACCAAGCTACTAACCTTGCCTTGCCTGTACCTTTAGATCATCATGACAACAACAGTATCAATGAGGGTTCATATATACAGTGGTGCATGGTGGGAGAACAAGGGACAATGGTAGTAAGTTGAAAGAAGTTCAGTTCAGATTGGTTATGAAGAAAATCTTTTCTGCCATGAGGGTAGTCAGGCATTTGAACAGGTTACCCCCAGAGGTTGTGCAGCCTTCATCCTCAGAGGTTTTAAAGACCTGAGAGGTTAAAGCCCTGAGAAAACTGGCCTAACCTCATTGCTTACAGGAGAATGGACTGGATTCTGGAGACCTTCCTAATTGTTTTATTATCCTATAATTGCACTGGCTCTCTTAATATAGTAATTATCCTTATTTAAGTAGGAACACATCTGAAAACAAACTTCCTGTGGTGTTATCTAGCACTACTGATTGGGAAGAAATGATCAGGAAACTGAAAGTTGTAAAAGTTATTATGGCAGTTACAGGTCTGTGCCATCCTCCATGCTGTTCCTTGTTATGTTCTTTATCTCATTCTCTCTTTTACTTATCTATAAGAAACCATTTAAGTACTGCTTTTTTGGAAGACATCAAAAAGGCATTCTAAAGTAGGCTCCATTTCTGCAGCTCTTTTAAATACGTTATGGACAATGGCAATGAGGAAAGGCACTTCAGCTGATAGAACTCTGATACAGGACTTCAAGAGAAATTAACATCTTTCTGGTAAAAAAGCATGAGGAGAAGACAAAGAAGGAACTGAAGTGAAGTACTGATGACCCTGCCAACATTACTAATGGTCATGTGGACCCCAGGCACCAAGAGAAAAAGAATATTAAAATAAAGACAATAAATGCTGTGCACTTGCTCCTACTACAAGTTCAACTACCAAACAAACTCTTTCACGTAAAACATTTTGTTAAAAGTCCAGCTATCCCAAAGTTGTGGCTGAACAGAAATTTCTTGCGAGCTCTCAGTACTAGAGAAGGGAAGCCTTGGATTTCATAACGTTACCTGACTAAAAGCATGAAGAACTTGAGTTACTTCTTGTGAATAAGGACATTCAGAATAGTTTTCTTCATCCCAGCGCCCAGTTCGATTACATTTACGCCATGCCTTAGACTCTTCTGCGCCATTGTGAAAGGCAATGGAGTTAAAGGAGTACTGGAGACAGGGATGGTAAGCAGTTATCCCGGCCAAAGTTTTGGGCCATCTATGAACAACATGGTAATAAAAAATTACAATGTAAAACTTCTTATTTAAAGGCAACTTACAATATAGCAACAATATACGGAATATATGAGAAAAAAGGCTGTTTTAATTTTTACCTCATTATATTCTATAATTTATTACTTTGTTTCCTTGAAAAACGTCAAAATTATACAGGTTCAAGTCTGGCTGGTCACACATTAATTCTGCATTAATTCCAGGAAGGTTTTTGGTATTAAGGAAAAAAATACAGATGGCATTTTCCCTACATTCATCTTTACAGACTGCACAAAGCAGAGCGGTAAGTCCATAAAGCAAAAAAACCCCAAACCCTATTATTAAATGCTGTAAAACATAAATGCTAAAAACGTACCTGACAATCTTTGCTTTGCATTTTGACCCAACACTACAAAGCCCTCTCTGCCACAAAGCCCCTAAAAGCAAAAATCCCCAAATGTATCAGAAACCAATAAACAAGATTTCAGCAAAGATTCTGTCTCATGGAGGAGGAAGGAGCTAACCCTCAAAAATTAACTCTTTAGATATACATGATTTATGTAGTGTGATTCCAAAACAAACAGTCTGAAAACAAACTATAAACCAAGAGCAGCCAGAATTGTTCTATTTAGCTCATGGGTCTATTACATATTACTTTTTCTGTATACCTGCTGCATTCTTTAGAATGGCACAACTGGGATCTATTTCTTTTGGTACCAAATCCATTGTCATTTCCAGGCTAGTATGGACATAACAGGATCAGGTAATTGGGAGAAATTAAAGAAAACCAGAAGTGTGTCATCAGCAGGTCAGTATGTCTGGAAATGATATGGTTCTTTAATTGCACTGATGTGGTGACTGAACCCAATCAATCATAAAAATATTCTACTTGCCAGTGAAGCCACAGCTTGACAATCAATCTTTGCTCAAACATACATATTAGCCCCTCTTAGTTGTACAATGCAGGTCCATTTGGACATCGTTACACCATATACTGACATGTTTGGGGCTATGTAAGTTTTCCTGGTTTCAAACAAAGAAAAGGTAAAAAGAAAAATATTTTTACGTGTCATAGCCAACTGTCACTGGACTAACTCATTTTGTGATACAAATTCACGTGATGCAAAATGAACCATGAAAGGAGCTTCACAAAAAAATCAAAATATGTACAGTAGCATATTCTCCTTTTGCCTCTGGGCTGAAATACTGAAATATTATTTTTAATTAAACATTTGCATTAATGCAATTGGGCCACACTGAGTAAGTAGCAACTTACCTCAAAAGTAAAACTAAGATAATTCTGAACCTTGTATTAGCACAAGTAGCAGAATCTGGCCTTTATGAATAGGAATGATAGGACACAACATTACCTTTTGCATTTCAGAATGATTTTACAGAGAGCTGGAAAACAAAAAATGAGGAAAATATGGCCGTCCTAGAGTAAAACTCTTAGTACATAAGGCCAATTCATTCTGACTCACAGTGCCTAATTCTTGCTGCAGTTGTGCAATTATAAATACCACCTAGGCTGGTCAACTGAAAGAACGACACTTCCCTAACAGTTGATGCTTTTTTTCCTTTTTTTGCCCAATAAAAGAACTGTTCTTTCTAGCTTTGCTTTTGTGGTTCAACTCTTTCTACTTACATACTTGCTATGTTACCAAAACTTCAAAGGCCTTTGTAAGAAAAGTTTCTGGTGTGATAGCTGCATCTCTGAGGATAAACCTTTGGAACAATTTCAAGTGCTAATGCTGAGTTTGAGCCTGATCAATTCTCTATAATTTTGAATTCATTCCCTCAAATGCCAAAAGAACCTATGGACTCAGCATCCTTTTGATATACATTTTAAAAATAAATTTATATGGATTTCTGGAAAGATGATCAATAGCGAGAGAAATGTGCACTCCTGTTCTTTTGATTTATATAAAATGACAAAAATCCCCCTGATGTTAGTTTGTGCAGTCTGTAGAATTTATATATATTTATTTATGAAGAAAAGGATGTCATTTTATGGCAAGAACATGAACTTCATAAAGTTGTCATCTAAAAGATTCAGTATGTGTTATCTGATAGGAAGTATATATGTTTTTAAAGATCTAATTAAAACACATTTAAGCATGTCCACTATGAGAAAACACAATGGCAGTTTTTGCGATGACAAAAAAAATCTGCAGCTGAGAATGTCAAAGATCTCTAATAGATTTTAATCCATATATACAGATTAAGTAGGTATATAAATATATGTTCAGTAAATGTGGCATACTCACTGGAACTGAGGTTAACACATAATAAAATAGCTTCATAGTAAAGAGAAAACAGATTGTGTGACTCGGTTTCTCCATTTCTTTCTAATTAATTCCTTTATTTTTATTCAAACACAAGAAATAGTAGTAAAAGGCCTTTGAAAAAGTTTGAAGGTAACTTAAAAATGAAGAGAGGCTTTCAGGTCAGAAGTATTTGCAGAAAGTTCTGGCATTTAAGAGAAGCTTCCTCTTTCGTCTACTTTTCATTTCATTAACGATTCAAGCTGAATTCTTATTATAATTCACTTGGTAACAAATTACCTTCTTGATTTCTCAATGGGAATGCCATCATACATCAGTGTTATTGTCAAGCAGGTAATTATATTTTGTTTAAGAGCTTTATGCATTTCATTGAAGTATTTTAGAGCTAACTGAAAACAAAGGCAAATTCCACATAATCCTTAACTTTTTCTTCAGTTTACAAGGATTAAAATTAAAAAACCCCACCAGCATATGTAGATAAAAGTAAAGATGAAATAAAAATTACATTTAGTGAATAAAATTGAGCAGACTCTAAGATTCAGATAGCCGACGGATGTGTTTTCTAATCAAGTGATGTATTGGTGGAACCATGTGTGTCCTTAAGCTCACCTCAAACAATCTATTTGTTTTACTAAGTAGTTTTACTTGCTGTTTTGGTTCTCTTCAGAGAAATATTTTACTAAGTTTTATGTTATTTGTTACCTCTAATCTCAGCTGAACAAAACCAGCAGAACTGGAACAGATTAGAAAAATACTGAAGATTTAATCTTCTAGCACTTTAAATGCAGTGTTATCATAGTCTATAACTTAGAAAAGACAAAGAACAATTTTGAACTCTCTCTCATTTAGTTGTAAAGAGCTTACATCTTTTGAAATTTTCCATAATCTTGCACTGAGGAATCAGAAGATTCTCTGACTTTCACAAACCACTGCTGCTCTTGAAGCACTAGCTGCCTTTTCCCATAAAAATCACACAGTGCTCCTCCTTCCTACTATACTATGTAAAAATGACAAGTAAAATAAGTGATGTCTTCGTAACTGACCCTGAAGTATCATGTAAGCATGAATATGGTCTGTATCTATATCAATATATGAAAGACACTCCAAAACCAGAAATTCATACCTGAAATCTCCCTTGTTGTTAATAACTCTTTCTGCAGGGCAGTAGGGTGCAGCCGTTTCAAGTACCACAATTTCTACTCGTTTAGTGCTATTTCCATAGGAATTGTTGACTAGACACTCCCAATCTCCAGTTGCATCAATGTCAATGCTGGATAGGATAAGTTCACTATAGAAATAAAAGATTAATTATTGTATATACTTAATTATATAGAGATTGAGTCATTGGTTTTCTGACATTAACTTATCTTCAGAGATTTTCTATGAAAATATAAAACCAGGTTTTGCTCTATGTTATTATATGGACAGACAATATTTGAATGACTGGTATTAAGATTTTAGCAGCAGTTGACAATGCAACCAATCCAGAGAATGCTTCCCTTCAGCTGCGGTTGCAGCTTCTATGGCATTTCAACAACAGAATCTGTTGCTCCTGTGGTGGCATGGGAAAAGTTTTCGAGAATAGCCATTGACTTCGGAAGCTGAATATAATTTTTCTGATGAACGCAAAATGAGATGAGGCAAATGCTGATATTTCTTTCAGTACTTTACTACTCATGAACTTTCACATGGTCCCCCACCAAATATGAAATGTAGTTATTAATTTAAAGAAATTAAGGTTGTATTAATTCTTTATAATGAGTGTTAGACAAGTTAAATATAGAGACCCTTTGTGGCTTCTCTTACAATACAAACATTGTGCAGGACTGCACCACACCAGTATTTAGCTGCCTAAGCTAAATATTCTGTATATAATTAGAGAAGGAGGAAATAATTTCAGGAACACTTAAAATTGTCTAGAACCATTCTGGTTAGTATTTTCTCTATATATTTTAAATCCGGCAAGAAGCCAGATATACATTAATGGATATAGCCCAGGCCCCAATGAAGTCAATAAAGTTTAATTTTTCGATTGACTTCATCAGGTATAGAATTTTATCCAATTACTGTAACTCTGTAGATCTCATAGACAAAAATAATGCTAACTACTACATTTTAAGAAGGTAATACATTAGATCTTAAATCTGCCATTGGGATAGAAATAAATTTTACCACAGTTTTAAAGAACATCTTTTGAAAGTAGCTGTGAGAGGAAAAAAGGTAGTAATTATCTGAAATATTTACTTTGCTTGACACAAATAGCTCATCTTTGAATATGCCTTGTGGTTTAGACAATCAGAAATTATGTGGGAAGAAAAGTGGTACAGTCAGAAAGAGGGAGAAGGTATATTATAAAAACAGAAGCACAGAATTTAAAAGTTTTTACATTGATTTCAGATCTGTATTTAAAACAAAATCTTAAAAAGTTCTACTTGTGGCTTTTGGTACTTTTGTAAAAAGCCTGACATTTTGAAAGAAACACAGAATAACTACATGTAATTTATTTTTAATTTTTTTTTTCTCTTTTAAACTTTTCTAAAAATGTCATCCTTTTTCAGTTTAAACCTTTGTATATTATACATGCACTTTTATTAACTTGGCTACAAGAAAGGATCGAATCTAATCTCCTTCTATATAGGCTACTTCTGATACACTTGAAAGTAGACCACAATCAAGGTAGGAAGCGATTAGTCATCTGTGTATGTAATTTTCCCTTTGAAATATGAATACAATGAAGGATGATTTTCTCAAGTACTTACTACAGGACCATTATCTTGGTCCCCAGAAAACAAGTAAACCATGGTAAATAGCCTTTGATTTAACTTAAATTGCTTCAGAATTTGTGTGCAGTTCTCCAGATATTCAGTCAAATCTATCATTAAACAGTAACTTTAAAAATCTCACGCTGTTCTTATTTATCATGGCTTGGAGCTCCAAGTACCTTGTAACCCCCTATTCCATTTTTACAATGAATTCTAACATGTTTTTATTGCAGCAAATATGCAAAAAGCATCACTAGCCGTTCTCAGAGTAGCTCAATATTTTCATGTCAAAAGAAGCAATTGTTCTCTTAAGAAGTCTTAGATGAGAAAGACGAGTAACAGCAGCCTCTTAGCTAACTCTTAATACATCTTTTTACATTCAGGATGAAATACTTAAGTGAAATTAGCCAGTTGATAGCAATTTCTTAATTAAATCTTCTATTTCATATGTCACAACAATCTCACATCATCTTTATAGGCAGCTGAGAAAGAATATGTTCCTAGAGCTTATAAAAACAATTATCCATAAAAGCTCTTTTTCACTGAAACAATAGGCAGCATAAATATTCACCTGTGGCATGAAGACCCAGAGACTTCCCAAGTGAATAGAATGTATGACAGATGTGCTGATCTTTTGATATATTTCCTATAAAATACCCATAGTCATTGCTAACAATACAAATTTGATAAAACTGGGAACCATGGTGATTTTAGGTAAACAGAACAGTTGAGCATATTATCGGTTTTACAGGTAATCAATATGAAGATAAATACATATGAAGAAAAAGGGCACATTTTCTATTTATTTAAATTGCTGAAATGTGTTCCAATGCAAATTTATCTGCCACTAAATAGATCTCCTGCCATTAGATGAAGTTTCTTAGTTTCACAGACAAATATTTACTGGTACATCAGAGTTGCTTCTGGTAGAAATGCAATACTTGAACACTGGTTCAAGTTCTCTAAAATGATGAGTAAATCCTCATCACATTCACACTTTTAATCTTCTATGGCCCTTTCTTCAGATGGTGAACCAAAATAAACCAGAATAGGTTTATGCAATATAGAAGAAGCTGTATAATGACTAGAACGTGGAATTGTCTTCTGAATTGCCATCTGGCCACTGTAAATGATGCATTCATTTATATTCCTCTAGGAATATTTTGGATAGCAAGCCCAGTGGTGAAACTGTTCATTTATTTACCATCTGGATATGACAAATGATAAATTGATCTTACACCCCTGGAGAATGCTGGGGACTGGATTTAAAAAAAAAAAAAAAAAAAAAGTCTTGTCTTTTAATTCTCAAAAAGAGAAGTCAACTTGATCCTTTAACATTTTCTCCACTTATAATCCTTGGCGACTTCACAGTCCTGGCAGACCAAAAGGAAAGGGTGGGCCTGTATAGAATTTTAAACCTCTTCATAAGGTTTTCTAGTAGGTCAGTTACATATTTTAAGTCTTGGCACAGTTACATTAGCAAATCCAGAATTTCCATTGTTTTTCTTACTCTTAATAAAAAGGCATTCTTGATCTCTCTTGGCCATGGAAACAAGTCTTGATAAAAGGCAAGAACTCTCCTGTGACCTGAGAACATGGCAGGACTCTGGTTTAGGAGCTTGACAAGAGCACAACAGAATTAAGAGAGAACGGCACCTTTGGCTGTATAATTTTCCTAATCATCCTATCTCACAGAAGCTAATAAAAGTCAGGCCACAAATGAAATGATCTTGCCTCTACTATGTAGCTTTCCTAAGGCTGGAATATGAGTCAGAAAGAGTTCCTACTCCCTCTACATTAGCAATCATATCCCACTCCTCAGAGGTGTGAGAGTTGCTAATTTTGTGGAAATTTTTGACTTACCAAGGCATAAAACAAAGTCAGATGTTCATGAGATGGTGCCAAGGCAAACTGAATATGAAGATTGCTGCCTGATGAGAACAAAAGGATGACTAACAAGCTTTTCTCAAGTTTTCTTTTGAAATTATAGTGGCCTTCTCAGTAAAAACATTGAAAGGAAGAAAGAGAATATACATGTTTCTTTTTTGTACTGGAAAATTTCATGCATGGTGGGATTTCTTTTTCAAATGTGATGATTGACGTATTGAAAAAAGTAATTAAAATGTACAGCTGATGCAATTGCATGAAAAAGCTCTTATAATATTCAATAGAAGCCCGTGGCATTTGTCATTACAAAGAGGGGAGCCATAATACAGGCGGAAGCCTTACCATGTAATCAAGTAACCTATGACAATAGATTTCTATTTGAGGCATAGTTTTGCATTGCTACAGCTATGCATAACTAATTAGACAATCAGAAGTAGGTCTCATTATGCAAAGTTACTCAACCATGTCCTGAAGTAATACCTTAGCGACATTTACTGTATGCCCCAGCAGTCATTTGCATGCCAGGAAACAGAGTAATGAATAAAGAGGAGACTTTAACACCATGTTTTGATTGGCTTTCATCAAGAAACGTTTTAAAGTCTGACTTGAGTCCCTGTAAGACTTGGGAAGAACCAACTGCTCTTCCTGGAGAGAAATAAAAATTAATTACTCACAGATAACATTTAAGTTTCCTCATATTCTTCTTCAGACAGTTAAATAGTGAATGCTTTTCTACAGTTCAGGCAGAAGGCCTGCATAACCTGCATCCAGCCCATACCACCTTAAATTATTAATACAAACACAGAATTTTAAAAATGAGTGTTGGTCTCCAGAGTACACTGCTGCTTGGAATACAGCCTTTCACAGGGGATATAAGGTTAAAACATGGAAAATGAAGAGAGAATGTGTAAATCTAGGCACTTTAACTGAACTTAAATTGCTAGTCTGATCTCTCTGACAAAATTACTTATTTACCCATGAAAGAAACAGCTTTAGAAGGCTGATGGCCTTTAAATAAAGCTTGTGTCCAGGCAACAGCAAGAGAAAAAGAAGATAAAAGATTAAAGTTAGTACTCATTTTATGCTAGGCATCTAGCAAATATTTTTAGGTGTAATCAATTTGTCATACACATAGGAAATTCAATACACATGATTTTCTGTTTTTTTCTGATTGAATATAAAAACAAAGCATAACTTAGCATTTAATGGCATCCATAGCTACCCAAGAAATGTAATATGCTATAACATACTTTTACTATAATTTATCTATCAGCTAATTTGTTCACATCAGCATGCTAGGATCATGCCAACAGTTGGATTTGACTTCAGAGATGCCAGTGGAAAGGACCTAATATTAATGACAATATATTGACAGAAAAAAACCCAACCCACTTCCAAAATGGGAGAAAAGACCCATATGTCAGTAAACCATCGCACTTTCTTTCCTTTGTATTGCTCAAACTACTTTGAATGAAATGCAAATGGTTAAAAATATTGTCACAGGCTAATATTATCCATCTGTTATGTAAACATTTGCCTAATAGCAAGATGTGTTTTCTATAGGTGGATGTCAAAGAACCTGTAACGTACATTTATATGCCATCAATTTGTTTCCTAAAATTAAGAAAACAAATACTACTAACATTAGAGTGACTCTACCAAATCATGTTCAGAAATGGAGTCAGAAATCTAAATAACTCTACAACATACCACAACACGTTTGGTTTGTTGTATGATCCTTTGCTCTCTTATTGAGGTTGTCAGGTAAAGACAGACTACCAGCTACTGTGCTGCATTGAAGAGTGTGCATAAAGGTGCTTGCATTTATCTTCATACTCCCCCAGTCCTAGAGTCTAGGATGCCAGTCTAGCTAGCTGAGAACGTAAAGTGGGGAGGGGAAAAAATTTCTAGAGCACTCAAAGCTTTCCCTTGCTGGAGAAACCTTCAGACAGCTGGTGGGTCTGTGATGGCACAGTGCTATAAAGCTATCTGAAGAGACTACACCTGGCCCATGGCTTATTTAAAGTACTTCATGAACCAGTTGTCTATCATCGAGCTGCTTTGTCAGTTGGTGAACAGTTTAGGGATGCTCAAATGTGTTTATTGTTATTAATTTTCTTTTACCAGCAAACTGCTTGACTGCAGGACATGTACAACTGCAGCCTTCTGGGGAAATGGTGCTACACCTGCTGCGTGCCTTTCATCTGCCCTTAAGTAGTTTGTATGCTGCAATGTTACATCCAGAGGAAGCTTTATTTCATCAGCATGTCTTGTGATCTGTACACTGTCAGAGGTTCTTAGACAAAAATAACACTATGACAATCAGTCCAATAGCCAAAATTGCATAAAAAGCTTTTAAAGTAAAATATTTCCCAGGTGATTCAGAAGAGTTAACCTACTTATGACAATTCTTGATTTGTGGCACGTATTTGATTATGTGCCACTGGGACCAGCAAATAAAACCAAACAACCCAAAACAAAACCAAGCAAAACCTACACAAAACCCACAAACAACACACAAAAGAAAACAAACCAAAACCCCACTACATTAATTTTACAATTTCAAATCATTTGTCAAATGCACACTACTTTGACAGAATTTCCCACTCTCCCTAGTCAGTGGTGATGGTACAAATGCAGAAATCAATTATTTAATGAATACTTTATGGGATAGTGTAATTCTATATTAGGGCTAGAATACTGACCTGTTTTATTTGCTGATCTGCAAGAAATTTGGGAAGATCTATAAAGGAGGTAAGACATAGCAGATTCCTACATAAGAACTTCAGGAACAATCTCTATTCCTTCTGCAGTATATAGTGTATCTCCAACAGTGTAAACTTTATTTTATGATGGCCAGGCATGATCTAATCAAAATACCATAAACAATTAAAAATAGGGTTCTTTTATCCTGAAGGGAGAAAGAAGGGGAAGGGCTGGGACCTATTTTCATGGAATTCCAGCATGCTAATGGAGTAAAAAAGCTTTCTGTAAGTCCAAAAGGAGTATGTCCTACAACATATTCTCTACGTTGAAAAAATTGAAATACATGAAAAGTAAAAAGTAATTCAGTTATCTGTTTTAATATTTCTAACATGTTTTGCTTTAAAGAAATGCTTTGCTTCACCAGTATCTAGGGTGATTGACCTGGTAGAAGGAGTACATCAAAGTCTGGACATAAGTCAGAATTGCTCTGAAATCACAGTTGATGCACAGGGTTACAAACTACTGCCTGGACTGAGAGAAAATGTATAATTATACCTTATATTGGTGTTGACAGGAAAAGTAATTTTAAAAAAAGCCAGTTCTGAGATGTTAACTCCAAACTGCTGCTGCAGTGCAGCATCTCCTCAGCTGTATAGCTGCAGCTGTTTGAAGGGCCACATGAAAATCATTCTGGCCCTAATAAGTCAAAGCAAAACTCTGTGGAATCCCATTTATGGGGAGGTGTGGGGGGGGGTGGTGAGTGCAAATTTTTGGTCTTAATACTGAACTTAACACTTCATTTCAGTGGTGTGGCTGGATGGACCCATACATAGCTGCAGGAAATAAGCAGAGATAGAAGTGAGAGGTCAAAATTCAGTGCAAGGCGTCTTCTTAATCTGGTCTCAACATCAAAAAAAAGATAATCTTTAAAAGTTTTTCAAGAAGGACTTCATCAAAATTTTTTTACAGTTCTGACTTACTATTTTTTTAGGGTTTTTTTTATTCTATCAGCCAAAAATACGTATCTATATTTTCTGTGAAAATACTTCTCTCTCCATCATATTTCAATAAGCAGTTACCCAAATTAAGCCCACAGTTTTTATGGCACAACACAATTCTTACATAATGGTCTATTGCTTTAATGGTGGAGGGCATCATCGTTGCTGCTTTTGCTTTTCATAGTATTAGTATACTTTTCCACAGGTTATATTTTAAATTATTCCCCAAACTGATTAGTAGTAAAACTGTCATTGAGGTTTATTCAGATAATTGAAAGATTTTTAGAGAAAAGGCCTAAGTTTAATTAATCTTCCAAATTATTTCACATGAAGATTCTCTTGATCTCAGCTAATGAAACCCTTAGCCTGTACATTTCATAATATTCTGCAATAATTTTAAATATTATCTTCCCACCTGATATATGAGAATGTTGCTGGTAAAGGTGCATCTGTCACTAGTCCTTTGCTGTCTACAGCGCCCGAAGAAAGCTGTAGACAATTGACTACAGGTTTTAAAGTAATCTCAAAACCATACAGAAACATTGATTTACAATTTAAATGGTTATTTTGCTTCATTTCTTTCCTAACTGCTTGACAAGTAGGGGTCAAACAGAGTCAATTAGGTGAACCAACAAAATATAAGCACTAAACAATTTCTGCTGATTTCCCTGGGCTTCTCAGTATGACCCTCAGCTGCTCATCTCCAAATGCTCATGACAGCAGAACACAAAGTGATTATAAAATATCTGCATTTCTGAATCGGATTCTTTGGATCTGTTCTAACATTTATTTTTGTTAATCTTGTGCAGAGTCCATCGCCAATATTTTGCCATGATTTGGCACATATCTGAACTTCCAATTGTGCATCCAACCTAGCAACACACTCATCAGTGATACACCATTTTCAGACCCTTCTTAACCTAGTATCAGTCCAAACCACTATGGCTTGCTTCATAGCTTTTCCAGATGTATTCTTGCCAAAAACTGTTAAGAGAGTTCAGGGGTCATTTGGATCCTTTCCACAAAAAATAGGCATAGAATTTCTGCCTTTCTCCCAGAAGTTCTGGAAGTGTTTTTTTCTTTCTTATACAGAATGCCTGCCTGGATCTCAAACTTGTCATGATACCACCAGTCTATTCTTGGAATCGATTTTCATTCAATAATCATAACTTAAACAAACCTTATTCTTTTAGTGAAACTGTCTCAGCCAAATTCCAGATTCTTTACTAATAGCTAGAGTGATCATTTTAAACACTTAAAAAATATTAATTGGACTCAAACCCCCTTTTAGATTACAAAAACTGTGATCTAAATTTTTAATCCACAACATTTCATTCCTTCTTATTTTTTTCCTAGTTCCTTCACTACTACAGTACAAGTGGATCATGATTTGAAACTGTTCCTTGCTATTGGACATTTCTTTTGCAGTTGGAAGTTTTGGATATTTTCACATAATCATATACCTCTGAAAGCATCTTTCAGAAATGAATATACACATTTTATATATAAACTTTAAAATCAGTTTTCTTACTATCGTTCCTATCCTTGTTACACCTAAAGGATCAGCTGTAGCTCCATATTCTCTTATCTCAAATATTACTGTTTCTTTCATTATTTACTTTTGACCATCCCATACTGGCATTGGCTGTGGTCAAAATGTAAGGAAGCACTAGGTGCTTTAAAAACCCCCAGATTCTTAAGCTAACCTTTTTCAAAAAAAAAACCCAACAAAAAAAAAAAAAAAACCAACAAAAACCAAACAAACAAAACCAAAAGAAACCCCCCCAAAACCAAAACAAAACACAAACAGCCAAATTTGGCAGCCATATTTAGAAGACTGAAATACTTAGGACCAAATTTAAGAGAAAAATATTTCTGGGGAATCACAGTTGAGACCTAATAGTCTGTATTTCCAGGGGCAAATCTATCTACACATTACAAAAATTACATCTGAAAACCACTTCTGATACTAGCACCTGCTATCCTAGGTTTAGTTGAGAGCATATTAGTTTCTCCAGTTGTAGCACTCCTTTTTATGGGTTCTTAACTTTCTGCACAGTTTAATGTTTTCAGAAGAAGCACTTGTGAATTGTAATGGTCCCAGAGCTGCCATTACAGCTGTCAGAGGCATAAGCACTGTTAGACACTCTACACAAGTATTTATAGAATAGAACTAAAAAGACTGTAAAATTGTCATTATAGTCTACGTGGTAAATAAGAAACTTCCTGAAAATTAAAGTCTCTCTACTACTGCAGAGTTGCTTCATTCATAAAACTAAAATATTTTCCTTTATTAGTTTAATATTCTAATAACTGTCCTGCTAACCTCTCCAAATACTGAAAGGGAACAGTGGGGAAGTTGGGAAAGATGCTGTGCTGCAGAGCATCGTACATAATCTGCCTTCTATGTGGCTTCAGGGATATGGATTGTTTTATTGCTGCTTATTGTGATCAAAATGATAATCTAATATTCTAGGCTTAAGAAATTACGCTGTCTTCATGGAAACACAATGTAACAATTTCAGCTAGATCCATTCACAGATGAGAGGATATTAGTTCCACATCACATTTACGTTTTCATGTATGACTATGAGATTTATACACAGGCATAATGACAGAAAATTCAACATGAGCAAAATCAAATATTATTATCATTGGCAAGAAATGGTAAATGCGAGCTAGCAGCAGAATTGAAAACACCTTCCCAAGATCTCCTATAAGGGAATACTTTTTGCCAAGAAAAATGTCACAGGCCGGAATACAGTTCAAAACTTTAGTTTAATTATTGTAACAAAAACATTTATTTTAGTTTATTCTGCTTTATCATAGGAGACAAGAAATACACATTTGGATATTTTATCCTTCTGCTGTGCCAGTTAATAAAACAGAAGGGTTTGGTATGATATTTGTGTTGTAAATCCATGTCCAGAAATATATGAAACTACCCAATAAAATAACCATCTAAAAATGTTTGAATAAGCAGCTTTTGGAACAGGACTACACCTCTTTGTTCAAAACTAGCTTCAGAAATCTTTAAATTGCTAAGCAGCACAAGCCAAAGCCTGTCCTTTAGTGCAACCACAGAAAGCCACAGACAGTGGACATTTGCTGTAAAGAGCAGGTATAGGAAGGCAAAATATGACACTGTAAGAACTGATTTTAATTTATCTTTACTCTTACTCCAAATCCTATAATTAACATATGATAACCTCAGGGAGGCATAGTCTTTCTGATCTTTCACAGTGTCTCATACAACTGTGATTTATTCTTAAGAACTATCACAAATTAGTGTGTAATAGCATGTAACAAGCATATTAATACATACTATTGTAACATGTAATAAGCTTGCTATTACATATTATTTTAACATGTAATAATAATAATTATATAAATGGAGTTATAGACATGGTCATGATGATGGGATTAAAATTAAGAAATGCTGAGGGGAGTTTTTACAATTACAACTTGGCCAATGTTTTCTCATTTTCAACAAGAAGAGACAATACATCTCTATATATTAAAAAAAAATAATTGACTTCAAAATAGTATGGTTTTTAAAAGCTAGTTTCAAAAGTATAAGTCTCTCATGCCTTTAGAAAGTTAATTTTGATCAGCCCCTTGATCAAGGCAGAGGCATATCTGCCTGAGTTTTAGCATTTTTGACTGGATGAGGACCATGCTGTACAGTAAATGCAGTGTTGATCCCCTACTATATTGTGAAGTGAAACATATAGCTCAAATAAATGAGCAATTAAAAAGTTGTACACTTTTAAACAGCTGTTTAATGGTTTTGAGTTTAATTCAAAAAATATTTTCTCTCTTTTTGACAGTCTGTATCCCATAACTTGGACAAGTCAAAGTATTTTTCCAGTCTGTAACAGCAAATACAATGACATATTTAGAGAACATTCTTTCTGGGTATCTGGTCCCAGTGCATACTGCAACATGAGCATCAAGGACACCTATTTAATGGCACAGTAAACAAGGTAGGTAGCAGATCAACCATCCTTATTAAAATATTGCTATGGTAGACAATGATTTTTATTTTATAGTCTAGCAAAAATTAAATATTATAAGGTAAAGCTCAGTCAAGCTAATTCTAAACTAGCTTTCTAAAAAGAATAGCAATTTTGAAAATCTTAACATTTTTAGGCAATTCATTTCAGTTTATTACTATGCTCTACAAATTGCTTATATAGTGCAAAATATAATTCAGTTGAAAAATATAATTAGGTGATTAACATCATGTCTTTTAATTTTTATATCATGGAAATAAGAAGAACATGCATTAATTTAAGTGACTCAGCAGTTATAGTATAGCTCATGCACTTGGCATTACCATACTAATTGGTCTAACTGTCTTTTTCATTATCCAATATAGACGTACACATTAGTATTAGAAGAAAGCCAGTAGCTGTGAGAACAGGTCAGATCAATGCCTCTAGATCTATAGGACTCCAAAAGGGGTCAAATAATCAGTGAGTAGACGAAATTAAAATCAATAAAGCCGAAAGACCCCAGTGGAGAGGAATTAATTTGACTCCCTTCATAACTTTCATTTGATAGTTCAAAAAGCATTTCAGGTCAATTATATTAATAGAAAATGGTTGAGTGAAAAGATGTTAATGATGATCCAAAGCCAATTAGCATAGCTATTTTCACTCCATCTTCTACAAAGAGAAAGGCAGAACATAGACACAGAATCAGACTCTTTTTTTCATCAGTGATGGAAATTGGCAGAGGACAAAAGGATGTGTGCAACAGCTTAGCAGCTTTTAGTGACAAGGCAATGCTCTATGATGAAAACCAAAAATAAACACAGAAATCTGTAATAATTTATTAAGTAAGATTTAAAAGGGAAATCTGAAGTAAAACTGGAATGATATGGTCATTGCCAAATATTAGTTGTTAGTTCTTTTATAGAAGCCTATTCTACTTCATTCCTCTTGCATTTTTCACATCAGCAAAGGTTTCTGTAGATCTCTGTCTCTCAAGCACACGGGGGCATACAGATGGTAAAATTCATAGAAAGCTGGAAAATGTTTTAATAAGAAACAAATATGAGATTACCTAACAAAAGAATATAGGATCCAGTATATTGGAACCTACAAAAATTAATCCAAGCCTTTTAAATTGATAGTTCTTCACAGGTAGGTCACAATTCAAACTTCTAGCCCGTGTCAGGAAGAAGGAGTTTGGCTTTGAGAAGTAATCACTCTCATATGCTACTAAAGCTATTCTAAGTTCAGTTTCTTCTGATGGTTTACTGTGTAAGAAACTGTTTTTATATGCTCCAAACCCATAGTTGCTCAAATCTGGATACTTAGACACAAGAAATACAGTTTGGAAATGCAGCCATTCATAGCCATGAAAAATCTCTACCTGTGTGTATTCAGATTGAAGCGTGCAATTGAATTGCTTCAGATAAACCAACTCCTGATGCATGTTTTAAGGAGGCTTATTGCACATGTTGAATCTGTTCACCTTGCCTACAAGTCTGACTGCTACAAGGGTTATACGTTACCGTGTAATTAAGCAGCAGTCATGAATGATGCTGTCCTCCACAAATACTCCACTCTCTTCATCTGTTTCAATCAGGCGACCGGCATGGTACCAATGTACTTGGGTGGTATTGTCAATGTATGTTGCAGTACACTGAAATGGCAAGCGGTCACCATGAAAAACCACTTGTCTTTGTGATGGGATCAGCTCGAAAAGAGGAAGTTCCAGAGGCCCAGCTGCAGGGAAAACAAAACAAAACAAAACAATAGGGAAAAAAAGGTCACAATGAATTCCTCTCTTATGAATGTGAACTAATTGTATACATTTCTAGGTTCCTAGATCTTCACATTAAAGCATGAATATAAAAGATATGCCCACAAACTACCCACTTAAGTCCGATCATGTTGTCAGTTCTAGAGATCACATTTCTTTGGTTGGTGTGAGCCCAGATAATTACAGGATTACTAGAATATCTGCAGAAAATTGGTTTCACAGAATAGTTCACAGAACGGCTGAGGTTGGAAGGGACCTTTTGAGCTGCTCCAGCCCAGCCTCCTTCTCAATGCAGGATGCTTTACTACAGAGGTATACAGAAAAAAAAAACAGTCTTCCAATTAAAAAAAAAATACAACTATTAATATAGGAACAGTTAACATTTATAAGACCACTTTACTGTCAGTGGATGAAATTCCCACTGTGCTCCAGAATGAAATTTACTCACTGTAGAGAGCCTAAACTATCTCATGTGCCTGGGATTTGGATAATAATAAGGCGAATAATAAAACTTGAACTTCCTCCTGAAGTTCAACTGTCCCTATGATTTTTTACTTCCCTGTTCCTTCTGCCTCTTCCACAAATCATCTTTACTCTCTAGATGTTTACTCAACATTAAATATTTATCTAAATAGCTCTTTTTACTTTTTAATGGTGGAGTACATTTTACTATCTTTTTTTAATGAATTTTTTCTCTCTTGTCTTTACCCCAAAAATACCCCAATAATGAGAATATTGCATATTTAAAGCAGAATTTTACAAAAAACAGCTGCCATAATCACATATTCAAATGCCTAAACACAATTAAAAAACAAATAGCATTGTAAATTTGAAAGGCATATGCATTTTTGGCCCTGCTGAAAGTCTGCTGATTTCATAGATTTGACAGTGATTGAAGGCTATATCCTTCAATCCTAAAGTCTCTGTAGAGACTGAATCTCTAGACAGTATTTGTTTTCTTCCATTTTTATTTCTAGATCCTGAAATTACCTTAACACGACTTCTGTAAAATATTTTCTATACATTATGAGATTAATGCTATTTCTTTCAATTGGTAGCAGAACATTGAAAAGGAGCATTTTCGGAAAAGTAATTGAAATAAAGGGTCTGCATCTAAAGAAAGAAGATCATCTTCTGTGGGATAATAAGGAATAAAGGAAAACCTCATTTTCTTTTTTCTGATATAGACTTCTTAGGCAGGAGAAGAAAATTACTACTTCTGATACTTTGTTATCATCACACAAAATTCTAATGGTAATGAAAATACTAAAGACTCACATATGTGACTGAACACACTATCATGAACATCTGCACAACAGTTCCTAAAATACAACCTTTTCACCTATAATGCCAAAACAATTGACTGAGCCCTTGTCACTTGATAACTTCACTATTGCAATCTCATCTTAGACAAAATGCCTACAGTCTTGCACCTTGGAAATCCTTCTACCGTGATAAGAAAAGAGAATTTTTAAGCTAGATCTTCTTCACCCTCATTTTTCTTCTGTTTTCATTTAAAGGCCTCTCATCATTAATATCTATCCAGCCCACAGGGTTGTCAGTTGAAAGGTCACCCTTCCACATTTGCACCACTAGTAACTATCTCAAACATCTATTTTTCTGACAAGTACTTTAACTTTTTTTTTTCCATTTCACTGCTCACTATTTTATCTTCCTTAAACTTTCTCCTCAACATCCTCCATTGCCCACAATAAATACAGATGAACTTAACCATGCCTAACCAGATTGCAAGCCATAAACACTGGTTCTACAATTGCGAAAATTTGTGGACAACCAATAGTCTTTGTTCCTCTCCTTACTCAGCATCCCACCCTAACACACATCTTTATGTCATTCAGGTGTTGTCTTTGGAACACTTAAATTGTGAGAAGCTGCATTTATAAGTGTAGCTTTGGGCCCTCAATGCTATTGGGGAATTTAAATATTAAATAGTATATTCATCACCTGCTTTGAATAAACAGTGAGAGGGATCACTTCTACTATTTTACAGAGTAAGAATGCTGGCCAGCATAATACACAGGATTTGTACATGAGTGAATAGGTGATATTGCTGTCTGAGTGAAGCACACAGAGGATTAAGGGGCTAGCTACTATCTACTGAAATGTTGGAAGTATGCTGTGACTGTAAAGGGCAAGCTTCAGAAAACCCTCCTTACTTGCGTATACATCTTGTAGTTTATCTTCTGATTGCACCTATTATTTGTCGACATGGATGCATTACTAAAAATTCCTTAAAACATTCCTAGTATTCTTCTAACTAAAAGAAAGTAAACCAGATTAATACCTCATTCATAATAGCTGCAGGCTTGGTCTCAGTCATTTAAATTAGCGGTTTTTACTAGAAGATGGAGAGAACGTCTCCCTTCAAAAGGTTGCAACCTTTGTGTTGCATTCTGAAGTCAATTATGGAATGCAAGGAAAAGTTATGGTGTGGAAATTTAGCCATAAATTAATGGAATGATTATGAAAATGGAGTCCAGAAAAACTAAACATACTGTCACAAGTACAACAGCAATATATACTACTCACAGGAATAAAATATTTCTCATGAATCCAGTAATTTTTAACTGAGGATATTGTATCTTGTCAAATGTTTTTGGTCATGCAGTGAGTGACCCATTGTGTCATGAAGCTATGAAGTCGTAAGAGTGTGAACTATAGTATCAATATTTCTTAAGTCAAGCTAAATAACTTGCCTGGCATATGGATGTAGTGTAACACTATCACTTTGAATTTATCTCTGCCTTTATAGTTGGTCTCTCTCTCCTGTTATCACTTCTGTTGCTCAGCCTTGGGAATCATGAAACTCAGAAACGGAGTGGGAATGAAGTGTTCTATACAGATTTTGTCAATTGATGACCAGAACTAAATGAAATCTTTTTTTACTACAGCATATCAAAAAAGGAGAAAATGATCCTTTGATTGACATCAGTCATATCAACAACCATTTTCTTTTTCTTTGCAATTCCTTCTAAGTGCCAACAAAGATGTAAAGGGAATGAAACATACCTTTGGTTTACCATTAGGCAAGGATATCCTTCTGACCAGTTGCACCCTTTGAGGTGGGTTGGCCCTAGTTGGGTAGGCCAAACTGACAAATATAATGCTGCAAGCTCATTTTCAAAGTGAAACTAGTAAAATTTCTATGGATTATGACATTTGCGGACCATGGAAGGTACACTTAAGTACTTCTGCAAAACATCTGCTTTTAATCTCTGTGATGTTTACAAAAAAATTATTACCAGAGCTAATCTTCAGTTGTTTTCCAGGGATAATCGTGATTTAAATGACTGGGGCTGGCCCTGCAACTATTACTCATGCAAAAGTTCCAGTTGAATTCAGTGCCATAGCTCACAGATATAAGGATTAATTGCATCAATAAGAATTTCAGGATTAGGAAACTCTTTTTTTTTAGCCTTTATTATTACTTTACTATAGTAAATTATATAATTTACTAAAATTGTAGCCTTTACCCTGAATGGCTATAAAATGATTGTATAGTTCCATCAGCATCAGCTGGAAATACTTATTTTAAATCCATAATCCAACAATCCTTCAAATTCAGAGTAAAAATAAAAGTATTTACTAATGCTGTACACACTTTTTCATGCTTGACTTTGCGAATAAAGTAAGAAGTAAGAAATTCTGAAAGTATATGGAATGATTTTGGCATTGATTTGACAAGACTTGAAATATAACAGCTCTGGCAAGCATATCCCTACACAATAGAATTTTTCTCTATGATTATGTGATTACTGAAGACCAAATAAATATATGTCATCTCTGATGCTCATATATATGTGTGTGTGTATGGCAGATACAATAGCCTCATAAGATTAAAAATAATTTACAGTTTACTATTGTATCCTGGGAGATGAGGGACTAACTTAGGGTATTTATTTAATTTTTACACATGAAAAATATTCCAAGATTCTCCTTCCAAGACAACCCACTCTGCTGCCCTCGAGTTTGGAGCCAGCACAACCATCTGCAAATGAGAGGTGTGACTCTCCTATAGGCATTTAGATCAAGGGCTGCTGGAGTGTTTTACAGTCTTTACCTGTCTTGTCTCTCTAGTCAGCACTAAACCATGATTGCGGCAGAGCGCCACAGGAATCACTGATTGCAGCATGAATCTAAAGGTCTAACCTGTCATTACAGTAATTACATCTTTTTCTTTATCTTTCACTTCTCAGCACTAAAAGGGTTTTGTTGACTGAAGGCCAGATTCTTTATGCGACCTAATCTTGTATTTCAGATTAGCTCTAGACTAGAATACTGAGGACATATGGAAGAGGAATCAGGTTACACAAATACCACTGAATTAGAATATCACTTAAGTCCTTCTCACAGAAAGTATATCCCTGCACATTTTAATGCATGTAGTGCCCCAAGATGTATATAAAGTTGAAAAAGAAAATAGAAATTATTTTAATAACCATTAGCTAAAATAGAAAAACAGTGAGGTGCACTGAGGCTCTAAGGAAATGTTCCAATGCATATGACCTTAATATCTTTATAAAACAATTTCTTTTATACACATGCACACACATTAAATACTTTTTGTCTTTTCCTTACAATTCAGTTCTCGAGATTTTTAAAATAGTTCAATTTCCCATCTAATTTTGGCCTTCTTTTTTGTTTACTGTTTTAAAAGATTGAAAGAAGAATGTGAAGGAAATACTGCTGTCACTGGACATACATGGAATACAAACACTTTTAAAAGACATAACATAAAATGCATTTCTAACCTGTATTTCAGTTACATTTTAAATACAATATGATCACATTTAGAATGTATGCACTTCTAATGAATGGACACTACTGTTTTCTGGGTGAATGATCAAAAGCAAATATGTAAGCACAAAAACTGGCCCATGCGATAGATTTGTCTAAACACCACAGAAAGTTGGCTAGTCATTGACCAACACGACCAGCACAAGGTATTGGAGACATGTTCAGAGAAAAATGAAACTACGTCCTACCTCCAGCCTTGTTTGTTGTGTTTTCTGTTGCATAACCTATTACCTGGGCAGCACAACTCTCTACAGCTGAATGGCTACTAAGTGCATAAACCTGGTTTCTACACTAGTGCATTCCACTGTTCAGTTTAACATAAACACAGTTTTCTGCTATACATTTTCCGGCCCTCATTAACTGACTCTGTTTGATATTGGCAGCTTTCACACAGAAACAGGAAAATCCATGGGTTTCTCCAGGTTGCCCACACATCAGTGCAGCATGACAGTGCTCATGTCTCAGGATACGCCATTGACTCCTACCTCTTGGTAGAAAATTCAGTTTGCTACACTGCACCCACTTTTTTGGACAGAAAAAAGCCAGAGGTTGGCATTTTGCTTCTTGTTAATCACTTATTTATTGTATTGCCAATGGGCTTTTTATTTGAACTGAGTGTGCCTACAGAGTGTGGCAAATCCTGCTGACAAAAGTGTGAGTTAGAGCTCTAATATTTGTATACAATCTCAGTGGGAAAGTATTGTGCATGGAAGGCATGGGGCGGGGGGGGGCGGAGCTGGAAGTGAGGGCAAAGTAAAGGAACTGGTCCAATAAAAAGGACAGATGAAAATGAGGAAAAACAAATGGAAAAACATTAGTTAAAAATTAAAATTGCTGATGCAGCAAATTATATCTGTTGATATTTGCTGAATGGCACTGAAGAAAAGAGAGTGATCTGAATTGCTCTGAAGGCCAGTTCTGCCAAGAAGAAGAGGTGCCAGTACACCAACGCCAATTTCCATATTGCAAAATTTGCTGACAATAACTAAAGGTTTGGTGTGGAAGGTCACAGACAGTGCCATATGCCAAGGAAGTCAAGAATGAATACAGAACTGGAGCCAAGCTTCAGTTTTAATAAAAGCTTTGCCTGGCTCCAATTTTAACATAATATCAAGAAAATACAGATGCCAACATGTATTAAACACATCAAAATAAGATAAGTCTTTTGGGCTTGGGACAAGAAAGCTTTGTATCATATTCATTTACCACTCACTGCAGGAAAAGTGAAGCTTCTGTTTGTGTAATAGCTTCTTATTTCCACTAACTTCATAATGCTGGCAGGGCAAGGCATATTCCACACCATTTTATCAGTCTATTTCCCCCTCATACATGCTTTTCAGACAGGAATATAAAGTAGATGCATTTTTTTTGCAGCATCTCATAATTAAATCACAGGTTTATGTTTATTTTGTAATGCTAAGTGCTACACTGAAATGGCATCTACTAACCAAAGAGCAAGAGTTCAGACATGTATGCTGGTTTACTTCAAGTTACAAATTTTGTATTGCGTTTTACTCCCGCAAACTTCTGTAAAGCTGTCAAAGCTGAGAAAAAGAGAGAGAAAGAGTGTACGTCTCACGAGCAGGCATAGCAGTCAGTGGACTGAGGCACTGATAAGAATGTAGATGCTGCTGCAGGGAGCTGAAGAGAAGTAGCAATCCTAGGATTTATCCTGAGTTAGAAGTATGGCGAGCCCAGGCTGTCACAGTCCACTGCTACTGGTGCTTCAATTATCTGGGTTAGCTAACCTCAAAAACATACTCCATACCTACAAAACAGAAGATTCAAACCTGTGCAGTTATTCCAAGAGCAGCTACAATCTTAGCTTTGGATGACAGCCTCATGGAGAAGCACTTGGATTCCATAACTTTGCAGATTTACTTAATTAAAATAAGTTACACCTGTGTAGAAACTAAGGAAGGTTGAGCTGGAAAAAGTACAATTCAAATCTGGTCACTTTTTGCAAATCCAGGTCATACAGGTTTCAGCCAGAATTCAGCAGGGGGATGACAAGTCCAGCCATGACAAAGTTATTTAACTTGTCTTTCTCTACAGGAGCTACCCACAGATTTATAAGCTCCTGTGGAAATAAATTATCATTTTTGCAGTGGGTCTAGCAACTGATGCATGTTGTGTCCATTACAACCATTTTAAGTGAGGGAGCAGTGGAAAAATACTTTCTTATTTATTGATAATAACAATGATTTACTTGGTAGGAAAGTAGAGGTAGAGAAATACTGAAGTAGCAGGTTTCACTTAACAGCATTTAATATAAATGCCAAATATCATAACATTAGTTTGTAAAATGGCAACAGCTACTAGCTAAATTTCCACAACAGGAAATTCAAGGTTTCAGTCCAGTTAATAAATTAATCAAAAATATTATCTGCATGCAGGCAAAATAAAGCCCATATCTTGCATTGGCATATCTAGCAGGAATTTAAAACAAAGGGCAGAGTTCCTTTCTTGTCAAATAAAACGGCTGCCACTTTTCAATTTCTTATTTTCAAATTGTCCCAGAAATCTACTTTAGAAGCTGGGGAGCATTTGATTATTTGCCACATCCCAAAACTTGAAGACCGTGACATATTGACAGCTATGGTATTGGAAGATTCATCAACAGAAATTCCTTCACTGGCAAGAGTCAGAAGCCATTGCTAGAAAGGTAATGTTGATTACTCAAATTATCCTTATGGCAAGCAAGCTGGCAGGCTCACAGCTACACACGCTCGTTACAGCTTGCAGTTAATAAAAATTGCTGAGCAGTGGCAAGGCAAAGCACCTAGCTCTACAAAATACATTGATTAACTTTATCTAACTGGGAAGTACAGTGGTAGAACTCATCTTTCCAAGTCTTAAGCACCACTAGTCACCTTCTTTTTATTTTCATCATTACTACACACTTAGACCATGGAAACATGGCAACAGGAATGTCCCAAGAGTGGCAGTGATTGCCCCTAATTGGCCAGAGTCCAGCAGGCTGCACGAATACCCATCTGTGCTGCAAGAATGCCAAACAAAAAAGAAACGTGAAAGTCATAAAAGATGCTGAACAAGTGACAGTTCTGTTGAAATAAGAACTTGTTCTAGCCATTGTATGAAATTTTTCTGCTCCGAACTCCTCTCAGCCCAGCTGACAGTGTCAGAAACTGCAGCTCTTGACAGCCATTTTTATACATATATTAAAGAAAGTGCTGTATGATGAAATGTGCTATAAAAATGTGAAATATCACTATGGTATACTCCACTTAATTAGAACAGAGAATGTTAGGATGGAGGCTTTATAGGGAACTTTCCCACAAGAACAATTAAGATTAATTACAACAAACTATAATAAGTGCTGTTAACTGGATATTAACATAGGTTTGGTAAAGAAGCTTATATAATTTTATCTAAAACCTACCAGTATAAAATTTAACCCTAGTCTTTCAATGTGCATGTTATCATGCTAAGGAAAAACAATCTATCTTCTGGGATACTCCATGGGCCTTAGTCAAGACTGGCTGTCTTACCGTTGATTTGCTCATGAGCAACTAGCTTCTGGAGATGGCCAGTCAAGTCTCCAAGGGCAGAAGTTTTGAAGATTAAAGAGGCTTCATTTCACTGATATTATCCTCACTACCTCTTAGCTAAATCTTCCTTTAGTTAGTTTGCATGCTTTTTGGAACAAGCAGGCAAAGACAATGTAGAAAATGAGACACAACTGTGCATTAAAAACCTCTGAGGTAGTTTAAGAGTAAGCTATGGTAAGAAAAACAAATTGGGTACATTTCCAGCATCTCAATCAGTGAGATTTCAGGGATGAAAAGTTCTGTTGAACTATATTTTCATGTGTGAGCGCAGATGCAAGAAAATACGAAGTAGTAAAGCTTCATCCTTTAAGTTTCTCAAATGATCATTTTAATACTTCTGCTATTTCACATTTATGTTTTAAGTGTTATTAGTTTTGTGCCCCAAACCTTGCAGCAGTGTTCTAAATTACCACTAAAGAAATTAGATACTAATGTTTAATATTAAATGCAGTTTAATATTAAATTTTCCCCAGTTTGAGACTGATCATAGTAGAATGAGAGATCTAGAATTTGGAGCCAAAAGGTTAAAGCATTGTTGGTTTCATAGTACCAAATGGTAGTATGGAAACCAACTTTGATATACAAAATGGCCACTTAACTCTGACAGAAATTTAATCTCTCATATCTATCTTTGAAAGATCCAAAATGTACAGTTACATTATTTGATTTATAGGCATTCTGTTGTTATGCATATTTTGTTATTAAAGAAAATCCTGAATTGCTAACATTGTAAAATAGAAATAATTGCAAGAGGATTTAACTACAGCTAATTGTATCACTATCCACATCTTGTAAAACCTAATTCTGTGAAAGGTTACTAATGTGAATATTCCTATTTCAAGATAATTAGACCTATTCATATGATTAGGCACTCCCTGCAGAATTGGAGCTGAAGTCTTGATCCCGCATATTCTTGAAGACAATGATGCTCTGCATGAATGCAGCAGGCTCTCTGTAGGCTGCCAAGAAACTGCAGGACTGGAATCTAAATCTGGATAATTAATCCATCATTCTTTGTACTTGAGATTTTGAGTTCAGTCAGTTACTACATACTGAAAAAAAACCCCACAGTTCAATATTTACACTGTGTTAACGTAGTAAGAATGACTTGTAAATGAAGAAATAAATGGCTGAAACAATATTCTCGAGCCCATCCCTAAGCTTAAGTAAATAACAAATGAGACCAAAAAAATGTTTTGGGAACAGTGAGAGAAATAAATGAAGAAAAAAATGTTCCTTGTTAACTTTGAGCCAGTATTTGTTATTGCAATATATTTCATGTAGGAAAGGAAACTTTCAAGAACAATCTATGTGCATATATATGCAATTGTCATTTTAAGACTCGAATGGCAATGTAGATAATTAATTCTTGTCACCATACAAAAAAAGTAACTGCAAATCTCATGTCTCACCCTATATCCCTAGTGCAAAATATTTGACAGTATTCTTAAAAGCTGATGCAGAACGAGGCTGAAGGCCTTCAGCTGATTTCAGGCTTAAATTTAAATGTTGAATAAGTTTTCTTTCAAATATAAAATTTCCCAATATCAATCTATTTTTTTCTACTGTTAGCATTTTAAAAGTACGTATCTCTTTCAAAGTTCTTGCTATTGGACAGTGGAAACACACTTACTCTGCTAGGGATGAAGGGAAAACGATGTGCAAGTACATCAGGTGAAATTATAAAGACATTTCAACATATATAGCATCTAAAACATCGTTATTCCACCATTGCTGAGAAAGCATTTAAAGCTACACTGTGTTTTAAGAATCTATGTCAAGAAAAAAAAAAGCTGCTTTGAAAAATCAAAGTACTTAATGCAGGAAGTATAGAAAAGAAAATGTTCTCTTTTTTCCCCAATGGTATTACTCTAATTGATTTAAAATGCCTTGAATATTCTGAATTTTGGTGGTATTTTAGGTAAGATTGCAAAAAAAATTACCTATGAAAACAGGCTAGGGACCTGCACGTGGCCTGAGAGAAATATGCCTTAATGTTCTGCTGATATTTAAGCATGAGAAATGCAGATTAGAAAATGTGATAGTAGGTAAGTAATGATGAAAGCACTTCATACCTTCCTATGTAAGAAATTAAATCTTAAAATGGTCACAAAATCTCTAAGAACACAAGTAGAAAGAGTGCATAAAGAATATAAATGTGCTCTTATTTTTTTGCTTTGCACCAGTTTCAATGTGAACAGGTATGAAGCATCAGAGCAGAAAGTGCTTACATTTTAACATGACCCTGCTCCAATAGAGGATGAATACTCTGATTTTCAGTGAAGTGAGGCAAACTACAAAAGACAAGGTGCTGGTTAAGTACAAACAATTCCCTAAGAACTATATCCCTTCCCTCCCAATATATTATTTACATTTTCTATGAAACATTTAATGAATTGTATTGCAGAATACAGAAGCCAGAAAAGGATCTATCCCTTTGATTTTTATCCCTCCCTTTGAAGTACCCCTCCTACGTAGGGAGTCTATTATATAAAAAAAGCACATTTCAGCAATATTTTATAAGTCACAACTTGCTAATTTCACTCATGAGCTAACACTTTAAGGTAGTTTACAGGATTCATGAGCTAACACTTTAAGGTAGTTTACAGGATTCAGAGACTGAGTAATAATTCAAACACTGTTGGACACTCACAACTTGTAGCTATTATCTTCCATTCTTTCTCACCTCTATTTTCAGTAGGATGGATTTTTATTCCTCTTTAGTGTTAACACTTTTCTCAGAAGACAGCCCCCTAAGGCATGCTAGAAACCTAATCATACAGATAACATACAGATAAAACTCCAGTTTTGTATTTTGAGTACTCATTCCGTCATCCACAGTGAAAGTCCTAATGGACTATGAAAGCTATGAGTAAATTATGAACCAACCCAAACAATTTCTCACTACAAGTTTGATGTAAACAGTTACAATTCTATTCATCACAACCAACAGGTACACTACCCATGAATAGAATATCATAATTTTGTCATAATATGTACTTTCAAAATAACATACTGTAACAACCACTCTAAGCCATGTGAAACACACTACAGTTGATTTTCATGAACGTGGAGCACCCAGAGCAACAAGAGAATTCAAATCCAGCTTCTGGATACTCAGAGCCTCTGGAAAACAGGCTCCTGAGTCTAGGGAGGCCACCCTACCCTCATTAAGGTAGATGAGACACTACATAAAAACAGATGCTATCTCAGTCATGTTAATACAAGAAAGGAAAACGACTCAGATGCAATATTTTGTTTTGTAATTTGCCATTACTCTGTGCTTTGCAAGTTCTATTTCCACCATATTTTCTCCTGAGACTGTATCTTAAAATGAATATATCTAACGTGAGCTTATATCTGTTTCCTTACTCTGGAAGTTTCTTGACTGAGGATGGTATATGAAGAACATGGATTAAAAGTAGCTTTGCTAATTGTCTCTGTTTGCCCTTGATTGTAATTATTGCAACGACATGGGTTTTTCAGAGATGTGCACAATATAGGTGAATAAATAATGCTGTATCTTAGAATTTCTTTTAACTCTTGTCCTACAGTCCTATGTTGAAGCAGTTCAGCATGCAAGGAGATTATCTCACATTCAATACAACACAGCAAATCAGGAAGTCAGAAACAGAAAAATTTGGTGCTGAAGCATAACAAAGATACAAGCAACTGATTCATTTCTTCCAAGAAAAAGACTTGTGCATAGCTTTCCATCAACACAGATACAGAAAGGGGGTAAACATTGTTTTGGGGGATTGCATTTATCCAATTCCTCATGAAAGGCTCAGATGCAAAGAGCTAGAATGAGCTCTGCTAACACGGTCTGAGAGCCATTCAAGACTGTTACAGATTGCTTTATCAGGCTTACTGCCAGACTGCCTTACAGCAGACTGCTAGGAAAGGTAAGGACAACAGGAACAGGAAGGGTGACATGCGACAAAACTAGCTTGCCTGAAAATGTTCTGATGAGGTGGTGCGGATGTATACATATCAAAACATCTGGTCGAGTAGAGCAAAGTGACTTGAAAAAAATCTAGGTGCTCTCTACATTTAGACTTCCTAGAACTGCCAAGATACTACATGTAGTTCTTTTAACCTGTCTGCTTTATAGGTCCATGCAACAATATAATGACCAACATTAGGACAGTAGATTACATAAACCTGAAAAGCTACTGACACCAAGAAAAGGACTAAACCTATCCACTCTCTGCACAGCAAAATGCATAATGATAAGGAATAAAAATGAAATTTATTATGTATAAATGCATTAAACTCTAAGCAACAAGATATATTTCTTAATATCCTTTTATATTTTCTCACTTTTCTTATTTAATTAGAAAAAGGTGATAGCATGGTACCTATTACTTATTTATAAACATCTGTAGAGAAAAAGTATATGCAAAAAGCAGTATTTTAATTTGTAGGAGACTTGTATGAGAAACAGTATTCCGTCCCAGGAGAATTAGATAATTTCCTTTGTGGTGGAAATAAATGTCTTAAAGCACTATAAAATTATTTTTATACTTTGACCTTTGCAATATTTTTTGTATAATTTAGTAAATATTTACATCATTTTCAGGCAAATCATTTATCTAAAGATTATTGATATTATGTCAACTACTTTCTAAACTTTAAATAAAATCTAATCAGGGAGACAAGAAAGTCAGCACTTTTCCAAACATCTGTTTTGATGAGTCAACATTTTCTAACAGAAAAAGGCTTCATCAGAGTTACATGTCAATTGTAATTTGCACAACTGAACTTTCACTACTTAGTGCTGTTAGTTCAATAGCATCAATACAGCTTTGAGACTGAGAAACTAAATTCTAATACCTCATTCATCAGTGTAAATAATCAAAACCCTGCTTTAAGAGGAATCTTTCATAATCCCCTTCAGACAAAACCGCATACAAGTCTTTCCTGAGTGAAGAATTTTGCCTACAGAATCCATTTCTGCTGATGATGTGCGCAAGGGAAAATCACAGACTCCTATCAGACCTCAGGTGGAATTTACAGCACTGGTATTCAGGAAAATGTAATTTTCCTCCTGTAAATTGAGTAAGTTTTATCTGGAGTCATAGAGAAACAGTAACAAGGTGCTGCATGAAGCCAATCTCGCAATCATTTTTCAGAAAGATACTCTGTCCATACTGTTATGAATTCATTCAAGTCCCTCATAATTAAGGCAGAAAACAAAGGCAAAACTAACTTTTATCATCAAACTAACTTTTCAGCCTTATTTTCAACATTGTCAAAAATTGTTTTATAGACAAACATTTCTGAGAGTTGGAGATTTTTGTTAAAGAAGATTTAAATAGCTCTTATAAGCTGTTAATGAAATACACAAGCAGAATCCTGTGAATTCCAAAACTTTGCAGTTACTTAAATTAACTCTTATAAAAATCCCCAAAGCAGGTTTTTAACTGTTTTCAATGGGTGACTACTTTGGCTACTGTGAGATATCAGATGCATGAGGAAGTATTGCCAGAAAGAAATTTGAAAGATGATTTCTTCTCCCATCAAAACATAAAAAAACCCTAAAAAGCTTATGGCAAACTGCTCCCCGTAGCTATTCAGAATTTTTTTTACTGTCTAGTTTCCTCTTCACGTACTTGGACTTTTTGGTTCATTCCCTAACTTGCCTGCAAAGATCTTTGCTCTTTCCCTTCTACTTTTATTTTTTCCCTTCCATTCTTCTTTTCTTGGCTCTTCCTGTGACCACGATACCTCATGACGTCTTCTAGCATGTAGAAGGAAGATTAGCAACTATAAATACAAATGTCTGACATTATGGAAGATGTCCACATGCAGGAGTTTTTAATTTTTAAATCACTTAATATTTTCTTTAAGATAAGCTTAATTTGATTAGCTCTATGCATATTTCAACACATATTATTTTTAAAACATTCTCAATGGCTGTTATTATTTTGGTGCCAGACAGCCTTCTATTATGCCTAGGTTAAAATTAAGTTACTGAAGATGAAATTGCTAAATGTTGTGGGCACCGTGAGCCACCCAACAGATATTACGAGCACTGTGAAGTACCTGGCAGACATTACAGAGCTGGTGGAAGGCTCAGCAAATATAACCACCGTTGTCTCTGCAGATATTAAAAGCAGCATCAAGCTATTGGCAGTCATTACAAACCTTGTCAAGTGTTCTGTGGACTTTATAAATAGCACTGAGAACTAGATGGGCATTATAAATTCTGTATCAGAGGCGTCGTAAGGAGTCCTACTAGGAATTAAAGTATGAAATTCTGAGAAATTGCTTTCATTTCCTCTGTAAAATTCACAGGCTCATATTCATTGGCAACCTGAAAATACCAATGAACAGTCCTTAATCAATTCTTCTGATCATTCCAGCATTTTCAGAAGATGGACTTTTCCTGCTGGGAAATGGATCTCTATGAAGGTGCCCATGCTGGGTGTCTATAAAATGTCAGCTTGATATTTGAGAAGTATTGCAGATTTTCAAAAGTTCAGTAATACAGGCTACTGGAAACCTCTCTGCCTTTCTCTCAAAAGAGCTCATTCCTTATCTGCCTCCAGACAGGTATCTGTGTTTCCTTAACAATTCAGCCGATGGACCATCTGTAGCTGGTATTCACATCCTTTCACATCTCTTCCACCACAAACCACATTTTTTGTTATTACTCCAGTCAACTCTGATCTCCCTTCAGCTATAAATGTGTTAGCAACTCATATCATTCCTCTTGTGGTTATTAGGATAAAAGTGTGACTTTCTTTTTGTTTCCATAAGACGTTAGCAAAAGCACCATCCCAGCAATTTTCTGTCATTCACAAAAGTCAAAGATGCAAAGATTCTGTGATTAATCAAGTATGTGTGAAATTGTACTTCTGGTTATGGAATCTTAGACAATGATTTTTTTTTTTCTCTGCAGTATGTGATACTTTTAAAATCTCTGGTTTAGTCTGCTCTTTGCTAGACAGTGTTCAGTGTGAGATGAGATTTCCTTACTCATTCATATTTTTTTTGTTTCCTTCCTCACACCATATCCATCATGTTTGCTATGGTAGAAAATCTTTTCCAAAAGATGATTCACTTATAGATCTCCAAATACAGAATTCACCTAACTGAAGCTTACTGTAAAAATTCTATTCATCACCAGGACGCAGTGCTAAAATGTATAGTTACAGGTTTATAAAAATGAAAAATACAAGAATGAAATCTAACATTTATGCCACACTGTCAGAGATATAACTTGAAAGGAACATTCTATAAATTCCTGTAGGAATCCTCAGTTTTATGCAGTATACAATGTAGAGCTACCATCATGGGTTAATGTTTTAAATCATAATTACATGTTACCTAATATATAGACAGAATAGTGGTGTTCTTGCAAAAAAAAAAAAATTATATATATATATATATAAAAATTTTGTGTGAAATAAGAAACGGGTTTTTTTCCCCTTCTCTTTCAATCTTAGTTGTATTTTCTGTGCCATATACCTGAATTTCTTGTGCCTATAAGCAAGTCAGATTTATTACTTTTGGGGGGGGGGGTGTCATTTCTGTTTTTTAATATTTTCTCTGGATTCTACTTCAATTTGTAATGTTAAATGAGAGTACAGCTCACCACATATCAGCTGATTTTCCTTCAGGTTACGAAATGACAGTCCTTGTAAAGCACTGGGGTAAGCACAAACTGTTTCCTCCGCTATTCGAACTGAAGTATTTCTGGCCCATTGCAAGACCCATTTTAGATTACAGTCACAGATGAGTGAATCAGTGTTGAAATGTCTAGAAAGGCAAAGAAAGATCACAATTGGTACACAAGCAATTTTCATAAACATACTTTCTTCTGTTAGATTCAAATTACTGAACTCCAAAGAGAACTAATTCTAGATAGATGCATAACTATGGATATATAATTATAGATTTATAATTATAAAGATACCCTTTATAATTATAAAGATACCCCAAGACAACTAATACACATTGTCCCACTGTTAATGACTTCCAAGACATTAGGCCAAAATTCTGGGTTTAGTTACAGAACAGCATCACTGACTACTAAATCAAATTTGAGTATGTGCTACTGTAGAAAGTCATACTATAACATAATTTCACTTACTAAAAACCTTTTTAAGGAGAAACTTGACCATGGAAGCATCCAGTGTACACTTCTAAATCTCAGAGAGGTACGCTTAATATAAATAACTGGGAATTATTGTAATTGCAGGAAAAATATTTAACATTAATGTTTTTGTGTATTTAGACTTATTATACAATGTAATGCATGAAAACATGGAAAGGTATAAGATCATAAAGGACAAAAAACCAGGGATGCTAGTCAGGATGGCTAGACTGGGCTAGTTAGGAGCAGGATCAAGTTGTCAGTGCTATCTATTTCACTGGGACAGGTAGAAGGTGGCAGCTCATCAAAAGTGAGACAGACATTGATAACAAAACACTGCCTGTTTTACATTTGGAATGCATTGCTAGAAACAATCCTGTTTGAATTAATATTCTATTCTGCTATGTTTATTCTAATGTCTTTCTTGAATATTTCAGATTTCTGAACGTAGGGAATGATACTTACAGTGCTTTCAGAGCTATCAGCTCAGAAAAAAGTCCATTCATGAGACTTGAAAAAATATTCCCTGACAAATTCCTAGAAAAAAATCAATTTACAGTCATTTATAACAATTACAAGAAGAAAACAAAATTGTTATAGAGTATAATTTACCCAACGCTAATTAAGAAATATCACTTTCTTCACAAGAGTAAAAACATTTAAATTTGTACATTGCTTTTTCATAAATTACAGCAATTTTCAAATCAAATCATACACTTTTACTTCTTTTATTTTCACAGCAGTTATACATACAATTCACTTGGTCTAATAAACAGGAATATTTCTACATATTTAATAGAATAGAATTCTAGAACATAATATTCTAGAATTTAAGTGAAGACTTTCATACAATGATTAGTCAGTGAGACTTATGTTGTATTTTTATAGTATATGTAGAATGTCATTTCAAGGTAAAGAAATAAAACCTGTGTCTTAATTTAGTAATGCTCAGAAGAATTCAAGCAATTCCTTAAAACAGTAATGAGTTTTCAAAGTAACTACATGAACAGTTTTATTACAAAGGACTTTAACAAGCTGGTTTTTCCCATCCTTAAATTAAGGACATTTCCATTTTAACTACTGTTTTACTATTTCTTGTCTTGATGGCTGAATGGATTAGGCTGAATACTTGCAAACAGAGGCAATTTAATTTTGCCTGGTTTAACAGTATTGCTCTATCAGTGCCTTAATAGGATAAAAGGTAAAAGCTTAATATCAGGTAATACTGTCATTTTCTATACCAGTAAACTGAAAAATTAGTGCAGTATCCAAGATTAACATTTCATAGCATATAAATTACCTACTTCTAAAATACTGATATATGTTCCTTTCTATCCAGTGCCTGAAGCCTACATGTCTGAATTCAAGAATGGCTACAAAATTTCAGCTGTCAGTGAAATTTCAGATCTCTTCACTGGAGATTTGTTGTTAGATATAGAAAAAAATGTAGACTGGCAAAGAAAATGGTTTCATTACTTTTTCATTAAAAGGGATGTTTTTATAACTATTGATTTTACTTCTCTTATGTCTACAAAGTAAAGAATGTATACAAAAATGAAGATACAAATTCAGATCAGGAGAAATGTTCCACCAGTGAGAAATCTACCAAACTGCAAAAGATCTGAACCAGCGTCATAAAGTAAGGAAGGAAGAACAAAAACCTCAAGAACCATGCTTTCTATAGAAACCTGTACAGATACATATGGATCAATGAATTCAAGAAAGAAGATAAAATATTGCTAATTTTTAAATTACTGTAAGAAAGTTATGGAGCATTCTTGAAACAATAAGTAATTTTATTTTTTTACACAATTTTTCACCACTGAAATAATGAAAAAAAAAAAAAGAAAATCAACTTTGAACACTTCAAATTTTCATGGTAGTATAAAGCAAAATTCTACTAATACAGAAAAATAAACTGGCTCAGCAATGTTACGTGACATTATTTCTCATTATATTGAGTGACAACAAGATGTGTTGATATAATTGAACTCATCGTTAAGATCTTGTTTAACAGTCCACCATTAATATAATTGTGCAAAAGCTCTTGGAAATGGAAGGGCTTTCAAGTATCTCTTCAAGTGTGGGTATGTCTAAAGGTGGAAATGAATGTTTGCTTGTAGCTACCTATTTCTATACCTTTAATATTTTTTATTTATCAACAGGAACTAAAAATAGTGAGCATTTCACAAAGACTTAGTTACCTCTTTACTTAAAATTAAATGGATCTACTCATGTGCTTATTGGACATAGACCCTGACAAGGCACATGCTGAAGCAGCTCAGTGAACTGGGATGTTAAACGGACTAAATCAGAACCTGTTAACCCTAGCATTTACACTGAAGTAAATCAGAAGTGGTTCCACTAATATGAAAGCAGGTACAGTAGTATAAACTTACTGACAGAGGACAATCAGGCTGAACTGAAGGATGGGGAAAGCAATCTGCCCAGCCTTGCATGGCTGGCAGCCAGAAAGCAGAAATACAGGGGTTTTCTTTTCTCTGCCTTACCCCACTGCAGTACAACAACATTTCTGATCTGATGCAAATCCCAGCTTTTCCCTTAAATAGCTAGCCAGGCTTCATACAGCAAAATAAACAGAACACCAAGTCTGAAGTTTGGTAATTCCATTTGGACCAAAGGAAGGCTCTATGTCTGGTCAATATTTTAGGAAACAGAGAAAAACTGTAAGTCATGACCACGGCTGATGTAGCAGGGCTCAGCAGATGTATGGTAGCTATGCATCCACCAGTGATGCCCATTCCACGTCTACTGAAACTATGCGCTTTCCATAGGTCCTACCAAATCCACCAAGATACCTAGTCAGAACTGACCTAAACTGTGTTAACCTAAAAATTTCTGATTCATGTTCCATTTACAGATTTTGAGTTTCTTTTTATTGTGACAGAGAATTATGTAACTCTTTTCTTCAGTGGTTTTGCCAAGCGCTGGAATAATTGTTCCTCACAGTTCAAAAATCAGTACAAAGCCAGCAAGCCAATTTTTCATATTCTTTCATATTCTTCTGGCAATGACCCGGTTTGAAGTTTCCATATTACTACTAACAATTAGCAAACTAGAATCATGTTCACAGGGCTGTATAAGTCATAAAGCAATACATTTCTATGACCAAGAAACACATAATTACAATATTTGGATCTCCAACGGTGGGAATAGCTTGTTCTCTAACAAAACTTTCAGAAATCTTCTTAAATCACCCCAATAACACGTGCATTTCTGAGCTAGGTATCTGCAGCACCCTGCAAATGCCTGGTTCTGTCAGTTCACATAATTTATGTTATATATTAAAATATCTCCAAATACATAATGTTGTGAAATTCCACCATTTCAGATATCCTAAAAACCCACTCTAGCTTGATTTAAAAGGACATTTGTTCTAAAAAGAACTGTATTGCCTAGTTTGCAAACAATTCAAACATAACAAATTAATGCAGTCCAAAGCTGATAGCACTTACTATGCCATTAACTTACTCCATTAACAGAAAGATGTGCTTTCTCTTATATCAGAGGTAAAACATTTCAGTCTTACATATAAGGTCCTACGCTTATTTTTTTCATATACCAAATACTCTTGTGCTTTTACAGAAATTAATAAAACACTTTTGCCAAAAGCTTTAGTATAAATCACAAATGCCATAAAACAGTCAAAGGGAGTTACGTGTCTCAAAGGACCATTCTGAGGTAAAATATAGGTAGAAGCAGGAGAGTATGAATATGAAGAATGCTTTACTCTTATAAGCAGTATTAAAAAGCAAAAGCTGAATGCAAGGCTGAGAGATTGATCTTCTGTACAAAAAGACTGGGATAAGAGGGGTGAAAAATGACAACAGAAATACAGAGAGGGCAGGTTACAGTGCCTATTTTCTTGATGTTGCTAAAGTGGGGTCTGTTTGATTCACTATGTTACTGATTTTGTACTTTATTTCTGGCACCATACAAAGTGATTAGTTGCTTCAATGACAGCAAGAAAGTCACACAAGAATTTATGGTATAATATTATCATACAGCTAACTGCTGATGATGATTCAGAGGCAGGATGAAGAATAAATCAGATATACTTTAATCAAACAATTGGAAGTAAGGAGGAAGGTCTGTTTTGAACTTCCAAAAGGAAGATCAGCAGTAGCTGCCTGTTGAAACAGATTTAAGGCTACAGCATGTCAGAACCTGAAGAGCTCACTTATGGGGGACTAAAGAAATGAAATCTGGTATATCAGTACAGTGGCACCATCCCAGTATTCCACAGCTCTTGATATTTAGATTAAATATAAACAGAATTAATATGGATGGCAGCTCCATTACCTAGCAGAAATATATTTGCATACATAATTCTGGAACAAAGCACTGAAATATGGGCACTGAGGGGCCAAAGGAGATTTGGAAGATTTGTTGCATTCAATTATGTCACTCCTAGTTAGAATATGTACACCTCATCACAGCATAAACACAGCCAAAGGGTAATATATAAGCCAAAAAAGTTAAGCTAATATCTTAGAAGACATAATAAATCTTGTCTTATACTGTCTGAGGCACTGTCAGCTGCATCTGTCATATGATGTGAAAGCATTTTGGAATCATTTCCCAGAGTACAAATCATCAAATCCAAGAAGGTGTAAAAATTAGATCAGTCTCAAGGAACAGAATCACAACTCACTGGCTGCAGTAATTTCAGGAGCTGTGTGAAGTTTTAGATGTCATTAGTAACTTGAAATTCAATTCCTATTCACTGAAATATACATCCTGACTGCAATCAGAGTAAAAGTCTTCTTTTCTACATTATCAAGAGGCTTACAATTTTTTGTGATTTCTGTATGTGTGCATGTTTTCAAAACAATACTAGATGATGCTACTAATTAATTTTTTCTTAATTCAAGAATCCTGTCGGTTGTCCTGTTCTAAAATAGACTGCACAAAACCAGCAAGTCCCCTGAAGTGTGTTTGCATTATCCCTGAAAGCTCAGGCAGTTCTCATCCTTCATTTTAGTGAAGTATTTAAACACACCTTTACCCTACTCAGTTTAGATACATGCATCACATCATTTGGTTAAACATCCTATGCCAGTTTGGGCCTAGAGCTGATTTTTCAGCTCTAATTCCATTTTTTCAAACTGAATTAAGACTTACAAGACTGAGTGAAACACACTGTGTTATTTTGTTTCACCTGGTATTTGTGCTTGTAAACAGTATAAGAAAATCTCATCTCTGTACTTCACAGAAGGTGCATGAAAAGATTTATGTCCTTTGCTCCTTCCGGTGGACTCATGGCTCTCCCTACTGGTTTTGATAACAGCCTGCAAAGATCCTTCTGTACTTCATCTCTGCTAACATAACACAGGAGAGCTCCAATTACCACAATCAACAATTGCGTAAATCAACACATATGTATATATCTTTATATGGTTCTTTCAGTAATCTAAACCACACTTGATGGCTCTGAAACCAGTTCCATGTTTAAGAACTTGTCATCTTTTCGTTGCTACAGTTATATACACTGATGTTACAATTCAATTAAAACACAATTCAGAGGTATCAGTAGCAATGGAAAGGTGACTTATTGTATTTTAAACATGTTTAAAGAGTTTGATTCTAGGAAGTTTTTATGAACTTCCAAGGGGAAAGAAGTTAGAAGGTGTTAGAAAAGTACCAGGTGGCATTAGTTTGCAGTCAACAAACAATCACCAGTTCTTACACCAGAGGCAAATTGAGATCCCAGCTCAAATAATTACTATCAGGATTATGTCATTAGATGAGATTTCCAAGATTAAGGAACAAATCATACTATGAATGGCAGGGAACAGTTCCTATTGATTGAGATTGTGGTTGTATTTCTTCACAAAATAATCACCGACCTGACAAGAGTAATGGTACTCTTGGCTTTGGTTTGGTAAGGAGGACAGACTCTACGAAAGAGAGTCATAACTTTTGACATAGCAATCATGAACTGATTTACTTCAGATGAAAGGGGAATTTAGACTTGTCCATTACTATGTCTCTAATTTCCAAAGGACAGACTTTTGAAAATAAAAAAATAAAGTAACTAGCGAAGAACTACTAAAGTACATGAACTGGAATGCAGGATGGCCCCATTTGTTAAGTCAATGGTAGAAAGGCAATTTAAAACCCAAATAATAAAAATGGAAGCTAGACTAAATGGCTCAATAACCAAATCTTAAATCTTGAAGAAAAGAATTCAATTTTTTAAAAGATCAAACAAGTAGAGTGTATTGGGTCTGGCTGAGATGGAGTTAATACTCCCCACAGCAGCCCTCATAGCACTGTGCCCTGCATCAGTAGCTAGAAAGGTGTTGATAGCACACCAGGGTTTTGGCTACTGCTGAGCAGTGCTGGCACAGCATCAAGGCTGTCTCCCCAACATTTTTGCCCTCCCCTCAATGGCAGGCTGGGGCAGGGCAAGATCTTGGGAGGGGACACAATCAGGACAGCTGACCTAAACTAACCAAACAGATACTCCATACCATATGACGTCAGCTCAGATATAAAAGCTAAGTAAAGGGAGACAGAGGGGGGAGTGATAGAGCGGCTTTGGTGGGCACCTGGCATCCAACCAGGGTCAACCCACCACATAGAGATACTATAATGTAAAGGAAAAGGTCAGCAAAAAGACAGCAAGCATAGAGGGACAATGAGAATTACCAAAAATTAAGTTAAACTTGGAAAGGATACTTAAACAAGGTGCAAAAGACACTTTAACAATAGTACTATATTATAAGTAAGAAATGTAGAAAGAGTAGATATTGCCTAAATATATCCCATTACTACTATTTTCTATTCTGTTCAGTAAGGTTGGTCATTCGGATTATAGCTATTTATGGGAAGAGCATACACTAAATTCTGGAAATTATCTTTCCCAAGACCACGTACAGTATAACAGCTGATCTACAGAACTAGTTAAAAATCAAAAAAATACCTGGGCAACTAGATGCCTTCTAGGCTAATTCCACTCACATGAAAACACTAGTATAAATATTAATGGTTTTCTCCTGCTTACGTAGCATCACGTTAGATATATACGAAAAATCAATAAATAATTTTCCATGTCTAGAAAACTAGTGATCTTTTTACATGATTGCATGATACATCTTCAACGGATGCATACTGGAGTTTTTTCCCCCATTTCTTATTTGCCAATTTTTTTCCCCATTTTTCTTTCTTTCAAAACTCACTCAGTTACTGCATTAAATCCGAGGCCAGACTAACAGGTCTACAGTTAACAGAATCATCTTTTTTTCCACTGTCACATGGACATAACATCCATAAAAGCGTGAAGAACCTGGCATTAAGTGCATTTATTGTAAGACACTAAGATAATGGACAGGATAGAAAAGAGCGGAGTGAGACATTACTGGTGTTCTGCAGAAACTGTCTTGTGACTGATTGTATTTAGTGGTTTCACTAATGACTCTGGCTGAGAAATGTAAGTATATGAAAATGAAATCTCGTAATAACAAAACCAAGGATTGGTCAATATTAAGAGAACTATCATACAAGAACAGGTGAACGTTCTTGAAAACGAGAGGTCTAGTAATTTCATTAAATAATATTATTCAAAGTGAAAAGTGTAACAAGAATGTCACTTGAGAATTAAACTTAAGAAAGGTCTAATTCAGATTTCTGCTATAAACTGGGGCCTCAGAAGGAAAACAATACAGAAAGCCCTGGATCTACACCCACTTGGAAATGAAAGTTAGCCCCATCTTGAGGAAAATGTAAATATTTACTTAGGACACACAAAAAGACTAGATGCAAGAAAATACAGTGTTAATGATAGTGTAGAGGGAACTGGTGAGACTTTCTTCTATCTACATGCTCAGAAAAGATTCACCGACACTGGGACAGGTACACAGGTTACTAGAATAAGCAGGGATATGGCAAATCTGTTTTACAAAAGGAAACTGATTTGATCAGCCTGATAACTGCAGGTGTTCAGCATGCATATTACGTCTTTTTCTGACATCTGTGGTATCAGTGAAGGATGTGGAGATATACGGCCATATTCTTTCCTGGTCTTCAGAGGAAAGGGATAGTACAGCCAAACACTGTCGCAGAATGAATGTTGTACCCTCACTGTGAATGAATTTCCAGTGTTCCTTACCATCACAAGATTGAAGTTCAGTGTTTAACCTCTAATTAGCTTTTAAGATGGAGTCTGGAAAATTTAAGAATGGAACCTTAAGACATGCTTTCCTGAGAGAGCAGAGATTTGAACAGTTTCTGTTGAGGTCGTTCCTAGCATCTAGAAGCACCTTCTATTTAGTAAGGTGACTTCACCATTTTGAAATAAACATACCCCCTCTGGTAATCTGGCTATATAGTCACAGTCATGTTCACTGTGCACAACAAAAGGAGACCCAGCAACCCTCAACAGATGAGTTGGGCTTGCCCGATTTGGCAATTCATCTGAGATGAGTAAAAAGAGATGCAGTCTGCACCTGTTCACCAACATGCTATCAAGGCTCTTCCCATCATCTATTCTCACTTGTTTTCATCAGAGAATATTTGGCATAGTTACTCTCATTAATGTGATCAATAAGCATGCCAGATTTCAGCCTTTTACCTGGTGTCATCTTGACCTCTTGGCAGATCTTTCTAGAAAGATTTGCCTGTTTTTCCAAGGAAATGCCAGAACTAGCTGGAGAGGAAGGAAATAAACTATGAGATAAGTAACACACTATGATGCAGTATAGGAATTTATTTCATTTTCGGGAACGAAGGCAGATGTGAATAAAGATACAGAGCTCTCCTGGGTCTGGCCAAATGTCCATTTAAACCAGCACCCTTCCTGTGAATTGTCCCTTTCCCAGCCAGGAAAGTCACAGCCAACTTACTCATTCCCAGTATTTGCCTATGCTGTACCACACCTTTGGCCATTCCTTTTCATCCTTCTCTGAACCTTTTCTAGTTTTGGTCATCTTTTTGAGATGAGCAGACTGGAACTGCCAACAGTATTAAAAATGCAGGTTCTTTGCTTTTTTCCCATAGTACAATGGATGTTCTCCAGTCTGTTCTCTCTTCCTTTAATAATACTCTCTAATTTTTTTTCTAAATGATACTGAGCACTGAGCAGATGTTTTCATGGCATTATCCACTATAATCTCAAAACATCTTTCCTGTGATTTAATGGTTAGCCCAGAACAGATTGGTTTTTCTCCTTTGCATCACTTAATATTTATCTACACTAAATTTCATCTGCCATTTTACTGCCCAGTCATGGAGTCCTGCACATTACTTCTGTCCTTCTTTAAAATCAACCCTTGCCTCTAATTCTCTGGTTAACTTAGTATCTACTACCAAACTTTGTCATTGCACATTTTATCTCTTCTTCCAGGTCATCTGATTCTCCCTAAAACTGAACAGCCTGGGTATACTATCATAATCTCATGTTTTCTGAGTGCTCTTTCTAGAATAGCCTGATAATCTATTGATCACACAGGCTCTCTGGCATGCTTATGGATATGCAAGTTGATTGCTTTGCTCCCTAGAGCATATTCCAGTGCAGTTGCATATGATAAACTAATGACTCAGAAAGTACTATGACAAATAAAGTGTACAACACAACACCTTAAACAGACAGTCTAAAATTGATTCTTCTGTAGCAATTTGAACTACCCTGATGTTCTAAATTTACTTGATACTTCATACATTTTTTTCTCAGTATATGCTTACTTTTTTATGTAATACATTTCAGGAAAAAAAAAAGTTATAAAATTCTAATTGATATGTAATGGATAGAAAGAGCAATGTATCCTTTTTAACCAGTATAAGTCTCATTTGTGTGCTTGACCTTTAATTGTTTCCGAGACACGCAAACAGAAATGCATTCAAACAGAAATGTCATGTTCAGCCTCTTTTCAATGTGAAAATGAAATTTAATTCTTTGCAGTTCTGAAAGGTTTTACAATTACAAATAGAAACAACATTTTTAAAATATCAAGTCATCACAATCAAAGGCTCAGGATAAGGGGTTTTTTTACTACAAAACCTATAATTTTCTTATAATGAAAGTTTATTGCTGACTGTACTCAGGTAAGCCATGTGACAGTTTGGATTTCTCCTGTTTTAAACGAAAGTGGTATTATACTCACAGTTTGTGAAGACTGTTAAGTCCAACAAACATTTCTGGTGTTAGACAACCAATTCTGTTATTTGAAAGATCCCTGAAACAAACAAAAAAATGTGAAACATTAGGTCTATCTTATTCATATACACACCTACATAATCACATATAGCCTCTTTATTTTTAACATTTAAGGAGTTAGAGACAAACAAGAAATAAAACCTATTTCTGTAATGTAACATAACTGAATTAAATAGATGTAACAACTTTTATATCAATATTATTGAGAAATATTCCACAACTAAACATACTATATTGCAACTTATACTAATTACATTAAAATGTGATTTTATATATGTAGCAAATAAAAACCCCAAAATTATTTCCAATATAAAGAATTTTCTTTATCAAAGTTACTAGCACCTGTTTGTTTACTTACAAAAAATACTATGCATTTTGTTGCATGGAAAAGTCAGCCAAAATTGACATTTTTTTACTGTTTACTAATGTCTCATCTCATTGACAGCATCCTTTCTTACTGAAGCAATCACAGAAACCAGAGGGCAATTAATTTTTGAGCTAGTAAGAAGGTCAGTCTTGATAAGCACTTGGCAAGCTCTTTTAAAAGCAATACTGTGGCTGTCAGACCACAAATAGTACAAGGCATTGTGTTTCATAACTTGTCTGCAAAAAGGTGAATGGATGTGTTCTATACAAGTCATACATACAACATAATGTATACAATACTTGTAGGAAGGAGACAAAAATAGTTATGAAAAATTATGTGTGATAACAACATGAATATTGCCACCTGATGCATTCTGAATTAGTGTTTTATTTTTACATATTTGGTTTTCAACTTGGACTCAAATTTTCCTGCTTACCAAGTTTGTTTTTCTTAAATAATTGCAGTAATGTAAGGATTTTAAGTGATTATGCATCCATTAAATTGTTAAAATTGGTCTGACTATTTTTGTTTTAGAACCAGTGGTAGTCTTCCAATTCTTTTGTTACATTGTGCGGATTCCCTATCTTTCTATTGTTACATGAGAACACTAAAGTAATCAAACAGGAGACTGAAGGTTGTAGTTTGACAAATCCAGTTATTGCTTTCATGGAGACATATCCAATTTGCTAGAATGTGAAGGCAATTTCTTTAGAATGCATTACAAAGTCTTCTTCTATCAGACAAAGAATATATTGTTGTACAATTAAATGATGAAATATCACATTAGAATGAAAATATTTCTTAAATGCTTATCAGGGATATTAAGTAGGCAACAGCTGAGAAAATAGTGTGGATAACAATATAGTACAATAATTGCGTATTAGCATTATTCTTTAAGTTCTCCTAATGCAAGCTACATAGAAAATCTAAAAACGCAAGTTTAAGACAAACAAACATACAGTCATATATATATCTACATATCTTTCTATTAGAAGAGGTAAATAGTAAACAAGAACCTACCCAGAATTCTCGGTTGGGTAATGTTTACTTCTGCCTAAGCAAAGTCTGAACACATATGGAAGAAATGCATCACTATGTGGGGCATAATTTGAGTAGCAAAAGTAACTTTCATCTAAACTAATCAAAACAAGTGCATATTTCTCTAAGTGTAGCACACAGTAAAATGGTATTTTTAACAAAGTGAAAGGCTACATACCCTTTTCTCAAAGTTTACTTCAATGAGTGTTATTTTCACAATAAGATATATAGCAGTGGCTGAAATGTCTGTATTGTAAAACATGTTTTCTAAAACAACATTAAGCAAAAACAAAAGACAGCTTGCTGCACATTCCTCCAGACTAATACATGTTATATTAGACATAATTCAATTCATAATGTACAAAGCTGGTGTTCCTTTTCAGGAGTAAGACATTTAACTTACTAATGCTGACTTGTAAAATTGATGTCAGAGAAAACAAAACTCTCCTCTGTTGAATAACCAAGTGCCATAATTTTAGTGCTTCATAAATTTTCAATTTTCATCAATTTTGTGCGTACCTTTTTGAGTAAACCCTTGAAATAATTCAGTTTGTCATTCAAACACAAATTATAACAGTTCTCCAAATCATTCACAGAAAACAGTTTGATGTTGACAGCCTGCAGTTTGTCTGACTTGCCATAGCTGTATCTCTTGCAGTTGCCCATATCACATCAGCTTCTGCTTTTCACAGCACCATTTATATTTTACTTGTGAAATAAGAAGATATGAATGTAAAGTACAGTCTTAAAGTAATTACTGTATTCAGCATTCAACAGGAGTTTACACTATTTATTCCTTTTGCTGAACTGTCAGCTACCCAACTGTTGCACAGGGAAGGAGTGCAGAGATTTTCTTGTTTACCATGAAACTACACGGATATATCCCAAACACATGGCAGTCTAGTAATGAATCAATTCCCTGTCTCTAGATTCCTCCCATTGTTACTTGTTCATATCAGCATCAAGGTTTGTTTTGAGATCTAGCATGATAAATCTCAACGTTGCCATTCCTAGTTTGCTGAAGAGTCTTTTCTTTCCACTTTTCCTGACACCTAAGGACTCCCTCTTCTTTGACCTAAGGTTCCACCTGCACCGTCTGCAGCTGTGCAGCCCAGGACTTGCACAGGTTTCCTGCTTTTCCCACAAGAGGTCAGAGTTGTGTTATTACAGTATGCGGCCAAAGCAACAATTAGCACTCATTTTGATCATTTCATTGTTTTGTTATTGTTATTGTTTTCCTTTGTATTAAAAATGTACATGCTGCTCCAGCTTCAGCATTATTATGTCATTGGTTTTCTACCCAAACGTACTAAAACTTAGTGGTTGGTGTTAGAAAATATTGCTACCTGTATGGTCAGAGATGGAAATCTTTTACTTAGGTTGTGCAATGTACCCTGTATGTAGCAGTTAGGGAATTTAACCTCAGAGCAAGAAAGCAGAAGGATTTGCAAATTTCTTTTTCTGTGGATTTGCATTCCTCCTCATCTAAATCCTCCCATCTCATGAAAATTATCCCTGTTTTCTCATAGGTTTCCTCAGCACACATAAGACAGCACACATGATGGCTTGGCAGATTGCTGGCATGTGCTGATGGCCTGGTTAGCCAGTACATGGACATTTGGATGCTGTCACTTGGAAAATTATAATTAAAAAAGGGTCCATCTCACTTTTCCTTTAGGCTGAGTAGAAATAAGGAGGGTCTGTAGTCCTTGTTAATTAAAAGGAAAAAGGGCCACTTGTAGGATCTTAGTAACTTAGATATTTTTACCCTCTACAAATGTAGTTTAAAAATCAGCCAGTGCTTTCAAAAGTACTATGAGAACATTTTCAGAGAGAGGAATGCAAGAATGATGGACAGGGAATATATTGCATAAGTCTTGTTTCCTTAGAAAACTGTGCTAAAAATAAAAAATATCAAGCAGAGTCAATGTGAAAGGTATGAAAATAGTAGACAAGTTCTAAAGCATGACAAAGTTTCCTTTCTAAGAATTTGTTTTGTAGACCTGGTCTGTGATAAAAGTAAAGTAGACCTTACATAATGAAAGAACTTAGCGTAGCACAAAGGATTGTTTACACATATTTAAACCACTTAGTTTTATTTCTGATTAATGTCTATAGTGATATATTGGCTGTTAAATCCTTAATTAGGCGTGGTTTTTAACTTTGTAGATGTACTTATTAGGACATTTATTGGAGAGCAAACATAATTTTAAATGGGAAAAGGTAAAAAAGAAGGGGAAAATGGAAAAAAAGAAGGGAAAGAAGAACAAAAAGGCATGGTAAATTTAAAAAGCACAGTGTGCAATCTTGTATTTTACAGCCAGTGTCCTTATGTGATTATTGCTTGGTGGCATATCTCAGTTGCCCAAGGATAGAAATGTCGATACAAACACAATTTTCAGAATAATTCAAATGGAATTAATACTTACAGGCGCTTCAGTTCTGAAAGTCCATGGAAGGCCCCTGGCTCAATTGTGCTGATCAAATTATTCTTCAGATCTCTAGAGAGACATAATAGGAGGAGCAATTAATTATCACTTTACCTACTGTACTACTGTTATACATGAGAAGTGTGAAATACAATGCAATTCTAACCTTTATTTGTCTTAGCTAAAACCAAGAATTTCATTTAAATAGTAACATCAAAAACATTACATCATTTGCAGTTTAGAAAAACATATTTTTCCAAGTAAGATGGTTAAGATTAGATGTTAAAAAAAAAATCTGCTTGTTTTAATTCTTCTCCTATTTATATTTTTCATAACAAGCTTACCAGCCATTCTTGCCCCAGGAAAAATGTTTTAATCAATGAGTGAATAAAATAATCAGTCAGCAAAGCAAGAGTTTTTCAGTTTGCTTATTCATTGTGCTGTGCATTTTACACTTAATAAATTTCTCGTCTCCACCTAATGTAGGCAAAGCAGCTGGCATGTGAGACATAAATAGATAGGTCAGGTTTCTGTCCTGAAATACAAGCGATTTCTCATATTTGGCAGATAGGTGCTTCATTTTGCACTTGGTGACAATCCAGAGGATTGGTTGTTGCGCAAATAAAGAATATTTCACTGGCATTAGTAATCTCATCTGCTCTTGGCACAGCGCTTGGGGCCATGACACTGCTCTCAGCTCAGTCCCCACAGAGATTTACTACTGAATTGTCTCAAGACTCTTGTCATGTGAACCCTGAGGAAATGCCTTCAGTGCAATTAGATAAGCAGGCCTAGGAGATAAATGCTGTAAATTCTTGTAGAGTCAGTGTTCATCTTCTGACAATTTGCAATTCATAGGGAATGACCGGTGCACAGTAATATCAGTGTTGTTTCTCAGACTGACCACTTCCAGGATATTACAGCACATACACTGCTTGACTCTGCCAAAGTATGGATGTATCAAGAGCCACATGAGTCATCTTATTTATGACTTTTTATTTTACTGCAAATAAAATGCACGCTAGGTGAAATCCTAGTTCCACTAGCTGTGATTGCCCTCAATAGGGCAAGACTTCATCCCAAATGTTTAGCTCACAGTAGGATATATTTTAATTTCAAAGTCAAAACCATAAATAAATATTTCTGTATTTTAGTAGTAATTTTTGCAGATCTTTTGAATACAGTTCCAAAAATCTGTATGTCACACCCATTTCATTTTAGTGATGATGTTGATGAGTGATCTGTCCCTAACAAAGATGTCAGTGAGACTCAGTTCAGCTTTCAGCTTGCAACATGCAACACTGAGAGTCACAATGATAAGACATTCCGATTACTTATGTACAAGATGTTTTGTCTTACATATAAGAAATGCAGAACTATCAAGTGCACAGCAGACCAAGACTGCAATTTTGATGGAAAAAAAAAATGCTGGAATATCAGCTCAGTTTAGAAAATATAGATATTCAGTTGCTTAAGTTGTAAAATCTTAACTGTAAACAAGATTCAAGATAATCACTTAGCATTTGTTAAAGTCTACTCAGCTCAAAGTTTATGCTGCATAATCAGCAAGGTATGACACACAGGTATGACACATGGCAATGTCATGTGTCCAGTAGTTTTAGATTACCATTTCTTCTTTGTTCCAGCTTGCTCTACATAGTGCTTTCATCATGACTATGTGTTGCACTTGATCTTGTGACATTACCAAAAAAAAGCAAAGGACCAGGAGAAAGGCAGGAAAATTGAAATCAAACAATAGGCTATGCTTTGAGTCTTTTTAAAATGTAAGTATTGCAAAGCATACAGGTTTACTTACTAGGAGCACCTGTGATTAAGTAACTTAACTGAAGTTACAAGCATTCATAAAGCTATGAAATATATTAGAAATTATTTTAGCCACGCGTGTCTGAAAATCAGTGGTTTAGTTTCTTACTGTTTTTATCTTAGCTTGTTTTAGATATTTCAAAGTTCTTTTTTTTTTAGTTGCTTTTTTCACTAATAAACCATTAGCTGTTCATTATGCAAATAAACTTGATAAAATGTGCTAATCTCAGTCCAGCACAAATACAGTGGATATTACAAGAACATATTAAAAAAGCACCAACTATTTCAGCTGTCCAGTACTGATGTAACTTTCAAACTGTGATGCATGACTGTATGCATATATAGTTACTTCAAGCATACACATTACATGGCACAGGTCATTCCTATTTGCCCAACCCACAATGGCAGTCCCTCATTCGTTGCTAGGCTAGTAAAAAGCATAAAACCCAGAAGTGCTTCCTTTTCCCTACTACTGTGCAGTACAAAGATAAGTATGCCTGTACAGCTTGGGAAAGGGAGTGAGTCAGAGCCCAGGAAATTCCCCACAGTCTCACGAAAACAGCAAAATGAGCCAGAGACGAAGGGAGAAAAGGTGGCACCCAGGAGGGGAGAAAAAAAAGGAAAGTGTTCAGGAGACAGGTAAAGGCACCAGAAAGGGGAAGAGCTTGGGCAAGGACCTTGGTGGTGATTTGAGCGTTCATAAGAAAGCTGCACAGTCTATGGCTAATTTTAGGCCTAGGTCTATGCTCTTTCCTTTCTCCTGGAAATCACATAAGAAAAAGAATGGCAGAAACACAGAGGTCAAGGTTGGTATTTGCACTGATTCTTATCTGGCAAAGCACACAACCACCTCAGGGACAACAGAGAGGAATTATGGGCTACAGCCCTCCTCCTGTGGGTATTGGGCCCTTCTCCCTGTTCCCTAATCCAGGCAAAGCAGTTTTCTTCCTTGCTTTGTCCCCTTCCCTTCTACTGGATTTGGCTGCAAGTGACAGTAGCTGATTTAATCACAAATGAAATACAGGCGGTGATGTTTGTTATCATGAAAACACTCTCTAAGAACTGGAAGAAGCTTTGGGTTTTTTTTACATTTTGTGGTCAAACATTTTCATCTTAGTTCCCTGGTAGCAGCAGCAGCTACTAGATTCATCTTTCTTCTGCCTTCATCTGCTCAAGAACTTGTGACAATTCCTTTAAATCTGAATTTTCCACACCTTCTCATAAACAAAACTGTTCATACAAAACTTCTGCAGTGTCTTCTCCAGAGTCCCATCAATTTGCAAAGACAAATCAATATGTTTGGTAAAAGTTAATCTACATGAGTGTATTTTCCTTTGATGTTTTAGGATTTTTGCTGTGTGGGTGAGCCAAAGCCTCATTTTTTTTTTAACCTTCAAATATTCAATACTGAACAGTTTGGTCTATTCTGGTTCTGTTCACATCAAACATCAGGGCTTAGCTTTCTCTAGACAGCACTACTGGCAATATCTTCATGAATGAAATGTAGATCTTTTTGCTTGTACAGTATGTTAGATATGTAACTACTCAGGTTGAAGGAAGTTCTTTAACTTGCAGAAGTGATGTGAACTTCTGTGTTCTTAAACTTCAAAGACAAACAAAAAAATCAAGACAAAACCCCCAACCCGATACTATAAATCCTTTGGATCTATGCTGATTTATCTGAGGCTTTATACAGGACACATTTGAAAACCACTTAGAGACATAGTTCAGAGTAAATATCCACATTTTAAGCAGGGGAAACTGACAGTTTAAATCATTAATCTTTATACCAATTACACACATTCTGTGTTAACTGACAACTCATCTAAATGCTCTGCAAGTTGTAATTAGGTGAAGCGATCATGTCTTATAGCCAACAGTGGTAAAGGCTCACAACATATATAAAAGAGTCAGTATGAGTGGCAAACTGTTGGCAGGTGAGTTTTAATGCAAGTCAAAATAACCAAGTAGACAAAAGGTCTTCTATTTACTGAAATCCTCTATGTTCTAGTTTATGGAAACTCTGCTCTGTTTCCCCATAGCTTGTAACCACATAGGAAAAACCAGCATAATCCTAAACTATCATCTACAGGAAGAAAAAAGACAGTTTAATGTTAGTAGAAGGCAGACCATTTCAAGGAAAAGTGTCCATCACTTGCTCTGTCCCAAACAAGACATCTGGTCTCCTTATTTTGGAAATTACACTTAAATTAGGTAGGTCATTTTAGTAAGGATATTCTCAGAAAATTGTAGATGATTATACTACCCACAATCCTGGCACTTTCTTAGTAATTAGTATTATTCCATAGTGTTTCCATACAATTCTGGCCTAACAAAAAAGGTGTTTTCTTTCTTGTCATCTTTGAAGACTAAAATGTGATTAAAATAAATAAATAAAATTATCACAACTGTTAATCACTTACAATTCTTACTTCTACATTAGGAGAATCTATTTGCTTGCCTCCCACTTGTATTTTTTACAAAATTATTTTTATTAAAATATTAAATCAGCTCTCCCATTTTGTAATTTAACAAAGAGTTTGTAATATTGAAGTCTTATAGCAATCAGTATCAACTTTCACTGAGCTAAATAAGGAAACCAAAGTAAATTTGGTTGTATGTTTACATTTTTTCCCCAAGAGCTACTGCTGAGGTTTGGCAAAAGGTCACGATCCAAGGCATGCCAAACAGCAGCCCAGCCTGGGCCACACACATGCACACATACCATGCAAGTGATTTTATCATTAACCAAAAGTAAGAGAAAAGGGAAAGAACCCCAGTATCATAATATTGAATGACCACAGCATGACCCAGTTAAAGTCCAAACAGAAAGCATTTTCTAACTAACAGTTATGGTTTTGCATCATTTCTGATGCAGCATTCTAACTTTAAAGTATCTATTCTGAATCTGAATGACGTGTCATTAGTGGTGTGGGTGTATATATCTAGTGGCGTGACCTGAAAATAAATCAAAACCGAGTGCCTTGTACAAGTACAGATAGATGGAAGCTACATGAAGTTAGCTGTAGTCATAACAACTGCAGCACTTATATCAAGGCTGCACAGCTGCACAAAAATAAAATACTACAATATTTATTGAAAGATGTTTCTCCTAATTTTATTACAGTTGGTAGATATACTTGCTGCATGGTACTCTGATCTTAACTAGACCTGAATAGGTAAAAGAACAATATAGAATGGACTGTGTTATCATTAAAAACCAATATCAAATGGTTACAGTAAATTAACAGAGGAGAGTTTCCTTTTCACTTACAAGTCTGAACTTACATAAATTCCATACAATAACCATTAAGCACTGTCTTCCTACATGTATGTAGATAATTTGTTTGTGTACACAAATAATAGTCCCACAGGTAAAAACACTTGAGGATTCTTTCACTAATTATCACTAGCTGCTAGGAGTTTATCATCTTACACGTTAATCTTTGAGCTGACTTTTACTTACTAAAGACATTTAAGAGGAGTTACCTCAACAAAAACAGCTGACATCTTAAGGAGGGGAAATCTGTGTTTGAAATATTCACTTCCTGATGGCTTAGCTGAGAGGTAAATGAAACAAGGGGAAGAGGCTTCTAATGGGACTTTACAAGAACATGTAATAGCTACTCCAGGCCTCTCAGCTATTAGACATCATCTGTGGCCAAATCCCTGATTATCTAAATGTGTTCTTGAGATTCTTGATGCTTCAAGTTCACACTATGCACTTACGCAGTATAAAACACAGTGGGAAAAATCGCTAAATATACACACTCCATTAACAAAAGAATCAATTTATCTCAAACTACATTCTGACATTTGGGGCATTTTGTACCAACTTCTATGCCTTCAGACACTGCAGATTCTTCCCACAACTTACAATATATGTACTGTAGATATTTTGAATACATATTCATAACAAGAATGTTCAACTAATTCTAGTACTCCGTTCAAATTCCTGACATGGATATATCTTTCATAAAAAATTATAGGTTGTACCAAGAGAACATCTGTGTTTAGAAAGCTGTCATTATGGTGCTGCAAACTTTCCAAAAAAGCTCTGAGAAGAGCAATCAGTTGTTGAGCAGATGCCAAATACCAGTGAAATATGACTGACTTTCCACATTTTGCATATTACTATGAAACAACAACAGAAAAAAAAAAAAGAAAGGTCACATCTTCCACTCCTTTCTCATGCAAAAGATTCCACCTAAACTAAATGGCACCTTAGCCCAAGCAATGAATGCAGGCTCAGGACCCTTGAAGAAGATTCACTTTTAAAAAATCATTATGATCACGGTGGTAGGAAAGAGGCATAGTCAAGGATGAAAGACAACATTTAGCACCTATCCTGCAATCATGATAGTGACTGTGAGGGTTAGCAGTCCTGGATACAGGAACAAAGAATTAAGGTGACATTGGTAACGTGTTTGAAGACATTTCAAACACACCCATCTGTACAGTACCTATTAGGACTCATTATTATACTTTGGTGGCCTGGATATTATCAAAACTTATTTTCACCTCTGTTGTTGGCAAATGAATTGTTGGTCACACACTGTAGACCAAGAAACAGGCAGGTTAAGCAATAATCATTACCTCGGATCATCCTCAATAATTAAAGTGCTCTCATGAAACTCCAGAGCTCTTGTTTGGGGATTTTTTTATGATGAGAGTGGATATTTAATCTACTTTCCAGAATCAGAAAAGTTATGGTTGCGTTGCAGTTAAGTTTCAAGACATAAGGATAAATCTTTTTATAGATTATTCCTACAAAATAATAAACATCAACATGCACATAAACATGGACAATAATTGTCCAATAATTGTCTGCCTTTGCAGACACAGAGGCTACAGGTCTTTTGTTTGTTTAGCATGTTGGTTATGCATTTTCCTTTAATTTTCTTTTTAATCCAAGCCATTATTGGTTGGATTACCTAAAACAATAGACTCTAAGGACTGGACAAAAAAATAACTGATGCCCATTCAAGGTAGCAATGAATGATTGGAAGTTTCAAACCAGTCACTTGATGGCAATAATGACATATAGAACAATAGAAAGGTCATCACATTTTTGTTTTTTTAATTTAAGGACGACAACTCATTCACATCAAATGTGCTGTGGTAATTTGGCAGTTATTCATTATTTAGGAACTTGCCTAAAAATGTTAAACAAAGTGCCAATAATGGCAGCTGAAACAAAACAGACACAAGCTTTACGGCCCTTTGCTTGCTCAAGTATCCCACGGAATGTTACAATGTATTTCATTTTAATGGTAATAATCATAGATCAGGAATATAAGGCTCAGAGTATTTTAACTGAAGGAGCAGTATGTCAAATAAGGAAAAGCGAGTAAAAAGCTTAGTAAAGCAGGATAGACTTTCATTGCAAATTTTTTGTTGATACATTTTTCTACATGTCTATATTAGAAAATAACATTTTAAAAGATTGATTTATCCAGTACAAACTCTAGGTTCATTCTAAATATAGCATTAACAAATCAGAATCTGGGATGAGGATGCAAAGATGTTTGGTACTTACCTTCACTTCAGCATTTTGTTATTGATTGCTCAAAATGAAATGCATTTTCTAATAAAGAAAAATTATCTATGCTTTCCAGATTTGTTTTCTTTGGCCTGTTTTCAAGAAAAAAATATTCAGCAAAATATTCAAATTCCAAACATACACAACTGTTCCTATACATGTTTTCTTTTCCTGGAAAATGCCACAAAACCAGAGATATATGGTAGGGTCATGTTAGGTCTGAAAGTTATTGGCTGTGTAGGTGTGAAAGCACATGCTGGGCAGTCGTGACCTGGGGAGTCGAGACAGAGTGGCCATGTTCCCCAGCAGAAGGAGTCCCGTGGATCAGTTCCATGGGGCTAAAACCAGACTGAAAGGTCAGAAGCAATAAATGCCGAGGGAAGTGCATAAAGTGGATTTCAGTCTCCACAGCTTTGCAAGTCAGATCTGTGGTGCCAGCAGAAAATACATCCATAAGTGCCAGCAATCATGCCCTGATGTACAGCGATAGATCTCGCCTAACATTGGTTACGATAGCAGAGCTCGTGTCTATCTGCAACTATGTAGAGACGTGATGAACACAGAAACCTTTGGTGGCTGGAAAAAGCCAGAGGCTTCCTTAATTTCTACACCCACTGGGACTTCTCTGTGTGTTCATGTCTAGAAGGCAGTTCAGCACGGGTTAGGTTTCTTGACACGTGCTCTACTCCTTTTGAAAAAAGGCTAACCGTTGGGAGAAAAAGAAGGAAAGAAAAAAAAAAAGAAAGAAAAAAATCAGTTCTGAGCAGAATTCCAATCTGTGAGAAAACTGTTTGCAAAGAAACTGAAAAAGTAGGGAATAAAGTATTCTGAACTTTTATTTTTAAATGAAGTGCACAGACCAAACAAAGTGTAAACCAGACACTTAGAAAGCGAATAAAAAGTACTTTCTGCTGAGAAAGGTTTAAACTCCACTGTAGTAATTGTTATCACATGTTCTAAGATTGCACTTATTTCCCTGTTACAAATTTTCAGAAATGCGTATTCAACATTCTTAGGTTAAATTTCAAACTCTGGAGTCACAGTTTAACAGCATAATTACAATTTTGAAAATGAAATATCAGAAATTTATCCAGTGTTTTCAGAAATGCATCTGAAGTAATTTTCCATAGTAAAGTAGAGAGATTTGCATTTTTACACCAAATTATCAGAGGTATCAGGTTAATGAAAACATGTTTAGTTAGCTATGAGAACCATAAGATATACAAACCATTGTATCATGGAGTTTGGGGTGTTTGGGTTTTTTTTAAAGGAAATGTTTGATTCTTTTTCTGTTACTGAACCAATATTGACTTGGAAGAATATAGGCAATTCTTTATTGAATTTTAGTTTGAACTTCAGAGAAATATTTTCTTCCATGGCTTAAAACATCCAAAGAAAAGAAGAAAAAATTCCACCCTGAGCTGTAAAGGAAAGATAAGTACCTGCAGATGGCCCACAGATTAGCTTAGAGTAGTTTTGAGCCAAAAATAAGATGGTTTACTACTCAGTGTAAATCCATAAAATATGAATTATCTTTGCTATAATGTTTATTTTATTGTAGTGTTTTCATGAGACAGAAGTAGAACACTTCTAAAAATAAGGTGATTCAATTACACAAAGTCAAGGAGGGACTCCATCTTTCTACCTGCTTACTATTTCTATGCAATCTCATTAAAAAAGTAAGAATCTTAATTAACGATATCACAAAGAACATAGTCATTGATTATATACTGAATCCCGAGGAACCTGAAGTCATTATTTAGCTTGTGATGGGAGATGGACAAGACACACTGCAATAATCTTCCCCCATCTCCAGGAACGAATATACTCAAAGCCATTCTTCCTATTTACCTGGGAACGTGGCAATGCCCAGATACATTCCAGCATCACTTAGAGCAAGAAGCCTTTTCCAGAAAAGGTGGGGAAACAAATTAAAAATAGAGACCATTTGAACATTTAATTCAGCCAGTGTTAGAGGGAACATCAATTACATAGAAATCCTGTCAATTTAAACTGTCAATAAGAAGTGGTTTAAGGATAAGAGGGGAGAATTGTCTATAAGCAGTTTAGCTCAGAGGAATTAAATGTGGCTGAAAGGCTGGTCTGGGAATACTTCCCCAGAATCCTCTGTTTTATATAAACTGGGGCTTTGGTAATAACTTAGACAAATTTAAGTACTTTAAAAAAAACAAACCATGTGTGCCAATAAGAGGGCATGCAGAATTGTCTTCTGCAGAAATCAGGGTTAATGAGTATCCTCTTCAACTACTCCAAAGAATTTCCTTGAGTATTTTTCACTGCACAGTTTTTACATTTGCACTATCCTGCAGGTACTTACCAGAAATTTTAAAATACTTTTTGCTAAAATTTGATATGAAATATGCATGAATGATAGAGCAGACTAGAAGGCTGAAAAGTAAGGAGACCAGAGGATCTATATGAATGTACAATTTCTACATATTCTTTAAGCTCATTGCCATATACTTTATATGTTATACAACACATATATTGGGAGACTTTTCAGGTAAAAGTTATTTTAAACAAACTAATGAATTGTATTTCTTCTACCTTGGAAGTGCCAAACTGATTAATTTCAAGCCAAAACCTATTCTATTGTAAATAATAAGAAGCTGGCACATACTTTACAACTTGTGCCTGTTGGTCCCACTTGAAATGTTCTTTTTCAATGATTTCCATACTTTGTTGTTTTTTTCCTAGTGTTTTAGAAAAAATTACAGATTTTTTGAAATAAATTTTCTTTTGTTTACATAAATGTCTCAGTTATTCAGCCCTAAAATATACAAAGATTATTAAAAAAAACCAAGGAAAATCAACACAGCCGTAACAACACACAATAGTAGCTGGGGCCACAGGAACACCCACAGGTCTTCAAGCCCTGAAAATATACCAAAAAATGGAGGAAACAGGAAAGGAAACATAAAAAAAGTATGCAGGGAAAGCAGCAGTATGTTATTGTTGGAGATAATTACTGCTGAATGCTGTTAGTATGTTTTGTTCAGTTAGATATCGCTTCCTTTTCTATCCTTCTCACCACACAGAGTAACAAAACTTCTTTTCCCAGCTTGTTTTTTCATACCTTCCTTCATGACACCTCTTATTCTACCTTCTTCACATTGCCTCTCCCTCAGCCCCTCAGAAATGCTGCTTTGTTTCCACAGTCTTCCTACGTAAGACTAGGGACCCAGCTATTCTCTCCCACAAATAATTCAGTTTATTCGTCAAAACCCCATTCAGGCATGAAGGGGGCAGAAAAGCCCCCAGGTGTTTTGGGGAGCCACAACCCAATTTCTCTGCTGTCGTGGTTTAACCCCAGCCGGCAGCTCAGCCCCACGCAGCCGCTCGCTCACTCACCCCCACATCGGGATGGGGAAGAGAATCGCAAGGGTAAAAGTGAGAAAACTCGTGGGTGGAGATAAAGACAGTTTAATAGGTAAAGCAAAAGCCACGCACGCAAGCAAAGCAAACCAAGGAATTCATTCGCCACTTCCTGTGGGCAGGCAGGTGTTCAGCCATCTCCAGGACAGCAGGGCTCCAGCACGCGTAACAGTTACTTGGGAAGACAAACGCCATCACTCTGAACATCCCCCCCCAGTCCTCCTTCTTCACCCAGCTTTACGTGCTGAGCATGATGTCATATGGTCTGGAATATCCCTTGGGTCAGTTGGGGTCAGCTGTCCCAGCTGTGTCCCCCCCCAATTCCTTGTGCCCCCCAGCCTCCTCGCTGGTGGGGTGGGGTGAGGAGCAGAAAAGCCCTTGGCTCTGGGTAAGCACTGCTCAGCAGTAACTGAAACATCCCTGCCTTACCAACACTGTTTCCAGCACAAATCCAAAACGTAACCCCACACTTGTTACTATGAAGAAAATAAACTATCCCAGCCAAAACCAGCACACCAGTTGTGCCATGCTGGTTTCCTAACGGGTTATTTTATTTTCAGTTAGTTGTGGAAGTGAATTAAGGACTGTATTTCTCAGTAAAGCGCACATGCTATATTGAGAATAAAAGCGTACAGAAAAGGGATTAATCAGCAATGGATATCTCACTTTAAAGCTCAGAATCATGCCCATATATGATAAATCCTAATACAACTATTTCCCTACCATAAAAACTGTTAAAACCTTCCAGTGCTGCTAGAGCTAGAAGTATTAAGGAAGAAACTTTGGTGGCAGCAAAGGTGCTTTATGGTGGTTATTTTAACACATGTATTTATAAATCTGCACTTGATACATCTTGAAGGATGACAGCATCTGACACAAATCATGTGTTATCTTAATGACATCATTATATAAAACGTCAGATGAGTTTATCATTGTGGTGGGTTGACCTTGGCTGACTGCACATCAGACTAACTGAACTATTTGTGGTCCCAATGGGAAACAGGAGCCTAGATGCTCATAAATTCAATTCAGTGACTTCCTGAAATACAGCTAAACTTCACGTTACATAAATTTAAAAAGCAAAAAAAATATTGTCCATGATTTAAACAGCTCTATAAACTAAGATTACAAGTTAGTTTATTTTATATTCCTGTCATTTATGACTACTAATACTGACTTTTTATATAGAACAACTTATATAATTTTTCTAATGTGCAATGCCCTGATAAATCTATTAATGACTGTGCTATAGCAAAAATAATCTTAGTGTCTAATCAACCAGTTTGTTTAGCTATACAAGTAACAATTTATTCTGCAACAAAATGATGACTTAACAGCCTGTGTCCAGACAAAACTCATAAATACTGCAAAGTGTTTTTACACACCTGCATTTTAAAAGGTGTATAAAAATAATTCTTTATAATAATAACTCTTATATCTAATAAATGTATCTAAATGAGCAGATTATTAGACTATTCTAGGTCAGGAATACAGTTAAAGTTGACCCTGAGGAACTGGTATTGTATTTAATTGTACAGGTGCTTTGCACTGACTGAAAACACAGGAAAGATACTTTTCGTTCTGACTTGACAGCAAAAGTGATCTGCAAATTATGACCTTTCATTCCTGCCTATGGTTGTCTAATACAACTTTCATTCTGTTTCTAAACAATTCACTCACTTTTAACCACTAGTGATTTTCCCTATACTTATTTCTCTTCGCTTACATTGCCATCCACTGAATTTCAAGCAGAAATTCCTGGGTTTTGTCATGTTCTGCACATTATGTATTCACGCAACAACAAAACTGTAATAATTTTGAAGATTTTTTTTTTTCCCATTAAAATATTTTCCTGGGATTATATTTAATAAAAATAGATGTCTTATATTCATTCTTCCCACTTTGAAACATTTTTATCTTTTACACCTGAAAAGATACATACCGTACATTTTGCCCTTTTTAAAAGTGATGAACCCAGTACCTACACATAAAACACATCACAGTACTAGACTGTGATCTAAATGCTTTTTAGCCAAAAATAAAAAAAGCTTTTAATATTTTTATCCAGTGAAACAAACCATTGAATTGCAGATTATGACCATCACTTGCAAACATCATTCTTACTAAACAAATCTAATAGTCTTAATCTTTTCTATAGTCCTGTTATGAACTGCTTAGATACTAGGATAAATAATGTAATATAAATGATTATATAAAGGCAAAAATATCTTGATTATATGAGAGACATAAGGAGCACAAAGATAATGACCATTGCACCAGTAAAATAGGACAGCATGGAGAACTCTTCCCAGTATTCCAATCACATACTACATCCAATTTTAATAATTATTTAAGTACCGATCAAGTCAAATTAGACCTTGTATTCCAAACGTTTCCTGCATCTCTTCATGAAGGAAACTTTCAGAGATGAGGCTTTACTAGTCCTTCATAAACTAAGCTTTATATTACCACACATCAGTAGGACTACACTTTTCTTATTCTTTTAAAATCTCAGATAATATGACCAACAGAATAACATCCAACTATGGAAAATCTGGAAAGCACTGTAACGTTTAGTATTTTATGTTGAATATATATTCTTTTATTTGTTGAAATTATATTATTTTACTTGAAAAAAATATTTACCATTTATTATGCAGTTTGCATCGCAGTACATAAACCTCTCAACCGGTCTTCTGCAAAAGCATCTTTCCTCAATGGCTACTTCACTTGTCAAGAAAACAAAACCTGACTCTGGACCCTTCTGTCTCTCTCTCATTCAAAACCACTAAAATATTTCTTCCTTTAGAAGACATTTATTAATGGGGAAAGAATGCTGTTTCAAACTAGCATTTCCTTTCTAAGTTGCCACTTTTTTCAAGTGATCTCAAACCTTCTCAGCTGAAACCCTACTAACAACTCTGTGCTTCTTGCTGATTTCAATTCCAGGTAATTGTAAATTAAAGTTCACAATAACTATTTGTGAACTAGCAGAATCTGACCTTTTCATTAAAAGATGACTGTGAAACTCCCTAACAGATGGTCTAATGTGAAACTGGTTTATCGGGGACCAGGTGACTCTTTGACTTTTCTAAGGTCAATACCAAATTTTGTATTCAACCTTTTCCTGAAAACTCTGAAAATAATGCAGGTCAACAGATCAGCAACAGTTGTCAGAGAGCTGAATAAATAATGCATATCTTGTTCTTTGGAGATTCTTCCTTTTACAGGTTATTTTCATTTAGCCAATAGAGACATAAAAAATCTGTTGTATTTATACAAGCAGTATCAGTAAAGAATGCTGGGACACAGCTAGCTGAATCACGTAAAGTATTCACAAACAGGAGTACAAACATTTCTGAAATAAAAAGCAGGACTGGACAATCACTTCTTCAAATCAGTTGACCTGAATGGCAGAAATAATTTTCAACATTTTTAAGTACTCAGAGCATATCAAACTCAGAAATTACTTAATGCCTAGCAGAACCACAGTAATATATACTGGCCACCCAAAGCATGAGGGGAAGTGTTGGCCCAGGTCCAAAAAAAGCACTTAAGCTGACTAAGGTGAAACTTAAGTGGAATGTAGGTACTAAGTCCCAGAGTGGAATTCACAACCCCCTCTTCACCTCCTACACGTCCGAATGCCTGCAGGTACCTTAGTCTTCACTTTTCAAGTTCCCGAAGCGCAGAAATGGTGCTGGGCGTGCCAAACACCTTAGAGCTGGTCGCGCACAAAAGCTCTTTTGGGATTTGCAGACAAAACCTGCCCACACCACGGCTATCTGTGGGGCCAGGCAGGCTAAGGGGAGGCACTCGGCAAAGCCACAGCAACAAAGCACAGCCCAGCATCCCAGAGAACAGCGAAGGGTTGAGGAAGTGATGCCATCCATCTTTTGTATGACAACCTAGTGATTAGAGCTGGGGAAATGAAAGACACTGTTTCAGTACCGTCCTCTCCCAGATGGGTTGTATACCTACATTGAAAACACGCAGGAGCTGAAGAAACAGACAGGAGTCTCTGTTCCCTAAAACAGTATTTCTGTATCTGATCAAATGAATGTTTATAGCAAACCCCATTTTCTCCTTGTTGATGAAATACCCTTGGCACTTGACCGCTTCTGTTTTTTTCTTTCTGGCCCCATAAATCTTAAACGCTTGACTGCATATTGGCACAGCTCCACTTCAGCAAGACCTACATCCCGGTTAAGGCCTTTCCCACAGAGGCAGCAAATGTGTGATGTGCTCAGGCTGAAGAGGCTGAACCTGAGTCCTTCCCTTCCCAAGCAGATATTCCAGCCAGTAGGCTAGTATAGAAAGAACAAAAGCACAATTTCTTTCTTTTATGACCAGGTTTCAAAAGAAAATACGGAGTCAGTTATGCCTATAAAGAGGAACAGCTTCAGAAGTATTAGGTTGCAAATCTCAGTCCCACAAAGGCTTCTAACTTAGGGCTGCAGAGGAAAAGATCACATCAAGCTCCAGCATTTCTGTAAGCCACTCAGTGCCTGTTTAGTCCCTCAGCGTGATGGCTGGTTTGGATCCTCTTCTTACACACCTAATTCTCCCCGTTCACTGTGTAAAGAGCTTAGGCCTCCAAAGAATAGAAGAGTATTACATTTTCAAAGCTAAGTATCTGTGCTGTGCATGACAGTGCTGAGCACTACTAAGTCTACAGTATCTTGTTGCTGATGGGAGCCTTAGTGACTTCCTCAGCTAGCAAGCTGCTAAACTTTCGGTTTAAGGGCTGTGTGTATTATTTACTACCCAGTTGGCTGGGTTTTAGTTTGTTTTTAGCTGTTTTCAGACAGCTTTGAAATAGGCCAAGACTACAATCAACTTCCTGTTCAATCCAGCAAGCAAAAACCAAACAAGACAGTAGTAGCAAACCGGAGCAGAGAGCATAATTAATGTGACACACGCTCCCTGCCAACGCAGAGAGCTGAGGTACGCATTTGGGTTTGCAACTCAAATCTCTAAGAAGTAATGGCACAGTGCAATACCCCTAAGAAACACTGCAGGCAATACTTTGAAAACCAATCATTCTTTTTAATTTCAAAAAGACATGGAGCATAAGGCTAAATACAACTTTGCATTTCCTTTCCCATATAGAACATTTTAAAAAGGGTTAATTCTGGAGAACAGTGTTTTCCTGTGGAACAATAGACACTGTGCACATATTCCACTCTCATCCCTTCCCCTCCGACGATAAGTGGTGGGAAAGGGCAACTCAGAAAAAATGTCATCCCGTATCTGTCTCCCACTCAGCACACACAAACCCAATTCTCCAAAATCTCATCACAGTGTTCAGCTCATTAAATTCAGCTAAAGGATGAGAACTGAGCTGCACCACTAAATGCGCACAGTTTGTGTTTACCAGCAAGAACACTGTATGCAGTGTTGCTTACAACATATCCTGTAATACGGAAGCATTCTTGTTGGCAGCTTTGACAATTTATCTATTCATATCAAAGTGAAACAGAGGCTGCTTTAAAACTGTTGCTCCTTGTCCTAATGGGAAAAGAAGAATATTAAAAACTATCACAGTGAAATCTCTGTTGCCATCAAAAGGTCATTGATTCAACAGACAAACAACCTAGTGTTAATGATTTAACAAAACATTTTTCACACAGATTACATGCTCATCCATCAATATATAATATTTTTCACATCAAGAAAATAAAGATAATTTCCTTTTAAAATACCAATTACAAAGAATTGTGTGCAAATCAAATAACATGCTTAAGTAATTATGCTTTTACCTAAAGAAACAAATTAAAAACACAATTAAAAAAAGAAAAAAATGTTGCCACTGTTTGGAAGTAGACTCATTAATGGGAGAACCGTCCTAAAAAGAGAACAATGTTGTTGTACAATTTGTTCAGCAGCCTCTTGATTTGAATAGAGCTATATGCAGGCAAACTTATAGGCCTGGATTTCTTCACTCCCTTGTCTCTTTTTTGAGCATGTACATGCATGACGGAGCAAAGCTAAGAGGCTGATTTTGACTTCATGAAAGCAGACCACTACATTCCTGCCAAGCAGTATATGAAATAAAATAAACATTACACATTATTTCAACCATTCTAAATTTAAAAGAAATGAAACTCACAATAACCAAAATAGTAAAAAGCAGTTAAGTCTATTTAACTTTGAAAATAAGTTTTTCAGCTCAAGAAAAGTATGTTAAGAATATCTTGATTCTGAGATTGTCAGCATAGTTAAAAAAAAGCATATGCACATATCTATTATTGAACATACAGAACTACAAAATGAGAAGCTTATCTCTTTAACTAGAAGCCTCAAACCAAAATATCCCAACATTGTCTGAAAATTTTAAAAAAAGTGTATTTATAAATGTGTGTTAATAACATAATAACCTCAAATGCAAGCTCCATATTATTTTAACATTATATTGACAATATGCTGCACTATTTCTGATAACTTACAATATACTATATTGTTTTCAAGAAATTAAAATGTAAATGATTTATCAAAACACGTACAGTCAACAAGTGAAAGTGATAACGGAAATGTTTTTATGCAGGCTTCAAAAATATTTTGCAGTTTACAAAGTCAAAATCTACAAGTTAAAACCCAGCATAAACCCATTATCATCAGACAAATTTAGCAGTTTTATTTGCAACCATGTATGTATTTCTCCATAATTGACCATGACAACACACTTGTTTATTATGTATGAAATGTAAGATTTATAGTGTAATTAACTATTCATTTTGTTCCTTTTAAGTGCTGGGTTGGTGCTATTAAAAAATTGTGAGTGTTGAAAATGTTGACAGTTAGGTGGGGTTCTTTTTTGTTTTGTTTTAAATGAAGGTCCCTCTCACATAGACTAGAACTAAATATAAATAGTCATTCTAACTTTGAATCTATGTAACGTATGGGTGACTGATCCAAAACCATGTTATATAGGCGGTATAAATTTAAATTCATTCCCTGACATACTACCTATAAGTGCAGAGAGCAACAGAATTAGGTAATTCAAAAAAGTGATTTTCATACACCAGTAGATTCTGGGAGAGTGTCAACTGAACTGTGCCTGCATTTCAGCAGAGGATTTAAATTGTCTTGTGGCAAGATATTAGAAATAACGTATTTCTATCTGTGATTTATTTCCCACTTTTGTAATTTGATTGTATCTTCAATGTGGGAGTTTTTCAGGAGGTATAATACTGCAATTCATCTAGAAACTTTTGTCAACATTTGGAGTAAGTTGTTACAGGCTGGGGTAGTACTAGTCTTGCACAAGTTAACCATCTAAAATCACAGGGCTAGACATGACTAAGCACTGTTACATTCCACTAAGCTGATAAATCTGGCCATTTACATATTAAATAAAACACAGAGGCTGATATCCAGAATAATTTCAGCAGTTGCATCAATAAGATTTGAACTAGAAGTATTCTTGTACTTTTGCATATTTTTGGCTCAATGACTTGTTTCCAGGAACAACAACAACAAAAATAAGAAAATATTTTATATTTATCTTACAGAAGCCTCCAGAAGGCCTCAGTCAGGGCTGGAGCTCTTTTGTGCTGTGCAAACACATTTTTTCCCATTCTGCATATATATGGAATGACTGGACATAAGCTAACCCATATACAACCATTTGCACGATCAGCCACAGACGTTATGTTCCCTGCCCTAAAGAGATCAGAATACAATTCATAGGAGTTTTGTCACTGGCCTCTGAGAGACCAAAATTAAGTCAAAGAAATTCTTGTCTTACAACTATTTCAAATGCAACAGAAATACAAAGTAGCAGTTGAAACAAAACTTAAATAAAACATGATTTAAACAAATGAAAATGGCCCAGATTGCTCTGATGCTGCGGGAGTGTTCATTTTAAGCTCATTCAATAAACTGTGAGCATTTGCCTGGGCATAGACTCTTTGTGATACTGATTCTACTAAAAAGCTCCTTCCCAACCAATCTGTTCATTTTGACTTAGCTAATGTATTTATGACACAAGGATCTGCACAAGATTTATAGGCTACCACAGCATGAACTCTTGCCAGTAAAGTCTTAATTACTTTCAGAAAAATGGGGAATGTGATGACCATGTTTATTGTTATAACCTTTTTTCTTTTGAACTAATCAAATATGGCTTAAATGATTCACTAGGAAGACAAAATATTCATAAAAGCTCTACAAGACTGTAATTATTGAAAGAAGTATCAGAAATTTGCAGCTTTTCCAGTAGCAGAAAAAGCCTGCCCCATTTCTGAAAAACAAACAAACAAACAAAACCACCCACAAAAAAAAACCCACCAAACCAAAAAACAACCACCAAAAAAACCTAAAAACAATCTGGCATAGACCAAAATTTCTGGCATTTATAAATGTCTGCAGTGTCACCCAGAAAACAGATAACTACTGTATAGTGTATTAAGATCCTTAGTCCAGCTGGTCCATTTTTTCTAAACTTTAAAAACCATTTCCAAAAATACAAAGCATTTTTAATGGATTTCAATGGTCCCTTTCTTCTTTTACATAAAATCACTCAGAAGAAGGATGTTTTCTTAAAAACAATCTGCTATCCAGGTCCACCCTCCCAGGCATGTCCCTTGGAGCCGTTCCCAAACTATCCCCAAAGCACTAGCGTTTCGGCAACTGGAATGACAACTTCTTTTTAATTGTTTGAGATCCTGCAGGCTTCTATCTGAGAACAAAGCGTGCACATAAAGCACATTCTATGGCCATGATTCAAGTTCTTTTGAAAATAAATGATATATTGAAACAATGCTATGTTATATAAAGCAGTCTATCTGACACTGGATGCTCAGCATTACACCAAATCGTAGCCAAGTTCATTTCCCACCCATGCAATTGGACATACTAGAAGTGCAATAAAACTTACATAAAGCAACTTTTTCATTATGTGGAACCTAAAGCATTTGGTTGAAGTTTGAAGGGACTTTACCATCAAGAAGAAAAGATTAAGTCTGTCTAGCAATGGACAGATAAAATAATGAATCCAACACAAAAGTCTATTTGATAGTTGGTAGTAATACATTTCAATATGACAAGAACAAGGGAGTATCTAATGAAGTTCAAAAGCAATATATTTAAAGCTGACAGAAGGAAGTACTATAACACAATATGTAATTAACCTACAGTCTCATTACCGAAACATATCATTGAGGTCAAGAGCTTAGTAGGATTCACTAAAAGAATTAGGAGTTATTTCCCTAATGAGGACGTTCACACACACATCAGACAGGATTTCTGAGGACACATTATAAAAAGTCAAAGTTTCTTTTATGGATTGGTTATTCTTTAATTGCCTTTTCTGAAGATTTGATAATCTTATTATACATCTGAGCTGAAATCCTAAATCAACAACATGGGTAATAGAGCCACTAACTTTAGTGGAGCAGGATGCTCATCTCTGGCACTGGCAAGGGGCAAAATATTGGAGAAGTTCTACAAATACTCTGATCTACAGCATAATGATTTCAATTCTTCTAATTAAACCAGTAAAAGCCATAACATAAATGCTTTCAGATCACTTTAAAACTGCTTAGCTACATGTAACTTTGTTAGTAAATTACAGAATTAAGCTAAGCAAATTTAGACAATCTCTAAATTAAGTTTGTGTATTTATAGACAGTATTTCTCCCACATAGCCCCTCAAGATCAGCACTGAAGTATATCTCTTCCCTCATTTTTCCCTTCTGAGTTCTTATATCTACCAATCTATCAATTATTAATATTTTTTACAGGCCAAATGGCTCAGCTATAATGGAAACTTGGTGACAATTGATTTTGTAATTTAAAGCAAAGGTTCAGGCTGTTGTTCTTTTTTTCTTTTTTCTCAGAGTTGGCATGCATTTCCCAGGCAATATAGAGAACATCACATTTATTAAATTAAGCCTTGGGCTTTCAGAAGACTTTACAAAAGGTTATGTTTGTAATCTTCAGTGTTTATTTTACTATGAAACCAACACATTCAGCAATAAGTCAGATTTATTGTGAAAATAAACACATTAGGACCTTATAAATAGCTGTTAGAAAAGTTCCGTATGGTCTGCCAAAAGCCCCAAATGATTGGTTCATGAACTTTTCCTCTGTATGCTCTAATGGCTTGAAAAAATTGTTTATTTTTGACTGGTTATGAATAGATGAGGATTATATTTCATCTACAGTCTCCATTAAAGTATCAAGATTTAGAAAACTTCCAACCTTTTAAGAAACTGACATTAAAAAAAATAAACTGTTGACAGCAGATATACATAATGGCATGGCAAAGTGGAGTGTTATTTTAAAGCTGCATTTACACAATGAGTTTCTTAATTTACCTGATTATATCCCCTAAAAAGAAAAAAATAAATCGTTGCTCAAAGATACTGCAAGACTGTAACAGTTTATCTAAATGCCTATAGCAATTGCTGCAGCATGGGTTAATGCAAAGAACTGTCTCTGCTTCATCAAGAAGGATCTTACATTGCCTTATACTTGCAGCAAATGTGCTTTAACACGCGTAGGAGTCTTTTGGTGAGACGTTGGATGCATATCTAGCTGCACATGCTCCCTTTGGTATGCAATGCCCTCACAATTGGATCCCTGGGAATGACGCTTCCCCTAGTATCAAGGAGGCAGCTATGATTTCCAATCACTCAGACCTTTTCAGATCTTTCCAGCACACAGTTTGCACACAGAGACCAAGGTGCTACTTCCTAAAACCAGGATGGAGAATTGTTCCTCTAAAATGCAGCCATCTTTCCACAACTCTGCAGAAAGATCAAAGTCCTAATCCTCAAACCTTAAAAGAATATCTACAAAATTACATTCCAGTGCTCCTGTGAGTGTGAAACCAGCTATCACTACTTTAATAAAAGGCATATCTGAGTGGACACTGTATTAGGGAAAGGTTTCTGAGTAGTGCTGACTAATACAGTAAATAACAGGAAGGGCTAGAAAACATTTTTGTTTCATGAAAACTGGAGGCTTAGTATTATTTTTTCATTCAACGCTAGAAAAAGAAATCAGTTTCTCAATGTTTTTGAAGGAAATAGGAGAGATGGAGAACAGCTGAGAGCCCAGCAGGCAGGACATGCCTTGTGACAGGGAAGGGCCACCATTGCCCAATGTGGAGCAAACATTGGAATCTAGCACTGCCCTCATCCCAGGCAAATGCCTTGTCAGTTTTAATTCTCAAAACTGTTCCTTTTCGTAAGTATAAAATGAATGCTACCTGCATCCAACTGGTTCAAAAGAAAACACTGCCAAGTCACTTACCTTGGGAACAGCAGTGAGCCCCTGCAATTCCAGTCACTCCTCCCACTGAAAGTGTCACCAATGCATTTATATAAAAATTTTCAGTTTTGATTAGAGAAAATACCCCTGCCTTTAGTTTTGAAAACAAATGTAGGACTCTAATGTCACCTGATACCCATCAGAAATTAGATGACATTCCAACTATGGAAAATTCTGCTTAAGTGAGCAGAATTGCCTCCTCCTAAGTAAAAGGGTCTTTTCTTTTCTTTTTTTTTTTTGTTTAGTTACTTTTACGTGCTACAGCAGATGTACCACATTTTGTATTAGTTTCTGCTTGAATGAATAATGGAGACATGAGCACTTGTATAAACAAGGAAAGGTATTTAATGAACATATTGCACATACTAAAGAGGCTGCTTTCTGTTGGAAGAGTGTAGAATGTATTCTTCCAAGTGCATGAAAATCCCATATTAATGATGCATGAGCTTTCTATGAACTGGGCCAGGCATAAACTGTCGACTGCATTTAAAACACTGAATCAAGCCTGATAATTGCTCATTTCAACATTAAAAAAAAAAAAAAATCCAAACCCCTACAGGAAACAGAAGATGTCTAAAATGATAGTGTTATTTTTACATAGTTTTTCATTAGAGATCATTTGTTTGTATTTCTATTCTGAAAATTCATGTCTGCTGGTCCCAGATGAACGTGTTCCTCTCGAACTGCAATTTGTTTCATTGTGTTTTCATTCATTTTCATTCTCTTCATGAGCAACAGTGCCATTTGGAAAAACAAAAGAAAAGGACGAGTAGTTGGAACCTTGTATTTACAGTGTATTTATAGCACTTGGTGCATTGGACACGGTTTTCTGAAAGATATTATTAGATTTGTCAGCGAGTGTCCTGCTGCTTTTTCAGGACTCTGTGGGTTCAATCTATGAAGGCAAGTGCTGAGGCTTTAAACGTCTGGCTGCAGTCAGAGCTTCAAGTGAAGCACTTTGGCTTCCTACACAATAGGAGCACAAGAACTACGAGACAGGACAAGACTAAAACTCCATCCAGCCAAGAGACCTGTATCCAACTGTGGCCAGCAGTGGAAACTCATAATAAATGCTTATGAGGAACAGAGTGACACCTCCCATGTGCTCTCCCAGCTTTGAGTTGGATGCACCGCGTGTATTTTATCATCATTTAGTCACTGAGAGGAGACAGTGGCATGCCCTGATACAGGGTTTACACAGACCGCATGCTGACATGATGAAACAGAGCTGGCTGATGCAATGGGAGGTTGCTATGACTTTTCTCATGGTTACTGGGAGGTCAGAAGCATCGCAGCAAGCACAGTAGGTGAGAGATCCGTTGTCCCACTGAAATGGTCATCAGCGTTTCAGACCTTCCACATGCATGAAGTTGTGCAACAAACTTCTCCAGCTCTCGAGAACTGGGTTCATAGATAAGGGAGGCTGTACCAGTTTTGAAGAAGGCATTTTTTGCAACCTACTGGCGTGGGCTACCAAAAACCGTGACACAAATTTGGCTCAGTAGTTTGAGACTAGCAAGTCAAACAGCAGGTGTCGTCTTGACAGATATTTGGGTGACAATGACTTCTGGATTTCAATCATAGTGAAAGGTGAGGAAATACTAGAATTCACAGCTGGCACTCCCTAACTGTGCAAGATTCTTCCAAAGTTTGCTCCCACAAAGTGCAAATACTTTGGATAATCAGAAATAAAGCCACTCATTCTTATGCAAACTTCCCTTCACATGGAATTGCGGGAAGATATTTCCCCCATTTGTGGCCTTTAATGCACAGCTTTTCTCAAAGGAAAGATGGTGACAGTGATGCTCTCTCCCACCTAGTTTAGGAAACCCACACCTATTCCCAATATGTAAGATCTCAATTGTCATCAACCTTCCAAATCTCCTCAACCAGGTATTTGGTATCCTCCTTATGGACTTTCTTAATCCCTGACATGGAAGTTTTCCACTCTAGAATTAAACAACTCTTTATCAAATTAAAAAATAAATTAGTGACAACTATATTAGTGATGCATTCAGCAGCATTTCCTGACTTGCACACAACCACAAACTGAAGTCTTAAGGTCTTAAGGTTATAAATTGCTTCTGTCATGCAAAAGAATCCCTCTAAAACTAGAATAAAAAGCTCAGAAATAGCTCAGCAGTATTTCATTGCCTTTTTTTTTTTTTTTTTAAGCAAAATATGTGATGAGCACGTTTACCTCACAGCAGATTCGCCCCCAATTGGCTGAACAGCTCCATATTTCATTAGTACAGCTCCGAATTTCATTTTAAGTCTTTGGAAGTCGTTACAGAATTTGTAATTTGTAAATTTTTTTGTAATCTACCAAGACTTCATTGTAGACAGTTGAAACTTCAATGTTAAACCTAGGTCTAATCTGCTGGTTAATAAAAAAATGAAAACACAAGCTAGCTATCCCCAAACCATATGCATACCCAAATAAGAAAGCACCATCAAAAATACATAAACCATGGGAGCTGCTATTGAATCTAAACATAACTATAAAAATGGAAAATAATGAAAAATTGTTTAGACTTGTAAATACTTTCTTAAGGTGAGAAACTATTAAGTAGTTGCTTGACCAAACAGGTCAGTAAGATGGTAATTTGCCTTATGCATCAGTTAAGTCACTACTGAAAACATTTCATGGATATTCTCAACTAGGTTGTATATTTATGTAAGATAAAACACAAGTGAAAACACAAATTTTTAGACACAGGAGCTATAAATACACGATGTGGATGACATTACTTAGCTCTATAAATTCTTAAAATATGGGGTTTGATTCCCCTTTTTTTTTCTTTCCCCCCAAAGAATTTGTTCAAATTCATCTGGTCAAACAAATCTCAAAAAATTAAAAAGTTCTTGTATCTCACTTCTAACAGACAGACAAGTTGGTAGGATAGAAAAGTCTTTGAATTAACATCTTGGGTTTGATGTTTGTACATAATAAACTTGCACGTGGTTTGGGAAAACTTATCCTTGCCTAATACAACACATGATGAGGAAACAAGAGCAACCAGACCCCAGTACAGCAACACTCCCTTCATCCTTTCATGATTTCTCTTGCACAGGACTTTTCTGTTTCTTCCTAATTTCATTGTTCATTATTTTTGTACAGCGACTTGTGCATCTATTTTAAAATCTATAAATATGAAGTATTTAAACAGAAGCCCTGTAACAGTTATTACTATGACCTAGAAACAGAAGCAAATAGGTTCATCACAGTAATTAAAGGGCAGCAAATTATCTTTGTTTAATTCAGATGTTTTATTGGAAGTAGTAGGCTTCAGTGCTTCAGTCATGCAGCAGCAATATCTAGGGAAAAAAATTGCTAAAGGCCAGTTAATTAAATAGTTATGAAGGGACAACATGACCTTTTATTTTCTAAGTATTTATAGTTATTTTTTTAAAAGACTGAATAATAAACTAATTATATACAAACATATAGAAAATATGATCAATTATACATACTTTATCATAACAGAAGAGCAGCAGAAATGCTCTAAATTTTATATTGCTGTCTTTCATAGCCAATTATGGGCTCTCAGCTGAGAGTGAGAGACCATCATCATTAACTGAATCCAATTTCACATCGATAAAATTGATCCTATTAAAATAAATGTGGCACAAAAGGCAACTTCCATTGTTTCTTTCCAATCAGCCATGAAGGAAAGGGAAAGGGGCTCAATCTATTTCTTTAATCAATAAGCTCTTTAAATGGCATCCACTGTGCTCCTCACCGAGGCTGCCCTCTGAAGAACCATTCTGCAGTTTCATTCAACCAGAAACAAAAAGAAAGCCAGTAATTATTTTTTTTTTACCACACAGAGCTGTATGCCTTTTCTGTGCACCACCCACTCAGACCTTACCACCATAAGCATTAACCAGATATAAGTAAAATTGTTTATATGCCTCAGTTTTGCATAAATAGTGAAAGGAGTAGACCTGTTCAGGTCAAACATATTAGTGACACCAAAACAGATTGTAAACTTCAGCTAGTTAGGGGAGACTAAGTGTTAAATATTGATTGACAAGAAACTATTAAATCAAAATGTTTTCATTGACAATGCCTTGTCTTTATGAGCTCAGCAATCTGAAGTCATGCACGTAGAAACAGTAACTCTACTGCATCTGAAACCATAGCAAGCTGCAGATAAGGAGCATATCAGGACCAGAAAGTGGTTTGCTCAGCTGCTCCCTTTAGTGGCTCTGCCTAGGGAAGCGCAATTTAAGGCTTGGACTTCTACAGTATTACACGATAGTGCAGTACGTCTGGGTGTAGTACATCACTTTCAAGAACCAACTGCCTAAAACAAAAGTCCACACTATCAGATGAATAGGATAGTTTTATATATGCACAGCTTCTCGGTTTTACTTAATTTAAAAGAACCAGCCCAGCTATACTACAATATAAAACTGAAAATTTACATAGCAAGTTTGACATACATCTATTGGATAGTTGGCGTGTGTTTTCACAGTAAAACTACTAAAAAGTACCAAACGTATTCAAAGTATTGTGGTTCCAGGCATTTTTGTGGGCTTACATAAAAGAGAGGGTTACACCCCGCAGACCTCTGAAATTTGTACAGATGTTCTTACTTCTTTCTATTTAATCAGGCCATGCCTATTACTTAGCAGAAAAGATAATTTGAGAGAAAGTATTTTCATGCCTTAATCACATTAGCTGAATTCCAAATGAATTGCTACCTTTAGGCATTACTTTTAGTCACAGGCAACAGAGTTGCTTGGCTTTTCTTTCTTTCTTTTTTTCTTTTTTTTTAACATGATCCAATCACGTGTATCAAAATATTAATTTATGAATAAAATTCATAAGGAATAAAGAATAAATAAAATATAAAGCACTTATGCCAAATAATTTTTATAAATACATTTAAATCAGTATACAGTTAAATAGTTAAAAACTTACAATAGGCAATAAAAAGTGAATATATGGCACATCTAATCTAATGTCTACTGTTGCTGCAGATATTGTGACATAGATATATCACCCCATTCATGGATATTTACAAATGTTACTGCTATTTTCTAGCTCCATGGTGTTTCTCTGCTTTTATGTAGACTTGGGAATCTTGTACATTAGTGTACATTTTAATAGTGGAATGATTTTTAGATGCCATTTTCTCCTTAAAAAGTCTCTATCATTTTAGACAGTAGAAAGATAGTATTTCTTTGGCCCTCTGAACACTGACACCATGCACAGAGCTAACTGACACATTTAGAATTCTACTATAACTGTTAATCAAAATAAAACACTGGTAAAGGTTTCTCCATTAACTCCTGTTCAGCTGTGGCTGATCATGACTTAGACAAAGCCAAGACATCTGTGGCATTCAGTGCAGGAAGCAACACTGCCCTTCATCTTGACCTTTTTTATCTCTGCTGTATTTACAGAAGGAACAGATTTCAAATACAATTAATTTTTTAGCCTAGAAAAACCAAAGGCACATTTTAAATCCTAAGTCTAAAATGTGTGGTATGGAAGAAAATCTATCATTGTGGAAAAACTAATATTTAGTCAAATTTTTTAAAAGTACATGCAAGTACAAAGCATGTTGCATGAACTACTAGAGCGTGTACTTCTTCATATTATCTGAAAACTAAAATTCTGAAGGTTATTAAAGCCAAGATGCAGAAAACATAACAATCCCATTTGGAAGGCTGCATATTGGGAAAATAGCAGCTGCCATTCAATTTGTCTGAAAATGTACAGGCATAAAATCATTATGAAAAATGAAAGGAGTTAACCCCTAATTTCAAAAAGAGGAGTGGGCTGGAAGAGAAGGAAGAGTTTTCAAAGTAGAAGAAGGTTTAGGAAGAGAAAGTAAACAAGCATTACCCAGGTAGCATCAAGTTGTCAACTGTATATGAGTTAAACCAGTGAGATGCGAATAGTCTCAACCACAGTCAAAAGATGAAAATTCAATAGCCTGACATATTCTATATTGCCATACAGCATAATGAATTTATATCTGTCACTACTAGGAAATGGGATACAAAGTTGACATCAGGTGATAAAGGTCAGGAAACACAAATCTGTCTAATAGCACTTTTGTCATATTTTCCATATTACATACTATCAAGGATTATTTCCCACACAGTTTTTCTTCTTTAGTATAACATTCCATGTATACACAATTTCCTGCCCCAAAACCTAAAATTTTGCTTGACACAATGGAAAACCTGGCATCTACAACACCTCAAGAAGATTAATGGTAGTGAATGACAAAATAATAAAACGTTTCAAACTCCTCAAGCTATTGTAAATAAAGTATAGCTCCAGAATAAATTTATAACTCTGTTTCAGCTTCAGTGATAGCTGCCCTCAATGCACATACATGAGGTGCACTGTCACACTGAGTACCATATTTAAGGTCTGCTTCTTCAAAACTTATTTCTCACTGACTACTCAGGGAATACAAATGGTTGTTAAAAATTTCATAAAGATGATAGAGAAAAGGAAAACAGAAGGCAAAGGAGAAACACACCAATTACTTTAGCCTGACACTGTCACTATCCAAAATATTAATTTGTCCAAAATTCTCAGACATCTGAGAGTGCACATAACAGATCTGACACTTGAGGAGCACACTGAATCCAGCAGTGTTTGGCTTGCACAGAGGTCAGCATATGCCTGGAAACTTGACCCACTGGATTTACTGCATGTACACAGATCAAAAACAAAGCACATGCCCACCTAGTTCATGGATCCATATTTTTGCCTGAGGTTTTCCAGAAAAAAATACCAAGCCATGCAATGTGGCTGTAATAGTGCATCTTTCCCATACTGCTCACTGAGCCTTTGGTCACTTCTGAAGTTTCCCATACAGCTGTCTAACCCCCAGTTACGGCATCTGTGGCAATGGTACTTGACATAACAATGAACATAACTATACTAAATACAGTAAAACTATAAATCACCTTGCATAAAACAAAATACTGACTGAATTTTACATACCAGGGGGGGAAAAAAGCCACAAATCACTTCTTACATTTTTTTATGTTGACATTGATTTAACTTGTAAAAGCAATAATGACCATAAAACAGGATACATGAACTAACCATTGCATTGTCTTCCCCTATTACATCTTTCAGAGTTTTAAAAGATTAATTTTATATAAATGCAATTACTTTTATTTTTTTAAAGCAATCTTCTTAACTGGTCTCAAGAGCATGTTCCCATACAAGCTTTTTAAGGGAGTAGTTAACTATGCATCTCCACTGCTTTACTACTGTGCATGCAGGCACACCACAGAGAAAACCACCCACAGCCCTGTACCTTAACTAGTAACCTACTTGCTTTTCTCCCATTTGGGTCAACTGAGAGAAAAAAAAATCATAGCTAAACCATCATGAGTATTCAAGACTAACTATGATCTTGCATTAATCAGCTGAAATACTTACTTAAAGAAATATAGGAAAGTCCTGTATTTTTAAACTTCCAGTCTTAAACTGTGTGTCAGCTTACAGTAAAATCTGAAAAATTGTACACAAATTTTTGGAAAACACAGACATTCTATTCGATATGAAAGACAAAGAGGCAAAATGTGAAATATTTTAAAAGTAGATTGAAGCTTGGTCTCACTAGATTTCCTGGGCAAACATTATTAGAAGTGAAAGACTTGCTATCAAGCAACATCATCTCTAAGAAAAGATGAGCTTGAAGAGGTTCCACATCCCATCCCCTTTCCTGTAAATATCCATCTGACCACCACGGGTCTATGTGACAGGAAAGTTTGATTAGTAAGTGAGATAATGTGTAGTTAGTGCAGAGAAATCCAATTCCATCTAGAAGTCTTTGCTACTCAGATGTCTTTGCAATGTCCTTCCCAGGATGCTAGTTATAGGAAAGACTGAGGAGCCTACATGCAGTACTGTACTCATCCCTATGTGTATTTACTTTGCTGTCACTCATCTGAAAATTTATTATCTCTGAATCACATTTCTGAGTGGTCCCAGGTCCAGCAGAGATCCAGCACACATTTTGAGCTCCAGCTTTGTGCCACACAGAACTGTGATGCTGCTTCTGAATTCACAGCTGTCAAAGCCATATAGCTACATACGTACACTGCTCTGCTCAAACTAATACATACCGCAGAAAGAATCTGCAACTCAGATTATCTGCTCATGGATAAACAAAAGCTGCCTATATTTAAAGGGAGGAGCATTTTCAGGGATCAGCAAAATACTTTACAGGAGTCCCAAAGAAGGAAAAAGGAGCTTAACTGACAAAAATGTCACAAAAATAGTTAAAATGGAAAGGTTAAAAGACAGAAACAACTATTTTCTCATTTGAAGTAGTACTTCTTGGACAACCAGGAAGCAGAATATGTCTTTTATGTTAAAGCTACGCTTTCCATTCTACAGAAGACCCCAGTCTGGTGAACAGGGTGATCGCCACACTGTCACACTCTTTCATTAGAGTAGTGGGGAACCTACCTTAAGGCAATACTTGGTGCCTTTTTTTTTCCCTATGTAAGCTTGTGAAAAACACTAATCATTTTCCCTGAAATGATTTTTTTTTTTCTTAGAGACAGTTTTCTCAAGGGATGGAAGCACATCAACATAGAAAAAGAGTTATTTCTTTAGGGAGTAGAAGGTGGAGGGTTAACCTCCCCCAATAGCAAGGTAACATGACAGATTTCATAAATTGAGCAAATGAGCATAAAATTCAATCTGTTTTTTCATATAAAATACTATTAATGATATATTAACCTATATAACCAAGACCATCTCAATAAACTTTCCAATTATATGTTGGAAGTATTCTTTGAGATTGACATCATTACTACCAATGAAAATTAATGGGAATTCCACAATGTTCTTTAGCGCATCAACAGGAGAACATTCCCCAAGGGAATTATAAGGAGTACCTATATTTAGCAGTAATAGAAGAGAAAATGGTTAGAAAAAAGCTAGCTCTTCAGCAGTCCTTATTAATGCTAGAAGTTCACTTCGTCCTTTTTTTTTTTTTTAAAGGTGTTGCAGAAGAAAGGCAAAGGATAATTTTTTATTTGTTAACATGGCAACTATAAATCTGATTTGGAATCCACAATTCTAGGAAAGTTGGCTATAACCAAAATGTAATCAGCAAAAGAACAGATGATATACAATGCTTCAGTGAATAATGCTTTCCTGTGGTTTGAGTATGGCTGGAGTGGAAGAATCTTTCAGCAACTTTAACTAAAACTGAATCTGCATTACATTCATCACCCTGTTAACGACTATAGGGAAACAGGCACACACTTGTTCAGGTCTGAGGTTCTGCCTAGAGACTTTTTCCTTCTTTCTCTTTCCTAATTTAGAAAAGATTCCGTTTTCCATTACTTCCAAATTAAATGTGACCAGTAAAACAACAAAATACTGGGCAAAAGATCCTGCAGTGCAAAATCTATCCAAAGCAGTAACTTCAACAATATGTGAAATAATACCAGTAGATTTTCCCCATTTTCCAACTGTAAAACCTTTGGGCTTTTGTAGTCAGTCACTCCTCCCCTGGGACTTCAATAAGAAGGTGAGTGCATTGAGGGGTACGAGAGGGTGGCTGGGAGCACAAGGAAGGTACTCGCACACTTCTCCACACCCTGTGTTCCCACGTGCTTCCCCAACTACATTCTTTTGCGAGTCTGTATATATAGCTAGCTAGGACTAATTTAAAATTCCTCACTTCAACAATGCATTCTTGCCCGAGTGGTACACAGCTGCTTCAGTCACTCAGAGTATTTCGCAGGAGGTTGATTTTGCTTACAAGTGGACATCTTCCCTGATGTCCGCTACAAATTAGCCTATGAGTGCAAATAAAGGCAGTTTTATTGCATTATGTTTGGTGGGTTTCCTTGTGAGAAAACGCTCAACGACAAAAATTAGCCCAAGAATAATACCATTTTGAGTGTATGTGTTTCTGGGAATTGTATTTGCAAGCTTAATAATGAACAGCAGCCTTTGTCAATGGAAATCTTGCTTCTGTTGGGAAACCAGGGAAAGGGAAATGCTAGGTGGGTGTATTTTGTCTATAAAACCATAGTACCATAGGTAGCTATAGACATTGTTATATAAAAATAACATATTGCATTAAATATATTACATTATCTATTATTTACATAATGCATACCGTTGATAATATTATGTATAGTACTGTAATATATGCATAACTGAAAGCTGTAGCCAGGCATTCTTAGTGTTCATATAATCAAAACTTATGTAATAAAAATCTAAAAACATATTTGCTTGCAATGTTTTGAACACTTAAACAGCTGCTTGAATGGGAAAACATGTAACTTCCTGATACAGTGGTGCATTTTAATTCACAAATTCCTGATTTTATTTCCTTGAATTCAGAGCACCACAACCACACTTAAAAGAAATAGAAATCCAGAGCTAATTAGTTTTTAAGACAGGGTCTTATTTTAAATTTCCACCTTATAAAACTGCATTGTAATATGAGCATATACACAGATGAGAAACTATTTAGGTCAGTTAACAGTCCAAATACCTTTTTGCAAAGACAACGACAGAAGTGCTCGATATCATACCAACTAATACCAACATAGCTGTGTGGCTCATAACTAACAAAAAAATAAAATCAGATTTAAAGCCACCCACTGAGCTGAAAATATTTAGAATTACAGCTGTAGCACGCTATAACGAAGGATTTCACAAGCTTTATATCTTTATTGCAGACAGCTCGTACATTAAACATGTGATGATGTGAGAAAAACAGAACACACTGTCTGTGCAAAAACCTTCTGTCTAGCATAGCAACAAAAATAAATATTTCACTGAAAACCCCCCAAACCTGTAAGTGAAGCTACTTTTATTACTTATACAGTATTGGCTTTATCTTCTGGGTGGCCAAGTATGCACTAGGTAAAAGAAAATGAAGTTCTGCAAAAAAAGAAACTTTCTCATTCCTTTGTGTTGGACTACTTGGAATACTAAGTCTTCCCCGAAAATCTGGGTTGCATTTCAGTATCTTGTAAAACACTGCATACAACCTGGCACAACACGCACCCAAGAGGGTTTGTCACACACCAAGCTCTTTGGCACTTCAAAACATTTAAAAGGCAACCTACTGACATATGACAAATTTCCACGGACAGCAGCAGCTGCGTGGCCTAGTGCTGTTGCCACTATTAACCTCAGTTACAATTTGATGGCTGAATTAAGTTGTCTGCCAGCAGTTCCAGCTGGCATAATACATTACTATGTGGTGTCATGCTGTTTATCTATGGTCAGTGTTGTGACATGCTGAGCTCCATGTGTTTATCCTCTTTTTACAGATAAAGCTTAAATCCTGGAACTTCATGCAAAGTACTGATTTCTTTAAGTCATAGCCAATCCAAGCCTTATCAATTCCAGTTTTATATAAATGTCATCAAAATAAACTTATAAACAATTCAATTCTCTCATCTCTGCATGCTGTGGTACTGTACACGACAAGACTTGGGAAAAGGATGGTCCAAAGATGCAACTAAATGGCAAATAAATTTTCGTATCTTTATATTTGCTGGCTTTCAGATTGCTGCAAGAGCTGAAATAGTCCCTGGAAGATCAGTACAAACTCATGGTAACCTCCTGCAAGCTGTTTTTGGATGGCACCTAATCTTGATTCCACAAAGATGCACAATCACATCCCACCTCCAGCCTCCATGCGTCCTGGATTCTAAGTAAGTGTCATTCAAAAAGGCATTCACAGGATACCAAAAAGAACATCATTTGATCAGAGACAAGCATATATGTAAAACAACAAAGGTTGTTACTCTGCTAATGCCCACCCTTTTAAAGCAAATATGCCCAACTTATTGTCCACAGGCACAAGCAACCCACCCCAGGTGTCCCATTTTCTGAGCTGGGTATCTACAGAGGGGTCAGGCTGCAGACCTCCTCATCCCATAGTCAAAATAAACAAAAACTAACCTGCTTCCCCCATTATCATTTAATAGATATCTGCTGTACCAGAAATGGGAGAACTGTAAATCACAGTGTGTTCATAAGCTGTATTGCTCTAAATATTATATTTATTTCTGACATACTAAGTTTGAAACTGTATACAGCTATGACTTCAAACAGATTTCAGAATCTGATTTGAAGAATAGTGATAAAGGAGCAACTCCATTGTCAAGGTTCATTTTGAGATGCTGGGAATACTTCACAGTGGTATTTTGACAAACAACTTGTTATTTGAGAAACATCTATTTCTTGTCCTCTCCAGAGGTAAAAATAAGTTTAAGGGTTTTTTTACATTTCGTTGTATTATATATCCATCTTCACAAACACTATTATGTTTATTACTGGGAAGCCTTATTTAGGACAAAAAAAACCCATAAGCTAAAACATGTTTCTTGTTCCATTTCAAAGTGTATCAATTCCTCTATTCGGTTTCCTTTCCTTAAAAATAGAAACATATTTTAAGGTGAATAACTTTTTAAAATGTAGACAGTGAAGCAAGGACAACCTTCCTGAGCAAAGCAAATTAATAAAAAGGACTTCATACAGTCCTATGGTTGTTGATTGCATTCAGTACATAGTTCTGAAAACAAGATAACCCTTTCATTAATAGTATAGTAAACTCACAACTAAAAGACGTTTAGTGGGTTTTGAAATTTTCCTGCAAGATTAGCTTTTTACTCGTACACTGTTTTTAATGGCATTGACCTTTATTATGTCGAACAGTGAATCAAAACAAGGAGGCTGTTACCCGTGGGCCCACATGGAATCAACAGGAAGCATCCTCATCCCTGCCATTTCGCTGGCCGCTTGGGATGTGACCGGACTTGCTCCTTTTGCCTGCTCTGAGACCGGGCACACTTTTCCCCCCTCCCTAATTACAGCAGCAACTATAACGAAACATTATAACATTACTAACTAGCTCCACCTCAACACAAAGCCTGATCACTTCTAAAAGGTTACCTTCTTTGCAGTTACAATAATACTCTTTGAGCTGTTCCTCAACCCATATCAAAAGCTCAGAGAATAACCAAGAAACAAACTCTTTATATGCTTTTCTGAGATCTAAATGAGTTTTAAATGGAGTTTTGGGTTTGTTATGTGGGGATTTGGGGGGAGGAAGGGGGTGATGCCTTTCAATTAAGGTGAATGAGAGTCTTCCCCAAGCAAGCAAAATGTGTAAGGAATGCAGAACGGAGCCCTTGAGGTATTTGGGGGATGGTGAGGGAAACAAAATTAAAAGTGACTGAGGTGCCTCTGTTAAAACCAGCTACTTTGTACGCACATGAACATTTCCTCATTAAAGATTCATAAGGACTTTATAGTTTTAATGCACATGTGGCCAGTGTTACAGTTCAATAGCCAGAAATCTTTAAAAGGGGGAAAAAAAAAAAGGAGAGAAGATACTTTGCTGGTTTTTTACTGACTCCCTTTTCATGGGAGGTATGAACCTCCTTTTTTAAACACCAAAGCACAGTTGCTGCAAAAGCCTGTCATTCTGAGAAAGGTCTGAACAGATGAAAAACAAATCAGTATTTCTGTTGTAATTCATATTCACAACCACTGCCCATTTCCTACTTCTGAATTTCTGCATTTTCTTGCCCCAACAAAGGATGAAGTCATGTCTCTTAGTCACAAACCTTTTCTACAATCACCAAGCTGTCAGTGAGGAGCACCTTGAACGGCTCCTTAGCTGCAAAGGATAATAAGGAAAAAAAAAGGTAGAAAAGGATTAGGGAAGGGAAAGAAGAGCCCTCCCTATATTAAGTTGAAAGTTTGAACACAGAAGGCTCACCACTGGATTTCTGTAGGCCAGCCTAGGATAATTATGACTTCGGCAGAAACTACTAGCTGTTTAAGAACGCACTGATTTTTTCTTTATGATCATTTTTTCTGGTGCAGGTTCTACTGCACTCCAGTTCTACTACAGTGGTTGCCTTTCGAAGGTGGAGACATCTCTTTAAGAGCAGGCATAATGGGGATGCATCTCACAAGCTGGGTAATGTCGATATCTCCCATCCCGTTACTTTATTTTTGCTGGAAAGGTGAAGAGCTTTCTGCTGCTCTTTTCCTTTTCATTTTCTTCCATGTTCCAAATGACCCATCTGACTTTTCAGGGGTTCCTTTACTTTTCTCTTTGCCAAAAAGCTATCTGCACCTGGTAAAAAGCACTGACTTTAGACAGAAGACAGGCAGACATCAGCAAACCCTCAGCAAACTACACAAGCTTGTACTGGGGACTGAGGGAGGACTAAGTTATATGTCATTAGACCTCTGGCATAGTTGCGTAAAGGACGAGTTTTGCAACAAAGCAAACAACTGGGTAAGGATTGCCCTGCAGAGGGATTACAGTTTTTAACTTGATTTTTTTCGCCCAAGACACTCCTAGAACATTTTTTCCAATGTAACACAGACCATTCACTCATTGGCCCGATCTCCCCTTCAGTGCCCTGTAATGCGTATCTGAAGCATATTATTTTTAAGCAATATGAACTACTTTCTCCTCCTTCTCTGCCATGCAGAACGTGTGACTCCCTCTACAGTATTCATCACTCATTCTAGGGACGAGGAACACAAAACATTTAAACGCAGGTTTCCAGCAGTGTCCTAGGCCAGGCCTGTGGTTTAAGCAGATTCAGAGCAATGAATTTTTGTCCTTTTTCAGCAGCTCTTTGGTACCCTCCCTTCTCACTGTGTTAGTATCAGCATCCCATCACACAGTCACAGGTGTCCTGTATTTACATCTTCCTAAGCTATCTCCACTGTGGTACCAACCTGAATTTTCCAACCCTGCTCTTTCCATCTTGATTTTTATTTAATCTCATACTCCATTTCTCCTGCTCCTATTTTTATCTTCCCTTTTACCCTTTCCACTAATCTTTTTAAAAGCAGAGGCCATAGTCGGAGTGCTTTAAGTCTTAATAACAATATTACCATCTACGAAGATCACCTTCATCTCTGGTTCGGTTGAGGACGCATGGTTCCCTGATATTGGTTAATGTGCTATTTGGCTTAGTGCTGTGACACTTCACTGCAGACGAGAAGCTCAAAAGGTACTGCTCTGCGCTCCACCCAGGACATGTAAATCCCTGATAAAATAGGCAGCCTTCCTATACACTAATTTCCAATCCTGTCTAACTTCTTGTTACAGTAAATCCAATGCTAGTGTCCCTGTATTAGTAAAATATTTAGTGTTATGTGTTTCACTTTCATTCCCCAGAATTATACGGTAAGAAAATTCTCTGTACCCCAAGATAATTATCTCATTATTGGCTTCAGGAAGACAGAATGTTTTTGTAGCGAATGACCACATCTGTACTCTGTCAGGCTTAGTTAGAGATTAATAACGGATACTACTATTCTGCCTACAAATTTTCATGCTCACAATATCTTACAGCTACATTAAGAGTGACAGATCAGACCATATACATACCATAAACGTTGGTCACAAAAGCACACAACTTAGCTGGTAGCAGCAACAAACTTTTGGGAAAACAGGCAAAATGTAAATTTGATCAATGTAAGTTTGTTCAATAATACTCCTCAAACTTTGACTCAATATAAGCTTACTTTGTTATATGTTCTTGTGATTATAGCATGTTTATATTCATATGCTTATGCTCACACCTAACAAGGGCAAAGACAATCAAGTTGACAACTATACTGAAGGATATTGTAAAGAGTAAGAGCAATTCCCATTATGACACCTGGACTTCTGAGAAAAAAAAAAGCGGGTATTTGACACTTCTCGGTATCAGGTATTTGATACATCACCATGAGGAGAATTTCCAGGTTCCTTATGATGACATTCTATAGCCTACAGCAACAGCAACCCTTAAAACATTATTTCTTAAAAATCTTTTAACAATTAAAATCAACATGAAAAGGCAGATAAATCTATAGGCTAATTGTCGGGTTTTTATCATATTATACTTAGTATTTCTTAATTCATTCTGCTAAGATCATCTAATCTGACTTGCTTGTAGCAAAACTATTATTTTAGCAATTAATGCTTGTATTGCTAAGCTCTAATAGGTCATTCAGAAGTCTGAAACCAAAGCTTTTGTCATACCACAAGACCAAACTCTAACATACGGCAAACTTTTATTTTGATTTTCTTTAGGGTTTTGTCCCCTCATTTTTATGCATTTTAAAAATAAATTTTTTTTGCCTGATTGGCTTGGTTCAAAGGTTTACTGCATTTGCAAAATTTCTCTTTTTTTAAGTGACAATATGATATTAGCTTTTCAGGTGAGATACTGCTTTTTTCATTAAATGTTTTGTATTGAGTTCATTGTATAGGCATAGTAAACCACTGATATTATAATTCCATCATCATGTACAATGACAGAATTCTCATACTTCAGTCCCCAATTAATGAGGCTACAGCTTTTCCATCAATGCATTTCATTCACACACACTATTGTTAATTATAGTCCAGAGCCCTGTACCTATCTTTGAACTCCTTTCTCTTATTTTCTTTATGCACACAAATCCAGCAAGTTACTGGAAGAATGACTTTTACTGGGAATTTCCACAGTGTTTATATATGATACACACACATATACTGTACCAAGTGAATGTTGTTAGATCATTGATTTCATTGTTTAATATAAATCTTTGCACAAATGTAACATATTGTTTAAAAGCTTGCATCTCAGCCAAATGAAAACAGGTCATTATTGAACTATGTAAGACCACATCTGAAAGACAGGGACAAATCTCTGCCAGATTTCAAGTCTGAATATTTGAAATCTGAACATAACAGTGTTGAGGGAGGAGAGGGGAGTGGATAAAAATCTCAATTTTCCATAATTTCTTTAAATCTTGGCCAAAAACACTCTTCCATTTGTCCTCAGAAAGAACCCAGCTGCTTTTTAATGAATCTCTCTAAGAAATTAACCCCTGGCTTAACCTAAAACAAACCAAACAACAACCGAAAGATCTGATGAAATTATTCGCACTAGAGATTAAAAATACAGAAATAGAACAAATCTGTACTAAGCTTTCAGAAGAGACTTTTGTATAGGGAAAGAGAAAAAAGATTTCAAAATTAAAGTTTTAACCTTTTAAATGTCTCATTAGAGAAACAAGTCCATGTTTTGGAAGATTTTTAAAGGAAAGTTTTGTACAAATAACCTACATAATGTTACATTTGCTTGAAGGATGGCAATACTGCTTTTAATGACAGTATCTATTCCAGTCTAGGAAAATACAGTATACAATTCTATTAAACAGTTATAAAAACAGTGCATAAAACATATTTAGAAAGAGTTCTATGGTGCAGTAAATTAGATGGTTTTTTCTCAAAAAAGGAATTTATGACCCATATTCATCATGCAACCAAGCAATCCAAGAATGGGTACTCGAACTTATGACGGTTCAGATTCTATTAAAAAAACCCCAAAGCAATCCAGAATTATGTGAGATGTGTAAAAACTGGACTGTTGAGCATTATTCTAAGAAAAAATCATGCAGATCAAATGATTGCTGATGTATTTGTTGCTGGTGAAAATTGTGTTATATCAAGAATAGATTGACCTCCAGCATCATTTCAGAGAGAGGTTTATTTAGGTTAAGATAAACAATACTTCTTTAGCTCTGGTAATAACCAATCAATTTTGTGATGGCAATCACTGATTAGCTTTTAAAAAAATCTTCTGATAAAGGTTACCTGCAATAATAGACAAAACAACCTGGAAACAGGAAACACAAATCATCAAGGGGTGGTGTATGTATGTATAGGGATATTTTCCTTACTTGAACTGTAACCTTCCTCGGCAAGGTGTGGTAAGCTCTAATCACTTCCATTACTTCATCTCTGAGAGAAGAGGAGGAGGGAGCAAAGAGGGGTCAGAGGATAACGACCTGCAGCAGTGTCTCCTGGTTCTATCAGCTCCTTCTTGCATTGTTCCCTTAAGTCTTTTCTCTGACATTGTTAGGAATGAAGCAAATAAGAAGCAAAACAGCCACCTTAAATCTAATTCTATAAAGCCAGGTAGGATAAAACTAAACGGGTACACTTAGGCAAATATAACAGTAATAAAAATAACACTTAGAAATCCCTTGTTTTCAGCCATATAATAAAATGAAGTAAACATATGATTAGGAAAATACAAACGAATAAGCCAGAAAATAAAGCTTATGCATTCCCAAACTTAACATACAGAAAATGCACGGAATAGCTGATGTGCAAAAGGAGAAATGCCAGTAAAGAACAAAAAAAAATTGCTTTGACTTTTAGCATTCTGGGATGTAGATAGCTTGCTGGGTAATTGGCTGATTGACTGTACTGCTAATTTTATGGGTGAGTGGTGGAGCAGGCAGGCTGCCTTCCTTCGGGCTCACTGCTGGCAAATTGGCACTGATATTATACATACATGCACATGCATTCTCTTTTTAAATTTTTTTTAATCCATGCTCATTCTGTCTCACACAGGAGCCTGAAACTTCAATAAGAAGTGAAAGGTAACTGCATTTAGAACAAATATTGCCAAACTGACAGTATTGTTCTGATCTATCAGTTCACACTTAGCTAACCTGAATTTATCCAAGCAACTGATGTGAAGAGTACACTCCTGTGTAGCTCTGAGTTAGAAATTCTTGATGGTTCATGCTATTCTTAATGTCAGAACATTGACTTATGAGCTAGAGGTAATACTACCAAAATAATATTGCATATAAAAGGATTGTTCTCAAAATCAAGATCGATAGAAGTTGCCCAGCTCTACTACTATCTCAGTGTTGAAACAAAAGAAGTACCATTTCTAGTTTTAGTTCAGCCTGTGGATTGAAATAGGGAAGTCAGCAGCAGCTGCTCTCACAGATTACTCTTTTTACATTAGCCCATTACTAAAGTGTCCTGGTTTCAGCCGGGATGGAGTTAACTGTCTTCCTAGTAGCTGGTACAGTGCTATGTTTTGAGTTCAGTATGTGAAGAATGCTGATAACACTGATGTTTTCAGTTGTTGCTCAGTAGTGTTTAGACTATAGTCAAGGATTTTCACCTTCTCATGCCCAGCCAGGGCACCTGACCCAAACTGGCCAACGGTGTATTCCATACCATGTGACGTCCCATCTAGTTTAGGAACTGGGAAGGGGGGGGAGGCAGTTTTTTTTTTTTTTAGCCGCTCGGGGACTGGCTGGGTGTCGGTCGGCGGGTGGTGAGCAATTGCCCTGTGCATCATTTGTACATTTCAATCCTTTTATTACTTACTGTTGTCATTTTATTAGTGTTATCATTATCATTATTAGTTTCTTCTTTTCTGTTCTATTAAACCGTTCTTATCTCAACCCAGGAGTTTTACTTCTTTTCCTGATTTTCTCCCCCATCCCACTGGATGGGGGGGAAGTGAGTGAGCGGCTGCGTGGTGCTTAGTTGCTGGCTGGGGTTAAACCACGACATAAAGTTTGACAGTAAAATCTGTAAGCCAGTATAAAAGGTTCTTTCAGTCATTCTGCAAGACTGATAATACCTTGCATGATCCTGTCTGCTTTTTGCTGGCTCACCACACTTCATTAGAGTTTGTTTTTCATATATCCCATATATCATCTTTTAAATGTTGAACTACACAATGACTTTAATAGGTCACCAGAAAAGCTTTGGTTTCAGAAATTTTTCTTCATTTCATGGAAGTCTGACTGTGGATCGCAAAGTGTACACGTTGTTTACCCTTCCCAGCTATTTTATAAGTTTTAAGTTTTGTGTAAACCCAGTTCAAGAAAACAGTATCCACATCTGCTTTTATATGTGACTAACTTACCAGGAAAATTGGGCAATCGATGGGACTTCTTCATAATGTACCACCAGTGACTTCAATAGTGTACACAAAAGCAACAGATTTACCACCTCTGAAACATGCAAGCATTAAACAAATAAATAAAAGTGCACAGCTAATGCTCTACAGTTCATTAAAAATGCTAGAGTTTCAGTCCATTGAACCTCAACCTAAGACACATCAAGTATTTTAAAGAAACGAGTTTGCCAGGTTCATTTAGCAAAAGAAAGTATGGCATACCACGTGTTAGCATGTTACACAAGCTAAAGAAACAGCAGCAACAATGACATGCCTATACCGGCTTTTGCATACGTTGGCATGAGCCCAGAGTCCTGAAGAGTTCATGCTCTGGCTGGTGACATACGCTCAACTTCACATGTCCAGTATACATCCTTCATAAATTATGGTTCTATGTTCTTTGTAAATATCAACCAGAGTTTCACTTCCCAGCCTGCACCTATCTTTTTTCCTAAAATGCTTGCTAATGAAATGGTTGCTCAGCGGCATGCCAGCTATGTTTTCTGAGGAAACATGGGCTATTCCTGTGAAAAAGAGTGGAACATTAGGGAATAGCACCTCCATAACACGGAGGTGTGGAAAGCCACAAGGGCTACTGAGAGGCATTGGGAGAGCTGAAGAAATGAAACTTGGCTTAGCTCACTTGTGTGGGAATTAAACCCTAATTCTTTTATTGAGGAATTGTCACATGAAAATGTTTTACTGGATTTGTGGGGGAAATGGACCAAAAGTAAGAAAGAATACAGGACTTCATGCACACTTATGGAACTGTTTAAATAATTATACAGGTGTAGAATACTACATGTAAAAATGAAGTACATGTCTTGGTAGGTTATTTCAACACACTAAGAATAAGCAGAAAGAACCATGTAAGAACACAAATACAATGACAAAGAACAAATTTTGGGTTGGTTTTTTGGTTTTGGTTGTTTTTTTTTTAATGATGGTATAGGAATCACATGCCTAGGAAATGAATATGTCACCTAAAAACAGAGAACTTCTGGGAATTTTCAAAGGGGAGAGACCTGAAATGAGAAAACAAAATTTTAGGACATGCATCTATTAGCACAGCAACTCAACACAGAGGTGGTAAGACCAGAAATTTCCTTATGTCAGTATGAACAAAAGAAGAAAGTCTGCATAAAGGCCATTTCCAAGATGTGCAATTGCTAATCCCTTCCAGACAGTTAGGTGCCTTCCCATGTTCCACATGCATCCTCCACCCCTCTGCTAATATTTATGATTTTATGATACCATTTTTCTACTTTTGTTAAATGTTTTTCCTTTCATTGTCACTGCTTAACATAAATGAGAACAAGGCAAGTAGAAAAGTAGGAAGTGGCTGAATGAAGGAGAATTATGTCAGAACTATTAGCTAAGATGAATTTTCTCCTCTTATGGTAAGACAGAACCTGAATACATGAGTAGATAGGTATATGAAACCAGGCAGCAGCTGCTGTGCAATAACATAGTCAATAAGAGAAAAAAAAATAAGTGAAATGTCTTGTTTTCCTTCTGAAGAAAAAGCATTTACTTGATTTACGCAGATAAACTACAAAGCAATCATCACAGACCACTACTCATAAACCTGAACGCAAGGAAATCAGGAGAGAAGGCCTGTAACAAGAGGTCTGTGGTTTACCCTCTATCTCTGTGCAGATGACAGTATGAATTTAAAATTAAAAAAAAAAAGATTATATATTTACTGAATTCTCAGTTCTAGAGAAGGCAAAAGAACCTCCCCCACCCCTCCAGCAATGTCAGCACTCAACTTGAAAATAGGGACAACAGAAATAAAAATATGAAGAAAAGTAGAAATCAATTCAACATCATCAGCAGGAAGTTTTAAAGTTTCACTGGGCTTCTCCAAGTGACAATTTGATCAGTGCTGGATGGTTACACAAGACCAGAGAAAGCAGCTGCTTTACACAGACTTCCTAAACCCTAAAATTCCAGTGAATTTCCCAAGGATATTTACTGCATGTAGATTCTCCAGAGGGGTCTTCCTTGTATTCAGCTGTATAAAAGTTTTACAACATGAACACCACTTCTGAATGTTAAACTAAACTGAAATTGTACTTGTCTGAGTATTCAATAAACTGCATTCAAACCCATTTTTTAGCCTATAAAAAAAGAGTACATTGTCATTACATACAAAATAAATCTTTGCAGATAATAATCTTACTTGTAGATACATTTCAGGCTTTGTGCCCATAAATATTTTTTTAAGGATGTATACATTTCATGGTTATTTTCATGATGTCACTAAGAGATTATCATATTTTTTGGCTTGCTTAGACAAGGAAAGTGAGTATTACACCATTGTTTATAAATGGTGAACCCTACAATGAGAAAGTGATTAGTTTAACTGAAAGGATAACAGTACTATAAAGTCATATGGATAAAAATAGGCTATGAGTACATTTAGATCACAGATTAGAAAAAGTAGAAATTTTAAAAGGTTTAGTTATTACAGAAATAAAGATCTGGAACAGCCTTCAAATTATTAGTTCAAAATGCAGTTTGAAACTGTTACAGAAGGGGGTTTATGCCTAGACAGGTCTTACTAGAGTTAGAAATTGCAGCTTGTGACATGAATTTTTGCTTGTCCGGAGCTGAATCATCTCCAGGCATCTGCAAGGACCAGAAATATTTTTTTATTTCTTGCTTGATGCAGCACTCCTCCCCTTTCGCTAAAAAAGACTGAGAGGGAACATTGGATGGATAGTTTATGCTGGCAACCTGAACTGGTCCAGTACTGAAAAGTTTTCAGGTGTCTGTGCTGGTATACCTTGCTGGCATACAAATGGTTAAAGTAACTGTCAGATTTGGACTGATAAGGATTTATTGGTTACAGTGGCAGAGATACGTAAAAAGAAAAATTAAAAAAAAAACCTCTAACACATTACAATTTCTTCTCCTCTGACACATTATAATTTTTAGGGATATTATTTTGAACTGAAGTTTCAGTGTTCTTAATGGAGTGCTGGAAAGCAATTAATGGAGTGGCTAGTTTATGGTGTATATGATGAGAGGCAGAGTTGAATAAATTTTCTTTTTATCCCTGGAAACTCAGCCTGGCTGCAACCCATTCTGGTCTTACATTCCTAAATATTTTTGTAAGTTCACGTAACTCTGTACAGTAGGAAAGCTTAATACAGTACTCAAACTTCACTCAAATGGGAGAATTGTCCCTTGTGAGGCACTTGCACTTCTCAGAAATACCTAAAAGCAATTAATGGTACAAAGGGGAAAAAAAGCTACCAAATTCTCAACTTAGCTGCTGACACAGTACAGAAAACACTGTTTTGTTCTGAACACAATGTACTTTAAACTCCCATTTCAGCTGAAAAGCATGTCTTTAAGCTCTTTAAAAAAGTATTAACTTACTTTGCATTAAGAAACAAATGTGAATATTGAACATAAAAAAATTGGAAAGAACACTTGGTGAAAATAACAAATGCATCATGTGTCTGGGGAATGTACATTAGCTCAAAAAGTTTTTTTCATTGTCTTTCATTAATTTTCTTAATTATAGCATCATAGCAGAAGTGTTACAGTTACAGTTGAGAGGGTATGCTTTTTAATAAACTTGGGTTTTTTCAGGTACCTACAACTAAAATATTTTTCCTGAGTTAGCATCTTTCATATTTTTTCATAGACAGAAATGAATTGATTTTAAGAGATTCAAGCTGCCCCTTTGGCAGTTTTCTGGGTTATAAAGACATGATAAAAACATCTTATTTATGCTTCAACAAGTTTCTTGCATTATGCTAACTCAAGTGGCTTATTTTTAATTCAAACTGCTTATTTCTACAAGATGAAGCTCCCTATCATTGTGTAGAACAATTTTATTTTATTCTTTCAAGTTCACAAGCAAATAAAAATACACATTTTTATTCCAGCACAATGCTTCTCTCTGTATTCTCCTCAGCAAAACACTTTCTAAAGTAGAGCATAGAGGAATTTTGTAATTCTTTTTTTCTCAGAATATGTGCATAGCTCAGACTATACAAACATCCTCTATAGCTCTCCCAGTCACTTTCCATTTCAAGAACCAGGCAATTTGTGTTAACACAAGACAGCTTATCATGTGCTAAGTCTGCATGCAATTTTCTCGTGAGAACAACCATTTTGTACCTACTTGACACATGGAGCACTATACTACACCCAACTAATCAATTCTGTCTATATTAAGAAGTGGGGAGAAAAACTGCCCACAGCTGTTATATTACATCAGCTTTCCTAACTACTTCAGACAACTCATTTTGGGGATTTTTTTTTTCTTTAAACTAAATTGGCATAAAACGTAGCCCTTCTTTCTATTTCTTTTCAATTCTATGTTTTTAGTTTGCCTTCTCAGAGATTATTGGTGAAGTACAAGTGTCAGAGAACAAGCTATGCTTTCTGCAGGCATCCCCAGAAGTTTTGGGGGCAACAAGCTCCCAGGGTCATTGGGTACCCTTGGAGGATTTATACACCAGCAAAATATGAATGAGTAATAGCACATTTTCATCAGAGACCTCACAGATAGTCTATAGACATGAACTTTTGGAACAGAATCACAAATTTTATTTTTTTTTCTTGTATGTAAGCAAATGATAAATGTCTGTCAATTGATAATCAAGTCAGAGATAGAGACACAAGAAAAAGGTACCAGTAGGGCCCAGAAAACTCTCTGGGATGGAAGGATGGAGTTTGGAGCTTTTCTTCTGATACTGACTTTTACCCAACACCACCATGATGTTGAGATGTTCCTATTCAGAACTTGAGGACCACATTGCATATGAATACAAGAAATATTATAATATTTTTTGGAGTTTGAAAACATTATTCCATCAATAGCCTACAGTTGAGGGATCAAAACCACAAAATACCAAACACAAGGACTCTGCTATCAACTTGCCTTGCAGCTCACTTCACAAGATTAGCTCAGTTATCGATAACTAACACTCATTTTTATCAGCTTGGCTTCCCAGCATGCTGCTCTGTTACTTCACACAAACTGTCCTTAAACCTGTTTTTCCTACTTCTCCAACCAGTCTGCTATTTCTTTATAGAAAAGATACACAGCTTGCATCAGTCCTAAGTGGTACAGTTCAGTGTTATCATTCCAAAAAGATTCCATATTATGTGAATACAAAACAGTGGAAATGAAATACTGACATCTATGACAAAGATGTTCCTGTAACTGCTGTGTCCTCACAGAACATTTTTATTTTGCCATGCTAGCATTTCCAACAGAAATCTGTTTTGTCAGGGAGAAAATGCAAATAGTTACACTCAAAAGTATAGCAATGCAACCTGGCAAACCACTGACATCTTAAATATCCTTACTATACCACATACATACCAGCAGTTGGCAACTTCATGCCCAAGCTGAAACCATGTTTTCATGCCAGAACTGGAGGAATGCAATCCCAGCAGCACATTCAGAATGGCATAAACGCCCGTCACGCCAATGAGCAGCGCCTGCGAGGGAATGCAGTGCTGGCAAGTCTTATGTCTCATTATGAAGCATGGAATTAAGAGCAAAGACATGGCCTCATAGACCATGTTGTTTCTATCAGAAGGAAAAAAATACCATAAGAACCAGAGAAATGAATGCGGCAGTTTAGGAGACAAACAAAAAACAGGCTTAAGGTAGGAAGAAAAGATAGGAAACGTGCTTGGTTCTGGACCCTTGCACTAAAATGATGGGACTGATTTTACTAACCTATTTTTCAGAGTTAATCACCGCTATTTTTAAACAGCACTGTAATACCCAAAAGGAAACATCCTCTCTTTTTAGAATTACTGCTTTTTTTGCACATTATGGTGTAGCGGCTCTACACAAGTAGACATACAGGGTATTTTCCTGTTGTCTCATCCTCTAAAATATAAAGTGTGTGATGTCTAATAGTCTGTATTGTGACTTTGAACTGGTAAATAACAAATGACTAGAGGAAAAAATTACATTATCTTTCTGTCAGACTACATTACAAGTGCTTTGATAGTGACTTCCTGCTTGTAAGACAGTACGTATGCCTATTAGAAAGAGGGTAATGTAATTTTCCTTTTAATTTCTAACTCCTGTTTCTGACAATCATACTAAGAATAACAAGAGTTTTATAATTTCTGATATAATGCTAAATATCTCTTTGATACTGCACACTAGGACATAATAGATTCTGGAGTTTAGAGAGTTTGGGGAGGCTTTTTGTTTGCTTGCTTTGTTTTTTTCGGGGGGGCATCAAAAAAATGCACATACTCAGCTTTTGCATTACTAAATGAGTAGCTTATTGTTAGTCATAGGATGTAATCAAGAGATCCATAAAGGACCACAGAATTAAAATGAAAAGGTAATTTTTTATTATGTTTACCCAGTTTGACTTGTGACATTGATCCTGCCTCTGTTTCTTCTTCTCTGGTTTCTCAAAATTTCTATGCAACAGTTGCAAATTAGATATCTTCCTGCTGTGCAATTCATTGAAATACTGCCTGCAGCCAAAAAATATTTACTTTGAAACACATTTTACCCTGCACTACTTTACTTCTATGTGAAGACCAACAGTGGTTTTTCCAAGTTCAGTTTTCTGTTCCATGATGTTTTCAAAGGATCCTTCATGTCTGCTGTTGCCTCTTACTATTTATGTAACCAGGCAGGTATTTTCATCAAGCTACAGTAATCAGGGCATCCATGGATCTCTCTCATTTTATGCTTACAACACTGAACCCAGAAAATATATATGCATATGTCAGTTGTGATGATAGTACTGGGAGAAGGGGAATATCAATTCTGCAAACTCAAATTCCTAGTGCTGGGTCAGGATTCAGTTTATTACATTAACTCTTGCTTGGCATATTTCTAATTTAATATTTTTCATGGAAAAAAAATTATACATTCAATAGGACAGCTACAGCTGTCTTCTATCCATTAAAAAAACAAGAAGAAAAAAATATATTTTTACAAGTAGACCTATTTGCCAGCAGGATTCTATCAATTTTTAATGACAGTATGTTAATACAAGTGTTTTATATATGGATCCATGGTATTTTTCCCTGTGATACTTGACTACACAAGATTATATTACTGAAAGAATAGACCACATTTCTGTCTGGACTAAAACCAAGCCTAAAAAGCCTATCAAGAAGACAACAAGAGGATGACCTCAGCCACAACCCCTGCAGCCCTGCTAGCCTTTGTCACAGTCCTCTCAGGTATCGAGATGTGCCAGCACTGCCTCAGTCTTGTCACCAAGACAGCCTTGTCACCAAAGATGACAAGTTGAGAGTCATCTCCACCGCTGTGTAAGACCCATGCACCCCATGTGCTATTCAGCCTACACCATGCTCCGATTGGTGCCATGGGATTTAGTGAGTTACTTCAGTTGTTGTAGTCAAAAGCTGAAAATTTTTCTGACAGAGGACAATTTTCTGCTATAGAATCTGCCTTTTCACTGCTTACAAAAAAGCATGGTTTACATTTACTAGTAAACTGAGCTAACAACTGAATTTGTGATGCGTGGAGCTGCACAAAATATGTCAACTGAGCATCAGTATCCTCTGTCCGCACTTATGTATTTGTGCCCATTAAGACTGCTTCCCAGTCAGGCTAGAAGGAATGCATCAAAAATAAATGAACTACTCTATCTAGATAAGGTAAAAATGTAAAATAATCGGTATTACATAAACATCAATATACTTTTTCTTCCAACGTTTTCTCTCTCTAGATACATTGAAATCCCCCAGTATTACTAGATTTGGAGAAATTAGGTAAGCAATACCATTTTGCAGATGAAAAACATAGAGGGGGGAGAGAGATCAAGTGTGACAAAGAATGAATGAAAATTTATGGCAAAATTTTAAAGAAGAGAGTCCTTGATTTCCATTCATTTGTCTCAAATAAAAGCATCTTCTTTCCAAAAATTTTCTTCTTTCAGAAGACTCTTTTGTTTAACATCAATATATAAGTATTATATTACCTGACTGTATGCTACAGTATGCATAAAACTTCCTATTTACACAAACACCTTTTTGATTAAAAAAGATTAATTACCTTTAAGTAAAAGACGTAGTAGCTAAAAAGCTGTATTTTTATTTGAATGCAATGCCTAAAACATAGCATCTTCCAGGATCAAATGATGACAGAAGTAATCTGTCAATAAATAAATACTGTCAAGCAATAAAGTTGTCTAACTTCAACAGTCAGTTGGAAATCTATCCACGATGAATAACATAATTTTAGCTAAGTAGGGTGATATGGGAAACTTCTCACTACAACATGACATTTTATTTGTAATAAAGAAATAAAGAAATATAGAAATTTGTATTTTTGCCTGATTTACAAGATATAATTAAAATGTTTTAAATGTTAATGAGGAACCCATATTTGATGCTAATCAAAATATCTTCAAAGTGAGGAACTGAAGATATTCTGGTGCTACAATGATCATTTTTGTATCTCCTTTCAGTCTGCTATCAGACTCATACCAATCCATGCCATTAAAATTGTAAGATATTAAAATGATTTTATGGAACTAAATGGATTTTATGGAAAAAAATATTTTTTTCTGACATGCATTTAATTATTTAGCAATAATTCATTTAAATGTTAAAAACTTCATTGACAGATATATGAAGTTAGATATTTAAAGAACACATTCATTTAAGTGGACATCTCTGTCTTCTGGTTGTATTAGAATAAACATGACATTGGCGTTATTGAGTAACATGACCAAGATTATGACAATGGCAGAGGACCAAGCACCAACGGGAGGCAAAATCCCAGAGCATCCAGGCCGTTACCACCACAAAGGAAGACTAGCCATGGTGGATGCAGAAGGAGCCCTGGGATGGATAAGTAATCTGGTCCTAACCCAGAGATATGGTGCAAGCCCAGACAAAAATATCTTTCAGTGGCTGACCATGGCATTCATGATCAATGAAAAATTGAGATGGCTAAGCACCTGTGTGTATTAAACTCAGAAAAATACAGCCCAATTTACTGGCTTAAACAGTCATTTTCTTGAGTGAATTAGAAATTGGTTCTCTCCACGCTCCAGGATAAGCCTTAAAACACATTCATTTCACAACAAGCTATTCTAATTTTAGGTGATAAATAATTATTGTATGGGTAAATATTTTCTTCCCTCTTTCTGATCTGTCTGCTGTCTGACATATGTTCATAGCTTTTTTCCCCCCCCTTCCTGTATTTGTAAAGCTCTTCATTTTCTGAGTATCTCCAACCCTTCAAACCTGTTATTTGCAATAGCTGTGTCTCTGGAAGAACAAGCACTTTAACTTCAGTAGTTCATGAATTTTTCAGAGCTTTCCTTTTTGAGCTCAATATTTATAATTGTCTTAGTACTGAATATATTGCAGGCAAGCAAATGTAACATCAATTTAAAAACCGCCTGCTGTATTAGCTGCATCTAGAAGCGACAAAGGCAACTATCCTGCTTCATGCAAACACTAACGTCATCATAATTAGAAAGACAATCTCTTAATCTGACACTGAAACCAAAAGGGTATTTCAAAGTTCAATGAGCACTGAGAGGAATATGAACTGTTTTCAGTCTAGTTTAGAGTATGTGCACAAAGTACAATCTTGCTCCAGGAGAAAAATCATTCCCCATGACTATTCCCACCCTTCCTCACCTACTGGAATATGCTCAACCACTTCAAATAGTAACGCAGCATAATGAGGTTTTTGTAAACAATTACAATGAGCCAACACAATAAGAAATTTTACAGGAAAAATTGCTTAGATTTCCCCAGGACTCCTAGACATATTACTAAACAAGGAAAAATAATGGTTGGAGTATTTGTATTTTTATTCTTTGAGACTATTTAAGGTGAATTTAAACAAAGAACTTATTTGCTATCATTATCAACTACATCTAGAGAATTTATTAAATCCATGTGGGACTTGAAATACAAGAAAAATTGGCAAGAAAACTTCAGATGCTTGAAAGGATCTTGCACTGATTTTCCCTTCTCCCTATTTCTCCAAATACAAAAACTAGATAAAATCAAACAGTTTCAATCATGCCATGACTACTTACACAACAAACAGCTCTAAGAAACAGGTTTTAAAATTGCCCTTTCCCTGAGTAACATCACAGCATTTCTCCAAACATGGCTAAACAGCATTTGAGATTAATTCAAGTGGTCATTTGAGGTCTCCAAGATTATTAATCTATTTTCTGTTAAAAGCCCTTGCACGAAGTTAGGGGCACACTCCTGAGTTCCTTAGTTGCAGGCTCTTTTTAAAAAAAAAAAGAAAAAAAAAGAAAAAAGCTGTACAGTTGGATCTTGGCTGTCAGTATGAAATATTATTGGTTTATAATAACTAGTATTTTTCTATTTTTACGACAATCCAAAAAAGAACATGTAATTCTAAATTTAATTTATGAAGTTTCTAACTTCAAAGATGTCATACATATGTGTTGAAAATAAAATTGTTCAACAATTTGTTTAAGCATATTTCCAATCCTTAACAGTGCCTAGGAAGAACATCTCTGTTTCTTCATGTGTATGTGTGCACACACACATTTCAAAAGCATAGGCAGGAAAAGAAATGAAGTGGCCAGTAATTTAAAGAATATAAATTGCATGTTTAAAGCAGCACATCACTATCTCAAAAGGTAAAACCTTTATGTTTTACCCTTTCATAACTTGAGTTTTGCTAAAGAACACCCAAATACCTTATTTTTATACCAGCTGTTTAACAACATGGTTTTTTCCTATGGTCTAGTTTGTTTTGCTTGCCTTTCCTGCCCTTCCATTCCCTCAAGTTAATGTGTTATTAGTTCAATTGCACAGCACAATATATAGTTGCAGAATGTCATACTGAAATCTACTAAAGTAGGTTTTATGCAATCTTATCTAATAATAACTGAGGACAACATGTGACTACACAGCACTGCCACACAGTTGGTAACTTTACAATAGAGCAACACTTAATAAAAGTACATGCAATCTAAGTGAGACCTGGTCAAGTAAGACTGACCTATACAGCTAAAAAAATAAAATTAAAACAAAAAATAAATTCAATGCTAATTTCTTGCAAATACTTCAGTATTTTTCTTTGTCTAGAAACATGTCCAGGAATATTGGGAAAATGTAACAGCAAGTTTCTGTAAAACAGTCACTGTTGAAGTGTTAGTGCCTGGCATGCTTTTCTTCTGGGTCAACTGTGAAAAATATGTGTAATGTTGCTTAGTGATCTTTCACCCCGATTTCCCAAGGAAACACTGCTTATGCAATCACGGTTTGTGTATATTTGTTTATTTTTATTTGCTGGTTCCCTCCAAATAGCTTCTGAACCCATTAAAGAGTTTCAGCCACAGGGGACAAAGGAGCAGCACTCTCAGAGGTAATTATGCTCCTATAAACTTCATGAAAAAGTACATTTGGTTATGAAACAGAGAGAGAGACTTCATACACCCACTTCAGAAAATGTCAAGTACAAGATCCACCCCATTAAGCACCAGGAAGCCCACAGCAGAGAAGCAGCCACGACAGATTGCCGCCAGCTAGAGGTAAAATGGAGAGTTAGCACAGGACAGGGGCTATCCAGGCAATTGTGATGCAGGGGTTGCTCTGGAGGGTAAGAAAATTAGTAGTGTGGATAATAGCTCACATACACATACTGGTTTGTGCCAGCTGACATCAGGATGAGGATATAAGATTTAGTTTTCTAGTCTAGATCTTGACTTTGGGTCCAGCACAGCTGGAGCACCTGGCCCAACAAACTCAGTCCTTGTCCCCAGAAGCATCGTGTGGACTACGGATGGCCAAATATTCTCAAGCACAAAAGGACTTGCCACAACCATTACTAATAATATCACTTTGCTGCACACTGTTCAGATACTGCGATGTCTTTGGAGCAGGGTTCATACCATATATGGCCATGATAAGGTATCTGCTAGTAACTTGGTAGTCTGCACTAGCCTATGATTCCTTGGGTAATAGTAATGGTTAACTCCAGTGCCCATAAGTTAAAATACACACAAATAAATAACAATGATTTTTAAAAAAGCAAAGTCTAAGTCACAGCTTTTTCTATTTAATATATTGTTCCAATGTATGGAATAACTATACCATCAAATTAAATACACTTAATTTTTCAGTTGTTCAGATCCTCCAAATCACTGTTTTGACTGTTTACTGAGACTTACTTGAAAGGACTACCTCACTATTTCATGGCTTTGAAAGCCCACTTTACCTTTCTTTTATGGCACCCAGAGCATATGAAAATCTTATTCAAATGTCTGCAACAACCAATGCTGTCCTGCTCAGATCAATGCATCTCCCAAGAAGACAGGACACTGACTACAGACAGGGAAGGCACTGGAACTGAAACCATTACAAGCTGTCAAGTCTTTGCCCCAAGCTTCAGATCCAAACTGAATTCTCAGCCTCCTGAACGTGAAGCCATCTCCACAGGGTGTATTGCAGAAACGCATTCAAGGTGCTCACTCTCATCTGTAGAATTTATGGCCTGTAGATCTCTTCCAGTTAAATTCCACAAAGCTCTTCATATTTTAACAGTTTCTTTACCACACTTGCTGCAAAAAGGTTTATTTTCTTACCTACGCTTCTGATTTTATTCCAAATCAAGGCCTATATAACCAAGCACCATACAAAACCGACGTTTAGAGAAAGTTTTTATTCTCACATGGTATTTAAGTAATGACATTCACTTCTTAATGCCTCTTATTAATACTACAAAGTAAGCCCATTGGCACAGAGGTGCATCATGATCCAGGTGCCATAAGACATTTGTGAGCCACCTTTCCAAACCAGCACAAGGCAGCAATTCTTAATTTCAGAAAACTCAAACTAAGTGGAGAGTGCCATCTCTACAGACCACTCATGAGTCACTGTTCACACACATACAAAATACAGAAAAAGCACCTTTTGTGAGATGGTGTTTTTCAAAGCATTTTTACAAACTGCCCAGTAAAAATACTAATATTTCGTAAATGTATTTTGATCACTATTATATAGTTTTTATTACAGACTTTATTGAATGTTTCATTTTTAATATTAATAAAGTATTAGTAAATATAGGATTATCTTTCTGTTACTAAAAAGGAAATAACCATATTCCCAAGCACATTTTTTCCTGGCTGGCTATTTGTATCCCCTGAAAACCTAGTATCAGATTTCCTTTTACAGCCGTAATACAATTTAAGACAATCTGAAATAGAAACCTTGTAATACTCACACTATGGTTGAAAAAAATGCAATTTTCTGAGAAGTCTGCAGAAACAAATACAAACTAGGTCTGGTCTAACTATATTTTGAAAAAAATTGCATTTCATGCATAATATAAGAGTTCTACAATAGTCAGCTTTAGATAAATTGATTCTGTCTTACTCTTAGAATGGACAGTTAAGGGGCAAACAACTTATGTTTCTCAGTTTGCGTGATTAACGTTGCATAAAACGAGGAGTCCTAGTTTGAGACAACTGCTCAGTGAGCACAACTATCTCACTTGTGTAACATGCTGTTGAGAAATCACCAGAACTTGGGAGGACTAACGCTTCTGTAATCCAATTCCTGTTGTGACATCCATTGAAAAATAAAATAATAAGGGGAAAGTTGTCACTAGCTCAGAAAGAAGGTTTGAGCACTCCAGGTTAGGAAAGAGCCAGAATATACAAGTCACTCAGTTTCACCTGAAATTTTACTTCTCCTCTGAAGTTTTCAAGTTTGACATTGAATGATTTCATTTTCCACGTAAGCTAACACTCTTCTGGCTCATGATCTCATGGCAACCACAAAAGAATTACAGACACACAATTCTTGTCTCTATGGCATTCACATTACTAATTTTTTGTTCTGAACAGGACCACAAGGAGTGCAAAGCCAAATTAAATGAGTAATCCTTAACTCCAGCACACCCACATTTCTAAGAACTTGATCTTGTAAACTTAATATTATCTTAAAGGAAGCTGGATTTTCCTGCTACTGTACTTCCTAAGATTCTCCACCTCCCCTTTCAGGCAAAGAAAAAAAGTTCTTGTTAGTCCATTTGGATGAGCCATGAACATCGAGAGCAAGCAGTTGCTGTCATAGTTCTCCATTTTCAGCACCTGAAGTACCACTCTGAAGTAGCTTGTGTGGAAAAGGCAAAGCTGGGGAAAGTTTGGTCCAAGGGTTAGGAGCACTCATCCAGATGTAGTTCATTCACACCCACCTCCTAGTAGATTATTCCAGCTGTTCTCACCCCCACCAACTGAAACTGGGACTTTGCAGATATTGATAAGAAGTGTATGGGACCAAAGAACAAGAAACAGAACATCTGAATCTGAGGAGAATGTCATCACCTGAACTCTAGTCTTTGCTTCAAGGACCCCTTATGGATTTTGTATTAACATCATGGCCAAATAACATTATATACAGAGGAGATGAAACTCGCTTATTTTATCTGTAAGGTTATGAAAAATCAATACAATAAAATTAAGAAGGTTTAGATGATGATACATGAGGCTACACAGCTAAGGCATTTTTTTGTTTTCTCACTGTTCTTAATACTGTTTACAATGTCTTTTCAGGTTGAAGTATTTCTCTAATTAGATAAGTAAAGTTTTTAAAAGTACATGCTCAGCATCATTCCGCAATGTAAATTAAACCTTAAAAAAACCCAGAGGAAATGTTTTCCTTTATTTCTAAATACTAATGCTTTACTTGCAGTACATTAGAATTTAATTTACCAACTTCCCTTCTTGCGATAAATTTGGAATCCTATCCTCTATTCTAAATTGTTTTGTCTAAAATACTTGTAAACTTCTTTATAAACTTCATAGCATTGCTACACCTAAGATTAAACCAGTTAGTAAATAATACACTACTCTTCATTCCATACCATTCAATATTGCCAATATTAAAGAAGTGTTTGTTACATCTATAACTATATGCAGAGAAAATGTAGTATTCCTTCACATAACTCTTCAGATGGTTAGCTTTATCCTAATCCTTCAAGGTGCTTAAGGGATTGCTCCAGACCTTGAAATACATTGTTTATTTTTAAACTGCAGTTATAATGTTCAAATATCTCAGTATCATACACTTACCCACCTTATTACACAACTATAAACAGCATGCACATCACACATATATAGTAAAATATTAGCTAAAGTTGATTTTAATATGTAATTTTTTTGCATATGGAAACATTCATAAAACATAGAATACATTCATGCATTCATGAATGTAGCAACTATTTTATATCAACAGCTCTACATAATGAAGGTATTCTTACAAAGCAACATAAAAATAATTTAGCTTAAGCTGCAGGAGATACTGTAAGATAGGAATGATATAATTATTCATTTTAGATGCACTGGCAAAGTAAGTTGCCTATAGATATAAAAAATAGCCTTTTAGACTTGTTCACATGATTATTCTCAAATGAATGACCTATATATACAGAAAGCCTTGTTATTACAGTATAGCTATTACTGCTTATTTATTCCATCAAAGTTTCCAAATGTTTTCATCCTAACTCATTAGTTGCTCCTGAGCTGCTCCTCCCCCCTCCAAATATTGGCTAGAAATACAGAGTTATGGAGCTTTATCAATATCATTGTCTGCTCCAGTGATAAAAGCTGTCCAATTTCTTCAGAATATAATTAAAATATAGAATAGAATTAAAATGGGAGTATTGGAGACCAATGAGTTAAATAACCCAAACTACACGTCGGGTATATTAGTGTTACCATTACATATATCAGTCTTCACTGTGATAGTGTACATAGTGTAGTACAAGTCTTTGACTGGATGTTTATTTTAGTTCCAAATTGATGGCAGTGCTTTCCTGTATTTTCCAAGTCCACCCCCATTCACTCATTTATGCTGTTTCTTAACTTGATGAACGCCTAGAAACTCTACTGTGCAATACAGTTCAGGAAATCTCAACTTCATTATCCGACGTTTGTTTCTATATTTAAAATACAAAGACTTTTTAATTGAAGGTGGAACAAGGCTGATCAGTTACTCACAGTCTCTCCAGGGATCTCAGTCCGAAGAAAGAGCCGTTCTTCAACCATAAGATCTTGTTGTTACTCAAAATCCTACAAGAAGTCAGGAAAGAATCTGGTTAATAGAACGTGGTAATACTGCTGATTAAAAACACGTAATTACAGTAAATGACTGTTCTGTAAAATACTAATCACAAAATTCTCTGCCTCATTTGCATTTTCCCATCATAGCAGTAAATAAAGATTACCATTTCCTGAAGTGCATAGTTTCTTCTTTATTAAATAAAAGCACATTCAAGAAATATGTCAACAAATGAATTTGGGCTTCAACTTGAAAATTGTAACACTGATAAATGCCCACACTTCACTAGTAGATTCTAAATTACCACTGGCAATGGTACTTGTTGGGCTTCCCAGTCAGCAAAAAGGCTGATGAAGTAAGGGAGGTGTTAAAAACTGTTCCAGTAGATTAGAGGACAATATAGTCGCTTTGCGGTGGCTGCTACAGCAGGGATGTACAAAGAATGATACCATCAATTGCTGATAGATACAGAGAAAGCATTTCATCTTCTATAGGAAAGACAAACAAAAAACCACCCCTCTACCACAAAAACAGACTAGTTCAAAAACATTTTCCTGTTGCAACCTCTGCATAGTAAAAATTCAGTAATTAAGCTATGCCTGGCCCATCAAGTACCAGCACCATTAAGTACACATGCAAACTGGCCTTGCACGCAAGCTATTGAAAAAGTTGTCTATTCATCCTCTTCATGTTAAACTACTGTCATTGTCACAAATGGCTCTTTCTACTTCAGTCATTTTTCATCGCTATATTTTCCCAGCTATTTCAGAAGCAATGCAATACAAACTTTCACTCATTCTGACATGCACTCTTAAAAACCTTACAATATACAAAAGAAATGCAATTTGGTTTAGAAGCTCAAGAAATTGTTTTTTAAACAGATCTAATGATTATGCAATCTGCAGAAGAAATGTTTGTCTCTGAAAAAATCTAATTTCAACTGCTTGAGAAATGAATCTTTTAATGTAACATTTACAATAAATTATACTTCTTTAGTGCCCAAAATTCCATTTCAAAATAAGAGACATAGCTTGCAATAAAGATAGAAATAAAACAAAAATAATTCAAAAGAAATTTTATGCTCTTCACTAGCCAACTTGAGACTTTGTGAATCAACTTTTTACTTTTGTAAAGTTTTAAAACAATCTGTTACATGAGACTTAACTTGTCTCACTCTTAGCAATTCCCATTGTACATGAAAAGTAAGTGCTTTGCCCCAGCATACACCCATTACATAAAAACTCAACTCCAGGTGCAAAAGACAACATGTAACACTGATGTATAGTGAAACAGGAAATAATTATTGAGGTAGAAAAGTTAAAATACTGTAATATTAGTAAGATTTGGAGATTTTTGCAAGCTGTTTCTAAAAAATCATCAATAAACATGTGTAAATATGTTTTGATGTGATTTGATGGCCCACTGTCAGAAACATGGAGAACAGAGCAGCTCCAATCTGACCTGTATGTTATTACACTATGTTGTTACTGAATACACTTGTGCAGCAACATTATTCCTCACCCAGAACCGGTCAATATAACCCACAAGTGGCAATTTGGGATCGATCATGAACACTTACACTCAGGCATCTGAAAGCCCCCAGAAGCCTATGTTTACGAAAAAATGTAAAATTTATATATATAAATATGCTCCAATATATGCATAGTCTATTGCCATCAGCTAGGAAACTCCACATCTCACAAGATCTTCCTTCTACTTCTCAAACTAAAAATCATATGTATGATATTAAATATTTCTCTAGTCTACCAACTCTTCACTACCTTCTTAGCAATACCTTTCAGCAGTGACATGATGAAAGACCACAGACTGTTTCAATTTGTCTTATTTGTAAGATTTTCTGGGCTTTTTAGGTGGCATACAGTGACTAAATTGGAAAATTGTTTTAAAAATTTGAATATCTAAACTAGAAGGTGTAAATACATTAAATGTTCTATTATTTTATTCTGTTCCTTTATTCATCTTCTCTTCTGAGGCTGCACAGAATTTGTGTCAGTCAAGAAAAAAACAAAGTCCCAAAATTAAAATTGCCCAGGCTTGGAAAGACTAACATCATAAATTCCACTTCATATTGGGTCATTTGGTTATATGCTGTGTTACAGAGAGATCATCTTTGAGGTCTATTACAATGACATTAAATATAAATATTATATTTGGACTGTTCTGCATAGCCTGATGGGCAAAGATACACGCACTTCAGAACTCTCATCTGGCTTAGGTACAAGTAGTTCTGCCTTTGAAAAATTTTCATGGTGCCAATTTGTTTTTCCAGCCTTCTGTTCATTCTGCCCAGAAAAAGAGGGCAGTTTGAACTTTGCTGGCAACTCCATGAAAATGCAGCACAAGTCAGCAGCACATGGGTCTCTTGCTCTGTACCTCTGGGTCTCCTGTATAGCCCTAAGCATGTAGCCTGAAACCAGTATCATTAATCCACATAAAACAAACTCCTAGAAATTAAAGAGAACTATCTAACTATTAATAAATCACAAGATTAAACAGAACATTTGGTTCATAAATGGAACACTCGGTAAACACAGCTCATGTTCTGCAGTACTGCTATCTTATTTAGTCATTTCCTTTTATTTTTCTGAAAGATAAACTGAGTCTTGAAAAATATAACAGACACCACCAAAAAAAAAAAAAATCATAGAACTTAACTATGTAAATTTAAGTTTCTAAATGAAACCTTTCAAACCTTTATACCAGACTTTCACAGAGACTTTCACACAGAGATCAGGTTTCAAAAATTAAGTTTCCTTCAGGGCCTTCTCTTCTCTACAGTGCCAACTAAAATTCAGGTTTTATAAACAAAGTAATATGGGTATTACAGTTAAAATACAATTCTTTTTCTGTTCAGAATCACAGCTTTAAAGAATTCTAGCATTCCAATAAGGTCCATGGGGAAAAAAAAAAAATCTTCTCTAACAATTAATACAAGTTATCTACATTTCATTCAGCTGGTTGGTATACCACATGGGAAGAATCCACCTGTTTTTAATTAGCTTTAGTGATGTCCAAGAATTTTCAATGGGCTGTTATCAAGAAGGGTTTGGTTTGCACTGAAGACCAGTTCTGTGAATACAATGAACAACTTCACTGGCAAACTTAAATCATTATTTTTCATATAGTAAGGAATCGCTTGTTAAACTTTTGATGCAACTCAACATTTTTCCCTTCTGAGGACATTTGCTGTGGGAATGAGACTAGGAGGGAAGAAAGTTTGGGTTACAATGTTCAATATACTAACTCAGAAATGAGGCTTAACTACAGATGATGAAAAAATCTTTTCAAGTAATCAATGCCTGGTCAAATTGTGGCTCTTACGCTTGATGCTGAAATTACACAGAATAATTTTGTATATTACAACTTCAGAAAAATAACAGAATGGACATAAAATGCATGAAGTATGGCTGGAATAGTTAGATATCTCTTTTCCCTTGAATACAGTCACCTGCTTACAGGGAGATGTTTGTAATTAGAGACCTGCAGAAATTTTGCAGGAAAACAGAGACATGAAGAGCATCCTTTTCTTGTACTTACAGATGCAAAGGTTTGGTGGATAAATACATGGGAAAAAGTGTTATTGATGTATTTGATTTTGGATAGCTTCTAACATAATTGTAATTTTCAGATGTAACAGAAACTGAATTACTTAATAGAAGATCAAATATAGTTTGGATTTTTAAAACAAATCACCACCATGTGCCCTCTATGATTAAGTATTTCTCACCTTTTATTTATTCACAGAATTTTCACTTGTCTTTTTTTTTTTCTGATGTGCTAGTGAATCACAGCAATAAATATTGCTACACACTGCAAGCAGGCAGCTGGTTTAAATAATTATTAATTTCTAGCCATGTGCTAAGAATCTCACATTTTCAATATTTTATTCCAAGGAGAGAAAGACTGAGAAATAAGCACACTTTATTTCAGTGAAACTATTTTCCAAAACTAAAATCCACTTAAAGTTACTTTTCTGTAAAAAAAAAAAAAAGAGAGAGAGAAGAAAGGTTTCCTGAAGAAACCTTCTGAGAAGGTATTTATTTTGAAGATCAGTTGGCAAACTTGTTTTGCACTATATTATGATCCAAACCCCAGGTAACTGGTAGTTAAAATGGTGGTACTTTCAGCCCTAGCCCTCACAGGATACATCCAAGTAAAATAGTGCGGGGGAGCAATCCCCTAGTCAGCACCACTCTGCTGATCAGACACGTTATGAACTGTTTGCTCACCTCACTGACCCCTTCAAATCTTATGTCTCTGCTGCTCCTTCGCCCAAGACACTTTGGGGGACAGTTTACCCCGGGGAGCACATTCAGAAGACATTAACTCTACACCAGGTTTGCCCTTTCCCAGCCCTGTGAAGCCCTCCAGCACTATTCCCACAGGGTCCGAAGGGATATCCTTCAAACACGCTCTCTCGATCTACAGCCACACCCTAAAGCATGTAATCCATATGCATAGTTTCACCATGCAAACATACTTCTCTGGTGGGCTGCAACACAGGCTGCATGTTATTCCATTCATCCTGCCCCGGAAATAAACCAGCCAACCTCACATGTACACGAGAACCCAAATCATGCCAAGGAGCACACTAACAACTGAGAAGCATGGACGGTCAATGAGCCATTGCTTTCACTCTCTCCTGGACCTCTTTCTTTAGCAGTATAGACATACCTGCAAGGATGAATTGTTCCAATGGGCTACAAGCCACCTCTCTGATCTTCTTTCTGGTTCTTTCATTTGAATTAAACGAGCCACAAATCACATTTTGCTTAAATTGATGCTATGATTTTTGTTTTTATGAAACTATTAAAAGTACAAAAAGATGTAATCCTGTATAACAAAGTCTCATTCAAGTATAACACATGCCCAGTATAAGAGAATCTACTGTAGTATTAAAAAAAAAATCAAATAAAAAAGCTCTCAATCAAATGCAAACTTCAACTTCCTACAACCCCTCAAGCAGAGAGAAAGAATCTTTTTACCATGCCTTCCAAGTCAATGGACTTGGGTTCACTTGACATTACAGAGGAAACAAATTCCACAGCTGAGGCTTCTTCAGTGAGATGGTACTGCATCCCACCCAGTAAAGACTAAAGGCTGTGAGGTCACACAGCAGTGCATCCACAGAGAAAGCACATCTCAGATAACCAATTCCAAGAATGACAAGACATTTAGATGAAGACTGCTATTCCCGAATGCATAGTGAACATAGAAGGAAGTGTGACCCATTACTGAAAAATATGTGTTTCCTCTGATAATATTGACAGGGGAAAATAAACAAAAAACACAAGCAAAAAAACCCTACCCAGACTTCATGAAAAAAACAGTAAAATATCAACTTCCACCTGATTTTCTGCTGGGCAGCCCAGGAACTGTTTCAGACGAGGCTTGACCCAGTCCTGTGGCTAGCTAAGATGAACAACCAATGTCTAGACAATTAATCTCTCTAAAATCCTTTTTTTAAGGCCCACTCACTGAGACCAGCTGAAGGTTCACTGACTTACTACAGGAGACACCAACCAGGAGAACAACAATACCTGCCCCTGCTGTGCACTTGCTCTTAATTCCTGTTTAGTTTTCCACTTCTCAAGTAAAAAGGTGTGTTTCATGGATATCCAAGCTAATTTGACGAAAGATAGAAAGCTCTGTCCATTAAGATTGTACATCTGGGACCTCTGTGTTGGGGTTGTGTTAAGAAATTGTGTTTCAAGTTCTGCAGTTTCCCTTACATACTAATTTCAGTTCAAGCAGAGGGGAATATCTTTATTTTAGAATAAAAATTTAAGTACTAATAGTAGCTAATCATTTTACATGGAAGCCTGATAACAGTTGACATGTTGCAGTTTAAGCTGTTTGTTCGCTTTACATGAGGCATGTAGTTAGATACAAAAGGAATGTGAGCTGACATCCTATGAAATACTTGGACACAGTGGTGGGAAAAAAATGTATTTAATTTCTTTATGGCATCAGAATAAGACTGGAATCATTTATATTGAAATGGTACAGTGTAAAATGAAAAACTATTTTTAAGGTTTTAAAATTCTTCTCAGTAAACCAGAATATTGTTTATTCCCACAACATCCATAATTCATTGAGAGTTGCACCATAAAAACAAATTAAGAATGAGCTTGCACCACAAAAATGGCAGGAATAGAAAGGAAAAAAGAATGCCTGCTTTTTGTGCCACATATGTAGAGACATATGGAGCGATCATAAAATACAGGTAGTAATTGTACTTTTTTTTTCCCTCCAAACTGAAGACCACAGCTGAGCTACTACCTAGCGCTTTGCAGATAATATCAGAACTATACAGATAAACTAGGAGGAAAGTCATATAACCGTAACAAAACTAACTGAACAAGTGAATAGAGAAAAATGATTGAAAACACTATTGACCGCTCACTAGGTGAATGGAGTGTGGCAGACACCTAAATAGTTCATAACCAAACAGAAAGGAGGAACTTGTAAAAATGTGAGAAGTATTCATCAATTCAGTATATATCACTATTTGTGTACAGTAATTCATAGTGCCTACTACTCTGTCCGACTTCAAGAACATCAAAACTTAAAAAAGCTTAAAGATGAGTTATCAGAATACTAAAGATGCATATAATGGTCTCAAGTGACACCTCTCTTCCCTGAGGGGATTGTAGCCCATTGTATTGTCTTTTCAAACTAAATAAAGTGTGTTGTCAACATTCTTAAAAGGAATCAGACAAAAATCCTGTAGAAAGTAATAAAACTTAGTCACTTAGCACCTCTAATTCCAGCTGGTTTTATCATTATCTTCAGTATATACCAGCTTTTGTTAAACCCATTCACTTGCAGCATAACCAATTCCAAGCATTAGTGAAAACAGAAAAATGCTCAAAAATGACCTTCCATTGTAGATAGTGTGTTACATGTGGCAAAAAACCCCAAACAGCTATAGCCAAAGAAGCAATAACAGTGTACTAATTATCCTTCTAATCAGAACACTACCAGCAGAACAGCTATTTCCAGATCTTGACACTATTTGATTATAGCAAGAGAAGCAATGAAACTATAAGCACTGAGAAATTTCCTTGTAGGTAATTATTTATTTAAATGAAAATCCTTCCAGAAGTGCAAATAAACCCTAATAGTCTGTCACACATTTAATGGAATGTAGGAGAAACTAGCTGACCACTCATGTTATGGAAACACAATACTGCCTTTGTGGAAAATCACTGTTCAATAGCCTCACTTTCAGTAATTCAAAATATAAGGCAAAACTCATATTTTTGTTGCTTCGGTTTTCATACTGGTGGCTTTTCATCAATAGTCCTCTTGGGTCATATAAGAGACTGCTAGGTCACATTCAAAATAACAAAGCCAGAGAGTTCTTGCATAAATCATCACACCAACCAATTTAATTAACTAAAATCGTATTCAAGAGCATTATTGTGTAAGCCACATCACAGTTCAAACAGTAAAACAAAATATTATCATCACTAACAGGACACACAACTCATCCTCTCCCTAATACTGGTTCAGCAGTATTAATGTATTAACAAAAGGAAGCAGCAAGGTCACTCTTAATATGATTTCTTAACAGTGGGGGAGTTAAAGAGTTCCCAGCTTTTGAAACAAGCCCCCTCCACTACAGGGTGGTATTCATTAACTGAACAGGACAAGAAGCAGCAGGAATCAAAGCATTACTAATAGGACTGTAAGTACTTCAGAAAAGTAATGTGGTTGTCTATTTTATAACTTTTGTCAAGCACCAGCCATTTTCTGAACTAGATGATGCTCTTAAGTAAAACATTTTTTTCCATAAGAACTTTAAACTGTAAAGGTTGTATCTGTAGATCAGTGAAGACCCAAAGTATCATACAGGATTCTATGCTCAAAGTTTAATCAATTGTATTTAATAAAGTCAACACCTGGAAAACTTAAGTCATTAGTGGGTGATCATAGAAAAAGGTTTGACAACATAAACAGTACGTAGAATAAAATTATGGACTGCTATTTCCTGAAATCATAGAATATTGACCTGCTGAGGATATAAAAATCTGATGAATCATTACTATTTTACTACAACATGTACACATATTTATGACGTCCTTAAACTGTCTAGATAAATCTTGCTTTTAGAAGTTTTGAACTTGAGTGCAGATAACTTTTTCAAATGTAACCTAAAAAAACTAACACATGATCTTTTGATAAGACAGCATTTTCATTACATCTTTTGAAAAAGAGATAATTCTATCTAAGTGAACTTTTGGACTATGCCACTATACCTATCATGTGCATGGTCTTTAGTTGAGAGATAGTTACGTGTGTTTAACTTTCTGTGATGGGTCCTACTGAGTCTAGCAGAATTATTTACATGAATTAAATTTATCATGTGCATTAGTTTTTGAAGATCAAAGGTTCTATTGTCAACATTTTCTTTGGAGAAAGGGAGGAATTGTTCAAAGCTCTCTCTACAATGAGAAGGAAATCCTTACCCCTGAACTTTCAATAAAACATCATTTCTGAAAGCATATGTAGGCAATTGGTGACAGCATGGGTCTGCATGCCTTGTTGTTCCTGGTTTTGCCTTTGACTCACTGCACAGCCTTCAATCAGTGAATATATATTTACATGCATTTTTAGTGGGAAAAAGGAGACTGATACAGAATATAAAAAAAATAACAAGTTCTTCACTGAATAAGCTGGTGTAATATGCAAATGGATTTAATGAAGTGATTGTTTATAGGCTAATTAGCTTTTGATTTGCTTGTCATTCAACTCAGTTGACATTATGCGGAAATTACGTTCTTTTATTTGTTTCTCATTCAAACTTTTATACAATTCACCAATAGCCACAGTGCAAACACCACCAGGAGGAGCAGAGCAGCTGAGTGAACAATGCACAAGAACAATGTGCAGATTTGAGCATTTCAGTGTGCTCGGCACCAGTTAGACAGACAAGAGCTGAGAAGCATCTCCATCCTGTAGGGTAGGGATTTTTACACTCATTTCAGTGGGACTAAGAGGTTCATTTAGGTTCCCCATTTCAAAATGGTTACTGCAAGTAATTTGCCATGGTGATTCATGCAAGGTCAACATAACAGCATGCCCTTCCTTTCTCCTGGGTTTACACTCTACTGCTCAGCCAAATAACCATCAGCATCCCAGTCTGCCTTGCAGCTCTCACTGGTGGGCCAAACCTGGTTTTTACATTACCTATGATACATTCAGGTGGCTTTATTCTACAAATAAATTCTGAAACCTTGTTTGAGTTCAAGAATTTTAATAAGATTAATTAAGTTTTAATAATTTATTTGGTCAAAAATTTTTAAGAAGTAATTTGCCTTTCCTAACTGGATTTTACTACACATTTCTTTCTTCTAAGTCATTCAGGAAAAGGCTTAACAATTCCTGAGTCACCATTCCTTGTTTATTACACTTTTTGTATTACCATTTATTTCCTTCATAAGATCTTTTCAGCATTACTCTTATTCAGCCCACTGCTCTTCTTTTAAACCCGTAAACACCTGTTCCGCTTTTCCCAGTTTTGCTAATTTTGTGTGTATTTCTAAAACAGCATTGTAAAGGTTCCATATTATTTCTGAAAAACATGCTTAGAATTGTCTTCGAAATACTCATGTGTCTCAGTTACTACCACAGATAAGCAGTAACAATTGCTGACTATAAATCCAGAAAAACAGTGAAAATTTGTCACTGTGGTAATTTATTTTGATTTCCCTCCAAATTGATTTGTTTTTATAATGGTTATATCTTAACTTACAGGTTCTGCTGGGACTGTGATTGTGTTTTGCAAAAGAGGTATCTGCAGTAGTTGTTTTTTTTTAAATGATGATGTATATCATCTGATAATTCAATAAAATACAAAACTCATTCTGGATCCTTTGGGTAATATATCTGAAAACTGAAAGCCTGAAAAAAAGACTGGTCTGACAACATAAAATTGTTCCTAGCTGAATTTGAAGAGAAACTCTTTTCTCCTAAGGAGACATTTTAAGGAGCTACATTATTAAATCTAAATTGTTTGCTTTATTTTGCCTTAACCAGTAGGACTGCATGTCAGAATGCTCCTCTTTTAGTCCTCCATTTGGTTTCAAAGACTGAGAGGAACAGACATTGAACTGCTAATAGGGAGTGACAAAGAAGTTTTTCTAAAGTACTTCAGACAACTACTGATATATGCTCTAGCAGAATGAGATCTCAAAATTTGAAAGAGTTGGTGGGTATTCATATTTAATTCAGTGAGCAAGCAACCCCCACATAATGCATACAGGCCATCATATCAGTTTTCAGTTCTTTTGGTGGTGCTGCAAAGCTTGAGAATTGTTTAAAAAACACATTCGGGATAGCATCCAGTTGAGGTAGAAAACGCAAGACCATGGCTAATTTATGATCTCCGAATCACCTGGATTGGAAGGGACCTCCAGAGATCATCCAGTCCCATCTCCTGCCCAAAGCCGATCAGGTTATAGCAGAGCACTGCTCAGAGTGGTGAAATGGTGATGCTTTTTTGTAATGAAGACATTAGCCATTGTGGATTATTTTGGCTTTAAGCACGATTCGTAAAGTGGACTACAAGAGATTAAACAATCCTTGAAATGCTGGAATTCAGAAGTTAAATCCAGACAGCACAGAGGTACTCTGCTCTATACCTACTGCAGAGACAAGGCATTTACAGCAAAACACCGGATTGTCACAAGTATCAGACTGAGGAACCCTAGACATGAGGATGCAGACCTTACGCTTTACCTGAATCTCCTTCTGCTTTACCCAACGTGGGTCCCTAACTGGACCGAGAATATTTGTACTAGGGGTTATACAGCAAAATCACTCATGTGTAATCTAGAGGTTGGGTGTGTTTTATTTCTGTGACAGTGCCTTCTTTAAACAATTTTTTCGGGATCCATATATCACAAGTGAGATCATGACAGCAACCTCTGTCATGTGAAATCCCAGTTCTATATAGCCCACCCAAGTCAAACTGGAAAACTATTAAAATGTAACATTTATTGCAAATAATCTGCATAGACTTTCCATTGTTTCCAGCACTAATTAATATTATTAAGGGGTTTACTTCAAAAATTCCCTATGTTAATATATTATTACTGAATATATATACAGAAAGGAACAAACATTTCATGTCTTCTTCTAGAAATAATTAAGCTTTCAGCCAGCTTTTTATTTCCAATTTGAAAATATATTAAGGTGTTCCAAAGCAGTACACAGAATTAATAATTAATTATTACAGGTAGAAAACTCAGTTTACTTAGTTAAAAGTACTAATTTTGAGTCTAAGCAACGTTCTTGTGTCTTACTTCTCAAACAGATTTTGCACTGGTGAAGGCCAATGTGGTTACCTTAAGAAAATGGGCTAAAAGATAAGATTCTCCTAAGACATTTGGGAAGGCAGTTCTCACCCCATGTAATGAATGTTAACACAGAAGCAATCATCTCCAAGTGCATCTACCTCTCAGCTTCCAAGCTAAAATGGTCAATGATGGTCTCACTTGTGATTTGTCTTTTTTTAATCTTAGCCTCAAATGCTATCTATCAGCTCAGGTACTTAAAATTATCTTCCCAAGGCTGTGTTGTTCAATATTTGATGTGCTTTCCATTTTAGTTATATCCACAACCTTTGAAATAAAGCTTTCAGCACAACTGTTCAAAACAGTGGTATAAATAATACAAACAAAGAAACCTAACATTTGATCCTACTTCCATCACACAACTAACTTTTCCCTATCTTGCTTTGTCTTTGTTTCTTTCACATTAGTCAATGTTCAGCCCATTCAACCACCTTTTGTTTGATACTTGATCGCGAATATTCAGCTTTACCTTGCAGCATGCGTTTCTGCCAAATGGCTCCTAAAACATTTAGCTGTACAATAACTGTAGCTGACTGCATTGCTTTTACAATAATAAACTCTGGCAGCAATATCCACAAGGAATTCCAAAGCCTTTGTAGGGAATCATGTCCTGAAGCTATCACAGCTATGTTAAATGAAGCTCGGTTATTCCTAATGGTTTCCCAATTCATTTCTTTTAGTGGTTTTTAAAGTTTTCCTAAAATAATGATGACAGAATAATTTATTCATTTTTCAGAAGTGTCTTCAGATCCTTGAATAAATAATGAGAGTGATAGCACCTTTCAAGGATGCCTGAAATGACATGAAAGGAGCTTGCTTAAGTGAGACCAGTTGCACTTATTTATTTTTTAAAAACAGAGACTGTCTACAGGAAGAACAGAAGAAATAAACAGCACAAAAGAAAAAAAGCAGGGACAGGGAAGAGAGTATAGCTATGAGTACTAATGAAGAAAAACTAAAGGAAAGTAAGATAAAGATTGTCTGTTCTGGTACACATACAATTAATCAGCTATTTATTAAACTGGTCCACAAGTGATACACAACTTTTGTTCTTTCGGAAAGCAGTGTGACCTGTTTGAAGTTAAGTAGGACAACAAAAAAGGAGCAGGTTCTTAAATAATTCCTAAAATAAATAGCTCAGACATTCATTCTTTGGGCAAGCCACTGTTAGAGTAATGGACAGTTGGGTGTACCAATATGGAAAATGCATCATCCATCCGCGGAAGGAAGGTACAAGAAAGTACAGAGCACAACAGACACTTCTAGTAACTGCCAAAATCTGCATGGGTACCCATCTGTTTCTTTTCCATTAAAATGCCATTTTCTCATTTCTAACCGTACTATGTGCAACACAGTGGTTATTTCTTCACTGATCACCTGTACAAGTGACACTTACTAAATCATCATTCTGTGTTTACTGTGTTAGCATATGAGATGGCTAAAGTATAGTATTTAAGGCAGCAAGCTGCTAGTACAGATACTTAGTCCCATTATTGGATTTAGATTGACACTATGTACTATTTCTTAAAGGCTGCCTAGTGCTGGCTAGATGATGAAAAAAAAAAAAACCAAAAAAATTAATCCATATTAGAAAGAAAAGTCTGTAACATATACTCTCTGGATTATTGAATAACATTTCTAACATTAAACCTGAATATATCAATGCTGTTTCAATCAGTTTTCCCCTCACACTGTGGTATTACAATGACTGAAGAGAGAGTAAATATGATGATTTTCCTTCAAACTTCATTTAAATATCAATTTCTGCTGTGTTTCCTGTATTAAATTTAGCTTACTTCAGTATTCCTTGCTAGTTAGGCCCCTTTCTCTAAACCTTGTTTACTTACCTTCCATTAGACTCTAAGTTCTTGCAGAATATCAGAAAAGCACTTACAGAGATTGAGAGATTTGATGCCACAAATTAGGTTCAATAAGTGCCACAGAATAGTTAAAAGATATCAAAAGTCCTCCTCTACAAAACTTTCTGAACAATGTGTATTAAAGGTTAAGTAAAAGCAGGAGTTTCATTTCCGAAAATAAACTCTTTCAAAATTGTAACACAAGACCCAATATATACTTCAAAAATGGCTATTCATTGGAATCTGTATCAGGCATTTTTTTGACTAAGTAAAAATATTCTCATTCCAAGTCCTTCACAGAAGTCAAGCAATCATGAACTAAAGGGTCCTGAGCAAAACCAGTTATACTCAGTATTAGGGAAACTAGAGAAAAAAATAATAAGAATAGTTCAGTCTTAATTATATATGATTCTGCTCTAACCAATTTTAATATTTATGTAGAATAATAGAAGATTACCTTAAAGCATTTCATTGCAAGATAAACACACACCCCCATAACAGCAATATACCTAAAACCAAGCTTAACACATCCAAATCAGTTGTCTACCTACAGCAATATTATCTACTGTGTCATGCTCTGATTTTCTTTTCCATTCATTTTCAAAAACGTTTCTATACATATAAAATACATCTTCTTTCAGGATGACTGCTCTGGAAAGGAATTAGTTTTTGAGGGATTTGGCTCTTTTTTAAATCTCCATCTCTGAGAAGACTGGTTGTCAACTTTCTTTAAAACAAGTCTTAAAAACTTTAAAAAAAAAAAAAAAAAAAAAAAAAAAGCTGACCCAAGTGTACCATGTAGGTATACCAGAGGAATCCTTAGAAAAAAAGTCTCCCCCCCCCCCCCAAAAAACCCTCACTCATGACTTCTGAGCACATGAATTCGACAGCTATGCTTCCTTGCCCCCTCTTCCAACTTTAACACTATAAGCACTTACTGCAACAGACCTTGGAATCCCGAAACATAATCATTTCCCTGAAATAGCAGGGAGCTGCATACTTCCCTGCCACAGGAGGGCACAGGCAGTTACCTCTGCAGCATGCTCCATTTTACTTCCTCTGGAGCCCATAGCAAACCTTTAGGATTTCCAACTCTTTTGTGAAGGAAAGGGAAGGGAGTCAGGGGTCCCTGAGTGGGTGAGCAGTGGCGGCAGGACTTTTCACAGCTCCCATGAATATAGGATTGGAAAAGGGTCAGGGAGCTGCTGATGACTGAGCCTACCTCAACGGGATGTTCACGTTTGCACAGAGCTTTCTCCAGTAGCAAAAGTCAGGAGGAGAGTAAGAATTTGGGAATCTCATCAAGCAGCTTCATTTTGGGTGCCCATGGTTCCCTGAGGGCTCTTCTCACAGTGAAATACTCAGATTGTCAGCTCTGAAGCACTTTGTAACTACAAGGTATAAAATTGCTGCTGAATAATCCAGTACTCAATACAGGCATGACTTTAAATTCCTGTACTAAATAAATAGAAAATAGGTTTCCTAGATGCCTTTTTTACAGTTCTATCTACAAAGACTCTATTTGTAAAATTACTTCATTTCGGAGTTATACATGCTGGAGATGTACAACTCAGAAATCTTCCTTTATCAGACTAATCACTCCTAGAGAGGGGATGTTTTACCTTTCAGACACTATTGTGTAGATATTCAGACATTATCTTGGGATTCAGCAGAGCCAAGATAACTGGAGTTTTAAATTGCTTTTGATGTTTCTTACATCTACAGTAATGAATGACATAACAGCTATCTATTGTGATACACGTGCATCTGAAGACCATTATCATACTGTGTCTACTGGAAATTTTTTTTATATGTTAAAGTGCTAAACTAAACTGGCTTCGTATAGCCAGGACCAAAAGGGAGCTGTAGAAAAGCAAAAGACAGTATCTTCTTGTGTCCTTTTTTATGATTCCAAGATGCACAGTAGAGGATGTATAAACACACCATTCCTTACTCTGAAAGTTATTTTCCTTGGCCAACAGAATTTTGCTAACCTTCTTTAAGGGAACAGATTTTCAGATATTTAAAGTGGCAAACTCTTATGAATGATGCTGAATGTCAAAGGTTATTTGTCATTGCAAAGCCTTCTCTCACTGGTTTTAGCAGAATGGAACTAAGACTATTTTTATTTTGCAATAATCTGGATAAGAACACAGGACATGAATAAACATAGGATTTCAAGCTCCCTCCACTTCCAGTGCAAAACATAGGTATCGAGAACAGTTAGATCATAAGCAAAGGAATAATGGAAACAAAAATATTTAAACTTTCACACAGGTTTTATGATCAAAGACAAAATCCAGAATGGTGTAGTAGAAGCAAAAAATGAGATGGTCTTCTTTAGGACTCTACCACTGGAAGCTGTATTGCGCTTTGTTTTATAAAGCACATCTGAATAGTCTTTACCCTTAAAATGACACCCATTTATGTAAGTATTATTATTTCACAGACAGTGAATCAAAGTACCAGAAAGAGAATTATTCGTGCGGTTTTGCACTTGTGGCTGAGTTGCCAACAAAATCAAATTTCCGGCGTTTCAGGCTACAGCTCTGAGCAAGCGACTCTCCTTCCCACTTCACTGATTTCAACCTGAGCATTAGGTTGAATGAGAATTACATAGCTGAGAATTACCACGAGAGCAAAAACTGTGAGCAAGAATTAGCTGAGAAGCATGAGTCAACTTAGGAAAGCTTAAGACAATTCCAGCTGCACTTGTTTAGGCAAAGCTAATTTCACCCCTAAGACTAAGCTTCTTATTAAATCACTACATACAAAAACCAACACACATACATACATTCATTTTACAGATTCCATTAAACCAGTTACATTTCAGTAAAGCACTAGCTCATCTCTCTGGAAAAGCTTTCTCAGTGCTTTTCCTGTTAAGCATGAAACAGCTGAAACATCAAGCTCAGCTATGAAACCTCTCTGAGTAGAAGGGCAGCGAAAGCAGCGGTTCCTCCTGGAGACACCTGCCAACCCAGCGACGGATGGGAAAGGACTCTTCTGAGAAGAGCACCAGAAAACCTCAAAGACCAAGTTCATGTTGTCTGTGTACCACCATCTGACATGAAAATTAACTACCTACCTTTGTAAGAGATATGCTTAGGGATTTGCTCAGGTGATACACCTCGGAGAATAATATGCCGCAATAAAAACTGGTAGCGTCATTTGAGCAAGCATCTGCAATCCTAGAGGGGGTAATGGTCACTTCTAGTCTTGTCAGCATCAAGCTACACACAGACCACATCAGTGACCTTAAAAATGTTATACACAAGGTATCATGCCAGATCATACCTCTGTTAATGCCAGAGAACAAGTGTTTTGCAGGACTCTGGAAAACCAGTATCTTCTCTGTGTTGCCAAACCCTAAGGAATATTCAACTGAGCTTTAAAGGGGCATTCACTAATTGTAACTGGTATGATTTCATAGAAATTCAGGGATAGCTTGACATGATTTGAGCAGACAAGAGTAAAATGATGGGAACACACCACACAGAGTATTGACTTTGCAAAGTTAAGCTGTAAAGCCCAAAATCACTTCCATTTTAGCAGATGCTGTGTACCAAAAGACATAAAATCCAGTACAAGGAAAACTGACTGCTGATCCACACAGCACATCATAAACTTAAAGGCAGCTGCCTGAGAACACATCTACAGAACTCCATCAAGGTGTCAGATGTCTGCTGCATTCTCAACTCCCTCTTCAGTGTAGGAGATAAATAAAAAAGATTCCTGGACTCGATGGCATCTTTACAGAGTGCTTTAAGTACTTGGGTTTGAAAGGAAGATTTTGACTGTCTAAATTTCTTTACACATAATCTCTACACATGTTTGAAGAGCACGAGGCTGGAAAATTCATGGCCATTCTTGTAGATTAAGATGGCAACTGAACCCAGCTAGTGATGAGTACTTTTATTTAATGGGTGCCACAGCTCACGACAGTGGCTGCATTTGGAATTGGTGCAGGAAGGGTTAAATCAGTTGTCACTTGGTGAAATTCTGACATTGACTTTTATGTAGATACTTGGCTACCAAAAGCAATGAAAAACTGTGGTAGCATTCATTGACCTTTCATCCACACCTAATACTGTCTGACAGAAAGACTGTTAACTCAGTCTGTCAATTATAAATTGCCACTCTGCTTTCACTCTGATCAACTAAATCATCTGTGATATTAAAAACAAAAACTCCCTCTATATCCACCTTGGCAATAAGTCTTATGAAAATATTCACTGTTGGATAAGGTTTTGAGCTTGCACCGACCTTTTACAGCTGTGATAAATCACTGTTACCATGGTTTGTGGGACCACAAGATTTATCTCAAATGTAGACGAAATCGCATTTGCGGTTATGGCTTGTACTCCGAAATAAGATGGTTACTCTTGTAAACCTTTTAAAGACTATTTCTAAGGTTGATTTCAGAACTTTAAGGGCCTACTGCTAGCACGGGAGCCTGAAATCAGATACCTTAGCAGCTATAGCATCTGTTCGAGTTCAACTATCAAGAAGGGGGGGGAGGGGGATAATAATAATAATAAAATAGCAAAATTAATGCATAACAACTTCCTGAAATACCTTAGAGCTGAAGTGAATATAAGAGTCAAATACCAATCTCATTTGGAGAATGTCAACAAAACATAAAAAACATTCAGAATTTCAGAATGCAGTTAACACTACCTGACTAAGTAATACAAGTATCTTCAAGATATTACAGATTTCACCACAAACACTGATTCTGTCCATAGTGGATTAGTGCTTTTCAAAATGCCAAACTTGGAGAGAGTTATTTTTTCTTCAATTTGTCTCTATATTACATATTTATAAAGCTAGTGACATTATTAAACAGCAAGCAATACAAGTTATAACATTCCCTTGCATGTGACTATAAACCAAGAACGGCAGGGCTGCTCTTTACTTTGCTATTTGCCATTTTGCGTAAGACATCTCTTTTATCTTAGGTATTATTTCTGCTTTTGTACCTTTACAGACTGAAAAGAATAATTTTAAAAGAGGTTTAAAAACTACAAGAATTACTTCATACCTGAGCTTGCCGCTTTCAATCAATTTAAATTATACTGATTTAATACTTGAGTCTGTCACTCTTACTCATATTGAATATCACCAGCTAGCTATGCAAGCCTCAGTGAAATCTAAAAGGTCAGTTTATAAATCTGTTTTTCACATTTCTAGGCAATTGCTCACCAAAATAAACTCTTTGCGCTGAGCTAGAACGTTCTCAGAGAGTACCTGTTTTACCAATGCAGATTATCAACATCTGTGCTTTAGAAACCATCATCAGAATAAGCCCTTGCCTCCCTCAGCTCAGCACTTGAGGAATTCACTCACCACCTACAGTAAATGAAGAGAGGTCCTGGACTACAGACAACAGCCAGAAGAGGGCAAGGGGAGAAGACCCAAGACAGAGATGACCGAGGCAAATACTTAACTGGATCAGGTTGAAATTATAAAAGTGAATTAACTTTTTAACACTTTTGCACACTTTGTAGATTTCAGTATTCTCTTCAGAAATGCCTGAGAGAGATGTTTCAATGAATGTCCGAGCAAATTTCACCATATTCACCATACTCAAATGAAGAACAGATTTTGTAACCTAACAAAAGGTACCCCACTTTAACTACTCGATCACACTTCTTCTAAAGCATCCATGGTTGTAATTTTATCCAAATGATATACCAGAACTATAAAAAGCTTCTCGGCCTACAATCTACATCATCTCACTCCCATCTGTAAATCATCAGCTAACCACTGACTAGTCAGCAGCTACACATTTTAGGTAGCAATTTATTACATAATTTTTTAAAAATATATACAAAATTATTGTGGGCTTTAAGAGGCATGCAAGAATAAGATTAACAGATTTCTTATTTAGCTTGAATAGAATTTAAATGACATCGTCTGTATCAACAAGCTCATACAGTACATGGGATAGTATTTCATTTATATTTCTTTAAGCTTGCAACAAGATTTTATAAGCTGTATTGGCCCAAGGCATATAACATTCATAAGATGAGTACAATTTCTAGCTGCATAGTTTATATTGCATAATTTTGTAGCTGCACAGTTTCAGAAAGAATGAGCAGCAAAAATCAACTACAAACCACCACTAGCCTCATTCATTCCCAGATGAATTATCGCTTAAAGAAGTGAAAATTCCAATATCTTACTTTTTAACATGCAGCATAACTTAAAAAAAAATACACAGTTTGCTTTCCAACCGGACTCGGTACTTCACAACATTCATTCTGTTCCCTGGAGAAGGCTATCGAGCTCCTAATAGTTCCATAAGCTCAAAATAAAAGTGGAGCTCTTGGCCATACTGCTTTGGAATGTTAAGTCTGTAAACTAGGCGAAGTATTTTATATGCTTAGGGGTGGTTTTGATTCTATAATAAAAGGAATTTAAATTCCTAAATCCTACGGTGTTATTATGAACCGTCAAGACAGTTTTCTAAACTTCAACAATGTGCCTTTATCTTTAAATTCCTTCAGCTTTCCTACTATGTTTAAAGAGAAAGAACTTTCATAAGGCTGATTAAAATTTTCCTAAGCTATATAGTTTCATAAATATGTTTTCGTGAAGAAAGAAGAGCTCTTGAACTTGAGATGGGCAGCTTTTGAATCTAGAAATTCGATTTCCTTAGAGAGTATCTGAAAGCCACATTACAGGAAGCTGTGGTGCCTGACTTAAGGGAAGTGGAGGGAAGGAAAAAGTAAAATAACAAAATGTGCAGCTGACCTAAACCTGTCAAAAGATCAAAATAAATATTACCCTGCATATATTGTCTTGAGCACACATTATATTAAAACAGTAGCTGACATGCACCAATACATAAAAAAGGTATGAACCTTGTTTAATATGTCAACACTTAGCAAATTATCAAAACAAAAACAGCAGTGTAAGCTAACTACTTCTATCAGCATTCATGAGGGGTTTTCATGTGTTTTCCTAACAGTTAAAATACATTTCTGATTGCTTTTGGTAGTAAACAACACACAAACATAGAAACTATCTTGCTGATTGATATATTTTGTTGTACATTGACAACCCTGTTACTAACCGTGTGAAGTACTGCATACTTCAAAGGAATGACAAAAACCCCACATTGTTTAAAGTCTGTCCTCAATAAGCTTATTACTCTATAACATCAATTAATGTATGCCTGCAGCCCTTTTAATCTACTCCAGTGTAAACAGATTTTCTCATGGTACATTTTCTTTTCCAAATTTCCTTTTAAAGCATTACATTACCTGCTTTGACAGTTTCACTCCCTCCATTTACATGTAGTTTATATAAGTATTAGCTAGGTTTACCAATTTTGTCTTTCATATCAACCAAATTTACTGCTTCATTTAGGTACTTCTATTTCAATCAAAGACTTTGTCTCAGACTATTTAACTTGCTTTTATTTTTTTATACTGCAGTGGTAAACTTTTTTGAAAATAGTGCTGTTTTCATAAGTAATATTTGTGCCATACTTAAATTTTACTTCCTTCACTTCACCTCCTCTCCAATTTCATTAAAAGCTCCCTCTTAAGTTTAGTGCTCATTATATCCTGTCAATGTATTTGTTTGCTCTTTATGCTGATGCATCCATGCTATTCACTCTTCACTTACCAGGGATTATGTCTCTAATCACCCCCTGAAGTTCAGAATATTGAGTTTTTCCAGTTTCATTTGTGTCAAAAAGAGGTATGAAGGGCTATAAGTAGACTTTATATACTCCAAGTGTAAAAATTTATCAGATGAGGTTTGTTGTTAGAACTCATAAATATTATCACAGCACAGAAGAGGAAAAATGGAAGTTTTGTCTTTTCTAGTTAACTGATTCAGTAAAATTACATAAATGGAAAACTGTTATTGTTTTTAAAAAGAGAAACATTGCTATATTCCAAAATTTGTATACAAAAAAAGGTTAAAGTAAAAATTGGGGGTTTTAATCCAAGAGTGTCTAACAAGCAAATAGTGATTTTTCATTAGAATGCAGTAGATACAAGTGCAAAATGTGAACAGTTTAAAAACACCAAGTGTGGACCAAATCCTGCCAATCCTTAGGCATGCCAAGGATAACATTTGGCCCTACCTCTTCTCTCCTGAGACAGCCAAAAAAACTTTTACTTTTTCTGGGTTCAATGCATAAGCATCTAATAAAAGTATCAAAAATAATATAGGACATATGATAATGACTCGTATGTTAAGGAACAGCCCTGCCACTAAAGTATTTTAAAATACATCTTTCATTTAATTCTCTTCTCTCCTAACATAAACAGTCAAAATCCATGTTCTTACAACTGTATCATAATAAAATTCAAGATAATTTTGATATATCAGCATCCAAGAGCTTTCTTATTTCTTTATACTTGAAATTTTTCTTTGAAGGTTAATTTGTTGGAACTGTTGGCTTCCTTCTGGGAATCATTTTTTCTGGTCTCCAGACTTTCAAAATATTATTACTGTAATTAACATGTATTTGAAGACTTGATATTCCTGCATTGCCTTCAAAGTCTACTGAATACCTTGTACCAATCAACTTATTTGTGGGGTAAAATGACAGACAATCTCAGAACCACGTTGATCCAATATAGCAAATCCAGCAGCTATCATATATAAATCCACCCAAAAAAAGGTATGATTTTGTTCTTCAGTAAGAACAGCTGAACTGAACCAGTATTTAAAAATCCTTGACAATTTTAGCAGATTTGCCTCCCCTTCTACTTCTCAGAATATTTATGAAATCCAACACATCTTCATGGTACTTTATAAACAATAATAATGACTTTTCATGCAGAAACAGTTGAATCACCATACCATATTTGTTCACATCCATCACATTCTTATCCTTAACTGACATTGAGGGCTGCACCTGTTATATTTAATACATAACTGACCATCTGAAGACATCAGTGTCCCTCCCCCTATGCTTATTTTCTAGTCAGAACCTCCATCTCCAGATCAACACTTCAATGCAGAGAAAGGCCACACAGAAAGAAGCTACTTTTTCCAGTTGGGATTCAGACAGTCAGGAATGCACTTCAAAGCTGATCAAGGAGGACCCAAAACCTTACTGAAATGGGATGTGATCCCAGCTTCTTCAGAAGATGAGAACAACTGGCCAGCAAACACATGAACCGGATAAGAACTTTCCAAAAGTCAAAACAGTGCACAAGTATTTTTCTTAAGTGTGTTACACATATTCTGATGTACAATTACTAAGTACTCCTGTGGCTGGCAGGTTTACTTTTAGACTTACTTTGCTGTAGGTAGTAGGCCAGACTTATACTGGCTGGTGCCAGCTACAGCTAGAAGACCATCTCGAAGTGTTAGATAAGTTTCAACTAAAACCACTCCAGCAGAAAAAAAGAAATGAAGAAAAAATAATAATAATCTTAAAAAAAAAAAAAAGTACTTTCCTACCATCTTCTGTGAAATACAGTTCTTTTAGAAACAGAAATATGTCAGCTCCCCTTCCCAGCTAATGAAACTGCAAGAAAAGCAGCTTGTAACAACTTGAAAATGAATGTATTTATTTAAAGATTATCCATTTGGAACGTGCAACCCTAAAGATAAAGGGCCTACTTCAAAGGTGTCCTGCAGGGCTGGTTGAGAGGCAACAGTGACTTTTGAAACTCAAGTCTGAGACCCTGTCTATGGCTTAAACAAACTAGAACAAACCTAATCCCCTGAATTCTGACCTGGAATAGTACGAGACTTGAATTCTCTGATGACGTAACACCGCTTACAATAATCTCTTTTTTTCAATAGAAGGATGTTTAACCTATATGTGTCAGTTCAAATACTCCATGTGTCTTGTATTTGATATAACATAATGTTAAAATTAAAATTCACTGTAGTAAATCAAGCTAATATGAATGAATCTGTCCTAAGAATCCATTAGCCATTAAGTGTCAAAGTCAGAAAGTTTTCAGATGTCTTAAGTAGCAGCTGTGATTACCCTGTTTCTTGTTTTGCTGTTCCAGACTTTGCTCTTTTTTACCCACCTAGTCTTTTAATGTATGTCCTGGTCCTCAGCTGAAGTAAAAGGAAATCACAATACTGCAAGACACAAAGCATTTTGAAAGTAGAACTGGTTCCTTCCCTTTTCAAATACCTTTATCATTTTGAAATGTGCTATCCGTAATACTGCCAAACAAAAATAAGTTAGCTGATTTTTTTAAAACACTTCTGAATGCCTCTCAGTGCCCCTATTTCACATTATATTCAGTAAAACTTTCAGTGAACATTTCAGAACTGATCCTAGTATATATGCAAAATCACTTCATCCCAGGCACTTGCAAGGTGTACGATCAGTTCACTTTCAGGAGCTGAGTCATGTCATAGCGTAAGCCAGAATTGCACAAAAATACTACACAGACTATCAAGAACATTGAGGAATTTTGCACACAGAAATAATGTAGAATCCCTCTGAATTTCTGAACTAATATATAAAACTATGGCAAGTAATTTTCAAGTATGTGTGACAGGGCTGTGAGTTGGCCAGAGCTTTGAAGATCTGCCTCGTCCGTTTGCTCCCCGAAGAGAACTCAAAGGTCTTTTTACTATGGAAGACAGAATAGAAACAAGAAGGGGTTAAATCCAGACCTCCCCCCAGTCATTGCTTCCATGCAGTTAGCTGGGGAATTTGGGGGGAGCTGGCGTTCTGTTTGTTTGAGAATTGGTTTTTGGAAATTCATTGCATTTGGCTTGTATCAAAATCCACGCCATCCCTTCTGGTCTTTCAGCAACCACCACGGTGTCCCCACGCTGGTGTCCTGATGAGTTGAGGACACGAGCGCGCTTTGAAGGGAATCCTGCTCGTCCCCACTTCTGTGCTTTGGTTTGCAGCATAAAGCAGTCTCCAAGCATACTGATGGGGTTTCTTGCAGGTGAAATCAGGTTCAAGCTCTGCTCCAGGAATGCACCTAATGCCTTTCAGAAGGAGAGAAGCATTCGATCTGTGAGATCAGACTAGAGCTAGTCTGAAATTAAATACGAACACACACTCCCCCTCATCCCCAAAATATGTATAATGGAGTTCTACAGCAGCATTTCATAGTCCAAACAACTGAAATCTCTCTATGATGGACATCCAGTCCTCAGCTCCAGCTCTTTCACCCCACGGATCCACAGCGCCGCCTGCGCTGGAGCCCTGCACAAACGTCCTGGGCTTCCAGACGCCTGCTCACCATCACCCCTCTTGCCCAGCTGCCAGGCACCTGAAAATCCCAGGCAAAATAACAGTTTTATCTCAGACAAAATTTCCAGGCAGATTAAGGGACCCTACCTTCTCGCCCTCAAGTGTCATCACAGCAGCTTTTACATTTTACATAGTGATAGGGGAAAGGAAATATTTCCTTCTGGTCACCACCACCCCCATCCCGGGAGATGTTATATGAAAGTACAGGCAAAAGCACAGCAGATGCTCAGTTAATTTACTTATACATTACTGAGCTTCCATGCTTGACAGGAACTTCTTGGAAACACCGAAAACCCATGACAACTGACCTCCCCCAAAACCCTCCCTCTCACACCTCTGCCATGAGCCCTACGGACCATTCATTTGGTCAGGCCTGGGAAAGCAATGCAGCACTGCTTTTGTTTATCATCAGGAGCTATTGCCATTTTATCATGTTATCAATTAATTTCTAAGCATAAAAAGAATAAATTGTTTGGCCATTTCCCTTACCACATGTCCAAGAAACCCAGCATAATTGTTCTTTGTATTACCATAATGAAAGAAATTGGTAATAACATGGTAGGTAGATGTGAAAATGCAATAGATCTGAAAGGAAGTGCAGATGAATCATTAAGGCTTCCCTCTGAAACTAAAGAAGTATCCATTATTTACTTCAAGGATGGTATTTCACTAGATTGACAATATTCATCTGAATCTGTATGGTATTCAGCAGTTTACTGCTCTCCTACAGGCTATGCATCACCACTGCTCCCTCTCATTTTTCTTTTTTTCCCATCATCTCAAAAATAATAATCCTGCAACCTAAATTCATACTTTTCAAATAACAGAATTTAGAGAGATAGTACTTGCCTAGAGGACCATTGGTCTGACTCAGTAAGGTGTTTTGTTTTGTGGGTTTTTGTACTGTTCCTAAATATTGAATGTCATTTATGAACAACTCCAACATGTATCTTACCAGCACAGAAATGTTGGAGCTACCCAAATACAACATGAACTTTGATTCCACAAATCATTTGTATCATAACAGAATTTTCACTTGTTTTCAACTACACACTCAGAGCAACAAATATTACAGAAAAAAACAGCGTGAAGTTAGCTTTAGACCAGGCTACAGATTCTGGTAAATGCTAAAATTAAGTCAACTTGCACACTGTCTACGGTACTCAAACCAGAAAACAAATGCTATAATACTGCATTTTTGTCACAGACTATACAAAACATTTCTTATCAGTAACTTAGAATTTGTATTTTGAGTATCTTCAAATATAGCAAAGCAATGAACATTATTTTAAAAAATGGATCTTGACTTTGAATACTGGACCAATTACATAGAGCTGATTTCTCACTATAGAAAATGGGAATTCTTCTCTCTCACAGACGATTAAAATGAATCAAGTACCATCAAGTAACATCTTGCACTAAAGGATCTATTGATGTATTTCTGTCAGACTGGTATGGGTAAGTTTCCCCTTTCTATATTCATTAAAGTAAAATAAGATTTTATTCACCTTGAAAGAAAACAGAACATGTTCTGCACTCTCTGTTCTTGACATGAGTCCCAAAACCTGCAGTTAACACTCTCACCAGGCTCATAATTGAAATGCCTAAATAAAATATCATACCACTGATGTGTCCTGAGAAGAATTAAATTCAGAAAAAGCTTGGTTTAAGTCATTCAATATCTTTCTATTTTATTAGAAATCCCCAGAGTATACATTGTGCTACGCACATGCCAGCTCCTATTGTCAGTTTGTATTTTCTCAGCTTGGCTGTTGTCAAGATTTATTGACAATAACACTTGGATATATACTCCATCAAAACGCTGTATAAATACATATTGTATTTAATAAGACTAACGATGTTTGATCATACATGCTGTACCATAAAACTGTCCCACAGACCTCATTAATGGTGCCATTAAAATGATGCAACTTCAAAAGGCTTTCCCTGTGAAAATGCTACCTGTTGGCAGAAATGGACAGCAACCATTTTTACCAACACAAGAGTATCAGGATAGCATCTGGAGACTCTGCAGATGAAGTGAAGAGCTCTGAACAGAGCAAGGGAACAGCAGCTTCCTTTAATGCCTGCAGCATGGATGCCATAAAAACATTTCAAGATCCTGCTACTGAATTCTGGCAAAGGACTTTGCTCTTGAATACTTTCATAATAGTTTGCACATTGTCTAGGAAAGCCAGTCATGCAGTTTTAAGTTACCGAGGAGAAAAAAGCTTGCTGGTTTTAAGTGCATGGGGTTTTTTTAATTTTTTTATGTGTAAGCATAACCCACTCCCCCAGCTGCTATGCATCATATTCTAATTTAATTCCCATTGATTAGTGGTGATGTTTTACACAGCAGAAAGCTGAAAGCTAGCTGCACTGTGAAACACCCTCCAAATATTTTTACTTTACAAATTGAAGCAACAGTAATTTACCTGTCTAGAAAGCATTCATGATTAAAGAATTGACAGTAAATAATAGATTTCTCCTTTCCCCTAATACCTTGGATTACTCATTTGGGTTTAGAATTTTGGTAAAATATAATGTATATACTTATACCTGTTACACAAGAGATTATCCATCAGTAATACAAAAATAATCCTAGATTACATAAGAATTTACCAGTGAATCCTCAGGGTGATTAATATGTCCTTTCAATCAGTCATTTCAGTAAGTAAAAGCTGTAGCTGTAGGTACTCCAACTAGCTGTAAACTTGATTGAAAGCAATGTGAAAAGAGCAGACATCTAACTTGTTTAGCCTGTCTTTATGAATTATAACATACTACTTTCATTGTTGTATAAATTATAAAAAAAAAATACTAAGAAAGACCAAGAGGAAATCTTTTTAATATGGATAAAAGGTCGCACTTCCTAGTACAGGAAAGAAACAGTGCCAAATTACAGAACTCACTTTTTTTTTTTTTTTTTTTTTAATTTAAAATACAGGGTACAGGGGAAGACTTTAAAAACAGTGGCTATTGAAACATTAAACTTAATGAGTAACTTAAAGATCAAAGGATGGTAACATTCAAATCACAAAGCTCTTCATGACTTTCATCTCTGCAGTAAAGCTCCTATACACTGACTTAGAGCTATACTGGTTTTTAGTAGCATCCCTTTTACCAACACCCACCACCCAATAAAAAAATCCTACTGGCAGCAACAGACAGGGAAAACAGAAATACAGGTCATTAAAGAAGCATGCAGACACAGTCTGATTATTTTTAAACTGCAACTTCTTATGTTAATAACTTTTTTGTTGTCAATATTTTGTAGGTAAAGTGGTGACGATTAAATTTGAAGGAGAAATTGAATTAGTTGGGTAACATCAAATAACAAACACACACCATTAAAATCACCAGGTTAAACACCTGAAGAGTTAAATTAGAGTCAGAGAATTTGGCAGAATTCAAAGCAGAAGAACTATTCACAGATGAAGTACACCTGGTGAACACGTTTGCCAGTGTCAAGCCAAAAGACACTTGGAAACTATCCAGCATTGAGTATTTCCAAATACACAGTGTACTACTGTACAGTCAACAAAATTATTTTGATACTATCATGATTCTACTTTTGTATTAAAAAAAAAGAGTCACATTTTTACAAGTATTATACTAGATTGGCAGCTTCTCCCATACGGAAAGAAACGTTGCATAGATTCTCTTGATATTTCTATGTCCATACCCAAACCCACTTAAATCATGGTTTTGGTAGTATTCATATAAGTATGTGTGAATACATACTAGAAGTAGAGTTTCACCAGTTCATTTATTTTAATGCCCAGAAGAGTCCCATGTGCTCATGTCACATAATGCAAAGAACCTCTCCCAGTAAAAGCCACTGCAAGCCACTAACTTCTTGTTGAGCTTTTACAATATTCATTCTTCATTTAAGAAGGACTGAAGTATCCATTACAGTTCCTATGTCTTCCAAAGGTTAATTACCCTCACTTAGATTTCTACTGGCGTTCTTATTCTGAATGCATTTGGTTTGAGCTCTCAATGACTGTATCTCATTATTTTCCAAATCAAATTATCTTTGGTATCAGACTTTTTTTTTGCTCTGTAAACACCTATGGGACACGATCAAATAACCTCTTAACCTCAAACAAGCAAAACATATTTATAAAAATGCATTTAAGGTTACAGCACATTTTCTAGTTCTTAAATTATCCCTGAAATTTTAAAATATATTTATAACATCTTTTTCTAATCATCTTTTTCTCAGTAGCAGGAAACAAAAGTAACACTTACTCCTTAATTCTGCTTTTTATTCCCTGCTTTTGGATCCAAGACAGTATTATCAGTGCACTTTTAGTAATATCACACTAGGAACAGATGTTTAACTGATTATGCACCATTATAATTAACTGCTTTTCAGTGACACAGTTTTGGAACTGTTTTCTGGAATGTGCAAGTGCAAACTACTTTCTTTGTTCTGGATATATGACAACATTCTTGGCCATGTTAAAATTAATGTTGATCTTTCGAGTCCAGCTCGCCAAGTGATCCTGGTTACTCCACAGAGCTGCCCGAGACTGTAATCATTCCTCCTGACTCTGTCTTGTGAGAACTTTATATTTTCCATCTGGATCATGAATAAACATACTGAACAGCAACAAGTCATCAGGAGCAGGTCAGACAGGAGTCTATTTAGCTCACTGTCCTCTCTTTGACAGTGGTCATGAGAAGACACATGAATATAAAATCCACAGCAAGACAGTCTGCAGCTAGTCTACTTTTTATTTCTTATGAAACTCCAACCCAGTAATTGTTGCAGCCACAGTCCTATACTATGGAAAACAGTGATTAACCTCCCCTATTCACTTGTAACATACCATAGAGGTTTTCAGGATAAAACTCCCTCAGCTATTCATCATTCTTCACACACAAGCTTTTCCATAACTCTGCACATTTCTGTACCTTTTCTTGTCCCGTTACGCCCTTTTTGACATGGAAGAACCAGAACTGTACACAGTGTCCAAGGTGCAGATGCACCACTGTGGGCTTACACAGCAGGAACAAGAGGTTTCATTCCGTTACTTATGTCAACTACTGCTGAGCTGTCCTTTTCACAGGGTGTATCATACCTCCAGAGTATCGCTCTTGCAGATAGCAAGAGTCATCCATCAATGTGTAAGTTAAAATGTTCCAAACACCCTCTTTCACTTAGCATTTATCAACACTGAATTTTATCTTGAACTTACAGGAATAATCTTCATCACAGAAAATCACAGAAAAGTAGAGGAGGAAAAGACTAGGACAGCTAATGGAGTATTCCTAAGTTCAAGACATCAACTCATATTCTCACCCCTACCCCCGTTCCTTATTCTTTTAAGTGCTGGCAAACTAGCCTTAATAGTCCAGCAATAGATATGCCTTTTTTTCTGCAGAATAACTTCTATTACAATATCGTGCAAAATCAGCCAAAAAATAGTATTTGAACCTAACACTTGCACGCTCAGAGTGAGAAGCCATTTCCCTATAACCACACGTTCATTCAGGGCTGGAGAACCCATCAGCACCCCACAGCATCCTCTGCTGCTGCAGGATACCCTTTGCCTCTGACTCCCTGTCAGCAATGGACACATTTCTCCAGATATGTAGAAAGTGCTTGGCAGAACAGATCCATCTGTGATGACTGTGCAGGATCTCCTCTGCGAGGTCTGTAAATCTTCAAACCGTGCATGCAGATCGATACAGAGAAGCATTTTGCCCTACTGTACGAAGTACTGATCCAGGTGATGGGGTGTAAGTATCTTACAACTCTGTCTCTAATCACGTCCTCTTTCAGAGTCAATCTGGCAGACATTAGGCACCCTGAATGGTCAACAGTGGCAAAGGCTTTCCTACTAAAGGCTAAAGCAGAGGACTTTCTTGCTGGTCAGTTCCTGGAAGGTGGCTCCCATAACTTACAGGTTAAATAAAACCAACAACAACAACAAAAAAAACCCAAAAAACACATTAAAAAGAACCTGTCGGCGGTATGGCAGGAAATCAGGAAAATGGTGCGGAACAAAGTAACAAATAAAAGAACAAAGCATAACAGCCTGCCCTAAGCCCAGAGACCAGGATGAAACACTGGTTTTGTGCCCAGCCTACACAAAACAATGGATATTCAGTGAGCATCAGCCTCGTGCATGTCCCACAGAGACAATGTGGAGAGACTGTCTTGAGGAGGGAGCATTACAGAAAGACTTCTAGATTGGCTAAAAAGAGTAATCCAGCTTAAAATAGCATTATCAATATTTTTACCTTTGTTTTCCCCCAATCAAAAAATTCAAGCTCAAAATGCAAATTTTTCCATTTGTGGTTTCTTTTACCCATTTTCTTCCAGTCTCAGATGAATAGAGCGGTGACCCATACTCAATAAGTAACAAAATCTACTAAACTATTATTAGCATTTTATAAGGCTTAGAGCTATGAACTAAAGAATACACAAAAAGACAAAACTGAAGCTTAACTCAAAGTGGCTATCAATCAGCAGAGCCATGCTGCAGTCCTTCTGAACAAATACACTGCCAGCATCAATACCAATCAAAATTATTTTTAACAGATTAAAAAAAATAAAAAGGACCAATCGACCAGCACTCTGTGCCTTTTAAAGCCATTTACCTCCTCCAAAACCTTTCTCCACTGGCATGCTGTTATTGCAATTTCATAGTTTTTTCTCTCAGTCAGACCTTCTCCCTCCCTCCTTTCCACAGTGCCAACAGCTAAAAGAAGCACAAAATATTGGCCTCAACACACAAGGAAAATTGAAGATGCACTTATTGTTCAGGAATACGGAGGGAAGCAGAAAAATCTATCAATCTGCCACAAGAAAACTAGGTCAACCAACGAGAAAGTTGACATTAAGCTTTTATTCATTTTTCATTAATCCAAAATGTTAAAGGCAGGAGTAGAGCTTCCTTTTTTTCCTAGAAGACCAATGCATTTCCTCACAGATTGACTTAAATGTAATGATTTTGGTTATAAAAAAGTTTTATCACTGTTCTCTTTTCATAAAGTTAAACACAATGTTGATTACATACAAGCACGCATACTATTAATAGTAAAACTTCATTTTACTTCCTGAAATTTCATCACCCTCTTGCCTTTCAGCTTACTGACAGTGACTAACGATAACAAGAGAATAGCAGAGAGACAGGTTCCCCCATTGAAGACAGAACCTGGTCCATTTTCCTGAGTTTGATAACCACGTCAGCTCTGGCTGAAACAAATCAGAAAGAGTTTTGAACTCTTTAAACTCAGAAATAAGCAGAAGGAGGACATTCCTTGCTAGCGTGCAACTGAGCTGTGGTATTTCTTGCCACGGGATGCTCCAAATGCAGGGACCTGGCACAGGTTCGGGACAGGGCAGGGGGGCGGACTGCGCTCTGGAAAAACAATCCATTTTGGTAAATTAAATGCACAGGAACTACAACTCTGTGTTAGGATGGAGACTAGAAGATCCTTGTGGGAAATATCACACTGCTACTATACACTAGGCACCTACTTTTAAACTGGAGACACGGTACTGGGCTACACCATGGCTGTTTGGTCTAGTCCAGGACAGCCACTCACATTTGCATTGATGGTCCAGACTGCAGAAAATGAAAAGCTCTGTAACCGTAAACATTTTTAAAGTCCATGTATCATATTTTTACAGATTCCAAAACAATATTAGTAACTGAACATTCATACAAAACAGCAAAGCAGCACGTAAAAATAGACGCAAAACCCGGCTGCCCCAGTTCTTCTGCCTAAAACTTCTTCCAAAGCTTTATTAGCTCTTCCAATTTCAAAAAGGAAACATCAGCCACCTGAAAAAGCTCATAGACTAACTAATTATATGGAACCACTGGCTCAACATATAATTCAATACCACCATTTTGACAGCTACTTTCAGAGGGAAAAAAAAAAAAACCAACAAAAAAACAAACAAAAAAAACCCCACCAACAAAAAACCCAACTTGACTTCAGTGCTATTTAATAAATGATTACTTGAGGGATTTTATTTGTTTAAAACAATCACTCTGCCTCAGCTAAAGCAGTACTCTGGAAAGCTAGCATTAAAAAATTATTTGCTCTAATCTATTCCAAACTGGAGCTTGGCATCTAATCCCTCTTCATTAACAAACAGCCTGGTAACCAAGTATTCCATTTGTAAAGTAGCCATAATAACGATACAAATAGTTGACCTGAGTTCTTCAAAGGTACCTACAGAAAATAAAAACTGAAACAGCATTTAATTACAGGGAGAGTCAAGCAACCAACTCCCTTAGTCTTACTAACAATACATGAAAAAATATGGAGGATATTTTCATTTAAAGTCATTTTGTCCAATTAGTAATACTGCTGTATTTATTCAAAAAAGATGTCGTCAGCAAGTTCCTGTTTAACTGTGTAAAACTGTTATGAAGACCATTTTATGGACCAATTACCTAATGGATTAGTTATTAAATATAGGCACAAATTAATGAGAATTGTTTCAGAAAGAATAGTTTATTAGAAACAGGTTTATAATGATAATCAATGAAGTACTTTAAAGCGGTAACTTCATTTGCTCCAAATGCAGAAGATTAGAATTTATTACATTTATTTAGCTCTTATGGTTATTTTTTGCTTCATCAATCTATATTGTTAACTCTTTACATTGTTATTTATAACATGTAATTGTGCAGAAAGTGGAGAGAATTATGAATAGTACAACAATAAATGACCATTAATGTAGGGGTTTTTTCCAAATTTTAAGTGTTAGGAATTTCATTATTCATCCTTTTGTTATAGAAGTAAAGGGAAAGACAAAGAAAAGTGTTAGAAAAATTACTTTCCCTTTTTCTGCAAATCTCATTGTTTCTTTTCTATTTAAACTAAAGACATTAGCACTAGAATATCTGCTATAGGTCCATGAGGACTAGCAAGTATATAGATATGCCAGGTAAGTCTTTATTTAACATGAACAGCAGCTGGCATTCATTTAATAGACATGTTAAATCATACAAATAGATAAATACCAAACATCTATGATTGGCATCATGTCATTTTCTGATGTTCATATCTCAAATGTTGTCCTCTTTTGCTCTTCCTCAGGGATACTTACGGTCCACAAAAAACAGGTCCTGAAATCCTAAGAACGTAGTGTGACCCTACCAGCACTGTTGCTAAAGAAAGGAAAAGAAACCAAAGGAAAGCATGACCATCAGGAAAAAAAAACCAACCAAACAAACAAAAAAAAAAACAAACAAAAAAAACAAACAAAAAAACCAACCAAACAAACAAAAAACCAACCACCTTAAAGACAGCTTTCTGCTTGCACTGGATGGACTTACATTCTTACTCAAAGTCTTCCAACATTAAAGGAAAAAAGTACAGAACTTCCCTCTGCAAGACTCCTATATGATATAACCAAGGGAAAGAGCAGATTAACTTTCTGAGAGCCTACTGTTACCAAACATGGAGGAAAAACTCCCCATAAAGAAACTAACTTCAGATATTAGTCTCACATGCACCAGCAGTTTAACAACTACCTGAATATCTGGTGTCATAACTTCCACAGCTTGACTCCATTTTCTGAGCACCATGTAATCCAAATTCCTTTAAACAATCATGATATCACACTTTGAAGAGTTACCTGAAGCATAATATGACAAAATTTAACCATTCTCCCTCTACAGATAACCTTGCTATAGATGAGATGATGTACGACTCCATCAAGGACTCTAGTAATAAATAAGTCTAATGATGAAGATGTTAGTACAATAATATTCACAAAATGTGTGCCCAACACAAAAGCCTTATAATGATGACATTTGTTACCGACGGAGTAAGGTATTGTTTTCTTCCAATGCAAAGCATGCTTTGCTTTGTGCATTTTGACTGTTTCCTTTCCTGCATCCCATATGTAATATGGATGGAAAATTGTGGCTTTTGCAAAATTCGTATGGATTTGTCAACTGCTACAGCGATTGCTGAGAACAATTCATTAACTTGATCTAATTTAAGCTAGAGCTATATGATAAACTTAAAATGTGAATAATACTGGCTATATCACAAGAGAAAGGAATGCAGTCCCTTAAGCTTAGATTTGCCTACATATTGAAAAGTTTACTTTTCTGGCTCAAGAACTGCAATGAGAATAACAGCACACATTAAGATTTCATCTTTATCACTATTATTTGCATTATACACATTTTGCAGTTTTGGAAGGACGGTTGCAATATTGTTTGAATGTTGTCACAAAGGTGTAGAGGAAAATGGAAATTAAGCTTTTCCTCTTTCCTTCTAAACAATACACAATTCTGGGGATGGAAAACAAATCTGATCATCGTGACTGTTCCCTCTGATCATGAGCAACACGTTTGGTGGGTCAACATAAAACTACTGCTTGACACAATGACATTCAGACTTCTCTACTCTGCTGGCTGCAGTTTTAATGATAAACTCTGTAAGGAGGCAGAGATAGAGATTCAAACACTTTTTCTTGTTTCTAAGTTGTGTAATAGGATCAACTCCATCTGCCTGGCCCCAATTCCAGGCACCGCTGAACTCCAGGACTTAACTCAGATCTCTCTGAGGACCCATATCCTCACTCATTTCAGTTCCACTCAGTAAGTTTGCAGGAGAAGGATAAAATGAGTCAAGGATCAAAGGTGATGAGGGAAGACATAATGGAGAGTTTTAGAAAAGGAGAAGGAACTGGAAAGTCACATGAGACTAAAGAAGTGGTGGAGACCATGAGCTGAAAGCAGAGGCTGCAGGACACAGCAGTGAAAGCGCAGAGGCTGGCGGAGAAGTGGAGCATGTCAGAGGACCAAGAGCAGAGCTGATGAGGAGGGAGATGGTTTTTTTCCTTTTTTAGAAATGCATTTGTTGCAATGTGTGTGATACAGGTAAGCAGTGAACAAAAATCAGATGCAGATGAGAAGAAAAAATAGGGAGAAGTATCAATGTAATAATAACAACAACAATAATAGTAATAATAAAAACAAAAGTGCAAAATCAAAAGGTTCTGGAAGTAACAGCAGATGGGTCCAAGCACAGAGGATGGCCCATGGAAGACAAAGAGAATTAAGGAGTTTTCTTGGCATGCAAAGCTCCCCTGATAGGACACACATTAATGTGTAAGAATTCAGTTACTTAGGAGTGCTGGTGGTAAATTTGATTCCTCAAAATTGGTAATAACTTTTGGTCGTCTTCTCTCTCTCTCTTAAATGCTGGTAGGTTTCCCTTTGAGCCAGGTTGTTAGCACACTGGGTTAGAGGAACCTTTCCTAACATTCCAGTATACTTCCTCTGAATTTTCTATAAAACCTAACCATTATTAATAAAGTTGCTCATAAACAAGTTATGCTCTTCTTCCACCTCTCTGCTCTCAAAGAAATTGATACCATGCACATTAGTTTGTAACGCAGATATCAAAATAACTGTTGCCAGGGAACTACTAATATATAGTAATATTAAGTGTTCAATTCTTTCATTAAATCTATGCTTTTCTTCAAATTTTCCAGGTCTGGTTTGGTTACTACTAGTTTTAACCTTATTTTCCGTTCTATGGTGTAGTTTGTTCTTTTCTCAAGTTACAGTACCCATAAAACCTTTACCCTCCCAATTTATACTTTTGTCTATAAAACATGCACTCTCTGGGATGGTCTATCCCATAACATAAAGAGAAGGGTTTTATGGGGAGACATCATCTTGATTGCTATTAGAAGGAAGAAATCACAGTAATTCTTCAATAAACAAGGAAAATCATAAATGTCCATAATTTGGAATTCAGAGGCCTTATCAGGTTACTCAAAAACCATAATGATACCTTAATAACATAGAAAATCCATTAAACTTCATTCTGTGTTATACAAAGCCTACAGTATATATGCTGAAAATGCATGTCAGTGCCTTTATACCTTCATGAGTTTTGATGAATAGCCATTTCAGAAGACAACCACTCACCAAAGTAAAGCTTAAAATATACGTTTAAAGGAATTTGCTTACTTATGCATAGATATCAGCAATTGAAATTCTATACGATCTAGGAATAAATCGCAGGTTTTTGCGAAGATTTATAGGTCTATGAGCATAATACCCATAACATCACTGTGTGCTTACTTTATTGGCAGAACAGTTTAAACATTTGACGTACTGCTGTTCAGATAAGATTATATCCAACTAAGTACAGAAAAGAAACTGTCAACAAGTCTGTAAGACTATAACAGAAACTGCAAAAGCAGAGTTTTCCTATGACTAACCATACCTTCAGAGTACTCCCAAATCAGTCCCAGGCATGAAAACACAGTTGGAACTGATTTTAAGAGAAGGGTGAAGAATGGCATGTTGCCACAAAAATAAGAACCAAGCCTGAACTGTGTGTTCCCTGTATTACGTAATTGCCAAAGTAAATGGAAAAAAATGTTAATATTATAAATAATACAGAACTTTTAGCCAAATTATATTTGGGAAGTCTAGAACTAGACAGCAAACTTGCGGTTGATCAAAGTTAATCATAGCTGATTACAGAAGCACATACTCAACCTTTCCATGTTTTGTACGCTTTTACTGCTGTGAGGGTTTGGATATTCTATCAGGAAGATGGAAAGGGAGGACGCTTAGAAATCAATAGGCAATTTTTCCTCAAAAACCTAAGTCAAACAGCATAAACAGTGATTCCTGAAAACATGCACAAATATTAAGTAGTGAAAATGAAGCTGGCACAAAGCTCTGACTCTCAGATGTGCACAAAGGAAGCGTGTAAGCTTCACGCGTGTGTTTCCTACTGCCTGTTAGAGCAGAACCTCTGCCTCAGCAAAGATACTCTGCCCTTTAACTTTCAGATTTATGCCAGCTCTGTATTATAAAAATAGGACAAAAGACAGCAGTGAGGAAGTAGGGATGGATTATCTGGAACATGGTTGGATCCAATAGCTGCAAAATTTGTGAAGACAGAGGGTCCCAAACAGGGAGAAACTCACAAGAAAGCAGTGTTACCCTGGCTATTTCTGCCCAGGAAGTTTCTGGGTCTGTGTTACTGGCAAAGGAATTAACGGGCTTCCAGACTCCCAGGGGCTAATATGACCCTGTTGTTGTACACCATCAATTAAATAAGATTTGTGATTTTAAACCTCTGAAGATGCAGAAAAAGGAGAATGTATGTAATATTAAACCTTTAGAGCTTTATTTTAATAACATTCTTCAGACCCTTTCCTTCTGGCTATTCAGACCAGTCTTAAGAAAGTCCTTTCCCCTTCTTCATCTCTCTCCCCATCACTCCCCCCTCTTCACCTCACCTCACATCTTAGCATCCTGTCAGGATATTTAGAAGGGGATGAGGAAAGAAAAAGGTATTTTGAGAAAACATTTCAGTATGGCTTTAAAAAAAAAAAAAAAAGCCACTACATTTTCAAATCTTTAAAGAACAGTCCATTTCAAGAGCTGACAGTACTTTGGTCCCAAGGGGCAGCAAGTCATGCAGCTTCCTATAAAGGCAAATTCCACAAACATAAATCACCTTCTCCCTGGCCACTACCTCACTCCAACAGATGAGAATACCTACACTTCAGAAACAAATTTCTGTTGCACATATCTTCTGATAGTTAAAATTAAGTAGGTTTTATCAATATTAGGCCAACCTACAAAAAAAAAAGAAAAAAAAGAGCCGGTGTATATACTAAATCTCTTCCTGCTTAAGGCAAACAAGGTCAGTAGCTAACCAACTGACAAATTATACCATATCATAAAACCCCAACTTCATTTAGGACTTCTCAATAGGTATCAGATATACACTTACATGATAAAACTCCCTTCCCACATGCATTACTATCCTCCTGTCTATCCTCCTCTGAGTTTATTTTTACCTCTGGAATGAAACTAGGAGTAGATGACAATACTGCAAATTTCCCAGTACGCAGGAAAAAAAAAAGACTTGGTTTCTACATGAAATTACCAAATTAATGAACTGTTCAATACTGTAACATAATTTTATCTGTTTCCAAAAATTCTCATCCCATTCTCTTGCAAAACCTGCCTTTCTCAAAGCAAGTTACACTGAGGACTTAAAAGCACCAGGAGGATATCTGGCACTGTTTTAGCTAATGACATTTACAGATTTAAAATAATAAAGGGAGAAAGAAACTTCAGCATGATTCATATAACTTTAAAAAGTTAATCTGATGACTATTAAAGCAGCCTTTATTGTATTTTGGACATTATTTGCAAAGAGAGTTCATTTTCCTTAACAGAATCTTTTCATCCTCCTCTCATGTTAAAATTTCCAGTAGTGCCAACGCATCAGTTTCATCCAAAGCAAGTCATAATTTGGAAGTGGTCATAGTACTTCCTGCTATTGACAAGTAGACAAGAGAATTCAGGTGCAGATATTCCCTCATCAGAAATAACATAAAGAAAAATAAAATATTTTCAGTTATAGTATTTTATGGCCACTAGAGTTGAATCTATAACATGAAATATCAAGGAAGATTAGACTAGTATCTAAAGAATTTTCATCTCTAGTGTTTTTCTCTTCTCTTTATTTCGCTCTCCCCAACCATCTGTCCCAGACCTTCCAAGTCTTATGTGTATTTTATGTCGGTTTGCTTTATATTAGGAGTTTCTTTCACAACAACAAACTGGCTTTTTTTTTTTTTTTTTTTTGGAAGAGTTTTGAAGAAAGCTTGTATAAATATGTATACACACATAAATAATGGAGCAGGAAACCTGGTTTTTATTCTTTTTTTCTGCCACTTTGAGTGAACACAGGAAGCTAACCAAGGTGAAAATGTTTGTGAAAACCTTCATAATGAGAATTAGCCTACCTTCTTTCATAACGCTGTTATTTACAAATTAGCAATGCTATGTGAGATCTCATCAAAAAAGATGTGAGTCTTAAGATGGGGAAATAAAACTACTGAAAAATATTTTTTGTTCATCCTTTCCTCAATTCCTGCTTTGTTTGCTTTGGCTAGCTTAAACCCTAAGCTCTTTGGGACATAAAGAACATTTTTGTGGTCTATTTTTACAGCAAGATGCTTATATTAAATAAACCATATTGATATATCCTAAACTGAATATAGGAGTGTAAAAGACAAGACCGGACATGAAACAAATACAGTAATATAATAACTTTGAATAAATTCCAGTAGACATGACATAAATGAATGTGACAAAAGTAATTCTAGGACAGAGAAAAGCAGAGCAATGTTGCTTTCAGAAGACTACTTAATGTTTATAAAGTGCTTTGAAGATGAAAACCCCTACATTCGTATTATGGCTATGGACTACCACTGGAGTCATGTATCCTCAGATTCTCAATTTCAGAGTGAGGCATTTGAGACAACCTCCAATTCAAAGTTAGAAGAAATGCATAGATATAAGGAAATATGAAGAGTCCTATGTGATACAGAATTGCTACGAGCCGTACACTACCTTAACTTTTCTTCATTTCTATCATGACAGTTAAAACAGCAGATTTCCACAGGTGTATCTGTGAGTGAAATTTGTAAAAATAACAACCTTCAGTATAAATGTTGGACTTCCTTTTGAATTGAGGGGAAAAAAAATAGTAATGCAACTACCAGAAACTGATGGCATTTGTAACTTCAAAGCATATTCTGCCTAGTGATATCAAGACATGTATTGAACTGAGAAATTCTGAGACTAAAAGGATAAACTTTTTAACACTTGACACAAAAAAAAAAAAGTACAGAAAGTAAGTAACCTACCAATATACTGCCCAGTTTACATGGAATAACTCAGAAGAGAATCTCATCTGTTAATTCCTGAAATTTCAATTTGTAGGACTTCTGCATTGCAAAAAGCGCCAACACAATTTTTACTGTTGTATTCCATATAGCCCAAATTTCAGCAAGTCACTCAAAAGTTTAACAACTAAAATTTCCATTAGCATAGAAGAGAAATAAAATTGCAAATAATCTTTTTCTCTAGAGTTACACTTTAACAACCCAATCACGTCTGAAAAAAAAATATTGTAAAATATTAATTTAATATAAGAATTCCCAAGTATTCAGCCATAAAGTCTAAACTGAGAAAACTGTATTATCCTGAAAGGATATGACTCCTCCTTTTTGGGTCTATGCTTCCACACCTACTGAGAGCAAAGTGGGGAGAGCAGATCCCACAAATTAGTGATTCAACAGCTGGATTCTTTATGGGAAAAAAAAAAAAGAACTACAAGAGTAACTCCCTTACTCCACCCCTGCCCCAATATACAAGGAACAGAAATACATGTTGCAAATCAGCAAGGGCTAGAATTCCTTTTAACAAGATACACGCAAATACTTTGTGAAGCTACAGCTGAGTTTTTTCTTTTGATCCACATCAAGCACTTGAATCCCATTTCCAAAGCAGTAAAATACTAAATAAAGACAGCGAAACAGAGCCCAGGACAGTTTGTTGGTTTTGGGTTTTAATATAAAATATAGAGGAGGGGATAGTTGCTTTATCAGCTTATATTTTGATTTTATTTCTAGTGTGTTTATTATTGGGAGCATTCAGACAGTACTGAATAGCTCTAGTGTTCATAAGATTTCAAAGAAACTATGCAAACTTCCCCACCTCGTAAGCTGGAAATAATTGGTCCGAACCTGTCACGAATAAGCATTTCTTCAGTGACTTCACACTAGTTTGTAGTCACTGTGTCAGAAGTATTTTCAGTAGCGATACTTTTAGTACATATATGCCATAAAGAGCCTAAATTGTCAAACTCAGCCAAGGTTCGTGGTCACTTAGCTGAAAAAAAAAAATTAAACTAACAAATCATAACTTCTTATGTTTGCTGATAAGCAACATTACCTAGCGTGTAAATGAAATGTTACACATCCACAGCTTCATCTCTTAATGGGATCTCTTAATCTCTCTTAAGAGATACAGCAGAGGTAATTCCTCTGTCATCTTTGCAGAACAGTTAAAAGAGTTTGGCTTCAATCTTCCCTTCCAAAAGAAAACAGCACTAGCGAAGCAGCATCCCTATATAATATATATATATGAGAAGTTTACTTAATCTGCCCAAAAAAACCCAAACTGTTTTTTACATTGTTTCATTACAGTGTTACTGCATCTGAATACACATGCCTGTATTCACCTCTATATTTCTTAATTGTTAAAGCAATCCAAAAGGTTATGTTCCATATGTTAAAGCTCTCTTTCTCTCTGTGGGCCCATAAAACTGAATGGAAGCAGGCAGCATCTACTAGAATATTCTCCTTTGCCCAAGTTTTCCACGCAGCTACAAAAATGAATTTAAGAGCACTAGTGTTTGAGCTTTTTATCATTATTTTCTGCAGCTGGCCAAATCTCACAAGTGTAATTTAATTCATCAAAACCAGTTTCTCCTGGAAAATCTTTGACACATTCAATCAAACTGTCATCTGTACATTCCAGCTACTGAAAATTATTATGTCCCTAGCACATTTTAAACTTTTTTTCTTTTTACCTTCAAGATTTAGCCTTAAATTTACTTATTGGGAAGAAAAAAAACTGAGAGGATAGACTGTAAGAGGAAAGGGATAAGTTTAGATACTACATGATACTGTACTTGTCCACGTGACATATGACAAAAAACAATGGTTTGTATGTTTCATATCAACTAAGGACAGCTAATCAGCTCTCAGGTCAATGGTTATTTGTAAACAAGTTAAAAAAACCTAACACAGTATCTTTCTAATGAGTATGAGCAAGTGTTACCCGAAAAGCACATTGAGGGTGATAGTATCAAGTTGGCTACTGGTGCCTTAAATCGTATGTGTAAGTGAGCAAATCCTCCCACCTACCACTTCAAATGCATCACCTCCCCCGTTCATCTTTTCTCACTTCTGTTTCCAATTCAATTTCTTTTCGCTACAGTGAATACATACTTTAGTTGATCTTAGGGTCAGCTGGATTCATCTACTGGTACTTACCTCATAAAAAGAAAAGTTTCTTAAAAAAAATAAATAAATAAATAAGACTCTGTAAATCAATGCTTAAGAAGAAAAGCCTTTGCAGACATGCTGAGTGTGAGAGTTTCTACAGCTCTTTAACAAATGGAAAAAATAGTTTCTGCCTGCTCAAGATGTCAACATTTTATAGTTTGCGGGGAGTACAAACTATAACTATACAGCCAGTTATATAAACTACAAGAGTAGCAGTGAATTTATCACCTAGGTCAAAACTTATGTCGATGTATTAATTTTATTCTAAACCAGCCTATTAAAATTTAGCAGGAAGTGTAGTCATTGTATCTTGTATATTAACAAGCAGAAGTTTCCCAAATGAAAAATTGGCATACAGCTAATCAGCATCAAGTCACTCAGCAGTTACAGCTAAAACTGAGCTGAAGTGTAAGCAGCACATCTGTACGTTTACAAGCACAAGCTCCCCAGATGTTATGAATTACTATCTTTACCAGTTGTCTCCTAAAAGTGTTGACTTAAAGCAAACGCAGTGAACAGTGGAGATGTTCACAGCAGGAATTGTCAACAGAACTAAATGGAACAGTAAAAGATCTGTTGATATGTGCACGATCTAAAGGGTAAATGTCACAGAGCTATTACTGCTTGGGTCCATTATAGGGAGATTACTTTCACCTATATTCGATGATACAGTTACAAAAAGTTCTACTACTTTACTTAGAATACGTACTGTTTATTCAAGTTTAGCTATGTGCAACAGGCAAGAAAACATCATAGCCTATTTCCAAGTCACTTGGGGGGAAAAAAAAAAAAAAGAAAAAGAAAGAAAGAAAGAAAACCACCAAAGTGTGAGTCATTTTCAATGACCAGACAACGCAGAGCAATATTGGAGATTCGGTCGTTTCAAACGGTGGTACACAAAGTCTTGTTAAAAAAGGAGACATCAAATTCCAAACTTTATTTAGAGGAGACGAGAGAGAAAGGGAAAACCAGTTAATTACACAGGAGTCCAGAAGGCAGTTTACCACTAGCGATACCATTCATTTATTGCCCGGATAGTTTGAGCCCATCCCGTCGCCGGCGGAAAGGTGCACCGGCGAGCTCCATCGGTTCTGCTAGCACTGACATTTCCCAAACCACCATACAGGGCAGCATGCAATTTACAGCAGGGTAAGCCCAGCTTCCCCAGCTCGACCAAAACGCCAGCGAGAGTTTCCAAACTGAGAACAAACAAACAAACAAAAGACCCAAAACAAGCAACAACAACAGAAAAAAACCCCTCCAAACTCTCACGTACTTTTTAAAAGCCGGGCCCGCGTCGCCACCCGCGCCGAGCGGCTCCGCCGGCTCCCGCGGCCGCGCTCGGAGGGCGCCGACGGGTCCCCCCGCAGGGCTGCGCGGCCCCCGCCCGCCCCCTCCCTCTCCCGCGGGGCGCCCCCCGCCCCGCGCCGGCGCCTCCCGCGGGGGTGTGGGGGGGTGTGGGGGGAATCCCGGGGCGGCCGCCGCCAGGTGCCGCCCCGCGGGCCAGTACTCACAGGGACACGGTGCGGTCGGGCAGCACGGCGGGCTGCAAAGTTTCCACCAAGTCGCCGCCGCTGCAGACCACTTTGATGCGGAGGGCCGGGCGGCCGGGCCCCTTGGCGCGCTCGGCGGCGCAGAGGCAGCGGTCCACGATGAGGTCGGGGCAGTTCCTGCTGCCCCCGCACGGCCCCAGCGCGGCGGCCGCCAGGCAGAGGAGGAGGAGGAGGAGGCGGCGGCGGCGGCGCAGCCCGCGCATGCTGAGCCCGCCAGCGCAGCCAGCGCAGCCGCCGGCTGCCGCGCCCGCCGCTCCGCGCCGCGCCGCGCATGGCACGGCACGCGCCCCGCCGCGTCCCGCCGCGGTCCCCTCCACGCCTCCCGCGCCCACCCCGCCCCGCCTCGCCGCGCCTCTCGCTGCGGCCGCTCGGAGGGACACCCCCCTCCCCTCCTTCCTCCCTCCCTCCTCCTCCTCCCGCTGCTTCTCCGAGGAGCCGCCGCTCCTTTCCTGCCGCAGCCCGTCCGTGCGGCCGCGGCGCTGGGCGGACCCCGCGGCGCGGAGCGGGCCCCCTCCTCCCGCCGCCGCCGCCACCCCCCTTACGCCCCTCCGGGGGGGGGGACCGGGGCCGCCCCCGCACCTCCGCCGCCAGACGCGGCCCCGGGGAGTCCCCTGCGCGGCTGCTACCTGCGCCGGCCGCGCTGAGCCGCGGTGCTTTCAGCCCGCGTTGGGTGTCCGGTAACTCGGGGCGGGGGGGGGCACCGGAGAGATGCGCCAAGGACGAGCCGCAGCCCAAAGCGGGTGCGAGCAGCCTAGGCGCAGGTTGGAAAATCGGGAGCTGGGAAAATGGCACGGGTCGGGAATCTAGTTTGGGAAACGGCCGTCTCTGCTACCGCCCTCGAGAACCGTGTGGGCGCACCTGTGGCGGTGGGGGAGAAGTTTCGGGCCATGGGCAAAGGTCAGCGGGGACCAAGAGACGGGCCAGCCCTCAGCCAGCTCCGTGCGGACGGAGCAGCCTCTGCCCGCCGGGGGGGCCGTGCTGTTAGCTGGCTTCAGACACCTCAGAGAACGCGGTGGACGAGACCTAAATCAAAGGTTTGGTCACTAGTCAAAGACGGCGTCACCATCCAGGTCAATGAGCAGATTTCCTTCTTCTCTGCTTGTATTTAGGTGTCGTTCACGGCACTCTGCGGCTTTGGAGCATTCTCAACAGTATTTTGTGGATAGGATTAGTAACTCTTAGGGGTAGATTTTCAGCATCAACTGCAAGCTACCCTGTTTTTTTGCTGAAAGCGAACAAAAAAACCCCAGTTCGTAACAGGCACTTCTGTTTTTAATGGGCTTTTACAGAAAGAGCATGTTCCTTGCCTCCTGTTACTCAGTGGAGGCTCACAACGCACATTTTCAGTGCAGGATCTAGGCCAAAGTTAGTAATAGTCTGCCATGGCTGTAAAGCTATTTTAAGAAATTACTAGGTTTTTTAAAAACAATATTGTATTATAGTCCCTTAGGGAAGATTTGTCTTGCACGCTTACAATGCCTGTTATCGCTGTGTTCTAATACCTAACTGGAGCCTTTAGGCACTAAGTTTATTAATAAAGTGATAGAAGGGTTAGTGCCCTTGTGAAATTCCAGGCTAATAGGAACTTTCTCAAGAACAATCTTTTTCTGTACAGTTGTTGATTTAAAGAATCATAAATATTACAACCTCTGTTCTTTTGTTTTTGAAAGCAAAGTTGTGTAAGGCTTACTGGCAGACAGCAAAACGGACTGTGTTACATGAGACCACTCAACATCGTAATGGTTACATGCTGTTCTTTATCATAAAGAAACCTTATGTAGCATTTAAATTTGCAAACGCTTTTTTAGCTTTGAAAAATTCTGTCTCATCCATACCGTTTTTGAAAGCACAAATGGAGAATACACATTTATTGAGACGTAGCATAGATTTCATTCAGTGTTAACCTTGTTGAGAAGGAATGGAATTTTTTCAGTCAAACTCAGCCCTAAACACTTGGAAGCAGAATTTTAATATTTTTTCAAACTCACTGATCCTGAGAGGTTTTTTTAAAAATACTGTTTTAAGGAACAAGAAGGTTTACAGTCACATTGAAGCCATCTATCGAATCATACAGTAAAGGTAGGAAAGGAGTTATTCATAACTTTAGAGGCGAAAAATAAGGGGATTTTCCTCTCCATTTCCCAATGTATCTGATCCATTTTTTTTTTTCCTTGCTTCATTACAAATAAAGAAGCAAAAATCTTAGTCATCTTCCCTCCTTCATGGTCATCTTCAAACATGAAGAAAGTCAAATTTTTATGACAATTTAAAAGCAGATATGATGGTTCCTGCCCTGAGATCTCGCAAGTCCAATAGAAAAAAAAGACCTGAGCACCTACAGAGCTCAGTACTGCTTCAGTTGTCACCAGCCAGCACAGCACAACACTTGGTGCTGGTGGTAGCTAACCATTTTCTCAGACTTTGGAAGATACAACTTCAACACGCTCGTGATATACAAACAACTGAATTTCCCATGTCTTGAGAAGGAGGTATAATCCCAGATTCCCTTGGAAAATGGGAAGAAAAAAAGCTGTGGCACTGCAAATTGAAAAGCAGCCAACATTGCACTATGTTTGGGTTCCAAAGCTGTCAGTTTTAGACAAACTGTGTGCCTACAGCTTGGGTGCCTTTGGACACTTACACAGCAGGTAGCATATGATAGGGCATGAGCTTCTTAGCTGGGTTTTGGTGTGTGCAAAAAGAGAATTATGAGTTTATATTGTATATTAAAGCCAAAGAAACTTGGAGAATTTACGTGTCTGTGCTGTTAGATAGAACTGAGTGAGGATTTTTTAATCTGTAGTTGACCTTGGACCCTTCAATTTCTCTTAAATCTTTTAAACTCCAGCCCAAGGTTATTGCACACGTATATTAGAAGGAACTCTAATATATTAGGATCTCTCTCCTTACAGTTTTCTCTCCTGGTTTGGTCAGCAACCAGAATGTGATGTGTGCTGGTCTCCTTTTGCCCAACCAGGAGAACTTAAGAAGCAGCACTTAAGGAGTCCTAGAATGCCAAGTCCTGCTCAGATGAACTTCCTGGCAAACAGAAGCATGACCAGAGATTCACTTGAAACATGAAATATTTTCTAATTTTAATAATTTATTTACAGTTAAATTCCTGCTTTAATTATTTGATTAAATCATAGAAGCAAAGGATAAATTTTCTTAGATCAGGGAAGTAAGAAAATGACTATACGTGACTATTTTCTTTGTATTTTTATTTCTGTGCATCAAAAGTCTTAAAGATTTTTAGTAGGTCTGTCCCCGTATGCATACACCATGACCTTACAACAGTACTTGAGAGGGAAATTTTATTCTGTCACTGAGTGTGTGTTAAAAAGGAATGTAAATAAATTCAGGAAGATAATCCTAAAATGGTATTAGCCTGAATGAATATGAACAGTATAAAAAGGAATCAGAGGTTAGAGATACAGGTGATTCATTGAACTACAGGTTCATATTACATTTCGATCGTGTTCCCAAGCACAAAACAGCAGCAGCACCTGCTTAGCATCACAGGACATTAGACAGCAATTAAGTGACGAGAATGTGTTATACAATAATAGGAAATATGGGGAGGCAGAATGTAAATAAGTCAATTTGAATTTTGTCAGGATTTCAGAATTGTATGTTAGTGTTGGAACAGAGCCATGGAAACTTTAATAACCACAAACAGGTTTTGGTCAGCGCTTTTGTTTTATTTCTTATCCAGAAGTTGGCACTCTATCAGGCCTCTAATTCCTTGAACCTTGACCCTTTATTGACAGTAGTGAAACAATGAATCATTCACCCCATTTCCTCCAGCGTCTGGGTATCCCAACACTGTTACCCCATCATGACTGTATCTCATGCTCCTCGTCACATCAGCATAGCACCATGTTATGTCAGTAAGCCTTTGCAACGGAATGATTAAAAAAAACAAGCCTAGAAGAAATTTGGCCTAGAAAAAGGATAGGCAAAGTAACTGCGAGAAAAACAATGCGGAGGAGGTTTCCACTGGGACACTTGGAATTCTGTGAAAAGACATTATTTGAAAGGTGATAGAGGAAAAAAGCAGAATGGATAAAAGTATGCAGTACAACATTCATGTAGAAAGGACCCAATAATTTTTAGATTCACACATAGTGAATTAATATGTTAGTATTAGAGGTGGGATAGTCCTAGTCCATAAAGAGCTCTCATATGGCCCTGACAATATCAAACCAAAGAAAATAAAACAGTAAAAGCAAAGTTGTTCAGAATTGTTACCAATCACTAGAATTAATTGGATAAAACCAAGTGCAGAAACAGACTCCCAGCAAAACGGTCCTGAACCTATTTAACAGACTGAGTAATCTTTTAAGGAAATGTGGAAACTGAGCTATTCAGAACTGGAGTAATCAGAGCAGGAATTATGTGCCATAGGGAACAACGTTGTGTTAGAAAGAATCCTGACAAAACAGGATTTCCATTTCTGCTATTCTGCATCAGCACAATCGGAAACACCTCTGTGTTGTTTTTATGTTAAGAAATTATGATGTAAGAAACCCTCAAATATCATTGCATTGTTTTCCGTCCACTCACATTTTGCATCATATTCACAGTTATAATTATAGTATTGTATCTGAAATCCAAATGGGTTTGAACACTTTTGTCCTTGCAGGGTGACAGGTTTCCAAAAAGTTGCGTTGAACTTTTCACTGAAATAAGGAGATCCTTGAAGTTGGAGACCTCTTATAAAAAAAACGTGGCTTTATTTGTTTTGTTGCAGAGCAGAGGCCAGTCCAAAATACTGTTATTGAAACTGAGAATGTAGCTCTGAAGTTATACACAAATAATAACCTATCAGTGGGGAGTGGAATAATTATCACAAAACTATCAACAGTGAAATAAATAATATTTGGAGGAAAAAACTAGAGTGTTAGCTGTTTGTCAGTGCTGAGCCAAGTTTTTTTCCAACAAATACTTCAGAGTTATTGCCAAATAATATAAACTCCCCCTCCCAAAAAAAAAATCATACCTACATGGGAGTATATGTCAGCATGAATTTCTGATGAGCACCAAATGCAACTCCAACTGTTACCAAGTCCCTCAGCTGCCTCAGAGAACAGATTGAAATTGTTCAGAAATGCTATTAATGGCACATATTTTTTAATGTTCTAGCCTTCATGTCTTCATGCCGTTTTATTTACTTGCACAGTAGCAGAAGAAAAACACTTTTGCATGGTCAGCCAAAGGAGAAGCAGGGTTTTTTTAACTTTGTACCTTCTGAGGTCTCACATGGGGTAAGGTTCATGCTGCAAAACTGCACTGAAAATTGAAACGCTGTCCTGCAGAAGGCAGAGCACAAAGTACAGAGGGGACAGCAGCTGCCTTCTGTCCCACAGACCAGGCATCTAGTCCTGCAGGAATACAGGGCTTTCAGGAGAGCCACCCTCTTTCTCTCCCACATGGTTTTAAGATGCACTGGGAAGACATATTTTTGGATGTTGATGTACGCATGCCAGTGCTTCTCGGTGTTGTTCATTCCTATGACACATGAGAATTCTGACTGACTTACCAGCATGCTTTACATCAGAGAAAAAAGGAGAGGAAAACACAGAAAAACCCTAGCACCTTGAAAGCTGAATTGGTTTTGGGTAGGGAGCTATTTCAAGATTTATTTTCCTGTCATACAAAAATGCTTTTTCTCTCTGTCATCTCCCTGCATAGAGAAGGTCAAATAAGTCTTTTCCACACCTTCCTGAAGTGTGAAGATCTCTTAATACCCTCATTTGTACTTCTAGAGGTGGCAGGTTAGGTACTCTCTTCATTGCAGAAGAGACATATAATGGTAAGTGGATGTTTTAAGATCAGTAGGATGACAAGGGTCATAGACATAAATAGCAAAAGCAACACCTATTTGTGCAGCTTCATTAATGGACTTTAAATACACTTTATAGTAGTTATTAATGGAGTTTGGGTTTGAAGCACGGTCAGAGAATGCCAGAATGATTTCTGTCGGAAGGGAGCTCTGGACCTCACCTGGTCCAAGTCCTCAGTTAAAACAGTGCCAGGTCCAAAAGCGCGTTTGGTTGCTCAGGGCTTGTCCAGTGACATTTTGAATCACTACACAGATGGGTATTTCACAGCTTCTGGGCCCCTCTCCAGTGTTTGGCCATCCTTGCTGCAAAGACTTTTTTTTCCTTAGCTCTTCATATAATTTCCCTCACTGCAGATTGTACCTATTCCCTCTTTTTCTTTAGCTGTGTACCTCTGGAAAAAAAGTCTAGCTGCTATCTACTCTTCAACTACCCATTAGATAATTGAAGACGGCGTTAAGATCTTCCCTTTGCTTCCTCTTCTCCGGGCAGAACAAAACCCTGCTCTCTCCCTCATGTGTCAGGTTCTCTAGCCCTCCAGTGATCTCACTGACACTCCAATGAATTAAAGCCAGTTTATCAATGTCTTTTTTGTATGACTATACCAACTTCTGACAATATATGAATGGTGCAAAATAAAAGTTGTTATTACTTTATTATTTCCCTTCTTAATCAACTTAATGGCAAGGATATTCAGCAAATTTCTGGGTTGCTTGCTATCATGCATCCAGTGAATTAAAATGACACATTAACCTAGCCCGTATTTCGGTGCTTGCCATTTTATTCACTTATAGCAAAAAAGGGAAAATAACAATTTATAATCTAAAAGAGAATGATTAAAATAAGAATCTCATTATACAATAGATGCTTAAGATAGATAAATGTTGCATTGTCTGTTACATTTTGTCCTTGTCACTCAGTTAGGTGGAATCCTATCTGAATGCCAACAGTAGTATTATAGAGATTTCATGCACAGCTAGTGGTTCTAATAACTAACTTGTTTTTAAATGGCCAATTGAAAACATAGGGAAAACAAATTACAGACTAAATGAGAACTTTTATTTATACATGAATAAAGTTTTAAAAAATAAACTATACCATGGCTTGAACTAATTTTGTAGAGGATTTAAGTAGATTTGTATTTTGTGGCCAAGTTAGAAAGTCCATTGATAGAAGTCCTAACATGAAAAGCCAACAAATCCAGTTACCACTAACAGCTGTGCAACAATTCTGCTAATATCAATAATCCCTCAGTCCAACTAAATTCTAACACACTTCCATCTTTCTCTAAATTCTTTCTGTCAAAACAAATTTCTGTCCCTGTTGCCTTACAAGCAGAAAAGTCGCATCTATTATTTTCTGTCTGCGTATTCCCATTTTCATTTCACTTCCCACTTCAAGCCACTTGCAGTTGTGTCAGTCACTATTACATCTTATTTCTTTCAAGTTCCTTTGGAGACCTCATGTATTCCTCATATAGGTGGTTTAGAAACCGACCTTCTCTTCTGTCAAGTAGATGCCTTCTTCCCTCTATTTCCAATGTCTTTTAGATTTGTCTGTAATTCTTGAGTTAGCTTTTACACTTTCTATGCATTCTTGGAGAACTGGAGTGTTGCCTTGGTCTCCTCGTGCAAAACTAAGAATAACTCATCCCCTCCATAATACTTTAGTAGCCATCCTGGTTTTTTAAGAAGCATTATGCCCTTCTATATCATTCATCTTGGTACTTTTAGAAAGGAAAACCTTCACCGTTAAAAGAAATCAAAGTACTATGTAACTACAGTACTATGTACAGCAACAGCAGCAAATGTCAACCAAAAAAATACTGAAAAGAAGTAGCATTGCAGGCATGGAAAATAAAAAGCATATGTACTTGCAAATCTTAGTTGTTGTTGAGCATAGCACAGACGATTTATGAAAACATTATCACTTTTAAAGGGCCCCACCTGCATCTGAATCTTATGGTATCAGGACTAGATGCTGAGAAGGTAGCTGTTGCCTTAAAACTCGGAAATGCTAATATCCAAAAAGTCTACTGTGAAAACAATTTCACCAAAAAAAAAAAAATCCTTCTAAAGCTCTCTAAAATGGTGTGATAAAGATTATTAGAACCAGTGTAAACATCTGTGATTAAACCCCCATAAATATACTATTTGAATAAGGATAATATTCAGGAAAATAAAATAACTGGCAAAGATCACCAAAATTATTTCTGTTTCTCATTTGTAAAGCTCTGTATCATACAGGTATTAACTAGTATCAGACACTAAACCTACCACAAAACAAGCTGGTGAGGGCTGGTTTTTAAATGAAGACTTCTAGCTCCTGAGAATCACTAGAAAGCTATTATTCTTTATTCTTTTCTTGTAAAATGTACCGTTTTCCCACTCTATTTCCTAACCTCCTTTCTTAATATGCAAGCGCATTTGGAATACTCAATCACACTCCAGAATGGCAGCAATTGGTATGCATAGGGTGTTAATTGAGTCAGGAAACATTCCTTACCAGATGGATATGGATTTTTGTAAATGCATAATGGCCCTTTAAGAAGCTTAATAGAGAAGTATGAAACCTTTTACAAACAGCATTCCAAAGCAAGATTGCCAAAAGCAAGTGCACATAAATAGCTCAGATAATTGGAGCCGTATTCCTGCACCCATCCCCAGCGACAGAGAGGGGCTGCTGACCATGCACCGTGGTTTGTATTAGCTTCCTGGTCTGGGTTGATCCTTAAGTTGCCCTCATCTTCTTTCAAACACCAGAAATTTAGGTTTTGTCCTCTTTGCGAGAGCATTTGTTAGTCACTGAACATAGCTTCCCACTTTCCACATACGAGTAGATTTTTAAATCCTGCACTTGTAACAGAAGCAGCTAGAGGCTGGTGCAAAGATCCGGGCCCACCGTGCTGTACCCGTGCCTTCTCCAGGCACAGCAAGTCCTGTCCCCAAACTGAAAAAAGGGGGGAAGAGGAGATAAAATCCAGCAGGGCAGTGGCAATGCAAGGAACAGGACTCAGGCACCCCAATTTTACATTCTTCACTGGGCCAAGGGGCCCAGCTGCTCTCTGATACTACTGAACATTGTAATGGTAGTTTTGATGAGTCTCCTGTAAAGAGCCATCTACATAACACTGTTCATTATCTGTTTTCTTTATCTACATTTTCAAAAACATGTGTATGGCATATGTTTCTCATCGTTGACTATGACCTTTGTTTATTTATAGTTTAAAAAACTCTGACTACTGCCAGACACTCTTAAAAATAAACATTTTTAATTGTTTTCATGTTTTAGCCTCCCCTCCCCTTTCCACCCAAGTCTGACAGGATGAAACATTGTTTTTGCTTGGGATATAGCTACTTCTGCTGCTAGAAGAAAGAGGACTAGAAGGAAGTTGTATACATATTATCAGAATAGTTTTATATTCAGCAGTCTGGAAACAAAGCAAACTGCCATCTCCCAGCCACCTTTAATATAAGTCTTCCCATTCCCAGGCTCTATCTTCAGCTGAGGGGGCAGAAATGAGCACTGACTTGCTGTCCTGCCTTTAGCCCAGCCAAACCTAGTTCTTTCTTCCCAGCAACACAGCCTCAACACAAGAGGCCGTCTTCATTTCCCATATAAACAAATACCCAGACTGTTCAGTGCAAGGTGGGTTTTTGTTTCCTCAGGCAGAGAAAAGGCCTTCTGCATCCAAAATGAGTTGCTTTAACAACTAGAATAAATGATGAGAATGTCACAACTGTGCCATACCCCTTTCCACCTTCTATTCATCATTCGTGGTTTTGTCTTTGGAAACAGACACTTTTGCTCTGGGTTTTCTTGCATGGGTTTAAGAATCTGTTTCCAGTCCTAGGCAAAATGGGTACAAAATACCAGGGAAAAGTTAAAACACAGCTTTTTTCAGTCTTTCTGATCAGCTGGCTTTTGTGGTTCATCACTCAGGTCAGTCTTTTCTGGGAACTGGAATGCCTCCTTGGCACCATGGATTTTACTGAAGTTCACCACTCTAATAGGCATTGCAGAGCCTAAACCTCTTAGACAGTATGCTGCTGAACAGGATAGAAATACATTAGAGGTGCTCCTAAGTGTTCTGCAATATTATCTATAATTCTTGATGTACCTACCAGAAACAGTAAGTACCAGACTTTTTTGATACCTGACATACCTCCATTTAGAATCATTTAGGTTGGAAAAGACCTTCAAGATCATCGAATCCAACCATCAACCAGCTTTTCTAAGTAGGCCTCTATTTTATTTCTTAGTCAATAGTAATGACAACATTTTAAAGAAGCCACTAGGCTGCATCGGTTTCCCAGTGTGAATGCGGGTAGACCATACTATGTGTCTCAGTTCTGCTTTCTTCCATTATTCTTCCATTTGCCTTCTTAAAATTAAATCCCCTTAGGCAAAGCCATTCCTTATAGGTCTTTGTACACTGCCTGGCACAAGGGTCCCCAAACGGAGTCGGTGCCCTTCAGCAGGTGCGGTTTTTGCAAAGCACTGTAGGAGCAGTATCACATAACATGCTCTGAAGCTGGAAACAAAAGACTCCAAAGAACTCCCGCATCTTTGGGGATGGGGGGGGGGGGGGGGGGGAGAGGGACAAAGGAGGTAGGTGACCTTCATCCCTGTGAGGGTTCCCAGCTCTTCCTTCTCCTGCCTTGCAACTGCACGGTGAGGTAAAATCTGCCTGGTGAAAGTACCAAGTGAAGGAAAAACAAATATCTGACTGGGATATTTAGAGACAGCCTGTCAGGTAGTGAAGCAGTACAGTCCTGATGGAAAGAGGTTACTAACATGCATCTTTTCTAGAAGATTATTCCTCTTCTTCCCGACAAAGAGGGGGTAAAAATATTCTCAGCCCTTAGTAAAAATGAAGAGTGAGCAAGTGTATGTGTCTGTCTGGGGCAGTGGTGGTGTCCAAAGAAGGGGTGGATGGAAGTTTTTGCATTCCTCCTGACATGTCCAGGGAGCAGGTAGAAAATAGGGAGGGAACAGTTAAAGACAAACCAATTACATGTTGTTTCTTTGCCCAGTTTTGTTCTGTTTGGATGATTACTGGTCTGTCTGGGAACACAAATTCCTTCTGAATATATTCATGTATTTCCTTGCTCCTTTTCTGCTATGTTAGGTCCCTTCGTACAAGAGGCTGTAAGTGGAATTTCTGATCTCTTCTCTCCTTCTCTGTCTTTAGCTAGATCTTGACAACAGAACTGAAACCAACCTTCCCTATGGGTAGGAAAGTCAAAGTCCATGGCCTAAATTAGTGATCCATGATTCAGATATTTGTTCCTCCATCTTACCTCAGCAGGTGGCCATACCGCAGGTGGTACAACGCCAAAGTGCCAGCATGAGCCTTATTCCCGCCGGGACAGCAGTTTCGCAGTGCTGATGGACCCAGCCTTCTGCATGGGGACTGGAAAGGTACAATCACTCCTCAACAGCAAGAGTGACGGAAAATTTGACTGCAGAAATTTCCAGCCTATAGTAGCCTCAGTACCCTTGTGCTAGGGAACTGCTGCTACATTGAGGTAACAGACAAGCTCTGAATATCCAGAGAAACTGCAAAAATCAGGCACCTCCATCTGCTGGTGCTGCTGTTCACACTTCCTGTCTCAAACACACTGAATGGATGTTCTGGATCACGTACAGCTCATGAACCATGGCCAGCAGCACAGCTGAATGCAGCCTCCTGCTTCCCTATTTGCAGAGGAGTAAAACTCTGCTTTCATCTCCTGACTATACCATCATTTCAAAAATGATAACTCATAATCCCAGTTCATAATCTACAATTACTACTGGGTATTTAGATCTCCCAGGCAAATAAAATATTGCAAAGTTACGATATAATTTAAATTAGTGACAGTGTTTCCACTGAACTCACATAGCCAGGTTTTCACCTACTAAATCTTGCCAAAATAGCAGAACACTTACTAGTGATCAGGGATTCCACTGATATTCTGACAGCCTGATCTCTTGCTTAAGAGAAACTCTAGGAGTTTCCTGAATTATGTCCTAAATAGAAATAAAGTATAAATAACTATTCAGAAAAAAGATATCCAACTTTGATTTTTGGATTTCCAGTAATGGCAAACCTACTGTGGTCTTTACTAAAATCAGCATAAAGGTTAGTTACTGCATTTCTACATAATCTGCACTTCGTTGCTATGAGAATTTGCTTAGCTTCTAACTGCAGACATTTTAATTAATCAATAAGAGTTATCTATTGTCAAGACCCTATTCATTATAGACTAGAAAAAAAATACCCTTAACCTACAGATGATAAAGTAAATGGATTGAACTTCTTGAGTTTTTATATGAAGTTTTACATCCTCTTCTCATTCTTGTGATTCCTGTCTGACCATTCCAACATTTTCCTGTAGGAATCGGGAACCTGATATTCAGGCAGCCGCACACAAGCTGATACTGCTCCTCCTCGAAACCACACATTTCCCCTAACTTTGGTGCAGGTTTGTAGCAAACTGGCTTGAGTGATGAAGCAGATGTTCTAGAAATAAATCTCTCTAACACACACAAAAAAACCCAAAACCAGAAAGCTTAAACCAAAGTTAGACTATTGGAAAGGCACTTCATTGTGCTTTGCTGAACAAGGTAGGCAAATGCTATTTCAGTTCATCCTATCAATACAAATATTGGGTTACATTAAGATATGTTGTATTCTGGAAAATTTACCAAGTGGAAGAGGAAAGAAAAAGGCCCAAAAATTGTCCAACTATAAAATAAAGTAAGTTTTCCCTTTTTAACCAAAATCTGATCTTCCCGTGATACTTCCCTTGCAGGTAGAATTATATAACTGAAGTAAATAATTAGATGCTCAGACTCTGAGTGTGTGTGTGGCTGGAGGGGGATCTCATATTTGTCAGAAACTTCACAAAGTAAAGTAGGGTGTATAATACTTCAATTCTCATTAGTTGCAAGCAATACAAATAGTTACGAACAGCTCTGACTCTTCTTGTAAACAACCTAGAAGTTAAACATACTGATTTTTAGAAGCAGGGTAAAAGTTCTCCCACTTTATTTATAGAGGTGGAGAGAGACAAGGATATCCTTTGGACTACTGCAGCTCCTCCAAACTCAGAAAGAGTTTCCTGCTTCCAACTGTGTCACTAGGAAACAGGAAAAGCAAAAAAGAATATTTACCAAAAAAATATTCCTCTAGCTTGTATATATTATATCATACTGCTACTACTACTGGCCATGAGAAAAAAGCTTAACATCTAGTCTTTCTTGACTTTAGGCTATTTATTATCATAGATTTACACTTCTGAAATCATACTTAACAGCAGAGTTCCTTTGTGTTCAGAGCACATTTATAGGCTAGGAATAGCTATTGCCAGAGGAAGTAAGCAAGAGGGTCAGGGGACAATCAAATCAAAAACAAACTCAAAATAACCCAAGGATGTACTGCTTTGGTAAATATAACCTTGTTTTAAATGCTCTTCTTGTAAAGAGGATGTCTATATTGGATCAATAATAATAATAATATATTTATTGAACTTACAGGATTCCATGAGGTATTTGTTTTCATGTGAAACACAGCCCTGAAATCTGTGAAGGTGGCAAGGAAGCTTAATAATGCATTCCCCACCCCCCAATGTGTGTTAATCCTGATTAATCCCAAATTTAATGATATTTTACAGCCCGAATTTTTTAAGTTGTTACCACAACACACAGCAAATCCTTAGCATGGCTGCCAAATTGATCTAATCCTTTATTCCACTTTAAGTAAAAAAAAAAAAAAAAAATAGTAGTAGTATTCAATGTTTTCTTCCATTACAGGAGAGAAACCTCCTAGTTATCTTTTGCTGAAGATGTAGAGCTATATTAAGGCTCATTAGAACAATCACCCACTTGCTTGTTTTTCAGCGTAGGTCATGCAGGTGGTATCAGATGGTTTTCAGAAACCATTTCATTATGTCACTTCAAAAGTGACACCTACAGTATAAGTAACCCGGGATGTAGGTGAGCTCAGTTCATACGCAGTATGAAGACAAGTCTTATGATGAGTTGTGTGAACTTGTGGGTTTCTAAAAAAAAAGAAAAAAAAAGACCACAAAAAACCCAAACAAAAAAACCCAACCAAACAAAGAACACAGAAACACCCCTCCAAAAAAAACCCAACACAAAACACACAACACACACACAACAAACCAAACACTACCAAACAACAAAAACCACCAATCCGCCCCAACAATAAACCAAATAGAACCCTCCCCCCCAAAAAAAAACCACAAACCAAAACACCACCACACATAACACAGAAAAAAAACGCCTCACCCACAGAAGAAAAAAAAAAAATCAGAATTATCGTTTGTAGGAAGTCAGGTGCCAGAAAAAAAAAAAAATATTTTTTAGCTTAGCTGAGGCCTCATCTGGAAGCTTCAGAGAAAGTTTGAAAAAGTCATTACTCAGAAACATGACAGTCAGATGACAGCTTTCTTGTATTTTCAATTTTAGAGACAAGTACACTGCCACTGCAAGAGTGTCAGATAAGCTCATCTCAGTTGGAACTGCTGGACTGAGATTCAGTCACAATTTTACAGCTTTGCTGCAGCCTTCAGTTCCTTCTCTGTTGAGGTGTAACCTTTCACATTTCAAACAGGTATTTGAAGGCATGTTACTACTGTCAATATTTGGACCCAAGTTCATCCAAAGGGTTGATTCTCCAGGCCGGGCTTTCAGTATGGTACGGTAAAGTATGCTCTAAAATAAGCCAAGTGATCCAGCTTTGAATGGAGTAAGTAAACAGTATTTTCTTGTCAGTCCATGCTAGATAAAGAACAAATTTGTTTAACATTTAAAATTATTGAATACCTAAGTAAACTAATGGTTGGCTGTGAATACTGATCATGAATAAGTTCAAATATTGTCATAGGTGATAAAACTTTTAAACGGTTGTACAGCTAAGCTGTGTTACAGTATCAGTCGACCTTAAAAAAATATTAACTTTTTTTAATAATCTCTTCATCTACTCTCCATTTCCCCCCCCTCAGTCTAAGTACTTTTATATTCCAGAGAATGGTTTAAGCATTAGGAATGTGTTTTGAAGCCAATTTCCTTGCCTTTATTTTCATACTGAAAAAAAAGTCTACCACTTTTAAAGGGTACAACTTCGATGTATTATTTCTCCTCTTTTACAATGGGCATTCTTATGGAAGAACTGGATATCATCTTATCAAAGCACTGTCCCCCAAAGGAAAACTTTTGTCCAGGTAGCTCCATTGCTAACAGTTTCAGTCACACCACCACCCTTACTGCCTAACATTTCAATATTTCATGGTAATGCAGAACATGAATTGAACAAATCTTTGCAGGGGGGGCGTGAAAAAGTATGACATGTTTTCCCACAGGACATTAGAGTTATCTGGTCATTTCTAAAAGTAGAAGAAAGCATGTCCTCTGCTTCTTTTCTTTCCCCCAGCCACTTATTCCCCTTAATGATAAAGACGGTGGTGATTTTGCTGATATACCAATAGCCTGACATGGGATAATCCCCAGCACAGAGAAACGTCTTCAAGGAGCGTTCGGCTGACAAGGGCAGCACGGCCCCGGTGCGGCACCCTGTGCTTCAGCAGAGTCATGCTGAAATGCAGACCGTGCAACAGCACCAGGTTGTCCTCCTGGGTTTTTTTCAGTCTGTTTCCCAACATGAACCAAAATATCCAGCACAGCTAAGAATTCTCTTTAAGTCTACCAAGGGATGTTCAGAATTTAATACACTTTTGCAGAAGGTCATAGGTGTATTTCCCCACACCACTTCAGAACGGATTAAAGAGTAGAGTTTCAAATTAATCCAGCACTCAATTTACAAGTCAATGAAATAAAATAGGAGGTATACATTTAAAAACTTGCATATATTTCCTGAATGTTCCTGAAGTAGTTACAGTAGCAGGAATAAAACCATCAAGACTGGTGATTAAGCATTACTTCTCCCTTTTATGTTTTCTGTGATCATTTGGAGGAAAGGGCCCATAGGAAAAATAAAGGCTTTTTCCCTTGAGTCTGCATAACATGAACAATCAGTTTTTACCTTATCTCACATGATTTGAATAAAATTTGTTCTCGTGTTATTTTAAAATATTGACCTTGTGTACAACAGATTATACCACTTGCAACAGTCATCACTATAGCAGAGGCTTTGCTGTCAAGTATCAAAATTCCGCAGGCTGGTTATGGAAGTTGGAGACATCTGATGCTCCTGTTTGTAAGAATTTCTACACAGGATTACCCAGGAACTAACTCAGAGAACCCCAAACAGCCCTAGCACATTTAAGATTAATTCAGCAATTTTGTTAAGTTCCTATCTGTCTAATGTCCCAAGGCAGCCTGGTGTTCTGCTGGTTACCAGAAATTTCTTTTAGAGAACAGAAGGAAAAAGTCTACACCGTGAAAGACAGAGAAGCAAATGGAAGTGAGTGCTCACAAGGCTCTCAATGGGAATTAAAATAAATGCTCCACGTCATTCCACTTACAACAAGGAATAAGAGTCTAGAAGTAAATCAGCAAGAAAAGCTTGTCCTTTGCTTATCTTTTTACTTATTTGCTCTTTCTCACCAAAATGAATGATTTCTTGGTATCTAAATTGCTCTGAAGAAAGAAGATATTTATAATACATAGGGTGTTTGTTATAAAACAGGCTTACTGAATACTTAAACATATAAATCATAAATGCCCTGTAACTGTGACACACATGGTCTCCCATACTAACAGCCAGGTTTCATCAGTACTGCACCAGGTCAGATAAGGCAGATTCCTGCTGTCCCCATCCCCTTTATTTACTAATGCAAACAGTATTAGACAACTTACCCATTTTACTCTACTGGTAAGTAGCTTCATAAGTCCTCTAGTCACATACAGATCATCGTCTTAGAGTAGATTACATTAAAACCAGTTATTTTAGAGGATCTAATTTTTTATCTTTTTTTTTTTTTAATAGAGTAACCTTTTAAAGAAACTCAAATCATTTTTCTTCCAAAACAGCAGCAAGATCAAAATCTAGCCACTGTGATTTCAGTTCGCATTACCCTTCCCTATTGTATCTACTAGCATTAGGCTTTCTTGAATTTGTGCAGGATGGAAAAAGGGAAAGCTTTGTGGTACCACCTAAAAGTAGTTAACTCTTAGTGTAAGAAAATAAATTTTATTCCAAAAGAAATTTAGGACTGCTGATCAGCTGCAGTTCATGAAGTTGCAGAATAACTGGGAAATCCAAAATGGTCAGACTAAGCTGTCTTCTCCAACTTGTCCCCTACTTTCCATATCACTCACAGGATGTATATGCAATTGTATCAGACCACTGTCCATTTTCCAATCCAGACTATTAACACTAACACATGAAATATCCTAAACCCAGGAATTGTAACACTCTGTAAATGCACTAGCTTCAGAGAGGTGATACTCTGCTCTGGGATGTTATGATAAAAATACCTCACCAAGAAATAATTGGCCAATTTAGATGTGTGAACTTCCACACTAAACCCTTCTTGAAATAGGTTAAGGCACTTGTTAAAGAAATGTAGGATGAAAGATAGAATTGCTTTGCTTTGTTAATTCTTTGCAGAAAATTACTTTGAGGGACCCACATTCAGATGTTTTACAGTTGAATGTATTAAAGCACCACAGAAGGACTTGAAAGAGCTGCAATCTATCCCTGGCTTACTAGGAAATCTTGCCACATAGCTTCCATATCTATGATTTAGTTCCCCTACAGATCGTTGTGCTTTGCAATTTACTAGCCAAAAGATATCAAAGAGTTATTATTTCGATTACGTACTTCGTGATTTTAATGCTAATCCTTCTTCCAGTTTGCGTGTCAAAGTTCTCATTGATCTCAGCAGAAGCAGGATCAAGACTTCTGGCAACAATTTTGGGAAGCTTAGGATTTTTCTGATGCCGAGCTAAAATTTTCCAGCAGAGTTGAGGTAAGCCAGATCGATGTCAATGTCAATGGGTCTTTCTACATGAGTTGTATGATCAAGGCTAATGTATGGGGGGGTGGGGGGTGTTTGGATTTGTTTTGTTTTTTAACTCATTGCTCTCTTTCTGTAGAAGATGGACAGATTCACAGATTTTAATTTCTACCAATCCAGTGTCCACCACCTGTAGGGGTAGCATCTACTTAAACTACTGTCCTTCAGCTTTTTGAAAACTGCTATTATTATGTTGTCTGCCAGCTAACCCAAACTTATTTTAAAGTGTATCAAGTGATTTCAGAAACAGGCAAGAGCACTTTATTTTAGCTGTTCCTTCACTTTCTCAGGCTTTATTCCATCATTCAGTAATTGGTTGCGAGACCTGTTGTACAAACTACAACTTGTCCTATACTGCAAAAATGGCATTACATTACTTAATTTTGATCCAGTGTTTGCATTATATTCAGATGGAAATCCTTGCTCATTGCGAAAGGATGTCTGCCTGGATCCACCACTTTCCTTCTGTGGTATAGTAAAATTGGTCCATTTTGATCCTCTGTGACAAAAACTGCAACTTTCCAAGAAATAAAGCCTACTTATAAATGAGTTCAGTTTGCATTAGTCAGGCAGTAGAAAAATAAAACTTAAAGGTGCAGATGTAAAATATCTGAAAAATTAGTATAGACTGAAATTAAGAAAACATTATTGGAGCTGTGTCTCTCCTAGGATATGCATGTATCTCCTGGCATTCATTGGTAGCACTACAGATTAGCTGAAGTTCTTAGAGCACTTTGAAATGTTAACAACAGCCAGTTTAATAACTAAGACATAGGTGGGAAATGCAGGGTGGGGAAGAGAAATCCTTCAAAGTACTGTCTGCTCATTCCAGCAGCTCTCCCTGCTCATGACCCATAGATCTTTAAAATGCCTTGTTTAAATATCCTCAAATTTATTAAAAAAAAAAAAGTTGTCAGCTGGCCACAGACCACACATTCCAGAACTGAAGTAGAAAGGAATGTGAATGGGTGGGTGGGGGAGAGGAAGGAAATCAGATTTAGTATTGAAAACAAGACTAAACTCAGAAGCAGCTGATGGGCACTCGAGCCGTTGCAGTGTGCAAGACTATTTTTGTTCATAGTACCTCATGTTCAGAAAAATAAGTGGTGAATAGCCATTTACTCTTTTACTTTGAAGGTTTTGGTTTAACTTCATCAGCATAACATCATTTATGAGATACCAAAGACAAGTAGTAAATTTAGATAAGCTGTAGGCCATCTACAGGTCAAAAAGATGGTTAATATTTCTTTATTCAGAATGAAGTAATATCTCAGGAGATACTGATAGATGAATTCATTTAACCAAAGGCTAAGCAAGTATAGACTCCCAAAGGCAATGAGAAACATAAAAGATCATGAAATAAACCAGTCAGTTTGAAGATGGAGACCGAACATTTGCACTACTGCCAATGTAAAACTATTCCAGGGATTTTTGCATTTGGTGTTAGATTAACAATAGGTGTGTCAGAAAAGTGAGCATGCCTAACTGAGCTACTTTTAATATTACCTACCTTCACCTTGGGAGAAGAGAGAAGAAAGTAGTCAGGAAGATAAGAGTGTTATTAGCTTTTTAGTCTGATTAGTAGAAATTTATTGTCTAGAAATTCTGCAGATGACATGGACATAAAAATACTTCTCGCTTTCTACCACTGCTTCTTAGAGTCCGAGCCAGGCCTTTCTCCATTGCTGGAAGGATCTCAGTGGCAAGACCCCAGCTGGTCTGTGGCAGAGTCGGAGAAGCCCAAGAGAAAAGCTCTAGAAAGGTATGCAAGAAGCAGCATAGGCAAAGAGATGGAGCCAGGAAATAGATACATTAGAAGCATGTATTTCTACCAGGACTGTCAGGGTGTTTACTTGGGTGACAAAAGAAGGAACTGGGATTATCAGAAGAAATACTACATTTTCTTTTGTGCCAAAGACCTTAACATGTTTGAAAAGATTTTCTGCCTGTCATTTTTTTTTAAAGACTTGAGAGATTAAATTGTCACTGTTTGTCCAACATCTGTGTTGGTTCAGCTGGGTCTGGGCCCTCATCCTGGAGTAAGACACACCACTCCATACTGGGAGTTATCGCACACTTCATTGTAGGAATACAAATAGGACAGAGTGGGCCAGACATCCTGTGATGGGAATATTTGGTTAAACGACTTTGAGGAGGAAAAGGTGGAAGTATCTTTGGTAAAGTGAGGTGGCAGGGCAGCCCTCTGTCCCCAAAGGAGGGAAGCTCTGGCTGAGGAGGGGAATGCTGCTGCTGATCACAGAGTCAGGTCTTTCATGGACATACCTCCCCCTGCTATTCAGCTGGCCAAGGTGTTCTCTCAAGAAGCCGGCCCTTTGATCTGGTCCAAAACCGACCACCAACCTGATCAGCACTGGACTCGTATCTTAGTAACAGGGAAAAAAACATAAGCCTCCTTCCTTGGCTAAACAACAGGTCCCTGGAGAGAAGGCAGTCACACCAATTTGCCCCTGAAATGGTAGTTCTGAGGAAAGGCTGGTCTTCACTAACTACTCTGCGTCTGGGCTTTCTGTATCACCCTTCCTCGTCATTGTTTATAGACTGCTCTTCAGAAGCCTTTATAATAGCAACAGCATTATATTAGTACTCTTAAATGCTTCAGAAATGCCACAGTTAATGGAAAGGGAAATTCTTGTTTGTTTTTGCTGGCCCTGTTCCCTTTTGAGGGGAAAAAAAAAAATCTTCAACAAGGTTTGAATTTGGAGCAGGTTTACGTGAGTGTCACCACATTCATCATTTGAAGTTCCAAAATATGGCTTTTGCATCTCCCTTCCCTCAAATCTCTAAAACAAATATTTCTGAAAAAGGTTCCTAGCGGAGCCAAAATTTCCCTAATTATGGGAAGAGTAAACTAAAAAAAACCCCTCCAAAACCAAAAAGGCAGGAGTTGCCTTATTTAACTCTTCATGGATGGTTATAAAATGTTTCACATGGACTCTTTTTTCCCCCTCCTAGAAATCTGTCAAACTTCCTCCCATCAGCAAAGAATCAAATGCAGCGTTTAATTGACCATTATGATATTAAAACCTACATGTAACTTACATCCTGTGGAAAAAAAAAAAAAGGTGAATCAAACATCACACATACAGATCTCAGAGCTTATACTCTGCGATCATAGGTACAACAGTAAATACACTTTTCCACTTCTATATATTTCTTATCATCAAATTTAAAATAAACATGTTCATATAAGATAATAGGAAGTTAGTAGCATCAAGCTAAAACAATGGGAAGCAAAATGATACTGAGGCAGCAGAGGAAATATTTTACTCAAGAAAATATTTTGGTTTGCTACTATTTCCTGTATGTTGCTCTACTGTTTTCCTCAAAGATTATTTGGAAAGGTTATTCTACTGTTCCATCATAAAAGCCTATTAAAAATGGGATTTTTTTTTAGTCACTCATTTTCTCCTACTATTGGAATTAATATAAAGATTATCAGGTAATAGAATAGATAAAACAGGCTAAATGGGGAAAAAGTAGGAAATAAACTCACAGTTTGAGCTGTGTAGCTCTCTGCCACCATTACACAGCATACCCATTTGTTCACAAATAACCCAAGAGCTTCCTTCAGCCTGGCTTTTTCCTAATAAAATCTCCCTTTGCCGCCAAATCAAACTTCAGCCTAATGCACCTGAGTTTAATTTCCTAAAATGAGGAATACCTTACACCTCTTCTCTATGGCACACAACTGTAGCAGACTCATGCAATAATGTAGGAATGAAGTTAAATAAAGATGTCATTGTTAACAGCAGAGAAGCGTTAGGCTTTGCAGAGTATAAGGAGATAATTATTTAAAACCTTATTTTTATTGCAAGGGTGCAGTACTAGGGTTGCGTGATAACTTACTATCATATGTGTGGCTTTGTACTTTATAATAGGAGCCTTATGCATGTATGCTCCTTATTTACCTGCAGAATATGTCTGTTCTTTTAGAAAGTCCTCTTGCCCTTTGTTTACATAACTTTAAAATGCTTCTACTTTCTCTCATAGCTATAACATATTTAATTGTAAAATTATACAGTCTAAACCTACCTCTAATTGACTGTAATACTAGATTTTAGCTAGCTTAATAGAAAACAAACTTGAAACTACTTAGACCTGATATGCTTTGATGATGAAATGTGTCTAGCTGGATCAATAAATCCAGAAAATAAGCTAACATAAACACAGAACATTCTATGTAATATATTGTAAGAGCTAATAAGACAAAAAAAACCCACCACAGTAAAAAGAGTAGATATTATGCTTAAGTAGATAAAACTTCTGAATTTCTAAGTGTTCCCTAAGCAAAAGCCTTAAGGAGGCAACACAGTATACCTAAGAAATCTTATGATAGATGTTTCATTGAAAGAAGGATCAAACATCACATATCCAGCTATGTCTTCACTTTCTAATTGTCCAATTTCATCATATGGTCCATGAGTCCAGTAGCTCTTAACTCATTAGTATCATTAACACTTATTTGGTGTCTGCAGTTTTCCTTTCACCTGCATTGCTTTGTGCGTGAGCCCTCTTGTAATTGAAACCAGTCAGCCTCCCATGTGGGCTGAAGGAATTCAAAGCTGAGAGTTTTCAAAGTAGTCTAAGGGATTTAGTTTCAATAACCAATATGCATCTAAATCCCCTGGAGTGTTTTGAATAGTCTCAGCTCAAAATCCAAGCATGCTCAGTCTCAGGTGAATCTATTAATTACATTGGCCTGTTTGCTTAAGAAAGGGGTATTCAGTTTATTACAAATAAATACCTTCTCAAGATTTTCCCCTTGCAATTCTTCTCCATTTTAATTTTGGTACTGGGTCTTTGTGTGGATCAGATATTCAGAAGTTTCTAGAACATTAAATTTGAAATAAGTTAAGTTTAGATGGCAACTCTGATTCCCTAAAATGGTTACTAAAGCTGTGTAGAATTACTTCTAGTTTTACTATCATCTATTTTGTTTAGTTCTCTACAATTGAAGCTAAAGACAAGGTTAAAAGACAGCACTGTAGGTTCAGCTGTTATCTTAGCTGTGATCATTTCTTCTGCTCAAGAAATGTAAGCAAATGTCACCGTTTTCTCTCCAAAGTGAATGTAACTGCTATGGAGATTACTGTTCAGTACACTGCATATCTCTTCTGTAATCTGTACATTAAAGCAAAATCTAGAAAGTGTTACATAAAAATTTTCCAGTAGCAGCTGAATGCATATTAGATGCTGTTAAATGTCAGTTGGCAATATAATGTGCATTCTACTGCATGAGTGATCACCGGAGGCGATGCCTTTCACCATCAATCTAAAAATGGTTATGGTGATAAGATAAAGCTAATACTTACACATGTGTGTCTGGAGACAGAGCTCCCTTTTATTTACCTGGGGAAACAAATGATCTCAGAGCACATGTATATTTCAGAAAAGCAAAGAGAGGAATCTCTTTTCCAGTCCTTGCAGTGAGACTGGGTTTGTTCACACTAAGAAATGACCCTACAACACATGCCAGTGAAATCACGTTTATTTTTAATTCAGTAAAAAAGGAGGTACTTGTCTTTCAGAATGCAGATATTCAGATTTTTTTTGCAGTATGTTCTGATTGCAGACAGAGACTGGAATGGGTAAGTTATCTAGGGACTATGGAAGATGAAATGTCCTTTAAAGTGTAAGTTAAGTACCACAGAGGTTAGGAGAGCATATAATTGTAATGACTCACAGCTATTGCTTGTGATAACTCCACAGTGCCATTAAATGAAGAGAAAAAAAAAGCTGACGCTATTACGGCTTATCTTGAGAGGATGAAAATGCATATGTTCAGGTTGCTGTTATTATTATTGTAACTATCACTATATGGTTGAGTAGGTATAACCATTTTGTGCTAATCATTGTACAAAACACACACAAAAAAATCTTGAACCAAAGCGCAACAGTCTTAAGTAGAAGAAAAAGAGACAAACAAAAAAGTTAAAGGCAGCAAAGCAGAAAGACATAAAGTACAAGGATGACAAGACAACTCAGCACTATAAGGTGGTTGTTTCAGGACACCAACAGCATAATTATTTTCAAGTACCTTTTTTTTTTAAGACAAGCAGCCAATGACTTGTCACCTACAGTACTTTATGGTAGAAATGGAGATGCATAAGCCTCTTTTGAGACCTCCTCTAGAACTTGAGAAAGTTTCTTGTCACCAGTGTTTAAGATTATCCTGAGGATAATCAAGGGAAAAAGATCCCATTTCATGAGAATAGATTAAAAGATTTAGGTCTTTGTTTGTTTTGCCTAATAAAATGTGGCGGATAGTATTGCTGTCTATAAATATATCGTGGGTAAACACTAGTAGAGAGGGGAGGCTTTTGCAATATTAGATGCTGTTAGCATAGGAATAAATAGTTGCAGTGTTGGTGGGCAGTCTGTAGTCATGAGTAAAGAAAAATTCTGGAACAGCTTCCCAAAAGGTTAGTTGGAGCCTGAACTAATTATTTTTAAGACTGCATTCAATCCATTTTATATAACATGTCTTCTGTAGCAGTTTGGTTGCCTATATTTAATAACCCAAAGAAAAGCGCCTTCCCTTCACTTTTTTGTGGTTTGATTACTGGCCTAAATTTTAGTTGACTGAAATTGGGTGAAATGAAGTTCCTACTCCCTTCTTTATATATACACAGTTATATCATCATATCAACAGTAGGAAAACTATACTGTAATTAGACATGAGCAGGCATCAACCACTAAAATCAGTGGGACACCATGGGATGTAAATATCTGCTTACATGGATTAAAGTGTCATGCAGGATTACAGATTACAGTCTCTGACATGTTTAAAGGGAAAAAAAAAATCTTACAGTATATCCTGCACTTCCATGGAATTAGTGAGGTTAATGTTAGGCTTCCACAGACAGTAAGTAATTCATCATTTTTCCTAGTGAATGAATGAGTTGTATATGATTAATGAAGCTTACAGATGACCTGCGATGCACGTTACATAACACAAGGTCTGGTACATTCCCAGTGATTGGCAAAATCAATCATTTTACTTATGCTTCATTACTGCTAATAGTTTTATAGCCACCTTGAAAAAATTATGAAGTAGTAAGGGATAACTTTTCAGCTTGATAGAATGGTTTAATAATTTAAGAATAAATATTTAGCCATGCCCTCCAAGCTGTAGTGATTATCATTTAATCCATTTATTTGTGTGTTTTCTCTGCCATGTAGTTTATATGCCTCAGGTTTTATACTTTCTCCTAACTTTCTAGGAGCCTATAAACCATAAATAAGAATGGCATTTCAGGAACCACACTGCATACCTTTACCATGAAAAAGTTTATTTAAAACAAATTCTAAAAAAAAAAAAAAAAAAATCAGTTACCTAAACTGATTTTTTTTTAGCTTTTTGTTCTGCTTAGATATGTTAGTTTCTGATTGTACGAATAACAGTAGGCATCTAATAAACAAAGCAGGAGCATAACAATGTAGTAGATATTTCTTCACAAGTTTCCAACAGTACAGAAGTAATCCTGTACTTTCTAACCACTTGAAATATGGTTTTCACTAAAATCCATTATTATTCCATCAAAATATTCATGACTGAGATCAAAAAACTATTATACATTTTCAGATATGAGAGATTATTCAGATCAAAGTAAATTATTTGCGTCCAGGAGGTTGTTCTATTTTGTTCTATTTTTTTGTTTGTTTTAAGTCTGTATTCTATTCATGCCCACATAGAGACAGTAAATTTCACTTCACTTACCAAGAACCCTTGCTCATTTATACTGAAGCAACTAGGAGTTTTTCTTATGATTCTAGGAGAAAAACAAAGTCACTACAGGGAAAAAAGAAAATAAGAAAAAAATAGTACCTGGAGTGGAAGGGGATATTTTGAAGAAAACATTGGATGATTCATTGGTGGCGTTCACTGCTTAATGTTCATTTCTGCAATGGAGACTGGCTCCCTCCATCACTCACTGACTTAAATGGTTTCATTAGTTTGACATTTATGACACTGCGGCATTCGAAAGGCATGTTTTGATGCTGAACTCTCAACTCCACATAATCACAATGACCCAAATGGCATCAGAGTTGACAGCTTATCCCCCTTGTCTCGTGTGTTACAAGGCCTCCGTGAGTAGATTTTCGAGTTGATAAACCTAGCTGTCTTTTATGATTACTTATTTTTCCTTATTTTACTGTTGATTCATGTCTGAAATTTCTCCATGTGTTCCTCTACCAGACTGATTCAAATTAAAAAAAAAGCAGTTTAGGTATCTGGGACATCCGCAAAAACATTGTAAGTTTTTGTTTAGTACCGTTTTCCCCTTCTTAACCTCAGTTTATTAGATATTTTTGTGATGTTTCGGGTCAATTCTGTTGTGTATTATGGCTGAGAGCATTCATTAAGTCCAGAAGATGACCTTTAAATTAAACATTGAATAATGTGTCTTTGGAATTCCTCTCTGCAGGTGCCCTCTCTTGACAGAGGTATTTTATTTCTGCATAGATTTTTGTTAATCACTTTTTCATTTGGATGTATACTTTTCAGATTGAAATTCAGTAGAGAGAAGTTTGTTTGAGAGAGGACGTGGTTCAGCCTAAGTAATAAACTGAACACCAAATGGATGCTTTGTCCCTCTGAATTTTGGATTTAAAAGGTACAGCATACAATTGATGGGATTACTGACTAAGTGCAACAAGCCACAAAGAATGGCGCACACAAACCTTGGCTTTTAAGTTTATATTACCTCAGTGTTTTTATAGAGGATGCCAACTTTTCTTCTATGCTTTTCTTACGTATCTTTTTGTCCAAACCCTCTTACCTGATTAACGTGTCTGTGACATCTGGTATAATGCTGTATCAGTCAGAGACAGCATCTTCACACTGGTTCTCCAGCTGAATGTAATGCAGTTGAACATAGTTGAATGTAATGGAGAGAAAGAAAAATAAGAAAAAGGTAAGAGTTAAATAATGTATGAAGAACCCCTCCTTGAAAGATTTCTGAAATGATCTTGTAACAATATTCTCAAGGAATTTGTGACATAACGGGTAGGTAATTGGTTCTTACCCCTGTCTGACTTATACAGTTTATTAGTTTAATGCTGTGCTTTGCTGACATTTTTTAAAAACTCGGTGAGAAACTGCCATGAAAATTCTCACCATTAGCAAGTGAGAAGTTGGAGGGGTGTCAATAGCAAACAGGCTTCCAGAGGCCACTTGTGTCTCCTGATCTCTGACAAACAGCCTGCAGCCAGCTCCTGGAGCCATTTCCAACAGCGTTTGCAGTAATGTCTACGTGAAACATGTAACAACAGAGATAAGGAGTTTTAAGTGCTAGCACCAGTCTGCTGAGAAAAAAAAATGTGGGTTCTCAAGAAAGACATAGCTAGAGCACTTGACAGAGTGAAGAATTTTACTGATTAGTCTTATAATTTATCCACAATCCTTTTCATGTTACCATGGAAGTGGCAGCTGAAAAATGAACTTAGGTGTTCTTGCTGTCAGGAAGCCAAAGGACAACAAAGAGCATGAAAGAAATGCTTTCCTTGAACACAGCACAGCCCTGGTACCCTGTCCTGGTTTCAGCTGGGATAGAGTTAATTTTCTTCCTAGTAGCTGGTATAGTGTTATGTTTTGGGTTCAGTATGAGAAGAATGCTGATAGCACACTGATGTTTTCAGTTGTTGCTAAGTAGTGTTTATACTAAGCCAAGGATTTTTCAGCTTCTGATGCCCAGCCAGCAAGAAGGCTGGAGGGGCACAAGAAGTTGGGAGGGGACACAGCCAGGGCACCTGACCCAAACTGGCCAAAGGGGTATTCCATACCATGTGATGTCATGCCCAGTGTATAAACTGGGGGCAGTTGGCCAGGGGGGAGGGGGGCAGATCACTGCTCGGGAACTAACTGGGCATCAGTCAGCGAGTGGTGAGCAATTGCATTGTGCATCACTTGTTTTGTATATTCCGATCCTTTTATTATTATTGCCATTTTATTATCATTACTATTATTATTATCATCATCATCATCATTATTAGTTTCTTCCTTTCTGTTCTACTAAACTGTTCTTATCTCAGCCCATGAGGGGTTTGGGTTTTTTTCCCAATTCTCTCCCCCATCCCACTGGGTGGGGGAAAGTGAGTGAGCGGCTGCACGGTGCTTAGTTACTGGCTGGGGTTAAACACAACACACCCGGAGGATCCTATTACATACAGCCAAGTTTTCCCTACATACACAGATGCTGGATACCTTTATGTTTGGAACCTGTGCCAGTTTTTATAGAAAAATCAATCTCCATAAATCAACAATGCAATTAAATACAGCAATGGGTAAAATTCATTGTAAGCAAATGGCAACTGAATGATACCATCATCACTGATTTGCAAAATATCAGGGCTCTTACAATCCCATATAAAGTGCTGTTTTAAATGGCTACGTGTCGCAAAGGGCAAAACAGTCATTTTGCATTTACTGATGAAACTGGCTTCCAAGTGGCAGAGGATGTGGGTGTCCTTCTGTACATGAAAATAAATCTAAAGAGTGGATCTCATATAGGAGAAAGCCGAGATAGCCATACAGCCAAGAATTTTATTGCAACAGTTGCAAGTTGTGGTTTAACTGTGGTGTAATTGTATGTAATTTTGTTTGAGAGCTTGGTCTCTGGTGTCCTGTGAATACGTGAGAGTCTCAACTCTCATTTTAATAGTAGTGCCTTGACCTGATCTGAACGGAGTGAGGTTTGAAATTGTGGACTCTGAAAATGCTGAGATAAGACTGAGTTAGGTACTGAGATCATAAGACAAAATGATGGAACACATGTTAAAACATTGTAATCTTAGACTACTTTTATTATTTTTGTATCAACTCATAATCATGAGTTTGATTAGTTCTCATTACTTTAGATCTTGATAGATTGAGTTAATCAAGAACATAAGAGCTGATACTCAGCCGTAAGAAATGGTCTTCTGCCTATTATAATCTTCAATACTGTTGAAAAAAATAAACAAAGTACATAGTTTTTATGATTAATCAACACAGATTAGATTTCTTTTCCTGACATAAAATGTAATAAATCTCAGAGGATACCTATTCTGCTTGTTCTGGAGGGTTTGCATGGTAATATAAGAAACTTGCTTTGACATTTTAAACATCCCCCTATTTATTTTTATGGGAACTACAACACAGCTATGGTAATGCAAAAATGCTACTTCCTCAGAGATAAGAAGAACTGAGAAAAAGTAAATTGTCAGGCAAGATGCTGTCTCTAGCACTTATCCCTCACTGGGGAACTTTGCAGTTCCTTTTTTCACCTAACAATAAGTTACAAGGCTAAATTGGTTGTTAGGCCAGAAATAAAGCTTTCTGCCTGAGTATCCAAGATGCCACCATTTCCCTAATGAGACTTTAGTTGATGTCTTCTTTTCTCAGATTTTTTTCTTTTGAAATCAATGTCTTAGCAGCTAAAGCGTAACACACTCATAGGAAATTACAGTATTTTATGAATCATTAAATGGGAATGGCAGAGATTGAGGTTTATTAACTGAGACAGCAGATGCCTTTGACAGTAAACATTTATGACTACACTGAGTTGCAACAAGCTGAAGGAAAATGGTTCAAATAACCTTCTGTCCATTTCTTGTAAGCAGAGATACCAGCCTAGCTTTAGTCTATGTGTGCTTCCTGAACACATGCATGGAGATAAATAATCCTTCAGCACAAGTACATTAGAGTTGTCGCCGGTCATAAGAGTAACTGGACAAAGTCAAAGTCAGGGCTTTGTTTCACATCCATATCGATTTGCAGAGTCAGAGCAGAGCTAAGGAGAAAAGCTTTCACCCTCCTACAGCATTCTCCAGGCACTCTTGAAGGCACTATTAAGGCTTATTGCATGAACATCTCATTTCTAAATACTCATTTGACTGATCATTGTAAATTAAGACCACAGAACCCCTTTCAAAGAGTAATATATCTAAGTTTTCATGAACAGATTTTAAATATCCATTTTAAAATAATCTTTATTGTTTAGGTTATCCATCCTTGCTCAGGAGAAAAACCCTCATTGTGGATGCAATGTAAGTACAGTCAAACTGAATTTTATGGTCAGATCTATTTAAAAAACACCTTGTTAAAGGATACCATAGTTTTTATATGATGATACAAATAGAAACTTTCGAAAGTCGAACACAGCCAAAAATTGCTATAGAATTTGTAAGTCTATATAACAAGACAATTTTTAATAATATGAAAAATTTATTTTATTTTATTCTTGCAGCCTCATCCATGAGCTAAAATCAAAACCAAAAAAAGCTGAAATTTATGTTCATGGTTTCCCATTGGGGGTTTGCTGCACTTGCTATTTGGTTTTAGTTATTCTGGAGTCAGAAGAGTTTATTTCACTCTTTTCTTGTGATAACACCTTTAATAGTCATCTCTGTGAGAAAGCCAGATGCGTGATTTGAATCAGAGCAATGACAAAGAGGGCAAGATGAATAGTGAAATTGCTACAGATACAAAGAAAAGTAGATTTTTGCATGCAAAGTGGTAAGACAGGAGATTGGGTAGCAGATCCAGTGCCTATAAAAATGGGCCACAAAAAAGGGATCACGTTAACATCTTTTCTGAGTGTTAAAAAAGGGCCATGTATAAGTCATTGTATATGGAATCTTGTTACCAGGTGTCAGAGGCGAGGAGGTGGCAAAACATGAGGTTTAATCTCCTTCTTCAGCTTTGCTTTATGTGGGATTCGACAATAAAGACTAAAACATCTGCAAAGGCTGATCACTGTGCCTTTACGTCTGAAACTTCTGAGTAGCTCCTTAAATAATATTTCTCTCTATTGCCTTTTAAAGTTGATTGATGACATACAAGTCTGAACTTACCTTCTGATTAAGCATCAGAACAGATGATACACCAGGCAATTCGTTTAACTTTTTTAAATAATTTAAACCCACACAGACTGCAAATGGAGATGAGGGTAAAACTATAGGATTCAAAAACTTCTGGCTAATGTAAAATTTCGAAAGCCAAAGACAAACTTTAGGTATGCAGAATTTTAATGAACTTTTTTCTGCCAGACAGAAACAAAAATTTGGGGACTTTTTTTATGCCCTATAAGTTCAATTGTCCAAACTACCCTTAGTTATCCAAATTATATTGCCTAAGTGATTTAAGCACTTTTGGAACTTAGCTGGTAGGACTACAGGCTGTTTGGTCTCTATAACTTGCAAATACTAGAACACAGCCCAGAAGTTCAGACAATGAATAAGGATGAGATTAAGGAGCATGTACATTCACACAAGTACCTTGAATTTACCAAGATTTTTGGTAAGCAGTGGACCTAGTGAAGCCCATCTTCTTTAGGACCTTCTGCCCTTTAGTCCTACACTTCCTGACCTTCCCAATAATTCCAGCTTGCCTTCATACTTCTGCTATGGCATCACCCTCTGCAATATCCACCATCTCTCTGGAAGTACCCTAACTCTCAACACTTTCCTTGGCTCCTATCTCCAGAAGAAGCAACTTATGCTGCAGCTATTTGTGAGTGATCAGCCAGTTTTTTGCCTCACTGGTATGTGCCAGATGGAACAGAATGGTGCTGAGCCTCACAATATATGCTTTTCCTATGTGGAAGTACTAACCCAAGTGTCCTTCCAATGCAGTATGTATCGAGTTTTCACAAAACTTAGAGAAACTTTTTATGTCTGAACAGTCTCCTTACCTTAAATTTATTTGAAATCAACCAACACATCGCAGTCATTTAGGGAGATGGACAGGAGGAACACATAAGTCATCATTCTATCCAGAAACAAAACTAAAAAAGAAAGAAAGAGGGTATCCAGGTTTCTCCTCCCAAAACTCCATGTTCTATTTTCTCCCCAGGAAGTATTGTCTTGTTTGAATTCTTTTTTTTCCCCCATGGACAAAATTTCAATCTCTTCATATAATCTATTATTGTTGTTCTACCACATTGTTTATCATGCTACAAAGTAAGGAGGAGGTTTCAAAGCACATGCTGGGGTGAGTTGGAGGCAGTCAAAAACGGGGATCTTCTTTGCAGACTCATTGTTGCATCCATCATTAGGCCAGAGCTTCTTTCTGGACCTGGAGGAGAGAGGGAACAGTAAGGTAGGAGTGCTCTCGCCTCCCATGACCATCTTCAAATTGAGAGAGGTCAGCTCATTGGGATCAGGGTGATAAATAAGCACATACGATTTGGAAGTGTTGCCAGTGAGATGAACAAGCAGTTCAATGAGACTAATAAACATTTCATATTGTCTTTTAGAGCTAAGCATGACAGATGTCTATGGGACTGGTGCTAGTTTTCAGACTCTATTATGACTGATTAGGTAGACAACCTACTGGTGTAGTAGTGCTAACACATTCATAGTAAATGGTAATTTTTCAGGATTGTCTCCTAAGCTTTTGACTTACTTACAAAAACTTCCAATAACTTCAGTGGCAGTGTAAAGGAAGAACTGAATAAAGCACCAAGATATGTAAGTTTCCTTCCTCCTACTTGTCTAAATCTTTAGGAAAGGAATATTCAAGAAGTCGACCATGTTCTTGTTTCTCCTGAATCTATGAAAACCCTTCTCTAAGATGTCTGCACAGTTTGAAGAGCAAGAGCAGGAAAGAAACAGGTAGGTTTGCTGTAAATCCTGGGGAGGAAAATAGATGTTAATAATGTATAAAGACTTGTTAGTTCCCCAGTGGTTTGGATCTCTGAATACAGGTTTCTCTACAGCCTTCTTGTACAGTGGGTACCTCAGGTAATCTTAACATTATAGTCCCATCCACCTAGATTGCCAAGCAGCTATGGTGGGTGGGAGAAGTTGAGAGGAGGGCTTTTCTAAGTGAGTGAACTGTGAACTTTCATGTATCCCCAGGCTTCAGCAGGCATCAGATGACGGAGAATTATGAAGGTTAGACTTTTTCCCCTGCTTTGTTCTCTTGTCTAGAGATACACTTTTTTTCTCTCTACATATGTGGATTATTCCCATGTAGGAGAGGTCAGAACTATTCTTCTGTCTGTTACTATATTAACTATGTGCAGGATTTTTTCTTAAATTATAAGTAAATGGAATAAAAAGGTTTGGAAATGCTTAGTTCAGAAAAAAATGTTGGATCTCCCGTCTGATATAATGGCAGCATTCAATACTTCCACTTCCTGAGCAGGAGTCAATGTTTAATCATGTACTAAGCCAGTAAATACTGCTAAATTCCCTTACATTTACTGTCTTACACACTCTTGATTGAAATGTCCCATGTTCTAAAATAGAAATCATTAGTGAACCTGTTAGTTCCTCTGACCTTAATAACGTGTAACCAGAATTAATTATCACATTGAAGCATTTGCTGTAACTTGTCATTAAGTGATTATTGCAGAGCAAGAATGCAGAATCTCAGTGAATTAATCAGTGACCTATATTTTCTGGTGCTTCTGCTTAAATTTAGCCTTGGTCAGAATGACGGAAGATCTGTCCAATTGCATTCTTGTTAAATGTTCTCAACTGAATAAGTCTGGTTACTGTCATTCAGTGAATAAAGGAGTGCTTTCTTCACAATGCTGTCACACATGGATTGGTATATTGATGGGAACTTTTAATTCATTCAGCTATGTCCACACCAGAGTCTCCCCAAACCCTGCGTAGGAAGCAGAACCCTGCTGTACCTAAAGCAACGAGAGCTTTGCCACTGACTACACTGGGAGCAAGTTTGAAACATAAATTATTCATCTAGTTTTACTTCAGAGCACTCAGCAATGGAAAAAATGTTTCTCTGGGACCAAACCCATTTGAATACTGTGATAGACACCAGTAATTCAGCAGTTTAGAATCAATGTGTTGCAGCAATTTACTTGTACCATAATGTATGCCCAGGAGGATGGAAAAAGTGATAACCTCATGGTAAATGACAGTTTCTGACAATAGACAAAAAGGTTATGGTTATTTTAAGAGACAACTTTTTCCTCACCCATATTTAAATATACAACCTATCATGAAAATAAATTACATCAGAAAAAACAGGAAAGCAATTTTTAAATAAAACCCACTGCACTAGTATGGTTTTAATACTATATAGTTATATCTCCCCCCAGCAGAAAATATAAGGACCATCATCAATAATGAGGTACATTTTGAACACTGAAGTATAACATTTAAGACAAAATAGCCATTTATTTGGATCCAGATTGTGTGTGAAAAGGAGAAGAGGTGTGGGAAGAACAAAACAGGTTGGGGCAGGCTATGGAGAGTGGAGACTACATAGCTAGGAGAGCAAATCTAAAAGATAAAACAAAAATATCCCACTGGCTGTTTGACCAATAAAACTGCAAAGTTGCAGAAAAAAAGAGGGCAAACACATAGAACAGATTCGCATACTAATGTTATTCTGTTAATTTATTTTTTTTAAATACTGAGCCTAGCTGCAACAATCAAGAATAAAATGGATAGGTTGAGGTTTAAAAGGAGACGTTGAAGGTCAAGATTAGAGGTGCAAGAAATGTGATTTTTCTGCATCTTTTATTTATTGACTTTGAAGCTAGACAATATGTTAGGTGGGACCCATCTGACAAAGTAGGGCAAGACCATTTTTCCCAATAGGCTTACTAACCTAATGAGAATGGCTTTAAACTAGTTGTGGTTTGGGGGGCGGGGGGGAGATCTAAGTCTGAAGAGAAGTGGAGAAACAAGGGACAAGAAAGGGTGACCAGGGGGACCACCCAGTGGAGAAGGCTGTCATACATCCCCTGAGAAAGAATCATGAGCGGAGACCAATTTCAAGTGCCAGTACACACATGCCCACTGTGCGCGAAACAAACAGGAGCTAGAACAGTGTGCACAACTCAGTATTTCTGGAATCATGGGGATACAGCACTGATGATGTGACGGAAAGACAGAGGCTCTTTAGGTAGCATCTAAGGTTAGGTTAGTTTGGGATTCGGTCAGGGAACTGGTGGACAAGATCTCTCAGGAGGCTGCCCTGAAAGGCAAAGGACCCAAGAGATCTGGTTGACCTTTAAGGACAAGGAACTCCTGACTGGGCTCCAACACAAAAGGAGGCTTACGGGTGGTAAACATGGGGACAGGCTGCCCAGGAGGAGTACAGAAACATATCCCGGGTATTCAGGGCCAGAACTAGGCATGCCAAACATCCACTGGGGACAAAATTGGTGAGGAAGGTGAAGGGCAGCAAAGAAAACTCCTACAGGGTCATTGGAGCAAGAGGAAGGCTAAGGAAAATGAGGCTGCTGTGTCCTAGCAACAAAGGATGCAGAAAAGGTTGAACTGCTCAATACCTTCTTTGTCTCAGTCTTTACTGACAAGGTTTCCTCTCAGACCTTCCAGCTCTAACTGGCTTGTGGCAGAGTCCACAGGATGAGTTCCTACCCACAGTAAACAAAAATTGAGTTGTAGACCCCTTAAGCAAACTGAACATAACACAAGTCTACAGGAATGGGTAGGACGCATCCAAGGTGCTGAGGGACATAGCTGCCATTGTCAGAGTGACCTTCTGTCATCTTTGACAGGCTGTGGCAGTCAGGGAGATCCCTGGTGACAGGGTAAAGAAAGATGTCACTCACATTCAAGAAGGGCAAGAAGGAGAATCCAGGAAACTACAGGTTTGCTGTCCTATTACTTGTTCATTGCTGCTCAGCAAAAAGTCAATTCAAAATTTAATCAAACTAGCTTTGCTTTTCAGGAGTTAAAATTAAATCAGTGTTTTCTTTAATGGACTACAGGTGAAAAAACCCCATCACCAATTGAATTCTGCCTTCAAAGTCTCAGTAGAAACATTTCAATATTTTGCACATTAAAACAGAATTCACAAATGTCTCCTATATTCAAATACACCAGCCCAATATTTGTGCATCTTGCATACTGGAACACATACTAATTGCACAAAACAGAGTCAGCCTTTGACTACAGATACTGAAAAAACCTTATAAAATGAAACAGGGTGGAGAAAGAAGAAAGAAGCTTGTCTCCTCAGAGCATACAGTTTACATAATATAGATTTTCACTTTTTTCCCAGCAAGTCTGTTTCCTATTTCACTACATACTCATCTGCTTTGTTGAAACAGCTGTATCTTCCCAGCACAGTACGAGTGAAGATCACAAATAATATTTGTACAGCAATTTTTAACTACTGTACAAACAGAAATAATCACTCTCTTAATTGTCTTTTTCTTTCTATACGTACAGTACATTCTTTATTCTTAAAAAAGGTGATGACACTATGAAAGCCCACCAAAGTGAAAATGTACATCTTCTATTATTAATTATGTGAAGATTCTTGCACTGATTTGTCTTGCATTTAAAAATATAAAAAGGCATTCTTGCTTATAATAAAGAACCTGTGCCCATATTTGCAAAAGTGATGGTACCATCTACCACTTACTGGAGTACCTGGAACACAAGACCAGCTTAGATGGATCAGACCAAAGACCTACCTAACATACAGTCTTGTCTTTAGTAGTGGTCACTACAGATGCTTAGGAAATGGTGCAACTGTAGAGTGATTTTTCTAGTGGTATGTGCTCCCAACTTTCATGTATCTATGGTTTAGAGACTTCTCAAGTTTGAGGTTGCATCAATATAATTCTGCTTAATAGCTTTGGCAGGTCTTCTTTCATCACTGTATTAATTACCTTATGAACCCATTAATAATTTTCCATTTACTAAGTGGGGTGACAATGAGTTCCAAAGTTAAATTACATGTTGTGAGAAACAGTGTTCCTTTTGTCTGTTTTGGGTCTGCTGCCAGACAACTTTATTAGGCCTCCCTGATTGACAGGATTTACTACGACTCCTCTTGTTATTTGCTTCTCAAAGCAGTTCTATGGACACTGCAGTCTGACAGCTCCTCCAACATATCCCCCGGTGGTCAGAACTTCCTCAAGCTCCTTTTTTCATAAGCACCAATGCAAAAAGATTAATTCAGTTCTTTTGCTTTCACACTTCTTTTTTTGTCCTCTTGAGATGTGCTTACATTCATTAATCTTTGCCATCCTTCCCACATCTCCAGCAGGTGTGCTACCTTGTCATTCTAGCTGCCTGGTCACCATCCCCAGCTGGGACACATAGTACTGTTAGTATACTTTTTCTACATTGGCATGGAATTTCAGTCCACAGGGATGGTGCATAACTGATGCACAAAGTTTACAGCTATGCCAATTTTGTTACTTCCTATAGTATGTATACATCACTGACATTATCCATTGCTATTACGGTAATACATAATCAACTTCCAGTGCATGCAGTATATCACACAGATGACAGAAGCCTACTAATCAAAATAACATATCTATCCTAAGGATGAAAACCCACTGTAAATCTATTTGCACATTTCCTGTTAACACCAGTACATTATGCATGGGAGTAATTATTTTACAGCCTTTGATATAGAAACAGAGATAATTGCTTTCTTAGAGTAATTTAAAGCTTCTTTCTACTACTAAAGTAATACAGAGTTCCACTTGGTAGAGTGGGACAGTAGTTAGCTCTTTGCAGCCTCTGTTGTAGAAGGAAATATTTTATATTGCTTGAAAGGGACTGGACAAGTTAATGAAAGGGAGAACAGAAAAAAAGCCATCGAGGATTACTAAACAGATAGAAACAATGTCCGTTTCAGAAAGGCCCTGAATTGCAAGTGGCTAGAGCCTCTCAGAGGGAAGTATCCTATATGCTTGCCCTGTCTGACATTATTTTCTGGACATCTGCTTTCTCTAGGCAGTGTGAGACAGGTATGGAACTGATCTGACCTAATGTATCTCTCATGTTCCTGTATTTAGTGATAACCTGAATATTAACACAACCAGTCTCTAAAACGCATACAGTTGTGTAAAACATATCCTACTAGCAGGTATAGCCTAAAGTGTATTGTTGTGGGACTCTAAGTGGTAGTTATATTCGCTTTGAGTTTGCAAATATATATGATTTACTTACAGATGTCTGATCATTTTTGCATCTTTCCATCTCAGGCTTCCTTCCACAGACTGCCATTGTCCTCTAACTTCTTTCACGAACGTGATTCTTTCACAGTTGTACAAAAAGAATTTACTGTTGGGCTAATGCCATGTGGGGCTTGGAAAGTCCCAATTCTTGAACATCTGCTCTTTTAAAGAAAAATAACGCACTTTTTCAGCTTAATGAGTGTGATACATTTGTAATATCAGCTGAAAGTGGAGAGTGTATCCTGCAGACAGGTGCTGGAACCCATAATCTTTTAGATTTCAAATCCTCATCAGAATAGAGGGAAAATATCTTAATAAGATGGAAAGATACCCATGAGAGAATATGAAGCAATTAAAACTTGTTACCTTACTCCCAATTTATAACTAGGTATATCAAAGAGTTATATAAATATAAATTAAATCTCACAAAACCTAATGAACATGATTATATCTGTTCTACAGATGGGTGGAAGACTTGCATTGTGAGTAGGACATATGTTAAAACTCCCAGCTGTTGCTTCTGTATTTCAGATGAGACTATAAAAGCTTATAAAAATCTAAGTCTGTTTTAGCTTCATTGTGTATGTGTATTTACTTTTCCTAACCTAAGGGTTATGTGACAGTTCAGTGCTCATTTTGTGGAAACCTGTGGCTGTAGCAGAAGTATTCAAAAGCAATTTTCACAGAGGAAAGTAACTTACTACAGTTTAATTAAGTTTGTTCCCCAGCTTATGGGTAAAGAAGGGTATTGGAATCTGGAAGGGATGTGCAGTATCTGTTAATGATACCTGTGATATGTCACTTGTGTATACATCTATTTATTTGTGTAAACATTCATTTGATTCAGCACTTCTCTAGACAAACATATGGTTCATCATGCATACTTACAGTCCTGTGTTTGACTTAATGAATTCACACAGATTTGATTCTCTCTTTGAGCAAATAACTTGTGGTGTTTCTAAGGAATGGCACATCTGCAGTCGAGATTTGGAAATCACATAACAGGATGCAATTTTTCACCAGGAGTGCAGCTGAGGGACCTGGTCCAAAACCTGATGAAAGTGTTAGCCATAGAAATATATCTTCATAAGCTTCCTTTCATGACTTTTTTTTTTTTTCCCCCAAGTTCACTTGACATTTCTGTTACCTGATGGAGAAAGGTACAGTCTTTCCCAAATACTTTAAGCAATTGCTGTGCAAACATACTATTCTTTGTAGCTGCTTGTCAGGAGCACACAAGTGCCAGCTACAAAATAACTTTAATTTAGCTGACAAGAATCTACTCCAGAGCACTGTAACATATTTAAACAAAGCAGTTTTCAAACACACAGAGAACAAAACATACCTCTGTTAAGTGCCCCATACACACATTTTTAATTATTTTTATATGTAGGAAGAGATTTCTCAGTTGCACTGGAAAATGTTATTCCAAATAAACACCAAAAAAACGTACTGCCCCAGAAATGCTTCACTTGATATTTTAGACATGTATAAGGAAATTCAGGAGTACAAATCTTTTTCATGTTATGCTGTACAACATGTTACTGTTCTGTTTGTGTTATGCTCCCCAGTTTGTGACTGATCCACAGAAGATATAACTGTCACATAATTCTTAGAAACACTACTATCCATGGATGTCAGGGCATTAGGTGCTACTGAACAACAGGATAAGAAAGTGTTTGCACCTTTAGAAGTCTTTAAAAAATAACATCAACTTTCTGCAGTGGATTAAAAAAGGAGACAATTATAGATTGTCTTTTATAGGTCCTGGTGACAGGCTTTTCTCCTGAAAATGTAGCAATTGGAGTGACGCTCAAAAAAACTCAGTGTAAGAAGCTGCAGTAAAAATGGTGCAGATTCTGACATGATTCACATTCTGAATTTTATTCACAATAGGCATATAAACTAAATTTTAAAATAAACATACCTTACCAATTAGGGTACCTAACTTGAGCTATAGAGGCCATTCGATCTGGTCTAAGCAACCAAAGAGAAAATCTCCTCGAACACCTATATAGTAGGTCTATGTCCCTTAGTGTCCAGGATCCAGGACACCTATCTGAGTTCAGTTTGAGGGAGTTGCTGGAAAATTTGTCTTTCTTTTCTCTTGTGAAGGAAAAATAAACAAGACCCTCTATAGGTGTGTGTAACCTGTACAATCCCAGAGTACTTTCTACCTCTGGATGCTGGCTTGTCTCCTGCTTTTGTGTTATGATTCCCGCAGTGTGGGCTTTGCTCTCTGCATGCCCTGCTTTCCCTGCACAGGCAAGGAAAGGCATCGAGGTGCAGTTGTATGTCCCTGTTAACAGTCAAGACAAAGACAGCAGGACACACGGAGCACATCTGTTCTGCAGGTTAGATGCAGCCTACAGACATCATAATGCTCACATAGGTAGCCTGGCGTGTTTCATGGAGTCTGGTCCTTCATGCTTTATACCCAGAATATCATAGAATCATAGAATCACAGAATGGTTTGGGTTGGAAGGGACCTTTAAATGTCATCTAGTCCAACCGCCCTGCAATGAGCAGGGACATCTTCAACTAGACCAGGTTGCTCAGAGCCCTGTCCAGCCTGACCTTGAATGTTTCCAGGGATGAGGCATCCACAACCTCTCTGGGTAACCTGCTCCAGTGTTTCATCACCCTCATCCTAAAAAATTTCCTCCCTATATCTAGTCTGAATCTACCCTCTTTTAGTTTAAAACCATTAAAACCGTTACTACAGGCCCTACTAAAAAGTCTGTCCCCATCTTTCTTATAAGCCCCCTTGAAGTACTGGAAGGCTGCAATAAGGTCTCCCCAGAGCCTTCTTTTCTCCAGGCTGAGCAACCTCAACTATCTACAACTTTGCCCTAAAAATCTAGAAAGAAAGATCTAACGGAAAGCTTTACTCCTCTGTCTCCATGCAACTCAGCACATTGAAGCTCAGGCTTTAGTCTTCTCCAAGGAAGAAAAGCCAAAAGAGGAGTTACTCTGGGCTGCAAGATAACTGCTCCCAGGAAGGAAGGATGGCTCCAAGTGCAGAAGGCAGGTTGGAACATTTCTTTTGCGTCTGCTTCTGTAGTATAAATAAACATAAACATAAACAGAGGGGGGGGGGGGGGAAGAAAAACAACAAGAGGAAGTAAAACCAAAATGAAACACTCTTACAAACTTTTCTTCCCCTGGGGAGGCACTGAGTGTACAAACAACATAAGACAGATGTGGGGAGGCTGGGTTTTTCCCCACTCTCAGTGTGGTTGTGAAAGGAACTTCTAAAGTTATGATCCCAAGCATTATATAGGAAACCATATAGAAAATAACAGAGGATAAAGAGTTTCCTGCCTGTATAACCACATTTCAGTGCCAATTTTATACTGGATGGTTATACACAGATGCTGCAAGAATTTGGCCCTGAAACTGGTTGTTTGCCAGCTGTAACAACTGAAGAATTAGATCAGCTTCTGTACAGTGCCATAAAATGAACAATGGCTGTTGTAATACCATATCTTACAGATTCTTCCATGTGTTCATTTTTTTTGAATGATGAATGTAAATATTAAAATGCTGTGATATTTTTAAACTTGGCTTTAGAATACTAGAGTGGCTCTGTGGGAAAATCATTTGTCCCTGGCTGTGTAACAATCACTTTTCACCAGTCAAAATTCTGGCAACAATCTGTTTCTAATTAATCAGTAAGACAAGACAGGGCAAGTCTTGTACTGAGACAATGTCATGTATAGTGGACTCACTGTAAAGCATGCCAGACAAAGATGTGTTTAGTGCACTAAAAGGAACATTCTAATTATCAGCTTAATGCTCAAGTCTTAAATTCTTTTGAAAAAACAACACACGCTAAAGCATAGCAAATCATGTGGATACGGTGAAAACATGCAGTGTAAAATAGTGATGCCTAGACCAAAGCAGAATATTTTTAATTTTACCATAAAATCATCTAATTCTTCCAGAAGCCCTGCAGAGTACAGGAAATTCAACTATGTTGACAACCTAGCTCCTTGTTCAAAGCTAGGTCTTTGACTATTCACCTTCAATAATTTTTAGAGCTTTAAAGCAATAATGATAGAGCCAGAATAGCTTTTATATCTTATGGAGTAAAAGATGTGATGCTCCAAAAGATAATAAAAATAGAGAAATATTAAAAAAAACAGTTTGTGAAAGCCACTTGTATTTTTTGGCCAGCAAGAGTTCTTAGTTGCTGAATAGAGCTCTCTTGCAAACCTTACTAACACAGATGGTTCAGCTAAAGTAAGGGGAAGCATTCATCTATCAGCTATGTGCAGGGGCAGATCATAAGAGAGAAAAATTATTTACTTTAGAAAATGGGAGTAATGGAAAGTCTGTCCATGTTCACTTTTATTTTACTCTTGTTCCTTTTATTCCTGATGTAAGGAGCAGTGTAGTGAGTGCTGTGTGTCATTGCTCTTTGGGATGCTGGAAATAGAATAGGAATTGCTCCAGCAACAGTACTTAGAAATGATAGTCAGCGAGTGTGTTTGTGAAAGAGGAGTTATGTCTGTTTATTATTCTGTCTTCTTTTGAAGAAGACCAGAGCTGTCCTATAATCTCTTAAAATTAAACTCTTTTCAAGCTCTTTCCAGAAAAGTATTTCTGATTTTATTGTAAATATGACTAGAAGTCCAGAGTACTGTTTCTGTATTTAAAACAAAAGAATGGTCTGTTATTTCTAGATGGAGAAAGTAGTGAAATAACCCGTGGGCTTGTTTAACTTCTGTTCATGCTATAGCACAGTAGTGTTAGATAAAGCGATATTCTGAGTGCATTAATTTAGCTGAAAGGTTGATGTTATGTTGCAGATTAGAATCACAGATGACGGGAAGACCTACAGGTTGCTTTGTGTACTGGCGACAGTTAGAGATTTCAGCTGACTTTTACATATGAAGCAGTTCTTGTGAGTGGGTGGGCTTTGTATGCAGAAACTCTCCCAGGACCGAGATCTCACTTGATAATCTGGCTCCAGTTGTAAAAATGTTAGCCATTGGAAACTTAACCCAGCAAGGGCCTTTTTTTTCTTTCTAACCTTCCATCTATGCAGCACATACCCTTTTCCTCCTATCCCTCAAGGTCTGCTTCCTTATCAGCAAAATCCACAAAAAGGATTTGTTACAGATTTGTTTTGCGAGATTTCTCATAATTGACATGAACACATGAACAATGTATACCTTAATTAGGCCGCTCTGATCTCTTTTAACTTCTGGTCTGCAATAACCTTCCCTGTTGCTGCACTCTGCCCAGAATTAGGCTGTATGTTCTTTGGGGTAGGAAATTGTGTGAAAATCCTAGTTGCATTGAATATAAAGATAGTTTTGCGCTATGGGATTTTACTACTTGCCCCTCTACCGGTAATGCAAGGCACTTAGTCTGCCTTTGGGCTATGAATGCATGAATGATAGTAGTAATTCACAGGAAAAAAGTAATTGTATCTGAAAGGGGTGAGAAAAACCATAATAAAGTCTGCTGAGGCTAAACTAAATAGCGTGAGTCATTTCTCAACAGGGACTATTTCTGTGACGTGCACTGAGCATGGGATGCTAGGGCCAGGAAAGCTTATTGTGGGTACCTGGGCTCAGCATTGTTGCAGGACAAAGAGAAAGTTTTACTAAATATATTGTGAGGTTTAAAAAAAAAAAAAAAATAGAAACAAAACAAAACAAAACACCACCATCAAGTAACAAAAGCCAACTGAGAGGGATGATAACTGCCATATGCCTTTCATCAGGCATACTCAGCTATGGCTGTGAATCACCAGTGGCCTGAGAAGTCCTTCCTAGAGGTTACTGAAAATATTCTGGTCACCTGGGGTTGGCTTTTTGGTTTTCAGCCTCTAAACTCAATTAAAATAGAATGAAAATAGGAGGGACTATCTCCCCAGTGCTATGATTCTAGCTGCTCACAGCATGGCCAGCAGCCTGGAGGGGGACAGGTCACACCAGGCAATGTCGGACAGCCGTGCTCTGTGGAGGGGTGGGGGGGCTCTGGCTTTGCTCTGTAAGATTTTGGGGGCAGGGACTTAGCTGAATGGGTTTGCTACCTCTGAAGAGCATACCTTTTTCAAACAACTGATGGTATTAAGTGACAAGACCCTGTTCCAAGACAAAATATTTGTCATTTATTCTGTTTTATACACAACTTCTACAAAGCTTTTTATATGGCTGCTGTAATTAAATACAAATATATTAAATATTTTTCTTAAAATTAAAAGGATTACAGTTTTATCAGAATTACATGAACTTCTGATATATATGCAATTATATTAATTGACATTGGCTATAAAATCCACATTGAAGGTAAAGTTTTCATACACAGAAACACAAGCAACACAATTTCTCAATTAAGGAATAGTAGGAACTTAGGGTTTCATTGTAAATATACTACATTTTGCTATCAGAAACATTATGTAAGCTTAATTTAAAAAAAAAATGTTCATACCAAATTGTTTCACTTATTATATCACCACCTGTTGATTAAAAACATTGCAGACAAGTTAGACATTTTCTAACTGTAATGGACAGACTTGGATTCTCTTGTTTCCATTTCTGGAGTACACAGATAACCTGCAAAGCAGTTTACCCAAACACAAAAGACTGGAACCATTCATCTTTTTACTGACAGCTCTGTTGCCCCTTTCTCTTCTAAGGACCTTCTGACCCCATGGCAAATATTATCTCCTCTCCCATGCTTAATAAGCATATTTCAGATTAGATAAAGATACGCCAACTCAGTTGCATTGCTCTTTGTAACCTAAACCACAATTCATGGTAGTTGAAGCACATACTGTGTGTTTGACAACTCTAACTTGTTTTAAAGCATTTTAAAAAAAAAAAACCTCATAGAGGACATTTTATGTTTTTATATTTGCAAGAGGGATAACACAATAAAACAGGCAGCTATCTAAAAAGTTAACAAGACTGTGAAAATACAATACCAAGGAAACAACCCATAGAACTAATCCTCCCAAACTGAAATAGCATGAAAGTCTAATGCTATACAAGGAATTCACTGTGTAAAAAATTTGCTGCGGTTTATCCAAGAATTGAACTGAGCATCTGTGGCTTGAACTTTAGGTATATGGACCACCAGTTCTCAAATAGCATTAACAGACAGTGCGGGGGGGGGGGGGGGGGGGGGTGTTGGTAGGTTGGTTTTGGTTTGGGGAGTGACTTTGATGGATTTGTCACATTTATTACTTTGTCTCTTCTGTTAAGGGAATGGAATTGAGGAAGAAAAACAACATAGGAGGGTGGACTGAACATGGAGAAATGTTGTTTTATTCTTAGCTTTATTGTGCATTTTCTGTGGTCCTCAGGGCACAGATAAACTTCAGCAGCTCTGCTGTGACTGCCTAGGTACATGTCCTTACACAGTAACAAATACAAGGTGATTTGAGGGAGTGTGAAACCTGCTAAAGAGAGATAAACTGTGAGATGTCTTCTTTCCACCTACATTAACTATATTCCTGTGTAAGTTAATTTGTCGATAATTACGGTTGCCAAGTGCTGGGTAAGTTTGTTCCAGATCTTACGGATTTACAGTCACATATCAGCATTAAAACAAGTTTATACAAGTCCTTGAAATTAACCTTATCTTTACGATTTCTCAGTGGTATACTTAAAAACAAAGTGGTTTTGTACATTCGTTAGGCTGTACTGGCAAGAGTACTCCTATGTCTCATAATCTATTGTTTATGTAAATAGAAAAGAGATTTCACTCTTATTTTTACTCTGCCGTTTAAAGCAGAAATAAAAGTAATCATTTTAGGAATTCTGAATTTACTCACTGAAGCCCAAAGACATCCTGTGATATGCTATCATAGATCTTCTTGAAAATGGGAAAACCTATAGAAGATTCTAGTATCTTCTCAATAAAGTTTCTGAGCAAACATGCTAGAGATTCATTAATGCAAAAAGAAAAGAACATGTCTGCAATTATTCCAAAATCAAGTAGTCATGAGCATTATAAACTGAAGTCACACTTTTCAGCATGAACCAACTGTACCTGCTCTTAAACACTGTATGAGCCTGGCTAACCGATATTTAAGGAGATTGTCAATAACATTTTTAGTCTGCAGCTTGTTTTCATCTGCAGTATGCAGTAACCCAGCTAAAGGAGAAAAGAAGTGACATAACCCCTGAAGTCCTTCTTACATGCACATAACAATTAATTGCTTGAAGACTGATCTTTGAGCCAGATTCCTTCAAGTGGTTTGTAACTAAACAGTGATCTTGTATTGTTCATAGAGTACCTGTTGTGGACTCCTTCTCAGGAAAGTAGCATGGTCATGCCATGTGAAAAACACACAGACTAATGGGATAATTTCCTGTTAAATGAAATGACATCACAAATGTGATTAATATCCAAACAACCTAAGGCCATCAAAATCACAGAATCATAGAATGGTTTGGGTTGGAAGGGACCTTAAAGATCATCTAGTTCCAAACTCCTGCCATGGGCAGGGACACCTTCCACTAGACCAGGTTGCTCAAAGCCCCATCCAGCCTGGCCTTGAACGCTTCCAGGGATGGGGCGGGGCATCCACAACTTCTCTGGGCAACCTGTTCCAGTGCCTCACCACCCTCACACTGAAGAACTTCTTCCTTACCTCTAATCTAAATCTGCCCTCTTTCAGTTTAAAACCATTACCCCTTGTCCTATCACTACACTCCCCGATAAAAAGTCCCTCCCCATCTTTCCTGTAGCCCCCCTTTAGGTACTGGAAGGCTGCTATAACTCCTGGAAGCCTTCTCCAGGCTGAACAACCCCAACTCTCTCAGCTTGTCTTCATAGGAGAGGGGCTCCAGCCCTCTGATCATCTTCGTGACCCTCCTCTGTACTCACTCCAACAGGTCCATGGCCTTCTTCTGCTGGGGCCCCCAGAGCTGGATACAGTACTCCAGGTGGGGTCTCACGAGAGTGGAGTAGAGGGGGAGAATCACCTCCCTCGACCTGCTGGTCACGCTTCTCTTGATGCAGCCCAGGATACAGTTGGCTTTCTGGGCAGCAAACACACATTGACAGGTCACGTCGAGCTTCTTGTCAACCAACACCCCCAAGTCCTTCTCCGCAGGGCTGCTCTCAATCCACTCATCGCCCAGCCTGTATTGTGCAGGACCTTGCCCTTGGCCTTGTTGAACTTCATGAGGTTCACACGGGCCCACCTCTCGAGCCTGTCAAGGTCCCTCTGGATGGCATCCCTTCCCTCCAGCACATCAACCGCACCACACAGCTTGGTGTCTTGCACAAACTTGCTGAGGGTGCACTCAATCCCAGTGTCCATGTCACCAACAAAGATGTTAAACATCAGTCCCAATACCGACCCCTGAGGAATGCCACTCGTCACTGCTCTCCACTCAGACATCGAGGCGTTGACTGCAACTCCTTGAGTGTGGCTGTCCAGCCAATTCCTTATCCACCGAGTGGTCCATCTGTCAAATCCATGTCTCCCCAATTTAGAGACGAGGATGTCATCAAATACTGGTCATTTAGGAAAATTATTTATTAGACGATTCTGCTGAATTTTCATGAATTCTTATTCCTGATTATGACAAGATACTAAAAAGGAAAATTTGAGAGTCTCTAAATTATTTCATGAAGATCATGCATCTATGAAACATACTGTAATTAGATATTCATGCCTAATTACAGGAGAGAAAGTGTGTTAAACCTACGAATGTGAAGACCCTGGGAGGAGTGTCTTTAACTCATATCACTTCACCTCTTGATGCAGGCTACCTGGATTTCCCAATCCATCAGCAAATGTCACTGCACTCTTGCTCATCATTTGGAAGTTCCAAAGGCTAAACCCAAGGAATTAATGTGAAAAGTTGCCTTAATGATATTTCTGCCAGCCTGAGCAGATCCAAGAAATGGAATTATTTCATATGTTTCAAGCTGAAGTAGGCAGGCACATGTGTCTCCTCTGGATGCTCAATTATAAATCTTTTGCTTTATATTCAGTTATACATGAATGGTTACCCAAATGCCACTTCTCAGTGTCTGTCAAGGTTGAAAAATTGCTTCGCAGCCTTAATTTCCTCAGTGAGTTCACTAATGGGTTAATTAGCATTTGGAGATTAACAGAGACATTCAGCAGTGGAACATACTAGTGGGGTAAAAAACAGTTATTCATTTTAGCAGAGAGGTGAAGAATAACAGAGAATTTGAGTACATAAGCATGTTAAGTAGTATTTCTACCACTACTAATAAAATTGGGTAAAAGAGACAAAAGAGGAGAGTTTCAGGACCAGTGGGATGTGTGGCACTAACTCTCAACGTCAATGCATTTGTGCACACAGTAATTAAAAAGTGATAAACCAAGGTCTATGAAGCTTTCCGTTGAGAACATTTCACATTAAGTGGTGCACTTTGGAAATAAACTCAGAATAAGCCATGCATGGAAGTCTTCAGGGTATGCAGAATGCTTTACAGTATGGCTTTCCTCATGTCAGTGGCTGCACATGGGCAAAAGGGGTGCTAAACCCATCTATGGAAGAAAAATCTTATTATGCCACAGGCTTCCTCAGTTGTCTTTAGATGCAATTAGTAAGTGTTCCTCATTTGCCTAGTCTAGTCTTACAAACTTAGTTACTTACTATGAAATTCTTTCTTAGTACAGAAAGAAAATGTTCTGCAACTCTGACTCCTGGTTGCCATCATTTGTAACTCAATAAGCAAATCACAAGAAGTGAAAAAACATCTTTTATATTGAGGGGAGTTCAAATTTGTCTTCTCAAATCACTATTAGCCATCTGGAAAAACAAGTAAATTCTGGTCGATTCTGCCTATCAGAAATTTTTAGTAATATCTGTTTGTTGCAGACATGTTTTGGACCTTAAACTTAAGAAGTTTAAGCAAGAGCTTGCTCATTCACATTAACATACTCCTTCCACACAGGTTAATTTGCTTGGAGGCTTGAGAGTCTGACGAAACTTTAATTGAAGTCAAACAAAGATTTTCATTACCTCCACTGGAAATTCAATCAGGCACTTGGTCTGCAAATAACATGGATCTAGACATAATCAGCCGTATTTTTCTTTACATTACTATTTACCACGTCCTGTGACTAACTTTTAAATGACTTGTATGAGAAACAATATTTGAAAAGGTTGTCATATAATAAGCAAGACTATTGACATTTTTCTGGAATGTTATTGAACTCAGTGGTTTTCAATAAAGAGGATGATCTATATTGGCTCAGTAAATACACTGAGTTACATACGTTAGAAAACTATTTAAGTAGAATACAGTGAACACTCTATAGGAATGGTCTTATGGACACCAAGATGGGTTGTAAAGATTTAAGTGGTTGTCTCAGTATACACCAAATACATACACACAAGCAAATAAGAACAGTGACATGTATCAGTGGTCTAAACCCTTCCTTAGGCAGACTTTCCTGGAATCCACCCATTCTCCTCCTCAACTCCTCAGTTCCCTATGTAACCTGCTGGGTACCTTACCATTTCTCCCCATCTGAAAAAAGAGATGATTCCTGCACCCAGTGACAGAACAAAAAAGAATTAAATTCTTATCTTTAATAGTTCATTGGTATTTGGAAACTTCCTTCATGAAGTGTTGGAGGAAGCACGTCCTGTGCCTCATTTGGCACAGGAGGGACAGCGGGAAGGGAAATGCATGCCTGAGATCTAGTACAACAAATCTCTTCTACACAGGTCCTTCATTGACAGAATGAACAATCCTTACGCACTCTGCAGGACCAACCTGACCTCAGGTACAAGGGACAACTGAGCCTATGATGCCATCTTCAGAAACAAGAAATACCCACAGAAGGAAGATAAGAAAGTAGTTTATGGGTATAATTGCAAAACAACACTACTTTCTTTCCTGAGAAAAATAAATTTTCATTTATGCTTGTCAGTGTAAGAAACCCCAAAATTAAATTCACATCCATCTCTGCATAGCAAAGGGTAACACACGGCCCCTTGTCCCTATGAGGACTGTTTGCGATCTGGACACCAGCACAGAGGGAACCGGAGGCAGCTTTCTTGGGAAACATCTGTCCTAGTTGACTGGGCTAGTTGACCAGTGGACCGCTTTTCCTGACTAACAAGCTAGCTGCAGTGTAGCATGCATACTTCTCCAAACTGGCACCTACTAAATGGGATTAATCACATACAATCTCTGGTTGTTTTGTTGGGGGGGGGGGGGGGGGTGTTTTAATACTGTCAATTAAATCATGAACAACAAGAATATATGAAACCATCACGCATTCCAAGTCAATATTGAAATTCAGAGAAAAATATTACCTGCTTCTGCAGCTTTGGATGAAATAATACATGATCCACTAACAAAGCAGCATAACCAAAATTATAAATCAGTAAGACTGAAATCCCCAGAGCATCATCTTTCTCTCAGCCTTTCCCTAAGACTCACAGAGTTGCAGGATGTCTGCCAGAGAAGTAGCATAAAATGCTGCAACACAGATAAATAAAATACAATTCTCTCATCTAAAAGTTCAGATATGTTTTTCCCCTTTCTAAAGTATTGTTCCTAAAGTATTGTTTTTATATACAAATCTTGGCTCAATATTTCTTAATCTCTTTGTTCTGTTATCCTCTGCTTCTTTGCTTTATCCAACTAGGCAAAGTTTGAAGGAGAGAAAGGGAGTGCGCAACTCAGTCACCCGCCACAGGTATCAATATCTTTCCACGGATCTTTTCTTAGATGTTAGCTGGAAAGTTTCAGGTCCTGCTTCACACCTGATTACAACCAATTACAGTATTTCCATTGTTTAAAAAAAAAAAAAAAAGCATTATCCTTCATTCTAATAGTTCATTTGCAGAAGCATCCAACTCATGTGCAACTCATGTATCAGGGTAGAAGAAAGGAAGAGGGAGGAATGGTAGACTGTTAGCCGCTATACAGTTGCTTACAGAAAAGCCTTTTTGCCATTTGTGCAAAGATTAAGTATGGCTCAATCACTACATCTGAATTTTGTAGGTCTTCAACAGTGATAACAGCTGGATCTCTTCTTTTCAGTCCCTTTAAATCCTAAGTCTCTACTTCCAGAGGCATTATCAGTGTTAGACACTGATTTTACTAGTAAACTAAAACAACAAGTTACTATTTTACTTCTTTCACCTGGCAATAGACTCAAACTCAGTTCTCTCACTGGCAAGATTTCAGGAGAAATACTTGCATATGGACAGCAAGTATATTTTAAACCCACATTACTGTTCATCTTTGAGCAAAGCATCTAAGCATCTAAGCACAGGAATCTCTACTTCAATCCTCTACTTAGGCAAAATTCCCAAAGTGCACCACATAGAGATTTTTAAATCTTTAGAAAGTCAATGTTAAAGACATAAACCTTAAACAGATCTCAGAAGTGAAAAAAGAAGGACATAGGTATTGTTAAAAAAAGGACTGCTGAAAAGTCTTTACAGATTAAATATCTTACTTGACAAAAAGATTCCCAAAACAATCCCATGAATAGCTGAAATCACTGTGTCAGTATAGGGCAGGATTTTGCAAACCTTCATTCAGTCATTTATTCCCTATCCACCAGCTGTGATAATTCTGAAAATGATTGAATTCACATGGTACTGAATAGTTCTCTGTCCTATAGAGATGTCTGTGGGTTATCTGAAGCAATACAATTATAGTCATTGCAATGAGGAAATAACTTTGTGGTTCTTTATACATAAATGAATTTTAACTATAAAATATTCATTGTATTTTTTGTTGTTGTTGGAGAAAAGAAAATCAAGTTGTACAAATACCTGTTTTAAATCAAAACCCAACTGCTGCTGTTTTTAAAGTTTATTTTCTTCTGTTTAACAAATCTGAGATGGATCCCCACAGACTTTACCAACAAGGAGCAAAGGGTGCAGAATCAGTCATATATTCTTTGCTTTAGGTTTATTGCAGAAATCCAAGCCGATTTTTTTAAATATATATTACATTCTGAAGTCTATTCAAGGATTTCGTCAGTTTTCTTGCTTGTGTTTTCCTCAGAGGTCCAAAATCCCCCTGGTAAGCCCTCATGCTGGCTGTTCATAGGAGCAGGATACTTTCTAGCTGTTCTGCTGATACCCCGCCTACAGTAAAGTGGTAGTCACTCAAAAGTGGGTGATTAAGAATTGATCCAAAAGTTGGATCCAGGAAATAAATATACTGGTGATCTTTTTTTATGTAAAATCATTGCCAATCAATGCAGGTAAGTCAGCTTAGTAACAGCTGTCAGACCATGAATCTTTATGAATAGTAAAATATTTAGTAGTGAACAATAAAACCTGCACAAAAATTATGTGAGGTTAAATCATTAGCTGAATAGCAATAGCCAATAAATGGAGATCTACACTGGTACACGTAATCAGGTCAGGTTTTCAGGGACAGCCAGAAGAAGAATACAAGCAACAAATGCGAATGTTTAAGAATATGCACAGCCATGGCGATTTACAGCTTGCTGCTCCCTCAGATATTGGGGCCAGAGGAGCAGCTATTCACAGCTCATTTGCTAGCTCTGAAAGTGCTGGTGGAGGTAGAGACAAACCAAGGCAGAAATATTGAATATAAATTCTTTGTTGTGACCTATAAAAAACAGCCCGTTGTCCTTAGGTATTTTCAGTAGTGGAATAATTCAGCTTGTTCTTTGCAGGCTGAGGCACCAAACAGAGAAAATGCTAAGATGATTTCTTGCGAAAAGCAATTATCTTTTTCCACTGAACTAGAAAAACTAAACAGAGTTATTTGAGACATTTTATTTAAATTTGCCTTAAATACAAGGTAGTTTTCTATTGCAAAACAGTTTGCAGCTAATTCTTTTACATAGTATACTCATGTTTGTTGGCCTTCCACATCTAAAAAGCTGTGATTCAGAGCTTATAATGATAAACTGAATCTGTCTGCTTTTTATTAACACTGTTTTCTATCAAGAAAGATTTCAAATCTGAACAGATATCTTCACCATATGACTTTTGACGTGTCTTTATGCCTTCACTTGCCCTGATAATAAAGGTCATCATAGAGTCAAAGAAATGAGGCCTGAATGATACCCCAAGAGTCTGGTGCTCCTTCCTTTTCTCCAGTCCAGAAGACAAGGATGCCAAAAGTCCTACTAGAAAATCTGTTCTCTTATTTTAAGAGTAACATATAGCTGCTGATAGCAGTTTGCTTTATTAGACCAAGGACTTTTATGTGACCTGTTAGTAAGTTGGGAGGTTTCAGCTGAAAGGGACACCAACAGAGCTGGAACTAGCACTGAAGTCTCAGAAAAGCGCAATCCAGTGCTCTGTGAGGCTACAGTGCTCCTTATGCTGGTTTGTCAGTGGGAAATAAAATCTATTGAAAATCAAACCTTCAGACTCTTCTTTTGTTCAGCCTACATCTCATCAAATGCAAAGGCAATCAGGGAAATTACGGTGTTCTGGGCTGGGATTGTCTATCCCCTTCTTTACTACAGTAGCCTCATTTTGGGTGGAAACTTATCTTGGAAATAGGTGAAATAGATTGATACTTTCCAGAGTGTCATCTTTTGGGGCTCTCATTACACCTCTGCTTGTTTTCTCCCAGGCATTTAGAAACCGGGTGATTGTTACTAACATCATCACAATCCCTTAGCTGAAGCTGACTGAATTTACTAGGCAGCAATGGAAGCAGTGTGTTACCAGCTCTCAGGTCATGCTTACACACATTTGTATTTGTAATACTTGCTAGATCTTAAAGGGCAAAACTCAGTTCTCCTGTCTGCAATGCAGTGTTTTAGCTGCAGTGCAGATCACTTGTATCTATTCTCCCAGTTCAAGTCTCGGAGAGGTCAGCTGTGATTTTGTGAACATCCCTCTGCAGTCTCTTTCCACATTCTAGTGTCTCTTTCACATCGGTGTGATTAGAGGGTATGTATTGCCTTTCTATCTGTGCTAGCTTATTGCTGACCTGATGGCTCAGTTCCTACTTTTTCCTATGACTTTTTAATGTACCCTCATTGCTGACCCTCCAGACACTCTCCCAGCCTAAGTAGCTACAAGGTGACCTATGTCTCTGACCTCCCTTCTTCAGTATGTCGTGGATATCCAGTAATTCATATGTTTTATTCTATGTTATGCCTTCGGGTCCCACTTTACACTAGTCCATGTGAGACCAGAAATGAGCTTCCCTCCTGACTGTTGGGACAGCGCTGTCCAGCTGCACAGTTCCTTCATTTTTAACCTGTCATGTTGAGGAGTGCAGGAACAGCAAGAACTTGGATGGAAATTGTTAGAATAGCAGTGACAGGTTACCTCCTTGTAATATGGTGCTTTCATATAAACATTTCATAAGAAAACTGATCTTGGCTTTGTGTTTTCTCACTTTAATTTCTTCCCGTTCTTCTGAAAAACAATGAAAGCATAAACCTACATTTAAAATGGTGGAAGACGGGTTTTCCTCAATCAGAGTCCTGGCAAACATCAGCCATTTTCCCAAAAATGTAAACAGACTCAGTGAGGGAGAGACTGTATTTTTTTCTTCTGCTTGGTTTCTTAACTCTTTCCCAAAAGGCCACTGAGGAGTAGCTCCTCTCTGCACGTGGACTTACAGGAGCTCTGTTTATTACTTGGTTTGATTTTTGACCTGACTGTCGACGCACATAATTGAAAAGCAGTCTCTTAAGTGCAGAAGGAACCAATCCATGAAATCATGCTTTTTCAAGAAACGTTTGTACGCATATATGTATAGAAATATGTAGATACCTATATACATGCACAGAGAGTGAGAATCCTTTTACAATCCTCTTCAGTCACTGCTGTTGAACACAAGAAGCATAAGCCTCCCCCTCCAGGCAGTTTTTGTATGTGCCCATAAAAGATGGCTACACAGTACTTTATACAAGAGTAAGTATTGCTAGGAAAAGTGAAGTAGTGGGGAATCAGACTCAGGTAGTTCTCTTCCATGAGCAGGCTGGACCAGAGCTAAATGCTGCATTGCACCAACTAAAAGAGGATGCCTTCCTTCTGCCTGAATTTACCCTCTGCTATACCACTTCAGACAAGAAAACTGAGTCTGCAAACATCTAGCATTATAGCTATGACTTATTCCTGTGTTCTAGTGCTGTGTGCACAGCAAAATTTCATCACCTTAAAAGACTGGACCTTCAAAAAATGCAGAAACTGCACACATATATCAACTAACTTTTAAAAGGCTTATTTTTATCCACAACATCAACACTGCTTTAATAAAACTTATCAAATGTCAGCTATTTTCTGATGTACTACACTCCCTGAAGTGAACTCTGTGCTCAAATGCTTTGCTAAAAAACTCATTATAGGCAGCACTAAGTTTTCATTAAATTCTTCTCTAACAATCAATTAGTCAATTGTTTGTGAATACTTAGATATGTGGGATATTTCAATAATTGGAAATTGATCACTGAAGCTATATGTTATTGTTTCTTTTTCATGCCTGGATAAAAATGCAAGTGTTATTGGAATGAATTGTTGCTCTTGCAATTTTTAGTCTTCCATAGCGCTCAGTCATGGGTGCTAGGAATTCAGTTCCTCTAAATATTAATGTCACCAGAGTGTGACTGCATGAGAACATAAACATAACATAGAAAACAGTGTGAGCCCAAACAGCAAGTTCATTGTGTAATGACTTACGTTAATATTACAGAAAGCCTTCTAAAGCATATAGGAAAGTCTAGAATCAAAGACTTGTGCCTATATTTTACACATGGTGCAGTATGAAGGGTTATCTATTCAGTGAAAAATCCCAGAAAATATTTTACAAAAAGACATTTTATTAATCCCAAGAAAGAGAGGAGAAAATTCTGCAGACTCCCATGAAAATGTTCCAAAAAAAACCTCAAAACGGCATGAGCTGAGAGCACCCTCTTCTGATCATTATTTTGTTTTTCAGGATCTAGATAAAATATCCTTCTGCATATGTTGTAAAATTCCAGTGACCTGCTCTTTAATAAGGATTACAAATGCATAATCTGCTTGGGAGATGAATACAATAAATTTTTTTCAGCTACAAGCTAGCATTTTCACTTTAGTTGTTCTTTTTTACAAAGGCAAAGCCACTTCTTTCAGTAACTCTTTCCCCTTGTACGTTCCAGTTTGATTTCCATGAGCCTATCCAGGGCCAGAGGTGAAGGAGGCAGGCTGATTTTTTATTTAGCTCATGTCACCAAGCGAGACATTTAAATTCAGCTTAAAAAAAATGCCAGTTTAATACTAAAAGAGTGCATTTACAAAGACGAAAGAAGGAGGAAAGGGTGGAGAGAGAATGAGAGCAAGAGGAAGATTAGGGACATAAATATTTTTTCTATAGCTATAGCAGCATCATTTGTACAGTGTTCTCACACAGGCCAAGCTGAAGACTTAAATTCTAACTCCCACTGTAATTCAGGAAAAAAGCAAAGAGAGCAGTGCCTCTGCCCATCTACCTCACTTTCAGTCTCTGAGGACCAGAGAAGAGAAGTAGCTCATGAATATTAGAGCTAATGAAGCCTGATTTTCTCCAGATTTGTGTTTCGGTGTTGATTGACTCTCACGTCTGGAAGATGTAAATCGTGAGGCACTTAGATGTGCTCTCTTCAGTGTGTATTCTCTGGGATTTAAAAAGACTCAAGCTCACACTGTAGTGTTTTTCTCAGTGGGTAGCAGTCAGATGTCTCTCTGACCTGGACATCTATTTTCATGAAGCTTGTAGGAACATCCTATCTCTGAGATTTCTATTCCTTTCACATATTTGGTAAAAATACAACAATGGGTTCAAAAAACTAGGTAGCATGGACTAATGGGTAGATATATTGATACATCTAACCTAATGCACTCTTCACCCCATCTGTTTAAGTCTCCGAACCTTTTTGCTAGAGAGCTCCTGATAAGCAGAAGTGTGGGTAGATGTTCCCCTTGGTGTAGGTAGTGATTCAAATCAGAAATGAAACCCAAAGAGACAAGAGGAGCCAGCAGCCATGGCCAATAGTCTCCCGCACTGCAGATGAGGCAGTACATTTTGGGATGAGCGATCCCATCTCTCAGTGAGAGAGGCTGACGTACCAGCACGCACTCTCAGCAGCATGCACATTGAAAGCCAACAGAAATTAAATTGGAAGATACAGGCACAATCCTATTATGTGATAAGGAAACCAGGGTGGATAGAGACAGCACAGAGATAAGAGGGTCATGAAAACTAACAGAGCAATTTGGATCTGAGAAAGTGGATGCACTATTCACCAGCTGTACTCAGCCACACTGGATTGCCAGATGAGGCTTGTCCTTGTCAAAATATAATAAATTAGCCTCTTCAGCCCTCTCTATGTTTAAGGTTCTGGCACGAACCATTTTAGACAAACATAGATTGATGGCTGCAGTGTACACAGGAATGACACAGGACCAGGATGATGCTGAAATAGCATTAAAATTTATGATTTTGGCTTGTCCCTCTTTAGTTCCATCTTTAGTACAGCATGACAGTGCATCTGGAGACCTGACATTATCACAGAACAATGTAGAGCCTTCTGGGAATGGAAATGCTAGAGCTAGAATACAGGCAAATGCAGAGATGCAAAAGATACAGAATCAGTTTTTGATTCTCCTGGTAAAGAGCTGCATGGTAATTCAAGTAATCTGACAGGAGAGAAATCCAACTCAGGCCATTACGTGCACTTGCTTACAGAAACAGTAACCTACAGCCAGGTTATAGAAACCAAGATTCAGATACTGTCCAAAGATTTTTAAAGTAATGTGTGGCAACCCAAGGCAAATGCAACTTTGAAATTGTTGGCCCAGAAGTGGTAAATTAGAAATTTGGATGTTAGGATACTAGGGTAGAAATAAAGGAATTGGCTCTTCTTCCTTTTGGGCTCTTACAGCATATTTCGTTGGAGGTGCAGTGTGGGACTGATCAACCACAAAAAAGAATCTTTACAATTACAGCTGCTGTATCACCTCATTTTCCAAAACTTTAGCAAGGCTTTACCCAGCAGCTGGAACATACTGGAAAGGACAGTCACAGAAAAAAGAGTTTGCATTTTTGAGTCTGGTCATTTGTTCCACCTGAAATAAGACCCTCGCATCTGTGAGCATATGTGGTTTGGAATGGTGCAGGGTCAGCCATGTAGCTGGCATCCATATGGGATCCTCTATGGAAATGTATGGAAATCTCCAGAGTTATCAGTTCTTATTATCAGGCTTCACAAAATGTGGACCAGCAGTGCATGAAAAGGATGTTCAGTAGAATTAAAATTATCCTGGGGCATAGGAAGCCTCAGACTTCAAAGTTTTCAGTTATTTGCACATCATACTTTATTTTTTTCTTTTAAACAACAACAAACAAAAAATGACAAGCATCTCTCAATCTTTCATTATGAAAGAACCTCCAAAAGTACGAGAAATGATACTAGAGCACAACACTTATACAAAGATGATAAAGAATGATGGGGAAAGATGATAAAATGATGCTCAATCTCTTATTCATCTTTCTGGGAAAGAAGTTGAGAACAAACTTCAATTTATATTTAGCTACTTACAAAATTTCTTCAGACCTTAATCTCCTATATTATTATTTCGAAGATTGTGCCATTTTGAGAGGTCAAGACTGTCAGTTCTTCTGTTCTCAGAAATGCACTGAAAGGTTGTCAGGGTAATCCTTATAAAACTACAGCAAGGATTGGACCAGATCCCTTTGACCAACTCATACACTGATAGTGTAGGGTAGAAGCTTTTCCTATAGGTCTTCTTTTCTTCACGAGGATGGAAAATACCACAGAAAAGGACAGTTGTATTCATTAGATATCATAAAAAACATATTGCTGTGAATGGAAAGCAGTTTGATTAGGACTGAATTAGCTACATGCATAACATATTTTAACGTATGAGCCTAATGGACTAGCATTTAAATGCATATAATTGAACAGATGGTTCCCTTAGAGGAGACTAATGCAGTGTTACGTGATTCTTGTTCACCTTGTAGTGGCATTCATCCAAAGCAGGTGCTCGATAAACCAAAACTGGAAGTGGACTGAAATGAACTGGCCCCTAAAGAAACTGGGACATAGAAAAGGAGGAGACAATCCCTTCTCCTGCATCTTTCAGGAATATACCTGTGGGTGCAAAGCTAGCTTTACTTTACCCACGCTGGCAAATCTCACAAGTTTGTTACTGTTTCTTAGATGCAATGAATGTTGTTTGTAGCAACATCATTAACATCAGCATGAGGGCCAGGGGCATACAAGCTGAGAATGTCAATATGTAATTCAGGTTTGAAATCCATTTTATACTCTCATGTTAATTTTTTTCTAACTTTGCCAGCTTGTTGTGCTTCCAAAGTGGCCAAGCCCCAGCTAAAGCCACAGCTGCTATTCTGGATCCGTTCCTGACCTGCCTTTAAAACAGAAAAATTACATTCCTCTCCTTTCTGAGAAATCAAATAACCCTGGTATCAAATCTTTTTACTGTCTAGGTTCTAAAGTTACCTGCTATGGCAAGGGAAGCAATAGTGGTGCAGCTGTTTGTGCATTAATACAGATGAGGTTATCCTGTGGTTAAATCTGGATTAAATTTAAATTCAGAGCAGAGTTTGAGAATGAATCAAGGTTATGGTTTGTGTGCACATGTGATGGTGCTAAAATCTTATGGCGTTTTTTGTCTTCTGAAGTTTTGGCTGCATTTGATCTGGAATGAGAAAATAAGGTCCTTTCCAGTTTGGAAAGAAACCCAGAACCCAAATTATAGGAATAAACTCACATCAAGAGACTGAAATGCCCCCAAATGTGCCCTTATCCTTCTCTTCCTGAGGATGGAAAGTTTGACTGTCAGATGGGACTGGGGAAGAAAGATGTCTCCAAATGGAAACTGATGAAAGGCTGAATTTGGCAATATTATTAAAGTGGACCCCTGGTTTTAATTATAAAGTTATATAACAAGTAATGGCAAATCCATTACAGACTTCAAAATCATGTCAAGCTTATCTGCTTTAAGCACTGTCAAGCACCCACTTCTCTACATTAAGCAGAATCCAGTCCAGTCTTCAGCTCTCAGACTGAGATAGCTTGTTCTTTCAGCGACCTGTTTAATCAGCCCAGAAGGCTCCCACAGCTCAGTTTCCCACCGTTTCAACAAACCATATTTCAAGGGAAACTTTTCCAAAAGATTTGAACTGGTTTTTTAAATTAATTTGATCCTTGTGTCAACTGTTAGCAGTGTGCCAGTGAACATTTATTTAGGATTCATAAATATTTATAGGAAAACTATACTATATATAGGAAAACAGCCACTATCCTGCCTGCCTTGAAATACTGAGGTGCTATAATACTTTGATTTGAAATATTATAACCTGCAGGAGAAAACCTTGACATAAGGATAGAAAATTCAGGCTTAAAACAGAAAGTACTGTGGTCATGAAGTTACTGTGCAGACTGGCACAAGGTTAACGATTTCAGTGGCTAAAATGATGGAAACAACAGTCTGGGTTTGAGAAGCCTGAACTTTATTGTGAAAAACAGGAGTCCTCAGCAGTCCACCTGACAATGCTGTTTTGTCTGATTTTAATTAATCTGTCACTACAAACGTGACCTAGTTACCACAGTACAAATGTCAGCTTGTAATAGCTTTTCCCTAGAGTCCTCCTTAACTAGCATTTGCCATTTATATTTGCTCATTCAATCATGAAGAGTAGTTAATTAGCTCCATCTACTGCTGCATGGTGTGAATTGTACCAGCCGCGCCAGGTCTCCAGTAGCCTCTTCAGGTTGCACTCGTAGAGGTGTTTCAGGCACTCTGCTGCACCACGCCAGTGGCAAGGGCTGTTAGTGGAAAGCAGAAGGTTTATATCTTTATGTTCTTCTTCTGCTGTCATCAGCTTTACTGTTACGTAGGTTTTCTTTAATCTCTCATCTTTTTGTTAATTTCTTTTTGAATTGCAAAATGGCAATGTGGGGCATCATTTTTTTTCATACATTTCCCCATGCCAAAAGACATAACAGTGCTCTTAAAAGAATTAGCACAAACAATGAAGAGATTTGCAGGGAAGAAAACTGATCTATTTAAGTTACTGCTGCACTGATAATAAAGCAAGCCACTGTGCTGAAAATGGGTACTCAGAGCAACAGATGGATGCCCTTAACTTATGCTTGCCATATGTGTTGACTGGAGTATTCAGATGGGGTATTTGATTGTTTATGTTTTAAAATAAATACATGTTCTGATATTCATTTGAAATGCCATCTTAGTTTATGAGAAAGCTAATGAATGCCTGTTCTAAACCGTCACCTTCCTTAGTAGTTCTCTTTTGATTTAGTTGGAATATTTCAAATACTCCCAAAACATCCCAACTACCATCCCAGTAACCAGGCTGCATGAAGTACTTACCTACAACACAGCTGAATCAGAGAAACACACCAGATAATTGCCAAAGTGGAAAGGCAGCAAGGATTAACACCTTCAAATGTCTAAAATCTCAAAAAATCATCATTATATTTCAAGAAATAGCTCAGCAAAGGATTTTATTTTCCTAATACTTTTCCATTAAGAAGGACAATAATACCAAAGACCTTATTAAGGTCAGAGATGTTTTTCTAGTCTGCACAATGCTTAGACACCTGTGAGATGGCTGCTAAACCAAAAACCAGGCTTGCAGGTATTTCACAAAGGAATGAAATTTATTCCTTGGGCTGGCTGCTGCCTTCAGATACATGTGGAACATAGCACACCTCCTGCTAACAGCAAAGTTACATGAAGGTGCATCATAAGTTTGTGCCGCTACCCACCTTCACTGACCTCGGGTCCCTACGTGTACATCTGCCTCAAGTGGCCTCAAAATATGACAGGACATTTCTGAATTATGAGTCTGAGAAGGTCTCTGATCAGAAAACATTAAAATCAAAGTAAGCCAAAGAAAGACAACTATCAACCAGAGAATGATTGTGGAAAGTCCAAGGACTGTCCCCTTTCCTTTTCACCAGGTATGAGAACAAATCCACTTTCATTGCCAAGGCTAGATTTGAGTGCCTCAGCCTCAACTTTGGCCCCTATTCTTAGCTCTAAAAGCAACTTGTCCATCTCTAATTTACCTCTGAGTTTTAGCCTTCAGTGAATGCCATTGTCCATGAATGCCATTTACTTAGAAGAGCCTTTCCAGCTAACTCCAAGGAATTTGATAGTTTCTGGGGAGAGATTTGTATGTTTGAATGGGATCATTTAAATGCTATTCTTCGTACACCACACTAAAAATCTGTTCTCCTGTCCCCTGGAGGGAACATCTTTTACTTACACAAATTCGTGTCAAACCAAGTTTTGTTTTTCAAATTAGAAATTAATGCAGAATTATGCAAAGCAGAATAATAAATAATCTGGCTGTGCAGCCTATTCTTTCATGAAAACATGGGGGAATTCAGTATGTAACTCTGCTTACAATTAGCACATCAGTGGGAAAACAGACCCTGTTATCAGTTAATGCACTGTAAATAAAGCTGTCCAGACCTTCAGCAGCTTTCTAAAAGAATATTGAAGATGAATTATCTCCAAGTTAATTGGAAGCTATGAAACTCTAAATGCTTACTTTATGCTTGTAGTAAATGTAAATCCCAAATTTAGTGTTAACACAAGAGGTAACTTGCTACATGTGGATAACTACTTGAAAAGATTCCGGATTAATGTAAACTTCAAATTCAAGAAACTAAATACAGAGCTTTACCATATGCCTTCTGTGAATTTCATGGGAGTAAGAACTGGAGAGAGATCTCACACCTCATTTCCTGAAAAAGGGGTTTAAGGTTAAATCTGCAACAGCAGAATGATAAACGAAAAATACAACTTTTTTTACTTGTCCTTAACACAGGCAGTCTTGGTTTGATTTATTGAATGCTTTTGCTTTTATATGAACGTCAGAAGAGTCACAAGGTACCAAAAGCCACTAGACTGTTATGAAGTTGCGTTGCCTCAATAAGCCTTGCAAAAGGCGTTACTGATAACAGTAGAGAAACAAGTTTTCAGTACTCAACCCTCTTAGAAAATAAAAATACTGAGGGGATTTTATTGACCTAATAATTGTTTACCAGTGTACAGTGATTTTTATGGATTTAGTTGTGAGCAGGGGCAAATCTAACCCACACTGGTATTTTGCACTTCCCTTCTTCTCATGTAATGGTGTTCTTCACAGCAGCATGCTGGTAGAAAGGCGCATCAAAGAGTGTCAATATTATGGGGGCTTTTTAATGCATTTCTATGTGTGCAGTGTGTCAGATCATCATAAATGCCAAGGTACACAGCCTATAAAAGCACATATACACATTTATACATATATATGCAACCCACACATATATTATGGACAGGAAAAAGGTATAATAATAAGTGCTTCTAAACTTCCAGACCGCAGTATAAGAAGCAGGTTGCCATATCAATAACTTTTGTAATACCTGTCAGTGAAGTAACCACTCAGAAAGACTGTTATGGTTTTTCATCAAGTGTAACTATTCTTTCATATAGGTCATAATTTCATCTGTGTAAAACTTTCACTTTTTTCATCAAAAGTTATTGCATATCCAGGCTTTTCTTTTCAATTCAAGATGTAAGCTTTTTCATCTTTACGTGAAATTTTTAATGGCTCAAGAGAAATTTGCTAAGCTGAAAATTAAGCATATCAATTTTTTCCTCTGCATAATAATTACCCAGGAAGCTGTGACTGAGCAGAGTACAGAGTATTAATGTCAGGATAAATGGTCATATTCCATTAAGGATTGGCCAACACCTAAGTATGTCCTCACTTTAGAGCTCCATCTCTCTGGATCTATACCTTTTGGCTCCAGTCCCTTTCTATATTCTGCTCTGCACTTATTCAGAAAAGCCATTGATGCCTATGGGAGTTCTGTCTAAAGATGTAGGGAAGAGTCTCGATACATATTTGTGACCTTACAAAAAGATGAATATATTGTTTGGTTTGTGTTGGTAGCCCATGCCTTCAAAGGTGTTTCTTGCTATGAAGAAAAACCACTTTGATCTGCAATTATACATTTTCTTATATAATCTGGAAAATTTATGCATTATTGACAAAGCTAGAATGAAATGAATACTGAAAGCATAGCAGGAAAACAACACTTCGTTGCTTTTATTTTTAAATGTATTCAATGCAGTTCAGAAACAAGTGCAATATAACTCTTCTTTTACAAAGTTGACCATTAAAATATTAAAAAAGGACTTATTGGCCTTTGATAAATAGTTCAATATGGGACATGCATGCTAACAGGAAAGTCAGTTTTGGATGGCAGTCATTTAACAGTGGAAAAGTGAGTTTAACAATAAACTTTATAGAAATGCTTGAAAAGATGGCATGTCCTTTCATATCCCTTTATCCAAATGCAACTTCTTCATTCTTCTGCAACTTCGCCTCCTATATCCACTTTCTAAACTTGAAAGCAATTTTACACATTAAAATATTTACAAATACAAATAATATACCCAATAAAATACATTAATTATGATGAATGATAACGGGAAAGAAAATCTGGCGTAATTGTCTATGTGGTAAGGATTTTTAACATGGAAGCAATCAAAGATACAGAAAAGTCTTTTCATTACTGACATTGGTGAACTACACCCATTGTGTTTACTTCTCTCCTTTTTTCCGTCAATGCTGGTTTTGCTGCTCTTGTTTGAATCGATCTTGTTGGCATTGTCAGGGGCACTGCAACTGTTAGCAACTGCTGCCAGGACTCCATTCCTCTCTTCTTCAGCCTCTTCATCCTCATCCTGATCGGAAACAAAACAGCAGGTACTTAAATGCATGTTTCATCACCTGTTTACTTTAAAGCTGCAGCAAATAATAGGATTTTTCTTACAACTCTTCCTGTAGCTTGCTTCTTGATTACAAGGGTGAGCACCTACCTGCACCAGAGAGCTCCTTTCAGCTTTCAAAGCCTCCATTTACAGGAAAAACACTGACTTAAACTAACATCTTACTGCAAAAGCTTTCATACAACTGTTGAGCAAAGCTGGATTTGTTCAAATATGGCCCACTAAGCTTTACTTAAGACAGCAGCAAATCCATGAAATGCACAACGATAAGCTGTCTTCTGCTCAGGGAAAATACTGGCAAAGGTCAGTGTCTAGAAAGTGGGTAAAGCAAAGCCCCAGTCTGGAAATGAAGAAGGTGGGGGAGCTGCCAGACCAGCTAGTCAAGCTGGTTGCACCCCAAATCAAGCACCCCGGAATACAAGACACTTCCCTTCTGTGCAGTTGGCTACTCTATTCCTGGTGCTTTGCAACGAAAATCAAATTACTTTAAAAAACAAAACAAAACAAACCCCCAGAAAACAACAAAAAGCACAAAAAAAGAGGATCACAAGGAGGTACAAGCCCACAACTAAATCAATACTAAATAGCTCATACTACTTTGTTTCAAGTCCTGAAACCCATGCTTTAAGTTCAAAGTTATGGTAAGGTTAAGCACATTTTTATGTGCTTCACTGCATCAAGACAGCTCTTTGGAGAATGTTGTATAAGCCTTCTGGTGGGTTTTGTTTCTTTGATCAGAAGTGGCTTGGAGCCATGAAGTTCATGTATGAAATCTTCACTCTTTGAAGTCAGCGGGTTTTCTGTTACTCACTCAGAGGACACAGGATTAGACATCAGCTGCAGCTTCAGCTCTAAACACAAACTTTCTTGAAAGTTCTGGGGTATTTAGTTTGGTTTGGGATATTGCAGAGATATGAGCAGATCCAAGCTGGCTGCAAGTTTGCATGTAAACTAAACCTAAATTTGTATAGTTGGAGGAAGGGTCATTTTAATTCAGGCAGGTATACACATAATTTTAATTTTCTCCTGATGATTTCATTACCTTCCAAATCAGTGAGTGGCATACAAGCAAGAAAAGGCTAAAAATTTATTTGTGAAATGTAGAATACAGAATCTCTTTCCTCTGACCAATTTGCTTTTTCCATTTGCACCATGAGAAGAAATAGACTAGACAAGGACAAACTTTAGAGAAGTTGAGACATACAGCCCTGTGTGGAGCCACACAAAAAGATCATTTAGAAATATCCCGGCTATTAAAGTCAAAGAAAGCTCATTAAGCCACCTGAGTGACCTCCATGCCGGTGCAGAATTGCTCTTCTGCCCAGGGTACTTGTAGACAGCACAGTTCTTGAGCCTTTCTTCATCTAAAATTAGTAATGTCCTTGAAAATTAAAGTGGAGTCTGGACAATGTCGTCAGACTGCTATGAATCAGTGAGCCAGAACAGATGGAGCTAGAAAAAGGGATTATTACTGCTTTTCACTTTCAATTTGCCAAAAAAATCCAGTATATTTTATTTGAGAGAGATAAACGTAGCTCAACACAATGTGTCATCCTAAAAATACATGGACTACAAAACCTCACTCATCCTCCACCTAGCCTCCCACAGCTACGTGAGAATTTTGAAACCAAAGGCCAGGATAGAAATCTGCCTATAGAGCATTAAGAGGATCAATCCATAAAATTCCAGTCGGAACCTTAAGCAATCCCCAGGGTAGTACTAAATCTCAAACCTGGAGTTTTACTTGGGGCCTCACTCTGTTATAAATACCTAGCTCTTCTGCTTCAAAAAGTCCAGGCGGCTGAGGGAAGCGCTGGGGACGGCAGCGGAGCCTTTGTCAGCAGCGCCTGGCACTTGAAACAAGGCATCAGAGCGACAGCCTAGTGAATGCATTCGGTGCTTCAGAAGTTAATAAAATAAAGAAACCTGTCAGAAGAGTCCTGGCTGTTTTTTCCTCTGCTCCCATTCTTTAGAAAGGGAAAAAAGAGCAAAACAACATCTATACTTCAAAAATGGCAGGATTTGGGGCATTTGTCTCTCAGGTAGGGCTGGCTAGAAGTTGTCCAGAATCAGTTCTATTGCAGAGCATGAAAGGACATTGCGTACGTGCCATTTTTCTTTTCACGCAACCACATGTGAACAATTCACAGGAGGCTGATGCTTTACTAGGCTGTTCTTAACTCCTTTCTACTCCCCAAGAGGCAGTTATTACTTAAGCAGAAAATACCGTACATGGTGTGTATGTGCTTGTTTCTGTTTGCAGTGTTACAAGGCAGGGCTCTCGCAGAACAGAGACAAGTTCACAGCAAAAGTGCTGTGTCGCATTGCTTGAAAAGGAGAAAAGGTAGTCTAGAGAAGAACCACAACTGCTAGTTTATAAAAAACTGCAGTCTTGTAAACTGGGACTATCAAGGGACTTTTCCAACTCACTATGGAGAACTGAATGCAATGAAAGACTAGGCTGGTTTACATTATAAAAAAAAATATTGCGTTGAGAATGTTCAACTGTGGCTCTAATTTTAAATGTCATACTAAGTTTTCTCTGGATTCCAGCTGTCAATGGAAAAATGGCAGGTAGCAGCAAGAAGGGCTCTGTTTGGAAACAAAATCCATAGCATCCAGGAAATGAACTGTACATCACCTGAAAAGCACTGTATATGGCACCTGCTACTGTGGCTGCTGTTTGTATTGAAGTGTTTGCTGACATCTAACAGCCAACAGAATTGAGGAAAGTTGTCACTTCCACTGAATAATAAAGATGCTCAAGATTAAAAATATTTCAACCTAGTGTTGCACACCTAGACCTTATGCGGTGTTCAGAAAGACTGCACGATGCTTGCACAGAAACGCGACATAGGCTGAACATTGCCCTCGTAACCTTATTTCCAGTTTTCAAACTTTTCTCCTTTCTGACCAAAAGGGAGAGGTTTAGGTGAAAGACAGGTGAAGTCCAAGGAAGGATTCCCTGTTTTATCAGACAGCACAATTCACACCTTTGCATAAAAGAGAAGAAACTCAGGATTTTGGACAGGCAACATCTCCATTTAGGCAGTCTGTTATGCAGTTGATATGAATGGCTTATTTTGCCTGACCTTCCTGGCAGCAGGTGGTTCCTCTGCTTTTGCCATTAGCTTTGAAGCTGTCGCTGTGGGTCCTGGGTCACATAAGGTGAGACACTGCAGAAGTGTGGATATAATGAGCCCTTTCACCAGTTTATATTCTAAACTGGAGAACCCAAGAGCTTCAAAAGGACCTGATATGCCAGTGCCCAACCACTTTAAATAGCAAACCGGAAAGCAAACCAGTACAACTAACTCCTATACAAGGCAGAGTGTTACATTTTAACTTCACCTCCTACATTTATTTACATAATTCTGAGTGCAAATTTTGTATCAGCTCGCACATGGGAATAACAAACTGGGAAGTGAGATTTCCAATTAACCTGTGTCCACAAGAGAATACGATAATGAGGACAACACATTTATGGTGACGATACTCACACAGAAATTGTTAAGTACCTGCTAGACAGTGACATGAGATTTTAGCTGGTACTTCTGTCCTTGTGATGTGGGGTTTTTTACTGTGAGAAATACAAGTCAAGTGTGCTCTCCATGGCACCCTGCTCAGTAAGCAGTGCTTGTCCTTGGCTACAGTAGGAAAAGGACATGACAGGCATTTTCCTTATTCTATGGAGTCTTGAGCTGACCTAGGACCAAACAACTGCCCCTTCCTTTATATGCTTGTGTTTGTGGGAGTAAGAAGCAACTTGGACAGGCTCAATCGCTCCTGATGCACAGCAAAAGGTAGGAATGTGCCTGAAGTGACAGACCATCCCTTTCAGTCATTAAGTCCATCATAAAACTGCACGTTAAGTCTTTCTTCCTTCCTCATTTTAGGGCTGTACCTCCACTTACTTGCATGCACGTCTTTCTTTCAAGTACAGGTGTTCCCATGCCTGCCCCATCTGCAAGCACTAGTACATGTGCCCCAGATGAAAGGGAATCTGACACCAGTAGGCGAAGGCAAGGGCAGTCATAAGTGCCCTTCACAGATCCAAAGATGCTTAATCATCCAAGCACTGAAACACTTTACTTTCTTACCCAAAGCTCCAATAAGCTTTTTTTTTTTTTTCTGCTCTTTTTGCAAAATGACAAGCACTTACTTCACAAGACAGATATGCTCAGAGGGAATTGTCACTTATGCTACCTTGCCAAGAAAAATTACTTTCAGGCTTTCCATTCAAATCCTCATTCAAAACGAGTATTTGCCCATTTGCAGACATTCCCCTATTAGATGTTTTCTTTTAAAACCCACTGGGTGGCTCAGCTTTGTGTCCGTTTTTCAGTCCTTCTCCACACACCTAGATCTAATACAGCTTTGAACATATTCCTGTGCATTTACAGAACCTCTCTCTCATCCAAACAGCCAAATTCCCATGTTAATTGTTGAACTATCTAGGTATAAAAAACCCACATCTTGGCCAATCTTCATTGGTTTTAAGCTTCTCCACTTGAACTCAATATCCTGTTTCTTGACCCTACTGAGGAACTTTGCTTAGGCTTTTGTGATGCTCTGTTCTAGTTTGGATTAAATAGTTAACAGTCTTCCTTCTTCTGGCCATTTATCCCTACAGCACTCAATCAAACTTCTTCCTGCCCCTTTTTCTGTTATTCTCAATTTCCATGTTTTACCTTTTTCTGTTTGTCCAGAAATTTCATATGCTGCTTAAAATTTTCTTTTTTATCATGAATATTAGATTCAGTTCAATAATTAAAAGCCGCAACACAATCAGCTTCCAACTTCCTTGTGATTTCTTTTTCACTGGTTTTGAAAGCAGTGCTAAACACTGGAGATGGAAGATGTGACAGAACTTCTTCATGAATCTGTCCTGATTATTTCAGCAAGGTGACAACTACCAGACTCAAAAATGCCTATGTTGATTTGATCCCTTTTTATTTTAAGTATATGTCAAAGTATTTCAGAGTGGTGAGAAGCTCGATAGAGCAGCAAAAAGCGCTGCTGTAACAATAATGCAGAACAGAAAGTGAATCCCAGTCTGAGCTTCGGCTGCACCTGTTGAAAGAGAAGGTGTAAGTGGAAGGCTATAGAGATCTGATACACCTAATACGTGAAGCTGCCTGCTAGTAAACTGACTCAAGTACCATTCATATGCAGAAGGTTTCATAAATGGAATGTGATAAAATCTTTTCTTTTTTGCTGTATTGCCGTAAGACCAAGTCACTGAGCTTAGTCTAATTTTTGAACTGTAAGTGTATGCCATTGCTCAGGAGATGACAAGTGCCTGTGATTTTTGTAATACACCTAGCACATTGTTTGATAAATGGCCATAAAGTCCATATCAAAAGAGAGAATCATTATGTAAGGGTGTTTCAGTTTGATCTCTTCCAAAAAGTTCCAGGTACAATAATTTTTCTCAAGGTTATTGTGTTTTCACTGTCCTTATTCTAAAAAAGGAAAATTCCTTAAATACATTTACCATTAATGCTAAGATAATTCATTCTCTTTAGCAGGTATAATTGAAGTCTGTTTTGTAGGACAACAATCAAAGAATTAAAATACCTTTGGAAGTTCCTTGGAACTGAGTCGATGCAGAGTGCAGAAATGAGCCACAGCATACTCTAACAGTGCTCCAAAGATGAAACTGAAGCAGATACCGAGGTACACATCAATTGCCTTAATAAAGCAATTAGCATTTGGGAGTGAAGTCCTGGCTCCCATCATCAGGGTTGTCATAGTAAGGACTGTGGTAACACCTGTGGAATGTGAAAATCTAAGTTCTAATAACACACAGATAGCAATGAGGGCCTCTATTGCAAGGGCCCTGCTACAAGACAGTTTTTCCTGACTCTGTGAACATTTAGTGTGCCACAGCATTTAATGTGTCATGTTTTGGAAAGAAGACTTTCAAATGAACTTGTGAACCTGAATTTAAATGTTTAAAAACATGTTTGTAAATGAAAAATGTTTGTAAAGCTGAGAATACTGAAAATTAAAATGAGAGAGATTTTGGTGTCATAGAATGTATATTTATGATTAATACATTATTATTGCAATACTATGCAAACGCTCGCTTTAAAACATTCAGATATCATTTTGCTCAATGCACTTGCTCACTGGCCTCATTTGATGTGAAATCTTTCTTTCTTCCCTATTCTGTACGAGTGTTTTTCCCACCCCACCTGTAGTCTGATCAGAACTGTTTTGCTTTCTTTCTCTTTCAGAGTATCCTTTATTTGAAATTAATTATATTTAATGTCTTATAATTCTCTTATTATTCACATGTTAATTAGTATGTATCATTAGACCTCACAAAAGGCTCACAATTCTTTCTGTGCATGCCATGTGTTTGAATATGTTGAAATTATTTCCAAAAGGACTGAGTTTTTTCCTCTGCTTTCAGCAGCCTCCCCTGCCTCCGAGTCTCCTGTAGCTCTCAAAGATGTTTTCTTAGTTAAAGAATAGCAAGGCTTTAAGGGGAATCTGCATGATGTACTGCAGATGGTAAACCAGAAAGGTAATTCCATAAAACTCAGAAGTGTTTGAAACTTTTGGAAATGGATGCCATGTACATGCAATAAAGCAAGCACCTTAATGATCCAACTCTTGGTTTGGTTTGGTTTATCAGCTTCTCACCTATGCAGATTCTGGCTGGAACTGATGACTGGCTTATCCAAAATGATACCCAGGAGAGCACAACCAGTAGGATTGACGGTACATATGTCTCTAGTATGAAATACAAGATGTTTCTCTTGAGTTCGAAGTGAAACACTAGTTTTGGGTAACGTCCTGTGGAAAGGGCAGGGAAAAAAATATTGTGAAGGTGCAATTCATAAAAAGTTCTTTAAATTATCAACCTGTATTACTTTTGTGCATTGCAATGCAGCAAAAGCTTAACAAACAGGCTTGAAAAAAATTAAACACTGCACTGAAAAATTCTATCATGAAGACTCTAAATTGAACTGAAGGAAAAAATCAGAATATATAACACTCAGTCACCATATCCGGAGTTTCATTATAGAATAATTGGAAATTCACTGAGGATTAGTGAAGGAAAAAATAAATCCATCAATGTGTGGAAAGGATGTTTCATTATATAACACAATGCAAGGAAATTTGAAATCACATATGTATCTAGCTGTGACTATTCAGAAGAATTACCACAATGAGCTACTATATAAACAAGCATAATAACAATTGTAATGTTATGAAGTTAGCATGGGTCCTTATCTTTAACTGCCTCAAATATCTGGTTTATTTTGCTTTCCTTTTCATTTACTGTGGCTCAAGATGTGGATCAAAGTTACCTTCTCTGATACTGCTGACCTGCCTCTTATATTCTACTTAAAAACAAGCAGTGTCTTTGCATTTTCACTATTTTACCTTTACATTAGTGCATTACAGTGTTTGTGGTGTTCTGAGTGGTGTCACTGCTGTGGCACAAATGGTTTGCTTCTAAATGAGTGATTTCCAGAAGGTGAAAGTTTGGGCCCACAGTCAAGGACAGAATTGGGTTTCATTAGTGAACAGCACACTGGTAAGCAAAGCTTGAATTCGATATCCAGCTCACTATGGATTTTTTTGCTATTTTTTTGCTATATGGACTATTTTGCTATGAGCAAAATTTGGCTATGTTGGGGCAACAGAAGTGCAGGATCTGAAATTGTTACCAGTCCAACGGATCAAAGTAAGGCAAAAGCTTGCTTTTTACTAACTTAAACGTGCAGAACAGACTTTTTATTCTGACATTCAAAGTTCAAAATTAAGTGTTAAAGTATTTAAGTTTTTTAAAACATTATTTTAACAGAACTCTTGAACCAGAATATCAGTGAGAGAGTAATGCCTGAATATACTGTGGTCAGATAGCTTTGGCTTCACCTATTTTAATCCAACAAATTACGATCTCCAGGACCTATGTTTGTTTCCAGTGCTGAGTGCTGAGAGTCAGGACAGAACTACAGAATGGTAAATGCACTTTAGCAACAATAATAAATGCATAGACAGGCTATTTGTGCATCCCTCAGGTGCACTGTGAGACATGGAGTCAAAGAAGAGTACTTTTAAAAGCTTGAAGTGCAAGTAATGGATGCCAAGAAATGTCTTCTTGCTCCCAGGCTAGAAAAGGGATAGTTAAATTTCCATTTTTAGAAGTATTGTATAAAACAAATCCAGAGAACAATAAGGTTTCATAGGACTCTTAAAATTGGAAAGAATCACTAAGTGCTGTAGTCTGACCCTAATCACAAGTCATTAAATTTCCCCCAATTATCCCTTGCTTTGAACTCAATCACTTTGGAATAGAGTCCACCTTTCACGCAGACATCTAGACATCTGAGGATATCTAGACATGCAGCATCCCCCATTTCTCTCAGTAATCTGTTACAATGATTAAAATCATTCTATCTGCTAAAAACAAATGCCTAGTTTCTAATCTTAATCTGACTTCAGCTTTCTGCTGTGTGGACTCTGCCTTTTCGCTAGTAGACTAAATAGTTCTTGGGTAGTCAGCTCTTTCTCCTCCTGAAGGTACAAATACACTGTACTTAGGGTTCTTCTTTGTAAGTTCAACATATTGAGTTTTTCAAGTTTCTGACTGATGGAAAAAAGGATACAAAGACAGACAGTAGACTTTAACTCTCTCCATGAGGTAGGACATACAAAGATGATTTATACTGTTATCATAATTTTTATGTGAAAAGAGGAACATTACATTAGTGTACCTCTATCAACACTGTGACTTTTACCAGTACAGTTGTTTCAGTAAAAGTCATTTTGCTCACCAAAATTGATTTTAAGTGTAAGCAGACCAAAGTAAAGCACTCAAAAGTTAGGAAGTGCAAAACTTACAGTTGACTGTGCAGCATTACTTCTGCTTCTGTCTGCACTCATCCTTGCACTAAATCAAGCACTAGTGCTATGGAAGAACACTCAGTCTGTACAATAAAAGACCATAGCATAAAGCATATTTAGGGAAAGACAATTAGGGCTGCACAGGCAACTGTAAATCTGTGGCTTCCTAGTGTGCAAGAGCAAGCACTTAAAACCTTAATAAAAACTGTTAGGGATTTTATTAATTTTGCATGCAATCTTCTAGGCTGCTGTCTAACTAGCACTCAAAACCAGATACTTTTAAATAGAAAGACGTGATTTTCTCTGCAGTGTTTGTACCTCAAACTGTCATTACTGTGGCATGGTTGTAGCTAGCACACAAAGGATGATGGCACAGCCACCGTCAGTGAGGGAAGGGTGTCAGCCCAGAGCTCGTGCGAGAGTGCAGAGGGTGCAAATCATCAGCAGGAAACTGAATCCTCCACAAAAGTCATTTGCACTGTGTTTCTGTGCTGACCAAAGGGAAGGATGTGGTGCCATGTACCCAGCAAAGAGGAGTGAAGAGACTGGACTATGCTTCCTGCAGGGTACCTCAGGCACTTGGGAGTTCCTGTGGTTCAGCCTTAGAGCTTGTCTTTAAGAAGGAAAACTCTGAAATAGCTGATACATAATAGCCATACAGCAATACCTTCTCCTCATTAGCACCCTACAACTGTATCTCTCTTCACCTTAGTATAAAAGCCAAGTATGTACATAGGAAGTTAGTTCAAAATATCAAACTAGAAAGTCACACTTTGCCACTTTGCTGCAATTTCCAAGTGCAGACAAGCCCTTTGAATGTTCCTGTGTTCTTTCTTGTTATTTTTCCTGATGCCAGAAATTTCTGAAGCAATGTGAACAACAAAGAGAAAGAGAGATGTAACAGCTTATAGCTGAGTGTCTTTTGGGGGAACAAAGAAAAGGCATTTATCTAACCTTAAGGCTTTCTGCTTGCCAGAATCCAAAGACACATCATGGACATGATAATAATAGTGTCAGCATTTCTCTAAAGAGTTCAGAAGAGCTTTTATAATGGAAATTTTGAAGCAACCTATATATAGAATTCATATGAGCTCCTCCTGTAATAAACTGAAGGAAGAAGTAGTCAAGGAAAGTATGCAATGCATACTTATCATGCTAAAGAAATGAGCAATAGGACAAAATGAAGATAGGGAAATATTACAGTCCTTTTTTCATCTATACTCCACATGTACCAAAAGTTATCATCTTTAAAAAGAAAGAGATTTGCTACTCCTTTACCTAAGTAGCATATGAGACAGTAATGATGTAACTCATTGCCTTTGACTTGCATATTTGAAGCTGTGGTGCCATCACTCAGATCAAAGTGAAACAGGTTCATGTAATCCTACTCCTGGCTTTACTAGTTAGCTCAAATACAGCTCGAGTTAACCCCTCAAAACTGTCAAGTTTGCCCCTTGCTTGAGTCTTACTGACAACAAGATGTTTGCATTGAAATGAGAAGATGCTTCTTCATTCAAGTTTCTGGCCCATGATGGATGTCACCTCAGTGATTTAGATTTGATAATGTGGTAGGAATAATGTCTGTGCAGATAGCTAACTCTGCAGCAAAGTCATAGTGTTAGTGCTTGCCAAAGTATCGAATTGCTTTGTTTAAGTTTCTCAGATGCATCTGAACTTAAATGACTGTCAGTATGTATACTCTAAACCCACCAGAAGCTGAGGTATTCTACTTGGGCCACCCCACAGCGAAAGAAGGTTAAGCTGAGTTACTTGGGCTTTATAGAATTTATTAGAGGGTAGAAATACAAAACTAGACAGTAGCTCTAGCTTGTAGATGAAGAACAGATCTAGATAGCAGACTATAGTCTCCATATCTACTCTAACTGTCTCTACTGCTTTTTCAAAAAAGAAAAGAAAAAAAAAAGGAGTACCCTAGAAAGTAGAAAGAGGTGAAAGAAATCAAGTTTCAGTTGGTTCCAGCTGACTACTTTTGTTTCAGTATCATAAAAATTATACCAGCATAGACTCTTTCCCAGTAGCTGAGCAGGTGTAGATCTAGGTCTAAGGTAGATCTTTCTGAAGGCAAAAGAAGCTAGTGTATTCCTCTTTATAGTTTGCCTTTGAAGTTTGGCTTTTGGCTTCTGAAAACAATATTCTAATTTACAGCACTGCCTATCTGACACTTCGTATAGATCTTGCCATAATACTGATGATTTTATCAGCACTGACTATTGCTGCACTGCCTAAGAAATAGATATAAACCTAAACAAACAGGCTTTCTTATGACTCTAGGTCACCCATGTTTTGATTGTCTCATTTTTCTACGGCGTCTGTTCCCAGCTGATGGCAGATTGCTGCCTCTCTGCTCTGTCCCGCTGCCCTCTGACCACCGGACATTCACAGCAGAGGTGCCTGAAGGAAGGACTGATGCTCTACAAACGCTGTCACCAGTTCCTAACTTCCACTCTGGTGTTACGGGATGGGAGCATCTTCCCCACAGTTACTTTCTGTGGACTTTTTGATGAACTCTACTCCAGTAACAGACTGCTCCACATCACTCTTTATGTAAGAAGCACTTTGGTATCCTGCACAGGGGTGTGCAGTCAGGCACAAAGAGCACATTCTTCTCTATCATGAAATATGTATGCTAACCCCTTGGGTGCCAGCTAAAATGTGTGATGTACATCTCACACAAGTGCGTCAGTATAACTCTACCAATGCATCGTTTTCTTCTCTTCTTGCACCTTTTAAGGGCACAGTACAAGAAAGCTTTAAATAAAATTTTACTGCTTTAATTATGTGCTGAAAATGTAGGGGTTTTATTGCTTGTTTACAATGAACATATGCATTAAGGAATGGGTAGTGCCCCCACTTCTACCCCACAAATAAGTTGTGCACCTGAAATGTAATTCTCTGACTGATGTAGGATGCCAAGGTTGTCAATATATATGGCTAATTTGTTATTACAGCTCCTTTGTCCCTCCCTCAGAGGACAATCAGTCTTTTGTTCTTCACAGTCAAGACCTTATAAACTACCTCTTTTCCTACTTGTTCTTCAGAGGTGAACTAAAGGAAATGAAAGATCAGGACAGGTTTCTCAACATGCATTTCATCTTCACAAAAATGCTTTACACAAAATGAGTTTGAAATTCACATTTCCTAAGAATTAAACAAACCCTTTCATATAGTGTTGGTGTGCAGATATATTTATCCATTTAGCTTACCTGTAAAAAAAAAAAGTACAAAAAAATTATGCCATGGTAAGTTTTCCAAGTGTTTATGTGTATTTGTGTCTATACTACAAAGAACTTCCCAGAAGTTAACAAAAAAATGCCACTTCTTAATATCCTTGATATTCATTCTATTCATTGCATTTCCATATGTTTTTTATGTTACTGTAACTTCTTCAATGCATTTTCCAAACTGTTTTCTTTCTGAACTGTTCTACCTTACAGAACTATCACAAAAACAACTCACGATGGAAAACTTTTCAACATCAACTCAAGTGGAAAACCTTGTTTACAAAGAGTGATTATATGAGCTCAGATAGGCAAGTTGAACATAACGTGATAACAGATGCATGTGTAACTGCTTGAATCTTAGGTGAGGCAGACCAAAGGCTCACCAGATAAGATTATACTGAATACAGTTCTGAGGTTGGTTGTAAGCCCTGTATGGCAAAGAACATGTTCTCAGAGATAACAATTAGAGAGCACTTACAGATTATAAAAGAACTGATAAAGGGAATGAGAGAAGTTACTCAGTCTACCATACCTCAAAAAAAGAAGAATTGAAAATCCTAGAAAACTTTGATTGTTAACTGAGAAATCCCTGAGCCTTGGGAAACTGCCGATGGGCCTGTAGGACAAACCAAAGTAATGTCTCTATTTCAAGAGAAAGAGACTGACTGATGAACATTCACTTTGTGTAGGAGTCTGTTATATTTATACACTCATATACACCCTTTATATATAGTTTATATACTTGGTGATTCTCAGATCACTAATCATAAATGAGAGCAACTCATTACTGGCTTAGTCATGACCCCCCACCTGAGAAGCCAATAACATGGAGCGGCCAGGGGTCAACAGTTTCACCACTGCATAGCCAAACAAGGTCTGGCGAGACCTCTAGCCCAAGGATGCTAAAGCAGGATTTGCGATAGACATCAAAACCCTGGCAGTGACTGCAGACAAGGAACAGCAGCCAGCTCCCTTTGCAGCCTTTTTCAAGAGGGCAGGTGTCTTGTCTTTGTGTGTCAAGGAGAGGAGACTGACTTTATGCTTTTGCCTCTTCTTTCCCTCTGTTCCGCCAAGATACCATTTGAATATGCCACTTTCCTGAGTTCATAGTTTTCTAAGCACTGAGTGCACTGAGAGCCCTGACTGCCTGATAGAACTCTCCTTGCCTTCCAGGCTCAGGCTGAAGACTCAGTGTTAGACGAGACCTGAGCAAGCTGAGCCTCTTCGTTCCTGCTGCTGCTGCAGACTTGGCAGGAGGGTTGCAGTAGTGAGAGCAAGGCTTAAGGAAATTTGCCAACCAGAAGAAAAGCTGTCAGCAGCCAATTAGCCTCAAGTATTAAATGACATTTTTGCTTCTTTCTCCAATTAAAAAAGTTAATTGAGATTAATTAGCTATCGCTTGCTGTGAAAATAGAAACATTTATTGAGTGGGAACACGTGGGTCTGTCCTGTGCCCAGTACCGCTCACTAACAAACATGATGACATACCGAGTGTCTTTTAAGGGAGGAGCGTTAGCACATTGGAGAACAGGATTAGTGTTCAAAATTATCCCAACAGCTATCAGCCTGAGTAAAACAAGATGCAATTCAACAAAAGCAAGTATAAAGTCCTACATTCAGATAGGAATTGGTAGCTCCCTAAACAGAGCACAGGGAATACGTGGCTACAGGGCAATAATGGAGGTGGAGTACTAGAAGGAATCGCAAGCTGAGCAAGGTAAAAAATGCATAACAATTTTCTGCAAGAAAAGCAAATATCAACCCAGAATGGATAAAGAGGAACAGAGTTCATGAAATGCATTAAGTAAACCCTCCCCTGTATGGAGGATATCTGATGGGAACAGGGTACCCGGTTTTGGGTGCTGCACATCAGCAAAGGTATGAGAATTTCAATGGGAGACCAACAGCAAAGACAGGAGATCTAGGAAACCATTTATATGAATTAAAAAGAGGGAAGTGTTGGTTGAGAAAAGATACATCTGTCCTGAAATAGCGAAAGGGCTGCTGAAAAAGAGCCGGAAATTTGTCTTCTATATCCACATAATGGGTTTGAAAGGCAGCAAGGGAGATCAAGATTAGACATGAGGAAAATATGCGTCTAATAATCACCAGAAAAAAATCACCTAGGGAGGGTGAAGCAGACACTTTGGAGGTTTGTCTAACTTACTCCTAGAAACATCTGTCGGGAAGTAGGCTGTAGATATAGATGACCTTGCCTTGCAACATGAGAATAGATTAAATGAATTCTTAAAGTGTATTTCAGCCTTATTTCTATGATTATTTACACAAAAAGCTAGACTGTAACAGTCCTTCATTGCTTTTATGTTTTTCCAATAAGAAAGGCAAGCTTTTTATATCACTATTTATTACTCTGAGAATGCAGGTGGTGTTGGCTAGACAGCTAAAATAAAAACCCAGCAGCCACTGATGCAGATTCATGGTTTTGGGGTCCAAGAGCGTATCAGTGCATGCAGAATAAGGACTATAGTTAAAAGACATGTAGGAAGTGGTTCTAGCAATTAACTTAGCCATATCCAAAATTAAATTGGTCTGTACCAAAAGGAAATCAACGCCAAACCCTAGCCAGCAATCTAGCTAACATTATTTGAACGGACTTACTATTATGTGATTACAATAATGTGATTACTATTATGTGATACATGCTGTCCTATAAACAAGATTAATCCACAATGCCCTTTTCTTAAATTTACCGAAGTTACTTATGCAGGAATTTTGCTGACTACATTTTAAATTTGGCTCTGTCAGTAGCTGTACGTGATCCTGGGGTTTGCATTGTTGTACAATATTTCACTTGCACAGCAGCTGTACTGTCTGTTCAAGTTCACAGAGTATCAAATCCTGATTGCTTTTTTTGCTGTGTTAGGGAATACTACACACGGCTCTTCTCTCGTATCTTTAGCTTTAGCCTTTTGAATCATAACTGTTACAAATAACTGTTATTTATAATGTAACTTATTTATAAAATACTCTCAGATACCTATTAATGGTGTTAAGGAAGTGCAAAGCATCATTTTTCACTTCAAAAGTGATTACATAGTTCCATAAACTGGTTCGTTTTTTAATTTTAATAGGGGCTACAATAGGCACTGCTTTCCTAAGGAAAAAAAAAAAAAAAAAAAAACCCAACAAAAAAACCTGTAGAACATAGCACCTAATTCATAATGACTCAATAGAAAATTAAGAGGATTATGAGATTTAATTTTAAAAGTACTGCACAGCACTTGATAACATGGCTTTCTCAAACAGGAGAATTGAAACAAGCAGGTGTGGGAAATTCTAATTGAATTAAGTTACATGTGTTAAAATGTAAAATTAGAAGTGGCTTTTGACTTTATATATATATGATTGATTCCTGCCAACATAAAGGGAGGAAGACAGCATCATTTACTGAGAAGAGCAGCACAGTTCATCTGATCATGCCTCTTCAGTTAGAACTGGAAATTGTTTTTATTCTGTTTAGTAAAAAATAATAGAACTTTTTTTTTTGGCTTTAGAGTCTGGCCTCTATGATAGAAGGTGGTAAAAATTAAGCAGGTTTCCTATTCCTCTTTCCTGTGTGGTAAACAGGTCCTAATACCCTTCTGGGCAGAACAACAGTACAGGATTATTCTCCTTTGATTGAACCTGATGTTGCTTACCCAGAAGCTGTAAAGAGGAGGAGAGAAAACAGATGTCACTTACGTAATCAGCAAGATACTTTGAGATCCTGGAGCCTGCTAGTATGTGTTTCATTTCTACTTTTATATCCATTTAGAGAACTTTGACTTTTACCCTGAATTAATACCTGAAATTCAAGCATAAAGTTCCTCTGTGTTGAATTATTAAGGCAGAAACACAGTTTCTCTATTTCATTGTTGGGTATTTCTGTGATTCAGAATTAGCAACATATCCTCTAGTGAAACTACAGCTTTGAAGGAGGTGCGTGTCTTCATTTAAAGACCACCCTTTCAGTTGGCATGTTGACTTGAGCAGAACAGAAACTGAGTGTGCGGTGAAGAGCAGCAGTGAAGGACCCAGGAGTAACTCAAAGGGCGTAAAGCAGGTTTGGCAGGTCTTGGACTCTCCGAAGTCACTTTCGAAATCTCTGGAAAATAAGCAGGAGCAGACTCTTTTCTGAGGTTAAGTGCTGCAGTTAGAGGGAACTTTCTACAGCAGTTTCCTAAGATGAGCAGAAGAGCAGGTCTGTGGAAATGCTTCTGACCCTTCCCCGGGCAGCGGAACCTCAGGCCGGGCAATCTGCGCTCTGCTGCCCACCAGACTGGACAGAGGCTGCCGCAGGTAAAGAGCCACTCCGACAAGCCCTAGCCATGAAAACCAAGTTCTTGCAGTTGTGAAAGCACCCAGCATATTCACAGAAATTTCCATGGCTGAACAGAGGCTTTTGACTTGCCCAGAGTGGCTGTTTCCAGGAAGGCCGGGAATTGTTCTGAGCTGGGTACCCAGGGTCCCTGGTCTCTCTCCAATTTAAATACCCAATTTACAGGCTCTTCTTCTTTCACAAGAGCTCTTCCTGACACTACATGTAAGAAGTAGTACATCTCTTGTTTATCATTCTTTAGGTAATGTGTAGCCAAGAAAATGCGCAAAACCTCTCAACTTTTACATTAGCTAGGTCTCTGCTGGTAACATCTGGAAAAGTATGTGTGGTTTCAAGAATGTAATCCGGCAGAAAATGAAAACTGTCATCTTAAGAGAAAGCAATGTGCTCAGTTCCTTAGTGTTGCTCTGTTTCCAGAGCCATATTCCGAACTGTACCTAGAAAGTGTTAGAAGGGTGTTTTTACCTGTCTCGTATACCGCTTCGGATACTGAGGTGAAGTGGTCTTCCACTGTGTATTGTGCGAGTCGGAGTGTGTCCAAACCTCGAACTGAATCATTTCCTCTAGTCCAGTAAAACATGACATCATTGACATTATAACCCCCTGTAGTGATACACAAGCCAACAAAAGTGTTTATTTTACACAATAATTAATTTGTGTTGAGCACACTTATGGTTCAGCTGTTTCTTATTTGTCTGTCAGAAAGTACAATTAGACATAAACAATGATGGGGTTTGGCAGAATGTAATGCCTGTTTGCAACAGAATTCCTAATAACATGCAAAGTCTTATCATTTAAAAGCTGACTTTTTTGGAGGGGTCTTTTTTATATCTTTTATTCTAGTATAGACAACATAAACTAATAAAAGAGATTAGTACCACATGGCATTGTAAAGCTTAATAGCTTTTAGCTTTAAAGCAACACAGTTTTGATGGATTACAGCACTGCCAGTATTTGGACTAAACGTTGCGTGCCCTTTGTTGCATCCCAGGCTGCTGTTTCTCGATGCAGTGCGTTTGGTCCTCGTTCCCATAGAAATGAAGGGGTGAGGAGAGCAGCAGGGCTGCTGCGTGCTGGTGCTGTGCTCTGAGCTGGGCTTGGGTCATAGCTTGGGATGACATTTTGGCTTAGGAGCTTGGATGCTTCCCAAGGACACCAGCTTGGATGCTGATGTTTCTGCAGGCTCAACAGCGTGGCACGCTTCAGGGGCCCCAGGAGATTTCCTCTTAACCTTCAAGTAGTAATTAGGAGCTGAGACGGGACATGAATCATCTATCAGAAGGCAACTGTATTTTGCACACACTTGTCAATATGCGACACAATCATAGCTAAAATACCTCTGTAGCTTTTTCCCATTATATTAAAAGGCAGGCAATTTTCAGGCTAGTGTATATGATTAATTCAGGACTATGTTAATGTAATTTACATGTTAACAGGGAGCATTTGAACATCTTTTCCTTTAGCTTACTTAGATCAATCATTCTGCTATTTGACAGACTTATATTGTGCAAGTTAATAGCTAAGCTTAGGGGACAGAAACATGAGCAGATGATTATTTTTAGACTCCAGTCAATTGAAAGTAAATTACAGTGTGAGACAATAAGGCAATACATTGCACAAGGGTATATGTTGCGAAAAGAACAAAGCTCTAGAATCACAGAAAAAGACATGCATTAAAATAAAAAAGACCATTTTAATGTTTTTAAGTTAACGGCTTTGGTTCTTGCAATAACAAAAAAGAACTCATTTCCTACAGCCACTTAATGTAGGAAAAACAAGAGTTCAGAAATTTCATTTCAAGGAAACACTGTGCTGGTTACCAATTAAAATGACAATTTCACCTGAAAATTCTTTCCCTGACCATTCTTTAAATGTAAATCTTATTTTCACAATCATTGGCAGTTTTCTGAAAAGGTATCATGACCGGGAATCTCTGCTCACATTATCACATTTATAACAATTAAAGCCAAAACACTGCTGGGTCAAAAGACTAAACCAAAAGCATGGGTGTCCAAGTTCTCAATTCCCTAAAACCACATGCTGGGAAATCTCCCAGATTTGGGAAATGAAGAAAAAAAAAAAGTAACATTTCCTATAAACAAATGACTGCATTGTCCTCAGTCAAAACAAAGAGGTTCATAGAAGCAGTTTTTACACATGACTCCAGGCATGGATTCATTTTACTTTCCTTCAGTATAAATGAACTGCAGATATTTAAAGTCCAAAGAACTACAGAGTACCACAGTAAATTCTTATTTATTTTTTTACAAGATATTGAGTCTTCCAAGTTGTGTGAGGTGGGAGAAATTCTCGATGCCCATATGGGTGATAACAAGTGTATCTCCACATGGAGGTTGTTTTGCTTTAATAGAACTCTTTTTGTTCCAAAGTATTTTCATTAGCTGAACAATTAGTAGGTTTTGGTGATCCTTCCTATGAAAATTCTTTGAAAATACTAATTCCAAAACTTTATTTGTGAAGAATTTTCATGAGAGAGTCTTCCCAATAGTCGGTAAAGTTAAATAGCACAGTGGTCCCTCTGTGCAGAGTTATTCTTTATTCAGGGGATTAGTATTTTACTAATTATGAAATGTTTAAAAAGTTTAGAGAGACAAAATCCTTAAGCCATGTTATTTGGATTTTACAAGTAATCTCCATTCTCTTTACATGACACTGATTTTTCATTCTATCTAATTCCTCAAGCCCAAAATGTCTCACTCCTGTACTTCACTGATACAGTGCGAGCAGCTAATGTCAACAGGGTTAACTACAGGAATAGTAAATTTGGGATTAAACATTCATAACGCCTAATACAAATGAGCTGCTTTACCTTTCTGTTGCTAATTTTAATTTCCCCTGATTGTCAAGCACAAGTTAAGTGCCTTCACATGGCTCTTCACTGAATAAATGCTAAAGGACAAGTTCAAAAAGGAAATAAAATTTCAGAGATGGGCCCAAAACATGAATATGTATTTGGACTGGAGGCCCGGGGGTGCAGGCAGGGGCACGGAGGAAGAGAAAAAAAGCCCTCAGCCCAGTACGACTGAACGGTGGTGTCCCCTACCACACGGCAGAGAGCACGAACTCCCCGGCAGCACCTACCGACACAGGAGCCCTCCAAGTCCCCAAATGTCACATCTGCCAAACCAACAGAGACTCAGAGTGGCAACTCTCTGTCTCCGAACATGCCTGTACTACCTTCTAAAGTGTTGCAACGACAGGGGAGGAAAAAAAATAATAGACATTTTGTCTGAAATGTATTTTGCTGTGTAGAAAGTAGAAGTCAATTAGTGTTATTAACTAGTAACAGCAGAACAGCATGTTGTAAAAGCCACTAGGTACGCTTTACTGTGTAAAGCCATTACTTGGTAGTATCATGTCATGTTTGTCTTTACATTAGTGATCACCTGATATAAGGCCTAACACTTTGTTTCAGCTCCAATATTTGCTATATACTTTACATTTTATTTATAAATGTCAGTATTTGTGTTGATGTGTATGCATGGTTGCATTCACAATTCTTAATTCCAGGTAATGGTATTTGCAAGCAGTATTCTAGGATGATGTCATTATTCATCTATATATTGAAATAGCTTATCTCACGAGGGAACAAACACCACTTCCAGTGTATCCAAACGAAAGTATTACAGCACACTGAAGAAAAAGGGCCACAGCTAAAGGCACACTCTTTCCTTTTACATTTATTGTTTCTAGCTGTTTGCCTTAAAACTAAACACCAGTGTCATGGGAGCATTTGTGAGGACATTACTATCTTTTTCCCTTGGACAGAAGACACTTGTGTGCTGTTGAAAAAGCAGATGGAATCATTCTGAAAAATGCTTATTTTTAATTATATAGGGAATTTTCCTTTTTTTTAATGCTGTCAAGCAGATTTAAGTTCCTATGGGACATATATTTCATTCTGGAACTAGAGAAAATATTAAATGACTCATTTACATGACTCATTAGGCAATGCTGCTGATGTAAATCCATATGCACTGAGTTACCAATATGCTTTTTCAAAGGAAAATAAATTAGAGATAAATCCAAATTCTAATTCAAATCACTATTAGTTAAACAGATCTTATAAAACTGCTGATTCTAGAGGGACTCCTGTGTGAGGAAGGTTTTGGGGTTGATCCTCTTTGTGGTTCTGTCTAAAATGAAACTTTGCAGCAATATTCTAATCGGTCATTACCAACAGGAGATAAAGAACACACACATCTGAAACGGTAAAGAATAAAACTTGATGAGTACTGAAAAACCTTCCAAAAGATTTTGGATAGGTCTTGATGTATATTTGAACATATATTTTCATCCTTCAGGACTAGCACCCTTTTACATTATTCCATTGAAAAATATTTTGCTAGAGTCTTATCATATGAATAATAGCAAAGAAGTTAACTATAAACATGCACATTCTGGTATTGGCAAAGCACCCATGCCTACAAAGTAGTAGAGAGAATATTTTAATGAAAATTATGAGGACATTGATTGATAAAATGAGAACCTATAAAGGTACATTTAGTCTTGGTCCATCAACGGATGGCATGTTTTCCGAGGGCTGTGGCATAGAGACAATTAAGTCATAGAAGGATCTGTATATATCCATCTCAGAACAGAACTGTCTAAACAGTTACCTTTTTTCAGTATGAAGACAGTAAATTAATTAAATATGAACTCTATGCCTTACAAATAAGCCTTATTCTAATTTTTTTCTTTCCTAAAAGAATTGTGCCTCGGGGTGGAGGGAATACTTGCTATGTGAAAGAGGAAGAAAAAAAAAAAAATGTTCCCGGCTGTGCTGGAAAATGTCTGCTCACAGAACTCCCCCTGAAGACCAACAGAATAACTGCAGGATGTGCTGCAAAACCAAGCCTATGATAATCTGAGATTTTGTTTAATCATTAATAGCATGGCAGCATTTCAGTACTGCCATGCTTTTTTCAATGATGCCTCGTGCATTCATCTTTGTATACAGATACTATTGTAATTCATCAAGGACTGGTCACATACTGCCCCTTGGCTGCTTTAAAATTCCAGCCTCTTTGATAATAATATCTAGCAGCCCTTAAAGAAGATCAGAAATATTTTTCTAATTATATAAAAATAATAAGGATTAAGTGTCTTACAGCTTTCCAGTTGCAAAGTACACATCTGCTTATCCATTGGATATTTAGTCAGATCCATGCTGCATGCAACAGTTGTGGTGATCCTTAAAAAAAAAAAAGTATTACTCATTATTAAGGGGATAAAATTGTCATCAGTAAAAATAATAATAAGCCATGTATCCTTCTTGAACTAATATCTGCAGGCAAATATCTATTGCAAGGAAAAAAATCTAGTATTTGCCGTTATTTAATGTGGAAGAGTAATAGCATCCCAAACCACTCCAGAATAGCTGAGTTCAGTTCCAGCCTAAAAAGGGCACCCCCTGCTCCCTTCTCACTTACAGAGCGCATTTTTCCTTTGTTGATATTATGCAATACATTTTACAATTTTGTAATATTTATCAAAATCTATTATAAAGGATAATCTTCAATAAATAATGCAAATCAATCATCACAGCTTGCTTTCCTCTGTAATGACTTCATTGCAAAACAACTGGAATGGCAAAATGCAATTCCTGTATTTGGTCTACATGAAAGCAAAAGGGTCTACTCAGGGAAGAAAGTGAGACCTATTATTAAATTTAAGAATTTAATCATGTTGGTCAATCATACTAGAATCATAGAATCATTTAGGTTGGAAAAGACCTTTAAGATCGACTCCGACTGTCAACCATGCCCACTAAACCATGTCCTGAAGTGCCTTGTATATGCGCTTTTTTAATACCTCCAGGGACGGTGACTCAACCACTTCCCTGGGCAGCCTGTTCCAATGCCTGACATTGTTACATATTCATAACACTACAAGACCATGCGTATTCTGCTTTTACAAATAGAAGTTTCTTAAGCACAAAATCGTGCTAACCTAGAAGGTTTAAAATGCAGGTAGAAGCCAAATAGGCTGGTATGTGTTATATACATACCGTAGAGCATACAAGACTGTTCCATTAGGGTATATTCTTATAAGACGATTCTCAACAGTGACATCGTGAAGAAAAGACTTTTTTGAATCAACTATGAAGGTATCCGGTACCCAAAGCATTTCCACAAGCCGACCATCCAAGCTTAAACTCTTATTACCATCGAAACAGAGTCTCTCATCAGTCCATCGCTGCCTTAGAAATATGGTAGCTGTGTAGTCCTGAAAGAGAAAAAATAAAATTATCATACAGAGCAAGCCTATATTATATTCTGTTTTACAAAAGTATATGGAAACAGCTGTTGGGCACAAATAACCTATGACTTTCCACGCCCCATTCTTAAATGCTGGCACTCCAATAGCAGTTGTGCTGGCTCTTGTACTGCCAAATTTTCCAGTGCTTGATGTGAGCTTGACATCATTAAGAAATATTATCTTGAGCAGATTTTGTTCTTACAGTCATTGGAATTTTACAGTAAAAGCTGATGGCCTAAGTCTGGGGCTATAAATCAGTTGAAGTCATCAGAGTTTTGTAAGCAGATAATCTGGCTCTGTAAATCTTTAAATTTTAGCATGATCTATATAAGTGGTTGCAAACACCACTTTGTTCACATAAACTACTAAATAATGCATTTTTTTTAGAAAATTTTGGGAAAAGTTGTATAAATTCAGGTAGAAAAAAACCAGAAGTTAGTGAAATAGGAAGGAATCATCATCTTTTAGCACAATTTATCCTTTCAGCATCACAAGGGAAACAGTGGTGCCAAATTTATCAAGACCTTGAATATAGCCTTGTAGTCTTACATTAAAATCACACTATTTCTTAGCACCTTTTTAATCAGCTTTTGGGTTTATAGTGTGTTTTTATCAGTATGATAAGTTCATCTTAAGTTCTGACCTTACTTTCCCCTTTCTACATACTAGTTCTTACTAAGTACAGAGGGATTCTAATATTCAACTTCTGTGGAAGCCTGAGTAGTGAAATGGTGAGGTACTTTTATATACATAACACTTTTTTTTTTTAGATATTTATATGTGTACACATTTTTATATATATACATGCACACAAATATTTTCTAATATTGAATATCTGATTAATGAATTTTTCCTTTTATTTCTATGTACCAACAGAGGGTCTTTAATTAGAAAAGTATACTCCACTTCATCGTTTTTTCAAAAATAAAATTAAACAAATGTAATGAAACACAGCTGGGATAAATTAATGTGTGACAGTAACAGCAAAAGAGAAAAATAACATGAGTTCAGCTGTGTCTAATCACAAAGAAAGGGAGTGGCTTCAAAGTCACATGAATACAACTTTAATTTTCTGAAATGCATAAAGATTTAGGCATTTCATCTGGAAAATAAATACCAGTCTACATGCCCTTCGTCAAGATTAATAGTCAGTAGCAAATTTCTGTTTGCATCTGTGAGAGGTGTGATTTGCAGCCGCACTTCTATAAGTATAGTGCTATAGCCACTATCCGTAGTAAAAAATAAAATTCCATCTCCTAACACACATTGACTGCACAAGGAGAAAAGCCTCAAAGTCACACTGCCAGCAGCTGTAAACACAAGACATTAGCTTATCAACAAGCAAATGAAAGAGACTGCAAAAGCTACAATACCATATTTATTTCTGATATTGTATCAATGCTTGCAATATCCAGACTCATTCCAACTGACACAGGACCATCTGCAAAAAAGAGAAAGTCACAATCTAGCACAAAGTTCTTTAATACTCAGTGTTCAGCAGAACAGGCTACAAAATCTTCAACAATAGGATCCATTTTTTTCTAAACATTTAGTAGCTTTTTCAAAAGGAAATATTCCTCAAACTTAGATCATGAATGAATTTTAACAATTTCATAACCAAAAGATAATGCTTCTAGACTAACAGTATCTTAGTTTTAACAAACATGTTTTATTTCCTAAATATTTCCTGGTTTATATGAATTTTCTTTTTCTCCCCCCCCCCCAAAAAAAAGTGCTGGGAAAAATATTGCACAACAAGGTGCGGAAGGTACAATCCCCATGGCACATCACACCCTCCTGCTCCAAGGTGCAGAGCAGTGGAAAGAATCTTCCAGTTGCAACATCTGGTCCATCAGATGTTAGTGAACTAAGGAGTTGCACCTGGCAATGTCACATGGTTAATATCCAGATGGGACAGCTGAGTGACTTCATTCACTGCCTATTTAAGAATATATTGTTTGTATTGTGTCACTGCATTTTACTGTCTTGCTTTTGACCATTAGCAGTTCACTTGATTTAAATACTTGCATTTGTAAAGGAAAACTCATCATCTTGTTCTTCTTTTAATATTTAATATCAGCTGAAGGTTTATTCAGTGTGATTAAATACCTTAGCTAAGTAGTTGTCATTGTAATGTTAGTATGCTCAGACTCTTGTTTCCTTGTGAATGTGCATTTCACAGTGTCAGAAGGAAGATCACCAGCTGTGCATTTTAAAATGCAGAATTTGTGCAGAGCTTTCATGGAAACATGACATTATTCCTGGTTGAATATGTGCAGCAGAATAATTAACAGAGTACATGTACAAGGAAATACATATTAAATAAGCGCATCTTTTCAAGCAATTGAGAAGCAGAGAATGCAGTACTGAGAAATGCAGAAATACCTTAGATAAGATCTATGTAGCTGTTAGTGCCAGTATATCGCAGGCACACCGCTGAAACCCCCTCTTGGCTCCTTGTAATGTATTATGTACATAGCTCTTATACGGCCCCAGATGGCATCTAGAGGAAGATGGGGTCCTACTCTACCCCACTGAGTAACACTAGAGAAAAAAATGCATCATTCCAAGCAGTATAAGTGTATTAGTATTTTTATTTTTTCCTCAAACAATTTCCATTTGTAATGCAGGTGTTAAAGTTGTTAAACATCTGGCACTCCAGAAAGAATCTACAAATGCTTTGTTCTGGACTCAGTTGAAAGTTCAAATATAAAGCTCCAGCCAGACTGTAGGCTTGCAGCATCCCCTGATGGTAATCTAAGTGTTTATTATATACTATAAATCATACATAGGGATTAGAAGAAATTGTTCATCTATCGGAAGAAAGCTTTGGAGGTTGAATTTGGAACAAAATTATTTGACTGAAAAGTTCTCAGACCATTGACAGCTTGTTCTTCTGTTTCTTCCCATTCTTTTCACATTTTGATACTCCAAGAATACATTTATGTTTTGTCCCTCCAGGGTTAAAAACTTGACCCTCTAGGAAACTCAGCCCAACCTTCTAGGGTGCAGCAGCAGAGTTAATTCATACTTATGCTTACCATTGTACTATATCATTATTATAGGTACAATATTGCCAGCCTCAAAAGATGCTGGACCCTCAAAACCCATTAAATTTAAAAATGGGTGCTTCATAATCCATTTTCTAATTTTTTTAAAGTCTTCCTACAGATTCCCATGTATGACTGTAACAGAACATATTATTGCAAAGTGTCACACAAGAATTTGGGGGCAACTTCATCATGGAAGGCATATGCTTAATGGACCACCCTAAGGAGATGAGAATGCAGTGTTCAGCTGGCTACGTGGGAATTGTGGCTGGGAATAATCAGACTTTTTCCTATTACATCATATTTTATTGGTAAGAACAATACTTGATCCTTGAAGTAAAGGGGATACCTATTAGGGGAAAGGTTCTTTAGCAGCATTTCAGTATCACCAGTGCTATTGTTACATTTCTGAGAAGAAAAGCTGACTTTCTAGAAAGACTACTGAAATTAAATTAGGTTTAATTTTTCTGGAATCACAGGAACAGGACTTCATACATCTCTTCCTTCCTTCTTTCCTGTTGCTGTAATTTTCAAAATATTATTGAGTAACCCAGCAGAACTGTAGTGTTGGGTGACTCCCAACCACCCGAAGACATGTAGCTTAGGTTAAGAGGTACTTCAAGCTCAAACTGGTTGTCCTAGCACAGACCTGCCATGTGGTTCAAGTGCTAAGGAGTGGTAGTGTAGTCAGGACAAAACCATCCTGCTCTGTCAGCCCTGACAGTCTCCACAACCCAAGTGCTTGTGCTGTGCAGCCAGCCTGTCAAGCCAGACACTCAGGAAAACTCAGCAGAAAATTACATCCCCTCAGATACAGCAACATGCCAGCGAAGAGTTGGGGGGGGGGGGGGGGGGGGGGGGGGGCATAAAATATGGAAGGGGTCTTTATTAACACAATACAAGCTGCTGAGAATAGCTTTGCCTTAACAGTTAATTAAATCAGAACAATATTAATAGTTAAATGCTAATTTCTTTTTTTTTGTGTATGAGGCTAAATACAATTTATGGTGCCTTACTAAGTAAGCAAAGTATTAATAGCAGAATGAGTCTTCCCGTAATTATCCACCAGGGTTTCCCCTGAACTTCCTCTGAAAGGGCTCCTGTTGACAGTGCCAAAAACGGGGCTGTAGACCAGATGAGGCAGTCAGTTCCTACATTTCCTTATGTTTGGCAGGAATTGCCTGTATAGTGACAACTTCAGAAGAAATCTACCGATCTTCAGAAGAAAACTAAAGTCACTCTGTCCTGCATCAATGAAGGGAATCTTCAAAACATAGCAAAGAAATGCCAAAGGGTGTGCCTTGTTACAGCAATGGGGGCACAATCTAACATACATTTTTACTTAAATTTATGTACAAAGACTGTTACTTTATGTACTTTACAGATATTCACAGTAATCCCACATGGGAAAGGAGCCAGAAGAGTGGCAGATAGAATACCTAAAAATTAAGTTTGGATCACTGCAACGATCACAGTCTGTTAAACTTTGTACCAACAAAGTAAGCTACCAGTGTGTCACATATGTATTTGTAACTCTGAAGACCTACTAAAGTCAATCGGCACTATCGGGAACTGCCAGTGCTGAGCTGTTAGTACTAGCTTTTTTCATCTAGTTTAAGAAAACTTAAAACAATTCTGACATTCAGAAATATCTCAAAAAGTATGGCTTTTTGAAAGAACACCTCATCCTTGCAACAATACTGGATAAAATACTATGCAACTCTAACAGAATTGGAAGGAAAAGTATCACTAGAACAATTTATTATAGTTTTATGAAAAACTGTTTTTGTCTGCCTGATGGCCAACTTTGCTTTATTTTAGAGTATTATGGGGCTTTTAGATAAAAAGTGATACATTACACTCGGATTTTTTTTGATGCATTTAACTTCCCACCACAAGACATCTTTCTTAATAAATATATGTTACATGAGGAGGCTGGACAGATTAAGATAGGCCTTCTGACAGATCTCAACTGTAATCTTTGATACAAAGACATCAGAAGACCGACCCATTTCTAGCAGGAATCAGCTTCAATCCTGTTTGTTTGCATCAATGATCTTTACAGTGATGTAGCTTCACTAGTACAGTTTGTGGACAAGACAAAAATTGGTGGGGACTGTAATAACAGCTTGTTACTTCATTTGTCAGAAAAACATATTTTAATACAGGCAAATGCAAGCAATTAATGTGAGGACAAGTAATGCAGGCAGTATGTACAGGATGGGAAACTATCTTGGCAAGCAGTGCCTTTGAGAAGGATTTAGAGGTTGTCACAGATAATCATTTCAACATGATCTTTCCATATTATGCTTTGGCAGAAACACTATTGCAACGGGGAGCAACACACAGAATTAAGTTATCTTGCAATCTAGACTGCATTGGCAAGACTGTTATGAGATTACTGTGACAAGATTTGTTTTCCACATTTGGAAAAAAAATATGTGCAAACAGCAGACAGAGTTCAATTGAGAGAGAGAAATATTCCAAAAAGACAAAAAAACTCTGGAAGCTTTATCAAAGCTTGTAATGTGAAAATTAAGGAACAGCATTTGCTCACCTCCTCAAAGAAAAGGCAGAAAGGTGACTTGCCCAATGTCAGTAAGCGCATGGAAAACGTATCTAGTAGCAAGTTGTACACATTCTCTGACAACATAAAGCAAGATCCCAGTTTATGGAAGCTAGAGACAACATGAAACCTCAAATATTTTTTTTTTTTTCCTAACTGAACTTAATCACTGTTCATCATCCAGGGTGTCTAGAGCTCAGCATTTAGGGGTGGGGGGCGAGGGGTGAGGAGAAACACAAAACTGTCCTACATGCAGGAAGCTGGGTTTGGTGGCAATGGTAGTCTCACAGTGTCTCTTATTTCCATGGGAAAGGAAGGAAAATCTATATTACTATCTGTATGCTGAAGTTTACAGTTTTGCACCAAGTCATTGATTTATTCAATCACAATTTTAAGGATTCAGTAGGGATTCAAAAGATATTTTTTTCCAATATACAACTGGCCATACATATTCTGGGCTTTTTGCCTTTCTCAGAAGGATTAGATGTTGACTAATTGGTATATAAAATAGTCTTTAGATGATGATTATTTGGTATTTCCTTCTTGTACCCTGTGAACTTGTCTCACTAAATCAAAGGCTCTTAGACATGGCTAACATTCTGATATCTCCTGGTCTCTTTTACGGGTAAACTGTAAACTTCTGAAGACTAAAATGCCTTTATCTAATTAAACTCATAGAACTTAATATAAACAACATTTGGGGAAAAAAAAAAAAAATTGATGTCCACAGAAGGTTGGGCTCAATTTAATTTGCTTTCTTGATTTTAAACCTTAAGGCCATGAAATGTTTTACTCATTACAAAGCTAAGGAAAATAATCTTTTAGATGTGGTTTAGAATAACTGATTTAAGCATGACACTTCTCTATACCACTTGAAAGCAGCTTCCATATTCAAATGTACTTAGCTATGACCTTTTCCTAGTCTCTCTCTTTTTAATTAGAACACTTAAATTATCACATTCAATCACAGAACAAAATCTATTTGTATAAAATTATTTACAAGATTTTATGCATCCCTTAACAGCTCTATGAACCTGATCCAAGGCTCACTGAAGTCAGCAGGAATTGCTATTAATTCAGAGAGATTTGGCACAGCACCTAAAGTTATAAAATTGGTCCACACAGTATCAGCAGAAAACCTGGTGTTGAAATCAGCTTGTATTGCTGAGATAAAGTGCCAGGGTTATGTAGCACATTTAAGGGAAATAACTGTGCATTTTTAAATCTCTTATGTCAGCTTTTCTGTGGAAGACTTTCGCATTATCTGAAAGTCTAGGATGCATATTATTACATTAAGGGGTGCTATCTACTAACACTAGTGTAGGAGTATTTCATATTCCAGTCCAAAGAACAGCTAAAATCATTCTAGATTAGGTAATTTTTTAGTTCACTAATGGAACTTCCTGGGTCTTTCTGTTCAGTTTACTAAGACTTGCTTGATGAACCAGCTCAAAGAGGGACATTAAAATGCTATAGTTAAGGGAAGAGAACATTCTTAATAGTAACATTTAGATGAGGGCACAGCCAAGTAACCAGTCCAGGTGGGATTCCTCTGTACTAAACACTGTGTAAAAGTACCCCCATAATTTGATAACTGGTACATGCCACCCACCATAGACAAACATAAAACATTCAGTCAATTTTACTTGTCTGCAAACCTTTGCCATATTAAGACCGTCTTCAATTAATCTAACTAGTGATTGGAATGACAGTCTGTATTGGTCACAAGTGGCAGTGTTTGGGTAGCAAGGGTCTGGAGGGGTGACCTGTGGGGGAGGAGTTGACTAAAGTAAAGTGAGATTAATCCAGGCTTAAAATCTAGAAACCTATTAGTTCCAATCCATACAAGGAGAGGAGAAGAAAGTTTTTATGTTGTTATGCACAGTCATTGGATTCAAATGAAAAATACTTTCATAATCCCCTCGTTAATAACACTAGCTGAGTTGTATCCACTTAAGTAATTCCCAGTCATCTACCAGTCCCAGTACAAGAACCAAAAGCAAATAGGTAAATTGAGGGCTTATTAAACTAAGAACTTAGGAGCTGCCATAAAATTTCCTTGACTAGTAAATATTTCTGCTTCTCCTGGCTTTAGGAAAAAGGAACCTTCATTTTATGACCATTTGTTTATATCTAATGCTTTCTTTTGGGGACTAAAAAAACATTTTGCTAAATATTAAGGAATTCAGTGTCACTGATTTTGTAATAGTATGATTGTATCTTGGCAGCAAGCATCACCAAAAATCCCCATTTCCTGCCTAAAGAAAAATTTCAAGGACAAATAACTCTGAAAGGACTTTGAATTACATTACACTAAAATTCAAGCTGACCTCTGCCCCTCTCACACTTGATAAAAATCACATTTCAGTGTTCCATTTTGACAAGCTAACATTAAGCTCAAAGCACTGTAGATGCCAACAAATACCATCTAGTTTTACGACAAATTTCTTCGTGCATATCTAACTGACCACACAAACACAAATATGCACACTTTTGAAAGCAAAGAAATCTTGGCAAAAAAAAAAAGGACAAGTGTCTTAAACAGGCTGACTGTAGGATATTATTTTTTTTATATTTCTGCATGTCAACATACACATACTAGGTTTGCATTTTATGCGAATCCCTTCCTGCACTTCCGACAGCAAACATAGATCTTGGGATTAATACACATACACATCCTTTTCTGTTCGTGTTTCTAGAGTAAATCAGCACCAATAGGTTGGCACAATTAGAACTGTGCAGGCTTTTATAGTAGCTGATAATCTCCACTAGTACCAGAATACCCCAGTTTATGTTCTTATCATGCATTTGTTCATTAGCCTACTCAAGTCTAACCAGAACTTTGATCTTATGTTCCATTTTTGATTCATCAGCCTCTTACTATTAACATGCAAATATCATACCAAAGAAATTAATTTGGGGAGATAAGGAGGGTAAAAGCAAGTCATAGAAGAGGTATAAATGACTAAATTAATACTTTGCCTTCATCAGCTATTTAGCAGGTGTGCTGTAGCCATTGATATAATTCTGAGTAAAGCCAGTTATACTGAAATCTTTCTCACAAAGAACAGATACAAGGTACACCAGCTACAGGCAGGTAATATCCATAGAAATAAGGAAAATATTACTTGGAACAAAGCTAGGATAGTTGTGGTCACACAGATCAGTATAATCCACTGATTTTTTAAGCTGAGAATTCAGGTGGTTTACTAGCTCTGCTTCTGAGAAAAAGCAATAGCTTCTCCTGGACCTGAATCTCATCCAAGATGCAGCCCACCTTGCCAGTAACAGAGAGGCATCAGGGCTGGGCAGATACCACTCCCCACCCCAGGCATACATGCCTCTATCACATGGAAAATGATCCCAAATAATCCTTCAGAAAGCTACAGGTCCAAAAATCAGGATGAATACTTCCTCAGTCATCCCAACCTAACTTAATCCCACAAAAAAGTCATTTCTCACAAAACCACGAACACTGCATTTAGAAATGGCATCAATAAAACGTATTTTTCAGAGTCTCACCCCATTTCTTCAGCAGTAGGGCTAATATAGATATATCAAAAATTTTAGACACAGTGTTTGCGTGCTTGAGCTATGGTGAGCATATGCAGCGATGCTGGCAGTGTCTGGGAGTGTTAGACTGGCTCTGCATATGACAGATTTGATCTGGGCTTGAGCTCCTATGAGATTTCCAGGCAAACACAGAAAGTCCTTAGCATCCCTCTGAACAAAGTTCCCAGGCAGAAAAAGAGCTGTAGCCTTGCTGCATTACAGCAGCTGAGATAAAAAATTGGCCCACACCAGGAAAGGTCAATTCATAACTTAAAGAAGTGCTTTACTGTTGGTCTTTACTATCATAGGATTTTGCAATGCAATTCTGTTTGCTGTCTACCAAAGCACATCCATCCTGATAATGCTAGGACTAGAGATATGTTGGCACTAAGTAATGAATGAAATATATTAATGGCCACTAAATATGTATTTTCCATTATGCATCATCTCCAATGATAAGGGGTTAGTTTATTTATTAGCATTACTTTTATTTTGCTGAAAATCTTCTTAGGCCATGTAAATACTTTTAGCAGTAGTATCAGCAGCTGAGACAATTACAATAAAACCAAACAGATTAAATAGTTTTCCCTTTCTCCTAAACCTAAAATCCAGATCTATCTTAATATTTTTATGAAATTGATTCAGAAATTGCACATGGTATGGAATGCCCTTATTGAACAGGCTGATAGTCTCACCAAGTATTTGGATGGCAAGAGGAAACAGTAGGGTCTGAAAAATAATTAGTCAATAATTTTTAAGCAGGATATAAAGGGATATAAAAGTCTTCATTTGAAACCTCTAACCTTTCTGAATATTTAACTTAAGAACTATTGCCTAGCATTCACTCTGCAAGTTTATCTTCTGACAGCCACGCGGTACTGAGTATCTTTTCAACATGGAGAGGTTTTTTCACAGTTCTGCAGTTACTGCAGGCAGAGATCTTCACCCCATCTCATGACTCTTCAGTATTTCTGATACATGCAATAGCCTGATTCAAGCAAGGAAGATGTTTGTCACTCAGATTTCACGTACCTAACGCTGACTGCACTGCAGGGCAGTAAAATCAGCCTTATGACAGTAAACTATGTGGGTCTTCCAACCTGGTGACTGTGGCCTTCTGACACAGGGAACTGACATTTTATATTCATTTTGCCTCACAGTTCTGCAGTGAGCCAGTTCAGTGGCCTTTAAGACCCAAGACAAGAAGCATTTTTCAAATATTCTCTTGCAATCTTATCGTAGATGCACATAATACTTGGTATAGTATCAAGATTTGCTTGTGCTTTTATGACCAGTTTGACAAATAAAGCTTTCTTATCTTTCATCAAAATTTTTTGTAGTTATTATTTAGGAAATTATGCATTTAAATAGGTAAGGTATTACAGTTTATTCCACTGAGGACGCATGAACATTGATAGCCAAGTTTCTAACAGAGTCTGGAAGCTTTGCTTGTGAATGCCTGGAATATATAAGTTTCACCTTGGGCCACAAAAGCTATTATACTCTATCTTATTATATCATAGTACATCATGTATAATCCGATCAGTCACTGTCAAGCATTGGAGAAAAAAAAGTACAGTGAAAAAACATTTGCGCTCATTGCTGAGTTTCAGACACTACATTATGTTATGGCTCAATCTTATTAAAACAGCTTTTCTACTTACTATCAAAAAAGGGACGTAGATACTTGTTGTAACCTTTTATTACTTTTTGTATAGTTGGAGGTAGAATTTCACCTTTTGCTTCAGCTTCAGGAATTTGTATTGACCTAAAAAAATGAAAAAAGTGAGGATATTTTAAAAGAGCATCATCAGTTACAGCAGAGACGACATTCCAGGAAAATGCTGTATTAGTTTAAAGGTTACTGATGATTACTGTTCACCAGATAACATATCATGAAACATTTGTATGTTTGCATTTCACAGCACTATAAAAAATAACATTCTAGAAAAATACCAGATTTTATAATCTCTATTAGTCTTATTTAAAAAAAACCACTTTTATATCTTAAAGCCTATTGTTTCTTTAAAGTCTATCATTTCTTAACACCTCACCTGAAAAAACAGTTCAGTCTAATAACTTTCTCTGTAAATAAGGCACTATTGTTATAATCTAGTAATGTGGGAGGGGTATTGATTGTTTATTTCAGCATTTAAAATTAAGCTTCTTTTTACATAATGAAATACATTCAGTTTAGCTCCCAGAGAGAGACAGAAACCAGCACCAGAGGTTAGTACATAAAAACACTTTTAAAATCCTGTTTTTACAACGTAATTTTTCACCAGGTTACAGAAATACTCCTGTTGGGCAAAATCAGTGAAGTATAATGAAAATGTAAACCCCTCCTTTGTTCAGAAACAGCTACAAATACGATCTACAGAAATCAAGTATCAATAAGCAATCATAATCCCCCATTTTTGCCCTGGGCGTCCCTACAATAGCCTCAGTGGGAAAATGAGTGAAGGAACTAGGGAAAACACATACCTGAATTACAATTCTTTACTCAGATCATATTAGGATTCATTTTTATATACTCCCCTTCACCTTTTATAGGTCTTGATGGTTAGCAGCTGTGGGAGGGACACCTGGAGCCATTAAGGGCTGTTACACTGCAAGTACCAGTCCCATAGCAAAAGATATCATAGTTTTACTCTTAATTTCTGCCTAACCCCTAAGGTGAGCACCCCAACAGCGCGAGCAGGGTGTGCTCAGCCATCACAGATTCAGGCTGTGCTCTTCATAAATCAAAACACAAGTGGGACTGACTGCTTGTTGCCAATGATTTGAGAAAAGTGGGGGTATGACTTTTCTTTAATTACAAAAGTGAGAAGCAGGTAATTGATTGACTCAAGGAAGCCCAGCTGGCTGCAAGCAGAGCCATTATCTCTGCTGATGGAAAGCAGCCACCTATATATTCACCAGGAGAGGGTCTCTAAGTTTCTTACCCCCCTGTGAACTGACTGGTTGTTAAGAGTGATCAGCTCTATCCCTTAGCTCTCCTACAACCAGGTACAAGAGCTGTAGTAGCTCAGTGCTGGGGAGAAGGAGGTAAGTAAGTACAAATTGAGGGCTAAGGGAGCACTGGTGTTTTGTGGTTTTTCTTAGTCTTGCCAAGTCCTTGCTGATTTTTTTTTTTTCTTCCCCATTTCTCCCAGAAGCTGATCCTGAAAACTCTGCTTGCCCTTCCTAATGATTTTTCTGGGCCTCCTGTAGCTTTCCAAACCTTGCTCCTTTGATTTTAATTTTACTATGTTTCTGAGAGAGCTTGAGCTGTTCTGTCAGGAAACTGTGGTTTTCATCCACTAGGGATAATCTAGCATCTTAGATTGGCAAAACTTAAATGCTAAAATGATCTCACTTAATGCACATGGCCAAATCACACTGTGGTTTTAGATGTGATGTCCGCTGCCTTGAAGTGCTGCTATTGCTGTGTAATTTTTCTGTTCACCAGATCTTATTCCCACATAAGTAGCTGGTTTTCATTAGCAGTCTTGTAGCTCATATAGCTTAGATACTTGAATGATCCTATTTATTTCCCTTATTTTGTCCCTGGTTTTTATTTCTTTTTTGCTAGAGATCTATGTTATTACTTAATGTTAAGTGTGGTCTTGAGTAATGCCAGCATTGAAATAGGGAATGTTTCTCCTGTAAGTTGTGTCCTAAAGAAACAAGCATAATCACGTTGAGTTGACATGTGAATATAAATAAAAAGGCCAGCTTCATGTTGCACAAAAGTGTTGGAATTGGGAATGTACTTGAATTTAATTCTTTTCTTAAATACTGTACTTGCAATATATATTTCTGCTCTTGTAATTTACATATAGTTTTATCTAAGTTTTCAGTGAGCTGCATGAGTTTAGTTTCACAGCTTTACTGGATTGTTCTTGAATAACTTTCACATATTGTGAAACAATAAAGGAAAACTTTTCCCTCTTCCGCTGCAAGGGTATAATATTATTCTGCTGATCAGTATGCAATTGCAGAGTGGTCTGCTGTGTTATCATTGACAGCTATTTTCTGAAATATATCTTAAATATTTGGGATTATTGTATAGAAGTCATTTCCTTAAATCACCTGTAGTGCCCTTTGAGGCAATTCTTGATTTCCCTCATTAATACATGATGTGTAGACTCATGTCTTTGATTTTTATGGTTAAGTAAGAACTATTGTGTGGAGGGTTGACTCTGGCTGGATGCCAGGTGCCCACCAAAGCTGTTTTATCACTCCCCCTCCTCAGCTGGACAGGGGAAGAGGAAAATATAACAAAGAGCTTGTGGGTTGAGATAAGGACAGGAGAGATCACTCACCAATTACTGTCATTGGCAAAACAGACTCAGCTTGGGGAAAATTAACTCACTTTATTACAAATCAACCAGAGTAGGGTAATGAGAAATAAAACCGAATCTCAGAACACCTTCCCTCCACCCCTCCCTTCCTCCTGGGCACAACTTCATTCCCAGATTCTCTACCAACCCCCTCAGTGGCACAGAGGGACAGGGATGGGGGTTATGGTCAGTTCATCACATGTTATTTTCTGCCACTTCATCCTCCTCAGGGGCAGGACTCATCACACTCTTCCCCGGCTCCAGTGTGGGGTCCCACCCACGGGAGGCAGTCCTCCACAAACTTCTCCAACGTGGGTCCTTCCCACGGGCTGCAGTTCTTCACGAACTGCTCCAGCATGGGTCCCTTCCACAGGGTGCAGTCCTTCAGGAGCACACTGCTCCAGCGTGGGTCCCCCACAGGGTCACAAGTCCTGCCAGAAAACCTGCTCCGTGGGCTCTTCTCCACAGATCCGCAGGTCTTGCCAGGAGCCTGCTCCAGCGTGGGGTTCCCACGGGGTCACAGCCTCCTTCAGGAACCCACTTGCTCCGGCGTGGGGTCCTCCACGGGCTGCAGGTGGAGATCTGCTCCCCCGTGGACCTCCCTGGGCTGCAGGGGGACAGCCTGCCTCACCAGGGTCTTCCCCACGGGCTGCAGGGGAATCTCTGCTCCGGCACCTGGAGCATCTCCTCCCCCTCCTTCGTCACTGACCTCTGGGGGTCTGCAGGGTTGTTTCTCTTACATGTTCTCACTCCTCTCTCCGGCTGCCATTTCTGTGCCCCCTGCAACTTTTTTCCCTGTCTTAAATCTGTTATCACAGAGGCATTACCACTATTGCTAATTGGCTCGGCCTTGGCCAGCGGCGGGTCCGTCTCAGAGCTGGCTGGTGTTGGCTCTGTCGAACACAGGGGAAGCTTCCAGCAGCTTCTTACAGAAGCCACCCCTGTAACACACACACACCCACCCACTACCAAAACATTGCCACACAAAGCCAAAACATATTGGCATGGGAAAGCTGTTGTGCAGTAATTGAGGCTGTGAATTAATGGGGCACTGTCCCTTGTGTGCTATTTTGCCATACAATCTTTGAGAAGTTGTATCCTAGTGAGCCAATGTATGTGAGGAACCTGATGCCTCCTAAAGGTGAGTGTGTGGTGTTACCATCCTGGTAACTTTGGGGATACTCAGAAGCGGTCTGCAAGTGTTGAAAGGCAAGGAACCTACAGATGTTACATGCCCTAAGTGGTTTTGTTTATCTACGTTTTAAGGGAGGATGCTCTGTTACTTTAAAGTGCTCTTAAATTGATGTGCCCCATTCATCACTAAGCAAGAGTGTGCTCACAGCTGCACGCATTCCTCTATTCTGTCATATAGCCTTATGCAGGGATCATGAAGGATAAAAGTAAAAGCTGAGACTTGTTCCCCTTATGCATGTACATCTGCATCTAAGCTTCTCTTTTACCCAGAATTTGAGTTGTTATATTTAACTAGCTGCCTATGTTTTAGTTTCTCCATTTTCTTAATGTATTTGAAATATATTGGCATGCATCTAAGTATGGAATTGCCTTGAAACAGCTGTTCCAGCCACTGAGGGGAGAGAATAGGCTTTTATTAGAGAAAACTGAATATATATATATTTATCTGACAACCAGGAAGATCTATCTGTTCTGGGCTGTCAATGTATAATACATGTTTTAACTCTTCAGGTTCAATGACCCATGCTTGCTTTTATAAAAGCTAAATTATAATTATTTAATTTCCTTAGTTATTCTTATGGCTCAAACTTAGTATTTTTACAGGCTAGGCTAAACCTGGAAGGTATAACAACTCTTGTTATTTAAGATACTTTCAAGTTAGTGTTTTAACACAATTGGGTAACCAGAGGGGGAAAAGGGAACATCTGCCCTGAACAGGAGTATATATCACTGCTTAAAACAAAAGTACAGTCTAGACACATGTATGGGAATATTTTTCCTGGCTATTTTTTGTCAGAAGTTATGTATCATGAAAGAGGCAGAAACACTTTAGAACTGAGAGAAGGGAGAAACAAAATGCCAAACACAGTCTGAGCAAGCTTTTGAAACACCCCCCTCAGGAAAAGCTGGGGGGAAAAAAAAAGCTTTTTTCAGGCAATCCACTGACAGGTGAAGGGTTTCTAGATGCAAACAAAGGTAGTACTTCTGGTTTCATACCTGATGTGCTCAAGGATACGAGCTTTTGTATGGTCTTTGTAGATAAACTCCAGCAGAATCACCTACAACACTGATTAATTCTCTGCTTCAAAACAGCCAGTACTGTCACAGGTTTTTGGTTAATTGGTGAGGCTGAAGCACTAGCATTACATTACCACTTACCAGATACAGGAACAAATAAATAATGCAAGTGCTCTTAAACTCAGCCAAAAAAAAACCAAAAAAAAAAACCAACAACAACAACAAAAAAAACCAACAACAAAAAACCACAGAATTTTCTGCATTTCTGACCCTATAAACACAGGCTATCATTCTTTAATTTGAAAACACCGTTCCGGAAGTAAATGGGAGCCTTTCTTGGGATCGAATAGTATCTATTTACTTAAGCTGATTCCTGATAATGATTTGAAGTGTAAATTCTACTGATTACTCTGATAAATTTGCCTCAATTTTTTCACTTCTACTCTTAAAAATATTTCTGGGAAAGTGGCTATCCAGGCATCGCCCTGGATATAGATTTTATTATGTGTGTCTATGATGTGATCATAATGTAATTTGATGTCAAGTGCTGAAAGTGAAGTTAAGAGATGTCAATCAGAAAGGGAGGACTAGAAGGTAAGGTGGAGTCTGATAGCCTGGTGTGACACTGTTAGCACGTGCACTGTGACAGATCCTGTCCTCTGTATACGATAGGAAAGATGAAGCTCTGGCTGACTCTAAACTTAAGGGGGGGGCAGCAGGGGGACTAGTTTTGGTTTTTTTGATGGGGTTTTTTTGATTATAAAGTACTCAGTAGAGGAAACTCTCTTCATGCACCAGCCAGAGCTTATACAAGTGGGTTATCTAAGGGGCCACTTCGGGAGCAATCCTGGCCCTTGCTTCAGTCCTTGGATATTGCTTAGAAATATTTCTCTCTTTCAGTGTGAAGCTGAAGAGTTTTTGTTTTAAACAGCACTTTGACCCAACCTCCCTGATTTGTGCACTGGAAAAGGCATTTTGAGTACCTAAGCATCATCTTGGCTGTGAGCTAGCCAAGGGGCAGAGCTGCTCCTCAGCCCATGTTTGGATTTGGGTACAACACGATGGGATCAGCTCAATGCTGTGCACTTGTGTCCAAGCTAAACAGGTGCTGTACATGCACATAACTCCCATGGATACTATACAGCGATTAACTGTCTGTGCTTCTGGATACTCTTAGCCACATGAAGCTGTAAGAGAGGATTCACAAGGTCTACCTGATAATAATGAAGGCAATTATATACTACAGGCTGCACATCTCAGGGAATTTTGCTTCCTTGTTACTTAGATGCTTCTGAAATTTTGTTGGTCTCTTAGCAGTGTTTTATTACTGCAAAGCTATGAATCATCTGGTGATTATAGTGTGGCGAGTCACAGCTGACAAGGAAGGAAGGTGGAATTAGAGCAGGTGTGTGTTCTGGACAAAGATCTCTTTATAGCACTGGAGAAGGTGGTGGAGATAAATATTTTAAACTCTCTTTCAGGGGACTGTTCCACCTGCCCTCACAACCAAGCGGAGGCTTTATCTAAACATGTGTTTGCACACCCACTTGAACTAAAGCTCAGGCAGAATCTTGAGGAATTTACTGGGAGACCAAATAGGTTAGGCAATTCTGTACAGAGAATTGGCTAAGACACTTTAAGTATTTCAGTTAAAGGTAGTAGTGACAATGTTTAACCTGTCCATGCCTGCATTGTCTTATTAGAATTACTTAAAGAATAATTTTTTCCCCATTTTTGCAGAAGGAATATATTTTAAGTGCTCCATTTCTATCTTAAGTTTTTTTTGCTATGGCAACTGCAGTGTTAGGATTACTTGTACACAGAAGGGATCAGTTTCACTTTCCAGCCTAACACAACTCGGCTTTCTGAAAGACTTCACGATTTCATCAACAGAGAATAGGAAGACAATGTTTTAACCAGGTAATTCTTTTTAAGACAGTCTCCTTTAGTAATTAATGCACAATGATGACTTTACTACCTCAAGCTTATAGTACATCTAGGTGGACTGTGTGCTTCTGTCCTTGGGCAAGGTACTATGCTCCAGGCAAGGACCATGTGCCCTTCTAAATTTGCTAAGCATCTGATATGATATTCACTCTCTCTTCACAATAATCCTTCGTTTGAAGGATTATTTGCTTAAGTTAAATTCCTTTCTTTTTTCCCTCCCATCAGACTTCTCAGTTAAAACTGTAACTCAAGGCAGCTGAGATGATTTGTGAAGGAGTTCAGTCCTGTATTTCTGTTATTAATATCCAGGTTGGTTAATCTTTTTAAAAGGCAAGATTCAACTGTCAAGTAGATTTGGCTTTGTTACCTGGTCAGATATATTTCTAATTATGTAAATGGATTATAAACCAAATGATATTATTATACATTGAAGAAATAATATTCTTAGAAAATATTTCTTACCTACACAGCATCAATAGAAAAAGGGCTCTGAGACTGCAGCATTTAAGACAGCACATTGTTAGGTGTGGTCTCAAAAGTTCTTGCAGTTCCTAACAAAAAAGTGCAGAGGTAATGTTTTACGACACATTTGCATTTCAAATATACAAATTTCACAAGGTTTTCAACACTGAAGATATTGTATCTTGAATAGGTGCTGCTATAAATGTATTTGTAAATACCTACAACAGTAAAAAAAACTCAAAACTTAAAAAAAGACATGGTGTCAGCAATAATTTAACTTAACAATAGAAGTTCCATTCCAGTATACTACACCTGCTTCATTTTTGCATCTGTCCTTTAAATATTAGGAAAAGTAATTGTTTTGAAAAATAATGTAATCATGTGCAGGAAAATCATAAACACCGAGTTTTGTCTCTGCTACTCACGCTTGTAAATGAGTGCATCCATGGCATATCAGTGCACTCCTCTGAATGGAAAATACACTACCCCGTCTTAGAGCACAGAGCTGTTTAAGAGCAACATCTCTGCTTGCTCTATGATATCTTTGGTAAGCTTTTTGTTAATGAGGAAAATTGAAATTATATGTTTCTACCTCCAGCTATTAAAAAAAGATCCTGTGACTATATAAATAATCCTGTATAACCATCCACATTCATCAAAATGTTTGGCTGAGGCAAGATGTTTTCTTCTGAATGGGATTTCTTTGCTTTTGTCAGTATGATTCACATCCATAATGGTTATTTCAAGTAATCTGTCAGCTCTGTAATCCATTTCTGGATGAAGGGAGTATCAATCAATAGTTTAATGCAGTCATGCAACAGATTTGAAATTCATGGACTGTGCAAGCTTTTGCTATATTTCATCAAAGCACTGAAATCTTATTTGTAAGACTTGCTTCAAAACTTAAAAAAAAAAAACCTACATGACAGGAATAACTACCCAGAATCTGCAAGACAACTGTTAAATGTTAATAAATACAAATATCTGTTGCAGGTTTTAGGAAGGGACTATCAGACAATACTATTTTCAATATTCAGAATGAATTTTGCAGGAGTCTTTCACTTTAATTTCACAATAAATTATTAACAGTAAAGAATTTGAAGCTTCACAACTTGAAGCTTTGTTTCACAATCCTTTAGTGACCAAAACAAAAGGCTAGCAAACTTTTTTTACCCCAAAGCAATTTTTCTTTCAGTCTATAGCTCTAGTAAAAGCAACACTAGTGGTATTTACTTAAATTAATGCAGTGTGAATGGTATCTGACTTGTATGTAACTGGTGAAGTGACAAAATAAGTTGTTAATGTCTCCAAAAAAAAATGAAAGCCATTTCAATGGCTTTTTAAACAAGCAAAAATTCTCAGCATCTTGGATACTTTAAGCATACACCAGCCTGGTAAATATTAATGTCAAAATAAATCATATACTCCTACTGACTTCCACAGAAAATCATGCATGAGACATTAAAAGAGCCTGTAATAGGAAGATACAGCACAAATGAGCAGATGGTGTTGTCAGAACATTGTTCTCTAAATGTTGATTCTCTAACACTCCTGGTGCATGTCGTGGGATCTCTTTTGCGTATCTCATTTTGGGTTTGGATGGACACATTCTACATTTACTATCTTTATCTCACAGGCAAATACGCTAAAAATAAGTATTATCTTTCTGGTTTCCCAGAAAACCTCTTACCGACTTTATAAGTACTTCATAAAGCTTCTTTTATATTTAGCTTTTGAATTGCTACTATGAGCTCCTAATGTGTCTGAAGATCCTTTATAAACAGATTAAGGAAACCTATGGATATTTCTGTACTTATTTGGTTTTAGTTTTTACAGTACTGAAGATCAAAATGAATGGGTTGATTACTAATCTCTTTCTAAAGCAACTGGTCTACCTTCAGACCTTAACCAACAACCAATTTAGCAATTTTATGGGGGGATGGCATGGAGAATTTTAGTCTTTAATACATAAAAGTTCAAATCCATTCTATGGTACGGGGATTTATTTTGTATGCTGGGAAAGTGAGAGCATGGAAATAATAGGAAGGAGAGGATCTTTTATATCTCTATAAGAAATACTAATCAAGAGATCTAATTGCCTTGTCAGCTGGCAGCCCATCACTGCAAAGGGACACTGCATGCCAGCCAAGGAGTAGAATTGGGTAGCTATGGAAGTCTTAAGCAGTTTCACAGATAATACTTAAGCTGCATATATAAATTACTGCTGCATGTGCATACACGCTTGCATGCACACACACGTTTCTCTGCTGGCTGTTTTTTATGGGCCTTACTGAGCTGGTTTGTTCCATTGAAAAGCCTGCCTCTTGGCATGTTTGCACATCTGGACCTTTCCTCTGTCATGCATTTCTTTATCAAATGCTATACACTCACAGTAGGATTCCTTCCCGCATATGTTGACCTTAACTATTGGTATTTAAAACTAGTTCAGCAGGACTCATAATATTTTCCTCTTTCCCAGAGCCTAGAAAAATATACATAACCTGTTGTCTGCATTGAATACTGAGCCATTTGGTTTTACCAGACAGACTACATGCTGTCCAGATTATTGTGCATATATTGACACATCTTCATGTTCTAAACATACCATTAAGTAACTGAGATGAAGGTAACAAATATCTGCTCCAGTTTCCCGTATGATGAGACAACAACACTTTCTACTTTGAATCAGATCAGATTAGGACTGTAAAATAGTATCTAATGTTTTGGCATTTCTCCTGGGAATTTTGTATTTATTATCTTCAGTATGAGAGGAAAAGTGAATTATGCAAGTTTCACAAACCTCCAGGACTGAAATGGGATGAGGCAGAATGCTGGCAGAGGTAGTAGCAGTATCTTAAAATGTCACTGGAAGTGGATTTTGTGTGAATGAATCAAAGCATGAAATGCCTGTTATACTGAAGTATCTTATCCACAAGTGGACATGTGGAAAGGACTAAAAATTATTAAAGACACTTTGTCATATGGTAGTGGCCATATGCCTGAATTCCCATGGCTGCTGTTGCAGGCATCTAAAACTGCATGTAGAATTACCTTAAAATAAAAAGTCAGTAGTGGTTTTATAGATAGTATAAGCAGAATTAGCACTGCAGTTGCATTTGACTGTTGAATGACAATGCCTTTAAGTGCTTGACTGAAAAGCAGCTAGAAATTCAGGAGGGAGTCAGCCAGAGTGCCAAAGTATAACTACCTCCCTTCCTCTGCATGATCCTACTTGCCTTGTCCACTACAACTGCAGCATAGCCAATGAGTCTATATATATTCTTTACTGCATCCTCTGGTGGTTAGATCAATATGAACCAACAGGAGGGAAAATGATGGAAAGCTGAAAATACTGAAGACTCGGTGGGAGAAAGGGAGTGGATATATGGAAGGCAGTCACAAGGTAAGATTCAAAAGTAGAGGGGCAGAGAGATCAAAAGGAAAAACTCCTATGGGATATGGCCCCAGAATGCCACTGTGAGTTCCAGATTTTTTGTTCATTCTTCATGCCTGCCCTTGCTTTTAGCAAATTGGTACCTGACACTATATTGCCATCTTCATTGGCTTCTCCAGTTCTTCTGGGCAGTCTTCCTTACTCTTCTTATTTCCAAGTTGCATAGGAAATAATTTTTTTATCTCCTTTCAGCTGTGCACAAGCAACAAGTGAAAATAAAGGGACAGTGAGTAACTTTTGCTCATCATTTGGAAAAGCCAACTGCACACAACTGATTGACAGTAGTCACTGACAGATAGCACTTTGTGGAATAAAGTGACATGCCATCTTTGTATTAATCTGGATGCATGTCTATGAAAGGCCCAGTTTTATGATACTTTTTAAGTCTCTCTAAAATAGATCATGAAAGAGAAGAAAATGCAAAATTTTCACACATTAAGATTATTTTTCATGTTAAGATCAATTAATACTGCACAGTGCAGCTTGAGTGAAATGTAGGAAGAGGGTTTTTTTTTATGGGGCAAATTAGAAAGAAGGAACAAAACCCAGCAGCAGCAAAACTCCGGGTCTAACTGGGGAACTGACTGATGAAAGTGGACCAATGCATGTGTCTGCATCCTATTATAAGGGGCACCCTCTTATTTGGCTGACAAGCTGGCTCTTGGCATACCAGCTAGCTTGTTTCTAAACCCTAGGCACATCCGATCTTGCCTAGCATGGATGTAAACCACGCAAAGTCTCCTTGGGCAAGTAAGCAAAGTTAGATTTACTTGGTCCATGGAAAGTAGCTGTCTTGTCGTGTTTTGTTTGCAGAGACAGGCAGTACAGGGGCCATCGGTGTTGACAGTGCTATGTTAGCAATTGGATGGGTGTTAACTTTCTACTGTTGATATATCTAGCAATAGTTTAAAGTGAAATACTGGATTCTAGTTACGCTCTGATGTTCTGATCAATACAGTTGTCGCATCTGCCAGGTAATACAAATAGTAGCTGAAAATTTCACTTTCTCACCAAAACACTTGGGAAGTTGCTCCAATCTGTACAACATCTTTCTCAAGTATTGTGCTCTAAGGTGTTTTTGTCAAAGATATTGTTCAACAGCAGAAAGTCATATTGTTAAAATAAGTAGAATGAATTTAAAGTTCACCAGAAATTAAAATCTGCTTCTCTAGTGTAGCAAAATGAGCTGTAAGCAAAACTTCACAATTAAACATACTTATATATGTATAGGGCATTGTATGAGAGTCTTTAAAATGATCCTGAATAAATCTGTATGACAAACAAGTTTGTTTATTAAAATAAATAAATTAGCATGGCAAGGTTTCAGACTGTATCAGCAGCAACTCTGTGACATATTTCAATATCCTGAATAATACACAGGTTAACATATAAATTCACTATCCTCAAAATACCCTGGAAGGTCATAAGCTAGGTCAAAGAAATCCATTGTTGCAGCCATTTTAAATTTTTTTTGTTTGTACCAGTGAAAGGATACTACACAAAAGCAGTAAGGACTAGCAGTATGCTGTTAATACAGTATTAAGTATGTGAATACTGTCTAATTATTAGACATTTGCTGTTCTAGATTGAGGTCTGTATTTCTCACCAAGTTATCTGCACTATCAATTTCATAAACATCAAAGCCTTAGAGTAACTTATATAACCTATAATAGGATTATTTTGCATGTTTATCTGTTGTTGTTTTCACTCTGTGCATTTTAAATAGGTTAGTATATATCTTGGGTTAGCTGGTATATAAGTTAATGTTTTCCTGGAAAATGAATTTCAGATTTGTAACAACTGGGTGTTTAGGATGGCAATACAATTCTAGGAGTTACCTTCATGGAACAAGTATCAGATGTCCTACTTCCAACCAGCGTAACACTGAACTGAAATGTTTCAACAGTGTATAGAAATTGATGTAGTAATAAACATTCACAGAATATGTTTTAATAAATGAGTGTGTTCCTGTGACTGCTTAAATATAGCACTCATTACAAGCTCTGCTTGTATCTATTGAAAAATCTACGGAAAGTGTGTCACACAGTCTATTTTATAGTAAAAAAGGCAATGGATTAAGTAACTTATCTCCATCTTGTTCCTAAATATGCTTTTAGACAGCTGGCCCTCAAAAGTCCAGCAGACCAGTAGTGTTTGAGTCATGGCTGAAGATTACTGCCATTTGTAATCATCCAAGTTAATCAGAAGTTTGTGGGCTTGTTAATGGTTGAATTTTTTTACTTAAATCTTTTGCTCTGTACAGGCCAGTTCTGCTATCTGTGCAGTTGAACTTCTACATACATCTGCAAGTGTTTAAGAGTCCTCTTGTACCAAACTACATGTCTCTCAAATCTGAGACCTTTACTGGCTTTTTAAGGTGCACATCAACACTGGAAGGTCCTCCCACACCCAGTCCCACAGTCAGTCAGGGATCACCTTCTACACACTAGTCTGTGACAGTCACAAGTTGCAGCCCACCCATGTGGCTGCACCAGAGCAGCAAAGAGCGGAGAGGTGCTCAGGTCTTATGCAGTTTAAAGAATGAGTGTGTTTTGAGTCCAGTCAAAGAGGTAGGCAACCTTCAGAGGCTGCAAATGATGAATGAAACCTCAAAGGCACTTTAATAAAGGTTTTGACTTTGCAGGAAGGAGCAAACAGCTTTCATGTGGCTGACATGGGTGGCTGGGTGGTCTCCCACCTCCCAGCTGAGATGTGACAGCTGCCTGGGTGAGCACTTTAGGTCAGCAGGTTTCTAAAGGGCACCCACAAGTGTAGGTTGAAAGCAGATACAGTGCTCCTGCAGCATCGATACTGTACTTCACTAGTTACACAGACCAGGCTAACTTGTTTCTATAGCCGAAAGCAAAATGGAGCCACGGTTTTGTTTGGGCACTATCAAAATAGATATGACTGATATAAATAGTTGAAAATCCAGGAAGTTGGACAGAAAGTGTTGGTTCAGATTAAGAAAGTAACAACTTGATTTGAAAAGACAAGTGAAATCGCATCTTTTTCATGCCAGCTTCAATTATTGTTCCTTACAAAAGTTAACAGAGCTAGAATCTTCTAGCTCTTAACCTGGAGGAGAGTCTCCCCACATAGACCCTGATGTCCATGAGCTTTACTCAAGCATTCTCATGTTGTAGAAACTATCCAGGACCCAACTAACCTGCCTGCAGCTTCCCTCCATGCAGCCTCTGGCATGGGAGAATGAGGGACATCTCACTATATATCACTGAACACAAGCCCAAGGCTGTGAGTGAAAAATAAGAGCCCTACAGTAGCAGATTAGGCTTAATCACATCCATCTTCTCTCCTCCAATGTTTTGCAGTGTGCCTTAGATTTATGACAGAATCAGCCCCTTGGTTTGCAATTAATTTTGTTTGCAATTGCAAAGGCTTGTTTGTTTAGTGGGGGAAGGGGAAGAAGGGAGGGAATATATACCCCAGTGATGCTTTGTTTTCCATGCAAATTATGAATTTGAACCATGGATTTTTCCTGGTTTAACTGTTCTTATGCATGTATGTAAACCTCCAGAGAAAGTATTATTTTTCTTGAGACACTTAGTCACCAACTACTTGTCAGTTTGAGTCTAAGGTCTGTAATTCCTTGCTAAATTGGTACGTGTCCTGTAACCAAGAGATTTAAGAAATAACCATTCTGAGCAGTGCAACAGGATGAAAGACTAGGAAGGAGAAAATCAGCTTTCAAAGCAGTTTAGGTTCTTTTTACAATCCAGGAAGCTTTTGCATCTGAAATGAACTGGCATGAATTAATGTCATTAAAATTACTCAGTAGAAACACATATACTGGCAAATGATAACCACAGGAAGAAATGCTTTTAATTGTACAGCCGCACAAAAATGTGAATGTTGTCTAAGTTCAGTGTCCTGGGCTCAGCCGCACGCTTTTGTACCTGCCAAGGCTGAATTCAGAGGATTTATTCTGACTGAGCTGTCGAACTAAGCTCAAAGTTAGCAGGAATTCAGTCTAAGAGGAAATCACAAGAGGGGTTTTCAAAGTATGTGGCATTTTTCAATAAAACATGTATTTCAGATTTTTTTCAGTAATACATATTTAACTAATCTTCCCATGTGGTAAGTGTGTGACTGTTTGAGGACCTTCCTTTTCTTTAAGTACATACTGCTTTAGCTTTATTCTATGACAGTCATTAGAATTACCTGCAGTTGTGTCATGACGAAGAACAACCTGTAAAAACCCCATTTATACAGTTTGAATAGACATTGAAATTATGTATATAGGCAGGTATCTTTTTTATAATTAGAAAAAAAGCCTGCTGGAAAAATAAAATAATTTCATTTAATTCAAATATTTCCTTTCATCGTGACTTGATGCCCAACAACAGGTTTAATCAACATGATCTATTTTCATTCAAATATTGTTCACCTTTTTAAGTACTGGCACACTGACGATCTACATACGCGCCTGAGGTGAGATGTGCAGATTTGACAGGGAGTTGGAAGGGAAAATGGAAGGTGACTGTTCAGTTATCTTTCTGGGAGAAGTTTCTCCACATGCCCTTCCCTTTAAAAACCAGGTTTTTGCAGGCTTTTGGGGGGTGAACTCGCTTCTCAGATTTGATTTATTTCATTAACGGCAATGTGAGTTATTCTGTGACATTTTAATCCGGCAGAACGCGCCTTAATCGCACCTCAGAGAGGGAAAACTAGCGGGTTTCGACAACGGCTGGCCAGCGGGGGAGGAACGAGAAGGGAAGGCGAGAGCGCTACCCGCAGGAAGGGAGCGGTGCTGGGGAGAGGCTCCGGGCGGGGGGTGCCGCGCTGCCCGAGGCCCGGCGCGCCTTACCTGCAGCCGGGGCCGCGGCCCCTCGGCGGCGGCGGCCGGAGCGCGGCGGCCGGCTCCGTGCAGCCTCGCGGACGGCCGAGGACTGCGGGGGCGCCGCGCCGCGGGGCCGCGGGTTCGAGCCCGCCCACGGCCGGGGTGGGCGGCAGTGGGAGAAAGCCCCCCCCCCCTCCGCTGTTGGTAGCTTAAGCCCCCATAGGTACCTCCAAGCGGCATTGTCCCTTCCGCGCCACTCCCCCTTTGCTTGCTCTCAGTGACACCCCTTTCCGTTTCTAGTGTTCCCCCGGGGGGAAACGGTGCCGGAGAGAGAAGCGGTGAGGGATCCCGGCCAGGCAACAGTCACTGGCAGCACTTCCCACCGCTTCTTCTTTTGCCGTGCCTCTCTAACAGAGCTTGCATGAAACTTCCTGCTTACTGCCTTGTGACAACTGCGAGAAGGAAAACATCCTAGCTACCCTGGGTAGAAACATCCACCCTTGTTCCCTGTTTGATTTGGAAATGTTCTGGGCATCTTTGGGTAACGCTGCTCAAGTCTTTCTAGGAGCGACTGGAGGAAAAATGTTACTTTTGCAGATGTTACTTTCCTGTCTGACCTTCCACTTCAGGAGCTGTCTGCAGCTTGCAGATAGGTTAAAGCACCACTTTCTCTGGGGAAACACCATTCCACACAACACAAGATGAAGGAAACCACTTAGGGAATGATTCCCAACCCAGGCTGTGTTAGGGGAAGCAACTTCTGACAGAGTTTAAGATCTTCTGTCAGCAATCATTGCCTGTAGCTAGGATATAAGGAAAAGGAAAAGAAATCCTTCCTGCCAGGGTCACTATCACCAGTACTAAAATATGGTATTGCTGGTCCAAGCAGTGGAGGAGGAGAAACAAGACTATTTTGATGACTCCTGCTTCAACTACTAGTGCTACTTTTGGGGATGAAATAGTTGACAACTGTTGAAGGCAAAGGCTGAGAGGTCCCAACCCTGCATCAGATTTTGCTTCCTAGCACACGCTAGTCTCAGTTCATGTCAGAAGTAGGCATGTGTTATTTTCTTTTTCTTAACTTTATCTTTAAACTAGTTACTGACTTTTTGTTACAAGAGGCTGTTTTGATACCATATGTCTGCTGTTACTGCACTGGAAGCTCCCCCCAAGCTACAGAACATGGGAAGGTCTGAGGCTCAAAATAAGAGAGGAAAAACACATCTCTCCGTGACAAAAAATGGAGCATGTTTCCCTACTGTTGTGTGCCTTTCTGCTACTGTTATTGCCTAAAGCTCTTATTTGTTACTGCATCTGTGGGCAGGAGAAATTAGTGAAATGTAAAATCCCATATTCCCTGCAAATGCCAAATGTTGATCCAATTATAAGTCAAGAATATGTGATGAGTGTGCCTGTTCTGGGGTACTTCCCCCCCATAACTCATGTGAACAGTCTGTCTAACTGTAACATGTACAGTGTTTATCTTTCATTCATCAGTCAAGCAGAAAGAAGCTTGAAACCCAGTGGGAAAAAATCCCTGATTGTTTCTATTCATGTGACATTTCATAGCCTTAGAACTGAGAAGACGGTCTTAAAGACAATTCTATTACCAACTGGCATAGAAACAATGCTGATGTTTGTTTATTATTCCCAATAGTACTCTAAGCACAGGTTATATCTAATGGACAGTATCAGAAATCCTTAGATTCCTAAAGGTATCTTTCTACCTGCTGCTTAAAACCTATTCCAAGTTCCCACTAATTGCAAGTCATAATTTAAATAGAATGAAAATATATATTCTGTCTGAAAATCCAATGCATCAATGTGCTGTTGCCCATTTCAGTTCACAGCTCTCAAACGGAGAACTCTGAAAAATAATATCTTAAAGTGGGAATTCAGCACCTGTCTGAATTTCAAGGCTCTAAGGCAGTTGATATGCATTTGAAAACCTTAGGCAGCATACACCCTTCTCTCCATACAAGAGCGAGCCCTGAGCAGTGGCAGGCAGTGGGACTCCAGATCACCTGAAACAGCACCTGGGCTGTGAGCAGTGTGGTAGTGTCTGATGGAGACAAGCAAGTAAATGACAGTGCTAAAAATTAATTACCATGGCCTGAAATATTTAAGGCTGTCAGTAAAACCTATGAATATAAAACTAAAACTTAACGCTAGTTTCTTCTAAAGCTTATACTGGTCCTTCAGAGTGCCTATGGTTCTCAGTTTATTAATTTTCTGTTGGGGCTATTGCAATCTCAGCAAGGGCTGTACTAGTTTAGGAGTGGCTGGCTGATGCGAGCCCGTGCCCATGCACAGGAGCAGCCCTGCCCGGTCGGTCCCCTCAGGAGCCCTTGCCAAGCCCTTGCCCTCTTGGTGCTCCCTGCAGCAGTGGGACTGCTGAGGCAACAAACCTGCCACCTGCCCACGGACTAGTCCCAGAAAGGGACGGCTCAATTATTAACCCAAAGCTTAAGTCTTTGAATAGAGCCATTCATCGACTGGGAAAATCAGCTGACTCCATCCTCAGGCTGGTAAAGAGTAATGAAATTGTTTCAGAGAACTTGTGAAAAAGACTCCCTGAACACAAAAAATCTGGATGCCTGAGGTAAGAAATCATTTAACTCCTCTGTACATTTAGCCCTCTGCTTCTGTATTGGAGCCCAAGTTGGATAAGTTGGGGTTTTAGTAGGTTTTCCTTACAGTTTGTAACCTCAGAGGGTTGTCATAACATCCACGGCACTGATTAAACAGCGTTGTAATCGGTACTGACTCTCAGTAGCTGTAAGGCCAAGAATAATAGAAAACGTAGTAAACTTCTGGTATCCCAGGGATTCCTGGAGATATGTTAAATTCTGATCGGCAGGCTGGCTGTGAGATATTTTTTTTTTTAGGTGCTTGAGCTGCTTGTCCAATAACATAACCCTTATAAATAAGCCAATATTAGCATTATCACCTAAGTATCATATTGATACATAAAATACTTGGCAATGTGGTGTATCGTGAAACAAAATGTCCCCGTTTTTTATTTGATGACATTGACATTTAATGGACATTATTTTGGACATATTAATGTAAGTGCAAATGTTTGGAATACTGATCAAGAGAGTTCTGAATAAATGCAGTATTGAGTGAGGACCTGAAAATGAGACCAAATAATACAGTTTTGTATCTAAGCTAAGTGCAAAGCAAAAAGTGAAAAAATACCTACTGATCTATAGATTTTATTTAAATCTTCCCATTTTAAAGAGGTAAAAGGTAATACCATAGTTGAGGACTTTCAAAATCTGCTAATTGAAGAGTATCGATTTGAAATTACTATAAACAACTCTATTTCATTATTCAGTGTCCCAGCAAATGTAATGGAAAGGATGAAAATAACACCATAAAATGTGCTCCATCTTTAGAATTCTTTAGGAAAAAAAAGTTTTCTGATTACTGTAAATTATGTGGGAAGTAGAGGATAAGTCAATTAATGTTCTAATACCTGGTAAGGTCTACTCTCAAATAGGAACGCTTGTCCATGAAAGTCTACATTCTTATAGCTACTACAGACTGCATAAACAGTTGTATTTTAAATTATAATAATAGTCAGTGACTTTAGGGCTACATACTCTGCAACCAGTCCAGATTATCTGAGCAGAAAATAATGAAAATATAAAATGGCTCAAACTTCAGAGTTCATATCTTCACTTTTTGTATCTTGTTGCCCAGTCACACAATGAATTCTTTGAACGTGTAGCAAGAGTCACACTTACATAAAACACAATCCTTTTTTTATTAGGTATTGGATGCATCTTGCACCTGAACATCTTCAGCTCAGATCAGGGCTTTCGGGCACTATGCTAACCTTTACTCTTCCCATGTAGTGACAAAGCACTTCAGGGTGAAACCTCCCCAGGAGCAAGGCACCTTCACCTGAAACCACTGTTTCTTTAAAGGTTGTTTTGAGAAGCACATATTTTTGGTTTTATCACTTGTCAGTTGATTCATAACAGCAAGGCTGCATTTGTCATAGCTTTGTTAGCTCTTGCTACACTATTGAATATGTCCAGGTGCTGGCTTTAATGAAGTACTTACGTTTCCATTACGACCAGAATAATGTCAATACTCAAGAATTAGATTAAATGAATGAGAAAGCTGAGATGAAGACAGTGGATTTGATTATCTCGGGTAATTGATTTTCTTTGTATGATGCTGTCAATGCCTGAAAGGCCAGGTGGATTAACTGATTCTGTCAAGGACAGGCAGGCTTGTGCTAGTCTTGCATCATATACAATTTTGCAATTTATTATCAGTAGGACAGTGCAAATGTCTAAGCTGGTGGCTGGGATGTCTCCTGCTGTTTTGAAAGACTTAGTTTGATAGGGGTTTTTTTTTCTGGCCTGAGATGCTCACTTTTCATCATGTACCCGTTCAGCTATCAATAACAAAAAGCCTCCAACAAGTGTGCTACTGAAAAGTCAAGAAGCAGTTTTCACAGTACCCATTACCACAGGGAGCTGTACAGCCATTAATGATAAACATTGTGAGCTCTCTGGCCTGGCTATTACATGGGATAAGATAAAAACACTGGAGTATCCTTAGCAAGCCCCAAACATAAGAAGGACCAGGAAAAGCTGTGAGGCACCAGGCTCACTCTTAACTGTCCAGCCAGGCAAATTTGCTGAGCTGCTGTTGTGTAGTCGTAGAGATAAAGCTGAATTGCTGGGAGAAGGTTGACTTGTCTCCCCCAGAGAGAAGCTGGAGTGGTTACTGGACCTTTCCTATGCTTCCTCCTGAAAGAAGTGGTTGTTAGAAAAGTGACGCTTTCTTCTGTCCATGCTCAGTCTACCTAAAGATGCCACCAATGTCCATGAATGTAATGATCAGCTCTTCATCAACTCTGCATGAGATGTATTAATTCTTACAGTTTTTAGTATATCAAAGTTTTGTTCCTTAAGCCCTACCTGCTATGTGATCTGAGCAAGACTAAAAGAATTGATGACATAATACTGAAAGTCTACTTTGACAGAAAAAAATTTTTTCCAGCCCAAATGGGATTGCACTGTGCTGTGAACATGTATCATGTGGCTTCATCTGTTTATGGTTTAGTTTATTCTGCTATACTCTATATCAATACCTTGCATGACATTGAAGAGCCAAAGCTTAGGGACACCTTGTAAAACAAAACAAATAAGCAAAGAATTCTTTTGCTTGTAAAAGAAAATAACTTATTTTGTTTCTTCCT